>NC_135752.1:32710403-34202903 GCF_041903045.1 Epinephelus lanceolatus
CTCAGCCAAAATTCATAATCTTGCCTCGGCACAGGGGAGAGAGAGTTGTTTGCAAAGTTGATAACCGGCAGTAAGTGCCTCATCCCAATATTGGTGTAAGTATCTCCCTCGTGAGAATTTAAAAAAAGGGAAAAATGGACTGCTGGGGAAGAAAAAGATGATGTATTACAAGCACAAGATACCTGCCGCCGCTTAATTACAGGATCAGTGTCTTAATTACTGCCTGTAATCAGCCAACAGAAAGACCGTCCTTTCGCTCATTACCTGAAGCGTCAGCGTCACAATAGACTTTTCACAGCGTCTTCCTCTGTGGACACGCCAAATGCAAGCTAAGTCCGTTCCCATCACTTGGGTAAACATTGGCTCGGACTTTAAGGAGCACTTGTGAGGTGAAGGGGAATGGTGAGATGAACTGGCTGTCACCAAGCTTAGACTGACAAAATTAGTTTGCTGTTTTGTTTCTGTCTTTTTTCACCTATTGTTTAAGTGGGGCAGGTCTTTAGATCAAATCCAGTAGTTCTCAATGCAATTTCCCTCTCTGTATGTTGAATAATGACTGGTTTATTCTCGTATTCAAGCGCTCGTTGGCAGAATAATCATTTCTGAGAGGTGATCAACCTTAAAATTTATCAGCACCAGCAGAGAGCACCCTGCTAGGATATATCATTTAATATAATTAGTTTTCTTGTTGCCAAGGCAGCCAAACCAAGATGCTGTTTTTATTGCAACAGTATTCATTCTATGTGCTGAACAGCCTTGAGCCTTTTTGTCAGGCTGCGTTGGATATCAATGCTAGCTCAATGGTAGGTAAACACTCTTGACGAGGGAAAGGAGTTTAAATGTTAGTATGGTCAATAAAATGTGATGCTGGGCAAGAGCTGTGTGTGGGATCTTCTTTTCTTAAAACTCAATAGTAGATAGATTCATTTTGGATGGGAATTTGTCAAAAAATACTCTCTGGCTCTATTTAATAAGGTGATAATAATCACAAACCTGATGTGAGGTGAAACTCTTGCCAGTTTCACATTTTCAGAACTTGGTTGTCAAGCTTTACAGGTCTGGTGTGTAGGAACTGGGGGCATATATTGGCAGAAATGGAATATAGTATTAATAACTACGCTTTCATTGATGTAAAATAACTTGAAACTAGAATTGTTCTGCGTTCGAATGAGCTGTTTATGTCTACATACAGAGTGGGTCCTCTTCCAGGCAATCTGCCATGTTGTTTCTACAGTAGCCCAGAACTGACAAACCAAACACTGGCTCTAGATTGGGCCATTTTCATTCTCACATCAACCTATGAAGTTCTACACACTTGGCACACGGGAGAAGTTTTAGATGGTTGCAATCTGCAACCTCACCACTAGATGGCACTAAATCCCACATACCAGACCAACAATGTAATTTAAGTTTAAAAACATTCAAAATGAACTAACATTATCAACAGAATGTGAAGTACTAACAGTTTTGATGTTATGTCAAAGACATCTACGTATTGTGTTGCAGAGATATCCGTTTAAGTGAGCATGCTAACCAGCTAGGACCAGCCTGTCCTGTCACTATAGCGTCCAGTCTACCCTCAGTCCAACATGAGAGGGCGAAGAAGTAGACTACCTTGAGGGTACAGCCCCTGGTTAGTGATACAATAAACACAACCACTTACTCCTAGCAAAAAAAAAAAAGTTTGTCGACAAAAAAAGAAGTGATATGAAAAGAAGTAAAACGGCTCTTGACGTGTAAACAGACAAAGTTTGATGCTAAACTTGCAGTATTTTGTTGGTATGTAACATATAACTTGTCAATCGTAAGTGCTACTGGACTTGCTTGTGTTTCTTGAAGACGTTTCGCCTCTCATCCAAGAAGATTCTTCAGTTCTAAATGACTGGTACAAAGTTGCAGGCTCTAAACGCTGTGTGGGTGGGAACCCTTGCAGACTCGTAGGGGTCATGTGAGCTCTTAGTTTCAGAGCCTCTTGGATGAGAGGCAAAACGTCTTCAAGAAAAAAGTAAGCAAGTCCAGTTGCCGATATGGCACTTACGATTACCTTGACCTGGATGACTTAGAATCTTCATCGACATATAACTTGGCTTTTTAGCAATAAATATCTTTATTGCATCCAATGACAACACAAAATGTACCCCAAAACATTCCAAATGGCATAAATATATGTCTTGATGTGGCTGTTTTCTTGCTACTATGGTCTTGCTAAAACTGTTACATAAACTGCAGGCCAATGCCACACATGAAGACAGCAGTGCTATTTGAACCAGCTCCCAGAGTTTTAGCAGTTTGGTCAAATTTGTGTATTCTTGCCCTGTTGTTAGTAGCAGACTTTTGAAGTAACAGATTACTCTAAATTTAGACTGTATAGTGGACCTGTGTTCTTTGGAGCATGTGGCATGAAGAATACAAACACGTGGTCTGATGATTTCCAATTGTCAGACCAAAACTGGACTCCTGCAAGTTTGCCTATAAGGCCAAAAGTGGAACAGTGGCATGCCTCCTTCACTCCCTCCTACAGCACCTACAATCACCTCGTAAGTTTGCCAAACTCCTTCGTCAGCTTCAGTTCTACTTTTAACACCATTCAGTGCCAAGAGATGATCAGGAAACTTCCCCACCTCAACGTCCCCCTACTTCACATCCACTGGGTGCACAGCTTTCTCAGTGACAGACCACAAGCAGTGAGATTGGGCACTGTAACATCCTCAAGCATCATCACGCACACCAGCGCCCCGCAAGGCTGCGTCCTGGACCCCTTCCTGTTTCCCCTCTGACTGTATCAGTACCTCCCCAATTACCACACACTTCAAATACTCTAAAACTGTCTGTTTTAGGCTACAAGGACTTTATCTTCAACTTCACACAGTGGTGCATGAGCAATTACCTGCAGCTGAATTTAACAAAGACAAAAGAAAACTGTTAACACCTCTGGCACACAGCACAGCCCACAACTCCACCCACAAACCCACCTGCAATAATAATGAAACTATTGAGAGGATGGAGTGCTTCAAATATCTCGGACTCATCCCGGACAATGAACTGAGCTTGACTGACAACCACTAACATTCAACAAAGACTCTGCCATCGGCAAATTATAATTCAACCCTTTCTCCTCTGCTGTTACCCCCCCCCCCCTCCCTGTTCCTCTACCATGCTAACTGCCTCCAACAGGAACAAACTCATACACATCACACACAATGCCTCCACAATTATTGGCCTCCCCACCCTCAACCCCTCAGACCTCAACAGCAAAGCCATTACATGCAGAGCACACACCATAGCACATGACCTCCGGCACCCCCTCAACCCATTCTTCACACTGCTTCCATCTGGCCTGGCAACGGGCATGCTATGGCAGGAGTTTTGTCCCCAATGCCACAGCATCACTCAATAAAAGCACACAAGTGACTGGCATATGTGTGGGTGCTATTTGTGTAGGTGTGTCTGATGTCTTTCATGAACTTAAGGTGTGGGGCTTAATGTATATTGGGCCCTGTACAAACTATGGCGGCAAATTTCCTTGGCTGTCTAGTTGTTGTTGTGATAAAGTCATTGTTAAAGTGAGGAGTTGCTGAGACTGGAGCAATTATTTTTGACTGGAACTGTCATACACATCATGCGCTGAGTAAAACACCAATGGGACCACTTAACAGGCAGCATTAGCAATACAAAAACGCTTGGCTGAAAACCCCAAACACCTAGCTTCGATTTTATGTGCCGCTCTGTGTGGTACAGCACAGGGAGGGGAACACCTGTTCCTACATTTGCTCCTACAGACAGGTACAGGCTCTGGAGACACAACTGAGGTCCAACATCAGGTTGTAAATCTTACACAGTTGTTTTTTTCCTTCTTTTTTTGTGTGCTGTTTCTGGAATGCCAGTGGATTTAGCTAATTAGTAAGAGCCAGGTGTTAATTAGCCGAGGCGAGAGGGGATTGGTTTGGTTCCGATCCATACTGTGGTGTCTCACGGAGCTCCAACTCTTTGATCTCCCCTGCAGGGCTGAACGCGCCACTGTGCTTGTCATTTCCAATTAGGATGTTAAAGAGATATTCCAAAGATATCCCCCTTGTTACCCCTTCCCTTCCTCATCCCAAGTCAGATGAGTGGAACAAGGAGGATGACAAATCGGCGGAGTGAATATTTTCTTTCTGTCAAGTGTTCTCCTTTCAGCTGTCTGATGGGAAGCTGTAGCTCTGAACGCACGGCAACACCTGCTGAGGAGGACATGGGGAGAATATAAACATAGCAACAGTTTCCTGTCGGTTTGGATAAGACGGAATGAGATCATTTCTTTCCATCACAGTTATTATTCCACTGATTAGAGAGAATACAATTCAGTAGTAACAGTTGTCCCCGAGCTTTTAAAGAGGAAACACTCAGGCTGAATGTTCTGCTCACACAGTAAATACACAAGTTGTTGAGGGCCATTAAATGCATCATCAAGTCTAAATGTGTCACCAGTAGAATTGAAGTGTAATTTAGGCCAATCAATCACCATATTGTGCTAATTAAGAGTGTGTTTGTTGGCACGGTCCTCAGAGGCTTACACATGTGCACGCATTTTGCCAGAGATGAAATACAGAGTGTACAGGCAGCCAACTGTGAGTGGGACTCAAGGTGCAGATGACAGCATATCAGTTATGGGGGCCATTATTCTGCAGCATCAGTACTTTCACTTTTGACACTTTAAGTACACTCTGCTGATCAGATTCTTTTAGTAAGAGTACTTTTACTTGTAATGAAGTATTTTTATATAGATAGTTTTACCTCTTCCAACACTGTCAGATATTGAGAAAAAAATTATCTTTTCAGATATGGAACACGTTTACTCACACTGTGTCCTAACTGGGTGCAACACGAGTGAGCATCAGCAGCTAAATCAGTTCGACTGCATTGTTTTCTATTGGACTGTTCTAACTGCCCACGAGTGACACAGCACAATGCACAGCGCCATTTTGAGCTGTTTCAATTTTATTCCTGTAGCTTGCATTGAAAGCACCACAATTGACAAGGAACAGTTGATATATACAAGTTTGAAATTGTGAATAACCAACATGATACCGCCTTATTAAACTGCACAAACCTAGTTAAGCTGACATCTAGTCTCGCCACCAGACAATCAGAGATCTCCACCTTCTGATAGTCTGGGGACACTCCTTTCTAAAGTGTGTTTAACACACCGGCGAAAACGGCCGGCAACAAAGCAACGCCTCTTGCATTCTTCTCAGAAATGTGCGCTCCTCCTTTTCTCGTCCGAAAGGAAACAAACACACAGAAAGCTTGAAAATGGATGCTGAGAGATTTAACTCCGTTTTATCAAACGTGTGCTCATCCGTGAAGAAAATATTTTTTCCAGTGGATGTCTTAGTTACAACATGATTGAGCTAACTGGAATAGTTTCATGTCGTATCCGACAACGGGAGGCTTTTAACAGATGACGTCCTGATGTTAGCTTTGCTGCTGCTGTTAGCTGTCCCTGTCAGCTGATTCTTTCTAGACATCATGATTTCCCAAAACTGAATAAATACCACACATAGCAACACAAAACTGCTTTGCTAGCTCAATCATGTTGTAACTAAGATATATATATATATATATATATATATATATATATATATATATATATATATATATATATATATATATATATATATATATATATATACAGTACAGGCCAAAAGTTTGGACACACCTTCTCATTCAATGCGTTTTCTTTATTTTCATGACTATTTACATTGTAGATTCTCACTGAAGGCATCAAAACTATGAATGAACACATGTGGAGTTATGTACTTAACAAAAAAAGGTGAAATAACTGAAAACATGTTTTATATTCTAGTTTCTTCAAAATAGCCACCCTTTGCTCTGATTACTGCTTTGCACACTCTTGGCATTCTCTCCATGAGCTTCAAGAGGTAGTCACCTGAAATGGTTTCCACTTCACAGGTGTGCCTTATCAGGGTTAATTAGTGGAATTTCTTGCTTTATCAATGGGGTTGGGACCATCAGTTGTGTTGTGCAGAAGTCAGGTTAATACACAGCCGACAGCCCTATTGGACAACTGTTAAAATTCATATTATGGCAAGAACCAATCAGCTAACTAAAGAAAAACGAGTGGCCATCATTACTTTAAGAAATGAAGGTCAGTCAGTCCGGAAAATTGCAAAAACTTGAAATGTGTCCCCAAGTGGAGTCGCAAAAACCATCAAGCGCTACAACGAAACTGGCACACATGAGGACCGACCCAGGAAAGGAAGACCAAGAGTCACCTCTGCTTCTGAGGATAAGTTCATCCGAGTCACCAGCCTCAGAAATGGCAAGTTAACAGCAGCTCAGATCAGAGACCAGATGAATGCCACACAGAGTTCTAGCAGCAGACCCATCTCTAGAACAACTGTTAAGAGGAGACTGCGCCAATCAGGCCTTCATGGTCAAATAGCTGCTAGGAAACCACTGCTAAGGAGAGGCAACAAGCAGAAGAGATTTGTTTGGGCCAAGAAACACAAGGAATGGACATTAGACCAGTGGAAATCTGTGCTTTGGTCTGATGAGTCCAAATTTGAGATCTTTGGTTCCAACCGCCGTGTCTTTGTGAGACGCAGAAAAGGTGAACGGATGGATTCCACATGCCTGGTTCCCACTGTGAAGCATGGAGGAGGAGGTGTGATGGTGTGGGGGTGTTTTGCTGGTGACACTGTTGGGGATTTATTCAAAATTGAAGGCACAGTGAACCAGCATGGCTACCACAGCATCCTGCAGCAACATGCCATCCCATCCGGTTTGCGTTTAGTTGGACGATCATTTATTTTTCAACAGGACAATGACCCCAAACACACCTCCAGGCTGTGTAAGGGCTATTTGACCAAGAAGGAGAGTGATGGAGTGCTGCGGCAGATGACCTGGCCTCCACAGTCACCGGACCTGAACCCAATCGAGATGGTTTGGGGTGAGCTGGACCGCAGAGTGAAGGCAAAGGGGCCAACAAGTGCTAAACACCTCTGGGAACTCCTTCAAGACTGTTGGAAAACCATTTCAGGTGACTACCTCTTGAAGCTCATGGAGAGAATGCCAAGAGTGTGCAAAGCAGTAATCAGAGCAAAGGGTGGCTATTTTGAAGAAACTAGAATATAAAACATGTTTTCAGTTATTTCACCTTTTTTTGTTAAGTACATAACTCCACATGTGTTCATTCATAGTTTTGATGCCTTCAGTGAGAATCTACAATGTAAATAGTCATGAAAATAAAGAAAACGCATTGAATGAGAAGGTGTGTCCAAACTTTTGGCCTGTACTGTATAATATAGCTAAAAGCTCTGCTGGTTTTCTACCCGGAAGTATTTGTAAACAACAAGGCGATTCCCTCTATAGTCCGGCCGGACGGATGAGTCATGGCCTTGTAAAAGATTATGTTTGTTTCTTTTAGTTGGTGAGAATGTGTCGCCGCAAACGCGACAAACATTCACTAACTTTGACAGCGTTTTCTGCGAGCGCGGCTGAACCATTTTGTACCGCTACACGTGTTTCTAGTGGGACTATATTTACAAGCACAAGAGTTCAGTGAGCCACCGAAGGACCAGCCTGCAGATTTACTATTGGTTCTGCAACGTAGGGAGTTTTTTTTAAACTCTGAAATTGTATCCGCCCATCTAAACACAAAATCAGGGAGAAAGTCATCAGTCTTTAGTAAAGCAAAGCGTGACTTGTGAGTCTAAGTTGACATCTAGCTAGAGGGAGATTGCGAAGGAGATGGACGTGTCTGGTAAGAATTGTGTGGGATGCTAACACACTAGCTTGTTTTACAAAGTAGAGATGGTGACATGATGTAGTAAGAAAGCTACAACGATGATATCTTTAAGTTATCTGTGATAGTACTATTGTGAATATGAATAATAAGGAGGTACGTACTCAACCTTTTCAGTGATTATTCTGAGACCACAGGTTTGTTTACATGGCATGACGGATTAACAAATTCGGTGTGGACAGAGAGCATCCGATAACACTCGATGTAGTGCAATAGTGTGATGCTCACTTGCTCTTTAAACACGGTGTAACCAATGGCTACTCCAAATTTGACGAATGTTCTGTGCTATTTAGTTGGTGGTACTCAGGTTTGAAGGATGACATCACTATAACTGCATTACTCAGAGAAAAACAGTAACATTAGTTGGTACATAATATCAGACTATTTCCCTCGGATGTTGAATAAAACCTGTTTAGGTGTGAAAAGTGCCTGAACTCTCTTAGCCAAATTTATAAGAGATTTGTAAGCAATTTTTTATTTTAAGATTTTTTTGGGGGCCTTTTGCCTTTAATGGACAGGACAGATTGAAATGGGGTGAGAGAGAGAGAGAGAGAGAGAGTGGGGGTTGACATGCAGCAAAGGGTTGCAGGCTGGAGTTGAACCTGCGACCGCTGCAGCGAGGCATCGCCTCTATACGTGAGGCACCGGCACTGTCCACTACGCTACCGATGCCCCAAGATTTGTAAGCAGTTTAACCATAATATTATAAACAAGTAAAAGGACATTTGAATTTTCAAAATGTTTTCTCAAACAAAACCTTGAGCATAATGGGATGCCCATACAGGGTGGCTCAGCTGCTATGGGTCTTTGGTCTAAACAGGGATAGGCAACCTACAGCTCCAGAGCCACATGACATTCTTTAGCCCCTCTCCAGTGGCTCCTTGTGGCTTTGACCAAAAATTATATGTAATTATATTACTTTCTTCAGTTGTAAAATGTATAGCCTATACACCAAATTTTTAAAAAAAAGTTACATTGTTTAACATTTCATTAACTTTAATGTGCATCATATGTCTGCGGCCTGGAACCTTTATCTCTTAATTTTGCCAAACCTAAATAGCGGTGGCTAGTTTTGAGTCTCCCCAGCTAGCCTAGCTATGGATTACAAATTCAAAAAAGTATAATTCTCAGAGGAAAGAACAGAATTTAATAATGCATGGACATATTCATTTAATTTCAAGTACCAAATACTTATAACTAGCCCACTGCAGAGCAGCCATCTTGTGGTAAAACATAATGAATGCTCATCAAGACCAGTTAGTAATGTTGATAGGACATTTTTGACTGTTACCGTCATTATAAGGCTCAAGTATGTTTTGTGCCTCCTGACAGATTTTTATTTATTCTTTTCTTTGGTCAAACATGGCTCTTTTGATCGTCCAAAACAATGACTGAAACAGTCTCAGCTGTTCCTTTTGAACAAAAAAGAAAACATGTATATATCCCTCATAGTTTTGACTGAAAATGGCAGTAATGTTTTTACAGGCACACCACTGGGAGAGGCAAACCAATCAAGTGTATGGGCCCTCCAAAAAAGATTGGGAAACCTGGGAACACCAGATGGCCATTCATATTAGCACATTTTACCTTGACAACTGTTAAACTCCTACCCTGGAAATCCAGAGTTCTCTCGTCTTTCCTTTGGAAGAAGGATGTTTTTGCTGTTTTGCCGACCGGATACGGCAAGAGTCTAATCTACCAGTTAGCTCCGCTGGTAGCTAAGCTCTGGATACGTCACCCCTTGTATTGTTCTGATTGGTCGTAGTCTTATCCAATTGCATGCAGTGATATTTACAAATGCATGCTTGGTGCCGCCCCTTGAGTTGGGCCATTTGCATTACTCATAGCCAGACCCTAAATCTTTCTAGATTTGGGTCTGGATTTCCAGGCTAGTTAAACTCCTTAAATCTCCAATAAAGGCACTATACAGTGCCTCACCATTGCCGAAAACTCTACTAAGTGGGGCCCCTTCTATCTACCATATAACAGTGGGATGTTGTTAGCTGGGACAGTTAGTGAGCTGCCTGTAACTGTCAAACATGCAACGTTAGATTGAGCCACCAGGACCTCAATGGGCTTCTCTGCCAGGGACCACCTAAAGACTAGGTCACAATTAAATGCTTTCCCTTTATCTTTGCACTTCAGTCATGGAGGTCAGTTTATTTTAAATATATTTAAAGCCACTATGTGGAATAATAAAATGTCAGACCTTTGCCATCTGTGGTGGTAATGTCAATGAAGAGAGACAGTAGTTGCATTTTTATCCACCACTTTATACGTGCATTTTCAATTTGTGCATAACTAAACCTGAGTGGAAATGACAGAATATCTTGAAATACAGCAAATGAGTTCTTACGCTTGGGAGAGGGGGAAAAGTTTGTGTATCGATAAAAGGTAAATGTGACCAAGTGCAATGGAAACAGGTTCAGCTAATGATTGATGCCATACAACCATAACATACCAGCATTGCATAGTTTACAGCTCTCTAAGTCATCTCTGGATGGCTTTTGACATCCTTGTGTGCTCACAGAGTTGCCAGAACTCTCCCAAATGCACATAGCTGTAATATTAGTTATTCAAAACTCTCTGTTTTGATTGATTGGTGTGCTCTCTGTTATTATACATTAATTGTTTTCCTTTGTTTGGGATTTGACTGGCATTCTTTTTGTTATGTCATGTTGTCATCTGCAGTGGCACCTGACTGGAGAACTAGCGCCACCTAATGAGCCAAATCCCAATATTCACATAGCAGTAGTGAATGACAAAGCAGATATATTCATATTTTATTTTGCCAATTTTCTGAAAATTTGGATAAAATGTGCTCCTTTTGATGGACACCCCACTGTGAAAGAAAAAGAAATCTTTTTTTTTTTGGATTGTCTCACTGTGAAAACCTTCAAACATCAATTTAAAGGTACCGCAATTACAAAGAATCTACAAACTGTGGCTTTAACTGAAAACTACCCACCCAAAACACACACACACACAACACAAACTAAATATGGATCTTGTCAGCAACATTGTTCCATAGCACCAGTACTATTCTTAAACTTAACAGTGTATGTTTAATAGGCGCACTGTACCAGATGTTTCGGTGAACGGAAACAGATGTGGAAGAAGTTGTTTGTAGGTATTTGCGAGTAGTCCGAGGCTGCAACTCCTAACTATGCGTCAGTTATAATGATGAGAAAAGGCTGATGCTATGTGTCTAAATATAAATTTTATGTGTGTTTGGTCATGTCATGTCCTGTCATTAATGTCACACTGGCTAATTTAATGGCTTGATGTTCTTTTCATGGACATTTGTCGTGCTTAAGGCAATCATACGAGTTTGCCAAGGCCTTATCATGTCTTGACATTTTATTCTGATTCATGAAAGAGATGGCACAGTGTGAATATGCATAGAAAATGGATTAGTGGCTACAGAATTTTACTGGTGTCTAATTTGCATCTCTGCACTGCCTCAAACATCTTGCAGCAGTTGCTGCACTGAATCATGTAAACACCTTTGTTTTGTATGATGAAAGGCAGGTGGGAGGGGGGGGCTGTTGAGGCATTTCCAGAACAGCATGCAAATACAGAATAATAGAGGATTAGAAGAGACACATTTGCATATGAAAAACTGTTCACTTATGAGGAATGCTTGATGCCTACAGTCTATGGATGAACACTCAGATGAGTAATGAGTCTTGTGGATGAGCACGTGCAGGAATGGCTCATGGGTTTTCCTCCTCAGTAGGATCCAATTGATGGGCTTACATAGAATTAGCCTGGCTTTGGAACTATAGGATTTGGCTGCACAGACACGAATGACAGGTCATTTAACATGCTGCTGTAATGTTGTAGCGTAATGTGGTAATTGTTTGTCTGCGTAAATATGAACCTGAGCGTTTCTCGTTTTGAACTGCAAATCGGTGTGAGCAAACCACAAAGGATACAGGCGATTAATTGGACGGGTGGCACACACATCCCGTGTTTGCGCACTGAATGGGATGGATGGGTAACAGTGTGGAGGGAATTTCTGGCTAGAGTAAGATATACAATTTCAGCCTTTACACGGAATTTGTGTGTGTGTGTGTGTGTGGGGGGGGAGAGTGAGAAACAAAAAAACAGGGACAGAAGGCAAGGAAAATCCATCAGAGATTGAAAGGCATGTCACTCAAAGGAGAAAGTCAGGCAGGTTTATGCGCAGAGAGAGGGGGGCATAAAGGGGGAGAGAGAGTGCAAGGGAGAGGAAGGGAGTGTGAGAATAAGGCTAGAGGGTAGACAAAAAAAAAACTGCAATAGAGTGATACTCCTCTCAATTTGATTTTGGAGAAGGGGAGCTTCAAGGGTTGGAATGTGGGAAATCATTTTGAAGGAAAGTGTTAGAACTGAGAGCGTTAAAAACTGAGCACAGAGATAAGTAGAGGGAGAGGGAGCTGGGGGTGAAGGGGGCGGGGTGATACAGTGACTGAGTGGTTGCTAAGACTGTGGCATGAGCAGCAGGAAAACAAAAGAAATTGAAGTAACCATAACAGTGAAAAAAAGACAATTGTTATCCAACTAAAAATAATTACTTCAGTTGGTAACACACACATCAATTAGTATTCTGTTTTTTTTTTTCAAACCAGTATTTGCTTTGAAATTGAGTTGAACAAAGTTAATTAATGTGTATGTTACCAAGTGACCACTCTTTAGGCTCTGCCCTTTTGCTGTTGGCTGCTAATGGCCCATCAAGCTGTTGGC
This sequence comes from Epinephelus lanceolatus, assembly GCF_041903045.1. NCBI lineage: Eukaryota > Metazoa > Chordata > Actinopteri > Perciformes > Serranidae > Epinephelus > Epinephelus lanceolatus. The sequence continues at coordinate 32,722,939 of NC_135752.1, forward strand.
ATTAGCATGTAGCCCATACTGCCACTACCTGCAGAAGAAGAAATTGTATCTAAGTTTTAGAAAAATTACAATGTAATTTCAGATAGAAGCAGACAAAGGAACCCAGTCTCACTCAAAGTTGTCAAAAACAGGTGCTTGGTCAGTGATGTCTGGCATTGATAAGGACAAAAAAGCTGTCCTTTCACATCGGCATGATACGCAGCTGGTTGCCATTATTGATTAACAGCACCTGGCTCCGTCAAAGGGAAATGCAATGGGATAACAACGAAAGTTAAGGCAACAAAAGTCCAAGCAGGGCAGGCAGAATGGGTGGTGGATGGGTCCAACAACTACCAACTCTCAACCAGGAAGCTGGTGATTGCTTCCCATGTGATTGTAAAGTCAAACCCTGTTTTTTTTTCCTAAACCCAACCATGTGGGTGTGATACCAAAATTTAGCCATGTTCGTTCATTGTTAAGGGAAAAAATGTCAATTGGCAGTGGTGTACCGATGTAGTGTATTTTGAAAACAGACAATGCAGAACGTCATAAACCAACACACCCAGGGTACCTTGCACGTCATGTCTAGACATGGAAAATCCATGACCAAACGTCGATATGTAACAAGGTCGGGATGAAAATGTGTTGGACAAAAAGGGTCTACATTATGCCTTTTGAAGGCTTAATTCAAGATGTCAAACTGAGTCATCAGAGAAAACAGGCTAAACATATGAAAATAGAAGCTAAAGCCAATAGATCACAGTGTGAAAGTGAACCACTACATCACTTGATGATCAAGACAGAAGGCAGTGAAATTAAGGCGCAGCATTGTTCCTGTTTTAGGGGCCTCCCTATAGGTAGTGGTTAGAGTGTTCGTCTTCCATGCAGAAGGTCCAGGGCTTGAATCTTGCTAGGGTGGACATCAGCAAAGGCATGCGGTCGCAAGAGGTTCCCACTGCCGAATCAAACGGGATCAGATTCCTTAAGGGGGCTTCAGGATAAGAGAGTTACTCCGGAATCTGAGCCAAGTCCTCAACGAGGGTGCGTCTCAAGCCTGTTGTAGACGGGAGGTTCCAGATGAAAAAGCGGATTCATTCATTGTTCCTGTTGAGCAGGGCAGGTCTTTATTCAAGTTATGATCTTTAAAAAGCAAAACTGGCATGTGATACATTCAGCGTACCTCCATTAGCTTAGCTAGCATAGCATGGAAGCGCTAACTTAGTAATGTATAACACTTAAGAAATATCTCCTTCCAACTTCTCTGGGTAATAAGTATGTTATGTTTCGCTATTAGATGTAAGGTTTAACCATGACTAAAATGAATTGATTGCATGAGGGTCTTGAGAGCAACAGTTTTGTTGTCGGACCATGGTTGGAGCTAGCCATTGCTATGCTATGACCAGCCAGTCTGGGTTCGAAGGCAGGACTTAGCGAAGGGTCAAGTAAAGCATTTTATACTTGTTTTTAGAATTATCTTTTTCTCACTGTACTGCCCCATTTTCTAACTGAGGGATGATTAATGCATTTCTCAGAGACAAACAGTAACATTAGTTTCATTTGGTACATAATATTAGAATATCTCCCTCGGATGTTGAATAAAACCTGTTTAAGTGTGAAAAGTGCCTGAACTCTCTTAATAATAAGCAATTAATAAGCAATTTTAACTGTAAGGACACAATCCAGTAAAAGGAAGTTTGAATTTTGAGCATTTACGCCATTACAACACTACGACTGACCAGTCTAGGTTCAAGGCGTTGATTTAGCAAAGGGTCAATTTCAGTATTTTTACTTGTTTTTTAAAATTCTCTCCTATTTTTTTCAGCGCGCTCAATATTTTCTGACCAATAACTGAGTCAGTCTCATTTAGATTTATCGTTGCATGAATTATGATTAATGCATGGAGAAAAAAATCCTACTCATTTAAAAGGGAATACAAAACGTCCTGAATAAAAGAACATGGTGGCATTTTAATGACTGCTGCACAGATGTTCAATATAAAGCTGTAAAATATAATATATAATTAGCTTTGCCATAGAATGAAGACCTTGTAGAGGTTTTATATCACCCATATAGAATGATTTAATTACGATTAATTACGAAAAGAAAGATCACTAAATGTTTCCAAAACAGCGTCTTAGATAATGAATGATAACAAAAATAATGACACTGACTGTGCTCTTCATAAGAAACTGTTACATAATACATGGCAAGACAAAAGCTAAATTATCCATGCTTGTTTGAATGATTAAACATGAAACTTAATCTTTCAAAGATTGCATATCTAATTTTTTGATCGATGTCGAAGCCAATTTTATCTTGCTAGAAGTAAGGAAGCAGCAGGCTATGAGAATTGTGACACAGAAAAGTACTGACAGAAGTGAGGTCATGACCCCAAAATGAAGGCAACATATGACTCTAGAGGCTGTAATGAATAAGATTATTAGACACATACGAAATGCACATAGAGAGCAAATAGGCAGTGAAAAAGCCGCCACCGCACTGGCAGACAGCACCGTTAAAAGTCTCAACAAAAACAACATGTAATGTAATAAGCACTGACATTTTCCATTGGCCACCATGTCCCTGTTTTTTGTAAAGTCTGTCATTCAATCTGGCCTGGAGACCCTGAAGGCTTTTATCAATCAATGTCTCTGCAGAAGCAATTATAAGGAGGAGCACTTCTGCTGTAAACCCAAATCATCTTCATGCATTGCCTCCCAGTAAATGTTAGGTGGCAAGGCAGCAATAGGAGGAAATTGAAAAGCACTACACAGTTATACTTCAAGGACTGGGAAAGAGTTTTTTTTTTTTTTTTTTTTTTTTTTTTCATTCAATCACACAAAAGCACCCAGATGCTAATTGAGACAGCATGAATCACTGCACTCATGCTCACAGAAATGTCTGAACCCATACGCTTGTAACCGCAGAATTCTTCCAGGAGGTTGCTGTAAACACAGACATTTTCTATATTTCAAGACTGTATCCATGTCTCACCATCTTTCTTTCTCTCTGGCTCCCTTTCTCTCTCCGTCAGTCGTGTGATAGACTGACCTAGGGATATAAATGACATGAATTCCTATCTATCATTCCTCCTCCGTTCCCTCTCCCCTTCGTCGTCCCTTGTGCTGTGGAAATCAAAGACTGCTGAGCCAAGGGGAAAAAAGATTCCATCAATCTTCGCTTGTCCCTAACAGTCACGTTTACCTGACAAAGTTGCACAGCACTCTGTGAAATGCGGTTCCTTCCTGCCAAAGCCTTGGCTTATGCCCCTGAAATACTGTTTCTTTCTTTATATTAAATTCCATTTAATGGGCTGCCTCGGTGTCTCAGCAGGCGTAGGTGCATAATGTGAACTTGCAAGATCATGGAATCTGTCTCATGACCTTCGTCACACGTCTCCCTCTTCTCTATTTTAAGCTTTATTTATTCAGGGGAGGTTTGCTGAGCACGCAGGCTCGCTTACAACAATGCCTTGCTTAACATTCATACAGTTGCACACATTCGCTGGGAGCTGCCGTGCACTGATGCAGCCTTTACTGTTGGACACCGAGCAGCTCTAGTGGTGCAGCTGGGGCTCTGCCGAAAGGGTCCCTCAGTGGCTGTTGTCGAGTTTTAATGCCTGCAGCACCTGCATGTCTTTTCAAACTGTTGACATCTACCTAATGAAACCTAATGATATTTAGAGGTTTCACAGAATTTAATGAATTTACATAGTAAAATAAGGTCAAATTTGAATAGCTTTTCCATGTTTTTGTCATACTGTTATTGTAGGAAAGTTCTATAAAGAACTTCTCAGGCACTTAGAACTCATCAAGCACACACATATATAAGGTAAAATACAAGCTGAAGTGCATTATGGGAAGGAAATCAGTTTGTAGGTAGTCAAGGCAGATTTAATTGTGAACATGAATAATGGCCTCAAGGCTTTCAGGCATTAACATCATAGAAAGCAGATTCATTATTCAGCTACAAGCTTATACAAGCTTTATTGGAATCCACATTTTAAAATATAATATACAGCTGGGGCAAAGGCATTATGTTTCCCAGTTGTACGTCCCACTGGTATGAATGTGTTATCTCAACAACACCTGGAGGGGATAACTTCAAAATTGGCACAAATGTCCACTTGGACATTATATTATGGACTGGAATGGACGTCTGGTTGACTTGCATACATAGATGATGAAGTATTTCGAATTTGGTGGTCAGAGGTCAAGGTCACTGTGACATCACATCCACCTTCTTGTAAACGCATCCATCCATCCATCCATCCATCCATCCATCCATCCAGCCATCTGTTTTCATCCGCTTATCCAGGGCCGGGTCGTGGGGGCAGCAGGCCGAGCAAAGCACTCCAGACGTCTCTCTCCCTAGCGACACTTTCCAGATCCTCCTGGGGCACCCCAAGGTCTTCCCAGGCCAGATGACATAAATAATCACTCCAGCATGTTCTGGGTCTGGCCCGAGGCCTCCTACCAGTGGGACGTGCCCAGAACACCTCCAAAGGGATGGGCCCAGGAGGCATTCTGATCAGATGCCCGAACCACCTCAACTGACCCCTTTTGATGCGAAGGAGCAGCGGTTCTACTCCGAGCTCCCTACGTATGTCCGAGCTCCTCACCCTATCTCTAAGGCTGAGCCCAGCCACCCCACGGAGGAAACTCATTTCAGCTGCTTGTATCCTTGATCTCATTCTTACGGTCACTACCTGAAGCCCATGACCACAGGTAAGGGTTGGGATGTAGATGGACCAATAAATCTAAAACTTCACCTTTCGGCTCAGCTTCTCAGCTCCTCTTCACCACGATGGTCCGGCACAGCACCTGCATCACTGTAGATGCCGCACCAAACTGCCGATCCATCTTGCGCCCCATTCTACCCTCACTCCTAAACAAGAAGCTAAGATACTTGAACACCTTCGCTTGAGGCAGTAACTCTCTCCCAACCTAGATTCTCAAAAAATCCTTGGGGAATTTCCTCAAATTTGGCGCCAATGTCATCTTGGACTCCACAACTAACTGATTAGAATTAGGTGGTCAAAGGTCAAGGTCACTGTGACCTCACAAAACATGTTTATGGCTATAACTCAAGAATTCATACATGAATTTTGACAATATTTTAAATTAATGACTAATAGGATAAAATGATGATGTGATGACATTTTGTATCCAAAAGGTAAAAGGTTCTGTAAAAACACTTTTCCGGCAACAGAACGAGACATTTGGTTGGAAACTGAAATGGTGACACTCATTTGGGTGCCTATCTTGAACTGGTGCTGATTGTTTAGGTCTCCTGTGTTGCCTGGTTGTAAATGTGTGTGAAGCTTCAATGTTTTAGAATATGTAGCATCTTTGCAGCAACATCCATATTTGAATCACTGTCAGTTGTCATGACTATACGACTCTGGGCAGACATAGATGTAAACTGAAACTGCGACTTGACTGGTTTATGGCGGCGCACAACCGCAACGTGGTAATCCTAGTTTTCTTTATAGTCAAATTTGACAGCAATAAAGTTCCACTTCCTGTATGTCAGTGTGACACTGAATGTGCCTCATAAAGGTCAGCGTATTATGAAGGGACGAATTGAGCGAAAGAATGGGTTCACATTTTTCAAGTCTATCTCCAAACATTATTCACATGCTCTATTATGTATACTGAAAGGGTTATTTGTTGCTGTAATCATTTCCGTTCTCTATACTGGCTGTGAAGAGATTCATCTAGAAGAGATGGGAGACAAATCCACAGTCCTATTTTTATGCAAAAATGCACTCTAAAGTTGATATGAAATTAATATGAGGCTTGAGCTGCCTGAGTTACACAAATCAAGTGGATATCTTCCAGAGTTACAGTTTTAGTGTGTAATTCCCTCTTTTTGTGTCAGCGGACTTGCTTTTTCCTTGTCGAGCTGTCGCCGAGGGATACCAGCACAAAGAGGGAATTTTGCACTAAAAATACTGTAAGTTTGGAAGATACCCACTTGTTTTGTTAAACTCAGACTGCTGAAGACTCATGTAAACCTTAGCTGAACTTTGGAATGCATTGTCGCACAGAACGAAGACGTTTGGATTTCGTTCCCCATCCTTTCCATTGGAATCCAATTAGAAGGGGATTTCTTCACAGCAAGTTTGGAGGACATGAACAATTGCAACCCACCAACCTATAACTTTTGCAATGAACACACGGGCAAGTGAGTTTTGTCTCAACACACAGACTTGAAGAATACAAATCTGTTCTTTATACCGATGCAAAATGCGGTGGATAATCACAGCTCTTGGTTGCTTAACAATTTAGTAGGCTGCAGCTCATTCGTCTTTAAAAACAATGGCCTTCACAGAAACACAATTCTGTGCTTGTGCATTTAGTGTGGAAGCCCAGCATCAGGGCAGCCACACTGATCTACTGTGTCTGTCCCTATATTTTCAATCCCCAGTGACTGGTGCCTGTTATGTGGACAGCTTTGGTTACCTCTTAGTCAGATACTGTCAGCTTCTGGGGGGTTATTTCACAAAGCAAGATGAGGCAAACAGTTCTGTCAAATCCTGCAAGGTAGTGCTGACTAAATCACTGAGTCAGATATACTTGTGTTTGGAAATGCACTGAATTGAAATACCTGCATAGATTAATAAATCCAAACCCATTCTGCCAATTAGAGGCAATGTGTGACGAACTCAAAGGACAAGATTCAACATCAAACGGTTTTTATTTCAACAGCATAATAAAACACAGTAATCCCAGAATAATGTTTGGATTATTGTAGGTTTTCCAGGTCATTTTGTTATTAAATCCATACTGCGTAATCTATTTTGTCTATTTAGTACCTCTGTTTTGAGAAAAACCCTCTTGGCATTGCTGTTTTCGGCTCAGCATATGTCTGCCAGAACCACGCGTTTGACATTCCAGAAGACACAAACAGATAAATCTCCTTTCTTCACAAGTTTCCTGCCTTATGGAACAAAACATATCTCATAAAATATATATAATATTTCCTTTGACTCGAGCCGAGAAGGTTACTCAGTGTTCCTTTCTTCCATAATTCTGCAAATACTTCCCTTTCTGTTCGAGCTGTTTGAGCGTCTTTCTGGTAAAGTACATCTTATCTCCTCTCTCTACAATTGTTGCTGTCACATTCCACCAAATGCCAAGGTTGGAAACTAATCTGTAAAAACTTCATTTGAGGCTTTCAGTCTCACAGAATTATTGGAATGGATTTGCTTCAAGTAGTCGGCCATAATATAACAGTCCTGTATGCCCGCTGTACATGAGTAATTCTTCTCTGACATACTACGATATGGAGATATGGAACTGTCCTCAGCTAGCCACTGAATGAATTACATGTTAAATTTATTCAAAGACTGCTTTGCAGAGTCTCCAAAGCTGGAGTATATCTGTCCTCATTATTCTGATATGATATTGCCCTAAGACAGATCAGACAGCAGATGCTATGAACTACTCCACTGAGCTTGAATAACCCCTAAAATCTTTGCCCAGCCTTATTTTTCATTGCTGCGTTGATAATGTTATTGCAGATATGCTTATGATGGTCTTTCTAAGTATAGAAAGTTCTCCGGGTTTGGCTGAAAGCCTGGAGGATCAACATTATCATTGTGGGCCAGAGAAGAGCTGCCCAGAAGCCTGTCCCCAGAGGGTGCTTAATGAGAGGACAGAGAAAAGAGAAGAGGAATTGAAGCACCTGAAAGCCTGCTGTTCTCAGTCCGGGTCCAGCAAAAAAAAAAAAAAAAAATGCTCACAGTGAATGTGTTGACATGGCTGCGGGGCCTCTCCAGACAATGTCACGACCCTGCTCTGCCTCCCGGCCAGCCGGCAACGCCGTTTATCCAACACGTTAGCCCCGTAGCCGTGGTTAGGATGACTTAACACAAGATGACTCCGCAGCTAAGGGAGAATTCCTGAGGATACATGCTTCATCCGAGAGGATACTGGCCCCTTAGCATCCCATTTATGGTGTTGTTAACATGACAAGACATACAGCCACCTTTGGAGTACACCATGACAGGTGTGTGATGTTATTGCTCAGTATCAGGGCTACACAGAGCATCATAATTCTGCAGCAGTATCCTTCAGGGTCTGGAGCTGGAGAAATACTCCCCTCTGTGAAAGGCCAGGAGCTACTCTGAGCTAAGTGTTTATTTTTGGGTTACTGTGAGGTATATGTGTGGCCTTTAACCTATATTTTATTGTACATCAGCTGCATGTCAAACACTTCACTGATGGCATCACAAGTTGTTAAAACATAAAACAAGGAGGCAGCCACATCTGCAACACTGAGAACAGCTTTGACTTAGAGAAAAAGGCAAATGGCATGAAAGCAACATGCTTTGGTTGAGAAAAGAACACAAAAAGACAACAGGAAATATATTCGTATTTATTTATATTTTTAAAGGAGCACTTCCAGTTGTATTTCTGTGACTACCCTATTCTTTAAGCTCTACAGGAGCAAAGACTCACCCCAGCTGGTGTTCAGGGAAGCTACACTTTTTGCAGCAACATGTGAAAATCTTAACAGTCTCCATGTGCATACCCCTGCTCATTGTCAGCCTCTGTGGAAGGCTTTTTGTGGTATTGACATGACAGAGCAATGAAAAGAAGATATGCGAGCAGTGCTCGCAGGGAGCAACGTCTCGTTGTGCGGAGGACTTTTAGCCGGAGCCATGCGAGCATGAGCATTATGCTCTGAAGCAGAAGCTTGCAGTGCATGGTGTGAAGGGGGAGTAAAAACTGAAGTTGGCTTTGGCCTCCTGTAACCTCTGCAGGAAATTATAATGCAATAACGGAAGCTCCCTCCTTTTCTAAATGAGAATATAAACAAATGATGGATAGCAATAATTGGAGCAGTCAGCAGAGCGCATCGAAAGCCCCAACGCCCACATGACCATGTTGAAATGTGCGGAGAGAGAAAATAAATGGGGACCAAAATGAACAATAAAAAAAACCTCCTCTTCCAGAAATAACTAGAATTAGAGTGAGGTTAGATTTGAGGACTGGTAAAGTGTAAAAAAAAAAACAGTGAGACAAAAAAATAAAAAATAGCGAACACTTGGGAGCCCAGTGAAAGGCAGCATCTTGTGTGCTGCTTCTGCACTTCTACTCTGTTTGCTGTCTCTGTGTGTGGGTCGGCATGGCTGTGTTTGTGTCTTTTGTGTGTAGGTGCGTATGTGTGAGTGTAGGTGTATGTGTGTGTGTGTGTGTGTGTGTGTGTGTGTGTGTGTGTGTGTGTGGCTGAGTATTTGTCTGTCCTCCCTCTCAGATGTTGGTCCAATGCAATGTTTGTACCTGACAGTGGGTGCAGGTGCACAGTTGGCCTGGAAGTCCCATCTCACTGCTGCATCATGTTTTTTTTTCTGTGTCTCATCTGTTTTCTTATCTCATTTTCATCGTCCAGCCTACTGTGTGTTTTGTTGTTTCATCCCAGCACCGATTTAATCTGGTCTGATGAGAAATTCGTTCCTATTTGCATAGAAATAAATCCAAACTGCCTTAGTTATACCATGCACAAGACATTTTAATATGTAAACTTAATAGGTGTAAATATTTATCAAGACTTTACAGCTGTGCTACAGTCGTGGCTCTGTGAGGCCTGCTTAGGCGCAGCACTGCTCAGCCCAGTCACCAGACGAAAATGATGACATATTGAATAATTCTGCATATGACAGATGCATTACATTTGTGCTTTTAATATGTATCATATTTAAAGTGGCATAACTGATTACCTCCTGATGTCAAAGTCAGCTCACATACATGTAGAGTGGATGGTGGATGGGATGATGCGTGCAACAGCGGTCAAGCAGCAGACCTCTGTGTGAGACCAATAAACATGAAACATTATTGACATGGTTTTTGTCATGGACTTTCCACGTCCAGATACAACATGAAAGGTACCCTGGGTATGTTGGTTGTTGATGTTTTGGGATGCCATGTCATGTCAATACATGGCATACAATTTTACAGTAAATTTTCCATTAGCATACAGTATCTTTCAAAATAAATGCACTACGTCATTACATCACCGCAAATTGTTTTTTTTTTTCCCCTTTCAAAAACTAACGCACGTGGTTGAGTTTAAGAAAAAACCAACAGGGTTTGGCTTTAGAATCTTACAGCACATGAACACTGCTCTCCTGGGGTGCAAGTTGGTATTTATTGGACCCATCCACCACCCCTGCCTCCCACCCTACTTGGATGTTCGCCGCCTTATCTTTCGTTGTTGTCCCACTGCATTTCCCCCTGACCCACCTAGCACCATTAAACTATACCAGCGACAAGCTGCGTATCATGCTGACGTTAAAGACGGCTTTTTTCACCAGTGTCTGACGCCCCAAGTCACTGCCCAAGCACTGGATTTTGACGACTTTGGAGTGGGACCAGGTTGGTTGCATATTAATGGTTTGCAGAACTGCACAGTGCCAACATTAATTCTTGGGTTGCACTGCTTTAAAGCATGCTAACATGCTGACATTTAGCAGATTAAATGTTTACCATGTTCACCAACTTAGTTAATTGTGTAAGCATGCTAACATTTGCTCAACACAAAGTACAGCTGAGGCTGATGTTAGCTTTGATATGTGGCCCTAAACCAAAGCATTGGATTGGATGAACTAATATTTGATTGCCCTACAGGGGCAATATGTCGGGATCACAAAAGTTATTAGAAAATATCCATTGTGTATCAGCAATGCATGTACCAAATTTTGTGCCAACCATTAAGTAGATGACATTTCTCAGTATAAGTGGAAACTTTGCTGCTGTATAGGTTCAGACCTTTGAATCTGCCCACTCCACCATGTTGACTCAATAGTCGGGCATGAAGCAACAGTTTCTCAGTTGAAAAACAATTCATCCAATGAGAGCCACAGGAGGACTAATGATTAGCCAATCAGCCTCACAAGCTGGACTGATGTCATTGTCAAGCTGTTGTCAAGCATTGTCAAGAGGAACCAATGAGGAGTCATAACAATAATGTGAGCACTGATGCTGCTATCGAGGCTGTTCTACATCGACATGTCTTCTCAATATTTCCCAGCATCGTAGTTTGTGTTTATATTGCTCCACTGCACCCTTAAAACCACAGCTACACCAATATGTTGGCATGGATACGCATCAGTGTTGACTTAAAATGACGTTAGGTTCAGGCCAATATGTACGTCTCTAGAGACTGGTTCGGGAAAATCGAATAACCCTTCCGCATAGAGCTAAGTTAAGAGTGGAGGCAATCTCAGACTAAAGATGAAAATGGAGTGTAACAAGTTGACAATTCTGTCTGATATCAGGCAAAAAAAAACATCAGGTGATCTGCAAAGTCTTTAAAGGATAACTTCGGTATTTTTCAACCTGGGCCCTATTTCCCCATGTGTATGTGTGCGTATGATACATAGGTACAACTCATTTTAAAATTGGTTCAGTATTGAGGGAGGCGGATACAGCCGGCAGCCGCGTAACGAGCTAAACCGGTAACGGGGGCAAATGCGTGCCGTATAAGTTTGCACATTAAAAGTGCTTTCTTTCACAACTGACTGGTTCAGATCACAAGTGCTATCTCTGTAAATAGCATACTAAGCATTTCCCTTACCTCTGGGCTGTGTGCGATGTCATCTCGCGAGAGCTTTGCTCCACTGTGTCTGTAGCTCTCTCTACTCGTGGGACAGCCATTTTCTTGAGGAAGAGGTGTTTCGGGATTGGATGTCTTCTCTTCTTCGGCTGGCAGTAGTCATCTTGGGAGAAGTGAGCACTGCAGACCCGGTGGTCTGCAAGGCGCAGTGTCTGGACAGGAGTGTTAGCATCCATTTGTAGCACAACTAGCCACAACTACAGCATCTCGCCGTCGGACAAAGGCAGCCTATGAAAGCTGTACGGGGTGTTGCGCAACATCCTGTTCTTGCAATTCGGATAAGCACAAACACGAACCATTGTTTTCAATCGATGCAGTAAAACTCTCAGCTGTACTCCGGGACAACCAGCGCCACTCGGAGCAGCTCTCAGCATGGCTCCTCTGTTTTCTTCAGGCAACAAGCAAAGCTCTCGCGAGATGACGTCACAGCCCAGAGCAAGCGAAGGGTAAGGGAAACGTTCAGTATGCTATTTACAGAGATAGCACTGGTGATCTGAACCGGTCAGTGGCGAAAAAAAGCACTTTTAATGCGCAAACTTATACGGGACGCATTTGCCCCCGTTACTGTTTTAGCTCGTTTCGCGGCTGCCGGCTGCATCCGCCTCCCTCAATACTGAACCAATGTTAGAACAAGTTGTACCCATGAATCATATGCACACATACACATGGGGAAATACGGCCCAGGTTGAAAAATACCAAAGTTATCCTTTATCCATCCTTTTGGGACCACAAATGTCCGTACCAAACCTGTGCCAATCCATGCCTTAGATGTTAAGATATTACTGTGCCCTGAAACCCTGATCATATACAGCTCCAAGGAGCATTTCAGGCTTCTCTTTAATTACGAATTTAATGTATCATTCACTGCACTCATTAAGTATATTTCCAGCAGTAGCAGAAAGGGATCAAGCTGTGATAAACTCCCTATACTCTATCTTTCCAGTAACAGCAGACAGACAAAGGCGAAACCAAACTAAAACTAGAGGGAACGCTGATCTTACATTCATCAGGTGAACAGGAAGACAGCATGGGGGGTTGATAATGTTGCTCTGAGTCTGCTGCATCTGTAAATAGGCTCCTATAGCAGATATAAGGACCTGACACAATAATAAAACAAACAAAAAACTAATATATATATATATATATATATATATATATATATATATACTAGACACTTACACTAGAACTGACCTATAGCAATAAAGAAAATGTCCCTATCTGACAAAGATCACCATTAAGTCCAATAACCAGGATGATACACTGACCTACTGGACATTCAGCCAACTCAGCTGGATGGGAGTTGACCTTAGCCAACCCAGGTTTCTTCCAATTTATTTATTACTCGTTTACAGTAACAATCTAGTGTTGCTGGTGTGGGTAGACATATATCACTCCGACACTGTCTTACTTGGGTTCATAATTGTGTGATTGATTATTAGTTCAATTGAGGTAGCGGGCACAGTCACTGCTGATGAAGCGCTGTGTGAATAAATGACTTGCATTGACTGCACAGCTGAATTGACTGCAAACAAGCACGCCCCTGTGCCTCCGGAGCAAACAGTGACAGTATGGGGCCATAAGGGTCAGCGGTATCCTCCCCTCAGAGCCCTTTGACGCCACCCATGAGCAGCCCGCTCACCTTGGGATGACCTGGTTATTGTGTACTATTTGGAAGCAGACTGTTTAAGCCATGTCAGCTGGCCTATATAATGCCATCACCTGAACAAGCAGGACTCAGCAGAGAGATGGGGGGATTAGCCAGCGTGTTGGCTGCTTGCTGTCTCGCCTGCTGAAGGGCAGATGGAAATTACTTGGAAAAACAATCCTTTTATCACCAATGTCAATATTAATATTAATCGCTCCCAGGAAGCAATTCTGTGAGCAAAACTCCCGCAAAACAATGACAACAAAATAAAAATAAAAAAAGGTAAACATACATTCATAGAAAGGCAAACACACAAAGGTACACACACACACAGACTTGTGCCCCAGCCAACACACACATTCACTGAAGAGACGAAGGTCACATAAGGACTAACCTGCAAAAGCTGCAAGTAAACTAACCCCTGATAAAATATCCAATATTCAGTAGTAGAGGAAGTACAATGAGTAAAAGAACCAGGTCCATAGTCTAGAAATACTCTGTTACAAGTAAATGTCCTGCATAAAAAAATACTTAAGTAAAAGAACAAAAATATTGTCTTTAAAATACACTAAAATCAGAGATTGAAACAAAGGAACCTCAAAGAGACACAAAGCTACAAAAGATGTACAATGACTACAAAAATATGTAAAACAAAAAATTAAAAAAAGAGACTAAACCACTACAAAGTCTGTGTATCTTGCTCTTATGTAGAGATGGTGGAGAATTTGCTTCTCTGTGCCCAGGGGCCTATTGTCCCATAATCTGCCCATGAATATATACCAGGGACTGATAAGCTACACAAGTTTTCTCCTTAAGTATGACACTGACGGCTTAATTTCTCCTTAGTTGAGGGACTTACGCAGTAGCGCAGAATCCATCAAAAGGTTTCCTTAGCTGAGGAAAAACATCAACTCTTTAGGCGTTTCTCAATACCAAGTACGACAAGTTAGAACTTGCGCACTTGGGAGTTTGGACTTGGCAAGTTCGACTGGGGAGTACAAACTCCCAAAGACGGCTACCATTGCCGCTGGTCTGTGAGAAATGCATTCTGGGATACCTGGCTGTCAAAAGTCCACACAAGTCACCTCCCGATGCATCCCAGATGGAACGGGCAGAGCAAGTTCACATCCAGGCACTTGGACTGTACTTGGCTGGATGCGGACTTTGAAATGGAACAGTACTTGCGCTGCGACTGATGATATTTTACAAGTCTGCAAGAACACAAGTACAGGCAAGAACGCAGATTGAGAAACGCCTATACACTGGGTTGTAAGAAATTTCACAGGGGTAAAAGCTTCCATGGAGATACATTTCTTATCTTGGACTCACGCTTGTGATGCCTGTTTTTGTCTCACAAAGTTGGCTTATAGTTAGAGTGTGAAAAAATGAAGAAGACATGAAAAGAAGACATGAAAACCATCTTGGTCAGAGGAGGAAAAGACTATACTTCTGGAGAAATAGAATCATAGAAAGCACACTTGTCATGGCTCAAGGTTATGTTTTTTGTTTCATTCATTAATGTTGTTTCCTGTGTCTGATTGTCTGTGTCGCCCTGATTAGCCTCACCTGTGTCTCGTTATCCTTCCCCTCACCAGAGTATTGAGTGTGCACCTTGTTTTCTCTCAGTGCCAGTTCATCTCCGCTTCTTGTGTGTCTAGCTGTGTACAAACTTACCTTTTGACCAGTAAAGACCTGAACTGTCTCCAGAGTCATGCGTCTTAATCCACTCTTACCTGGTTCCCCAGTTGTTACAATGCAAAAAGTAAATTTGTTCTGGAAAACAGAAAACCATTGTAGGAAGAAGCAACAAAAACTAATTTAAATCACATCTAAAGTGTAAAATCAAAAGCATATCTATTGGTCAGAGGTCAGAGGTACCTTATGTTATTTATTTTTTTCTACCTTGCTTTGGTTGCTAAGGTCTTTTGTGAAAAAGACGTAGAGCCTGCACACTTACTCCATGCCACAAACTTTAATGAACAACGTTTCGATCCTAGAGGGATCTTCGTCAGGTCTGAATGGCTAAGGTCTTTTGTGCAATGGTCTACATATTCCTTAACTATAAGACCGAGATAAGGACAAAAAAACATTAATATATAAGTGAACAATTTGAGGAAACCTTCAGGAGAAGAGTGTTCTGTACAACTGATTTCGAGGACATCTTAACTAGGACTTAAGCAAGGTTTATGCTACTGCATACCTATGTCACAGAGGGCTTTGCGGAGGCATTGCGTCCCTCTGCGACCAACGCAGAGATGCAACGTGCACCTCCAAAAAATTGTAACCACGCATCAAGGCAACGCAGACCCAACACAGACCGCAAGACCTATGATTGGTCCTTCAAACTACATAATTTCCGGCATTTTGCAATGTTTCACTTCCTGCTGCAGTGTCACATATTCACTGGTAGTCTGCCTCGAGCCATTCAACAGGCGTACCGACCATCGGCGCAGTCACCTCTCTCTTTGTCATTGTTGTAACATTTGTACTAAGAGCATTTGTTGTTCAATGTCGATCATTTCAAGCTCCAGCAACAGTCTTTCTCTCTCGGTCGCCATCTTTACTGTGACTAGAGCAAAGCTGGAAGATACACAAACAATGAACGAGCAACGACCATAGACGTCACAGAGTCTAGGTAGGTATATAAAAGAACACTGCGCCCCCAAGTGCTTTGGCGGGGAATTGCATAGCGACATAGACCACCAGGATGCAGAACTATGATAGGCACACAGCAACTGCTGAGCATAAAGAAACTTTTAAACAAAAATCCTTACTTAAATGTAGGATCTGAAGGATTTCCAAACAAAACAAAATATAGACATATACAAATGAAATCCTGCTTAATCATCACTTATGGGCTTCTACTCATGTGTGGTGGTGACTCTGTTTGCAGAGCTCCTGCCCTTTAACTGTATTTTGATGTTTTTGTGAGCTTGGACCGCTTCTGGGCGGAGATTTCCTCAGCCAATGAGAGAGCGCAGGAGCGTGTCCGAGCGTGCACCAGTGTGAGCCTTGCCTGAACCTCTTCTGTGAAGCCTTCTTCCATACCTCCGGGCTCCGTACACCTGGGAGAGTTGAGCCTGACAGGAGGGGCCAAATTTGAATATGTGTTTACAAACAGCAACTGGAAAATCCTCCAGACCCTACCTTTTAAGGTGTTTTGTGCAGTCAGCCCCAGGTGTTCAAGCTGAGCGCTCAATAGCAAAATTCAGTTTACGAATAAAGCATTTATCACTAATAGTTTCCATATCAGCACTTGATATTTCTAATGTTTCAATGCTTCCTTAAAAGCAGCATCATTGCCAGATTTGTCTCAGTGTTGACGAGCACTACATGATGTAGATTAGATAAAGACTGTATGTCTAGATGTGCCTGTGTTTAAATATTCAAATTAGTCATAACCTTCTATAAAAAAACAACAACAAAACACAAGCGCAAAAAAGCTGTGAATCTAATTAGCCCTTCTTTTATTGTAGAGGCAGTTATACATCCACAGCCCTACAGCCTCGCTGTTTCATGGTACAATTAAATCTAATCTGTCAAATAAGGGAGAACATATCTCAATAGGAGGATGAGAGATGATGGGCAGTGGATATGTAAGTCATGAGGTGCATAATCAGCACAAGGATTAGTTTTTTTCTTTTTTTATGTCAATTTAATTCGATATAACAAGATGATTTTAAAGAAAACAACAAGCACGGTGCAGCCACATCTCATGGAGCATGACATGTGCACACCACGTGATGGGTGCTTTTGAACACAGGCAGCATGGGGTTACATGATGGATTTTCTTTTTCATCACACTTTGCAGGGGTTTGCCACCAAGGCATACATAACAGTGTAGAATTATTTAACATTGTGTTTGATGCTTTAGTTCTGAACTCTGGTTAATTCATGCAAGAATACATAAATATTCATCCATGGTGTCTATCAATCTATCTAAAGCTCAATTCATTATCGGATTAAGATGTAAATGCCCCTTATTCTTTTGTACTTGCTGTTACTCCCTTTTTTTCTCAATCATTTTAACTGAATGTGTCAATGCCCCTGAGCTGACTAGAGGGTTATTCAAATCACCTGTTGTGCAGGGTGTGAGCACTGGCTCCTCAGTGAGAAATGCGAGCAGCTTGGCGCATTTCCCCTCTGGGCCAATCAGAGTGTAACGATTTCCTTTCCACAGGCATAAGAGAGGAGGGGAATTGCACACCCAGAGTTTTCTGATCCTCCCTCAACCTAATGTAGACCTCATGTTAGCAGATGTAATGTCAGCCAGAAACTCTGGTCTCTCAGCCCCTTTGAGAGTTCTTTGCTGTCTTTTGCTCTTCTGTTTGAGGGTGTAGGGAATATTAAAGAACATCTTTCCACATGAAGCAGTTGCATTGTTTTGTTTTGCGCCTCACATTTGCCTGAAGCCTGTAGGCTTTATATTGTTATTTATTTTCTTGGTTAATTTTCGCAAATGGGAACCATTAGGGCGCCTAAAGGAAGTCAGCTACAGCCAAATACCTACACAGACGAAGGCAGGTCCTGAGATGTTAGCTGAATGGAAAGAACAAGGTCTGAGCCATCAACACGTACAGTACGCCCTACCAGTCATCAGATACCCTGCTGGTATAATAAGCTAAAGCCAAAGGAGGAGATAGAGGCCACTGATATCAAGACAAGGAAGCTTCTGACAATGCATGCAGGGTTTCGTCCTAAGTCGAGCACCCTGAGACTGTACACTAAGCAAAGCAAGGTGGGCTGCGGACTGGTGAGCTTCAAAGCCACTGTCCAGGACGAAACAACCAAGATCCAGAAATGCATCAGGAAGATGGCCTCTAAAGATGAGCTGCTAAGTGAATACCTAAGACAGCAGAAGAGGAGAATGAACCATCATAGAAGGACAAGCCCCTGCAGGGCATGCACCACCGACATATGTTAGAAGTGGCCGACATCAAGAAATCCTACCAGTGGCAGGAAAAGGCTAGACTGAAAGACAGCACAGAAGCACTAAACATGGCAGCACAAGAACAGGGACTTAGCACAAGATCAATAGAAGTGGGGGTCTACCACACCAGGCAGGACCCCAGGTGCAGATTGTGCCAAGATGCTCCTGAGACAGTTCGGCACATAATAGCAGGGTGTAAGATGCAGGCAGGATGAGCATACATGGGACACCATAACCAAGTGGCTGGCATAGTGTACAGGAACATCTGAGTATGGGCTGGAAGTCCCAAGGTCAGAATGGATGACACCTCCTAAAGGTCGTTGAGAATGACCGAGCTAAGATCCAGTGGGACTTCCAGATCCAGACTGACAAACTGGTGATGGCTAGCCAACCAGACATCGTGTTGATGGACAAACAACAGAAGAAGGCAGTGGTGAAACATGTAGCAATCCCAAGCTACCAAGGGCTGAAAGAGAAGCTCAAAGATGTGGGGAGTAAAGGCAACAGTGGTGCCAGAGATAATCGGAGCACTCCGGGCTGTGACCCCCAAACTGGGAGAGTGGCTCCATCAGATTCCAGGTACGACATCTGAGGTCTGTGTCCAGAAGAGTGGAGTCCGAGGAACAGCTAAGATACTGTGCAGAACCCTCAAACTCCCAGACCTCTGGTAGAGGACCCGAGCTTGAGGAAGACACACTGCTGATGTGACTGGGGACTGGTTCTTGGGCTCCTTCTCGACCAACTGTAATCTGAGGAGTCAGTACCGTCACAGAGCTATTTAACATTTTGTATAAGTGCAGTACATATTTAGGAGCTCTCAGTAGATCACCCAGAAGCTTAGGATTATAGCAGCAGTTGTAGAAAAGAAAATTTCTACTTGTGCTGTAGAAGTTTAGCCCAACTCACATTTTTCTGTGAGTACTGCAATACACAGATAATATATTAAAATTATATTTTATCCAGAGTTATTATTTATTTGTGCAACAACTTCTTCCACATTTAATCCTTCTTTGTAAAACCTGGCCATCATCTTGCATCCCATAACCTAATTCAATCGCCAAAAACATGGTGGGATGGCAAAACTCTTTCCTTGTCAGGTGTGACTTTGCTGGGCTGATTGAATCTGATTCAAACAAATGGACTCAGCTGAATCTGTTTTGTAGTGATTAAAGTCCTGCGCCAGGTACACTCCCCAGCTCCTCCACAGTGCTAAGCTTCCACTTCTTGGAATAAGACTTGAGAGCATGAAGTGGGAAAACAAAGATGCTGCAGTAACATTGTTTTGGCATGTTACACTGATCCTTCCAAGAGCTGAGCGAGGAGAAGCGGGATGTGGAGTAGACCTACTGGGAAATATCTCTTGGATATCTGGCAGCAGGGAAATAAATGTAATCCCTCCTTGCTATTATCTTTGCCTGGGCTCGTGCGTACTTGAGATAATGTCGGCTAGGAGGAGTAGAGTAAAAGCATACTCTTTCCAAATAATGCATGCATCTGATTAGCCTTTGGCTGTTGCTGGTTGGACAGGGGGAAGTGGCATTATCTCTAACTCCTATGGCAGATGGCAAAAACACAAAGAAGGGAGATGAAGGAGAAATAGAGAAGAGGGTAGAAGTGAAAGAGAGGGATGCATAATCAGGTTTGACTCTCTTCATCTTCATGCTGTTTTAAAAGGCTCCCCTGCACATATACAGTATGGCTTCCCTAAGTTAGAATCAATTTAGCTTCCTGCGGCATATTAAAATGCCGTTGTCCAGATCTATCAATCCAGCTGACAAACCAGAGGTGCTTTTGATGCTGAGACAGGGTCAGACCACGTCCTGACTCACTTTAGAGTGCATCCTGCAACAACATAGAAAAAAATTGTAATTTGCAATTTTTCTTCCGGCCCAGACAGCTACAAACGCTGGGCGTTTTTAATGTATTTTTCATGGAAATATCAACTATGAATTACAGCATCATAAAAGAGAAATGATACATGTTTTTAATGTGTGTTAGAAGGCGGTGTTGTCATGTTGAACGGAGCCTCGTGCACATGCTAAGTATCCCACATGCAGCGGGGGTGACTTTTTTTTCTCTTAATTATTCCTTTTGGATTCCTTATCAAAGTGCATACTGCAGCTGTGATTCTCTTTTCTGGTTCATCACACCAAATAGATCAGCCTGAGATTCATGCCTAATTCTATTAGTCATTCCAGCTCTCTAAGGGGGAAGTAGTATGATAAAGAAGAGGGAAGAAACACTGGAATTCTTTTCCCTCTGTGGGTACTGGCACCAACTTTAAACTCCCCCATCCTCGCCTTCCTTTTCCTCTTTGTCTCGGATGTTTTTTGTCTGGCTCTCTCTTTGTCTGATGTAGACAGAAACACATAACTCCTCCTTAACATTGTTAAAGTAACTGATGGAGTGATTCCGATGGGCCAACGCTTCCCCCCGCTCCTTGAATTTGTTGCCGCTGTTGTTGTTATAAGTTCGATGTCTTCCTCTGTCCCCTTCTCTTTGGCGTCTGTCGGCTGCCGCTGTGCCTGCAGGACACCAGAGGAGACTGGCATCCTCAATGAGGGAGGGAAAGCGGTGCTCGCCTTCACGCTCCAGCGCCTGCATGCCTGAAGAGATGACGGGGAGAGGGAAAGGTGTAGGTTGACGGGCCAAAACAGCTTTTTGCATTCACGCAAACACATGAACACATTTTCACAAATATATATATGCACGCTGCGCATTTGGACACACAAACAAGGACTGGACATGGTAACAGAAACACCTGAACAATATGAGGCAGTCTAATACAATCCCTCTGCCTCCCACAGAGTTGAATAAACACCTCGCTGAATAGTCTCAATAAAATTTAACAAACCACAAAGGTGGTTTTTATGTACACCAACTGTACAATCATCTACCAAAGCAAACACAGATGCATTCATGGACACAAACCAAACAATAATCTATTCATACATACACAAGCACTCACATATATTTTTATATTCCTGCGAACACATTAGATGAAACAAACTTTTTGTTGCATAGAAAAAAACTGAATAGCCACAGTATGCACTTAACTTAACCAGGTGTAATTCCCTTCTGTACAGACCTATGGAACAGCCACTACATGCATTATGCTTTGTTCACACAATGAGCAACAATGCAACAGTGTTGCTCAAACACTCATTAACGCCATTCACGTTCCAGGCTTGTGTGTATGTGCAACAATGCATCTTGACTGAATGTCATCTGAAGCTGGTTTTGGTCAAGAATATACCTCATCATTAATGTCATTAATTTTAGCTTCACATTTTGCTGCCCCATTGCACCAAAGCAGCTAACTAAGCTAAATAATACAATACCACAGCTAAAAACAAACCACATGATCAGTTGACATTTTTAGCATGTCATGTCTGTACGCAGCGACAATTGTCAGCATCAGTTTGTACCCTCATATCACCAGCTTCCATTGAAAATGACTGGTAGCCTGTTGCTGTGTTAAGTGCAGCACACACCACCGCCATACGCCGTGCGTCAAAACGCCCGCCTCCATTATATTCTACGAACAAACCCACACCGGCGCCGGCTGACGTGCCGTGCCGCTCTGCTTCAGCCCACTGCTCTATTTCCAGCGCGGCCGGTGCTGCAAGAAAAGCCTTTTATGTATGTCTCGGCCGCCATAGTATCAACTCTGGTTGCTAGAGACGATATTTGGCACCACCTACTGTTGTTGTTTGTGGTTGTTTTTGCCTCAAAGTTTTTCCTCTTCTTCTTCCATTACTATTGGCAGTTGGCAACTAGTGTAGGTACAGCCACCCAGCGGGCTGGGGTGGGAAATACACTTTTGTGTCGACGGTGCCGCTGCACGCCGCTGCCAATGTGTGTTGGGGGCGGCACTTGACGGCCACAGCACCACGCCGGCGGCAGTGTGTGTTGCACTTCACTTGTAGTATGAACACAGTATTATATAGATACTTTTAGGGCCGACGTCACAATGACGTCACTTTATTAGCTGGAGGCAAAACACAACTCGCCACCACAGGGCTGTAGGCTACGTAGGAGTCTTAAAATTTCATCTTGTTGAGTTACTGGGAGCCAGAATAGAAGGAGTCATGGCTCAAAGATTTGGATTTTATCACAAACCACCACTGCCTGTCAATAAAAACAAAGCTAACTGTGGTTAAATGCGATAAGACCAAAGGACTGGACGGAGGCCATCATCAAAAATGCTCACATGTGCAGCGCACACTTCATATCAGGTTAGGGAACAAGTATTTCCTGTTGTAGGGATGAATAATGTTATGTGTATTAAGGGTTATCATGTCCACCATCAGAAATCAAGGAAGTATCAAGAGGAATATTGGATTTCTCTGCAACTGTATCTTTAGCACATTAGCTAACGTTAGCTTCATATCAGTAGCAAAACAAACCAGAGGAAACCATTCAAGTGTCGTCCTCCTTTGTAAGTTTGGCATAGTAATCGACCACAAGCTTCCTGTGACATCATCCATCCACTGAGTGAGAGCATACGGGTCGGCCAGTCTGGTCCTGTTGGTTAGTGTTTACTTATTCAAGTAACACTCACGGTCCCTGAGAGTGAGTGACCTGACATGGTGCGTTCATAAATTCGGTCTGATGCTCTACACCAAATTGAGAGCCCTGTTGGTCGAAGAAACTGAGTGTTATATTTCTATGTGAACTAACGACCAGTCAAGTTAATCACACATTGACTGCGCTCGGTGCTCTGCTGCTCCGAGTGCCCAGACAGAGTGCCCAGAGTGCGCTCTGCCACTCTGAGAGTGTGGTGCTCTGGACAACCAAATGGTACATTCAGACAGTGCTCCAAAATTACGAACAGTCCAGGATTGCTAGGATTGAATATTTCTGAAAACACCACTCGCATCATCTTCCTCCATTTTTTTAAACAAGCCAACAGAACTTGCTATCTAGCCCTAACTAACGTCTGTAGAGAATTGTTTTACCACATGTTGTTTAATTCAGCATACATAAAGCTATACAGGGATGCCTTCATCTGGCATGTCAGTGGTACTACACATGTCTAAGGACACTTGATATTAAAAAAAAGAGCTTATCACGTTTTGCAGTTGTTATATTTTGCCCAGGAAGATAGGTGTCAGTGCTCAAAGGATATGGGAAACATAAAAACATTCTCACTCCTATTCATGATGGCAATGTGCTTCATTTTTCCACTACCGTTGCCATCAGGCTTTGGGTGATGCAAACAGGAGATCTAATTTTGCCATGAAGTCAGTACATTGGCTTCAGGCTTTACCTAAGACACCTGAGCCTCATGTTTGTAGCCTAAAGTTGTTTTTATTTTGGAGAATCTGTGCCACGAAAAGTCAGGGTGCATTGGCAGGACGTGTTTGCTCTGCAAGAACTGAATTATATCACCAAAATTACCTCTAAAACTGTTGATAATAAATCAATATATGAGACAGACACTGGAGATATTGGAAACTGTCCTTCTGATTCTAGCAGTGTGTGTGTTTCTGATGTCCGTGTTAAGATTTGACTGACATGCGACCTGGACTTTCAATATAACGAGGAAAATGTTTTGAATGAACACATGGTGAACTTCTCTGCAAAGTTGCAAAATGTCCACACACCACGCGTCTGCCAAATGTTCACACTTTTTTTTATGTGATTTGAACCAGCTTAAATATCGTAAACATCAAATGTGAGAGCATCCTTGAATTCAGACCAAAGAGGTTTTCAAAACAGCCCTTGTCTGCGACCGTGCTGCCATCCGAGCATCATTTAAGTTTGACAAACAAAATGAAATAAAGGTAAACAGAATGTTCGGCATGATGAATGCCCATCCCAAGCAGGTTTCAAAGCCCTGCAATCTTTTTATATATATGAGAATGAATAGGCACTTATGGCTGCCCAGAATGAAGGAAATAGCAGCATAAATATTTCTTTTGCAGAACAGGATGTAATGACCTTCATGCTTCAAAATATCAATAAATGATTTCAATTATATGGAGCACATAAATACTTTCATTGAAACGGTTCCTTTTCAGTCGTCCTCTTCACGTCTGTATGGGTTGCCCCTTGACTCCCTGTGGTGTAAACTCTTCTGTCTTCACTCTGTTCTACT
This sequence comes from Epinephelus lanceolatus, assembly GCF_041903045.1. NCBI lineage: Eukaryota > Metazoa > Chordata > Actinopteri > Perciformes > Serranidae > Epinephelus > Epinephelus lanceolatus. The sequence goes on from NC_135752.1 coordinate 32,747,221, forward strand.
GACAATTAACTCAACCCCCCTCTTTTTCCTTATGGGAGATAATCTTTTCATTCAACTTCATTTAAAAGCCTTTTGATGTTGAACTAATACATTTCAGATTGTGAGGATCTGCAAGCACTTGATTTGCTCCTAGGGTGTCTCAGCTGTTTTTGACTAGCTGAATAAAAGATAGAGATTAGCATCTGAAATTTGTAAAGGGAGAAGAAAAAAACCCTCTAAAATGCAACCCAAAATTATTCCAATCTTGTCATTTAAACGGGACCAACTAGGCCGCCATTAGAAATGCCCCGTAGACCCTCGCATAGCCGTAAACAAAATGCCAGATTTTACAGATTTAATGTAAGTTTCCAAGGTGAATTTAAATACAAGGACAGGCACTCTGTCAGTGACTGAACAGATTGCTCGTGCCTGATCCAGCATGTGGACCGCCTGAGCTGGTGGGTGAATCTGGCTCTGCGATGTGGACAACACGATGACAAATTGTCGCAGCAAAACACTGTATTGTAAGTTTAAAAAAAAAATGTAATTAGACGCAATTAAACAACCTCCTACCGCCCGCTATCACCACACACAAGTAAACACACAAACAGGCACGTACGCTCAGTGCAACATAAAAGCACTTTTTAGTATCTTGAAATGAGAATCATCCAGACATGAGGGAATGTAGCAGAAAGCATTAAGTGACTAATTACAAGCCTTAAGACTTGTGCTTTGGTCAGTGTTATTACTGACATACACTCTCAGGCACATAACAATTTCAACCTCAAGCAAAATGCAATTTAAATGTAGTGTGGCGTGACAGTTTTAATGAAATGTTCTTCGCTTTTAGCCAACAACACTCGAAAACAAGCCCCCAAAACAATCACAACTAATATAATGACTTATTTTTTGGCACATTTCGTGGATGTCACATTTTAGTTAAGTCATGCTCGGAGCTCAGGAGATGGCAGTGTGTGTTGGCTGGTCCAACACTTTGGTCAAGACTTGCATATCAACAACTATTGGATGGAGTGTTATGATATTTTGACAACTGTAGTCATCAGAGGAGGAATCTTACCAACTTTGGGAAATGTCTGACGTAAAGTACCATCTGCAAGTAAAGTGGTTATGCATTCATTGAAATATCTCTACAGCTACAAGATGCACTGCGCAAATTATTGGACATATTTCAATCTCAGACAGTTCATGTGTATAACTTTGTTTATCCCCTGGCTTTTTCTCTGGCAACACCATATTGTGGACATTTTTGTTTTGACTGAAATATCTCAACAAATATTCAGTGGACTGCCAAATTTTACCACATTACTTTCACCCTCAGCTTGAATTTTAATCACTTCAGTAATCCCTGAACTTTTCTTCTGGCATTATCACCAGGATCAATTTGTAATTTCTCTATTTTTTTTGGTTTTATTATCAAAATACAAAACTGACATTCCCAACAAAATGAGCTGTACTGGTGAAAGTTAGCATGCTAAAAACATTAAGTTTTTAAAACTGCCAAGTCATCAAACCCTGTTAAATGTTGTAAGAATAAGCAATGCACATGTATGCACTTAATAGCATCCATCCATCCATTTTTGTAACCGCTTATCCTCTTGGGAGTCGTGGGGGGGCCGCAGCACAAGGGGCAGTGTACACCCTGAACAGGTCACCAGACTATCACAGGGCTGACACATAGAGACAAACAATCATTCACATTTACACCTACGGACAATTTAGAGTCACCAATTAACCTGCATGTCTTTGGACTGTGGGAGGAAGCTGGAGTACCTGGAGACAACCCACGCTGACACGGGGAGAACATGCAGACTCCGGGGGCTCTCCCCTGGGATCGAACCAGGAACCCAACTCATCAAATACTGATGCTTGGTTAGTGGCCCTACATGTATAGCCCTGTTTCCAAACACTTTTACTATGGAACCTTTTGAAGCACAACGTAACCCTTCAGACATGGTACCTAGACCCTTTCGTTTCCACCACAAAAGGCCCATTTCCACTGAAGAAGTTCCTGGTACTATTTCAGGGGCAGGAACTACTACAGGAACGTCCTCTCGCTCGGCCCTCTCAACCACCGTGTCTCCACTGAGAGAGTGGAGTAGGAGGAAGGTTCCTGTAAAGTTACTGGGCTCTGTATGTGATGTAATTGTTGCGCGACCATTTTGACCAGAGCGACATAGAGGCGTAGGGACGCCGTTAGCCGTTAGCGGTGTCTGTAATAACTCCGGTCACGGTCTGTGAAAAAAATATTTTTTCCAGCAGATGTCTTAGTTACAACATGATTGAGCTAGCAAAGCAGTTTTGTGTTGCTATGTGTGGTATTTATTCAGACCTTTGCTTAGCTGTCCCTGTCAGCTGATGCTTTCTAGATATCATGATTTCCCAAAACTGAATAAATACCACACATAGCAACAAAAAACTGCTTTGCTAGCTCAGTCATGTTGTAACTAAGATACCCGCTGAGAAAAAAAAAAAAAAAAAATCACAGACCATGACCGGAGTTATTACAGACACCGCTAACAGCTAACAGTTAGCCTAGCTAAACTACGATAACCATGTTGTTATTTACAAAACGTCACATCCCGCCTTGAGTATATCCAATCAGCACCAAGTAATCCCCAAGCCCCAGCCAGGAGTTTCTTGGGGCCGTTCTGAGTACCTACTCCGAGGTAGGGACTTGTTTAGCCCCTGTAAAAGTTCTGGAACTCTGTCCTTCAGGGGTGGTTCCTGCGGTGGAGACACGTACCAATGGCCCTGGCCCCGTAAAATTACCCTGAAGTTCCTGCAGTGGAAACGGGCCTAAACAGTGCTCTTAAATGTGGGCCTCCACCTTTTAGTACCAGATTTGTGTGCTAGACACCCCAACAGAGGGGTGACCAAAAATGGGGACGGTACAGAACAGTTCCATTGGTACCATCCACAACTTTTGTTGTACCAAACTGAACTGTACCATACCGTACTGCTTGGTGGAAACAGGGCTTATGATGCTGTAGGAACACCTCTGGAAGCTCAGGCACAATGTGTCAGTTTCTGCAGGTAATATGCACTGTGTCTTTTCAAAACAAATGTCTGTGTTCACAGGAAATGTGTAGCCTATTTTCTGATCATGAAATGCATACAGTCTTTTTTGAAATGTCGTGTGACACACTACACCTCATTGTTGAAACAACTGACTATTCATTTTTGGTTTCACACGGGACACAAACAGCGGTCTCCCGGGTGAAAGTTCTATGGTTGTCCTACCCCATACTCAGACTTTCTTGCTGTATCCTGCGCATCTGTTTCCCACTATTGACTTCATGTACGTGTTGAAAGTTGAAAAGGTTATGTTTAGGCAAGCTAAGTAGCTATAGTAAGGTTTAGGAAAAAAAAATATGGTGACAATGGATGAACTTTAAAATGACTCAAAGTTCACACATTTCCGAACACCAGTCTCCTGGGGAAAAGTCCTGTGTTTTGTGACCCATCGACCACCGAACCTCTAACCTTTTGGGACCACTTACTGGCTCATGATTACGTAGGATAAGTATGATTTTGTTGCAGTGATGATTTTTTTTTTTTGTAGGAAAGCATACAAACAGTGCATGATATGTAGAGCAGAGCAGAGACAGTTTATCTTAATAAACCACCTTGCATTTACTACTCCAACAGGTAATGTCAGTCTTCATGGAAATTATCGAGGCTGATGAAACTTATATATATCCTCTCATTATTCCTTCTTGTCTGCTTGACATCTGTATTGTGAATTGCCATTAACACACATAATGTACATCATGGAATGGGTTTCACACACTGGTAGTTTACCTACTCTTAGCATCTGTCAGACCTGCTCCATATTTGCAGTATATGGTCCATTTTATCTGAACCTGGCAGCCTCTTATTACTCATCGCTGAGTGAATGTCTCCGCAATTACTTTAAATGTCTGAAGTTCAAACAATACAATCATTGTATGAAATATGAATACCAAACTTTAATTATATAGACCTTTATAAAACTAAAGTGCTTTACTAAAAGAGAAAAACACAAAACATATAAAAAGCAGAACAAAAGTGTGAGATAAATCACTTACAAGCTCATTTTATTACTTCTAAAAGTGATTTAGGAAGAGGAAAAAAGAGTTTGCTGCCCTGATCTCCTCAGGCAAGTTGTTAAAAGTTAACGGTATTTACAAAGGCAGAACTGAAACTTTGCCGCTCCTCCATACACTGCTTGTACATTCACTCACTGCAAGCTACTATTTCAGAAATGTGATATTTATTGTGATGGGAAAGCTGATTCTTTAGCAAGCTTACTCAGATAACCTCAGCACATACCTGTCCAACAGAGCCTACACTATGCCGCTCTTATCCCCATCCTCTCCTCCAGTGCTCGCCAGCAAAAGTGAAAGCCATGCCCAGATTCACTCTTGCTTTTGATTGAGCTTTGTCCATTCACCATTTATCCTCATTATATTTGTATTTTTTGGGTGCTGTATCCTGTTTCTGTGGCTTCCTCTTGGATGTGTGTTGCATACACTTCTACTGAGTCATACGTGATCTTTGAGGTGGATTACCATAGAAATAAAACAAGTAGAAAAGGGCATTGAATTGTTTGCACTGGTCTTTGACTCAAAAGAAAATTGTGATTGTTTGTCATTATGGTGACAACACACATCAGTAGGGCTACAAAGTATCAAATTCACTAGTGTGAGAACATTATGTTGGCCAACACATTCTCTCTCCAACCTGGTCATACTGTATATCGCCACTTGGTCATGGATTTTCCATGTCTACATATTACTATACGTGCAAGGTAGTAGAGATGCACTGATCCAGCTTTTTCAGTTTCCATACCGATCATGATGCTGTGGCTTTGAGTATCAGCCGATACCCAATACCGATCCGATAACATGGTTGATCTAAAAAGCTATAGCTTGCGTCGCAATAGATTTAAAGGTAAAGGATCGCCTCAGGTATAGGTTGCATTTTCCAATACCCAATCCATCTGTTTTTATGATACCGGGGCCGATATTCGATCCAGCTATCGGATCGGTGCATCCCTACAAGGTAGCCTGAGTGTGTCTGTTGCTGATGTTTTGGGACGCCATGTCAACCTCAGCCTGTTATATGCATTGTGTCTTTTCAAAAAACACATCAGTTTTCACAGGAAATGTACAGTTTGCATACAGACTCTTTCAAAATAAATGTACTACGTTGGTACAACACTGCAAATTGATGTTTTCCTTCAACAACAAACGCACATGGTTACTTTTAGCCAACACACACACGTGGTTGAGTTTAGTCAACAAAAGCATATGGTTAGGTTTAGAAAAAAGAACTGGGTTTGGCTTAACATTAAAACGGGAAGTGAACACCACTCTCCCGCGAGAAGGTCGGTGGTTGTTGGATCCATCCAACAACCCATTCACCTCCCTCCTTAAACTTTTTGCCCCCTTAACTTACATTGCTGTACCGTCTTGTTTCCCCTCTGATGCCATTAAGTGCCATTACACACTGACAGCGTCTGGCCGCGTATCATGCCGATGTAAAAGGACGGCTTTTTTCGTTGATGTCTCAACGCGGAAGTTACTGCCTAAGTGCCAGTATATGACGAATAATGAGAAGGAAGCAATTGCACTATTGTCCAACAAAAACCTGGTCTGAAGTCACAATGCCAATTGATGTTGTTTTCCTTAAAAAACAAACGTATGTGGTTACATTTAGAAAAAAATGACAGGGTTTGGTTTCACTAGTTAGTCTTGTTAGTCACCTAGTTAGTCAGTCCATTGTTCCAACGTTAACCAACTCCAGTGTGTCTAAAATAAACTCTTAAATCACTGAGTTAGATTGTAAAAAAAAAAAAAAAAATGCTGGCTCAAGGCCTATGTGCTGTTTATCCCCACGGCCTCTCTTCTCAGCTGTCCTCTGAGCAGCAGCTCTCACTCATTCTTTGGCAGTACGGCAGCTGCAGTATCGTTACATCATGTTTCAACAAACATGCAATTGATGGCAACAAACAACAAGGAAATATGTGTTGCAGTGATAAATTAAAAGTAATGGATTGCTTGTTTTGAGAAACAGTGTCACCTACTACACTGCTTGCTGGGTCATAACTGCAGCTTATTGAGTTTGTGACCTGCTGCAAGTCAGTTTGTTTGTCGCTCTGACCATCCTGCTATGTTGACTTGAATGGGAATGGGAATTCTACTCTCATTCTGTTTCTATGAGGATTTTTTTATATGTTTCTATGCATGTTTTTTTTTTTTTTAATGGTATGCCTTTTTAAGAAGTGCTAACTGCAAAGGCTCTATAACCTTTATATCCAGGTCCAGATCCTGGGACAATGACATACAGAAGGTCTGAGGATCTCAGGCAGCAACGGAGGACATAAGGTGGTGAAAAAGGTCAGATGTATCACCTGATAAACTCTGGCAAAGGACCTTTAGGCTTTGATAGTAATGAGAAAAATTAACAGGTAGCCAGTGCAGGGATGTGACGATCAGTGGCAAATGATCTTGCTTCTTAGCTGGCAGCCAAGTTTTTAATGAGATGAAAAAAGCAATGAGATTTTTTTTTCACTGATACCAGAGCAGTGAGTTTCAATAGTCCAAGCAGAAAGTAAGGAACGCATGAAAAAAAGTTTCAAGGTTTTGTTGGTAAAGACACAAAAGTCTGATTTTTGAAATGCTGCAGAAAGCAAGATTGTAGCATTGATTCTACATTGCCGCGAGAGCCCTTGTGAGATCCTGCTGATGTTGGTTGATAAGGCTTGGCTCACAGTCGGCATTCCATTTGATCCAAGTGGTGCTGGATGTGGTTGAGGTCAGGACTCTGTGCAGGACTGTCAAGATTTTCCGCACCAAACTGAAAAACATTTCTTTTTGAATTTAACTTCGTGTATTGGGGTGCTGCCATGTTGAAAGTGAGAAGGGTCTTCCGCTCAAACTTTGGCCACCACGGTGGAAGCGCACTACTATGGCGGATTTTTAGAAAATTAGAAAAGTGAGCAGTTTTCTGCCGAGAGCAAAGCAGCAAGAGCAGAAATGCTGCAAATATTGTGGGACATAAAGCAGCAAAACTAAAAACTGTAGTTATAAGCTTGACAAAGGAAACAAACTTAAGTTTCAGATCCTAAAAAAAATCAATAAAGTTATGCTGTTCCACGTGTGTAAATGCACACAGTGCCTCTCTTAATGGGGCAACAGACAACAGCTTGGCAGCTCTACTCAGCTCTCTGTCTAAAATAAGATTTTAGAGAATGTAATTATTTTCCTCATCAACAATGTATTATATTACCCAACTGCAACCCATCCATGTGTTCCTGTGTGTGTAATAAGCAGAGTGTATGTGAACTGTGAAGTTGCTATGTAGGTGCATCCTTTTAAAGCTTCAGTTGGTAGCTTTTATAAAAGTCTCCTTTTTTCATATTTGCTAAAAACCCTCTCTATATTCACACAGCACTAAATGAGACAATCTGTGAAAAATAAATATTCTTCTATTATACTAGTCCATACCCATTGGTAGCTTTGTCACCTTCTACCTATGCCAATCCTCAATGCCTATGTGCAGTTTCACATAGATTGACCACGTCAGTGAGTAGAAAAACATGGGACAGACAGAATGACTGACTGACAGAATGACACACTGACAGTTTCCGTGATTATGTACAGCATACCATACCATGACTTAGTCATACCAAAAATTAGAAAAAAAACCTAAACATTGGGCCACAGGGGGAGCCACAGCGATCGGTCGCATTTTAGCCATTTTTAAGCATTTTTCTGTTGTTATAGCGCCACCCAGTTGCCAATTAGAGTTAAATTTCTCCAGTCACCTTGAGGCGTCCTGTTCTACATATCTACCAAGTTTAGTAAAAATTGATATGGCGGTTAGGCCTAGATAAGAAATTAGCTCTCTAGCGCCCCCATTTTGTTTGATGGGGTCAATAATGGAGGGGTCCCCTCAGATTATGTGTGGTCATATGCCTACAAAGTTGCGTGGTGATGAGTGAAACCCTTGAGATGTTATACACCTTTATGTGATGAGCCACGCCCTCCGCAATATTCATTGCCTTATAGAAGCTCAGTTTTACTAAGTTTTCCAACTTTTGCCAAGAGAGAACTTTAGATATTGGTCCCTAGATTATGTTCACCCAGTTTCATGCAGATCGGTCAAACTTGCCTACAATATAGCACTTACAAATGGTGCAATTGCTTTCCGCCAATCCGGTCTCAATCCAAAGTTATTGAATACCAGTACTTAGACAGTAACTTCTGTGTTAGACACCAACGAAAAAAGCTATCCTTTCACGTTGGCATGATAAGTGAGTGGGCGCTCAGTGTGTAACGCCACCTAGCAGCGGTACGGTGAAACATGCCAGGAAACAACGTAAGTCAGGGGGGCAAAAAGTCCAAGTAGGGTGGGTGGAAGTGGTGATGGATGGGTTCCAACAACCACTGACTCTCACCTGGGAGGCCGGTGTTCACTTCCTGTATGAATGTAAAGCCAAACCCAGTTATTTTTTCTAAACCTAACCACGTGTTTATGTTGCGAAAACCCAACCATGTGCGTTTGTTCGCACAACGTAACCATGTACATTTGTTGTTGAAGGAAATAAACACCCACTAAAGAGACTGCATGGAAACTGTACATTTTCTGTGAAAACATAAGAGTATTTTGAAAAGACACAATGCATGTAATAGGCTGAAGTTGACACGGCGTCCCAGAACATCAACAACAGACCCATCTGGGCTATTTTGTACATAATATGTAGACGTGGAAAGTACATGACCAAGCGACAATATGTGACAAGGTCGGAGTAAAAATATGTTGTTCCTGTTGCCTCAAAATAGCAATACGCCAACAATGCACCTAACCACACCTCATTTTCAGACCAACACACCCAAGGGCACACAGATGGGTGCAAGTACTGTCATATGCTTGCTTTGGAAAGGTTTTCTCACACATACAAAATAATAAAAACAGAATATGCCAGCAGCCCAAAACATAACTTCTTGTCTACTAGCAGTTCGGCTATAGGTTTAGTTACAATAAACACATTGCACTCACTAACCAGCTTGAACACAGCAACAGCAACGTCATAATAAGTTTACCTTATGCAACAAATGGAGCGTTGCAGTGGCCCACTGGGTTCAGCTCAGGTTGCTGAACTCTTAATATAGCCATATGTATCAAGTTTTAAGATCTGAATAATTGTATGCCATACTGGCACTCAAAGTGACGGGGGAAGTGGGCTTGTCTCTGTCAACTTCTATAAAAGTAAGAAATGGATACAGTCGAACAGAGACGGGAGTGTTAAAGAAGATATCTGTGAGTGACAGTCAGTTAGTTTGGAAAGTGGGAAAAAGGACGATGACCTTTATGTGAGGAGAGGTGTCAGCTCCAGGAAGAGCAGGAAAGGGGACAGCGTCTCCTTCGCTTCAGTGACTTCCTCTCTCCTGTACAAGAAAGCTGTCGGCCATCTTCCAAGCGGACTCTCTTTCACTCTTTCACTCAATCTCCCTTTATCTTTCTACCTATCTGCCACCTCTCTCCCCCTTCACTCTTTTCCGTATGCAGTGTCTCCCAACTCCCTTATCCCAGCACCCTCCCTTCTTCTTCTCCCTCTGTCAGCTAGCGTTAAATCAGATAGATTGCAGGTGTGTTTCCACTGTGAAGGAGGATTCACTGCTGCTGTATGCCTGCAACCTCTCAGCATGACACAGCACCTCTCCCAATTTACTGTGCCGTAATTTATCCGCAGACCCCTAAACATACTTAAACAGCATTTATGCATGCAGGCCTTATGGTTATCCTATTTATCATAAACCCCTACCTCTGCATTTATTCTGAGGTGTGATTAACTACAAATGCCGCCGTCGGTGAACATATAAAGCCTCGCAATAAACTGCCCAACTCCATCCACTGCCCATTCAGTGATGGAGATACTACTCAAGCGGCCAATCTGTGATTATTCTGAATTCATTTACCACGGGCGTTTTAGCATGAGACTAGATGTATCCACGCTGAATACGATTTCCTATCTCGCCCCGCTGTGTTTTCAGGCATATTTTCCTCCCTGTATCCTCAAACTGGCAGCCGCTATCAGTAAATGGCACCAACCTTTCTCGGCAGAGTGAAAATGACTGCCTTGTAAGCGTTGCACCGGCCTCAGCCCTCTCCCAAGATGGTAGTTAAAAAAACAATGTTGACCTATGCACGGCCTCAGGACTGTATATCTCAGCCAGAACAGCACGCAGGAAATAATCCCCCCAGTTTTGAATTATTATTATATGTCCCAAGGTCCCTAAATGGATTTTCTAAGGAGCAATGCAAGCCTGTAGAAGCTGGACATCAGACTATTTTGCTTTGTTGCTATTTTCTTTCCTCTTTTATTGATTTTAATATTACCTAGACTTCCATAATCCCACTTATACAATTAGATTTATCCTCACTCTTCCAGTGATGCAGAACAACACTGATTAATTGAGTCTCTATTGACAGGTCTCAATTAATTGGACAGAGCGCTGGATTCTAACTGTACAAAATTCATTAATAGCCGACTCTATATCAAGGATATTGCACTGATGGATGGCAGAGGCCTGGCCTTTTAAGATCACAGCAGTAAACAATCTGGTTGAGACCATGATGGCATTTCCAAACCGAGCCTTTTTTCATTTTCAAAGTGTCTGTCTGTGGGTGCAGGGTTCTATATATAAAATGATCACTGTTCTGGCTCTGTCCTCACAAGCTCTCAAAGGTCAGGCTGGACAACACCAAGTGCTCTAATTATATTTTGCTGGGAAAAAAAAATGTCCAGGGAGCACAGTTCTAGCCACATTGTAGCTGCTGCAAAATATAGGTGTTTGTCTGCATTAGGGGTTAAGGTTCAATATGAAATTGCTTCAGTTTCATGGGGATCTCAGGGTTTTGACCCTCCCAAGACAGGTGCTGTTTAAGAGTTGCTGATTGCTTTCTGCTTTTTTGTTTCTCCACCTCTTCACATGCTTGCTCTGGGATACTTAAGCTCGCACAAAATGAGAAGCGACATATCAGAAGTACCCCGTGTCCTCTACCCTTGATGTCTTGTTGTCTTTGTGTTGGAAGCTATTAGTGTATTTTCTTTTCCCGGAGGTGAGTTTTGCAAAATCATGCGTAAAATATTTTTAAAAAGGCAACGAAGAGGCAAAAGCAGAAGAAAAAGAAATCAATAAAGTGCTCGGAAGCGGGCACCAAGGAGGAGAAAGGAGGAAAAGCTCAAAACAAGTCAAAAAGTCAGAGTCTGATCTCTCGTAATCCTTCTCTTTGCTACAGTTTTTCAAGACCGGGTAGCAAAAGTTTGGCAGCAGCCCTCAGTTCAATGATGCTTCTGTTCCTAAAACCAGTTTGATATGCTGAATTAAACTACCAGAGTTGCATTTTTATTCAGCAGAGTGCTCGCTGCTTTGTCCTTTCCACAATGTGAAATTATTATGAAGAAAAAAAAGGCAATAATTGACAGACCAGCACTATTTTAAGGGTTTTTCTAGTTCATTTTGGTATTAAAAGCAGGACTTACATGGTTGCTAATAGCGCCAACAATTTTCATAAACTACTCACAGGAAACCGTGGAAAAGAAGTGAAGTTAGTAAGATTTTTTTTCTATAGCATGAAGCAACTTGAGAGTTTTTTTTTTCCATTGGCAGCATTCATTCCTTACAATGAGGTGGAGGTGAAGGTGACCCCTACAGAGCAAGTATCTCAGTCTGAACCACTTTCCCTGTAGCTCTTTCCTGCCACACAGGCCATCAGAAAGCCAGGCTCAATCCACTTTTCTAAATTGCTACCATTTAATGGAACACCTTGACCTGACTTCCCTCCCTGCCAAAAATAAATAAAGAAGTTGTTGGTAAAAATGAGGCCTTCCAACTTAGGCGATGCCTGTGGAAAATTGAACGCATCAAACACCACTTTTACTGAATTGCTTGACATACGTTTCCCCAGGAAATCTTCTGTGGGCTAAATAGGAGAGCAGACAGAAAATGCGTTGAGTGATTTATGGTTGGCAGATAGTTTACAGACATTTCCTTTTCATATTACAGAGTAATGCATAGATTGGAAAGATGAAATAACAGGGAAACTGGTATCATAAATAAGCAGTATACAGATAAACAGTCTTTTGGTTCACAGGCATTTTCAGACCTTGTGCGTATCTCTCCAGTTTGAACCAAAGGTGAGCAGCATTATAGGAAAAAAAAAAGCCTGATTCTTCACATTAGCTTGGTCCCATGTGGGTGGAGGAGCAGCTTGTTACATGACCCGCAGGTACAAGTGGAGGAGTATGAAGTTCAAACAAGAAGGGTGGAGCTTCGCCACACTAGAAAGTAAAAAGAGGTTTCTTTTTTAAAATTCAGTCCTGGTTTCCATAGCAATTATTGAGCTCATCTTTTGGCTGGTAATTCCTGCAAAATTCAGAGGCTGACTTTTATCTTTCCACATTGCTGAAAACCCCACATAGATATACAGTGGCTCAGTAGGACTCCTTTGAGTGAGCTTAGGAAAAAAGAAAAAAGCTTTTGTAACCCCGGCTCAATTTATTCTAGTTGATTGTCATCCTCCGAGTGTACAGTAATCCCCTCAGATCCAAGATCTTGCTAAATCAGTCTGTAAAAGTACAGTCCTCTTTAAGCACTAACAGTGTTTCTCTCTAGGTTTGACACCTCAGAGGGCTCTGATGAGAATTTAAATGTAGCTGGCCATAAAGCGTCCCACACATTAAATCAAGCCAGCGAGAATCTAATTAGCAATGACTGCTGACTTGAGTGACAACTTGTTTATGCAATGCGTCGATAAGAGAGTGATGTTTGCCAAAACCGAAGGGATAAAACAAAGTCCCCATCCTTAGCCAGTGGCTTAGTGGTTGAAGCAAACTTGATGTCTTATGAAAATATCCAAATAAAGTGGCCAGAGTACTTCATCAACATCGATTGACATCATTTCTTAAATCAAAAACATGATTTCCATTTGGTCTTACAGAGGGACTAAAGGAACAACAACATCCAGAAGGGAATGCGGCTCCCTTGAAGATTATCCAGGCTTGAGTCTTAGTACATTTTTTAATTATTATTTGGATGTATCTTCAAGATGGCTGCAGCTATTATAAGATGCCTTAACTCCAAGAAAAGCAGGAAAAAAAAAAAAAAAAATCCACACCCCCCGCATGTGTCAAGTCTCTGTGCCCTGGACGTTCAAATTGGTGGATGTGAATTTCTTAAATCTTTCCCTGGTATTCACTCCAAATGTTGCAATGGATGGAAAATGAAAGAGGTGGGATTACACTTCCATTGGAATCCAGGGTGGTCTTTTGATCTCAGCTGGAACCCCATTTGCCTGCTGGGGGGACTTACAAGGCAAGCTGAGAGCGCGGTGCAAGGAGCACCATAAACCTGGGCTGGAAGCCAGCTGTTGTAGGTGGATCTATACAACATCTGAACTGAAGACGTCTCCATCACAGCTAGACACAGGAATTTCCACACAGGCTGCTCTAGGAGGGCCTTGTGGTGCTTATTGTGTGAAGCTTGAAGCAATGTTTAAACGGCAATTAATATATTTTAGTATCCTGATGTGAGAGGAGACCAAAGAGCTTCCTGCAGGAGAGGAGGGCAAAGAAAATCCCATGAAAAGCAGCAATTTTCCAGAGTGAACAGCGACAAAATGTGCCAACAGTTCTTTACACTTTTTAAAATTAGGACTGTGTGTGAATATGACTTTGTGAAAAATGTAAGTATAGTGGACGAACATCTCTCCTTGTATTGTGAAAGTTGTATTGGAATGTGGTACTGATAATCATGACTTTTAACTATTTGTAAATTCAGAGGGTTAACCCCAACCCTAGAGGCTAACCCTAACCCTAACTCCTATGAACACATGCCATGATACTACTAATTTCGTCTATAAAATGCAAACAGATTCTCACTCCCAACTTGTCAAATATTGATGCCTTGTCAGTGGCCTATCATGTCAAAATATGAGGTGCTAGGTCCCCTTCTGCGTCAATTTTGGACACTCAAGGATGGCGTGTCAATTAACACTTGTTTCATATATTATATATTTTTTTCAAAATAAACTCACTGTCCTTAAAGGGGAACTAATGTTTTTTTCACCCTGGGCCCTATTTTCTGATCTACCTTTGTCTAAATGAGTGATAGGATGTTCAATATTTGACATTTCTCCAGTACGAAGCTAGGGCTGACCTGCCTGCAGCCCGTGAGTGCACGCTATATTAAATAATAGGGCACTCAGACAGCGTCAAACACGGAGTACACTGAAGCAGAGCTCATTGAAACTGAAGAGCGGACAAGGAGAGAGAGGGAGCAGCAACAGGCAGAGGAACATGTCCGAATCCAGCTAAAGGTAAACACAGACGTTCATTTCTCCTTTCCGTTATGTTGTCGGATAATTATACTAACAATCCGAGCCTATCTGTGTGGAAAAAAATGCCCCTTTAGTGGACGTATTATGACGTTGTTTGACGCTGTCTGAGTGCCTTATTATTTAATATAGCACGTGCTCACGGGCTGCAGGCAGGTCAGCCCTAGCTTCGTACTGGAGAAATGTCACATATTGAACATCGTATCACTCATTTAGACAAAAGTAGATCGGAAAATAGGGCCCAGGTTGAAAAAAACATTAGTTCCCCTTTAAGTCAAGGCAACAAAAGATTGTGGTTAGGTTTGGCTTTAAATAACAACACATTCTCACTCGGACCTCGTTACATATTGACATTTGGTCATGGGTTTTCCACATCCAGATAGGACATGAAAGGTACCCTGGGACGTTCTGGGACACAGTGTAAAGTTCTGCCTGTAACATACATCATCTTCTTTCAAAATACACTTCTGTTTTCACAGGAAATTTACATTTACAGACAGTCTCTTTCAAAATAACCACACTACGTTGGTACAACAATACAAATAGATTTTTTCCATCAACAACCAAAACACATGGTTGTTTTTAGGAAAAAAGAACAGGATTTGGCTTACTAATCGTACGGGATGCAAAGGCCGCTCTCTTGGGTGAAAGTTGGTGTTTGTTGGACCCATCTACCACCTCACCTGCCTGCCTCACTCGGATTTTTGCTGCCTTAACTTTCATTCTTGTCCTGCCGCATTTCCCCCTGACGCTGCAGAGTGTCGTTAAACTATACCAGTCACCGGCTGCATATCACGCTAACATGAAAAGACAGCTTTGTTCATCAGTTTCTGACACCACAAGTAACTGCCCAAGCGCTGGATTTTGACAACTTCGGAGTAAGACCAGGTTGAATGCTGCTAACATTATGTAAGATATGTCACAAACATCAAGTGTGACCAGAATAGTATATAAGTAACTGGATTGACTTTCGGTTTCACATGGGACACAAACAGCAGACTCCTGGGTGAAAGTCCAGAGTTTGGTTGACCCATTGACCTTCCCTCCCTCCAGGCCCATGCAGATTTTCCTGCTCTTTTTACCATGGTAGTTGCCCTGAGTATCAACAAATATGGCTGCCCCATGGCCTCACATACCACCACTTGAGGGTGCCTCTGTTTGTCGATGTCTGACACTGATAAGCCACTGAGCAAGGATCGGTATTTGACACGTTGGGAGTGAGTCTGTGTTGCCGAACTTAAAGGCAGACCATCTGGGTGAATGGTTGGGAGTACAAAAACTACTGCATTGCAGCTGTTGCCAAGTTAAGGCTACTACACCATTTTTCCTAACCTTACACACCAAAGGCTAGTAAAACTGTGGTTATAGTTAGATTGTGAAAACTTTTAATGCATCATGCTTCCGGGCAGACTTTTTCCCAGTATTTAATCAAGACCATGGTCATAACCTCACCAAATGTTCTGTGTTTCATTAACATAAAAATATTAGTCCTGCTGCAGTTACCAGGAGTTTATATTGTAGGGAGACGAATTAAATACATTGACAGTGAACATACACATACAACGTGATGTCATAACATTTCTTGTAAATGTATTTCCAACTGTATATGTACATACATGCATTTTTTCAGAGATGGGATTGTCAGAGGTTGTACAAGATGGTGATTTGTGTAATTTTTAATTTGGGATATTGAGCTTTAAATTTTCAGGTGAGCTGTCTTATAGGATGAGCAACTCTAACGTGGGTTGGCTCCCTTTCTATGGAGCTCCATCCCTTTTACTAAGCAGCCAGTCACTGATTGGTAGGAGAGTGTTTGTCTCAACTATTTGAGCTTTTGACAAAGACATGCAGAGATGCATTAAGCTTAATTTAGTATTTTTGGAACTGTTGCCTTTAATGGATTTTTTAAATATCTTCCTTGATGCAAACAAAGGAACTGATGAAACACTGATTAGCATTCCGCTTTGTTGCCTTAGAGGAAGATACACAGATACATACTGTATCAACGAAGCCCTTATATAAATGCACTGCTACCAAGCACTCAAGGAGTCCAATGAAAAACGCAGCCGGTCTGAAAGGAGCACAATCAATAGCAGGCCCCCTTTTCTTTATTATTTTCCTCCCCGGTCTCATCCACCAATGCCGATCCTGTTAGCACCATATAATCTGTCTCAGGATGGCAGCTCTCCTGGATCCAGCCTACCAGGCTTATAGATTACTGCCTTTTATTGGAGAGAACAACAGAACAAGGACAGGCTTTATTCACTATTGGAAAACTATAAGGAGCATGCCTTGCTGCTATAGATGATACACTCAACAGGCTCAAGCCAGCACACTGAGGCTATGCATCTCATGTTAAGTATGCTTCCGCTTTGCAGCTCCTTGAATGAAGAGTGGAGGACCAATTTAAAACAAACTGATAATGACTCGCCACATACCTACTTTCTAAATAACTCGAGGAATATGTAGTAGAGGATGATGAGTTGCAGCAGAACAGACCTGTGAAATGATTAGTTTAACAGATGAGAGATGATGTGAGTAGACATACTGCAGTGCTTCATACTAAAAAGATACACACAGCCCTGCAGCCACTGCCGTAGACCACAGCAAGCATGCTAATGCTCACCTATGTGTGGCTCTGCTAACGTAGCATGACGCTAAATGTGTCATGTGTAATCAATTGTTCAACAGTCTTTTAACTAAAGCCACCAGCAGTGGTGTACTGGCCGTCCGGCATACCAGTAAACTGGAAAACTATGTCCCTCTTTAGAATAAGACTGAAAATGGTGGACTGTCAAAAAGTCCATAAAGTTTTGCCGGACTCTCTCTTCACTGGCCCTCTTTGTGTGCCTGTCATTTGGAGTGTGAGAGCGTGCTGTGTCAAGCCAGTCTCATACTGAAGTTGTCATATGGGTACATGGGCAGTGACTTCCGTATCAGACACCGAAAAAAAAAAACCTCCTTTTGCGTCTGCATGACATGTGGCTGGGCACCGTCAGTGTTCAGCTTCAGGGAAAAATGTGGCTGGACAAATTGTAATATAAGGGGGCAAAAAGTGCAAGTGGGGTAGATGGAAGATGGGTCCTGCAATCAGTGACTTTCACCCGGCAGGTCGGTTTTTGCTTCCCGTAAGAATGTAAAGCCAAGCTCTGTTTTTTTATTATTATTATTTTTACACCTAACCACAGTGGCATGCACAGACTTTTTGAAGGGCAGGGGCGAAAAGAAAAAAAAGGGCACTTTAGCGAGCGTTTTTCAACATTTCAGTTATTTTTTCCTAAACCTAACCATGTGCGTGTGTTCTTGAAGGGAAAACGACAATACCAATGTAGTACGATTATTTTTAAAGACACTGTATGCAAACTGTACATTTCCTGTGAAAACAGAAGTGTATTCTGAAAAGACACAATGCATGTAGCAGGCTGAAGTTGACACAGCATCCCAAAACACTGACAACCAATGCACCCAGGGTACCTTGCACGTCATATGTAGAGGTGAAAAGTCCAGGACCAAGCGATGATGTGTGATGAGTTCAGAGCGAGAATGTGTTGGCTGTTTTTTCCGGGACTGGGCTCACTGGCCAATCACATCGGGGGCGATTGCTCTGAGACAACAAGGGAGTCTGACCTTCCCCTAAAATTTCATAGAAGAAATATGCACTATTGAGTTGCATTTAACATCATGACTATGATGTTCAGATGTCAGCTGTTTATCACCAGTTTTCAAACGCGACCTCCCTGTCATACATTCTCATGTCAGCACGGTGGACGCGGAGCCTCCAAGCATTCCTATGAGACAGCGCTGAGCAGGTTTTTTCATGCAGCAAAGCAAGATGGTCATTGGATAAATGTGTCAAAATCGTCACTTCCAGGGAGGCTCAGCTTCCCTGGGACCTAATGGAGCGGTAGGCGGGAGAGACACTTGGTGTATAGTCTGGGGCCGTTCAGTGGCTGTTTTGGTGAGGAACCTGAACCAGGGCGAGAGAAACAGGATCCGGAATTCGATGGATGCGCCTTTCCGTCAAAATAAAAGCACCAAGCTAATAAAAATGCGGTGAAACTTTTTAATTTAAAGAATATAATTTACAAGAAAAGCCCCAAGCCATTAAGTTAACCTTTTTCTTTTAATGTAAATTGATGGTGCGCCAGAATTTAAAGTTTTACTTTGGTGAACACTTTTACTTCGGTGAATCTGGTGAATTCTGGATCCGCTCTCTAGACTGGAACCAGAATCCAGACAAAATTCAGAGTGAATGGAAACCAGGCTCTTCGCCGTGCGTGAAGAGCCTGGTGATGCGAGGCTACTCGGTGTATGCATGATGATTGGAGGAATTGTCTAAAAGGCTGAACCCCTTTGTGATTGACAGCACTTTGGAAATACAAACCGGCATCGTCACATTTCGAGCTCAGTCCCATGCAGATATTTGCGAGTGGAATCTTTTGACAGAGTGCCGTCCGGAGTTCCTTATTTCCATAAGCAATATGGCTCATTTTCACCTTTCTGAAAATCTTTGAGGTGTGTTTTGCTGTGGTTCTATGGCATGAGTGTGGTTGAAAAACTGCTTCAATTAAATGTTCCTTTTATAAGTTGCTGCCTCACTACAATATGACAGATTTTATGATGTAAACTTAAAGTGAGCTTCCCCTGTTTGAAAGACCAGCAGCCGCCACTGGCGTACATCAGGGCTCCGTCGTAGTCTACTCCATCGCTACCGTTGCAGCTGTAAAACAGTGGATAAATGATTCATTTCACAATCAGAATTTGATCAGTTTTGTCCAATAACATTAGAAAAGCCTAAAAAAAGGACCTACTGTTTGGGTATTAATCCTCAAGCAGCCAGAACCAGCAACATTATGTTCATGGGGCAGACTGAAGCCTTGAGGTGGACTTTAAACTGTTTAATTAAATTGTTATGCACAGTTTTTGTCATGTTTTATAGTAAACAATCATATCCCATATATAACAGTTATATCCTATAGTATACATTGTGTATGAATTAACTAATTTTTCTTTTTTTTTTTCTACTCAGGTACTGAGATATTTAACGGACTTCCAAATAAGCCAAATACGATAAGCAGATGTTTATCATCTTTCAGCAGGACAGAAAAAAATATTAATGAAAAAGAAACAAGTAGCTTTTGTGACAAGGACAACTTGTCCTTCTCACTGTGAATGATTCAGATCCGGCTGTGAACAGCAAACGATCTTCAGACAGAAATTACAGACGTAATAATCCAACACAGCTTTGAATTTTCAACACTTAGAACAGCATAAATAAAATTCTATTCACAACCCCTCTATGAGGATTGTTGTTAAGAGACAAGAGTTCAGCATGTAAAAACTTTTACCACCAGGGATAAAAACATGTTTACTTTCAATTTGGCTTCTTGTAACCCTTTTCAGAACTCCACCGCGTAGGAGTAACTAGGTGTAAGAGAATAGTTGCACAAAATCTATTGCTGACGCCAATACAGTGAGCAAATCTCGACGCCTTTTCTGGTGTGAGTGTTTTACATTAACATAAAACTGAATCATGCAGATGTGACTTATGCGGTGCTGCTTTTCATATGTTGGTGAGTTCATTTTTGCCTCAAGAAACAACCAAACAAACACTGGATGTTGGCAACAGGCCCCTCGGAGGTGATCTCAAGCACCAAATAATGTTTTTAAGCATGTGTAATGTGTTATAGATTTTCATTTGTTTTTCCAGAGAGACGTTTTACACTGTGCTGATCACAAGGTAAAAATCATTTTATTAGTCACTCCAACTGACTCAGTCTTAGTAACAACAAAGTTTTAACTCCAAGTGAAGTGTTTGTTCGCCTCTGTCAGCCAAACTCTGCCAGCTGGTCTGAGCTGCATCGCACAAACTGTCCTCACGAGCTTGTTTTTCCGAAACCCTCTTTGAATGCCCGCTTTGCTTCTTTTCACCACCACATTTACCATTTCTCGGTGTGTTTTTTTGGGGGGGAAAACTGATGAAGCATGATTTGCTGGTGTGTTCAGACGGATGGTGCAGGAAATGGATCACTTGCTTTGATTAAAGCACCCCGCTTGGCTGGCTTCGCACATCATAATCTAAGAATGGATTACACTGCAGTGATGTGGGTCACAATATTTAGCAACGGCGAAGGCAAAGCCCACTGCAGTGCATGGGAAACGCAGCTCATAGGGAAGATTACAATGAGATGTAGCTCTACGCTGTGTAATTAAATTGCGGAGTGTATACAAAAACTCGCCGCTGCCCATTAAAAGGTGATTTTCCCACTCCAGCCATCCATATCGCTCCTTCGCTCCCGCCTCTGAATGCAAAGGTGAGTGTAATGATGGCAGTGTATGTGTGCGTACGTGCATGCGGACATGCCCGTGCATGTGATTGAGTGTGCCGAGTTATTGACCTCTAGTGAGGGAGGAGCATTAATGTCCAGCGTGCCGTGAAACCGGCCTACACCCCGTGTCCAAGGTGACTGGCACTGCCCCGTCCCATGGCACACTTCTGCCTCTGATGGATTGACTGGGCCTTGGAGAAGGACCTCTGATATTCTACTGTGTCTTTTTATTGTATGTGTGTGTGTGTGTGAGTGTGGAAGAAGAAAAAAAAAAGTTTTAATTGTCTACAGAATACAAGTTTTGTTTCGGCTATCTTCCTCCATCACTTGTAAAGCCGTTGTTCTCCTGGTAACTCCTCAGGAACATTTATCAAGACTGGGACTCTCCCTCTATGCCTCATGCTAATGAATCCCTGTACACTTTCTTCTCTCTAATGATCCTCAGGAAACGCTCCCCCCTTGTCTCCTTCTTATCACTATCTCCCATGCTCCTTTCATTTATCTAATGCACTCTTTCATTTAAGTAACGTATAAATGAAATGTGCCTGCAACATTTTCTCCCCATCTTGTTCTCGTCCTTATCTCTGCTCCTCTTTTTCCTCCCCGTACACTTCAGCTACTTGTGATTGAATGGATGAGCCGAACACCCCGAGGACGCTGCCAAACTCCTACACAAGACTGTATTGTACATGCCAGTTCCATTTATGGGATGAGTTATAGATTTCCCCCTTGCCATATGCGGAGGCAGGAATGTGAGAAAACTGCTAACAACATACCTGAGATTTGATTACAAGCTGCCGCTCACAGTTTTGCCAAGAAAGATGTAATGAAAGTTTTTGGTTGTCAACTGTGTCGCAATGGTGGCGGATGAATTCCAGCACTGACTGACTGCGGATGGACATGTTCTTTGATGGTTACGTAGATGATACATACTTTAATTTGTACATTTTATGCTTACACAAGCTAATCAACCTGCTGAAGGGCAACACATCAATTTCTAATCAAAAGATTTGAAAATCAACTTACTGCCGGTACAATTTACATGAGCACACTAAACATTTAGCCTATATATTTTCTTAAGCCTTTTTGGATATTATAAGAGTAAATAAAACTTGAGTGGTATTTACAAGATAACGTGGATTGGGAATTTATTGGAAATTCTCAGAAGGAAGTCAGGCTTTGAAATCATATCGTTTAAATAACATATTTAGGTTGGAAAATGCACATAAATAAGCAATTATATGACTGGGATGAATATATATTTTATTATTTTATGATATTTCAGTTCAGCAGCAAATAGTAGCCTAAAGCAATGTACAAATTTTATAACTTATTCAAACCTTCTGCTAATTTTTGCTGTCTATCTGTTACCATTAGGGGTGTAGCTTGATTGATGATGCTTAAATTAATGTGTCTATGTGAGTGTCTATTTGCATGCATGTGAGAATACTCGCACTGCAGCTATTTGGCTTGTCACACGGATGCCTACGACGTGTTCTTATGGATCCCACTCTGTGCTGTGGTTGGCTTGTACACGTCACATGGATACACTGAGGTCAGAGGCAGTTCAGATTTTATGGCAAAGGCATCGTGGTCAGGGCTAATACCAGCCAGTCTTGTATATTCTCTTAGATTAAAATGGTAAATTTGCAAGAACAACTTCACACCTACTGCCAGAAAGTCAGGTGACATAGTGTAAATAGTGACACAGTCCAGGGACATAGTAAAATACAGTGGGTGAATAGGTTAAGCACAGGACTTTCACACAGGAGACTGGGTTTGTGTTGTGGATAAGTCAATATTGGCTTAGCTGACTTATTTTCGGGTGTATGAAGCTGAATGCTGTGTCAGTGTTGGGCTTGTTACTCTAAAAATGTAATATAGTACCCATTACTTGTTACACTATTTAAAAATAATAATATTACTTTACTTATTACTCCCTCCCACAGTAATTCATGACGCTACGTTGTATTTGTTGCTACCTTGGCCAGGTCTCTCTTGTAAAAGAGATTTTCAATCTCAGTGGGACTTCCTGGTTAAATAAAGGCAAAATAAAAAAAGTAACTACTCGTTATATTACCTCTCCGTCACACCCAATGAAATTGGTAATTGCCCAATTGGTAATCTCCCCAAAATTCAGACGTGTGCCTCTATGTGACTGTCAGGGTAATCTCTGGTAAGTGTAACTAAGGCTAGATAGTGTGTAAATGATTTTTTTCCTTCAGCTGTCTGTGTCCGGTACTTTTCCAAAGATCTGTCCCAAAGATGAAGAGTCACTCATAAAGCAACATTTCATCTACAACATATCCAGCCACAAACTCCATTACTCATTGCCTGCAGTTGCCCACAAATAAAATCCAGTTTTGGTTGTTTAGCCAGTGTAGGGCTACAGCCGACCTCTGTGGCTGAGGAGGGCTCACCTTTGGTGGGGTGTATTTCCTGAAACTTCACATTGTTGTGCTGTTGGTCATAGCAGGGGTTTCAGACCAGAGGTTCAAGGACGTGTTTTTCACAGTAGAAAGAGTTTTAGTGCGACTACTTGCAGCAACAGGTTTCTTGTTGTCTTTCCACCTGACAGAATCTAAAGCCCTTTTTAAACAGGAATTGTGCAAATTTGCAGGAAAGCCCAATCAGTCTTCTTTCAGCATTGGCAGTATAAAAACAAAATCGGGGAATGCAGCAAAATGCCGCCTACCTACTTTTGTTCATACAGAATGCAGCTTTTTCGGGGCAATGGGGGCGTGAGCAAGTAACAAAACATGTAGCTCAGCGTGTGACGTAAACAGTGACGTGGGAGGGAAGCTGCGGCTGGTCAGTCCTTTGGCGACTCTCTCATAAGTTGGCCCTTGTCTCCCCAGTTGCTCATCTTTACAGTGTCTGTCAGGTTTGCGTTTCCCTCTTGCTACTAGCTGTTCACTAATTCCTGCTATCAGCTGTTTCCTGTTTATCCACTGCCAGTGGCTTGCACGTGCGGCGTCATCAACAGCTCCTCCCACAAGTCTTCAACAGCCCCTCCCGTTGCGGAAGGCCGCCTCGGTCTGTTTAAACCAAAAAGGTTTCGCCAATATGTCTACCCTACAAGGCGGAAAATTGGGCACCTCGGATCAACTTGCCAATCCGGCTCTGTGTGTCTAAACACTTGCAGCTTGCCGGCAAAACGGCCCAACATTTGCAGAAAATCTGGCAGTGTAAAAGGGGCTAAAGTAATGGGAATATTTCCACCTGCTAAGTCCAGTGTTTCTGCCTTACAAACTAGCTTGCTGCTTTGGGGCATGCCTGTGTCATGCGACGATTACAAAAATTAGTCCACTGATGTGATGTTATACTTTATGTCAGTAGTGAGTTGTTAGGTTTTGGAGTAATTGTAATATTGTTAGTAAACTTTATTAGTAATTAGCTACACTACTCGTTACTGGACAAAAATAATAGTATAACTGTAACACGTTACTACCCAATACCACACTGTGTATACAAACGCTAGCAGAATAGCATAGCCTTCTTAGCGTTAACATTATATTTCGACTTTCCTAGGGTGCCAAGGAATATACGCTTGGATGTAAATAGCCATATTGGTTAGTTACAAATATCACACTTTATGTGTCAAATAAATAGATTTATTTGGATTATGTCTGCTGGTGATATTGTAAAAGGTTTGTTTCTATCTGCAGCCTGAGCAGATAAACCCTATATTTGACTTTATCCCCGTTATTTCCCCTTAATCCCCATGAAAAATAAAAAAGTTGCCCGCTTTGAAGATGAAGTCAGTATACATTGTGTACAATATCTGTATCTGTAGTAAACTGTACAAGGAGAAAAAAATGTATGCATTTCAAAATAATCCTTGACTCCGTGACTGTAATGCCTTCATGCTTTAAGTATGGTACATTTAGGCAACCAAAGGTTTGGAGAGGAATGTTGTCCTGTTGAAAAGAAAACAAATGTTGCATCTCTGGTGTGTGAGTCACATTCTCTACAGATCCTGTTAACATGTGGCACTATAGCGATGTCATGCCTCCAACAGGAAAGAGTCATCATCCCTACGGCAACAAGAGGCCCTTGTCAAAAACAAGTAAACAAACTGAGTGTTAAAATGACCAATTACACCTTTTACCTTCTTTTTTTGGTATAAATAAAAGCATTTTTTATACATAATGTTTTTCACGAGAGGTTTGTAGGAGGTTAGTTTTGCTGTTTTATAAACTGTCTCTGTCATACTGCTGATGTATGCATAGAGTCCAACATCATCCCAAGTTGTCACATATTTCCGCTCCGTTAGTGGTCTTTCACGTCTACATGTTATGTGCTAAGAATCCTCTTCCTGCATCTGTTGGTGACATTCTGGGACACTGCTACCAACACCGAGATGGTACGCTAACAAGTACATAGTTAGGTTTATGCAACAAAAGCATAGGGTTAGGATTGGAAAAAAAAAAATCATAGTTTGGCTCTACATTCATAGGGGAAGTGAACACTGAGCTCCCGGGTGAAAGTCCAGGGTTTGTTGGACCCATCTGCCCACCCTGTAGGGACTTTCCAGCTCCTTAAATTAGATCATTACAAGCAGCATTTCAAGCTGACGCTGTCCAGTGGGGGAACTGCCCATTGGTCCGACAGCCCATTGGTCCGACATCCCATTGTTCCGACCATATTAAACCCATTGTTCAGAAGTCCCATTCCGAAATCATCATGATGCCCTGTGGTTAAGGTCTGGTTAGGTTTAGGCACAAAAACCACTTGGTTAGGGTCAGGAAAAGATCATGGTGTGGGTTAAAATGAAAAAGAAAGTGACAAACACATAAGCTGTGAGCCTGCTTCGCCTCAAGCCTTTCCCAGCTGACCCAGAGCCGGTCGCGGCGCACCATCAAGGTAGAAATACGCCTGCCAGGAGCCATTCAGCACCGCGGACCGTCGGACTAATGGGATGTCGGACCAATGGGCTGTCGAACCAATGACATGGACCCGTCCAGTGGTGTATCATGCTGCTGTGACAGGTGCCGTCTGGCCGAAAGTAAATTCCAACCCCAAGATTCACTCTTGTTTGACATTTCACCTCAGCATTTGCATTTTTTTCCCGGTGTTTCTTGGGTGCCTGCTACTTACAGTCTGGCACCTAGTCGCTACTTTTTTTCAAAGCCCCGACCTCACTTTATATTTGTCCGGGTACACACCCATAAATGTCCCAGTCATGAAAATAACAGGAAAATTTAAAAAATACAGGCAGAGTCTTTGCAGAAAAATACACCACCACACATTTCTAGTGGGTCATAAGTGATGGCTGAAAGGGATTATGTCTGTATGAATCAGGACATTGTTAGAGCAATCTTGCATTGCATATCTTTAAGTTCTGTCCAATTCTGAGGAAGTAATATTTTACTTGTGCACAGACTGAGCTTTGAAAAAAAAGCTTTTATGTGTCTTTTATGTCGTCTCACTTGGAATAACCTAAAACCTACAATAAAAAAACCTAAAATAACCTAAAATAAAAAAGAGTTGAAACTATATGAATTGGTCTCCCTGCCTGATTGTAAAGCTCTCTTAAGTACAAGGATGCATGAATCGGTTGGCACTTATCGTGTGTATGTGTCTAATATTTTTACATGTTACTGAACATCTTTTCTGTTTTTTTTATTGTGTTGTTGTCTGGCTGTAACTTTTTTGTATGCTACTGTTTTGGCCAGGTCTCAGTTGAAAAAAAAGATTGTTGATTCTCAACAGGACTATCTGGTTAAAACTGGTTAATTGGTTTGCTTGAGTATCACATATTATACCACTTGAATATTGTACTTTTTACTCTACTACATTTTCACAAAGCTATTGTTATGTCATTATCATTTATAAGATGATAGATAAGAATTTTAATTTCAAAACATGTTAATAAAACATACATTTTTACAGACCTTACTACCCAACAATAAGGTAGTTTGAATTAGCTCCACCTTGACCAGCAGTTAAATGCTACTCACATGTTAGTCCAGCAATAATGATAATGAAATGATAGTGTTATATAACACTCTGAAAGGGGCCATTTTTCAGATTGAGTGCTTGTACTTTTAGTTCATTTTGCTACTAATATTCTATTTTGTTGAGAATACTTTAATACAGACAATACTTATGTCTTTTGACTTAAGTTTAATTTTAAATGCAGGATTTTTTTCTATGTTTTTATTTATTTAGAAATAGGGACAATGCATATTAATGAACAAATACATGAGTATATGTAATTAGGCCAGATTATAGCCCATGGCTAATTTCCATCTGTTACCCCTATAGGCAGGTTGATGTAAAAATGTAGTGAAACAGCAGCGACAAAAGACAGAATAAAAAATTAATAGCAACTATGTAGACACAATACAGAAGACACGAGAGGTGCACAATTTACATTCAAAAATACATCAAGTGTAGCCCATGGCAACACCAGAAGTGACCAGGGATATCGTAATATTGCACATAAACCCTATTGCACATGACCTCATTGCACGTGACCCCAGGTCAATCCATCAACAATGTCAAAAGCATATGCAGTACAAGACAAGACCAAAACATTCAGTGCAAAAAGGAGTTTGAGTGGGGGACTATGAGACTGCAGCAATGCAAAGTCCTGTTCATGATTCTTGTTATGCTGTATAGAAAGATTGGATATGAATGAGTAAGATTACAAAGTGCTGCAGTTCTCATATGAACATTAAAAAAAGAGTTATTTGCTTAAATCACTGAAGTCAACAGGCTTATATTTAGGACAGGTCTTAAATTCCTTTAACACAAAACTGTTGCTCAGCAAAGGTACCCTGGAAATCCAGAGTTCTCGCGAGAGCACAATTTGAATTTGCTCAGCGAGTCACTCTGGCAATCAGTAATGATGCTTATTACCCATGCCGTTGGAGCCGAGCTACACCAATCACATCGGTGCATCTGATATAGGCGGGCCAGAGGCGAGCTAAACAGATGATGACAGCGCTGCGACGACGAAGTCCGGAATCAGTCAATAAACATTGCAAGATGGCTACGGGTGAACACCAGTTCTTTGAAACGGCTTTGGCTGCTACAATGAACGAGTTAGACTTGGCTTTTTTTTTTTCTAAAAGAGGAACAGAAGACGGCGCTCGAATCTTTCCTTTGCAAGAAGGACGTTTTTGCTGTTTTGCCGACCGGATACGGCAAGAGTCTAATTTACCAGTTAGCTCTGCTGGTAGCTAAGCTCTGGATACGTCACCCCATGTATTGTTCTGATTGGTCGTAGTCTTATCCAATTGCGTGCAGTGATATTTTCAAATACATGCTTGGTGCCGCCCCTCGAGTTGGGCCATTTGCATTACTCATGGCCAGACCCTGAATCTTTCTGGATTTAGGTCTGGATTTCCAGGCTACAGCAAAGGTGGAAATATGATGAAAATCATTATTTGAACCAGTATGAATATCACTTGCATCAAAATAACATATCAGTTATGTGTTATGTTATGACACTTGTTTCACTGTTAAAACAATATTCATTACTTGGATTAATTTGTGGACCTTTACGAACTAAAGACATATAAATAACTTACCAAGTAATCGAGGAACAGACACATATTCTGACTTTATGATAGCTACAGAGAAGAGGGAGTTACCACTTGTTTTTTTGTCATGCCGGTAAGTCTGAATGAATTACAGTCTTCTCTGGTGCTCATGGTTTCGGTAAGATAAAACAAACCAAGCTAACCAGAAAACTTGGCAACCAGACCAGGCCTCTAATTGAGACAGGCCTTGAGACTGAGTGTTTAATTGGAACTCGGCTTTTACTTAAAGTTTTACAGTAGACTAATGCAACTATGATCAACTGAATTCGCTTTGATGGTTAAAAATCTCAATCTTATGTTTTGCCATTTGAGCTCGTGTGTGTGTGTGTGTGTGTGTGTGTGTACATGTTTTTATGAGTTTATGTAAACCTCTCGCCGTCTTCATCTATTCCTCACTGTATAGTTTCCCATCAGTGCTGACTGATAAGCTGCTTTGACCCTGTGTGTCTACATGTCCCTGCAGTCAATGGAGATGATGATCGATGCTTCAAGTGACATTTCTCAGCTAATAACCTCTTATCCTATTGATTCTCTGCCCAGATATCCTGCTCTGCTCTCTTTCAACAAATGGATTTTGTCCCCTGCTGTCCTTCTCCCCACCCATCTTCTTTTCTCGCGTTGCTGTATTTCAGAGAATACCTAACATGGACATTCTTCTTTTCCTTTTTATACTCCATATAGCTCAGCCTCAAGGCTAAATTCCACCACAAATTAAAACCAAATAATACCATTTTTAGAGGATGGCCCACTTCAAAAGTCACCCTGTAGTTTGCCTACAGGAGCGACTGTAACCGCACTTGTAGTACATCTGAAAGGGCGAGAAAAAATAAATGGAGGGAACTGAAAAAGAGCCCTGCCAGAAATCCAGTCATGAGTTACTAGAGTCTTTGAGGAGCTTCTCAAAGGAAATGATGTTTCTGCACGCCCATATCACAAAGGCAATCACTGCACACTCACTCACATCTTAATTAAAAAGTGTGGGCATACAGTGACTCCCGGTTGTGCTGCCAACTTTCACAGTCTTGTCGGAAAAATTCACAGTTTCTTCATTGTGTGACTTTTAATCTGAGTCCTTTTTTCATATATTCGTGCAGAATTCCAAAGGAAAGAGAGACGAAAAAGGAAAAGTCTTACCGAGGATAAAGGTGAAAATGATTCATGGCCTGGGAGCGAGATTGTTGTTTGCTAATAAAAAACACTTAACAGTAACTGAGAGGAATTTATGAGCTAGATAATTACATAATGTTGCAGTCACACTCGCTTCATTAGATGCATCTCAATGTGCTTTTACCCTTGAAGCAGATTCTAACCGAAAAGAGACGCTGAATGTTGACACTCACTTTGCAATTAAAAAAACAGCTTTAAAAACTACTCCTATTTATCTGCATTTTCATTCAAGTTTTATTTCTATTAAAATGTGCAATACCCGCTTTAATCACACATCCATCCAGGTTGCAAATGACAACAAATTGAATAGAGAGTGTTTTGATTTTCTGTCCACCTGTCTCTGTGAAAATGTTGATTACAGCTATCCCGACAAAACAAGCCCAGAGCCTGATAGACCATCATTTAGTCATTCCAGTT
This sequence comes from Epinephelus lanceolatus, assembly GCF_041903045.1. Taxonomy (NCBI): domain Eukaryota; kingdom Metazoa; phylum Chordata; class Actinopteri; order Perciformes; family Serranidae; genus Epinephelus; species Epinephelus lanceolatus. The sequence continues at coordinate 32,777,072 of NC_135752.1, forward strand.
ATTTCCGTGATTAATCGCCCCCGTGCTCAGCATTATGCTGAATAAGAACGTCTATAACCGACCAATCCAAATGGCCGCTACAAACATTTATCTTGACAGTCCATAAATGGCCATAAAGTATAAAAACATTAAAACTCACTATGGACGTTTATGTCCCTGCATCGTTTTGCCAAAGAAGGTGTCATTGCTGATATCATTGATAAATATAAAGCTGGTGAATAGCCAGAAAGAAATGCCGACATTGAGACAGAGCAATTAGTGTTGATAAATTCAAGTTTAATTTTATGGTGTTTGAGAAGTACTGGGTGTACAACTGGATAAATGAGACTTGGATTACATTGTACGAGTTGTGTGAGAGTTCGGTAACGGATGTGTTGGTGAAGTCTTGCTGTGTTCCCTAATTGATCAATACATCAATATGTTTTTCTGTGGTGGCATGCGAGAGACACAAAGTTTTCTTCGCAAATTTAAAGTAAAACGACATGAGTATATGAATGGGCATTTATGGGTGAAGTATTCCTTTAAAGCCACCAAATTAGCCTACATAGCTAAATGTGTCCCTTGAGATTGTTTCATCTCCCGATGTGTCTATTAAACCATGCATACACATCATGTCTTTTCAGGCCAGCCCTCTTCCACACCTAAATGACCGGGATCACAAAACATATCCTCATTCATTCATTTTTCGTAGCTGCTTATACTGTTTGGGGTCACGGGGAGGTTGGAGCCTATCCCAGCTGTCACTGGGTGAGAGGCAGGGTACACCTAGGACCCTACAATACCAGAGTGACGACACTTCCATTGACTCCTGTGGTATGCTGAAGTCAAGCCTCACGTGCCCTCTAGTGGGGCATGAGGGCATTACCTTTCCAACCAGAAAACCCATTCACTTACAGCATGTCTGACGCGCACTTGCTTGTAAGTTGATGAAAACGGCCTTGTTTTTACTTTTAGGTGTCTTGGTCACATTAAGTCATGCTTATAATTTGTTTATACCTGTACACAGGTCACTGATGCTCCTATTACTGTAGATTATGCTTTTAGGTTTACTTGACTTTGGAAACTCACAAGAATTCCTGGACGGCAGCAATGCAGCAATACTGAAGTTCAGTCAGTTCCATTTTCGGAACCCATCGGCTGTATTCAGCGTCTGACTTCCGGCAGATGGTGATACAGCCTCTGGGGGCAGCCCCCCGATTTTTTGGCATTCTCGTCTGATTTGGGCAGAGGAGGCGAATTTCCGTTTCTGACTTCCATTATATATAAGTAAATATGCTGAACCATTGCGATGGATTCAGAGTTTGCAGCGACGCCAATTATGTTCCGCCTCATTAGTTCACCGCACGGACCGTTTAACCTGGCAACAACTGCAGCCGGCTCAAACGTGATTGGTCAATATCACGCGGACTACAAACAGCCTACAACTGGAAACGAGGGCTCTTCCGCTCTTCTTCCGGAGGCAAGATCTCCGGGGTTTGCCTACAGACTCTACATTCACTGAATGTAGAGTCTGTATATAGAGACTAAGTCAGTTCTTGGTCGGATATGCAACGCGCTATCCCACCACTAGAGGGCACGTGACCAACTTTCCACGTGACCAATGTGTTGCTACTCTGGTATTGTAGGGTCCTAGGTACACCCTGGACAGGTCACCAGACTATCACAGGGCTGACATATAGAGACAGACAACCATTCACGCTCACATTCACACCTACGGACAATTTAGAGTCAATTAACCTGCAGCAAAAATGCCCTCCAATGAATGATTAGAGAAAAGTAAAATCAAACACTGACTGAAGAAATGACTGCAAGGTATTACATCATAAAATCAAATCATGATCTGACCTCTCGGTCGGATGGACTGCACCATTTTACAATTCCTGCAGGGGGTGGAAGCATCAGATGGCATGCTGAAATGTGTCTTCATGATAAAAATACATGTATTTATTCTGTAAAAACATAGAAGTTGTATTGTCAGGGATTTAGGTCAGTACGTAAATTGCACATGATCCAATTTAAAGGTCAACTATAGACCTTTTTTTAGCCCCTTGGCTTTGGGCCAGGGTCATCTGTACCCTTTGACCCCTTGACAAATGGTCCGTCTCTTTTATATGTCCCCCATTGTATTTTTCAAACCATTTTTTTCCACTCATGTCCAAAAAGTCAGGATGACAGTTCAAATTCTTATTCTATTGGAATATGTCATGATCCTGCTCTGAGTTCAAAGGCCCTGTGACTTTTTGTTTCAGACTATTTTATCTGCCTTTGTTTTCACGTGTTGGTTTTATAGGTTTGGGGGGTTTTCAATGTTACTTTGTTGCATTTATTCCGTTCGTCATGTTCCTGTTTTATTCTGTATATTCTCCTTATTGTCATGTCTGCTTTTACTCCCTACCTTTGTGTGTTTTCCCTCGAGTCTTGAGGTCCATTCTGAATTGCTACCTTTTTCTTTTTACTTTTACTATGTACTGCAGCTGCCTTTAAAAAGTATGTACTGCATGCAGTATGCACACAATCAGGCATACTACCTTTGCATAACATCACACCTTGAACTTTGACCCTCTTGCTTTTATATCCGTTACCTTGGAAATAAAGCAAACAGCATTCACCAAGTTCACCTGAGAAGGAGATCAATCTTGAGAGCTCTGCTGCTGTTACTTTGCAATGCATGTAGTTTAACTTTAGTTTTAACTGCACAGATTGTAGACTCAAACATATCTGCAGTTCTCTGTCATTGTTGTTTTTATAGTTATGCTCTTTTGTTGTTTGTGATATTTATGATTATTTTGCTCTCTTAAGGGGAGTGCTGGGTCTGTGTTCAGCAAAGAAGCAGGGCTCCTCTGAGGTGCTGGTCCAGCCTGAGGGTGTCTCAGAATCAGCAGGTTCCTTATAAAAACAAAAAATAAATTATATTAATATAGAGTGAATAAAGAGTGAAACCAAGTTATTGTACGAAAGGATACATGTGAAAAGAGGGGTACAAACTAGGGCTGCTCGATTATAGCAAAAATCATAATCACGATTATTTTGGTCAATATTGAGATCACCATAATTTAACACGATTACTTTTTGACTCTTATTATGCATCCAGGTGTTTCTCCCACAGGCTCCATTTCACTCAGCTGCCCGCTGCTTCTTCCCACTTTAATCTAAATAACAACCGGGGCTCAGTGCTCTGGTTGGATACAAACAGCTAGCTAACTCACAGCTAGCCCTGGCTCTCAACGGAGAGAGCCCCGCTAGCCTCACAGCTAGCTGTGCACGACCGGAGGGAAACACAGCAAGTTAGCCTCTGGCCCTCCGTTGAAATGACAGAAGAAAGAAACAATGTTTTCTTTTTACTCAACAAATAAAAGGGTTTAGTTACCACGATAGTTAGGTTGGAGAAGGTTTCATTCCTTTTTGTGTAGGGCTCCAAAAACTGCAGCCGGGTCAGTATCCACTGCTGCCTGCCAGTCTTCTGTGCTCCAACACTCCCCGAGGGTGCAAGTTTCTTGTACCGGGTATACTGGGTTTGCAGAGATTCCCACCTCTTCCTGAGCTCTTTCTCTGACAAACAAAAAGAAAGAACTTATTCATCGTGCGTGAGCTAGCAAACAATTACGAACAGTTCCTGCTAAAGAGCTCAGTGGCCAGAAAGAAAATCTTACCCGATATAACAAGCTTATTTTCAACCTCACGCCAGAGCTCCCTTTTCACCACTCGGTTGGCATAGCGTTTTGCTGTGATGTCGTACAGAGCTGGCCTCTCCTTAATCATTGTGATCAGCTGGTCTTCAGTGTCATCGTTCCAGATGGCCATGGCGTTGTGGAAATATTCACGAAAGTTCAGATGAAATGTAGATCAAAAATAAGCCTTCTGTGTGTGCCCTCTGGACTTTATCGTTTGTTTTCTTTCGTCACTTCCGTTTTTTTTCTTGTGCACTTATTCGCTGAACAGCCAATCAGAGTGATCGCTCTCACCTGAACAGCCAATCAGAGTGATCTCTCACCGACAAGCCCCGCCGCTGATTCAACAGCCCTATTGACTTTGTCGTTTGCTTTCTTTCGTCATTTCCGTTTCTCTTCTCGTGCACTGATTCGATAAACTGAACAGCCAATCAGAGTGATCTCTTTCACCAACTAGTTCCGCCGCCAATTCAACATGCTCAATCGGCCAAAAAGCTGCCGACGCGGAAGTGCCGACAGTGCGGGACACACCGCAAAAACTAAGCCGACAGACGTTCACCGACGGCCCAATGGCCGACCGTCGGCTTGGTGTGTCAGGGCCTTTAATTATCATTCCTGTTATTACAGCCATCACTGTGACTTCTGACGACTGTCAGTCAGCTGTCAATGAGTTGTCAAGCTGTCATGTGTTTGCAGCTCAGTCAATGTGACATATCGCCCGCTGTGCAGAGGATTGTGGGTCAGAATAGCCAGAAAAGCATGCTTACTGTAGAATTGGACTGAATGTAGTAGAACATCCTGGTAATTTTGGCATACTGCATTTCACCTACTATGTAGTGGGACATACTAACGGTGTGTCTCAAATCACATACTTCCGTCAGTACACTTCTATGTAGTAAGGCAAGGCAAGGCAAGGCAAGTTTATTTGTAGAGCACAATTCGTACACAAAGTAATTCAAAGTGCTTTACAGAACAAGAAAATGCATTAAAATCACAATACAAAATAAAAACATAAATAATCATTATAAAATGAACTTTAAAAGAGAAGAGTGCAGATAAGATCCTTTCAGTCATATGCACAGTGAAATAGAGCTGTTTTGAGCCTAGATTTGAACATTGTCAGAGTAGAGGCCTGTCTCACATCTTCAGAAAGATTGTTCCAGATTTTAGCTGCATAAAACTGGAATCCTGATTCCCCATGTTTAGTCCTGACTCTGGGCACCAGCAGGAGGCCGGTCCCTGAGGTCCTCAGAGTCCGAGATGGTTCATATGGCACTAACATGTTAGAGATGTACTTTGGTGCTAGGCCGTGGAGAGACTTGTACACAAGCAGAGCTGCTTTAAAGTCTATTCTCTGAGCCACAGGAAGCCAGTGTAGAGACCTGAGCACAGGACTAATGTGCTCGTACTTCCTGGTTCTGGTCAGGACCTGAGCAGCAGCATTCTGGATGTACTGCAGCTGTCTTACGGCCCGTTTGGAGAGGCCTGTTTACAGTATTCTAACCTACTAGAGACAAATGCATGGATAAGTCTCTCCAAGTCAGGTTTAGACACTATACCTTTGATTTTGGCAATGTTTTTTAGATGGTAAAAAGCTGCTGATGTTATTGACTTGATGTGGCTGTTAAAGTTCAAGTCTGAGTCCATTATTACCCCGAGATTTCTAACCTGATTTGTGGGTTTTAGAGAGAGAGACTGGAGGTGACTGCTGACACTTTCTCTTTGTTTCTGTGGACCAAATACGATGACTTCAGTCTTGTCTGAATTTAGCTGGAGAAAGTTGTTTTGCATCCACACACTGACCTGTTGGATGCAGTGACAGAGTGAATCCACTGGTCCATATTCACCTGCTGTCAGTGAAACATAGATCTGAGTGTCGTCTGCATAATTGTGGTAGGACACATTATTACTTTGTATTAACTGGCCTAAAGGCAGCATGTAGAGATTGAACAGAAGGGGTCCCAGGATTGACCCTTGGGGCACCCCACAGGTCAAGGCCATGTGGTCTGAGACACAGTTACCAATTTCAACAAAGTACTTCCTGTCTTCTAGATAGGACTTCAGCCAATTTAGGGCAGTGCCAGAGATGCCCACCCAGTCCTCTAGTCTCTGTGAAAGGATCTCATGATCGACAGTGTCAAAAGCAGCACTCAGATCTAGCAGGACTAAAACTGAGACTTTGCCTGCGTCAGTGTTCAGGCGGATGTTATTTGTCACCTTAATAGGAGCGGTTTCAGTGCTGTGATGGGGTCTAAAACCTGACTGGAAAACATCAAAGGAGTTGTTCATTAGGAGAAAGTCAGTAAGCTGTTGGTAAACAACTTTCTTAAGGACTTTGCCTAAAAACGGCAGATTTGAAATGGGCCGGTAGTTGTTCAGTACTGTGGCATCAAGACTGCTCTTCTTTAGGAGAGGCTTTATGACCGCAGTTTTCAAGGCCTTTGGGAATGTTCCAGATTGTAGTGACATGTTAACTATGTGAGCGAGTGGTGGTAACAAACTGCTCAGCACAGACTTTAGAAATCTAGTGGGTAACACATCGAGGCAGCATGTAGATGAACTCAGACTGGTGATGATCTCTTGGACAGTTTTGTCAGTTACAGGTGCAAAATGAGTCAGCTCTAAGTGTCTAGGTGGCTGCAGGGTTGTTATTGGTGTTGTGGAATTGATGGCATTTTTAATGGTCTGAACCTTGTCGCAAAAGAATACTGCAAACTCATTACACTTAGATGTGGAGATCAGCTCCAACGGCAGTTGAGCTGGAGGGTTTGTTAATCTGTTCATAGTATACTATGTGCACTGTGTACTCATTGGCGTAGTGCGCAAATTTCAACAGGGTAGTGTTGTCTCAAACCAAACATGGCCGTTGTGCACTCACTGGAAATGATGACCGCAAATTAGCTAGTTAGCAAACTAGCATTAGCATTCGCGTTATCGTTATCGGTACCAAATCATTACAGACTGCTGAATTAACCCAATAAACATACTGCTGGCTTATACCCGACAACAGTAGTAGGTCGCACAGTCCTCTGCCGCCATTTCCAGTTTGAAAAGTGGCCCCTCCCCTTCCGCTACGTAGCCAAGATGGCGACCATTGAGGGCGAGAAGTGTCCATAGTTCCACACTCAACTTCTTGACTGTTTTGAGTGCACCATCCGGGTACTCATAGTGCACTGCATTTTTCCATACTTCTAAGTGTGAACGCACTTATGCACTCAAAATATTAAGTGTAAGTACAGAGGTACGCGATTTGAGACACAGCATAAATCTTTTTTCTGGCATACTATATAGTATGTTAGTGTGGGTATTGGAACACACAGTTGATTGTCTGCCCTGCCCTGATTAGTTTCACCTGTCCCTCATGAGTTGGCAGTCACCTCACCTCCTGCTCACCTGTTTGCACTTCCCAATAAGTCACTCGTTACATATACCAGCCCAGTCCTTTTGTTCTTTGTCAGTCCATCCTCATTTTTGGTTTGGAGATCTGTACCTGCTTTCGTCTGCCTAATTTTGTGACTGTAATAAATCTCTCAATTCGTCCAGCTGCTTTTTTTGTAGTCTGCATTTGGGTCCAAGTTACCTTCTCTCCAAGATTGTGACAGAGTGTAGCACAATGCTGAGTGCGCTGTTAGCACTGCATGTACTGCAGATCCTTAGATTGAAAGAGAAATAACTCTTTCTACAACAGTTTATTTACACACTGTTAAAATAGACAGATTCATGCTGAACATAATATTGTAATGGCTTTCTTATTGCTGACAATCTCATTCATTCAGCCCACGAGCTATACTTTATTTTCCATTTGAATTACTTTACCTTCCTTAGTATACTTAGCTCCAGTGCATAGACAATTATCTTACATGTGTTACAGCAGAAGCAACAGACATTAAATTATATGTTATCGAGAAGAAATCTTCAGTTCAAACACTGATCATAATTACTTCATTATACAATGCTGGGTTTCTCCAGATGGATGTAATCGAGGGTAAACAACTCACCTTGTAATGATAAATCCAAATCAACAGTCTAATCATTCACCTTTCTTATGTTATATCTAATTTACTGTCTTGCTTTTATATTTGTCTCATCATTATGAAAGAATGGAGGTCACTTTATCTATTTTATTTGCTTTTTTAAATCGTATTTACTCTGCATCTCTGCATGCATGTAGATCACATTCAGTGTCATCATTTTATCATCAGAGTGATTTTTCTGAGCGGACATAGTCAGCCTAGTACATGAAAAATTAAGCTGTAGCAGCAGCAGTTCATTTAGTTATATAAGAAAACTATGCCAGGAGCAAGATGAGGTCTGTGACTATGCATCTGTAGCATAGCAATGTTATACTCTGAAGTCTAATAATACTAAAAGGGCATGAGAGTTTCACAAAAAAAACAAATATATGATGATATAACCAGTGTTCTCTGATATGAGCAAATGTTTAAAGTGTATTTCAGGGTTGCACCTTACTAGTCGACCAAATGTTTGTCGAGCAGAAAGGTCATTAGTCCGCAAGATTTCACTTCAAAAAAATGTGAAACTCTATTTGGAGCTGCGCCTTGGCAAAAATAAATCAAAATATATTTGACTGGACCATGTGGGGATTTAATTTGAAAGGACAGACAAAGGAAGTGGCCACGCTCAGCAGTCAGACAGGAGTCACGTTACAAACCAATCACAGCCGACAGATATCTTTCCCTTCTTCTGTAAATATTCAGTCTGATAAATACGGAAAAGTTGATCATGTTAGTGCAGGGCTACCCAGAGCTTTACATCTGTCCCACAGACGATAGGACTACACACTCATGGTGCATTCGTTTTGTACTCGGAGGTCGGAATTTCCCAGTTCCCAGTCGGAAGTTTAAACTCGAACGCACCCTGAGGTCGGATTTCCAACTCGGAAACTCGGAGCAACCGCATCAACTCCAACTTATGAATTCAAGATGGCTGCCGGTCACATACATAGTGAGTAAACACTCTGCTAAAGTACTGTTTATAGCAATTTCATCTTATTTGTTTTACATTAGGTCAGCGTCATCTGCGGTTTTCATCAGTTGGAGTGCATGATGGTTTTGAAGCTGTCTATACTCCGAAAGTGCAAAGGCAACAAAGGCTTTCTTGCGGGCGTCCATGTTTTTTTCTGACTTGTCCACCGTCATCAACTAGAATGCAAAAACTGTTGTCAACTCTGAGGTGACGTCATTCCCACTTCCGACTTCCAACCTCCGAGTACAAAACGAACGCAGCATTATAAACAGCACCTGGAAAAGATCAGCTCTGCACTCAGGAGTTCAAGTAAATAGGCTATATGATGCTTGTTAAGGTTGTTTCGCAACCTCAGATGCAACTTGCTGCCTGGCCCCTAATTTCCAGGGCTGGTAGCTGTGGTTATTCCACAGGCTAGTTAATAACATGTCAGGCAGGAAATCCAAAGTGTGGGATCATTTTGAGAAGGTGAAGGACGAACCCAAGGTGATATGTAAACTCATCTTCATTGGTCGACTACAAACATGACGTATCATCTGAAACATGGAAGTAGCTACATGCCCATTAGCCCACAGCGTCATTAACAGGCGGCTCGCTCAGTGTGTGACGTGCACTTGTAGATAAAATATAGGCCTATATTAATGAAGGTTCATTAGTATGGTTTTGTATTTCTCTGTAATGTAGCACAGTGTTAACAATGTTATTGATACTATTCTTTCTCACACCTTCAACTCAAACCATTGTGTTGCCCTGCCCAAAATATATCATTTAATAATTAAATTAATATCAGAAACATGCCAGCGACTAGTCGACTAATGGCCCTAAATGATGACTATTGGTCAGATCCTTCGTCAGGGGCAGCCCTACTCTGTTGGTTTAGTTGAAAAAGCTCAGCAGATGCCTGAATGCTGTCAGCAAAACACTCTTCTGTTCTTCCTATACATTGCTAGAAGATAAATTGCTTTCAGCAGTATTATTACAGATCATTTGACCTTCAGTGTTCTTTTTTCTTAACCAAACAAATGGACAGCATTGCTTACTTTTACCATGTACAAAGGAATAAAACACTGTGTCAGAAGCATTGAAGCCACTTAAATGTCATAAATTAAGTCTTATAAATGACACAATTGCATTTCTTCACGTCTAATCTATTTCATTGAGTCAGCGAGTAACATTCATTTTCTATTTTCTCTGAATCCAAAGCTCTGGATTCACACATTGTCTTCCAATGGCCACAATTCATCCACTATAATTTAAACTGCACAATGCATGGATCACTGCACTGCATAGCCTGCAAACAAAACATTTCCTGATTCATCAAAGATAAACTGTCACAGAGCTCAGATGGCAACACAGCTAATAACCGAACTGATGGCTGTAGTCTGCGCTGAACTCAAAAAAATACTTCAGTGCTATAGCGCAACAAATAGCTCTTTTGAAGGCCTCTTACAAGCGGCAAGGAATGTGAAGGACAGGCGGGGACAGTGTTGTGTGTTCTCTTTTTTTCACTGTGTGTTGTTGAGCTGTGAATCTTCATTTAGTAAATTTCCCGTGCCAGAAAACTGGCACACCAATTCCATGCCACTGTCAATCACTGCCAGCGTGCACTGCTGCAGAATAATTTAGTGGAAAGTGTGAATTTGGTCGTTTAAAAGCAGACACGTGAAATGTTGGGATTAGGGCAACTTGAACAAAATTAGTCTGGTGATGCCTAAAAGTTTTAGACACTACCTTAACTTCCTTAGATAGAGCTGCTCAGACCGATGGAAGAACAGAAGGATCGGCCATATTTTATCAACCTATTTATGCCTTGAATGTCAGCAAATGATTTTATCTAACAGAAAACAGTTATCAAAACATGCCCTTTATTGAAGGCTACATCTGTAGACACTCAGATTTACATTGTCTGATATAAAGAGTTTTGTTATGCTCCATATTCCGTGTGTCATTTTAATGGAGCTACTCACCCACACACTGTGCCTTCATACATTAAAGGTTAACATAACATGGGAGCAGTTTGAGTGAGCCACAGTGCTTACATTATCCCTTGTTTTATGCAGCTCTCATATTTGAGTGTGCGTCAGCTGTTCAGTTTCTCTACAGTACAATACTTTTCATTGTGGTTACTTGTTAAGCTTGCACATCCAGGATTCTCATTTTGGAGGATTAGAGAGGAATATATTTTTGGTTCCCATTTGAAGTGTGTTTTTGTGATACATAACATAAATTAGGTAAGGGTATTAGACACTCCTCTACACTGGTTTTATTCTTCTCTCTTTGAAAGGACATTCCTGTGACTAAAAGGGATTGTAAATCCTCAAGTACCCAATTCACACATGGAGTTCCACAGGGATCAGTGCTTGGCCCTTTACTCTTCTCCTTCTGCATGTTTGTTCTGGGTCAAATATAATTGGTAAAGGCATCAAAGGCGGGCTGTTGTCATGCACTATGAAGTAATGCACCACAGTTTGTATGTATTCCACACAATCATGAGCTGGCATCATGTAATCGCAGAGATGGTTGCGATTACATGACCAATGCGCTGACAGGCGTAAAAAAGGAAGTAGTCACAAAACGAGCCACAAAACACAGGACTTTCCTACCCAGGACTTTCTATCAACGGGATTTGTGTCTGGAACAGGGTGTAAAACCAAAATGAACTTTGAGTTATTTCATTGTCATTGTTTCTTTTCCTAAATCTAACATACATAACTTTACGTTTAGTTCGTAACATCAACCAGGTCTCATTCCAAAGTCGTCGAAATCCAGTGCTCAGGCGGTGACTTCCAGCGCCAGACATTGACAGAAAAAGTCCTCCTCTTACATTGGCATGATACGCGGCTGGTCACTGTTATTGTTTAACAGTGCCTGATGACATCAACGGGACATGCGGCAGGACAACAATGAAAGTTAAAGCGGCGGATGTCTGAGTAGGACATGTGGGAGGGGTCGTGCACAGGTCCAACATCCACCGACTTTCACCCGGGAGGCCTTTGTTGACTATGCAAATGATAAACTTCTTGTGAAAATGGAAGGGTATTTTGAAAACAGACAGTGCATGTAACAGGCTTAAGTTGACACAGCATCCCAGAACGTCAACAACCAACGTACCTAGGGTACCTTGCACGTTGTATTTCTACATGGAAAGTCCATATCCAAACTTTGATATACGAAGAGGTCGGCGTGAGAATGTGTTGGTACACATAATATCCAATTTAAGATTTCATGCAGCTGCAATTCAAGCATCTCCACGTTGGCTGCTTGAAGATTATTTAAGAGTTTTAAGATTAAAATCATGAGCAAAAATGGAATTAAAGGCTTCTATTTTGTTGTTTACTTACCATTCAATCATGAGTCTGTTGTAACACTCCTCAGATTAAGTCAGTGTCCTTAGCTGCAACTCTGTGATCACTTTTGGCAAAATCTGTGCAAAGGAGGTTCTGAATTCTTTTATGGTTTAACTCTTGTTATATAACAATGCATTCATGCACCAGTGAAGGTCTACAAGAACTGAGAAGATAAAGACGTTAGGTCATGATTCAATGAGTGTATTAAATAGAAGAGCACAGTGTGACTTCTTTTCTTTACAGAAAACTGTGATCAAAAGAAAAGTAAGTGTGTGCATCCTTGAAGATTTTATAATTGCTGGCACATTACTTGTGCTACACGTGTTTCTAGTTATTTCATATTTTATATTTCCCAGAAAAAAGCATCTGCAAATACGTGAAGTAGAGGTCTTTGAGGCACTGGCTGCTGTGCTGTCATCCAACGATCCAGTGGACCTGCTGCGCGCTACCTCCTCTGATGGCACATGTAACTGCATGTGTTCAGACTATACGCTTCTTTTTCCCCGTCACATATTTTCTATCTTTAGTTTGTTTGAAGATGTACCTACACGACTCTGTCCCTTTGGCCTTGTTAAACACTGTATGTTTTCCCATTAGCTTTTTCATGACGAACACAGATGAGAAGAGAAGGATATTGTAGGTCGGGGGCAAAGTGAGACAAAGATAAAGAAGGAGAGGGCTGAGAGACAGAGAGGAGGAGAGGTTGAGCTCCTAAATTTAATGAGCTGAGATGCGGATACATTTGTCAGCACTGGAAGTTTCAGGCTTCTGCAAGGGGAAGTCGGGTTCTAGATCCTGGCTGGGGGAGCTTTGTATTATTTGTGATTTAATTGGCAGCCCTTTGAATAAAGGAATAAGAGATTAGTGACAGAAGTGTATTTCTAAAAGCTTTGATCAGGGAAGTGTACTCCATTAGCCGACTTTTTCAGCTGGTCTTTCAATTCAATTTTGAACAGATTTTTGCGACTAAATCAGGTTTTTCTTTACATTTCCCTGGGCTCGGGTTGTCCTGAGATTAAATCAAGTTGATTTGGCAAGTCTAAAATACGTCCGTCAATTAGTTAGTACATTTTCCGAATAATGTGTTTGTGATGGCCGAGCCAAGGTCAAAACACGCTGATTAGGGTGCCATGTTTTAAAGTTTTGCACTTTCATGTTCCTGCAGACACACAGCAGCTTTTATCAAGCTGCTTCTTCCAAAGTTCCCTCCTGCAAACTTTTTAATAGCTAGACATGATTTCCTGTCACAGCAAAACCCTCTCTCATCAAATAAATTATACAATGACCATGCAACGGGAAGGTGTTTTGGTTCTGTTAAGTGTTCTGCAGTGTGGAAAATTGTGTCATAGAGGATTAATGTTGTAATCATGTTGTGTTAGATGTAGACAACAGGATTAGCAAATAATGAGGAAATAAACACGGGAGCACAAAGCCAATGAGTAAACTGAGTGCATATAAAAAGGCATAAAGCAAATTAAGCATGTTTAAAAGTGTTTTAACATCTTTGATGTTATACACTTATGCTTAATTTATGATTTCTTCATTACGGAGGTGTGAAACATTGGAAACATGGTTTATCAATTAGTGCAGCTAAGTGGAACTGATTGTGACATACGCATCAAAATATGATTTGTTTAAATAAGTGTCACCACCCACGCTAACCACACTCATAGCTCTCCAACTTCATGCAACTCATAGTTGAACAGAGGCTACAAAAGTTCAGCATCTTTGAAAAGCAGCTCAGTAGCATGTACTTAGTACAAAAATACATTTCTATGTACAATCAAAATTTAATAGTTTACTTGCTTTTTCCCTGTTTTTCTTTTTCGTCTTTGTCAGTGGGAGAAGGAAACAAAGGTAGAGACATAAAAAATGTAAATCCAGGAACGAAACGGGGGAAGACAAAAAAGACAAACAAAGAAAAGGGTCGTAGGAAAAGGAAGGCGGAGGAGATGACAGAGGGAAAGAGAGCTTGCACACAGTGAAACCAAACATTCTGTCTTTTGTTTCCTCAAGCGGTTCATGCCTCTGCTTCCATTAACCTCCACGATGACAAGAAGAAAACAAACGGATACTCCCTGCCTTTCTCTCCTGCACCCAGTAGTGCATGTGCTGCTGAGGTGGGGAACGGATCACGGGCGACACAGATTAGGAGTCAACAGGGTTCCCTTCATCTGGCTGGATGCAGCTGGAGGGCCGATTAGACAACCCAAGCGTGGGTGAGGAAGGGGACGCCCGATGCTATCACAGCCTCTCAAACTCACTTCCTCGCTGGGAACTCTGCAGACTACCGTGAAATTGATCAAGCTCCCCGAAAAGATGTCGCTGTATGTGTGAGTGGCATGTAGAAGGAAGGAAATGAGGACAACTGCTTTATGAAGATGCCTTCGGGTCATAAAAAACCTTTGGCTGTTGTGTCATTTAGCTGATTCTGTTAACAGTCTGCTAACTGCAGTCAGTTTGGTCAATTGAGCTTATTTATGCGGTTGATCTATGCATACATTCTTGTATTGCTCTGCATCCATAAAGCTATCTTTACTCTCCATGCATGGTGTCCTTTATTTCGGCATAAAAATGTGATGAATGATTCGGTGAATTTAACAAACTATTAAGCTGCTGTTGGCAAAAAATACAGGCAACATGGCATATAATATCAGAACACTTCAAGGTTGAAAACACTTTTTTAGTCTGTAAATACATTTTAATCTATGACTGTATAGCTATGCCTAGTTGTGGGTATACCTAGTGTCAGTTAACATAACATTAGATGCAATAACCTGTAGCTTAGTTCCCAATCGAATCTCACAGAGATACCAGAAATGACCATGGCCTCTTAAAGCTCAGGTAGTTTAATTATGACATCATTGGGCAAAAATCTCATCATAAACAAACACATGTTGCAATTCAACTGGTCTGAGAGGACACCAGACTCCTGCACCTCCGCTCGGCTCTGTTCTCAGGCTTTAGAAAATCTAGCGCGTGACGGGAGACAGTGGATAATCACAGGCCATTTTCAAAGAGAGCAGCTGTCAATCACGGTAATTACTGCTCATGAACTGCAGTCAAACTGTCAAACACAGCAGCGCTGATCAAATATGAATCATGATTCTGTTACTGCATTGCCTAGTCCTCATTTCAGATGTTTTCAGAAACATATTTTTATGTACTGCTCGAGTGTAAAATGCGAGTTTATGACCTGGCCGCCATGTTGAAAGCAGTCGAGCCAACACAAAGCGTTGCACACCAGATGGAGCAAACTTTCTCATTCACAGCTGAACAGTAGAGTAAAATATGTCTTCAAAAACATATGAGACAAGAAACAGGCGAGGCAGTAAGAGAATCTTGATTCAGATTTGGCCAGCACTGCCTAGTTTGACAGTTTGAATGCAGCCTGGAAAAAATTAGCCAATAAACTTCCAACGTAGGTTAGAGTCAGCACCTCCAAATCTGAGACGATGGTTCTCTGCCGGAATCCAGTGGATTGCCCTCTCCAGGTTAGGAGAGAGTTACCGTCTCAAGCAAGGAGGTTGAAGTATCTCGGGATCTTGCTTACGAGTGAGGGTAGAATGGAGCGTGAGATGGATCTGCGGTTTGATGTGGCATCTGAACCATCATGGTAAAGAGAGAGCTGAGCCAGAAGGCAAAGCTTTTGTTTTACTGGTCTACCTACATCCCAATGCTCGCCTATGGTCATGAGCTCTGGGTAGTGAGAGAATGAGATTGCAGATACAAGTTGCCAAAATGAGTTTCCTCCGTGGGGTGGCTGGGCTCAGCTTTGGAGATAGGTAAGGAGCTCGGATATCTGGAGGGAGCTCGGAGTAGAGCCGCTGCTCATTTGCCTCGAAAGGTGTCAGTTGAAGTGGTTCGAGCATCTGATCAGGATGCCTCCTGGGTGCCTCCCGGTAGAGGTGTTCCGGGCACATACCACTGGTAGACCCAGAACACACTGGAGGGATTACATATCTCATCAGGCCTGGGAACACCTTGGGGTCCCTCAGGAGGAGCTGGAAAGCATTGCTGGGTAGAGGGACGTCTGGGACGACCCGGCCCCAGATAAGTGGATAAGAATGGATGGATGGATGTTCGTTGCTATTGTAACATGATGTATGCAATATATTACATATGTCGTGACATACGTGACATGTTACACAGCTGAAACCTTTCAATAACTGAACTGAAATGGTTTCATAGGTGAAAGTCCTGCACCACTGCACCCTCCTCCTTTTTGCCTCTGTAATACTCCGCCAGTTGCTCTTAGTGTCTTCTAATGATGCGGCTTGGTGCGTCTCATAGAGACACTAAAGGGTGCCTCTGGGCATTAGTAATAGACATAGAGGGGGGCACTGGCCAAGCGTAGGTATTTGACGATTTGTGAGTGAGAACAGGTTGAAACAACAATAACCACAGTCTATAGAACAAAGTCTGTATATGTCATGCCTCTGATCCTTTGTTTCTGTGTCAAACATTACAAAAGTGTGTGTCTAATTTAAAAAAATAACTTCAAGCACAACAAACTCAGCCAGCATTTTTATGTGGGGCCCATGTGGGATGAAAAATAGGCCCTATATGGGATTGTCCTTGAGTTCCATATTGGAAAAATGCCAATGGCCCACATCACCACCTGGGTACCAAGTGGGTACGGGCCCAAAATGGGCATCTTTTCGGGGCCCACTCATGTGGGCAATTGGCAATATGTAATCCACGAACACTCCCATGTAGGGCCCATTTTCAGCCCGCTTACTACCCATGTGGGCCCCACATACAAATATTGGCTGGGATATTGGATGTACTACTGTGGGCACAAAGACAATTTTGTATGACAAGTCCAGTCGTGACATATGCTTCTGTTTGATCGACATAAATGAGATACAGTTTGAAAGCCTACCATCACCACTTTGAACTGAGTCTTTCCACTTGATAAAAGTCATGCTGCTGTTATTCAAAGTCTTATTTACCACAATGAAATCCATTCTCAAGGGGTCAAATTGGTGGGAGACAACTTCAAACGATATGCTGAAAGCAAAAACAACTGCTAATAGAAAATGGATATCCCAAGGACTTTTATTTCCTTTTTCCTTTTTTTTTCAATTGAAGGTTTATCATTTTCTTCTTTAAGTGATGTCGCCCCGACTGCAGATAGCATCTGTCTTTTGAGACTGTTAAAATGATAGTGATCTCTCCCTCTGGTTGGTTTTAAACATTTGGGGGAAGGGATATCCTGCCATCATGTCAGAGCTGCTCTCAGCTTCCTCAAAGATATTCTCCCCCTAAATCGCTCCAATTGAAAATAAAAGGTATTTACAGCCAATCTGCCATCGCTATCTGAAGAGAGGTAATCGGATTTGAGCCAGGGTCTGGGTCTGGGATCGCTCCAGGAGTGTTTGAATGCGGACACCAGGACTTCCTTTACGTCCTTGTCTCCTCCGCTATCTCTCTTCCACTCTGACACACTCACTTTTTCACCGACTGTGACCTGTGCTTCTTCCAGTCACTCATCCCAAGCAGGAACTAGGTCAGGTTGACCTTTCATCTGTCAAGCACATAACTAAAGTGACCTGACAGGACAGAGTACGCTTTGTGCCGACACTGGCACTTTTCTTTTTCTGATACAAGCTAAATTTGTTTGCTCTACATTTACTGTTTTTTATCTGCAACACTTAAAAGGAGTCACACTAAAAAAGACACTGTCACTGTAGATGTGAGCATCATCATCCTTTCATTTCAAGCCCAGCTTTGATGCTAGATCTGAGGCTGGGAAAAAAAAAAGACAAAGGCAGGTGGCCTTAACCTCAACAACAAAGAGCACATTTATACATCTCTGGTATATAATAGAGGTACAGGGCGACAGCAGATACTTCCCTTGTCTTGTTCCAAGACTGATCCTGGTGGAAAATGATCTAAACATCAAGCATATGCTTAATAAGAAGCCAAGCATGCTATTTTTCATTTAAATTGGTCATCCAGGTTCCTTTTCAGCAAAACCAGGGTGACAGAATGACCCTCTGAAGATGAAAAGAGCAGAATTAGATCCAAAGCACCATCTTGTGTTAGGAAACATTTACATCTGAATGATTGCGGTTTGAGTCGGCGGAACAAATGGGCATGGAAATCATCAGAGTTACAGCACAACTCTTCTCCTCACTGTCATTTATGTAACCCAATAAAGGGATAATGAGCCATCACTGAACTGTCAATTACAGGTGCAGTTATATTCTCTGTGGCTTGTTTGTTTTGTCACTCGATGTGCCATCGTCTCGGAATACTTCAGGTTTTCCACGTCCTCTAGAGAATACCGTATGTACCGAAAGACTGATAACAATAGGGATTATGTAAGTAATGACTGAATTATTCTTACTGCCTCTGGAGCTTTCCTCACTGGAGCAAAGGGAAATGCTTCCACATTACAAGTGCAGGGACACTAAAAGCTGTGCTTTATGTTCTCATGGTGCTTAGCTTTAAGTTGCAGACACAAAGAAAACAGAGGCTTTGTGTTAGAGCTCGTACACTGCAACACAATCTCTATCATCAAGTAATTTATGTCTGAAAACGAAATCTTTAAAACCAAAGAAAAGAAAAAAAATCAAACAGTTTTGAACATTTCAACAACAGAATACAATTCCTTTCCAATAGAAATCAACTTGTTTCAAGTTTCGAGTGTTGAATTAAGAAAAGTAAAACTTAATTTTATAATAAATAAAACATGATTGGAAGTATTTTCTTTGGTTAAACAACAGTCAGTGTGCATATGAAAAGTACAGAAAGTCACACATTAAATTAACCTTAATTTCTCTTGAGTGGGTTTCTTTAAAGACATCATCATTGGCAAAACTTCTGAGTGAACTCAGTTAATGTGTGTTTAATCAATGTATCCTCCAACAACTGTTCAACAACAACAAATTAGCACCTCACGAATTATGTGATGTACTTAATATTGACTTAGATTAGGTTTAGGGGAAAAAGAACATAAAATAACTCAAAGCTCACTTGGTTTTACTTGGTTTCACTTAGTCTCCTGGGAGAAAGTCCTGTTTGACCAATCCACCACCCCAACCTGCTTCCTCAGGCAGAATTCAAGTGATCACAGTCTTTACATTTGCCTGGGTTACATATGACATACCAGGCTGTTCTCAATCTGAAGTCGTCAAATACTGCCGCTTTGTCACCTCGTCAAATATGGATTTTGGTCATGGACTTTCCATGACGAAATATGATGTGCAAGGTACTATGGGTGCGTTGTTTGTTGATGTGACGCAAACAACTGCATCCTGGGTGAAAGCCAGTGGTTGTTGGACCCATCCGCCATCCCTCCCACCCGCCCCTCTCAGACTTTCATCACCTTAACTTTCATTGTTGCCCCTCTGTGTTTCCCCTTTATGCCACCGGGCACCATTAAACAATAACAGCAACCTGCCGCATATCATGCCAACGTGAAAGGCCAGCTTTTTCCTCTGTGTCTAACACCTGAAGTCACTGACCAAGCGCTGGTTTTCAATGTCTCCGTAGTGAGACTGGGTTAACTTTGTCAGTGATTTTGACACCTGGCGCCAAAAGTGGCCTTTCATGGTGGTGTGATACACCTCCGGTTGGCCGGACAGCACCTGGCAGTGTGATATGTAGCCAGGCAGTGTCAACTCATAACGCAGTCAGACGTCACCTGACGCAGCGGTCTGATATGTGGCTGAAACGCTGCTGGTAACGGCGTAATATAAGGAGCAGGAGGGTTCGCACCTGGGGACTTGACTTGACTTACCAGTGTTAGCTTGCTATATAAATGAAGAGCCAAACCATGATGTTTGTTTAATATAATGTAGACATGAAAGGCAACACGTGACGACTTGGGGTGAGAATAATTGGAGTTACTGGCTGATGATTACATGGGCTATATACGAATTATGATGCTTTACTTTTTGTAGGTATATGTAGCCTGGTTTTATTGCTTCTGCGTTCAACTTTTCTTACGTAAGAAGACGACTGTGTTTTGTTTTGTTTGTTTGTTTTTTAAAATTTCACTAAGCTTTCAGCTGCAAACAAACATCATTTTACAACGCACTGTGCATCTAGCAATGATTTTCAGAGATTCAGAAAAAAAAGGCACAATTTTACATCAATCTGTGGTGGGCAATCGCCCACCACAGATTGATGTAAAATTGTGCCTAAAAAAAAAAAAAGTAAACTGTAAAGAAAAAAACTTTCTTTCATCTCCCTGCAGATTTTGTCTTAAACTGCTCTTTTTAAGTGAGCCCTGGCAAATGCCAGTGGTCCTGATGAGCAAAGTTCAATAAGCCAGGAGAAACTCATTAGCTTACAGAGCTTTAATTATTGTCCGACAGCGTAGGCGAGTTGTATCAGACCATCCGTGAGCACTCACTTTGTGAAGCTAGTATACTGTTCTGCTCACTTTTCCTCCATGACCCCGAACTGCCCCTCGAAACGGAATGACAGCTTAAACCGCCCACACATGTTTAAAGGGGACGCGGAAAAGCTAGCAGCATCAAGTGAGTACAAAAAAAAGTGAGTATACAGTGGTCTGTGTGACATTGTCAGATTCTATCATCAAATGCACAAGTCTCAGTGTGTGGCTGTTGCATCGTGCTGTTCAAAACATAATGATTAAACCAGTGCACAGTGTTTCCGTCAGAAAGAGTGGGTGGTGTTCTACCTGCTCTGTTTCTGTCTCTCTCTCTGTCACTGCTGTGTGGTTTGCATTTACTGCAAAAACAGATATTGGAGAAAGTTGTAATACTATTCATTCTTTTTTTTCTTAAACAATATGAATCATTTTGAGACTGAGACACATTTATACTCCTCACACATATGCTCAACAAAATAATATTCCAATGTAGCATGTACCTGACTTAATAAAATAATTTCAGTCAGGACCACTTTAGTCAAAGAAAACTTTATTTCCATTTTCAGTGTTATGTTTGGTGATATGGCTCCGTTCTGGGGCCTCTGCCTATCCTAGGCCTATGCAGAAAGCCTAAATTGGAGAGAGCACACCTCTCTGTCCTTCCACGTGCAAACAAGGAAAGCCTGAGGCAGAAAGAGCGAACCTCTCTGCCCTTCCATGCGCCTACATGGAAAGCCTAATGGCCGGTATACACTGTGCGATTTTGGGCTGTCCCGGACGAAAGATGGCCATCGTGGGAGAAACGTGGCGATATCTTTGGTTGTGGCTCTAAAACAGTAGTCTTACGTCGCACTGTGAGACAGGTTCAAGGACGGCCGTTGTCAACATCTTGCGACCAAAGATAACCTGAGATAAAATTCTGACAGTGTCAGAAATTTAGGATGACTATCTCACAGTGTGACAGCTGCTATGACCTACGTCTACTAATCAACCAATAGAAATGCAGCACAAATGGTCACCGCAACACCCGTGCTAAACCCAAACAAATGATCGCTTACCATGGAGGCAAAATGAACAAAAAGAAGTCTGTGGAACTCCCAGAAAGAGGACAGTTTGGTGGAGCTGTGGCAGCAGAAGCCTTGTTTATTTGATGTTTCCTCCAGCTGCTATCATGACTGCGAGAAAAAAGACGCTGCATGGAAGGAAATTGTGGAGGAACTGCAACTTCCAGGTGAGCAAGCTACCTATGGTGGCGCAGATGGATGACGTACGCTGATGCAGTGCAAGCTGATGACGTTGCATATTGACGTACGTCGTAACCTGCGATTCAGTAGTAAACAGCCATCATGCAATCTGCACACATCAGCAGCAGCAAAGACCCCCCAGGAACAGAGCCAGCATCAGTGACAAACAGAAATGACACTGATAAGTCAGACACAGCATGAAAAGGAGGAGCTGGGGTGGAGGCAGGTTGCAAAGCAGCTTGCAGAGGAAGCAGCAACAGTAGGCAGGCCAGAGCAGTTTAAATAGGGTGACCTGAATGAGATTCACCAATTGGTTGTATAGGAAGGAATCATGTGATCCATCAGCTCCATCAATCAGCGGCTCCATCAGTTGATTGGGCTGCTTGAGATCAGCTGATGTAGCTGGGATGTGAGCTGAGCTTGACATATGCCCTGCTTGAACTAACGCCTGAACCAATGCACTAAACATGTAAAACACTAGTTAAATTGGCTATGAAGTGTTTCAAAGGTATGGTATAGGAGCTACAAAAACTTATTGCTACTCTTTGGTAATTGGAAATAGCTACCGATAGCTTTTTGGGGAAAAGCAAAAGCGGTGTCCACTTCGTGTTTTGGTTGCAAAATGGTTGACACACTTCCTTTGTGCCATAAATCAAGCCTTCATTGTACTCAGTGGCAGACACAGTTGCATATGGGAAGCAAAGCGTTTTGGGAACAGATCTAAACACAGATGGTGTCTTTTAATGCAGCTGTTACGTTGCATAATTATAAGTTAGGGCAAAAAACTTTTTTATTTTCACTTTAAAGCTGAGCAAAAACAAAGCTTTTTAAAGGAGCTCTATACAACATTGAGCAATTCTTTTATACAGACTGTCTGCACATGGCTCTCAACGTGGAGGTAGCTGCGCTACTGGCTAGCAGCTAGCAGCTAACAGTGAGAACAGTGCTACCAACGGCAACAGTGCTGACAGAGCTAACAGTGTCAACCGGGAGGACAGTGCGCCCACACCTGAGGGTGGGCGCTACGTTTCTGAGATGACACTGTCCTGAAATCAGCAGGTAACACTGTATGAGAGCAGTGCAAAGCAGCGGTGATGAGCTAGCCCACTTGGATACACACACAGGACTCACATGTAGTAACATGTACAAGAAGCCTGACCGTCTACCTCAACATAGAACGGAGAAGTTGGGATGACAAAACACAGAGGGAGCATGACTTAATTCACTTTACATATATAATAGTCCCTTGTTGCAATCAGTGCTTTTTATACCCTTTAGCGCTCTTTTAACCTGCTTAAATACTCCCTCTGCATTAACAACATATACCGTACCATTATAATTAAAGTTTTTACATTACTTACTCTAACTAAGTAAATGGGATAATACTTACACTGTGAATATTTAAAAAAAAATCTATGGACTTGAGGCAGGTTGCTCTGCAAGAAAAGTCACATCTGATCAAAGAAAATGTCTGGAACAAGCTGAGTGGGCCTTACTTCAGGGTGATGTAGCAAAGTGTACTTATGGCACAGGGTCAAAATATGGCTGGGTTATATTCCTGACTGCATGAGCTGCATGTGAGATGAGTGGCGGGGCACACAATCTCCTGGTGACACACCTCGCCATCAGGTGATGAGAGGCAGAAGAATTCAAGGTCTAAGCTCCTACAGTGAGCTGAATTTAAAGATACACGATGTAGTTTTCATCACTTGCTTTTGAGATTTGCTTATTTCTAGAAACGTTTTTTTCTTTCTTGGCAGATTTTTTTGTCTGATACTTGTGAATATCTCTCCATTAGTCACTATTTTACTTTGTAGAGGGGGATGTTTTGCAGTGCAGTGGCCAGTTATTCGGCAGAGGGCCAGCGGGAGCCGAGCTGCATGCTACAGTGTGTGTGGTGATTAATCACGCTATGACTCTGCGTCTCTCGGGCCTGTCAACTACTCTGGCCGCATGAGGTCCAGGAACATCTGGGGATGTCTGGGGACACTGGGGGGGGGGGGGGGGGGGGGTGACCACGGCCCATTCGTCTCCCAGGGACAGCGACCAGACGTGTCGCTTCAATCTCACGTCACCCCCACCCTCCCACCCTTCCTTACCTCCAGGGTCCCTGCAGACTCAGCTTGGACAAAAGGTGTACACTCTTATTACATGATACATAACACTCTGAGGAGCTGTGAACAGAGGAAGGCGATGTCTTGGGGCTGTACATCAGTGACAATAACAGCCGGGGCTGGTAATATGCCTGTTGGTAAGCTATCAAGAAGAACAACAACCTGCTGGGTGTGGGAATAAGGCCTGACACATCGCTTTAGCGGGAACAGCTTAAGACAGGGATGCGTCTTAAAATACCGTAGCAACAGAGACACAAAAGTGGCACGAGATCAGGCTGATAATACAGATAAATCTTAAAGTTGTGCTTAAAGCAGCATGTTGACGCAGATGTGCTGAAAATATGCACAGGTTGAAAAGCAATAAACAAAGAAAAATAAAACAAGAGGAAAACTCAAAGAGGTGTCAGTGGCATATCTTTTCTTGCAGGGGTGCACAAGCAGATGAGCCTTGCTGGAAATAACTACATGGCTTCTAACAATACAAACAACCCTTGTCCAAACCGAAAAACATCTCGGGTTGATGTCACAAATATCAGGCTCTGTCCTCATATGATATTCAGTTGCAAAGACAATTGCATTTGGAAGTAGGTTTTATTCTTTGCAAACTAGACCCAGTGGGTTTCATTAAACATCCTGCTCCCAGCTGCAGTGAGTGAAATTTGAATGTAAAATATATACTCCCACACAATTAAGATAAGGGATTATTTAGATTGCTCTGTTTATTGTGACAATACAGCAGCATAACTGGCTGCATATAAAGAATCCACATTTAAATGCTCTCAATGCAGGTGACCTAAATATTAGATTATGAAATATGCAAAGCAAGATTTTATAAACAAATGCTTCCAGTGGGCAGACTCCTCGCCCATTAAAACAATCTGCCGAATTACTCTTGCAATCCGCCGAATGTTTCACTTCAGGCATTGTGTCCTGTAGCTTATTTTGTAAACATGAACCCGATTATATCTGTGGTACAATCCTGGTGATTCACAGTAAATCAATTCAGTGGAGATAAGATAAAGCAGCTGCGATGAAGTTAATGCAGATGAGGTATTTTGGGCATTAAAGAACCAGCTGATTATGCAGTGGGCCCCCGTGCCTGTTCCAGGAAGCCGCTGTACAGCAGAGATACATGAGCTGTGCTTCCCCCTCACTCTGTGTGTGACGGCATGATGAATGATCGCCAGGGGGGGAGCAGGGGAAATGCAGCCAGGGCCGGGCTGACATGAGGGAATCATGGGATATACTGTACATGCTCTGGCTTTGCTCACGGGTGTCTTGCCCGTTTTTTGTCCTTCTGTCCCCGCAGCTGGGGAGCTAAAGCACGAGGTCTTTGGATAGCGGCGGCAGGCGGATTTGATGGCCTCCCTCCAGTGTGACGTTTGACAGGTGGCGGCTCACGACGCATTGTTTTTCAGAGGCAAAGATTTGACGTTTTAAATCCTGCTTAAATCAGTGCTATCTGACTTTTCTGGGCACATGCACAGAGGCACATGCACACACAAAGAGCCATATAACACATGGCTCTCAGTGACTTAGCTGAGTGTGACGGGATTAGCATGGCTGTGGCGAAACTTTAGCAGAAACCACACAGATACAGACTCTAATCTCTAACGTGAAGGTCAGTATAGCCCGCAAAAATGAATTATTCTGAAAAAGAAATCCAAATGCATATGTGCCTGTGTTCCGACACACAAGTTATGTACATAAAACAATGGAGAGTGAGTATTTGAGTTTCAGATATGCACTTGTCAACACACAAAGCTGTGTTATACATATGTATGGCAGGAACAGTGTGTGGCTCCGCCTTGCTGGGGTTTGGGCTGAGAGGCAAATCTCTACATAATGCTATCATAACTTGTGTTTTCTCATTGCAATCTTCACTCAAGAGGCAGCTTCTGTCTCTGATGTGTGCTTAAAGGGTGGGACCGGTGTATCTCAGGCTCAGGTGGGGATTAAACTTGAGCATGTACTGGCCGTGCCCTGGTAAACAAAGCTTGATCAAGAACCAAACAACACAACTCATCAAGCTTGTCAAATGGAAATGTATTCCAAGAGCATTTGCACTAATGCTCTGGAAGTTGGAGCTCGTGCTCACATATGGTTGTTAAGAAATTCTTAATGTTGTCCGTGGCGCTGAAGGGGAAGAGGAAGTCAGTGTTCTCAAGGCACTTGACCTATATAACCGTTTGTAATCCATGCAATGTGAAAATGAATGTGTAAATAAAACAGACTGCACGAGGAGCATTTTATGACATAAAACTGTCACATTAAACAAATGGGGCAGAATTTATGGTTGAACATCAAACATTTTATAAGAGGAAACGTTGTACGTCTCTTTTCATCTGAGCACAAATTAAGCTTTAAATGAAACAGTGCGGGTTATTACTAGTTTCTTATGTTTGCCATGCACTTTTTGTACATATACTGACAAAAAATAATGCACCAACATTCATGTATAACACCTGTGATCACGAGGCCAATGTGGGAGTAAAGAAATTAGTACTAAAAAGGCTGAAAGTCCATGTAAGGAGGCACGTTGGGGCAATGGCGGTTTTAGGGGAGGGCCAGCAGGGGCCAGTGCCCCGATAACTCGGAGTCCGGCCCCCCCCGTGGCCCCCCTGCCGAAGAGTCGGAGGGGCAATGTGGAACGCGGAACTAAATTGTCTCAACCAGTTGCCGGTCGGACCACTTAAAGGCCCATTTATGCTCAATGTTAAATAAGGATCCGGATACGGACGGAGCCTTCTGTCCGTGCTCCGCGTTCATTTTGTCCGTATTTCTGCATGTTTCCATAAAGCTTACGGATACGGGCCAAACGGAGCAGTACCACCGGGAACTGTGGGGGCAGTGTTGCTGTCACTACCTGATATGTAGCACTGGTGAGACATGAAGAAGAAATAACAATTCAATTTCTCTCATCGGCAGTACTAGAGAAAAGAATTCTCCCTCCTCCAGTCGCGATGTATTTAACGGCCTCACCGACCACCGCCTCCTACAACGCTGCCTCTGTTTTTGTCTTTTATGCAAGAGGTACATTATCAATATCTCCTCCACAGTCGCAGTGTTTGTTTTTGAGTTTGTTGTTGTCATAAACTTTTGACGCTGGGCTGCCTCCTGGTGGATATATTGGTTAACATCCATGCCAACGTAAAGGGCGCATGGAAGTATGTAGGCAGTGACGGTAACATCGTTTGGAATGGACGTATACATTTTCGTACGTAAAGGGAGCATAAATGAGCCTTAAAGCGGCGCACCCACCAAAAACATCAGTTGAGAATTGTGTGGCTGTATTTAAGACAACTCTTAACCTGCACAGCAACACACAGCACCATTGAAGTAAGCTCTGAAAACTTTTTCTGTCTCATCTGGCTCATGGTAGTTGCATGTCACACCATGTTGATGTAGCCATGTGAAATACGATCCGGAGTTTTCATGGGTGTTTTATTGTGAAAATTGACCGGATACTCTCGTCTTTTCTGCACCTGGCTTCCTGTTTGACTCATCTGGTCTGTGCAAACTCACGTGCTGTCACGCGGCCTCCATCAGAAATAGACCCGGCGCATGTTTTTAGCGGAGTGGAGCGCTGAGCCGCTTCTAGGCCACGGCTGGTGGACATTACAGCTTACATGGACTGGAATGGCTGCTATTAGCTCCGGCACCCGCACCTCGGCCGGATCGCGCACACCATGGATCCAGTGGGTTGCCATAAATGGGCCTGCCCAGAGGCATTCAACTATCAGAGGGTTTTTGTTGAAATCTTCTTTTCGAAGCCGCGTAAAATTAAATGCTCTGATTCAGGGTGCCATACTTGCAAATCGTGAGGGAGGGAGGAAAGCAGTAATTTGTGTCTGTTTGTGTGTAATTAATTTAAGTCTTACCTTTTGTTTTCTTTTCGTATTGCGTATTTTGTATTGTTTTGCGTATCTGTAACTGTTTGTGAGTGAGAGAGTTTTAAAAGGATATTTTGTCTGCACATGATTTAAAATAATAAAATAGTCCTCCATTAGTACGTTAGTCATTTTTCTTTAATATGAGGACATCACATTTTGGCTTTACTTGACCTTACACTTCATTCTACTTAACTTAGACCTGTTGTCCTCGTTTGTGGACACTTTTTGTGCCATCTAGCAAAAGTAAGAATACAATACACTAATCCACATGAAAACAAGATGGCAGCCATCTCCACTAAGTCAGTCTCCAGCCGATCCCAACACAAAACTTATAATCAATAATGTTTGTAGTTTGATATGGCAACAAATTTGACCAATTTTAGCAACGGTGACAAGTTGAGAAGCTGTTAATTAGGAAGCTCTCCTTTGAAGACACTGGAACTTTATTATTGTCTCGTCTAAAGACACTGGGACTTTATTATCTCGTTGGACGACATTGGGATTTTATTATCTCATTGGAAGACATTGGGACTTTATTATCATCTCGTTGGAAGACATTGGAACTTTATTATCGTCTCGTTTGAAGACAATGGGACTTTATTATCGTCTCGTTTGAAGACATTGGGACTTTATTAACACTTTGGAAGACATTGGGATTTTATTATCTCGTTGGAAGACAGTGGGACTTTATTATCTCGTTGGAAGACATTGGGACTTTATTATCATCTCGTTGGAAGACATTGGGACTTTATTATCTCGTTGGAAGACATTGGGATTTTATTATCTCGTTGGAAGACATTGGGGCTTTATTATCTCGTTGGAAGACATTGGGATTTTATTATCTCATTGGAAGACATTGGGACTTTATTATCATCTCGTTTGAAGACATTGGAACTTTATTATCGTCTCGTTTGAAGACATTGGAACTTTATTATCGTCTCGTTTGAGGACATTGGACTAAATTATCATTGACAATGTCAATGTAGTTTTTATTCTTATCGGGTCCTACTGATCCCAAATAGTGAGGAGAAACTAAAAATGCGAACCAAACAAAAATAAAGACAAGAAAACCAGCTTATATTGACACACATGGAAAAAGAGAAGATATGGAATCAGTAAGTCCATTGTAACAGTGCAGGTGGCATTACAACTGAATGAGCTTGATATAACCTTCACTGCAAGGTCACACTAATGAATGAATGTTTAAGCGTACAAAAAGCCTTTTACAATCAAGGTTCATTCAGCATGACTATGTGTGCTATGCATCATTGCTGTAAAGGCAATGACATCCTCACATGACCAAAAGACAGAACAGAGGAGGAAGATAACAAAAATTGGCAGATGTGAATCAGCTGATGGATGCACAATCCTCTTGTGGTTGTGTTGCCTTAAAAAGCACTTTGAGAAGGAGTCAGCACAGGGGCCACACTGAGGCTGGCTGTGAGTCTGTTGTTTGTAGGGGGAGCAGTGAATTATGAACAAGTCACACATCCTTGCAAAATAAAAGTTAAAGAGTAGTTTTTGGATGGAAGCTAATGTTATGCATTTCCTTAACACATTAATTAGATACATTTGTTCTACAATGTGATTTCAGTCTGAATTCTACTCACTGCATGATTAATACCATTTTGCATCAATGCTACCAATAAATGTCCTCCTTTAATATTGCTCTTCTATCGCTTAATCACCCAGAAGGCACACATTTCTGCTGGAGTGAACTGAGCTGAGCAGCTTTTAACGGTTGCTTGGTCAGCCATGTTTTCAGTTTGATGAAAGTCTTAGTGAAAAGAGACAAGGTCATATGGAGGATGTTCTTGCTGACTGAATCAGCAGCGCAAACAAGAGTGAGCTTCTGTTTAAATTAAACATCTTTTTTTTTTTTTTAAAGTGATGGGGGAAGCTTTCAGAATGCTGAGATGGCTACGGATCCACACAGGTGAATTCTCTGCAGATGCCTCCTTCGTTCTATATATATATGTAGAGAGAGAGAGAGAGAGAGAGAGAGAGAGAGAGAGAGAGAGAGGAGAATGGCCAGACTGGTTCAAGATGATAGAAAGGCAACAGGAAGTCAAATAACCACTGGTTACAACTAAGGTCTGCAGAAGACCATCTCTGAACCAGTAACACATCCAACCTTGAAGCAGATGGGCTACAGCAGCAGAAGACCACACCAGGTGCCACTCCTGTCAGCTAACAACAGGAAACTGAGGCTACAATTCACACAGGCTCACCAAAACTGGACAATAGAAGATTGGAAAAACGTTGCCTGGTCTGATGAGTCTGGATTTCTGCTGCCACATTCAGATGGTAGGGTCAGAATATGAAAGCATGGATCCATCCTGCCTTGTATCAATGGTTCAGGCTGCTGCCGGTGGTGTAATGGTGTGGGGGAGATTTTCTTAGTTCCAACTGAGCATGGTTTAAACACCACAGCCTACCTGAGTATTGTTGCTGACCGTGTCCATCCCTTTATGACCACAGTGTACCCATCTTCTGATGGCTACTTCCAGCAGGATAACGCACCATGTCACAAAGCTCACATCATCTCAAACTGGTTTCTTGAACATGACAATGAGTTCACTGTACTCCAATGGCCTCCACAGTCACCAGATCTCAGTCCAATAGAGCACCTTTGGGATGTGGTGGAACGGGAGATTCTCATCATGGATGTGCAGCCAACAAATCTGCAGCAACTGTGTGATGTCATCATGTCAATATGGACCAAAATCTCTAAGCAATGTTTCCAGCACCTTGTTGAATCTACGCCAGGTCCAACCAGGTATTGGAAAGGTGTACCTAATAAAATGGCGGGTGAGTAAGTATATATATATATATATATATATATATATATATATATAAAGCAAAAATATCTTTAAAACAACTACATATATGGGGCGTCGGTGGCTTAGTGGTAGAGCAGGCGCCCCATGTACAAGGCTGTTGCCGCAGCGGCCCGGGTTCGAGTCCAGCCTGTGGCCCTTTGCTGCATGTCTCCCCCCTTCATGCTTCACTGTCCTGTCGATTAAAGGCAAAAATGCCCTAAAAAATATCTTTAAAAACAACTACATATATATTAGCTATACTTTATTTTAATATACTCACACCAGTGCGAGTAGTTTTATATGAACACAACTTCCCTACACTACTTTTAATTACATAAAAAACTTTGCTTGTACAAAATGAACTTGAGTCGTACAAAGACCCTGTTGGCAGACTCTATTAAACTCCAAAGCAGATCAAATGAAATGACTAGTTTCTCGGCTGCCACAGATGTAGTGTACTCTTTTACTGGACAATTACAAACACTGGACCACTGCTGAAATACAGCACATAGCTTGTTACGTGTGTTGGTTTGAGGAGTATAATTATTTATTTAACAGTTTTGATTTTCTTTATATTACAGTAATATATAATATGATTTAAAATTATAGTGTCTACCTTTATACGATTAAATTTACCTCTGTTAACAGCTTGCATTGCTGTTGTTCTCCCATTAAAGGGCATATAAAAAAGGCTGAGCTGTTCAGACGCAAGTTTACCACACGGCCCCCTTACATATACTCCTTCATAAAGGCCTGTGTTTATATCTGCTCTTTCAAATTGGCTTTCAAACTTCTGAAAAAAACAAAACAGAATGTACAATGGTAAGAACTCAATCACAGTAACATGTTGCAGCATTTTCTGCAAGTGATTTCACAATACATTGGACCATGGAGAGTTGTATGTGGATGGGCCTGTGGTATGAAAAATGCATGAATGAGTGAAAAAAGGAGGGAAAGACTTTCATTCTTGTTGTACAGTTCAGTCCCGATGGTGATCAGCGTCGACACTAAGGTGGAGGCCTGTCAGATGTCGCTGTCCTTGGAGCTGAAGTGACTGAGCGCCTTGCCTGTTGTTGCAGCGGCTCTTATGATGTAAAAATCAGACAAATGACAATCTGAGACAAAAGCACTTTTGTCATACATTGTAGGAGTTTAGAATATGTACATTTTGTGTCATTACATACAAAAAACGCAGATCTGTGTGACTTAAATTTTAGGTTGTGTTTGACAAAACAAGAATATCAATGTAAAGTGTGCTTCATGGTCACATATTGTCTGTCTCTTGTTATATTGTCTCTTCTTTTTTTGTTGCTAACCAAGCACAAACAGGCAAAAGCACACACATGCACACCCACACACACAGGTACAATGTGCAAACACACACACCCAGCACGGCTGTGCTTAGTTTGGCAGCATCTCCGTCACTGCGAAACACCTCTTGTCTCTGGGCACCAGTGGAAATGACTGCCCTTTCATTAATCTCCCTGTCCACAGTGCAGACCTCCCCTAATTACAGCCATTGTTTACCTTTGTGCTGGCACGCCCATTGAATTATTGATGGCTAGCCTGCCCCAGTCAGTTTAAAGGCCTCGCCAATGGGCACACACCAGCCAATGGACAGATACCTGCCAAGACCCCCCCCACCACCATGTCTCCAGTATGACAGTTTACTGAATTATTATGCTAATAGCAATTTGTTTTCCTGACAGTGTGCTGCAGTGCAGAGAAAGGTATGCCATCATCGCATGCTTTGTTGTGTAAGTGTTTGATATGATAAATCATCATTTTATGTTATAAATGGATCATCAGGTGACTTCCAAGCACTTTTTCCAGTGTTATATTTAACCACATTTCAGAAGACATTATTGCTACTACCCTTGATTCTTCAAGGTTCATTCTTTAATTTATGGAAAAAACAAATGACCCTTGGAATTATTCAAATCAAATGGCTATCACTTATGATCAGCCGCACCGCTTAGTACATGACTCAAAATGCTTCTGAAGCATAATACAAGTCATATCCAATTTGTGAAACCTGCCTTCAGTGGCCCATTATAACCCTCTAATGGCATGCATATATAAAATCCTTCTATCTCTACAGCAAATAAAAAAGCAACTGAGACCAAACCAAATCCATGAATGATTACCCCCAACAATAAGTAAATCCGCAGAACTAAAATTCAATTTTCAGAAATCCCACAGTCCTACTGCTAGACGCCATTCAAAGCTCATGAGGATTTGGACTTAAGGCGACTTAGAGGTGATTTATGCAGTAACCCAAATGGCTGTGCTGGGAAGGAAAGAAAGGCCTGGGCCTTCGGAAAGAAAACCTGTCTCTGTGTCATGACTCACTGTAGCTACACTCTGCCTGACAAGGTAGGGTGCCGCCTTGTATCAGATTGCCTGGGATTGTGCTCCACTGGGTTTTCCAGTGCGCACACCCCCTTATGTCACACAGTTAGAGCCGACCCTCTCTGACTGCTGGCTAGAGAGAGAAAAAAGATCAATCTTAAATGTCAAAACCATTTCGGATATCTCTGACATGGTTGTTTAGAACAGTTCTGCTTGAGGATACCAATCATAAAAAAAGGATCAGACACTACAGTATATCTCAGTGGACATTACATCATGTTTGTAATATAAACAGCAATATATCATGTCTCAAAGCAACAATGTAGGAATGTATAACCATAACCCATTATTCTTAATATATATATTTTATCATGGTCCTTCTGGACATATTGATAGCATCAAATACAAGGATAGATAGATAGATAGATAGATAGATAGATAGATAGATAGATAGATAGATAGATCCCATTTGTCTTAATAATCTAACACGAATTTTGGCGGATAATCAATTATCTAACCAAATTCAATGAATTGCAGTAAGAATATCAGAGGTTTGTGCTCATGGGAAGTCCATAAATTGTGTTTTTTTGGTGTCAAGCACGACCTTTAAGTTCACAAAAGAAGGTGGAGAAGGCGTAGTTGCAATACAGCAGATGGTGTACAAGATGGTATCATCAGCATAAAAACGAACTTTATGGAGCTCAGTTGGAAAAGTGTGTTTATGTATCGAAAAAGCTGGGTTGATAAACTTAAAGCCTACATATTAGTGGTAAAGATTAGGGTAATTGTGGTCAGGGTTTTGGTGTAAAACAGAAAGATTCAACAACAATTTGAAACACAAACTATGGCATGTTTACATTGTTTAAATATTAAACCGAAACCTCAATCTTTCCCATACCTTGACTGAAGATTTAAGTGCACTAGTTGCCTAAAACTTGACACACATGGAATTCAAAATGCAAACCCCAGTCCTAAGTCTCACAGTGTTACGCTCAGTACACCCACCATCCACACTACCTCCTTAATCCATGTTGCCAAGGATCATAATAAAGGAAGCAAGCAGCTGTACCCACAAAACGTTGCCCTCTTGCTAAACTCGGGATGGATTCTTTTGCATCTTTTCAGTGTCTATTTTTGGCTCCCACCATCCTCAGGTGTAAGGAAAATACATGACTGGAAAGAAGAAACAAACAAACAAACAAACAAATAATATACAAAAAAAGAAAAGAAAAAACATAACATTCAAAAAGTGTACTATAAATGAATATAACTTATGTCTAAATGGGGGGTCAAAGAGTCCAGTAGATGGTATGAAATAACAGGTGCCCATTTAGTTATAATTATATCTGATTTTAATTGCAGTCTTGCTGTTATATTTTCCATACAGAAGACATCCTTAATTTTCTCTCCATTGTGTTACTGTGGGGGGCTGTGGCCTTAGCCAAGAGATCGTGATCATCTTCTAAGCAATTAAAAGTAGGATTCTCAGTAATGATGTCTGGTTATTATAGTCTACAACCCTTGGTAGTGTTCCTAATAAGAAGCAAGAAGGTTCCAAGGGTTCGGTATCCAAACATTTTTTCTCACATTGGATGTTTTGCCAATAGCCCGCTAATTTTGGACAGTCCCAAAATATGTGGTCTCCTACCAGGCACTTATCTGATGAGCTACCAAATTTTGATATCATCAGAGAGGTATTAAAAAAGCTCATCTTGATTTTCCATTCGAACTCCTTCCAAATTGGGTGGTTTATTACTTTATGTCCCTCTCTGCAGGATAATTTCCCATCTTTATCTGGACAAAAAATATTTTTAAAAAATCAAATTGGTAACGACTGAACATAATTTGAAGGAGACAGAGTTGGATTTGAAGCAATCGACTGACTGGACAATGTAAAAGGACTGTTTTGAGCAACTAATATTGCAGCCATGTGCTCCTGCAACGATTCTGGTCACAGCCACGTGTGCATACATGTGCTAAAAGCCATTCAGACACAACAAGGAGCACTTGAATGGCCTATGCAGTGGCTGTATTAAATTACATTACATCATCATTTACTTGCTGAAACTCTTTCCATTGCACTTAGTTGCATGTACCTTTAATCAATACAGCGGGTGAATGGAAACACACCTACTGTATAGTCATTCACAACAACACTTGTAGGCGTTATTGTACTATGATGACCAGGTCTGAAGTCTGACACCTGCTGTGGCTGAAGGACATTATTGCCTCCCAGAAAGGCAAGTACCCGTGAGCTGACCAGCGATTGCAGGATTATAGACGGACATGACAGCTTAGGCTAATAGTTGAGGTCACAAGTGTCACCACCTTCATATAATGGAACTACCTGAACTGTTTCAATCACTTTAAAAATGTATAAAAGTGAAGCTGTAATAATAAGCACAAACACACACACACACACACGCACACAGATAGATAGATAGACAGGCAGAGACAAGTGTGTTCAGTGTGCTCATTCATTCTTGACAAGCATTCATTTTCATAATAGTGTCCATCAGTAAGTGATTATTTCACAACTTGGCATGTCTTTCTTCCTGTCCAGCACCACCACTGGTGTGTGCGCATTACAGAACAGGCTGCAGCTGTTTAAGGGAGCGTAAAGCTACATGTTTTGGGGGGGATCCAGCAAGCATGAAGCATTTTGTAGGGTTAAATTGACTCACTTGGCATCAGTGGTGGTTTTTAGTGTCAAAATCATATGCTTTATCAGTTGGCGAAAGCTAAAGTGATGCAGTATTTAGGCTGTTTTGAATATATGTAACCATGGATCTATACCAGATACAGCCTCAGAAGGAGAAAGATATTCTCATCATCACTTCAAATTAACACACAGGAATATTATCTGGGTGCAGAATACTCATTATTACCAGAGTAACAATTACATCATGCAATATCCTACATAAAGTGATGTATTTATAGGTTAGTATGCGATGTTTGTGATATTTTAATACTGTATTAAATGACTTTAAATGTAAAAGGTTTGCCCGCACTGATTAAACTCTCACTGCAAGCTCTGTGTGTGTGTTTGTTTGGGGCTAGGGAGAATATATTACAGTGTGAAATCGACATTTTAAAGCAGTGAAAAAGTATAAACACAAAGAAATGAAGAAAAAAAAACAGACAGAGAGAAACTTCCAATTATTTAGCTCCGCAGAAACTCGGTTTCACATAGGCAGCTTGTTACATTATGGACATTCATTACAAATTCAATTATTTTCTCCTTTTTTTTCTCATTTCCTCGGCAACACTGGAACAAAAGTAGAACAAAGCACATTATAGCTTTTTTCCTTCTTCATGATCACACTTACAGAAGACATCAGATCTGTGATATGAAAACATACTGTTATACAATACTAATAAACAAACCTGGTCAAGGAGGACACTCTCTGGCGACTTAGCAGTAATATGGTTTATTTGTTTTCAGCGTTAGCAGCTCACATTGATGAGTGGACCAAACTGATTTGCAGCACTCCTTCACTCCAAGCAAGAAAAGATGATGATGGTGACGGCTATCTCAGATGTCAGCGATGGGGTGAGGTGGAGAGGGTGCATAATTGCCAGACAGCAAATGGAAAGGCTTGTCAAGTGGCATTAAAGTGTCACTTTCAGCATGCGAATCACCACGTCACAGAAGGGGTCTTGATTGACGTAATGTCAGAAAAGTAGCTGCATCTCTATTGTGGGCCTCACACTACAGCAGCCTAAGGGTTATTTTGCTCAAGTGAATCATCCTGGACAAGAAGTATGCTTCAGCACTTTACGAGAAAAAAAACCCATCAAGATAAAACAAAGAAAATGCGGCTATTATACACCCAAGAGGTTAAAATGATCCTTGCTGTGGCTTTGCTCAAGAAAGTCAACTTTCCCAAACATACCCCGTATAAATTAAAAGTGCTTTGGCTGCTTATATTTTTGTGCAAAATAAATATGATGAGAGCTGTTTCAGATATCAGTCGGAGAGCGGTGAAGTGGAAAGATAATAACGAGAGCGCAATACAATGTGTTTCTCAAGTAGCATTAAAGTGTCACTTTCAGAATGCCAATCATCATCTGATCGTTGAGGGGGCTCGAGAGAACATGGATGATTTAACACTACAGCTGTCGTGATGGATTTTGTACATTGTGTAGTGTTTGTTCTGTTTTCAGAGTAAAGTCGAAGCCTTTCTAATGAACCCCAATTAACCACCAGTTAATTGCACTCTTCCTTCAGTGATAATTCTCAGCAATCCACAAAAATACGTACAAAATAAAGTATGAATAATGATGCCATGATGATTGACACTATTTATACACAATAGCAATTAAGAAAACTTTTATGTTTTCCTATAGGAATCATATATACAATGAAAAGTAATGTAAATGACACTGACATTTAATTTGTCATAAGGTAGGAACCAATTTAGCTGTAATTTGTTTGTAGAATTCTTGCAGCTTACTGTGATAGTGACAGCAAGATGTAGCCCTCATGCAGCCAGAATGCACAGCTAAGTGCACAAATTACTGGGTCATGCTTTCATTTCATCAAGTCCATCAAACTACAAGACAAATGTTGTTTGTCCATGCCCTCTGGACTGACGTATAGAAGTTTTCTCATCTGACACCCCTACCAGCAGGATGACTTCATTTCTCTGTGTCCTCCAAAACCATTTCAAATCAGTTTTATAATATGTTAACTCTGTGCATATGCAGCATTTTTTGGATTAAGCACTTTGTTAAGATTCGGCAACCCAACTGCTAGACAAAAATGTTAGCAATGGATATTTTTGTTAACAGATATGTTACCTTTGGACATAATTAATTAGCAGTTACACTGAAATTTTACACTACAACAAGTGGTTAACATGGGTTTAGGCACAAAAACTACTTGGATACGGTTAGGAAAAGATCATGTTTCGGCTTGAAATTAGGGCTGGGGCTTTAACGCATTAATTTTGATTGATTAATTACAGAAAAAATAATGGGTTAAAAAAGATAACGCATTTAATCACACCTTTCTCAGTTCCTTAACCTCTCTAACTCCGCCAGGACATCGACGTCCTCGCGCACTACGTCATCAAACCATGTTCGGTATTGCCTGATTCAGGAAGCTCTCGACTTTTCAAAAATAACATTGTTTTTCTTTTATTTCCAAAATCACAATGAGTCTTTTCATGGAAGAAACACTGTAGAATGGTCATACTTTGAGCAATCTTCTTCAAATTAGAAAGAAATATTCATTGATCGTGTGCCTACAGCCCCATAGTGCCATTTACCTGCGCAGATGAAGCCACAGACAGTTATTCATCCTGAAAAACATTTTTTATTTTATTTTAGGCAAAATCTTCAATCTTTTACTGACTTCAGATGCCCATTACTCTGTCTCTGTATCACCTAGAGTGTTTCTAACACTTTCACAAGAATATTCAGGGAGTTTTCTTTCTGGCAAGACCTCATGCATGTATGTAGTCAGAGCAGTTCAGAAGCCACAGTCATTTTAATTTGGGTATGTCATTTTAGGCGTTTTTGCTACAAAATGGGGGTGGAGTGCAATTAATTTCTAGAACACCAGTAACACTGATGGTTACTTATCACCGCAGCACTTCAAGCCTGTGGTATCACCTCAATGCAAAACATGTTGCTGCGAGCACGGACACCAGAGCTAACATTAGCCATGACAGTCCTGGTACAGGCAAACAGTGTAGCCAGCCCACAATAGATCAGATGACAGGGTTTAGAGCCAAAATACGGTAAGTAAGTCTACATCTGACAAATTAACAAACTCTCTGGCGAAATGGATAACAGTGGACTGGAGACCACTTTTGGTGGTACAGGATAAGGGGCTGGAAAAGGTGCTACAAAGAGCGTTGTCTGACCAAGCCTGATAAAAACACGATGAATTGCAATTAATTAATTACAAAGCCTCTAATTAATCAGATTAATTTTTTTAATCGCGTCCCACCGCTACTTAAAATATAAAATTTTGGGGCGACAATCCAAGCAATGTTGAAACATGACCACTTTTCATGCCACTTTCTCAGCAGAAAACCCACCAATGTCTTTGTAAAAACAAATGGCTTTTCATGACACTATCTCTGCTGGGAAAACGGTGATGGGTCACTAAAAAACACCATGTTAGGGAGCTAAAAAGTCACCAGAAACACAACGATGACTTGCTAAAAAAAAATAACAGTTTTTGTCATTTGTAGGTCTTCAACAGTGGTCTGCAGCTTGGCAGGCATCTTGCTACGTGTCATGTCATCGCTGATATGATGAGTATAAAATGTACAAATGTACAACACATTCTCACTCTGACCTCGTCACATATTGACGTTTGGTCATGGACTTTCCACGTTCAGATACGACGTGAACGGTACCGTGGGTGTGTTGGTTGTTGATGTTCTGGGATGCTGTGTCAAGTTCTGCCTGTTACATGTATTGTCTTCTTTCAAATACGCTTCTGTTTTCAGAGTAAAATTTATTCAAAATGAATGCACTACATCAGCACAACAATGCGAATTGACATTTTTTAGCCTCCAACAACAAAAGCACATGGTTAGGTTTCAGAAAAAAGAACGGGAACTGCCCATTGGTTCGACAGCCCATTGGTTCGACATCCCATTGTTCCGACCATATTAAACTCATTGTTCCGAAGTCCGTTCCGAAATCATCATGATGCCCTGTGGTTAAGGTCTGGTTAGGTTTAGGCACAAAAACCACTTGGTTAGAGTTAGGAAAAGATCATGGTGTGAGTTAAAATGAAAAAGAAAGTGACAAACACATAAGCCGTGAGCCTGCTCCGCCTCAAGCCGGTCGCGGCGCACCATACGCCTGCCGCAAGCCGTTCAGCACCGCGGACAGTCGGACTAATGGGATGTCGAACCAATGGGCTGTCGAACCAATGACATGGACCCAAAAGAACAGGGACATGAACACGGCTCTCCAATGTGAAAGTTGGTATTTGTTGGACCCATCTACCAACACCTTGCCCACGCTACTCGGACTTTCGTGAGTTTAACTTTCGTTCTTGTCAGGCCACGTTTCCAGAACAGCGTTAAACTTTAACAGTGACTGGCTGCACATCGCGCCGATGTCAATGGACAGCTTCATTCATTAGTAATGACTTTAGTTGTTCTTTCATCTCAGACATGTTAGGATATTACATACCTTGACATGTTTCGGTGGAAACTTCGGCCTTCCTCAGAAGTGTCACTTGGTCGTGGTTGTGACGCGTCTTTATCAGCTGATCTGTCAATCAGCCGATATTAGGAAGGCGTGACCGTAATACTTACAATAACAATAAAAATAATAATGATAATGACACAATGAATTATTTGAGCAAAGAAAAAGAAGAAACAAAGAAAGAAAGGTAAATACATTAAAATATTTTCAGTTCCAAAAGTAATTTAAAAGATCAATTTGAATGTAGTAGCATGAGTCTACAAACTTAAACAGTGAATTTTACATCTAGAAAATGTCAGAATAATTTCTGAAACCTGCAGCAATGCTGCCAAACTGCTGCATCCTTAAAAAATGAACACATTTTTTCATAAATTCCCTCATTGGTAACAGAAAATATGTGCTACCATTTGCAGTTTAGCCTTGAAAATCAATGGCTTTTTTTCTTTTTACAATAATTTTTAATTGAGGAAACAGAGGACGCCATTTTTACATCTCAATTGCCACCTCAGTTGTAGCTTTGTAACTTGGCAACAGCCAAACTGGACGAACCCTAGACTGTATTTAAAGATGGATGAACGCACTGCTCTCCAGAAGCCAACATTTCTCCATCCCTCTGGTATTTCTGTGAACTTATTTTTTTGGCAACCTTATCTCTTATTGTATTACTCTGTTTTGATTAGGTATGTGCATCACCTCCCCTGCCCTTGACGCCCTCTCTTTACTGCACAGAGTTTGGTTTTAAAGTGTCATTTACAGAGCAAATTGTCAGCAACCTAACTTTTGAATACTGATAATGGGACAAAAACATGCCATCACTGACTGTGAGCAACCACAGCTGAGGAGAGGGAGAGAGCAAGAGAGAGACAGCTGTCTGCCTGCTCTAGTTTTGCAATGAAATGGCTTTTATGATAGATCATAAAATTGTTATTGTCACTGTCATCACTCATGTAGGGAAATATACAGAAAATAAAACTACACTCACTAATTATGGAAAGCACCACATCACTCTTCATAAGAAACTGATAGATACCAATGCTACAATGTAGCATCTGTCTATGTAACTCTTAAGCCCCATTTCCATCAAGCAGTACGGTACAGTTCAGTACACGTTTTTCCGTTTCCACTGTGAAAAGTTGTGGATGGTACCAATGGAACTGTTCCGTCCCCATTTTGGTCCCCCCTCTGTTGGGGTACCTAGCACACAGATCTGGTACTAAAAGGTGGAGCTGTGAACACTGCAGTTTGATTGGTCAATAGAGGACGGTCACTCTGCTCAGGGCTGAGTTGTGGCTGGTTTTGAGGCTCACGTAACCACTGTTCATACTGTGGAGAGTTTTTTAAATAGACTGTAACTATAAAATGAAAGGATGTTTTGATGCTTCTCACAGTAGTTGTAGTCACTGAGCTGACTGCCGGTGACTTTTAAGGTGGAACGTTAACTTGTAACGTTACTTTATGCATGAGGGGACGGCGTGAATCAATTGTTGCGTTGCAGAGCATCATTCCTGTGGGCTCCGGCAACACTAAACCCCTAGGCTTGCCTTAGAAGGACTAAATGTACAAACCCACTATGTTTAAATATGGCATGGAGAGAGACTCTCACTGCAGCCTGTTCCATTTTGTTCTGAAAATGTTGACATGCAACCTCGTTCTGTGGACGATAAACAATTGCAGACTTCCATCTGTGTCATGAATCACTCACTCCGAAGTCGTCGAAATCTGACGCTTGGGCAGTGACTTGCGACATCAGAAACCAATGAAAAATGGTGTCCTGTAATGTTGGCATGATACACCGGTTGCCGTTATACTTTAACCATGCCCGGTGGCGTTGGGGGAAACGCAGCGGGACAAGAACACGAGTTAATGCGGTGAAAGTCTATGTAAAGTGGATGGGTCCAACAAACACAACTTTCACTCAAGACAGCGGTGTTCTCATCCCGTAAGATTCTAAGGCCAAGTACCGTTCTTTTTTCCTAAGCCCAACCACTTGTATTTGTTGCCTAAAACTAACCACGTGCCTTTGTTGCCTAAACCCAACCCTGTGTTGCGTGGTGTTGTACTGACATAGTGCGATTATTTTGAAAGTGACTGTATGTAAACGTTAAATTTCCTGTGAAAACGGAAGTGTATTTTGAAATAAGACAATGCATGTAACAGGCAGAACTTGACATGGTGTCCCAGAAGTCAACAACCAACACACCCAGAGTACCTTGCATGTCGTATGTGGATGTGGAAAGTCCATGGCCAAACGTCAATATGAGAGTGAGAATGTGTTGGTGTCACCTGTAATACAGTGAGTGCTGGACGGAGCAGTGAGTGACAACAACCTGGCCCACATTTAAGAGTCCTGTTTGCAGTGGAAATGCTAGGGTCTAGGTCAGACTAGCTCCAGCCTAGTCAGACAAGCATGAACTGATGAAGCCTCTTGGATAAGAGGTGAAACATCTTCTAAGACAAGTCCAGTTGCGTTCGATTCAATTGCCTTGAGATAACTATGACCTGGATAAATGAGAATATCCACAGGCACAGGGTCTAGGTACCATGTCTGAAGGGTTACTGTTGGTTCCAAAGGTACCATGCTGAAAGTGTTTGGTGGAAACGAGGCTTTGCTGAGTTGAGGGGATGACGTAGTCTTGGACTTCTATGAAATATTGATCAGACAGCTGCAGCTGATCAGAACACTGCCTGAACCCTCAAGTGGATATCATCACGTCAGTTTTGAGGTCTTTACACTGACTTCCTGTCTCTTAAAGATTTCAAAGTATTACTGGTGGTTGAATCGTTGCGAGACAAAATACGTTTCTGATCTTATGCTATGTTATGAACCATCCAGACCTCTTATGTCATCTGGGGAGGGTCTACTTTCTGTCCTCGGAGTCAGAACTAAACATGGTGAGGCAGAGTTAAGTTTTTATGCACCATATATCTGAAACCCAGAAAACTGCAGGTCTGCTGCTACTTTCAGTTCTTGTAAATCAAGGTTGAAGACTAT
This sequence comes from Epinephelus lanceolatus, assembly GCF_041903045.1. NCBI lineage: Eukaryota > Metazoa > Chordata > Actinopteri > Perciformes > Serranidae > Epinephelus > Epinephelus lanceolatus. Next base: position 32,820,019 of record NC_135752.1, read on the forward strand.
TCTGTTTGCCACTGCCTTTTATAAAAATAGGAAAGTTTTTACTCCTTACAATGCACTGTTAATTTATTCTTGTATTTTATGCTTGTCTTCTATTTAGCTTGTTTTTTTTTTTCTATTCTCTCGGTTAAATGTCCTTTTATAATGTGTTTCTCTTGCACTGTGTCTCAGTACTTCTAATGTTTTATGTAAAGCACTTTAAATTGCCCTGCTGCTGAAATGCATTGTATAAATAAACTTGCATTGCCTTCCATAAAGTCGAGGGATTCATAAGACAGACGTCTTCTGCTTAAATGAAGGCAAAAATCGAAGCAGCAAAGTCCCACACTTGTAGTCCCTATAGGTCAAGCTCCAAAAATAATGGATCCTGCATTTCCCATAATGCAACTCCAAAGTATCTTACTTCAGACCCTCTGCGCCTTGTAAATGCCTGTCTTTCAATCTTCATGCCTCCAGGCTTTGAAGTCTCTGAGCTCAAGCCAAGATATCTCTGATAAAATTGCCAGGGGTCATTTTCTTAGACTTCACAAAGCTCCGCCGAAACCGCAGAGGACACTATACATGTTTTCATCGACTGAGTAGCACTCCCCACGACTAATAAACCTCCTGTGTGGATCGGTGGAATTCGCCTTTAAATCACCCTAATATGCACAGAGGCTTCAGAAAAGACCCACTCATACGAATAAAAGAATAGATGCAGGCATCCCTGAAGCCTGTAGGATGCATTCCATATAATCACAATGTCTCAGTTTGATTCTGCCTATATGGGACCTTTGTTGCACGCAATTCCCTTTGCTTCCTACCCAGTTTTCTGCTTATCTCCACTGTGCACTATCAAATAAAGGCAAAAATCCCACCAACAAAACACCCCAAGAAATCTTGTTAAGATGATAGAAATGTAATAAAGTGCTAGGTGTTGTTCTGTTCTGCAGAACTGAAACAGAAATAGGAGTTGTACTCATCTGCGGGAGAGGAAATCAAAGCCTCAATGACCTTTTTCAGATTATTTTGCAATGAAAAATGGTCTAGGAATATTCCACAGTCGGAAGAAACAGCATGGGACAGCCCAAAACATCAGAACATCAAAGCTCAAATTGCTGTCAAAAATTATACCCACATTAATTGCTACCGGCTTTACTTTGGCAGACAGAAATTTGTGCCAAATCAATTAAATGGAGTTGGGTGCTTCAAAAAGAACTATTTTTGATTTGGTTTCATGTAGTTGCAGGAAACTCCGTGACATCCACTACCTTTTTTTTATCTGAGGTGCAGTTTCTCAGAGTCGTGAGTCTGCTGGAGCCTTGAGGTTTTATAGGCACACATAACTGTGTTGTCAGCGTAATAACGAAAATTTATAGTATGTTAGTGAGAATCCAAGCGCAAGCATGTACATTGAGAAAGAGAAAAGCCCAGAACTGAACCTTTCAGGAGTTCAGGTGTGGTATAATGTCCCCTGAAGACATCAACGGTGACATAAGACATCCTTTTGGATAGAAAAGAGTGAAGCCAGTAAAAATATGTGCTAAAAACAAACAGTTAACTTACCATGGATTAAAGGGACGAGATACATCTGTTTTTAAATGTCATCATAACAGGATTGACAGAGGTATAGTAAGGATAAAACAATGCAGAAGAGTTTGTAAATCCAGGTCTCTTTCGTAGACAGAAGATGACCTGAAAAACTAATAATCATGCCAACAATGCAGCAGGGTTTCTGTGTTTTGTCTTTGTTTGATACAATCCTTTGATGATAAGGTGTACAGAAACAGAACACTCTGCACCATATTAATTACCAATTCCTCCAAGGTCTCAGTGTTTGCCACTATTTCAATTTCTCAAAACAAACCGAACACCTTGATTGGACCTAAACAGAGGTAAATAAATCTTTCGTCTAGGCAGGAGTGTAAACTAATACAATACCAGCTTATTGTATAGTAGATCAGTACCTGTTTGTAATGGTCCTTCGATGCACTCAGTGCTGTCTGAACAGACCGTTCTTTTAAGAAAATACTCTAGCCAAGTCATGTTTGTGGCTGGGCCTAACCAAACTTGGTAAGGGTACCCAATCAAAAGATTCTGACATTGTGTTTGTGTTCCTTGTTTCATGTTATTCATTCATGTTTCATCTGTTTCCTGTTTTATTTTGTAGATTGTCTCTTCGTGTGTCATTTCTGGTTCTACTTCCTGTCTTTGTGTGTTTTCCCACCTGTTTTCTATCACACCTGTCTCGTTCGTCCTTCCCTGTTCCCACAGTCTTCCCTTCACATCTGTTCTGTATTAGTCTTGTTTGCTCCACCCTAGTGTTCCCAACCACACCCTTGTTGCTAGCCAATCCCCATTTCCTTCCTTTTGCCCGTGTCCACCTACCCCAGCTGTGTCTCGTTCTTGTGATTTGTTTTCATTCATTCCTTGTGCTCATCCCTGTGTTCTTGGTGTCATTTTCTGTGCTGTTTCCTGCCTGGTGTCTTGTGTTCTGTTTAGATTTTCTTTACCTGAGTTTGTTGTATTATCCCAGTTGGTTTTCAGAAAGTTTGGGTTTGTCTGTCATCTGGACTTTCTGTTACCTGCCTGTTCTGGATGCTTTCTTATCAGCTTTATTAAAGCTTGCTTTTTGTTTAACCTCAACCCTGCCTGCTGCTCTGTATTTGGGTCCTTCCTGAACGGAGTCTCGACAGTCAAATATCATCTGAGATTTTTGAGATTTAATTTGTCGTGGCTAATGTAGGACCCAATTTAGCTGTAATTTGTTTTCAAGGTATTCTTAGAATATACTATTCACTGGATAAATGGTTGTAAATAAGAGACATGAATACTGAAAAAGGGGGTAGGATTATATAAGTGTACACTTCTTCCTACTCCTTTTCAAGCATGTCTGTTGATGTTTTGTTTTGTTTATATTTTTTGTTCTGCTCAAAATAAAAGCATCCATTCATTCATACATTTACTCATAGTGGCATTCAAAGATGTAGCCTTCATGCAGCCAGAATGCACGGCTAAGTGCACAAATTACTGTAGCCCACATTTTCATTTTGAGTCATTTAAATTAAAAGGCAAAATATGTTGCCCTCTGGAATGACATATAGAAGTGTCCTTATATGACACCCAGTCAGCAGTTATTTCTCTGTGTCCTCCAAAACCATTTCAGATCAGTTTTATGATCTTTAAATGCTGTGCTTCTGTGGCATTGTTAGGATTAAGCACTTTAAGGTTCTGCAACCCAATTGCCAGAAAAAAAAGGTTAGTATTGTACATGTTTGCTAACCACAGATATGCTACCTTTGAACATTAGTAGCAGCAGATATGCTGAAACTTTACATTGCAGCAAGGCTGTGGGTTTGGGCACAAAAATTACTTGGTTATAGTTAGGCAAAATCTTAGACAAATATCATGTTTTGGCTTGAAATACCCATTTTTGAGGCCACAATCCCAACTGGAAAAAAATGCAACAATATAGAAAACAACCCCATCTCATACCACTTTCCCAGCAGGAAACCCAGCAATGTGTCTGGACAAACCAATGGCCTTTCGTGACACTATCCCTGCTGGAGGAACAGTGATGGGTCACTAAAAAACACCTGTGTTAGGGAGCTAAAAAGCCACTGGAAACACAGCAATGACTTGCTAAAAACAACTGTATTGTCAGTTTTTGGTCTTGAACAGCGGTCTGCAGCTTGGCAAGCATCTTACTATGTGTCACGTCATCCACCAAACCCTCCACCCTCCAATGACAGTCACCTCTATGTCACTTTAGAGACGCTGATATGAAGTGTATGAAATGTGCAAATGTAACACATTTTCTCTCCAATCTCATCACATATTGACATTTGGTCATGGACTTTCCACATCCACATATTACGTGCAAGGTACCCCAAGTGCATAATTGTTGACGTTCTGGGACTTCATGTCAACTTCTGCCTGTTACATACATTCCCCCAATCCCAAATGGATCCCTTACAGACTCGCTGACTCAAGCCCTAAGCCCTTACAGACCTAGGACCAATTCCATTTCTTCCCCTTAGCCCTTGTCTTAGCCCTTCCCCTTGGTTTTGTGCGTTCACGTGAGGGGAAGTGGTGTCCCAATTCTCCGTCAGGTTAAGAGCTAACCTGACGGAGAATTGGGACACCACTTCCCCTCACGTGAACGCACAAAATCATTTGGGATTGGGGGATTGTCTTCTTTCAAAATGCACTTCTGTTTTCACAGGAAATGCACTGCTTACACACAGCCTCCTTCAAAATAAACACAATGTCCAAGTGCCAGATTTCAACAACTTCAGAGTGAGACTGGGTTGAAATGTAACATTTTAGTGGTTTGCAGAAATGTACAATGCCAGCATTTTTGGGTGCGGTTACATGATGGCTTCTCATTCAGAATGAAATAAATCTGAATGAAATCATTCAGAATTAAAGTCTTTCCAGGTAGTTTACATGGGAAATATTCATTCCGAATGAGGGTTTACATGGAGATCAGTTTTATCGCCTTTTAATCGCCTTTATTAGGGTCTGTGCAAGGTTTGGGGCAGGGAAGGTTTCTGATTGGATAGGGGGCGGGGCGGATGTTACGTGTTTAAGTTTACCGGAAGAAAACACTGCAGTCCTCGGATAACAAGATGCTTGACGCCATCGTTCAGTGCCATTTCGGGTTTGTTTTGCTTATATTCTTGAAGCAGCAGTACGACAACAACCTTGTTCTGCTAATGCTTCGTCTGTTGAGGAGGAGAAGGGAGGTAGAAGGTCGAAGAAGGGAGATAGAAGACCATGCTTTGGCGAGTGGAAACCGGTGAGCGCAACGAGTCCGACTGCTCTATCTCACGCCAGGGCCACAACGCGTTAGTGCCGCAGAAGTCCTGTGAGTATACTCGCAGGCGCTTGACTGTCCACACAGGCAGCGCATTTCTCCTGCGCTCTCGGCGCCGGTTAAACATCGACTCCAGTCGTCTGTTCCCGTTAGTACTCGTTTTTTTCACTTCAACAGGTTATTTTAAACATGGGTAAGTCCATATTTCCATAGCTTTTTATAACGTAATAAGTTAATGACAATTTGTCATTGCATGTCCATGTATTGAGTGTGTTGGATAAACACTGAATGAATAGGGCATATTGTTCTGACCATTTTATTTATGTAGTTATGTCTGTAGGCTCGTGACACAAAATCAAAATTGTAATGAAGTGATTAGGGTATTGAAAAATGTGTTCGGTTATGCGCTGTTGTGTTATTTTAAATTATAAATTAAAGTATTTTCTCCTCACGTTCCTCAGTGTGTGCTGTTGTAGAGAGGAGAGTCCTTGCTTTCTACTTGTTGCAGCAGCAGCTCCGACGATGGAGAAAGCGAATGTGGGTCCACCCAATCAACCAAAAAAGGAAGGATCACGGTGTTTTTCATCACCTTGTGTCTGAACTACGCCTAGACAGTGGTCGCCATGTCGAGTATTTCAGGATGGAGGTCGAAAAAACTGAACAAATATTTATAGACGGACAAGCAACATCATAATTAAACAGGCATTTAATTTTTAAATTTATGTTATTTTGAAAATTGGCTGGATTCTCTCGTCTTTTCTGTGTCTGACTTCCTGTTTGGTACGATCCGCTCTATCCAGCTTCACAGAAGCACTCGCAGCTTGCGTGAAAAATAGACCAGACACCGAACTGAAGCGCTGCAGTGCGCAAGCCTCTGCGGCCTGTGTCGACAGTCACATAGGTTAACATGGGCGCCGTGCTTCGGTTCCGCATCTGGTGTGTCCGTGGCATCAGCCCGTTGCTATGCGCGCTATATATGTCTTCGCGCCAGAAGGGCAAGGAAACGAGCATGCGCAGAAAGACCGGAATGAACTTAAAGAGGAATGAGTGTATACAAGTGCGAGAAATTCTTTCACTCGGAGTTAGAAATGGAATATTCCAGCCCCTTACATCGGATTGAATTTTCAGTCGCATTGGCCATTTTTCATTCCGAATTAGGTGTTTACAAGATCACTTTTAATAGGAATGAACTTTCATTCCGAATGAAAAGGGAATTAAACTGTCCATGTAAACACACTCATTGTCATGGTTACATGAACAAACAAGTGGTTGAGTTTAAGTAAGGGACATGCTCTGACAAGAAAAACAAACATCAACTAGCAGTAGGAAACAGGAAATAAACAGTGGTCTCCTACATTAATGTTTATTGACTCCTCCACAGATTCAAAGCATGCACGTGCCTTTAATACACCATTACTGTTTCTCTTCAATTTGAGTCAGGTTTATAGAATATTTTTTCAAGCAAGCAAAGCTCTGACATGAACTCACTAACAAGTTAGCCCCAACAGCAGCATTACGTCCTTGTTGACAAGCTGACTTCAGCTAACCTCTGCCTCTACTGTCATGCCTAATGGCAAGGAATCATATCAGTCAGTTGCTGCTGTCTGTATCACCATGGCAGCCAATCCGCCTCGCATCATGTCCTGATTATTACTCTTCGCATTAAAGACATGGAGATAAGTTTGACAAAAAAACACTCACGTACTGCTTTAAGATGTTAAAGTGCAATGAGTGCTTTAAAAGAGAGAGAAAGACAGCAGACGATGCTTTTTCGAAAATACGCCACAGAAATAAGCCGCTCTCACATCCTTAATCTCTTTCTGACATTTCTGCAATAACTAATTCATAATACTGGATGACACTCTGCGTTTATCAGCCATGCATTTATGTGCAGCTTTTAAAGATTCTGTCGTAACAACTGAGTATTATCATCTGGCCATGAGAAGGATACATCTCTTGATTTATTGTAATAGTTTTGTTTCTAAGGTGGAACAACAAACACAACTGAGCATTAACTGATTAACAAACTCATTGGCAACATGTGGAAGTGACATCGATTTGGAAATAGTTGCACAGTGTGGAGGAAGGAAAAGGAAGCAAAAGAAGACAATACTATGCTTAGTCAAGTTTATGAATACTATAAATAATGCTTTGAAAAGCTCAATAAGATTTTGCAATCAGACACACGACCACAAGACAGGGAGCAGGGATTGATGTTAAGAGTCCCACATGATTAAAATATCATCAGATTTTGGTCTAATGAAAGCCAGTAGTTCAAACAAATCATGAATGATTTCATGATGTAGCTGTGGTGGTTTATCTACCAGGACTCATAGCAGAGCAGAGTCATTTAATCATTAATAAGGACGCCCAGTGATTTAAATTGAGCGTAATAATGAAATATTTGGGGAAGCACTCCGGTTTGGTGAAAGCTGACTATGGTTGGTGGAAATTATTTTGGACAGTTTGATGGATGAGTGACGGACACTTGAAGCCAGCTATTTTGCAAGTCAGGCTGCAGGGTTTTAAATGTATGTTTATCAGATAAGGATGTTATCACACCATTAAATGACCGTTATCTGTGGTTATAGGCCCCATAGATATGGGTCAGCAGGGGACTGCTGCACCTACTAAAGCCATTATCAGCCCATTCCAGCTTCTTCTCATTCCCAGGTTGTCAAATAGCAACAATTTGTCACACCCTTTGGCTTTTGATAATGACACCAAAGACCAAAGGGTCTTTACATGTCACTCCAATGTAAACCCATCCGTGGCTGGTAGAGGAGATACCTGCCCACCAATGCAACTGGGCTGGACAGCCACAAAAAAGGTTCACAGGATGAGATCAATGCAAAAAAAAATTCAATTTATGTAGAACATCCTGTCATATTTTGTATTTTATCTCTCTTTTTTGTTTTAAATTCTCTGCATAGTTGTGTTTTTTGTACATTTGTATATGTTCTGCTGTCATACATTGGTGTTTAAGAATGTTGTGATTAGTACAACATTCATAGGGCAGGTCATTGTGATTTGGTAGTCAGGCCTCTGCTCCTCAGAGATGATCTCATCTAATCAGTGGCACCAGCTGACTGATTCATCACACCTGGTAGGAATCTGTCTGTGTCTATGAGGCTGTTTACACTTGGCCGGCTATTTTCATGAACGGACATTTCACCGTCTCCGTTTTCAAAAAGATCTTCGTTTACACTTACCCGTGTATATATATACAAGAGCATGCCAAACCTGTAGGTGGCAGTGTAACGAGAAGCTCAAGCCTTCCATGTATCCATTGTCACCATAGCAACATAGGTCACACTTTTGACACAGGCGCAAGTTCCGGCGCATACTGTGACGTCGACTGCCTATAACTCCGTTTATCTCAGTGTACATGCAAACGCGCAACCGGAGTTTTCCAAAATCTCCACTCTGGCTGGAGTTTTTAGAAAGACTAGTTTTCAGAGGAGAAATCTCCGTTTGCGTGTAAACGAAGGGCACAAACAAAGGAAGATGTCTCCGTTTATCAAAATCACCGTGTACGTGTAAACGGCCTCTATATCTGCTCTGTGAAGCACCCATGTCAGAAGCACTGTGACGTAAGGTAGTTACCATGGGCTTCAGTGCATGATTGAATTTGACACTGGATAACATCAACATTCATATTTTCCAGCAATCATCGTTACATATATATATATATATATATATATATATATATATATATATATACATGTGTGTATATATATATGTGTATATATATATATATATATATATATATATACATACATACATACATACATACATATATATATATATATATATATATATATATATATATATATATATAACAAAAATACCTAAAAAATTATGAAATGAATGTAACTTCTTTAATAGTTTACTCATAGTTTAATAGTTTACTCATAGTTATAGAACAGCTGATTAATGTAATTAGTTGATTTATAATAATGGAATATTTGATTATAAAATAGTCGATGTATAGTTATAGAATCTTACTATATAATGACGCAAACTCCGTCTGCCTGTGTGTCTGTTCCACGTTTTTCTCCTCACTGACTTGGTCAATCCATGTGAAATTTGGCACAGTGGTAGAGGGTCATGGGAGGATGCCAATGAAGCAATATTACATCAATTGGCCAAAGGGGGGTGCTATAGCAACTGATTGAAATTGCAAACTTTGAATGGGCATATCTCATGCCCCATATGTCACAGAGACATGAAACTTTGCACAGAGATGCCTCTCCTCATGAGGAACACATTTGCCCCAAGAACCCATAACTTCCGGTTATATGGATTTTCCACCATTTTGAATTTTTTGAAAAACACTTCAAATCGATCTTTTCCTAGGAAGTTTAAGCGATCTGCATGAAACTGGGTGAACATAATCTAGGGACCAATATCTAAAGTTCCCTCTTGGCAAAAGTTGGAAAACTTACTCAAACTGAACTTCTATAAGGCAATGAATATTGTGGAGGGCGTGGCTCATCACATAAAGGTGTATAACATCTCAAGGGTTTCACCCATCACCACGCAACTTTGTAGGCATATGACCACACATAATCTGAGGGGACCCCTCCATTATTGACCCCATCAAACAAAATGGGGGCGCTAGAGAGCTAATTTCTTATCTAGGCCTAACCGTCATATGGATTTTTACTAAACTTGGTAGATATGTAGAACAAGACGCCTCAAGGTGACTGGAGACATTTAACTCTAATTGGCAACAGGGTGGCGCTATAACAACAGAAAAATGCTTAAAAATGGCTAAAATGCGACCGATCGCTGTGGCGCCCCCTGTGGCCCAATGTTGTTGGGTTTTTTTTCTAATTTTTGGTATGACTACGTCATAGTACAGCATACCATGCTGTACTCAATGGGTATGGACTAGTAAATATAATTTTGTTATAGATGCTTTTGACGTTACAAAAAAAGGAAAAATAAAACATGACAAAGATGGGTTTGCCTTTTTCAAGTGCATAATGACATTTTAATTTAATGAGAGTTCTTCATTGAACATAGGCATATTTTCAAGGTGCAAACCCTCATAAGGGTCCATTCTCCCCCCAACACATTGTTGGAGGGCCCCCCACCTATGTCTATATTCATGCCCCTGATGCTTATCACCACTGATAATGACCATTTAATGGCCTTATAACAGCCAAATCGGCTGCTTTTTTTCTGCTATTCCAGACAGTTCACTGGTTTCCAATTCTATGTATATGTACAGTATGATTTTTTTTCAGATTCTTAAAGCGTATAATTTAAGTAATTCATCACAGTGAACACTGAGTCTGCATGTTTAGCTAAATGTTATTGTTTTGCAATTCACTGCACATCTTTCAAATAAATTTTCATTTAAAAAAAACATATGGCTGGTGTTATTCCATATTCTCCACTTTGTCAATAGTTCCACTAAAAAGAACAAAACCTCCAATGTGTTACAAAAAGCTGATTAAGTTAATTGTGTTGTACTGAAGACCTCCAATGTTGTCCAAAAACTATTAAAAAACATTTCAATTAAAGATAAAAGACGACTGGCCACTTCCCACAGTGTAAAATGTACTCAAGGCACTCTGACTGTAGTTAAAAGAGCTTTATTAATAAATGGATAAACCAATGTGTTTGGATTAGAGAGCTGGCCAGTCACTGCTTTTTATCTTAATTTTTTTTATTTACAACTAACTACACAGAGCCTTGACCCAGTGCAGCACTCCCTATGTTTCCCTCATGAACATTTAAAATGTTTCCCTCATGAACATTTAAATGAGCCACTGTGTTGCACTGACACGTTCTTTCATTACAGTGATAATGTTGGGTATAGGGAACACACAAACACACTGTTTATAATGTTACATGCATTGAAATTTATAGATCTGGTCAAATTTAAACTGCATAATCATGTTCAAAGCAAGAAATAATTCACTTCCGGGTAACGTACAAAAAAAGTTTTGTGACAGGGAGGGGGGTTATAACTTGAGAGGAAAACTTAACATTAAAAAACAATGTGTCCATACAACTAAAAAAAAGTCTGTGTATTTCAGTGTGGGGGTTGGATTTGTGGAACGGGTTGGCAGATGAGCTTAAAGGAAAGTACAAATGTAAACCATTTTTTAAAAACTGTACAAAAAACAAACCCTTGACAGGTACTGGGAAAAGGAAACGCTGTTTTAGGGAAATTTGTATTTATTCAGTATCACCAGGTGTATTGTAAATAATTTAGTTTTTAATTTAGAATGTAATTGGGTTGTAAAAAGGGGTTAATTATTGTATGTAACCATATATACATGTAAGAAATTGTGCAAATAATTTAAGTTAATAGAGGAAATATTTGTAAAAATTGGTGCAAATAATTTAAGTTAATAGAGGAAATATTTGTAAAAAAAAAAAAAAAAATTGGTGCAAATAATTTAAGTTAATAGAGGAAATATTTGTAAAAATTTGTGCAAATAATTTAAGTTAATAGAGGAAATATTTGTAAAAAAAAAATTGGTGCAAATAATTTAAGTTAATAGAGGAAATATTTGTTAAAAAAAATTGGTGCAAATAATTTAAGTTAATAGAGGAAATATTTGTAAAAAATTGTGCAAATAATTTAAGTTAATGGAGGAAATATTTGTAAAAAAAAATTGGTGCAAATAAGTTAATAGAGGCAATATTTGTAAAAAAAAAAAATGGTGCAAATAATTTAAGTAAATAGAGGAAATATTTGTAAAAAAAAAATTGGTGCAAATAATGTAAGTTAATAGAGGAAATATTTGTAAAAAAAATTGGTGCAAATAATTTAAGTTAATAGAGGAAATATTTGTTTAAAAAATTGGTGCAAATAATTTAAGTTAATAGAGGAAATATTTGTAAAAATTTGTGCAAATAATTTAAGTTAATAGAGGAAATATTTGTAAAAATTGGTGCAAATAATTTAAGTTAATAGAGGAAATATTTGTTAAAAAAAATTGGTGCAAATAATTTAAGTTAATAGAGGCAATATTTGTAAAAAAAAAAATGGTGCAAATAATTTAAGTTAATAGAGGCAATATTTGTAAAAAAAATGGTGCAAATAATTTAAGTAAATAGAGGAAATATTTGTAAAAAAAAATTGGTGCAAATAATGTAAGTTAATAGAGGAAATATTTGTAAAAAAAAATTGGTGCAAATAATTTAAGTTAATAGAGGAAATATTTGTTAAAAAAAATTGGTGCAAATAATTTAAGTTAATAGAGGAAATATTTGTAAAAAAAAATGGTGCAAATAATTTAAGTTAATAGAGGCAATATTTGTAAAAAAAAATGGTGCAAATAATTTAAGTAAATAGAGGAAATATTTGTAAAAAAAAATTGGTGCAAATAATGTAAGTTAATAGAGGAAATATTTGTAAAAAAAAATTGGTGCAAATAATTTAAGTTAATAGAGGAAATATTTGTTTAAAAAATTGGTGCAAATAATTTAAGTTAATAGAGGAAATATTTGTAAAAATTTGTGCAAATAATTTAAGTTAATAGAGGAAATATTTGTAAAAATTGGTGCAAATAATTTAAGTTAATAGAGGAAATATTTGTTAAAAAAAATTGGTGCAAATAATTTAAGTTAATAGAGGAAATATTTGTAAAAAAAAATGGTGCAAATAATTTAAGTTAATAGAGGCAATATTTGTTAAAAAAAATGGTGCAAATAATTTAAGTTAATAGAGGAAATATTTGTAAAAATTTGTGCAAATAATTTAAGTTAATAGAAGAAAAGTGAAAGAGGTATAGGAACATAGAAGTTTTACTTCTACCTACTCCTTTTTGAACATTTCTGTTTTTGTTTTTTCATTGTTGTTTTTGTTATCATAACATTGTTTTGAGCTTTGGTTTGAAATAAAGTCATTCATTCATTCATTCATTCATATTCTGCTTTTCACTAAATACTCACTATTGTGCACATATTATGTATTACTCCACAGCTTGAAATAGTCCGATTTTTTTTTTTAAATTATGTTATGTCAAAAACTGCTGTGCCCACCTGTTGTAGGGAATCACAGAGCCTTTTTTCAAACCTGAAAGTGTATCAGTGACCTACTTTAAAGATTTTTATCTTCAGTAGGAGCCAGTTGGCTTGAGTACAGATATATATATATATATATATATATATATATATATATATATATATATATATATATATACATGCTTTTTAATTAAAGAGCTTAAACCTATTAAAAATACTGATATGGTGCTTTGATGGTAAAAATGGACACTGCTTATTGCTCACATGCTCATTTGTTTATCTGTGTAAACATGAAGTTAGTGATTATCTTCCTCACGCTCACATCTGCACAGCAAACTCAATATATTCTCCCTCCTCTGTTATATATTTGTATTGGCACCCTGCCCACACTACATATCTTAAAATCAAAAGTCTCCAGGCTTTGGGTAGTGGTTGGAGCTGTGCACCTCTGCCTCCAGTCTATCCCTTGGCACAGGCACACAGGCAAGTCTGTGGTAATTTAATGCTTGCCGCCCAGGCCCTATGATCCTGTGGGAGTGCCTGTGCCCCTGTAAGTGAGGCTGAACACTTTATCCCGTGGCATTAGTCGTCCATGTTTGAGTTAATACCCTAGAGTAGAGCTTCTATCCAGAGGCATTAGTGTCTGACACTCCACAGCTCAGAATGGGGGAGGCTCTCACTTCCTCCTCTTGCACCGACACACTCCCGCCCCCCCCGACTCTTCTTGTGTCTCTTTTATCCTTGCACTCAGGATTTTGCTCAGAGTTGGCAAACTTTGCTCACACGGGTACTTTTTTCGAGATGAAAGATGCATGATGAAGTTGCTCGTATTCCAGATGTGCTGCTGTTTACCGCCGAATTCGGGCAGCACATCAGAAATATTCCAATAACCTGTATCTGTGGCAGCTGCCATTTGTACTGTCAGGCTTTTTATCAGAGATGCAGACACGGAAGTTGTGCATATGTATCATTTTAAAAATAACTTGCTCTCAATGGTGTATATTTGAGCTTCATAATTATATTTTTCCTCGTAACACCAGGAAAAATTCGTATAACTCACTTGACGTTTTTCTTTATTGTCACAAAAATGTTAATTGAAACATCATCAGATTATGAAAGGAGATGGTTTAGCATGTTAACAGTATTTAACGACTTACAACTAATGTAAGCATGTGAAAGATTTAAGATGCTGGAGCATTAGGATTTTCATAATCTGCAACGTTTTCATGTAAATACAGTAGATGTCTCGCTGCTTCCACTGATGTTGCTTTAACACCCCCACCCCCTACCACCAACACACACACTGTACCAGTCCCTCGGCACACACACACACACACACCAACCACACGCACGCATGCAGAGATTTGAATGTTCAAAGATTAAAATTGTTTGTGTCATTATGGTAATGAAGGACACACATTGTCTCCTGTCATTTAAAGCAATTAGATGAGAAAATCCCTCCACTTTAATCAATTCATTTTATGTTTCTGCAGAGCATTCCTGAACTTATTAAGTGTTTTATCTTGATTTAATTTATGCTAACCTTTGAGATTATGAGCTGTTATTTCTTCTCATGATTGCGATGATGGGAATTTGGTTGATGCACTGTGTAAACAAAACATCCGACTACAATATAACCCCGCAATTAAAAGAGAAGAATCAGATTTTCTGCTGCCCACAAGGCTGATAGCGTTAACGTGCGCAGATACACTCCCTGACCTGTTGTTTCATGTTATCACATTTGTCGCCTGGGCACCATATTTGCAACCTTATTCCCATGATAACCTCAGGGCTGACGAACACTACTGCAGATTGGTGTCCAGCTTTATGGAAGGTGAACTATCCACAAAGTCCTCTGTGTTAAAAATAACGATTACCAGCTGAACATCTCTTTCATAGCTGTCCACTAAACTAATAGAACTTCCACACTTATTGTAAACCTGGTATTTTGATGAATGGCAATTCAGTTGAGTGGTTCGCTTAATAAAATTGCCAGGTAATTGCACATTATTAAAGCAAACATTTCAAATTGTCCACCAAATCCAGGGATAATTACAGGTGCTTCTACGAGTGTTGGTTCAATGTGATAACAGATGCTTGTGAAAGTGTTTTTAATCAAATTACCAGTCATCACAGTGAATGAAACTTTTTTTTCTTTTAATTTTGCTTCCATTGTTCTACTTTTTGTTCCATCATGCACTAGGTCAGGCATATCCAAAGTCTGGCCCGGGGGCCAATTGTGGCCCGCAGACCAATTAATCGGCTCTTGGCTTGACTTTCAAAATATACCATATGTGGCCCTTTACACAATAATGGTTAATCGAGCAAGATCACTTCCCATTTTTACCCTTCACCTCACATATAGGACTATCATACAATTTGTAGACAGGCATCACATAGGAGTAGTTCATCAAAAGATAAAAATGGTTGCATTTGTCTCACTTTTTTTTTTTTAAACCCATTTGATGCGAGAATAGGTTGGCCCCCAGGTATTTTCATGTTGTTTTATCTGGCCCCCATTCAAGTTTTGTTTGGGGGTTTGTTGATTGAGTTGCTTCACCACCCAATAAAACTAATAAACACCCAATGAAATAAATATCCCACCCAGTGAAACTGACTTTCGAAAGTTCTTTTCTTTTTTCGTTTCAATGTTGGTTGCGGTGATCAGACCTGCTCTCTGTACTTGCTCTGACGACATCAATTCCCATTGTAGCAACCAAAATGTTTTCAATGTATATACATTCTATACAGGCATGTGACTATTTTTATTAAATGCCCTGAATTAGAACAGTCACCAGGAGAAAATGTTGGCATTTCCTGCAAATGATGATTACAATTACTCCAAAACCGCACATCTTGTCACAACATTTATTTTGTTATCACCACACTACTGACTTGAAATATATCAATCACATCAACAGACTCATTTTCATAATAGTCGTGCTACGCAGGCATGTCACAAAGCAGCAAGCTAGTTTGGAAATTGTAAACACTTTCCTTAGTGGCTGGAAATACTCTTATTACTTTGATTTTGTCGGGAGAAAAGATGACAAGAACATCACAGCTGCAGGTAGTGGTACTAAAACTATTTTCACTGCGAAACACACATCCTCAAACCTCCAGTCTGAAACACTGACTACAACTGACAACACAACAACGCCAAGCTCCAGGAAATACACCCCACCAAAGATGAGCCCTCCTCAGCCGTGGACATCGGCTGTAGCTCTACACCAGTGGTGGCTGCTGGTCTTTCAAGGAGGGGAAGCTCATTTTCGGCCTACATCATAAAATGTGTCCGTTTATTTTCTACCCTCTGGGGCTGCTGTGCAAGGCTAGTGTGACCGCCTGTGAGTGCTTTGGGACAGTGGAGGGGCTCACAGCAGCACCCGCTGCTCGTTGGGGACAGTAACTGCAGAGCGACAGAAGTCAAAGTCTCCAAACACGAGTACAGTCTCCAGTAACACCAGAAAAAGATGCTAGATTTGTCGCTTTTAACAAAGAAAAAGTCACTAAGAAGATTGGAAAAGTCTCCAGATCAACTCAGAACAACGGAATGAAACTTAAAAAATGCTCCGGTGGTGGTTTATATTTCAAGATCGCTGATTCGCTCATTTCGTTGTCAATCAAAAAGGGATTCAGCCTCAGACAGATCAGCCAATCATCATGCAGAAGCCCAGCGTCCAGGCCAGCCGAGGCCAGCCCACTGCCCCATAGACCCCCAGAGACGCTGAGCGTCCGATGGGCGGGACAAAACCGAGCATTTATCCAATGACTGTCTAGTTTCGCTGCAGTGGAACAACCCACTCTATGCTTCCCCACTGAAGTCTTTGGACGCTGAGCTTCCACTGTTTAATGCACTGTGACGCTACGGGAATGAATGAGAAGAAAGTCGCGTCAGTGACCTGTGATAAGTAGCTGATTCTGAACAAAAGTTGAAAGCGTTCTAGCGCATATTTAGTCAATGAAATGTAAACACAACAGTACATATTTGACCACTTATTTTTTTGACATTTTAGGGGAAGCTGAGCTTCCCTTGCAGTCTTCGAGCAATCGCCACTGCTCTACACTGGCTAAACAACCACAGATGGATTTTAATCGTGGGCAGCTGCAGCGACAAAGAAGTAATGAAGCTTGCGTTTGAATATGTGGTGAATGAAATGCTGTTCCATGAGTGACTCTCCATATTTCAATCAGAGCCTTTGGAAAATACCGGTGACAGACAACTTAAGACCCCCAGGTAAAAAAAATCACTTGCACGCCATCTAGCCTTAGCGTCATTACTGACGATTACCCTGACATTCACACAGAGGCACACATCTGAAGTTTGGGAGATCCGTAACTATCAAGTTTATGGGGCGTAACAAAAGAGTAATATGAGGAGCGTAACAAATTATTGTTGGCAGGGAGTAATAAGTAAAATAAGGGTATTACTTTTGCAAACAGTAACAAGTAATGAGTAATTTATTACATTTTTAAAGTAATAAGCTCAACACTGATGATGAATGTGCTACATTTGCACATTTTGCATGTATCATATCAATGTTCCGAAAATGACATAATATATGAGCTGACTTTGCCTTTGGGAGTCAGAGGGAGGCTGGCTGTTGTGTCACCTTGGCGAGATGAGCTGCAGGCCACTGGAGACAACCATCAGAGCAGGGGCGATTGCTCTGAGGCAACAAGGGAGGCTGAACTTCCCCTAAAATTTCATAGAAGAAATGGTCAAATATGCACTATTGAATTTACATTAAAATATTAATTTACATTGCATTAAACATGCGCTAGGATGCGTTTAACATCATGACTATGATGTTCAAACGTCAGCTGTTTATCACCAGTTTTCAAATGCGACCTTCCTGTCATACAGTCTCGTGTCAGCACGGTGGACGCAGAGCCTCCAAGCATTCCTATGAGACAGCGCTTAGCAGGTTTTTCATGCAGCAAAGCGAGATGGTCATTGGATAAATGCGACAAAACCGTCACTTCCAGGGAGGCTCAGCTTCCCTGGGACCTAATGGAGCGGTAGGCAGGAGAGGACGCTCGTGTATGCATGATGATTGGAGGAATTGTCTCAAAGGCTGAACCCCTTTGTGATTGTCAGCGCTTTGCATTTCAAGCTCAGTCCCATGCGGATATTTGCGAGTGAAGTCTTCTGACAGTTTCTTATTTCCATAAGTGATATAGCTCTATTCACCGTTTGTATACAGTTCAGGTGTTTAAACCCATCTGAAAATCTTTGAGGTGTGTTTTGCTGTGGTTCTATGGCATGACTGTGGTTGAAAAACGCATTCAATTAAATGTTCCTTTTATAAGTTACTGCCTCACTACAATATGACAGATTTATGATGTAAACTTGATGTAAACCCTGTTTGAAAGACCAGCAGCCGCCACTACATCAGAGATAAATGAGAAACACAACTGGTTGTTTTTTAAGTCATTCATGCTCCAAAAGCCAGCAGAAACACAACAAAAGTGAGGTCTCTTTTTTAGCAGCTGTGGATGTTTTTCCAGCAGGTATATTGCCATGAAAATCTATTTTTTACCTTGACATTGCCATGTTTCCTGTTGGGATAGTGGCACAAAAAGCTGTTGGTTTGTTTTACAGACATTGCTGCTTTTCCAGCAGGGATCCTGCCCCCAAAACTGAGTATTTGAAGCCAAAACATGATCTTTCCCTTACTATAACCAAGTTGTTTTTGTGCCTAAACATAATCACGCATTAACCACAGTAGGAGGAGCCTTTTCAAAGACAGTCAACAGCCTCCACCTGCCTGTGCTTGTTGTCACAAGGACAGAAATTAAAATTGCAGTCAGGAGCACAAAACATGCAACACAATACGAAAGCATGATGACACAACACACAAATGGCAGGTTGAGTTTGTATGGCCAACACTGACAACACTAAAGAGAGTTTAATCCGGTAAACACACACACACACTGAGAATGGATTATCATACACAGTATGTTAGAAAGGACAAAAAAGGCCAAACTCCTCATTTTGAAAAGTTATAAAATACTCACACATGAAGAAGAAAACCTACAGTGTACATTTTAAGCTCAGTCTTCATGATCTCCCCGCAGTGTCTCCTGTACAGGCACCAGTGTGATAGAGGTGCAGGTTGCATAGTGTCATCTTGATAGTAATGAAGTGGCGTATTAATGCTAATGTGCAAACAGGGTCGAACACTCAAGACTCCGCGGGATTACAAGGGCCCTTGATCGTGGATATGAGAAGTGATTTTTTTTTTTTTTTCAGCTTGTAAATTGGCCTATAATGAGTGACACTTAGCTGTACGTGGGGTTGACCACAGTCTCACCTTCCCAATTACAAGAAGACAAAGATTTTGTAATACACTTAGCAGAAAACGGACCTCCGTCCTCACTTATGTCGGATTTAATACTGACCTCAAAGTGGTGCAGAGAATGTGCTACATAAAAAATTAAAAACTAGGAGCAAGACTTTGGATGGAAATCTTTATCTTATATGAGAATTAGGACAGGATGAAACAAAGTTGGGGTGAGCACAACTATGACTGTGATGATGAAAGTTGTAGCCTGCTTCCCATTTTCTGTGACCTTAAAAGCGCATGGTGGGGGGGGTGGGGGGGGGGTTGGGTGAATATGATGACGTTTGACCTTGGCAACCAGCAGTTGCCCGAGCAACAAACAATGCTGTTCCCTTGTAAAGGTTTGATGTTAACTATGTTTTTCTAACACAAGGTGAATCACCTCGACTCAGCCATCAGTAAGAAACCTTGAGCAAGGTTTCAGAGGCCACATACAGAAATATCTCTTCTACATCTTGTAGATATTGTAGTGTATGGGATGTCCTAATGAGTATCAGCTCTGATAAGTGTGATTCATTTCATTACCCTTTGGTGAGTCTGAAAAATCTTAATGGCTAAAATGTCACATTTTAAGTGCTTTATTTCCATTGATTTTCTATGGATTCTACATTAATTAACCTGAAGTAATGTTCTGAAATTAAATCTTATATATGGTATTTTTTATTGATATTCAGTAGCAAACATACTTCAAACCTAAGTGTATACCATGTATACATTATCTAGGGCTGCCCCCGACCAAGAATTTTCGTAGACGACCAATAGTCGTCATTTAGCGCCATTAGTCGACTAGTCACCCGCATGTTTGCGATATTTATTTAATTCTGAAATTATATATTTTGGGCGGGGCAACACAATGGTTTGAGTTGAAGGTGTGAGAAAGAATAGTATCAGTAACATTGTTAACACTGTGCTACATTACAGAGAAATACTAACCTGGAAATCCAGATGCCCTGCCCCTGGCAAATTCGAATTTGCACTGCATGGGGATCTGGCCCCGACGAGCAGAGCCTGCTGAATCGCCTATCAGACCAATCAGATCAGTCTATCTGACAGAGGTGGGTGTAACATGATGAGGACAGCGCTGCGCCGTAGGAGTCGAAAAGTAAACAGCCAAGATGGCAGCTGCTTTGGAAGAAACGTTAAGCCAACTACTCTTATCTTTTTCCTTGAGAGAGGAACAGAAGACTGCCGTAGAAGCCTTCGCTTCCAGGAAGGACGTTTTTGCCGGTTTGCTGACGGGATACGGCAAAAGCACAATATATCAGTTAACCCCACTGTTCGGCAATCAATTGGGTCTCAGTGCAATGAATACATCACCTTGTTTTTGCTCTGATTGGCCATCGTGCTATCCAGTTGTGTGGGGCGGCATTTGAAATGCCTCAGTTAGTGCCACCCCTTGGGTAGGAAAGGTGTATCGGTGAAGGCCAGACTCAAAATCTTTCTAGATTTGAGTCTGGATTTCCAGGCGACAGAAATACAAAACCGTACTAATGAACCTTCATTAATATAGGCCCATATTTTATCTACAAGTGCACGTCACACACTGAGCGAGCCGCCTGTTAATGACGCTGTGGGCTAATGGGCATGTAGCTACTTCCATGTTTCAGATGATATGTCATGTTTGTAGTCGACCAATGAAGATGAGTTTACATATCACCTTGGGTTCGTCCTTCACCTTCTCAAAATGATCCCACACTTTGGATTTCCTGCCCGACACGTTATTAACTAGCCTGTGGAATAACCGCAGGTACCAGCCCTGGAAATTAACCTGACTCCTGTCTGACTGCTGAGTATGGACACTTCCTGTGTCTGTCCTTTCAAATTAAATTCCCACATGGTCCAATTATATAGGTTTGATTTATTTTGACAAGGCAAAATATAGTTGTTTTTTTTTTTGTTTTTGTTTTTTGCAACTAAGTGACCAATGACATCTTGCCAACTAATGAACTTTCTGGTCAACTAATGTTCAGTCGACTATTAGGGGGCAGCTCTACATCATACATTTAGGTTTGACTCAAGTGCAGCATTTTCAAGATTTGTGATACAGAGAAACACATTAACTGTGAAATATATTTACAATTAGGGAGTGATCTTTTCTTTGGCATATAATCAAACATTTGCAAAACTAAAATCTGGCCTTTGGGTCACAGTTTTCTCAGCATTACGCAGATTATTCCCAACATATTCTGTTATCTCCTTCATTGTGTCAATATCCATTGTAACGTCCATCCATGCATATCACATCGGGCTCTTCTCTGATAACCTTTCCTCACAAGAGCCTTTTTACCAGCTACAAGAAATTCTCGTGGTATATACTGTATCTGCCTCCTTGCAGCCATTCTTGAGATATGAGTCCAGAAAATAAGGTCTTACTATCCAAGGGCACATTGCATCTGAAAATAACTTGTAAGGCATTATGTATCCATCTTCAAAAACCTTGAATAACAGGACAATCTCAGAAAAACATGGTAATGGTTTGCATTTAGATTTTCACAGTTTCTTCAGCAAACTGGGGAGTTGCCATCATGGTGGGATTTCTGAGAGGGAGTAATAAAATACTTTATCAGGCTTTCTAACTGTGAAATTAGTCCAATTTTGTGAGCTGAACTTTCATTGAGACATCCATTTATTATTATTTTTTACACCTTTTTCTGAACATAGTGCCACAACTGTGGGTATCGAGAGTCTTGATTTTCTGATAAGAATTTTTAATTATTTTTAGGAGTAATCATTAAATCTATTATTGCACCATGGTAACTGCTCAGTGAAATACACTTTTCAGAGGTCACATGCTTATTTTTCCTTTGAGAAAACAATAAAGTCAAATAACTTCTGCAACTGTACTTGTTTGCCTCATTTGCAGCTGAGCAACACTCTTTTTGGTGTTACCTCCTAGTCGCTGGTTAAAAGCCGTGGGCAAGATAAATCTAGAAATCTGCATAAAGCAGCCTGATACAACACCACCACATCCAATTTAAGTAATTAGTGTGTTAAGCTTTTTTTTATGCGCAGCACTTACTTAACTCCTGTGAGGACCTCTGTCCCTGTGACCTTCATCTTCTTAACCTCAGATCCCGATAAAGCAGTGCACAAGCATGTGTTAAAAATCAAATGTGCAAGATCAGGAGAGACATGAGAATGAAGTAAAGATAATATTTGACACAGAATATGAGTGTACAGATTGACAGATTTTTCTGCTGATTAAGACTGAACAGAAGTGTTTGGCGCTCGGACTCCAGAGGGAGGTATTTTGTGATCAAGGGACATCTGAGCAGCAGCAGGATAAATCCCCCCATGGAGTCCATACGCTGGTGGTGGTGGTGGTGGCTGATGACTCTGAGGCTGATGAGGCAGATGAATCTGTAAAGACTAGGTGGTGATGGGGAGGTGGAGGGTGCACACGACTGCAGCGAGAAAGAACCACGGCAGAGAAAGCACCATATCTAAAATGAGGAGCAGTAACATGATAGGCTGACAGAGAGGGTGTGTCGCTGTGTCATTGGTTGATTGTGAATTGGCTGATGACTCAATTGAGCTACCCAGACAATGACACCTAGAGATAGTAAGTTAGCATAAGTGCAAGGAGTGAAAGGCAGGTTTTTGCTAGAGCTTCATATTGCTTAATGAATTTTAAATTTGACTTCAAGGTTCTTTTTGGAGGAATTCTGATACAAGTCACTGCATCCTTAAACTCTGGCAAGGTCACACAACAAATCAAAGATCAAAAGATCTCCTACCTTTTTTATGCAGCCACAATGTCCTCCTTGCACACACTGATGAAGAGATGCAGCAAACTGGATGTCGTGTCCAAGGCCCTCTCGCCGACAATGCCAAATATGTTGTAGCATGAACAAGACTTTAAATAAGAGAGGCTCGGACATGGAGTTGCACATTTGAGAGTCTTTTAATCTCTAGAGAAAAGCCAAATACTTGGTACATCGATTTATAGAGTGTTCCAAACTAGCATTGTAGGTACTGTGGGTACTTTCCATTACTGCACCTGTTGTTCCAAGTGTTTCCTGCCATTCAGACACCCAGCTCAGAGAACGATTGCTTCTCCGCACATAACCAAATTTTGCCAGAATCATTTTGGCTTGACCTTATACTTCATTCTACTTAACTCAGACCTGTTGTCCTCATTTGTGGACACTTTTTTGTGCCATCTAGTGGTAGTAAGAGCACAATACACTAATCCATGTAAAAACAAGATGACAACCATCTCTGCCAAGTCAGTCTGGCAACAAATTTGACAAATATTAGCATTAACAGTAACCCTAAAACAATGTTAATCAGGAAGTACTCACTTTAGGACACTGGGACTTTATTGTTGTCTCATTTGAGGACACTGGGAGATAATTGACCTATGTCTAAGCCACGCCCCCTCCACTCACTCGGACAAACTATCAACATTCATTGACCGGGCGCTATGGCAGGTGTCACAGTACACGGCATTTCGCAGGAGTCAATTGATGATTTTTGGGGACATAACGATCAGATGTCATTGAGAAGTAACCAAAAGGGCCTAAACTACGCATTGGAGGGATATATTCATCATTTTATTGTTCAGAAGGTCGATGAAAAGCTTAAATTACAAGCCAAAATTTACAGGTCACAGTGTACGCTTGTGAACCGCATCTCGTTGCCGTCACCATCAAACACAACAAGTTAAAGTGCCACTGAAGTTAAGGTTTTTGGCTCAGAATATGAGAAAAGGATAACGGCCTTTTTACCATCTTTACCAAGAGTGTCTCTCTGTTAGTTTGGTGCTACAGTATTTACATTGAATCATTCAGCATAACGTTTGCCAACCTTTGTTATCTCTGCCATTACAGATAAATTAATGATGCTAAGCTCCAGAAGTTAACGTTAGCTTAACTAGAGCCCTTTGGACAACAGCTAACAATGATGTACGATCACCAAAGTACAAAACTAGAACAAAATAGGCTAATGAACTCCCAGCAAACAAGGTGACATGATGAACAACGCAGCTAGGAGCTAACGTTAGGCTAACTTTAGCTAACGTTAGCTAGAGATGTTAAAGATAACTTTATATTTCTTTCCAGCAAAGTGACAATATGTTGCCTCAAACACAATGTTGACTTACCTTAGAACAGATGTAGACATCATTGTTAATCTTATTCACATTGAGTTGATGTTGTGGTCTAATGTTACCGCACAACTTTATCCAAAGGAGACACTTTTCTCGGTTGAGATGTGGTTTAAAGTGTAAAAAATACACCCTGTTGCCCAGCCTCTCAGGATACCTTGTGTCAGAGTTGCATGTACCCCATGCACACCGTTTGACCATTTTTAAACTTCAAATCTCAGAAAAAGCTCATAAAACCGAACAATACTGACTTTCTGTAATGCATTTCAATGGACGTCCAGGCAGAGAATGTCCAAGTGTATGGGAATGGCTATACACACTGTGATTGGCTCATCACGTTTGAGGGTGGGACTTAGCCATAGGTCAATTATTGTTGACGATGTTTTGTTTTTTATACTTATCGGTTCCTACTGATCCAAAATAGCTCGAAGAAATTAAAAATGCATACCAAACAAAAGTTCGAGTCTTGGGTGGATAGAAGTCTCACGGATGTCCAATGAATGTCCGCATGAACTCATTATTTTGCGAATGTACAGTCATAGTTACTATGTTGAAGCTCACCTTCTTATTAGGTCATCATTACAGTTTTTACATGCATATTTAAACGTGCAATATGTAATTTTCTGCCGCTAGGGGTCTCACACCAAAACAATAACAGAAGACGGAGTTGGATGACGTCACGAAGTAGCGTGGGATCATGGGAGTTGTAGTCATATAACAGATACAGATTTTACTTAGCTTCACAGTTAGCGATGGCTTCTCCCTCTCTGCTGCTCTCTCTTGCTCAGTGCGTCTTATGTTTAGCTATTCCTCTGCCTCTTTTATAAATGCAGTTCATTTACCGGCATCAGCTCAGCATTATAGAAACCTATCGTTAGATGTTGTGGTTAGCCAGCCTCCGCTCCGCAGCGGAGGCCGCTGGCCGGAGCGCCGGTGCCCCGGCGGGCAGCAGTGCTTGCTCACTGGTGGAAATGATTAATATTTCGATAACATCAGCCAGATGTTTGCTTACCTGTCTAGTAGAACACACGCGAGGTCGGCGTCGAATTGTAGTCCTAGATTTTCACAAAGCTCTCTCTATCTCGGAAAGGCCACACAAATATTTATCCTTGATTTAGCTCTCTTCTTATCCCAAATTCTTCTGGGATCGCTTGGTTGACCCATACGTTTCTGTTTTACCAGCTTGTTTACCGGGACAGCTTCGGTGTCAGAACGTGCAGTAACCGTCAATGCATAATCATGATCCATGACGAGTTAGCTTAGCCTAGCAACAGTAACATTCATTCTCTGACGTCTCATCCGGTCTGCTTCTTCTTCTTCTTCTCCTTCATTTAATGGCTATGGTAACTGGACTTACGTCGCCAGTGACATGCAACCTAATGACACGGTCCGTAACTTTAATTAATTATTAATTAATATCATATTTATCTGGGTTTGAAAAATTGTTGGAAACATTTCTGATAATCAAAGTACACAACTAAACAAAATATATAATATTGGTTTAGTTGTTTTTATACATTTTTATGTGGAAAAACTACATATTATACCTTTAAGTAATTAAGGACTAAAAACGAACACCTTGTCTCTACTTGTTCAGTACAGTGCTGGTTATCCAGCTGAGCAAATAGACATTGTACTGTACGTAGTTCTGCTACATTTAATTTAAGTGTTCCACTTCAGTCGTGATTTGTTTTTGTTCCTACAGGATCTACCTGTTACAGGGTATGGTTACAGGTCCACAAGCCCATATTTGTCTCCATTCTCCAGAAGCTGAAAGACAACTCACCAGAGAAAATTTCTGATGAGATGTTGGAAAAGAGGAGAACAACAACAGAGTTCAGATTGAAAAACTGGCATCACTCACAGCTGGCCAGGCAACAAATCCATACTAGGATGCTTTTCAGCAGAGCAGACTCATTGCAAGTAATTTCAACCTGGTGCTCAAAGTAGCGGGCAGGGCAGTTTCCCCAATGTCTGTGCTGAATGATTGCTGAATGATTTATCAAGTTGCCAGTGGCAGTTCAGTGGGGCATCGCACCTGAGCAGAATGCAAAAGGGAGTCCTCCCGGTTTGGAAGACTGTGGCGGCAGTCATCTGGGATGTTGGGAGTGTCACCTGATGGTTTGATAGGGGACAATGGGATGCTGCAGGTGAACACTACCTACAGCATCAGAAGCAGGGTTACAGGGCTGCCGGTTACAAGGATACCGACGCCTCACAGGCAGGCAGATTTGTTATTCTTCCCCAATTTCATCTATCTTCCAGTCCAGGCCAGCAACATTTTCAGATTCGAATAACATAACCTGGAGGCTATACTTTTGAAGTATCTTCACATGAAGCTGCACTTTAGGCGAGATACTGTCTGCAAGATTTTATAATGTATTCAATGTGTCTTCATTCAACAACACACACAGCAAGTAACTTTTCTGATCTTGCCCTTTCTCTATGAATCAGAACATCTAATATAAGCCGCTAGCTTAGCAGCAAGTGTATTTGTAAATTGAACTTGTAACAATCTCCAACCAAAGTCAAATCCGAACATTCTTGAAGTTGATGCTTTGTGCATAATGAGGCAACACATCTACCATTATCAACAGACTTCACTTCTTTTGCTAATGTTTTAACTCACCATGGTGATATGTTATACGTCCAAAGTGTTTTATATCCAGCGCGGGTGTTCACAGAGCTGCAAAAACCCAGAGGGCTTATCATGTGGCTCTCCTCATTAAAAAATACACTTCATCTTGCTTATGCAATAGCTTTTAAAGTAGCAAAGCAACATGAAGCAGCTCAAACAACTCCCAGTCATCAGACAATTATCCACATTTCCATTCAGTTACAATGCATCTATGTGTGCATTAAGAGCGAGGAAAGGATAGTACATTTCTTTTCTTTTTTTTTGTTTCTTTTTTTTTGTCAAAGAAAGAAATTCAAAACCTTTCATTTCTGAAACACAGGGACAATTTAATTGCACCACTCTAATGCAGTGTGCTCGCCCTGTGAATTTATTTAAAAGTGTATAAAAAGGTGGACTTACTAGATAATTTACATTCTGGTTCCGCTGGGTTCAGCAAATGAAACATCAGGGGGAAAAGTGGGAGACAAGGATGAAGCCAGAATAGTAAGACAGTGTTTGCAGAGCTGCTTTGCACTAAAGATGTATGCAAATTCAACAAATGGGAGAACTTAGGGGTTATAATTGTATGCTAAATGAGGAACATGGCTTTAACAAAAAGGGATGCAAGGGATTATGCATGTAGCAAATTGAACTTCTGCAAAAGTCTGGATGTCTGGCAGTAGTTTGGGTGCTTACGGGTCGCTGTAGGGTGAATGAAATGTTTGCACATGTCACAGAAGTAGTGCTAAAGGGATGTTGTATTATGAATGATTAAATCACAGAAAAGAATGTTGAGGTGAAAAGTAGCATTTGATAAGCACTGCACGTGTTCCTATGTATGTCTTGAGCTGAAATTTAAACAGCAGAGAGACAGAGAGATAAGTAGGTTTTGACCATTTCAGCACCATGGACAGAGACACTGCTGGGTTTACCCCATCTTACTATATAATGACGAAAACTCCGTCTGCCTGTGTGTCTGTTCCACGTTTTTCTCCTCACTGACTTGGTCAATCCATGTGAAATTTGGCACAGTGGTAGAGGGTCATGGGAGGATGCCAATGAAGCAATATTACATCAATTGGCCAAAGGGGGGCGCTATAGCAACTGATTGAAATTGCAAACTTTGAATGGGCATATCTCATGCCCTGTCTGTCGTAGAGACATGAAACTTTGCACAGAGATGCCTCTCCTCATGAGGAACACATTTGCCTCAAGAACCCATAACTTCCGCTTATATAGATTTTCCGCCATTTTGAATTTTTTGAAAAACACTTAAAACTGATCTCTTCCTAGGAAGTTTGAGCGATCTGCATGAAACTGGGTGAACATAATCTAGGGACCAATATCTAAAGTTCCCTCTTGGCAAAAGTTGGAAAACTTACTAAAACTGAGCTTCTATAAGGCAATGAATATTGTGGAGGGCGTGGCTCATCACATAAAGGTGTATAACATCTCAAGGGTTTCACCCATCACCATGCAACTTTGTAGGCATATGACCACACATAATCTGAGGGGACCCCTCCATTATTGACCCCATCAAACAAAATGGGGGCGCTAGAGAGCTCATTTCTTATCTAGGCCTAACCGCCATATTGATTTTTACTAAACTTGGTAGATATGTAGAACAGGACGCCTCAAGGTGACGGGAGAAATTTAACTCTAATTGGCAACTGGGTGGCGCTATAACAACAGAAAAATGCTTGAAAATGGCTAAAATGTGACCGATCGCTGTGGCTCCCCCTGTGGCCCAATGTTGTTGTTTTTTCTAATTTTTGGTATGACTAAGTCATGGTATGGTATGCTGTACATAATCACAGAAACTGTCAGTGTGTCATTCTGTCAGTCAGTCATTCTGTCTGTCCCACGTTTTTTTTCTACTCACTGACGTGGTCAATCTATGTGAAACTGGGTATGGACTAGTAGATTTTAATAATAATTAGACACCCATTTTATTCATTCATTCATTTTCCTGTTGGGGGTCATGGGGAGACTATGCTAGCAGCCATTGGGTGAGAGGCAGGGTTCACCCTGGGCAGGTCACCAGACTATCACAGGGCTGACACATAGAGACAGACAACCATTCACACTCACATTCACACCTATGGACAATTTAGAGTCACCAATAACCTGCATGTCTTTGGATCATCTGAGGAAGCTGGAGTACTGGGAGAGGCCCATGAGAACCAGGAACCGTCTTGCCGTGAGGTGACAACGCTAACCAGTGCCCCACCATGCCACCTGTTTTAGCTTCAGATAAAAGTTTCCTAGCTTCCAGATATACTTCTGTAGTCGGCGGCCCACTGGATTTGTGCAGTAGTTTTTCTCCTGATGGCCTTACCCACAACTTCCCGCTTGGCGCATGGACTTTACATTGTGGTGATGTCACAGATTTTAAAAGCACCTTCTCGAAAGAAAAGTTTTACAAATATAAAACCACAAAAGTAGTATCCTGCCAACTGTTTTACAGACATGTCTATATGGAAAATGCTTTAGGGGCTGCAGGAGATTTTGTCCCTGCAATACCGCAAGTGACCACTAGGAAACATTTGCTTCAAGGCTGAGCAGCTTTCTTTGGGGGCCTGGTTAACCCTGGAAACACAGCAGGACTGGGTTTAAACGTTACAGCACCATGGACAAAGGCATAGAGAGAGACTGGTGCTGGGTCCTATCCAACACACTCATAGAGTGCTGCTGAATGAGTCCTTAAACCCAAAAATAAGTAAGCACATTAGCACCTCCAGTTATCTCGTCTCAGAGTAAATGGATTTTTAAGTGGGCTTTTGGTTAGATGCCTGAAATAAGGTCTGTGGTTAACACAAGATTAAGAGACTTCCATGTTTTGTTCCAAGACATAAAATACGCCAGTAAACACCCAACTTGTTATTTTTGACGTTTTTAAGTGTCTTTAAAAAGCCAGTTGCTAATAAGTAGAAAAAATAGACTACAGGCATTCAACACGTTGAATCACACTGAGCTTTACAGACTCGTTGTGGTGGGGAAGTGTAAGTCATGTGACCGTAGTGTCGCTTGTTTACAGCCTATTGTTAGCTTTTTCCTTCTGCTGATCACATTTATGCTTCAATGCCATAAAAATGGTGCTCATTTGTGAAGACTATCTTGCTGAACAAAGTGTGTACAATAAACTTGTTTGCCATTGAGCTTACTTTCTGTAGCAATCAAAAATTCAATGGAAAAAAATAACTTTTTGTCATGGGAACCAGGGCGATGCTAACTTTTGGGCTGGCCTTCAAATAAATGTCATCCCTGCACCACTCTATCCTAAGCAGGGTTTGAGTATGTTGTGGTCACACTGCAAAATGCAAAACAGAGTATACTCAAAACAGGCAATATGCATACTAAAAAACCCTTGATTTTGGAGTGTGCTGTGGATCGACCCTCATTTAGAATATTTTGGTGTTGACAGAAGAGCTTCATGAACTCTTCAGAAATCCAGTGAAGTTTTGGAGAAAAAATGCTAACTTTTATGGGCAATGGTATTATAAAGTTGTATTCTATGGTCAGCGTTGAATTTCTATGGGAAAAAAACAGTATACTGCAAATATTAGTATATATTATAGGCTATACACAATAAGTATGTGTGTAAAATTGGCACACAGTATCTGTTTGACTGACTTAGCACCATGAAGAGAGAGAGACAGACTGTGTTTGAATGTTTCAGGACTATGGAGAGACACTGTGTCCCATCAGCTGCTGGATCCTCCACCGTCTGCATTTCCAGACCAAACATGTCCTAAAAAGTCCAGTCTATCCCACTGCAAAGGCTGCTTCAAACACGTTTGTGAAATCCAGCCTTCTGTTGTTAGAATTCGTAGCCCATTGTTGATGTATTTTCTGTGGAAAATTGTATTTCTTATGAGCCAGTGGATTGTTTATCGGAGGAGTCCTTAACATACAAAGGTGAGAAATGTGTGAATTCGGGTTGTCACATCACACAGATTTATTTGTGACCTGACCTAGACCAATTTAAAAAGCTTATTTCCATAGTAACAAAAAGGACTTCATTTTGATTTCATAACATTTTTCCCCCAAAAGTCTGTTTTAATTTTATAATGTCAATTTCCCCAATAACACTTGTGTTTCATGCCACTTTTATTTCATAATGTCAGTTTTAATAATGTCACTTCTTATTACATAATGTCAATTTCATGACAGTGGTGATGTAACCGCCCTTTCAGCTCGCAGCCAATTACAGGCCCCCTGCCTCCTAAACTATCAAGCTCAACAACTGCTACCAGATTTACCAGTTAGCACCTGTTAGCTAGCATCCAAGAGAATAAACAGCATTAACAGTAACTGACAGCTAGTTAATTGCAGCATTTTGATGTTCTTCAGAAAAAGAAACACAACTTTGTGAAAAGCAGAAAGTCAGATAGACTTTTTTATGTGGTTGCTCAAGCCAACGAGCAGAAGTGGCTTT
This sequence comes from Epinephelus lanceolatus, assembly GCF_041903045.1. Classification (NCBI taxonomy): domain Eukaryota; kingdom Metazoa; phylum Chordata; class Actinopteri; order Perciformes; family Serranidae; genus Epinephelus; species Epinephelus lanceolatus. The sequence continues at coordinate 32,851,315 of NC_135752.1, forward strand.
GACTTAGACATAATGACAGGTAATGGGTCAGTTCTGGTACAGAGCTTCATTTGGATTTTCAAAAATGGATGTAGCACTCTGCTTTATAGTATGGTAGTATGAGTATTGGAACACACAGAATGTACAAATACCTTCTAGGCCAGGTCACCTGACAGAGCACATGACAGGTCACCTGGTACCCAGTGGGCTCCCATCCATGAGGCTAGATAACAATGCTAACACTGACTTTTTAGTTAGTAATAAGCTCCTAAACTGGCCTAGCTAGATAGGTGGGTAGCTAGATAGCATTAGCATTTACAGCCTTGCTAAGCTAAGACTTGAAAGCTGAAGAAGTTTATTTACTGTTTGTGTAGCATGTTTATTAGGTCTACAGCAGCAGCCACTAGTTGGTTGATTCAAAATAACTGTCATTGCTGTGGTTAACAGAAGCTAGCCGGCTAATTTTGGTTGCAATTGTTGAGCTTGTTGGCTAAGGGGCCGTACACATGCCGTGTCTTTCACCACCTGGAAAACGCTGGGTGCTACTCTTGTGCCTTTTTTTCTTGAGCCTTGTGCCAGCTTTTAAGAGCGTGATGGCAGGTTGCGTCCAAGGTTGTTAAGCAACCTTAACCAGCACCATATCATCGCCTATTTACCTGAAACCCTGAATGCAGAGCTGATGTTCTTCCGTGGGCTGTTTGTGTATAGGCCAATTGTCCGTGGGACAGATGAAAAGCTCTGGGTAGCCCTGCACTAAAATGAACCACTTCTTCTCCATGTTCATCACTGACTGATGTTTACGGATGAAGGGGAAGATATCTGTCGACTGTGATTGGTTGGTCCTTGTCACATGACATGCATTGTGTGCTGATGCATTCCAAAAGTTGAACTGTGTTTTAGGAAGAATGAAGAGAGAGAGAGAGAGAAGGTGCTCGGTGAATCATCGGAGGTCCCCCAGCAGACTAGGTCTATGTCAGCCTGACTAGGGGTTGGTCCAAGACAAGCCTGAGCCAGCCCTAACTATAAGCTTTATCAAAAAGGAAAGTCTTGAGTCTAGTCTTAAATGTGGAGACGGTGTCTGCCTCCTGGACCGAAACAGGAAGATGATTCCACAGAACAGGAGCCTGATAGCTGAAGGCTCTGGCAATGGTGTCACTCTGGCATTTCAGCACGCCGGCCACGCATCTACATTGGAAACAAAAAAATTTGAGGGCGCAAAAAAACGCAGCATGTGAACGGTATCTAAGAAGCAGAGGGCATTTGATTGGCCCAATCATAACAGGGCTGTGACAACACACTTTATCATAAAAAGTGACGTTAGGAAATAAAATGTGTTAATGTGAAAAGGGTATTTTGAATTAAACATGTTAATAATGAAATGAAGGTCATAATCAAATAAATTCTGTTGTTGATGAAATAATATTTCATAAAAAAAAGTTGTCTTTTGATAATTTACTGAGTTGTTTCCCACATTGTTGGTTCATTTATCTATTTATTCATTCAAATATTGAATATGTCAGATTCATAATTTTACAATGGACGGCAGTCGCCTGGTGTAACTCTCCACTGAAACTCATTTCAGGCCATTTGAGGTCACAAACTTGAAAATCTTCTATGAGTTGACATAGAGTGCCCTACAGCAACATTAGATTAGCCTGAGGCTAGACTGTCCAGTTTGGGAAGGAGACACAGAGGTTAGCCTGGCCTTTTTAGTCCTCTGCAGACCACATCCTACACATGATCCAGCCCCTGAAGTGGGACAGGCATTTTAAGCTTTCACTCTGGTTTTACCATGACACAGTATCTGCATAAACTTTTGTTCAGGTAGTCAGGGGTTATATTTTATGGTGCTGTCCTCTCAGACCCATTCCAAAGCGCCAGAGCTGGGAACAGCTTTCGCCGGGCTCAGTGTTACTGTGGGTTGCTGCAAAGTAACCGCTTGAGTACACTGTGCTCATAACTCTAAGCTCCCATCTCACAGCAGCAGGCTGCAGAGTTCATAAGCAACGCAACGTAAAACACAAGTTGAAACCCCCAGAAACTCAAGACTCTGGGGAAAGCACTCCAAGGGCAGCCAGCTCCAGACTGCTGCGCAAACACTGCCACTTCCTCTGGGGAGCTCCCAGCTCACACAATGAGGTCTGAACATGTGCAGAAGACCTGCAGAGAATGAAACAGGAGGGAAAGGGTAAAGCCATCACAGGAACACAAATTAGGGAATACTGCGTACAGAAGCCCAGATAGATTACCTCCATGCGACAACACAGAATAATGCATTGCCTCTTCTATACAGTGGACAGTCAAAGGCCTGGCATTATAATGACAAAGGAGATATATAGAAAGAAATAAACATTTTTCTTTAACATCTAATAGTTTTTGTTCACCTGACAAAGGTGCATCAACAGTCACTCATATTTTTAGCCCTAGTTTGCTCCTATATCTCTTTGTCTTGCCACAGTTGGTTGACTCGGATGTTCTTTGCCATTTCATGCTGGGCCGGTAGTGCAGCAGGACAGGTAGTGTCGGTTTGTCTGAGCTCGTTTGCAAGAAACAGCTGTCTACAGTTTCATGTGAGGAGGTTAATGGGAACCTTTGGGAGTCAACTTTGAAGTAAATACAGCCCGGTGAAGCAAAACAATGAGATAAAAACAGCTAAGAAATCCAAAGTTGTGTAGAGTCGGGTGTTGATTCTCAGTGGGTTTTGCATTATGTGTGACCCTTTCTATTTACCCCTTTTGAAATTAAAAACAATATATGTATATTTACAGAGAATCTAAGAAAAATCTGGTTAACACTTTACTTGAAGGTATCTACATAAGAGTGACATGACACTGTCATAACTATGACATGACACGGTCATGAACCTGTCATGAACATTACGTACATGTTATAAACGTTTATGACTGGTGTCATTAAGTGTTATTCGGTTTTTGTAATGACAACTTGACATTAATCAAAGTGACATTACCAGAAGTTGTCTTCGTCATGACAAGTTGACACTGAATTTGTTTGGGATGTCCTTACAATGACAACTTGACATTAACCAGGATGACATTACCAGAAGTTGTCTTGTTGTCATTATAAGGACATCCCAAACAAATTTAATGTCAACTTGTCATGACAAAGACAACTTCTGGTAATGTCACTTTGATTAATGTCAACTTGTCATAATCAAGACAACCCAAACAGTGTCAACTTCTCATCACAAAAAATGAATGACACTTAATGACAGCAGTCATAAATGTTTATATACATAATGTGTAAGACAGTGACATGTCATAGTTATGACAGTGTCATGTCACCCTTATGTAGATACCTTCAAGTAAAGTGTTACCAAAATCTGTCATGCAAGCGTCTTAGAGCTTCACAATAAAAGTAGTAGCAGTAGCTGAAAATAAGTAGAAGTAGACAGCTGTAAGATATAGCATGCTGCACCTAAACAAGCATTATTCAGGAAGGTGCCAATGTCCTTACACTGATATCATCCTGCTGGAGGAGAAGATATTTAACTACCATTTTCCCAGTCACCAATCTGACCCAGTTTTCCTACTTACCTTCCTGTCTGTCCTGCCACAACGGCACACAAGAGCTGCCTAAAGGAGATTTGCACCCACCCCTGGGCTTTACAAAAAGAGGTGGCACTTTCCTAACAATAATGAGGATTGCCCTCATTCCAGTCTGAAGACTCCGGAGGAGGAAGAGGAAGAGGATATTACCGGCTACAGTCATCCGGTGAGTGTGACGTTAATCGTGCCATTATATTTCAGCGAGGACGACCCCCTCACCTGCACACCTCCATGCTGTCCAGGTGCGAGCAAAGCACCGGCACCTGCTGTAGCACTGGGAAACAGAGAGGTGAGGTGTAGAATGAAGAGTCCTCTCATCATCATCATTAGCTTTTATTACTATAGATTATTTTTTTGGAAGGGTGAGGAGGCGCAGCACCCACACAGTCATCAGTGGATCCCTGAACACACACAACCCATGTAAACAAGCATCAGTAATCCTGATCTTGAAAAGAAATGCGGACATGTACTGGGTAGCATTTATAGATTTAGGTAAATATATTACATGCATGAACTAACAGAGTTAACCCTAACCCGTCTATCAGTACCTTGATGCAATCTGTGTTCCTGATTCAATCACTTCCCTGAAGACTATGGCTTACACTGTGAACCTTTGCAGAAATGCAGAGCACAAATTCTGATTGGTTATCTGGGTGGGACACCTCAGTAACATACGGGAGTGTGTCCTCTGTGCTGGGAGAGCAATGTCTTACTAGAATTAGACCTGACAGGGTTATTTCATTTGGGTTCTGTGGGTGGACCAATAAAGAGGGAGCAGGATGAAATTAATATAGGAAATTCTTTCTCCTAGATATGTCTGCCAGAATTTTCATTAGCAGAGGAGAGGATGAGAAAAACTGTAATGGGGCTGCCTCTGCTCCTAGTTCACTATTTATTCTTTTTCGAAAAGTTATTTTAAATATTGTAGTTGCTTTACTGGATACTCACTGCTGCATTGTATTGACGTGTTTGGGTAATTGAAGTAAACCAGTCACCGAAAGTCCCAGTATACTACGTTAGATATTGAATTCCAGAGGCTAAAGGTGGATTTATACTAGTGTGTCAGCTCTATGCTTTAGCCTACGCATGTGGCCCCATGTGTGTCTGTGTCACTTTGCAGTTACACCTTCAAACCACTAGTTGGCAATGGGGTTTCTGTGATGTTGACTTGATTCAAAACACACATTAAACATGGCTTAATAGCAACAATTTCACGGGAACTGTCCATTGGTCCGACATCCCATTGTTCAACCATATTAAACCCATTGTTCCGAAGTCCCATTGTTCCGAAATCATCATGATGCCCTGTGGTTAAGGTCTGGTTAGGTTTAGGCACAAAAACCACTTGGTTAGGGTTAGAAAAAGATCATGGTGTTGGTTAAAATGAAAAAGAAAGTGGCAAACACATAAGCCGTGAGCCTGCTTCACCTCAAGCCTTTCCCAGCTGACCCAGAGCCGGTCGCGGTGCACCATCAAGGTAGAAATACGCCCGCCGGGAGCCGTTCAGCACCACAGACCGTCGGACTAATGGGATGTCGGACCAATGACATGGACCCCAATTTCACACACAAGTACACAAATCAGCTTCACTATAACTCGCAGCATTCACAGACAAAGCATTTGTCTTTTTCAGGACACATTTTCCCCACAAACACAAAATGCTAATGTTATTAGCACAAACCTATGGCATTTTACGTTGTGTAAATTAGCTTAATGGCTAGCGGACTTTTCCTCTACTCATATGAAGCCAGGGACAACAACAACATTTAACAAAGGCAACCTTATAACATTGGGCTTCATTACAGCTCACATGGTTCACCACAGTGGACCCTACTGTGTCATGCCATACACTGCCACCCACTGGCCAGGTGTTGTAGGTGCAACACAAATCTCTCAAAACCAAGATGGCCGTCAGCATGCAAAAGATGTTGTGCGGCTCCAGAATATCTTGCCAATCCTTCTATAATAGAAGACCCTGGCAGGTAAATAAAATCTGATAACATCAAGTAACATCTAAGAAGTAATGCAGTTGTTAAAATTTCCAAGTATTCATTTTATATTATGAGGAAATTACAATTAATCATCTGTCCACAAAACCGGACAACATGAATTGTTGGCTATGTAAGGACTACAATTAATACTATTGCTTCAACTTTGTTGTTCTTGAAAATACTTCATCCGCAGTGACTTTTTTTTTTTTTTTGGCTCTTAATATGTTATCAGAATGTAAATTACAATTTTTGTAAAAAAGACAATGGGGAAGGGGAAGGAACTGAGTGAGGGACAGGGGTACAAGAGGGAGAGGTAGAAAAAGAGAGGGGAGAAGCTGCGGAGTCAGGAGCAAGGTTCACCACCTTTGCATAGCATTGAACAGTATTAAAACATGTTAAAATATGTGAGTAGTTAAACAACATTTAAAAAATCTGTTTTTATAGTTTCACATGATATATATCATTTTTTTAATTGGTTTATGTTTCTTAAGTTGAAAACTTAAACGCATGCTTTAAAAAAATGCATGTTTATTTTTTATTTTCATGCCTAAAGAGGGATTAAAAAACACTTAACCAAGGTAGTAATAATTCATGCATGCTAATGTTATTAGCACAAGCCTATGGCATTTTACATTGCACAAATTAGCGTAGCCACTAGCAGAGATTTCCTCTACCTAAATGAAGCCAGTATAAATCACACACAAAACATAAAATGCTATTTTGTGGAAGCTTTATTGTCTTCACAATTTAATTTCTTATCTGTGAAATAAGCGCAAATAAAAGCTTTGTAAGGGAAATGGTTTGTTGCTGCGACATGTAGTTACATTTCTGGGGAGGTGCACCAAGGGTACGGCATCGTTTCAACACAGAACTACTGTATAAATCCCACTTAAGGAGGATAGGCTACTTATAAGAGAGTGTCTAGCTTATATGTTACATGTGATGATTGTGGATTTGTTACACACTGAAAGGAGTTTATAAAGTATCTGTGAAGAAACTACCTGTCTAATAAGGCAGGCTTCAACATGAAGGCAGTGAAGTGCACCTCGAAACATGTTCTGTGTGCTGTAATAGCTGTCAAAGTGAGTAAAAATATAATTCACGTGGGATTAGTTTCGTATTGCAAAGAAGAAGAAGTAGAAATCCCAGGCTGATGATGATTCATGCCCCTTATAAGTTTCTAGGGTGACATTTATGAGCTGCTTCCTCTTTGTTGTGATCAAATCAACAAACTCAATCAATTAAAGCTTAAAGTTAAATCCTGAGAGGTTTGATCCTGACAGATACTCCAGAGCGAAAGACAGTCCTCTGATCAGACGGCACAAAACACCTGCAATTAAAATGAATACGTGCATGCCTGTGTGTAAGTGTCTGCTTGTTAATTGACAGGGAACAGAAAGTGAGCACATTGCGCACATAAGCAAAACCGCAACGGACCGCGTTAGCTTTCGACGACTCTTGGCTGTAAATGAAAAGGGACACATCGACCAGGACATTGTTTTTGCACAGCGTGTGGAGTCTGGAGCCTGCCACTGTACACATTTTCCATTTCATCTCTTCTCTGAGAGCAGACCATTTCATCACTTATTTAGCTTGTTTCTGGTTCAGCATCTGTCCATCTCCCCCTGTCTCTCCATCTCTCTCCCCGGGTGCGCTTGCAAGTTTGAGTGTGTGCATCGGAGCGGCTGTGATTCACTAAAAGTTGTCTTTCATTTAGTGCTCTTTTTATTTATTTTATGGCTGTCTTGTTCTGGAAATTCATTGTTGTTAGGATGCTTGTCTCTCCCTGGTGAGACGTTTCCTTTTTTGACTTAAAAATACGACACAGCCGAACTTGGAAAGAGGATTGAACTTGTGCCAAAACATCCCTTCCTTCGATCGTTCACCAAGACGCTGATTAACTCCTAAACGTACATATTGGTAGCTTGTAACCTCGCAAAAACACAGAGGTTTAAAAAAAGCTGAAAAACCTAAGGAGGGCATGTTTAACACAACCAGTAAATGCAATGCTTCTTCATCAAGCCAGGGAAGGATGTGATTGTATTAGATCATTCATCAGCCACAGTCAGTACCTGCAGAAAGATGTGAATCTAGGTCAGTAACTGGGGCTTGTGAAGTAGAAAATAGGGAGAATCGTTGCCGGTATCGAAGGCTGTGAATGGAGTGGATGTTGGCTCACATATTGTGATTGAACAGGAGCAAGAGGTGCAGTCCTGTAGGACATCACCGGCCGATGTGTCCGTGGTACTTAAGGAGCACTGGGTAGTTGTTTTGAAGTACTTGTTCTTCATGAGATAAGACATCAGAAAAGACTTAAGTATGCAAGGAAATTCAATCGATGGTTGATCTAAATTATTATCAACATGTGCAATAAATAAAAAAGAATAATAATAAAGACACACACTCTTGCACTATTTAAAATGTATCCACACACTCCAGACTTACATTTAAATAATACATAAGTACAGTTTTGAATATTATATCTTGTCAATAGAAGCAATAGAAGCTCCTCTGTTTTATGTTGCTTTGATTTAGTACACCATGTATCTCTACGTTTTATTACAAATGCAAAGTCACTTACTCATCACAGCAATCTTCAAAATAATGTAAGAATGTGGTGACAGAGACATGTGATTGTTTTTCTAGAAAGACCACTACTTTAAAATGGTTGTTGTTTTATTGTGGATTTTTGTATTACACTATATGTTGTATTTGTTGCATTGCATGTGCTTTGATTGGCTGCTACCTCGGCCAGGTCTCACTTGTAAAAGATTCTCAATCTCACTGGGACTTCCTGGTGAAATAAAGGTAAAAAAAAAAATAAGAAAGTAAAATGTATTTGGTCCCATTATTTGATGGTACAACAAAATCATGTGAATGTATGTGATGTTTTTTGTTGTACTTTCGACATATTTGAAGTATACTTTAAAATTAAGACAGATGACATTTTCAGATTTGTCACTGACATATTCAAATCATACCAACAGTACATGCTCAATGTATTCGAAAGTATGCTATGCTAAGCTAAGACACCCTTAAGTGTAACTGTTCAAATAAACACAAGAAGTTTGTGCTCTAGAGAAAGGATCAGCACTCACTGAATAATCTCCTAAGCCCTATGATAAGCTATTATGGCAAGGCTTAACTATACAGACCAGTGAGTGATAACTAACACGTCTTTGGGGTCATCAGGTGGGAACCTCCTTTCACCAGTGTTTCGTCTAGTTGGTCCCACGACACCTCCAGGAGGCTAGACAGTGATCTCTGGCGTCCCAGAAACACTCCCCTAATGCCAGGTCTCACTGCTCCCCGCACCAACCCAACAACCTCCTTTATGTTACTTACACATGGCTTTCTCAGCCCAAACAGCACTGCCACCTTCAACAAACCCAGGCTCCATACATGCGAGCTCCAGGTAGTGACCGTGCTGTTACTACCTTTCCTAGCACATTCACCATACTCTGTTTCACATGCTACATATCATAACTCCAATATAAGCTAAAGTTAAAGGAGACAGAGAAGATAAACTCACAGGCTTTCTCAGCCCAAACAGCGCTGCCACCTACAACAAACCCAGGCTCCGTTAATGCGAGCTCCACTTTGTTGTACTTATTTTAAGATTGTAGAAAATGTATACATTTTGATTGTACTCACAGGGGTGACATAATGTATGTGTATATACATATATCAAAATAGCACAGTCAAGTGCACTGCTGTGTAATTCAGTATATTTTAAACTGCACTGATTATATATAATTAATGCGTAACGTATATTGTTAGTGTGTCAAAGTAATTCATCATGAATGCACATGAAAGTATGCGAATAAATTCACTGCAATTTATTTTTACACGGTTTAAAAGTAGACCAACAACCTACTTCATGCTAACTGTATAAAGACAGTGGTGTTTAAGGTGACGTCCATCATTCAGTATTGTATCCAACGTTGTACTATGGCCACGGAAAATCTCTGATTGGCTGGGAAGTGTCTGTGAGTGTGAGTTTAACCACCTCTGTAAATCAGCACACGACTAAACTGCTGGTTACCATAACAACAGCAAACGATGGGATTATGACCAGCCGCTAAGGTAAGTGTTTCCAACTAGCGTGCTGCTTTGTGACATCATCAGGATGGTGTTACCTGACAGTTTAAACAGATGCGCACGTGTCCTCTGTCTCAGGGATTAATAAAGAACTCTTTTGACCCGTGCGTTCTCTTTGCACTTTCTTATTATGTGAGAAATTGCTGTCCATTAGATTCATGTAATTATTTATAAGTGTTTAATAAGTTAATCCATTAAATTAATTTTCTGGACTGTGCTATTTGACTGTTGCACACCCAGTGAGACACACACACACACCGCGACACACACATACTCTCCCACACAGACAGACACAGCCACAGAGGAAAATAAGCCTTGGGACACTGCTGCAGGAGGAATTCCAAGGTGTTTCTCCCCACTCATCGGGCTTGAGCATTTCTCCAACCTGTCTCCTGTCACAACACTTATTTACCAGGGGAGAAATTGCACCTGAAAGATCTTCCACAAGGAAAGCTCATGGGTGGCCGGGGACAATACAAAGAGGAAAAAAAAATGAAATAGATACAGAGAGAGCGAGCAGGGGGGGAGGTGGGCAGGAGGAAGCGGGAGCAGAAATGGCACAGTGAGACAGAAAAACAGCTTGGGAGGCAGTGCAGCGGAGATGCTCCAGGACCCCTGGGGATGGGCAAACTCAGCACCATCCTAATTTTCATTTCTCGGTGTGCAACCCCAGATGATTAGGGCGTAATGATGGTTATTCTAATTGGCCCTTTGTTTCTCTAGTTTCGCATGATCACATGAGCTCCTAGGAACATTAACATACACACATTAAAGGACACTTTTGCGCTGATAATCCTATAGGCTCTCACATCCTGGAGGTGGAGATGTCATGTGTAGTGCACTGTTAGGAAAATGTCCCTCTGGAGGAAACTAATGAAACTGAATTGCAAGCTCTGATTTTCATTTTGGGAACTGTAAAAAAAAAAATGCAGCCAAAGTCTTTCTGATCCACTGTGAGAGCCACTCAGACGAGGATAGGGTTATGTAACATTTTTAAAAACTTTTTAGAAGTGACAAATGGCTGCAGTGGAGCTCTGGTAATTGGAAGTATTATGGTTACATTTTTTTCTCCAGTGAACACTTCTACCAGGTCAAAGCAATCATGGTGGTGATTTTTGTCCGTCTCTCTGGGTAAAACATCCAAAATTACCACTTGACTGGGAAAATATGTCTGAAGCATTTCTGCCCAAAAGTTGGTCATTCAAGTCTCATTTTGATGATTACTGGCAGTTGAATTCAAGTTTGTGCTTTCTGAAGTGAAGTGATGATTACTCAAAGAACTTTTGATTCACAGTTTACATACTGCTGTTGGATTCTTCTGTTGCTTTTCATAGATGTGTCCAACCAATTAATGTTCGATTTTTCAACCGTTAGTAATTCTGATTATTACTGAGCATCACGCCGTGTTCTAACTGGATGTGACACAAGCAAGCATTAATTAATATAAGCCTGTGTTCACATAGCATTTTATCTGGAAACCTGCATCTTTATTTCAGTTGTACTCAGTGAGGAGAGAACGACTTGCCCAGAGTTGTTTTTCATCTAACAAAAAACAGCATGTGGACACAGGCCCTAATTCAGTTTGAATGCATTGTTTTCTATTGGAATGCCCTAAGGAGTGCTCTATGCCCTATGGTCATAGACTTTCCACATCCAGATACGACATGCAAGGTACCCTGGGTGTGTTGGTTGTTGACATTCTGGGACGCCGTCAAGTTCACAGTAAATTTAATGTTTACACACAGTTTCTTTATAAATTAACGCACACTGTAGGTACAACACTGCAAGTTGACAACAAACACATGGTTAGGTTTAGGAAAAAAAAAACACGGATGGACTTAAAAAACTTCGGGACACAAACGCTTCTCTCCCGGGTGAAAGTCGCTGTTTGTTGGACCCATCCACCACCTCTCCAGCCCACCCTACTCAGACTTTCACTGCCTTAACTTTCGTTCTTGTCCTGCCACGTTTCTCCCTGATGCCGCAGGGCACCATTAAACTATAATGGCAAAATTACACTTTTTTTTAGTTGGTTTCTGACGGAGCAAGTCACTGCCCAAGTGCTGGATTTCAATGACTTCGGAGTGAGACTGTGCTCGAAGTGTCGCAATGGACAAGGAACAGCTGATTCACAAGATTGAAGGAGGAGTTATCTATACCAGTGGCAGGGGTGTAAATATAGACAGTGCATGCAGTGCAGTTGCACTGTGGCCCATGAGGTGGAGGGCCCATAGAAAGAATGGGCCCTTCCAACAATGTGTTGGGTGGAGAATAGACCCTTATGAGTTACTGCCACCTTGAAAATAAGCCTGTCTCATTAAATTAAAAACAGTGCCATTTGTTATTAAAAGGCAAACCCATCTCCATCATATTTATTTTTTCTTTATTTGTAAAACAGTCAAGAGCATCCATACCAAAATGATATGCTTATTCTAGAAATATAAACTTTAAAAATTGTTAAATAAATAATTTCTGGGGCTGTCAAAAAGATGTGTTCATTTCAATTACTTATTCACAGAAAAAAATAACGCTCATTAATCGCGCTCTGTGGTGCCCTTTGACCTGGTGCGTCATTGAAGGCCACAGTGGCTTTGTCACATGATGAAGGAAGATAAGATGATGCTGCTTGGCCCTGCAAATGGAACATTTGCATTTTATAACACCCAGATAGAACTGTTGATAGGAGCACCATTGTCTGCAATTTATGCAGTAAGGAATTTTCGAACCTTCGGAGTACTTAAAGCCTGAAATATCACCGCAAGGGAAAGCACTGAGTGGCAAACCCAGATGTCAGAGCGAGCACAGCCTCTGATGCTAGCAGCCAAGCAGCCAGCCTTGTCAAGCTACACTTGACCAGGCGTTCAGACGCAAACTGAATAAGTCTACCTGTGACTGACTCACTACTCCCTTACAGAATGGATTTTTGGTGGGAGAGGACAGGGGGACAACTGTGTCCAAAATCCAGCAGCTTCACTACGACACATCTGCCAAAATTCATTTGAACTGAAATTTTGAGAATACTTTCACAGTATGTATACAATTCACAGAGCATGTTATTAAGTCAATTAATTTTTCCAATTGTTTGACAGCCCTAATAATTTCTTTGGTATTTTTTGTTATATACAGATATGCAATGATGGTTGCTGGGTAATATGAATGTTGATGTTATCCAGTGTCAAGTCTCTGATCACGTGACGAAACAATATGTGCACGATAGCATGCACTGGGGCCCCCTTCGCAACTACCTTACGTCACTGAGTAGTGGTGCCCAGCTGGTGGGTCACGGTCCAAAAGTGGGTTGTGGGTCCACTCGGAATGACTAATGACTAAGGAGAAATCTGGACCCTGTAGCTCTAGCTGGACCAGTTGGGAACCACTGATCTATACATTTCTGGCTTGCTAAGCTGGAGTAGCACTATCAAGGCAACATCCTATTTGCTGTTGGCTATATGCCATCTCCAGGTTTTCTGTTAATAAGTACAAACACACCCATCTCCAGTCTGACATTTGTGAGAAGCTTATGGGTAAGTGGTTTGTTTACATGATCTGACAGAGTTCCGTATTTAACGAATGCAGCGTTGACAGGGAGTGTCCAACGTAATGCGGTGGTCGCTGTAATTGGACGTTGGCTTGCTGTTGAGACACAGCCTCAGGATGAAAAGTCGGTGTATCTGTAATCTTCTGTTGACTTTATATCATTTCTGATGTTGTGCTCATTGGCACGAGTGAGCTTGAATCTACCCTGTTGCCCATTGATTTCTGTCTCCAGTAATGGCCTACCTCGAGTCATCTATTGTGAAATCTGAGAGGCGGTGGATGACTGCTGTTATCAAACCATGTCATGAAAAAAGAAAGAGAAGGAAAAAGCAGACATCCCGCGGATCAATTCAGACAGACAGATACATATTGGTCCTCCAGGCTTTCTCTTGGTGATGTTGATGTTTGAGTCTCCCTTTCTGACTAATTAAATTCAATCTGTTCTCAGACTGACATCGAGGTCAGCCGGAGCAGTCAGGTATGTTATGCATATTCAGAATTCTCTCAACCAAGCACAGAAAAAGCAAGGTTAGGAGGACTGGTTGTTGAAGAGCTGCGCGTCGAGCAGAGTCAATCCCACACCCACAATCATAAGGGCACGGTGTCACATGAAAGTATGCACTAAACTTAATGGATACTAGTTTTACCATGTGCACTCGTGCAGTTGATGCACCGTCTCTTGGGAGCTTGTTATACCAACTGCTCTATAGAGAGTCACATGCACATATGCAGGGACCGGCTGTGGGAGATATGAGATTGATTTTTATGCAGGCTTCTGTTTTACTGCATTTTTTCCCCCGGAAGAGGATGCTGCATTGTTTTCAGGAGCAGCTGTTTCTCCTGGGTTCACTGCTTTCTAATGATGTAGCCCAAAACACATCACCCATGAAAGTGGGAGCTGGAGTTGGCATTGCTAAAGGGTGCTGTGTAGGCGCCGGGCTCTGGCGCTGACAGTCATCTCTGTGATGTTCTGGAGGCCTCCCAGTCCTTTATCATGCACAAGGGACGAAACCCGGCAGACTGATGGTAAAGGAAGGCTATCATCAGAGGATGCATTTAATTTCCATAAAGATGACTTTGTTTCCTAATTAATCTCCTGGCTCCGTCTCCCCACTTTGCTCCTGTCACTTCTTCAGAATGAAACATGGCCGGCAATTTGTTAAATCAATTATTCCGGGGGAGGAAGCGAGGCTTTCGGCGAGCCCCCGTCCGCACAGACACACACATACACGCAGATGTGTACACACAGGCAAGGCGGGCGAAGGACACTGATTTTAGAGACACCGACTGGCCTTCGAGTGAAAAGGTGGACAGCGGCGTTGGAATTTGGGATCTGGGAAGCATGAGAGAGAAACAGTTTGTCCTTGTTGACATGGCAGAAAGCTTTATAAACACTTGGCTGACGAGGACTCTCCTTGGACTTATGCCCTGAACTCCTGCAGAAAAACAGGACTACTGAGCCCCGAGGGACAAGATACACAGAGAGAAAGAGAGGCAGGAGGAGTGAGGGCGAAGTGACAGAGAGGGACATGAGAAGGGAAGGAGAGGAGGCTACTGGGAAAACATGGATGCCACAGGGGAGAACAAATGAGAGCCAACAATTTAAGACAAAGGAAATCTTTCTTTCTCCGTCTTGTTCCAGCTACATTTAAGAAAAAATAAATCCCATGCAGCTCAGTATTTCATTCCGTGTTCCCAGTTCATTAAAATGCTGATGTAGAATAAATATTTTTGATACCTGACACATGCTGAAGGTGCAGCAGGGCAGGAGATGAGGCTCCGGCTTAAAACCAAAAAACAACAAAGCACATTTTAGATCAAGTTTGACTCATCAATGATCTACAGGTGCACAGAATAGCAGCATGATTCATTCCGGGGCGAGACGAGAGACAGCGGATTGGTTCCAAATGAAAAAGCTGACTTTCAAATACGAAGACAAACAGAGCGCGGGGCCTGATGGTGGCGTCGGCTCTTTCTGGCTGTATTAGGGAGAAGAGGAATAGCGTGGCAGGATGTGTTTAAATCAGAGCGCTCTATCTTGTAGTGGGACACATTTCATTAAGCCCAGCAGCTGGGGCCGCGGCTCCATGCGTCCACACATCTATCATACAAATCCATCAGGCCTGTCTCCTTCCTGCACTGACAGCATGTGTGTGATAGGAGACGGTCCCCCTGATCAGACAACTCACTGACTGCCCGCACTTACTCATTTCCACTTCCATCTTCTCCTTTCTGTGTTAAGATTTCTTATTTGTGCCCCCCCCACCCCCCCACCCCCCCTTCTCTCCTAACTCTCTGTCTTTCCATGGCGCTCTCCATTTCCCTCCCTTCCACCTTTGTCCTTCATTTCTCTCTTTCACCCAATGTTTTTTAGGGGGGGACAGATGTTGCCCAGCTCTGAATGGATTCTGAACCCTGCTGTTTCTTCTCTGTTTCATTCCACTCCCTCATGCTTCCCCTATCTCCGTCTCCCAGTGGGGTGGGCGGCATTCAGATCTTTTATGGTAGTAAAAATAGAAGGAGAACAATGTGCTGCATTACAAGTAAAAGTCTTGCTTTCAAAGTAAAAGTAATTAAATTTATCAGTTAAATGTGCCTTGCTATCAAAGCTAATAGGCACTTAGCCACTTCATGTATGGCAAATCTGGTAGCTATTAGATATCAAATGAGCCAAGGGGAAATCAAACAGCAACCTCTGGGGCTGAAAAGTGAAGACGATGCCCAAAGTCCCAAAAACTGCAGGTCCTCGAATGGCCACTTGAGGCTGGCTCCAAAAGAGAGTCAGTAAGCACAGACCACCAGGTCAAAATGGCCGACTTTTCAGCAGGAAATAAACATTCTGGTACGTTTCCCCATTCATGACAGCTGTACACATGCCGCGTCTTTAACCGCCTGAAGGTCAGGTACTGAGCATTACTTTTTGAGCCAGCTTTCAAGAGCACAGCAACAGGTTGTGTCTGAGGTTGCTAAGCAACCTTAACAAGCACCGTATCATAGTCTATTTACCTGGAATCCTGAGTGCAGAGCTGAACTTCTTCCAGGAGCTGTTTATAAGTGTGTAGGCCTATCGTCTGTGGGACACAAGAAAACCTCTGGCAACCCTGCACCAAAATGACCAACTTCTCCAATTTACCACAGACTGATATTTACGGAAGAAGCGAAAGATATCTGTCACACCCTAAAAAAATAGGTGCTCTGGAACACCTCAAATGGCATTGCTCTGGCATTTGAGTGCACCTATTGCAGGTCTACACTGGAAACAATGAATTCGCACCCCTCCCTTAAATATGGTCATCTCTAGTTCCAAAAAATACAAGATGGTGGCAGACAAAGTAGACCAGGCCTGCTCAGATTCAATCACCGGCAATCGCTGCACAATGCATACCGGTTAGATTTGTGTTTCGACTTCATTCCGACTTCCTTTACAAAAGTGGACAGCAATAATCTCACAAGAGCAAGGTGGCTGCAGTTTTTAAGGACGGCGGCTGCAGCTGTTCTCCACCAACTGCACGACCCAAGGTGATGATGAGAAATGCTTTGCTCTCACCTGATTTAACAGCTGATTGGTTTAGATGTTAACTAATAAAATGACATTTGTTATTTTTTAGATTTTATTTGTTTGATGTGAAGGTTTATTCTGCTAACAGAATACATGTTGTGTGACTGATGGTGAAGTTCAGTTGTCAGAGACTAAATACCTTCATCATAGACCATACAGAGTTTATTGTATATTAACATTACACTGTTTTAATGATTGTATTTAGTAGTACAAAGACTTGTGGTCAGTGGGATATGAGGATTCTTAAAATAACCTCTGTACAGATGTGAAACTCTTTTAGACCATATTAGACTAATCTTTAATAAAAACTGTTGTCTTGTTTTGTTTATGAAAACATCAACCTATTAGCCTGTGTAGCTGAGGGGACAGGTCTGCTCTGCAGCAGCAAGCTGATATGATGCTGATGTACATGACAGTTCATGTAAAATTGAGGTTGAACCCTGAATATAAATTCCAGATCACCTGGAAAGCATTTTATAGTTACTGTGTCATAATTAAAACAATTGGAGACTGCCAATAAACTGAATTATCTGCCTGATGACATCTTAATTAATTGGCATCAGATCTAACAGGATGTGACTGTTTCTGTGACTTCCTGTACAGACTGAAGGCTGCTGGAAACTGTCGGGAGACTGTTTCAGGGCAGGTGCACCTGGCCCTCGTTATCACCCTCCTCTCCTTGCGTATTTAGTCTTAGTGCACCCGTTGTCTTTTGTCAGTCCACTTGCACTTCAGCCTCTTCCCTCAGTTTTGTTGCCTGCTTATTTTGCATTTTTCTCAGCTTTACGTCATTAAACAGCCTTTTACTGTTTCAATCTGCCTGCCTGCTGTACTGCCTTTGAGTCCTCTTTTGAACTGTGGAACATGACAGCTATCAAAGGAGGAGACTCTCAAGGGAGCTCCACTACCTGCAAGGCCAGGGTCATGTCCTGATGGCAGTAGTTGAGCAACTGCCAGAAAGGCTACCATACTGACATCTTCAGCTTGTGTTAGTTTGTGGATAGTTATTAGTTAGCTAGCTGGTATTGCTAACTTAATTTCTGTAACTAGACTGCTAATTTGTCGTCATGCAACTTTTGCAGTTATCCAGCAGCTTCAGGTCAGCCTGGTCCCACTCCCAGGGTGTCAAAATACGTCACTTGGGCAGTGTTCCTGGCATCTGTAACGACGCTGGATGCACTCTTTAGTGCCCATATGAGATGCACCAGGCTTCACCTCCAATGTAAACCCATCTGCTTCAACAGTTGACGTTCAGAGCAACTGACATAGTGTAAAGAGTGTTTAAGTTTGCTCTGGGTGGGCAGGAGGGCAGTAGGAGGGCCCATCAAGAACCAAGAGACTTGTGTTTTGTCATTGAAACTGAAGGTCAAGGTTGTTTCCTAACCCTAACCAAGTAGTTTTATTGCTTTTTGCTAACTTAACTGTCGACCCCTTCTTAGTGAGTCAACTTGTGACTAACCGCCAGCCCCTTCTGCGCTAAGATACAATGCAAAGGCTGTTGCCCAATCATCAAAATATGATAAGTAGGAATGAGATCAGGTTGACTGGAGTGGGGCTTACGCTAATTAACATGTAGCCTGAAAAATCAGACAGGTTGTGTGTGTATGTGGCCAAGTAAAAACAAAAGTGTCATTAATTGCATTTAGATTGTATCCAGACGTGAGTCACTTGAAATGACAAGTGTAAATGGAGCCTTAATCTTGGCAAAATCAAAGCTCAGCTCTTTGAGGAAGCTCTAGAGTGCAAACAGCAACGGGGATTCTGCTGGAAGAACTAATTCCCCCTTAATTAACACATAAATGAACATAAGATCTTAGAAAAATGAATCCGCACTTAGCATACTGGGAGGAAGTGAGGGTGGTGAGGGGAGCTGCAAATGGCGGCCTGAGTGTATCAGCAGATTAATAGTGTTAAAGGTGTCAGGTTGTAATGGCTGTGCTGTGCACCTGCATGAATATGATTGGGCATTGCTAGTTGCTCGTGAGAAACTGAGGCATGAATCAAGCAGCTGATGCCAATAAGCTAATGCAAGTCTGACTCCAGTGCTCTTCTTGAGCTAATATGCTCCAAGCAAGGAGAAGCTAAAGCCCCGTTTCCACCAAACACTTTCAGTATGGTACCTTTGGAACCAAAAGTAACCCTTCAGACATGGTACTAAGTCAAGTAGCATTTCCACCGCAAACAGTGCTCTTAAATGTGGGCGGGGTTGTTGTCACTCACTGCTCCGTCCAGCACTCACTGTATTTCCCTATTACCGGTGACAAAGATGGAACCATAGACATATATACGTAGATGCCGCATCGAGTGGGTTTGCCCGCTGCTGCGATACGTCAACGTCAGCACTACCTTGTTCTCTATAGCTGATGTAAGGTGAATTACTCCTGTGTGGGATCAATAAAGTTCTTATCTTAGCCATCTGAGAAGATCAAATACATTGTTTTTGGTGCCTAACTGTTTCCCAAATATGTTAGTGTGTGTGTGAATGAATAAACGAGAGGCATTAACGTAAATTTCTTTGAAGAAAAGCGCTTTATGAAATTAAGTCCATTCACTTATTAGTTTACAGCGCAGCCTTGCCACATCCAATATGGCGGCGACGTTGGCGTACGGCTCAGCGCTTGATGCAGCGTCTATGCATATATGTCTATGGATGGAACGGTTCCATTGGTACCATCTACAACTTTTCACAGTGGAAACAGAAAAAAGGCATACAAAACGTAACTGCACTGTATCCTACTGTGTGGTGGAAATGGGGCTGAAGTGTAAGCACTATATATTTCGGGTCAATTAACCACCAAAGTATCCATCACAAATTAGACTTATTGTTTAAAGTAACTAATGACAGCAAGCAAATAAATACAGTGAAAGAAAAGGTACAATATTTCCCCTTTTTTCTTTGTCTTATGTAGCATGTGGAGGTGCCAGTGATGATGTACATACACCCACTGATGATGAAGTTGCTTCTGTGCCATTTATAAATCAGATTATTTAAAAGCAGAACTGAAGCGTGACAGTGACACTGCAATATGTTGTGTGCTGGGTGGTTAAAGGCCCTGCAATATGTAAGAAAGTTAAAAAGGCATGCATCTAATGGGGGGTGTAGTGGAAGTATAAAAAGGTCTGATACTTAAGCAGACTACTTGAGTAAATGCACTCTGTGTCCTTCTCTTTCTCTATCTCCATCTATCTTTATGTCTTTACTCCACCATCTGATCCCCTCATTTCTGCCTGATCTGTCTGCAGCCCTCCACTGTGCTCAGCAGCATGCAAACGCTGGGATGTAATTGGAATGGGTAACGCAGTCTGAAGGGGGGGGGGGAGTAGCCAATTAGGGGGCTCTGGTCAGGGAGCTTTGGGGTGAGGGGTCACAGTGTAACTCGTCGTCCCGTGCTTGCTTTTCTGGCAGCGCACCAATCCGTACGAGCCGCGGCGAGCGTGAAAGCCGGGGACTTTGCGGGGTGTGACTCGGCAAATCAGAGGTCCATTCTGAGAAGATGAAGTGCATCAAACGCTTGACCTACAAACTACTTATTAATGCTGTTGTTAATGAACCATCAGGATCTTTCAAATCCAGTAATGAGGGTTTTTGTATGAGGGTTAAGATATATGGATAGGGAGTGCAGAGGTGTTTGTGGCTGGCTACGCTGACTGCTAATGCTGCTTATTTCTTATTTCTTTCCTTATTTCTGCCACTGGTGTGATATACAGAGGTGACCTTCACTCCGCTTGCTGTGTCTCAGTCCTGAGAGAGAACTCCCTTGAGCCCGAGATCTGTTTAAAAGCTTAATGGAGCCGAGTCTTAAGAGATACACGGTCTGAATCATCTTTTTTTAACTCTATGCGCGCAGACTGGAGAAAAATCTCAGGGAAAGGTTTAGCTACACTTACACTTTGTGACATCTAAGGAAAGCTGAGGGAAAAAAACACTGCTTGGCAAATGTGTAATGAGTTCTTTATCAAGTCTTTCTGGCTTTCAAAGTCACCCACACCAGTCGACATGCACACACCTAAAATATAACTGTAACAAAAGTTTATTTTCTTAATCAAAACAAATCGTTTTACAAGGAAAACGTAGTTTCAAAAGGCCAAAAGCATACCTCCATGCATAACAGCTGTGAAATAAACAAAGAAAAATTAAGGAAAGATATTAGAAATAAATAAATATGTATCATCAGCGAAATGTTAAACCACAGTGAGTGGGTGGATGGCACATGAATTAAGTGAAGACAAAGTGTTACTAATGTTAAAATCTGAGCTAATTCAGATGAATGGCTGATTATTCAAGTGCACTCTGTGTAATATGGAGCTTTCATTTTCGCATTATGCTTCAACTGTGGAATAACTTGTCATTGCCTCTTTTCTGGGTGCCCACACTTGGCCTGAAACTGCTCCGTCTTATCTCGTGCTGTTGTGCTGTTGTGTCGCCAGTACTTTACCCTGCTATGCAATACTGTCACCATGCATTGCTTACATGCACTCTGTGAGCAGATCACACTACAAGTATGACCACTTGTGCTCCTGCTCGTCAGATTAGAGTGATAACCAACTCTGAGGAGTCGGAAGGCTGCTGCATGCCGGGCGGAAACACAAATTCTCATGGTCGCTATGGGTGGGAATGCATCCTACTTTCCCTTCACCTTCTTTAGGCAGTGATTGGCCAGATGTGTTTCGGTGTGAAAAACCCACCGTGTGGTATCCTGCTCATTCTTTAAACATCCACTCCTGCCGTACTGTCGCCTGCTTCACTTGCTTACCATAAATAGCTTTGAGGAAAGGCACTGCATGTGGGGCAATTTTAAATTCAAAGTGAAATGAGTTGCGTTCTGCTGAACACCAGGAAACCGTCCTTTTCACAAAAGCAGGGGAGGAAGATTCATTCCCTTTCATTTTTGATCACAGGTGCCCCAAATATAAACTCCATAACTCAGGCATGCTTTACATTCCTGTGTCAAACATCTCTGGGATGCACAGTGAAACAGTATCGCCAGCACACCAGTTACACAATCTAACCCAGTTGCCAGAGTGAATGTTGGCATCGTACCTTTGTGCAAACCACGGATATCTTACATTAGATATTATATATTAACTTTGTACATTTCATATGTAGCTCATATCTTGAAACTTTACTCTTAATGTTTCACTTTTCATTGTGAAGTTGTGACAACACTGTGAAAGTACATGGGGCACGGATGTGACACATCACGTAGGCAGAGCGGAGCAGAGGTCTCTGTAGCATGTGGTTGCTGCAAGCTTCACTCTGTGTACTCTTAGTTTTACCTAGTAGTAATGCAGTTGGTTATCTAGGATTTGGAAGTGTAGGCGATATTAACTAGTGCTGAATTAATTAACTGGATGGTTTTACAACAGGATGCTTTGATTTGAATAATTTATTTTAATGTGAAATGTTAAATTTGCACAAGGTTGCTCTGCTGCTTCATATTACCTCTGGTGCAATGAGACTGTACAAGATTATACTCATTTTTAACATAGTTCTGTGTAGTTTTTAACCTGTTGGAGGGCCGCGGAGTGTTGCAGCACATTCTCACTAAAACGTCATCACATATTGACATTTGGTCATGGACTTTCCACGTCCACATATGACGTGCAAGGTACCCTGGGTGTGTTGGTTGTCGACGTTCTGGGACACTGTGTCCAGTTCTGCCTGTTACATGCATTGTCTGTTTTCAAAATGCACTTCCGTTTTCACAGGAAATGTACACTTTGCATACAGTCTCTTTTAAAGTAAACGCACTACGTGGGTTCAGCACCGCAAATTGACTTTTTTATCCTTCGACAAAAGCACATGGTTACGTTTAGCCAACAAATGCACGTGGTTCGGTTTAGGAAAAAAGGACAGAGTTTTGCTCAACAATCTTACGGCCTCACGTGTGAAAGTCGGTGGTTGTTGAACCATCCATCACCCCTCCTCTTTGCCCTACTTGGAGTTCCGCTGCCTTAACTTTTGTTGTTGTCCCACTGCGTTTCCTACTGACACAACCAGACGCCAGTAAACAGTAATGGCAACCAGCCACGTATCATGCCGATGGTAAAGGACGGCTTTCTTCGTCCGTGTCTGATGCCGGAAGTCACTGACCAAGCTGCAGTTTTCAACGACTTTGGAGTGAGTTGACAGAGCTGCAGCCTGTTAAAATTAATGTTGAGGAGCACGGCGTCTGTGCAGGCAGGCGTAGCTTCTGTAGTAAGTGTTGCAGCCTTAGCTGGTTAAAATGGACGTGCTTTGCTGTAGGCATGCTGCTTAAAGACCTGGTTTTGTCGCAACAAAGATGGCTGGATATGTCCAATGTGTCATTGAAAATAACCACATTTATTACCTATTGGTCTTGAACATTGTAGATGCAGTGATCTACTACTGTTTGCTGCTGAGCAGACATCTCCCTTAGGTGTCGCACCATCCACCGTCCTTGCCACAACCTGTTAAGAAACTCAGCTCATGTAATCTGAACTATGTCACTGTAGAAATGTTGATATGATATGTATACAACATACAAATTTAACATATCAATGGTTTGCAGAAATGTACAATGCTGGCAATGTTTTTCTGGCAACTGGCCTGCACAATCAAAGGTTACAAACTTATAACCCTAGTTCTATTAGCACAGGGGCAGCTCTCTACTCATATGCTGTGTCTCAAATCACATACTTCTGTTAGTATACTTCCATGTAGTATACTATGTGCACTATGTACTTATTGGCGTAGAGCACGGATTTTGACAGGGTAGTGTTGTCTCAAACCAAACACGGCCGTTGTGCACTCACCGGAAATGACAACCGCAAATTAGCTAGTTAGCAAACTAGCATTAGCATTCGTGTTATCGTTCGTGGTACCACATCATTACAGACTGCTAAATTAACCCAGTAAACATACTGCTGGCTTATACCCGACAACAGTATAGTGGTGCTAAGTGCAAAAAGTCCTTAGTCACACATTTCTCGGCCGCTATTTCCAGTTTGAAAAGTGGTCCCTCCCCTTCTGCTACGTAGCCAAGATGGCGACCATTGAGGGCGAGAAGTGTCCATAGTTCCACACTCAACTTCTTGACCGTTTTGAGTGCACCATCCAGGTACTCATA
Organism: Epinephelus lanceolatus; assembly: GCF_041903045.1. Classification (NCBI taxonomy): domain Eukaryota; kingdom Metazoa; phylum Chordata; class Actinopteri; order Perciformes; family Serranidae; genus Epinephelus; species Epinephelus lanceolatus. Next base: position 32,875,139 of record NC_135752.1, read on the forward strand.
GTGCACTGCATTTTTCCATACTTCTCAGTGTGAACGCACTTATGCACTCAAAATATTAAGTGTAAGTACAGAAGCACACGATTTGAGACACAGCATAAACACCAGTGGACAAGGGAGCCTGTGTGAAATAGATTAGACCATTATCATGTTTATAGTATTATGAAAATATATAATTGATGTGTATACACCACATCATTTTGTAAAATCTATATGAAAATAATAAAAGGTTTCTGTATGCAAAGTTTAGATCATGAAATGAGAGGTTTTAGGCATATGATCCCTGGAATCTTTCGTTGTCCTCAGTAGTACAAATCAGTGCCCCATACTGTGCACAACAAGAGGCAACATTTAGAAGTGAATATTTGTCACTGCGGCTGGGGAAAAAACAATTCCTGCAGCGATGATCATAACAGCATCACCTAAAGGATATAAGACACTTCTCTAGTCTATGCTCCGCTGAAGACACGTCTGCAGACATCAAACTTCTCCCCTGGGCTCCCACATTCAAGAGGCAAGTGCTCCTGTTTCCCGTTTGAACACACTTTAGTCCCTAAAAACTTCAAGGATGACATCAGTGTGAATTTCCACATCATGTAGGTGTTATATCTATGGTGATCTCTGATTCGAAGTGATAGCTTATGAGTTTTATTAACCAGCACTTCGTCAGTATGCCTGATTAAAATGTCTCTTGCGAGTGAACTCATCTCACGTATCATGCATGTGTGGGTGAATTTTTCCATCTGCACGAAGTCCAAGAAAAGTCTGTATCTAACATTGCTGTTCTGTTGATGCACACTGAGCACATTCCAGACAATGTTCACAAATGTGTTCACTTGCCTGTTTTACAAAACCCCTCACTTTCCAATTAATCAAGTGCAGTGTGTTAATTAAATTTAATTAGGCTTTGTTTGAATAATGTGTCATTTTCAGTGGTTGAATGTGTGCTTTATTAATTTGGTTAACTCGATACGCTTGTGAGAAACAACCGCAGCGTTGATCTGCATCTAGGTCAGACTGCACAAATTCCACCTCACCCTTTCTTGCATGGTCGCATTCATTCATTTCCCAACCTGAACTGTCTCTCTGGCTTTTCTGCCCTGCCGCTCGGCACTCTTTTACCTCTGGGTCAGAGGGGTTAAAGTTGAACTCAGATTCTTACTGACTCCCTCTTTTCCACCGTGTAATCCCCCGACCGTCTGTGGCCCGATTCCTTGTGAGCGGCAGATGTGAAGCTCATCTCAGACAGTCCCGACACGCTCTCTGACTCCATCTGTCTCCAAACATGTCTGCTTGGTGAGCCGCTGTATTGCTGTAGTGCTTTGAGAGGGAGCTGTGGTTTTAGTGATCTTGAGCCAATCAGAGGATAAAACACAGCATCAGCACCTCCAGGGCGGAGGGTGGGAGTGTGCCCCCTGCTGAGGAGACTAAAGCGATCAGTGTTGTATGAGTTGAACTACAATTTAAAACAGTAGTGGAAAAAAGCACTCAGGTCTTTTAAGTAAAAAGCAAACAATGGGGAAGAGTTTGCACTCTTGACCCCAAAGAAGTGGTGTCAGATGTGTGTGTAGCTAAGGTGAGCAGTCCCATCAAAAGGCCTGAACACAATTTATTTCACATACAAAAAGTGACACAGTGGGGAAAGAAAACATGTTGAGGTGAACATTGTCTGCACAGGGCCATGTAGCTGTTAAATTTGTATTTGTGAAATGTCAATAGGTCATCAAACAAATAGCAATAGTCAGTCAGGGGAAAGGCGAGGCATGAGTATAGTCAATATATGCACATCTCCATGTCTCTACGTACACATTGTGAACAAAACACAAGAAATTCCTACAAAAAGCAGTCAATAAGCTTGCTGTAGCTCACAGAGTGGGAAATAGCATGCGCTAAAAACCAATGTGGAGAGAAGCATCTAAAGTAGAAGCACCCCAATATAAAAATAATAAGTCATGCATTTAAAAATTTGTTAAAGATCCACTCAAAAATGTGCCTTTCTTATGTTAATGTCCCCTAAAATGAATGACCTTGACTATACTGACTTGTATCTGGTCAAAATTTGTCAGTAGAGAGGTGTTTACACACAACCCTCGCTAGAAAAATGTTGGCATCCTACGTTTCTGCAAACCACCGATGTATTTGCATGTTTCATCAACATCTGATTAACAAAAACCCATGGGTTATGGTTTGGAAAAATCATGCTTTGGCTTAAAATACTGAGTTTGAGGGGGCATGATCCACGCTGGAAAAGCAGCAATGTCTCAGTAAAAACAACCTCTTTTCATGCCTGAAAAGCCATTGGTAAAACAGCAACGGTTCGCAACAAAACACCAACGTTTAGTTTACCTAAAAAGCTGCTGGAAACAGCAATCCCTTGCTTAATCACAATCGGTTTTGTTTCTTGTTGGTCACAAACAGTGCTTTGCATCAGTCTACAGCTTGGCAGGTGTCTCAGATGCCATTTAAAAATGCAAATGTAATGTATTTGTGGTTTGGAAAATTATACAAAGTCAACATTTTCTTCTGGGGACTGGGATGTTTCACATTCCTCCACTGAAGAGGGCAGTGTCTCTGCCTTTCCTTAAATCTGAGATTTAAACATGTAGGCCAGGCAAGCTGCATTAGATAGGGGAGACCGGGTATAGTTGTAACAATGGGATGGTTGTAAAAGCATCACTTTCACCAAGAAGGGATGACCTATGAGTCTTTTAATACATTTATTGTATGACCACTTCCTTCTCAACAGATTCTCACTCTGACCTCACATATCAATGTTTGGTCGTGGACTCCAGATACGACATGCAACGTTCTGGGACGCCGTGTCAAGTTCTGCCTGTTACATGCATTGTCTTCTTTTAAAATACACGTACAGAAAATTTTAAAAACAACAAAGAAAACACTACGTCAGTACAACAAAGATGCATGTGGTTGGTTTTAGGCAACAAAAACACGTGATTAGATTTTGGAAAAAAGTAAAAGGTTTGGCTTTATAATCATACGAAATATGGACACAACTATCCTGGGTGAAAGTCAGTGGTTGTTGGACCCATCCACCACCGCTCCCTCCAACCCTACTCGGATTTTTGGGGTCTGCCCACTGGTCCGACAGCCCATTGTTCTGACCATAATAAACCCATTGTTTCGAAGTCCTGTTGTTCCGAAATCATCATGATGCCCTGTGGTTAAGGTCTGGTTAGGTTTAGGCACAAAAACCACTTGGTTAGGGTCAGGAAAAGATCATGGTGTGGGTTAAAATGAAAAAGAAAGTGGCAAACACATGAGCCGTGAGCCTGCTTCGCCTTATCGTGTCGCCGTCTGACGCCACAAGTCGTGGCAAAAGCGCCGGATTTTGACAACTCCAGAGTGAAACCAGGTCGTCCTTACTGACCTTGCATGGGAAATTCCATATCGTATTGATTAGTACATAAACGGTTTAAGTTAGAATTATGTATCTTGTATTAGATTAAAGAGAAGTAGCTTGGGTAAAATCTTTACTCATTTCAAACCACCATGCTGCTACAGCTAGCTAAACAACTGCTGACAGGGGTGACAATGGTTGTAACACCTGTTTAAAAGTGTTACAACTAGCCCCAATGACAATTAAACACATTTCATTTAACAGTCTTATTCTTATTATTACTTTTTTTCAGCATGCCAGGAGAGTTGGTGAGAAAAACAGACAGGAGTGTGCTCGCACATGTGCTCAAATCTGCATCAGATGGGCTGAGGCAGTGAAAGACAGTGAGGTCTGTCCCCAAATAATACCCTATCTGCCATGTGACATTAAGCAGACACTGCAAGAAATTACAAAACCTCAGAGAAAGCGGATCAGCACAGCTGCCCTGTGGGAGCCATCACAGCAGACACAAGTCTTCAGTGCACAGCAAGAAGACGTCTTGACTGGTTACTTGAGTGAATCAACAGACTTGTATTTTGGACTCTGACAGGCACAGTATAGGGAGCTACACCTTAATAGGAAATGTATCCATTTTAATGTGCATTTTTGTTTTGTAATTGGGCCATTTTTAATACTTCAGTCGAACTGTTACAACCCACTGAACTTATCCCGATTGTGGAGCAGGCTGTAACAATGGAACTCCCATGATACAGTTGGAGAAGTTGGAAACATAACTATTTGTAGTAGAAAAATAAGGGTACATCAGGTCAAAGTTCCAGAGAGTTTTAAGTGCTGAGACAAAGAGTGGTGCATCCTTACCCAGTCTCCCCTACTTCATTAATATGAAAGCTAATCATTGTCTAATATGGGACGCACATTATCGACAGGGAAACAGACTTCAACTAGGGCAAAAAAACCTGAAATCTCCAGCACAGAGCGGATTTTTCAGTGCAGAGCGCAAGAGTTAGCATTAGCATAGTGACAGTTTTGACAGCAAACATGGTGGAGTGTGCAGTTATTGGTTGTGAACTGGACTCTGGAGCTTCCGTCCTTTTACTAAAACCCCAGGGTGGCAAATATTAGCATGTTGCACAACTACTATTAGCGCTGTGTTAGCAACTAAAAGCTAATAACTAATATAAAATGCTAACTACAGCCACCATTCTGCTAGTTGCTGACTCTATCTATCTATAGTTTTTCTAATGAAAGAGTGCATATCTTGTTTTTTATTTTAAAATAATAAGAAGAAACACACACAGCTGAATTACTGATGAATATTTATTGAATATTTTGTGATTGAAATCAAAGCGCACATTGCTTGAAATGAAAACGTCTTAAAAAAAAGGTCACATTTTAGTTTTAATATAAAAAGCAAGTTCCCTAAAAGATTACTTTCATTTCTTGCAAACAAATAAATAATTTAAATTTTTGCCATGTCAAAATTAGAAAATAACTTGCATCTTTTTTTGAAAATGTCACATTATTGTTGTAAGTAAAAATCAAGTTCTCTTAAACAGTATAAAATGAATAGCTTGCATCTCTTGCAAACAAAACAAATTTTAAATATTGCCATGTCAAAAGTAGAAAAAAATAACTAACATTTGTTCTGTTTGGTGTCATCTTCATGAAAGCCAAAGTGCAAGGGACATGACGTGTCTCTTTGGTACAAGCCGCTTAAGTTGCTCAGTTGGCTCGATGTTTGAGTTCTCCTCCATGTTGCTTTGGGGTCGTGGACTTCTACACTTGCATTAGTACGTTTTTAAAGGAACAGGACAAGAACATTAACAGAATTTAAAAAAAAAAAAAAAAATTACCGACATGGGCAAGATTACATCCGTTAGAGGTTCTGAATGTCGATTTCCAATAATTTTCTATTAACTGCCCAGCCCTACTATCTATCTGTCTATCTATACTAAATATAGATATATAGGAGGCTAAATTATAAGAATGAAGTACCATAAAATTACAACAGCAAAGTAAAGAACAACAAACTCGAAATTGGAATATGTGTCGTTGAATAAATGCTCTGGTTTCCACCACTGGCTTTAAATATCTCCCCGACTGCCACGTGAGGACTCAATCTCTTTCTTCTTCTTTTTCTATCTGGCCCTCTCAGTGACTCTCTGTTCAGCTCTTACTCCCAATGAATCATTATCCATCTCCCTCCCTCTCACCCCCGCTCGTGTATGGGCAGTATTATAAGACTACAGTGCCCTTTCAGAGAGGATAACCAAATCCCCACTGGAGATGCTTGAGTAAATGACCGTGGGAAATGGGTGTACTTTAGAACACAGTGATACTCTGTCCACGTGGAGGGGGAAGCCTTTGCTGACTAAATCCTCTAGTCCCCTGCCTGGTGTTTACCCCTGGCACCATATCGCTCCAGATCTGAAATCCTGACTATCCTCAAAACCCCATTACAGACGCTAATCCCCTGCCGTGCACACTCTACGCTCCTCGCTCTGGGAGGCATTATGGTTAGACTGAGTAATTTCATTTCCACTGAACCCATGCAAATATTCCTCCTGTCAAATATTTCCCAGAATGCATTCTGTCTTTATTTTTCCAGCCTTGATCTCACACGTGGCCATAAATTACAGGTCTCGTCACAGACACGCTCCTTTTTGCTTGTTTGCTGGGCTTTATGGGACAGCAGGACGCTGCATCATGTGGCGCCACATGCTATAAGCCATGTAACAGTGGTAGCAAAAGAACAGAGAACAAATACTATAATGAGAACATGATATTCTTAAGGTGGTGAAAGTTATTCTGTTTTCTACAAACAGGGAGGAAGAGAATATGGAAGGAGGGAAGAGTGAATGATGATAGAAAGCACCCTCGGGGCCGGTCCGACTCATTTCTGCCAGATATATCTAAATGGATTTCGCCTTGGTGTTAAAAAGTCTTATAGGAAAAGAGAAATACAGTATGCATGACAAGATAGTGGCTGTAAACACTTTAAAAATGAGTCTGCAGATGAAAGGATGGATGCAGCATTTGCCCAAAATGCTACGGTGCTGTCAGAAGCAATGCAGACGAGACAAAAACCACGCTCAGTTTGGGGCTGTGTGCTCCTTTACATGGCACAACAGGGCATCGCTTTTATATTTAATATAGCAAAATTGAAATAATGAAAGTGAGCTAGAAATAGGACTTTCAGAAATAGGCTTAAGGATAAGAAGAACAGGGGAGTTAAGGCAACAAAGTCAGATATAATTTCTACAATTAGATATGTTCTATACTCGTCTCAATGTTTTATTCAGACATGAGGAAATCAAAATAAGTAGCCCACAAAGAAATTACTCATAAGAGATTCCCGTTACATGCTGGAACAGTTTTGTGGTCACAGAGGTTCAAGATATGAATGTGTATGTGGAAGAATAAACGTGTCTCCTGACATAGATATCTTTAGCAGTCTGACTAAGAGCTGGATTTAAGGCTTTCTCTGTGCAGTTGACCCCAGGGGAGGGAGATGTGCGTGAACACAGAGCTAAAGTAGTACTAAGTTTTCAAAACACTTTCTGTGAGCACAGAGATGTTGTAGTGTTCATAGGGATCATTACTATTAATTTTTGTTCTTTAAAACTGGGGTTTGATGCGGATCTGTTTTATTTTAAAAGTAGTTTGAACGTTTAAGGTTGCTTACCCAGAGAGAGTCAAATAGCAAATTCATGTTGGGAAAGTTTTTCTCTTTAGTTTATTACCAAAAGCATTTTTCCTCTTACAGTCCTGTCTTCTAGTGTAGCAGGAAGCACGAGAACTTGTGCCTTTGGACTTTTGTGTATATATTTTTTAATTGGTAAAGTTAGCATTGTCACCTCACAGCAAGAGTTCCTGGTGTAGCCCAGGGTGGGGGAGCCCTCTGTGCAGAGTTTGCATGTTCTCCCCGTGTCATTGTGGGTTTCCTCCAGGTACTCCAGCTTCCTCCCACAGTCCAAAGACATGCAGGTTAATTGGTGACTCTAAATTGTCCGTAGGTGTGAATGTGAGTGTGAATGGTTGTCTGTCTCTATGTGTCAGCCCTGTGATAGATAGGGGACCTGTCCAGGGTGTACCCTGCCTCTCGCCTGATGTCAACTGGGTTACCCCCAACAGGATAAGTTAAACGTTAAAGGACGGCTTTATTCGTCAGTGTCTGAAGCTGCAAGTCACTGCCCAAGAGCCAGACTTTGATGACTTTGAAGTGAGACCAGGTTGCTGTAGCCAGTCCCAATATAAACACATCTGTATCATTACTGGATGTTAAGAGCAACAGACATAGTATAAAGAGAACAAAAGTCTGCTAAAGGAGGGGAGGCTTTAAGAAGCACAGGATTTTGACCCAGGAGACTAGTGTTCATGTCCCATGTGGGACTAAAAGTCAACATTAATTTTTTTTTTTTTTTTTTTTTTTTTGTCATAGTCATGTAAGTCATTTGGAAGTCTTTAGTCACTTTACTAACATTAACCACAATCTTTTCCTAACCCCAACCAAGTAGTTTTGTTGCCTAGACCTTACCCCTGACTCCTTCTGCACCAAAATGCAACACAAAAGTCTAACCCTGGCATCATTATAAGACCACAGGGGCTTCTGCCCAAGCATCAAAATATGACGAGTACAGATGAGATTACATTGTCTAAGGGAAATATCTGGCTCCTTAGCTGCTAAAATTAGCTCTTTAGCTGAAAAGAGCAGTGTGCTGTGGCTAAAACCACCATGAGAGTGATGACAATGAACCAAAACAGAAAAGATTAGAGCCGTAAAACCAAAATGTGCTAAGCTGCTCCTTAAAACTGTGGGGACCTGCAGAGTTGGGTGATACTAACTAATTATAACTATCTTAGTGTCTCCTTTCACATTCCACATGGTCATTTGATCCAATTCATTTTAATACTATAGATAATAGCTACTTCATATATTCAAAATTGGAAGTACTATAAGGGTAAAATGGACATAAAACTAAACATTCCCATTCCGGTCACGTTCTGCTGTGAAGCTCTCGTCTGAGCAATGCAAAGCTCCCCATTTTCCTGTGGGAGCTTGCACTTATATAGGATCAACAGTTCCATACAGGCACGGAAACAAGATCCACCTGCACTCTAATGCAACAAATGCTGGATAGAAATCTCTCAGAGGCTTTTGTTTTTCACTTCGTCTTCTCCAACGTTCCATTACTGTGCTTGCTTACTTATTCAGATGTTATATCCAGTGAAATACAAAGAGCAGTGTTGCTGTCGTAGAAATGCTTAGGAGAATAAGAAACAAGGCCAGAAAATGAAATCGATGAATGCACTGGTTCAGGAATCAGTAATGTCCACCTGTAAAGGGGAATCACCTTAAGGTGTTTACAGATCTGTAAGTGAATAGGTCATGGTCAAACACCAAATAAGGGGTTCTGTCACCAAACGAAGAATCAGTGGCAGATGCAGTAAGGCATGCTGGCGCACTGCCCATATCGGATCCTCTCGGACCCCCTCTAAAGCCTCCTCAGGGGGCCTTTAATGGAACAACAGCTGTGCCGATGCTATTTCTCATTTAACTCACTTAGAGGCTGCCTTCTTATCACAGGCTCAGAACAAAAACACCAGGTCGCCCTTCCAGCACTTCCTTCTCTCTCTACAGCTCCCTAACATGATTGTAAACTTTTAAAATTTAATTGTGCTTCTGGAGAATTGCTCTGTGAATTTGATCGAAGCCCCCGCTAGAAAGCGAATCCTCCAGTTTCCTTGGCGCAAAGCTCCCCCCGGCCGGCCCCCTATCCCAGCACACAGGCAGCGAAGGAACACAGAACGCTCTGCACACATAATCATACACACACCCAAGAGGGCACTCTAATATAATTAGGTACAAACCAATTATTCAAGCAATCAGTCTCAGTTTGATGATGTGTCAACACTCCTTGTCAGTCCTATTTCCCAAACTGTTCTTGAGCTGCATCACTAATTTTGTATTCATACTCGGCATCCATAAAAGCTTGCACTCTCTCCTCAATTTTAATCATTGTAGTCTCGGCAATCAAGAGCGAGGAAACTGTTGACAAGAGGTCACAAGTCGAGTTATGAAATATTACAAAAGTGTGAATTTAAATGAGCCACTCTGCTAGTTATCCTCCCACAGCAAATGCCCAAAATGGGCTACTTAAATGCATATTGCTGCCTTATCACGACGGGTTAGGAGGCAGAGCAATTTTAAAAGCAGGGTAGGAATTTTGAAGACAGAAATAAACGTGGATAAGACATCAGAAAGGAAAGAGACGACAGGTGATAAACAGTAATGTCCCTGTCTAACAGCAGAATACTTTTCAAAATAAAATGTAGGAAGATAGGGAAATGAAAGATAAAGTGCACATTAAGCACACAGTATACCAACTAACTATTTTAGGGTTAGTTCATATACTTATTTCCCCTTATGTTTTCTCCTTAATTGTTAAAGTCACAATCACTACTGAACTTGTACTTTTTAGGCAACTTAGTATGACATAAGTTTTGTGTTCATATATAGAGGAAAAGAAATCTCTTAAAGACTATCGTTCTGTGGCCTTGACCCCCCTCGTTATGAAGACATTTGAACACATTGTCAAATCTGAACTCTTATTCTCTGTACAGGACATGCTGGACCCCTTACTGTATGTTCACACCAAAAGCGACCAAAGAGTCCAAAATAGCGGAAGTCATTAATTTTCAATGAGAGCCCAGCGACTTGGGGACCTGGTTGTCAGCCGCACGTCTTGGGCCTTGGGCCTCTTGTCTGGAGGGGAGTTAAAACTCATTTAACTTTATGGTAATGAGCTCTGACGTGGTTCAGCGACAACCAATCGGAATGCTGACGTGCTTCGATGAAGCAGGTCCCAGAGAAGAAACCATGTAACTTTGGTTCCTACGGCTCACTTGTTCCCACAATGGATATCGAGAAGTTTATTACTGGCTTTCGCGCCCACTCAGTCCTTTATAATGTGTCGCTGTTCAAATGCACAAGACGGCAGTGGCACACATCACAGCAGCAATATCATCTTCCACGTTGAGTCGATATGATTTTGGGGGTAAACATAACTTTCTGTAGGCCAACTATGAGCTTTTTGACTGGGCAACAGCAAGCAGCAACTACGCTGCTTTCAAGCCAGTAGTCCACTTTGCAGCTCCTTTAAACTGACAAGCACGATCGAACATTCAATGATTCGTGTGATGAGTGACTAAATCGACCAAAGCTGCCACAAATATTTTTGACAGTCGTGCTTCTTTGGCATCTGAGAGAGACTTTGCCTCTTTGGAAGCTTCTGGTTTGAACGTACACTTAGAGTTTGCCTATAAGGCAACCAGGGGAGTCGAGGATGCTACAGCTACTTTGTTAAATCTTGTACTGAGACATTTGGAGGATATATGAGTCATGCACATTTGCTTTTTATTGATTTCTTTTCTGCTTTTAATTATATTCAACCACATGTTTAGGGTCACAGGCTTGTATCTAATTTTGATTTGGGTTTTAGCATTGTGTGTTGGCTGGTTGACTTTTTAACAAACAGGTCTCAGAGGGTCCAGATTAACAGGACACTGTCCGATACCTGTTTTTCTTCTACTGAATCCCCTCAGGGATGTGTTCTTTCTCCCCTTCACAAATGCATGTCAGAGTAATCAACAAGATTTGTCCTTAAATATGCAGACGACTCTGTGTTTGTAAGCCTTCTCCATGGATCCGAACATAATCATGGCCCGCTACTGGATGAATTTGTTAATTGTCCTGACCTGTCTTTCCTAAGACCAATGAGATGTTTATTGATTTTCGGAGGGCGCCCTGCCTTCCTGCTCCTTGTGTGATCAAGGGGTAGCCGGCCACTGTTTTAGATGACAAGTTGAATTTTGATGTGAACACTGATGGCATCTGTGAGAACGCAAACCAATGCCTATTCTTTTTAAGGAAGCTGAGGAGTTTCGATGTAGAGAGGACTATAATGAAAATGTTCTATTCTGCTTTTAATGAGTCTGTTCTTTCTTTGAACATTGCCTGCTGGTTTGGTGATTTGAGCCTTAAAAACGGGAACAAGTTTAAAGAGAGGATCACCTTTAAAGCTCAGAGTAAAGTCTATTGTCTCAGACTCTCAACATCCCCTCCATTTTGAGTGTCAGATGCTTCCATGAGGGCGAAGGATTTACCTCCCTAAATGTAGCACTAAGTATTACTGATCGCCCTTTGTCCCGTCTGCTATCGCTTATCTTAACTAGCAGTGACCACTAATGTCCATGATTTACCCCTGACATATTCTGGTATGTATTGTACTATCTGTTTTGTTGTCATGACTACTGTCTGTATCTCAAGTCTTACCTTACCTTACCTTGCTAGCAGCCAGAAACTTTATAATTCTCATGTTGGCAGGTTTAATCCCTAAAATTCATCCATACACAAGTATGTGGCATGGAAGACCATGAGAATTATTGGGTTCATAAAGATTCTCTAGATCTAGTTAACATATACAGTTAACCTTAACGTTAAAATTCATGGACGTCGAGATAAAGCATGAGCATATAGTCCTTTGAAATATTAACACCTTAACAGCGTAGTCACCAGAGAAAAGCAATATGTGTGTTAATACCTGAGTTGTGAGCCCTTTGTGATACCTTATTGACTGAGAAAGTTACCGCTTTTTTCCCCTTGCCTTTCTCTACAGGATTGGGGTCAGAGGTCAGCCACAGAGTAGCAAAGCTGTCAGCAGATGAGGATTCAGTATCTTGCTCAGGGACACATCAGAAGGGGATTGAGCCAGGGAAGGGGAGTTAGATGGGAAAATGCATTTTGGGCATGCAAAGCATCCTAATGTTAGTCTTCTTTGGGTTTTTAAGTTTTTCAAGCTTCAAGAATGGCAATGGCGGTCTGTCATTCAGTCAGTAGGTCCACCACCTTGGTCCAGACTGAAATATTATATAAGCTTTTGGATGGATTGTAAAGTCAGTCATGGTTCCCAGAAGATGAATCCCAATCACTTGGGTGTTTTCCGTTCATTTTTTAATCAAATGCTTTAAAAACTTTGAATGGATTGCCAAGAAATTGAGGGCATATATTTATTTTACCCAGAGGATTGATCATGTGATATTCTGTCATGTGTTTGTGTCCACTTCCTGTTTTATTTTGAAATGTGCTCTTATTGTGTTTAGTGTTTCTATACTTCCTTTCTATATTTCAAGTGAAATATCTCAATAGCTACCGGATGATTTGGCACAACTGACTTTGTTGATCCTCTGACTTTTCCTCTAGCTTCATCAACAGGCTGACATTTTAATTTTGGTTTAAGACCAAATAAAGACCAAAAGTAATAATAATCCGCCTAGCTGTAAGAAGAAAATGTTCCCATTTGTTCCCTCTCTCAGTGACTCTCTCATAGCTGGCTTATCAAAATTAATTTCAGCTTGGCTCGTTTTTGCTGGTAACTAGCTTCTAGTGGTTTGAACCACTCTACAGAAGGAAGGATGGCGAGGCGCTCAGGTGTGGCTTTATTGATTTATTTATCAATGGCTTTATTGCGGTCTTCACCACAAAACAACAAACGTGGCCTTCTCGTGAGGTCTAACAGTGACCCTGAGCTTATCTAGACACTCAATTCTACTGCTATCATCACGACTTGCTGCTGCATACAAAGCACATGTCAAACCCACATGTTACCCACAAGGCCATCGCTCTTAAAGGGGAAAAAGGATGAGCTGGTAACACATTGTGTGTTTCTGCAAACCACAGATATATTACATTTATCTATGTTCTATATATATGGTGTAGTACAGATATGAGCTGGGTTTGTCATCAGGAGGAAGAGGCATGGTAAATGGCATGACAACAGGGCGAGATGACTGCCAAACAGGCTGGCAGTTTGACACCAACAAAACAGGTATTTGTTCATGCGAGTTCAGGTCATGGCCAGCTGTGTTTGTAGCAACCAAACTGAATATTGTAAGCAAAACAAGCCACAACCAAGTAGTTTTAAACAAAATGGCCACTTTAGAGTGAAAATACAGACAGTACTTACTGACCCTCATGCCGACAAGGAGTCCAGTGTAGTTTTTTTAATCCACAAAACTCGTTCGGGGTATTGGAGGAGAACAGTTAGCCAGCTACTTGAAGTGCACGGAACCCACAATTTCAAAATGTAATAAAACTCCGCTAATGTGTTTAAAAAACCTCAGTACAGCTTGTCTGTCGTAATCCTTGAAAAGACGTAATTTACTCCACTTTTATAGCATAATTTCTCACCGTGGTCAGTTAGCTGTGATGTGTTTACATGGCAACTCGTGCGAGACTAGCTGATGGCTAGTGGTGGTGCTAGTTCTCGACTCTCGCACGATTTGCCATGTAAACACAGCACGCCTGGGCAGGCTAACTGACCACGGTGAGAAATTGGAGTGGAGTAAATGATGTCTTTTCAAGTCAATTTTGCATGCCGTGGCTTCAGGGCACTTGGATTACGACGGACGAGCCGTTGTGACGTTTTTGAAATGCATTAGCGGCGTTTTATCACATTTTCAAAATGTGGGTTCCATGCACTTCAAGTATATGGAAAAATCCGGCTAGCTGTTATCCTCCAATACCCCGAACGAGTTTTGTGGATTAAAAAACTACACTGGACTTCTTGTCGGCATGAGTGTCAGTAAGTACTGTCTAGTCTCTATATACAGACTCTACATTCAGTGAATGTAGAGTCAATGCCAAAAAATCGGGGGTCTGCCCCCAGAGGCTGTATCGCCATCTGCCGGAAGTCAGACGCCGAATACAGCCGATGGGTTCCCAGAATGGTACTGTCTGCATTTTCATTCTAAAGTGGCCATTTCCTTTAATGCCTACAGTATAGCCTACTTAACCAAGTTTGGGTTAGGGTTAGGGTTAGTTTGTGAACCAACATATTGTCACAACATAAAATTTAAAATTGAAATGTAAAGTTTCAATAAATCCGCTACATATTCTCGTGATCGGACAACCCGGTCTCACTCTGAAGTTGTTGAGATCCGGCACTTGGGCAATGACTTGTGGTGTCAGCATGATACACAGCCAGTCGCCATTGTAGTTCAATGGCACTTGGCGGCATTGGGGGGAAATGCAGCAGGACATGAATGAGAGTTAAGGCGACGAAAGTCCAAGTAGGGTGGGTGGGGGGGTACCTTTCACATTGTATCTGGACGTGAAAAGTCCATGTCCGAACGCTGATACGTGACGAGGTTGGAGTGAGAAAGTGTTGGATTGGATCTTAATTCCAGCAGCGTCAGCTAAATTTTGTGTCAAGTGCTAATTTGTACTAAATGTTGGCATGCTAACAAGCTAAATTAACTGCATTTGTATAGCGTCTGCCTCGTCTTCCAACCACTCAAAGCGCTTTAACAGTACATGTCACATTCACCCATTCACACACATTCACACACTGGTGGCTGAGGCTACCATACATGGTGCCACCTGCTGCTCACTAAACATTCACACTCGCTCACACACTGATGGAACAGCCACCAGGAGTAATTTGGGGTTCAGTATCTTGCCTAAGGATACTTAGACATGCAGACTGGAGGAGCTGGAGATCGGACCGCTGACCCTCCAATCAGTGCCCTATGGTGAACATGGTAAACGTTATACCTAATACAGTAAACAGCATGTTAACATTTTCTTTGTGAGCATATTCCCATGCTGACATTTAGCTCAAAGCACCACTGTGTCTACACAGGTTCACTAGTGTGGCTATAGACTCTCGGTCTCTTTACACTGGGTTGTAAATACATTCATGTGCTTCTTAAAGACTGTACATTTAAATAGTTAAATATCCATGCAAATGTTTACTCAGTAAGTTTTTTCCTTTTCACACTGCCTTCCTCCTGAGTAGGTAGTATTTTTTTTCCTGTCAGTGCTCTGTCTGTGCTCTGCTTTTGTCCACTCCTCCAGTCACCTTTAACGACACCTCAGTGGTTCATAAAGACAGTTTGACGTCATCGAGTTTGCTTTAAGTCCTCCATAAGCCCGTTCCTCATTGCAGCATGACCGCAAGCTCTCCACATCACAGAACACACATATTGACTGTGACTTACTCTCTGTCAACAACCTTGTCTACTCAACTATAGCTTACACACTTATGGAGGACTGCTTGTGCTCCCCATATCGCGAGTGAAACCCACTAATGATGATATTTCCAAAATATCTCTGCAGGCTATGTCAACTTGTGTTGACATGCTATCTTGCTAGTTAGTGATTAGCCCTGAAATAGGATGCTTTGGGAATGTAACTTTCAAAGCATCCTCCTACTCCCAACATCACAATAATTCACCGGTCCTCTGAAACAAGATCCTAGGATCCTAAAATAAAGATGAGCAAAAGATCAGTCAAGTGTAAAGATGACTGACAAACAGCAGCTAAAGTTAGCTTGCTGGAGTTAGCTTGCTAACTTTTTTCAAATAAAACATTTTGACAAGCTCCACCGGAGCTAAGGCTGTTGGCTCCAGTTTGGTACCAGCCATCTGAGGCTTTTGACAACAGCCACCCCTTTAATTCAACAACTGTCAGGTCGGGGCTGCATGCAGTCAGTGCAGTTCCATTTTATTTGTGTCTTGTCAAGAAACACCAGCGCCACCATTCTTTTTGAACTGACAAGAGCAGACAATGGCATGTTCTTGCACGTCACTGTGGGACGATTCTGCGGATTCGGAACAACTAGATCACATCAAAAGGTCTTTTTGAACCTTTGCCATTATGGGCTCATTTGGGAGATGAGCTAAATTTGCCCTTCCTCTATGAATAACCTCTCTTGGTCCCTGAAGTAACTCAGCCCCTTTCTTTCCGTCTTTTGCTCCCTCATTTCTGTCATTCCTGTTTTCCTTATTAGAGCCTTAACTTGGGGCTAATATCACAAGTAAAGATTCATCAAGGGGAGTGAAAATGATCAGCGGCTGGACTGCAGAACTTGAAAGCTTTTCTGAGAACAATTACAGCAGAGATTTAACAAAAAAAATGCTCCCTCTGCGTTTTGCACATGATCTACTACGAGTCCTCCAAGAAAAGGCGATAAATCACAAACACAGTAACTCTCTGAAGCTTCCACTGGACTCGTTGCCACCGACAAATTACTGACACAGACACCTTATTGACATGCCACACCAGCAGTACAGGTAAAATGACAGCAGCTCCCCAGCCGCTCTGCAGCACATTGCAGGGCCCTGCTTTCATTTTGAGTGGCGTAACCCCCCACCACCACCACCACATCACACACCACCACCCCCAGCACGCACACACTCATACACACCCTTCAGACCATCTCATAGCCCATGCCCCTTTTGCCATTTCTCATTCCATTAAACCCTGAATTATTCAAAGCAGATGAAATTGATTTCTTGATAGTTTAATCGCAAATCAAAACCGAACCTTGGGCCCAGTTCATTCCCTTAGGGCAATTTTTGACAATCAAATATTCATGGAGAAATGAAATGTTAGCAGATCATTTCTGCTTCTGGCTGATTAGGCAGACACAATGAAATTCAGATGGAGAAGAGAAGGAGGCATGGAATTAACTTACGCCAATATGCCACGGAAAAATTGAAAGTGAGATAAGATTTTCAGACTTGATTCTGTGATCCAGCAAAAGCCCTTGTATAGAAGGCTAGCCCTTTTCTGTTATATCAAGCCAATTTGCTGCATAGAGCAACACCAGAAGTACATGCACATCAGACCTGTAGTTAATTCTATTTATAATGAGTCCTTAAGGTTTTATCAAACAGACAAGTGGGATGAATTGTTATAAATCATAAAGATCAAAAAGTACAAGTAGCCGATGCTTTTTATTACAGAGTTGATAGAAGAGAATTGAGCGATAGATATTCAGATACCATATTCAGCAAGTTGTTACTGGACCATTTTCTGCATCCCCTGAGAGTGACCCTTATCCTTGGCCTGGCTGACCCCAACCTGACCCCTTTTCTGACCCCAACTCCAATTCACCTTTATACATTATTCAATACAGTCTGTTGATAATAGGTCAGTTAGCAGCATAAGCTATTCAAATAAAGATGAGATTCATCAAAAACGAGTAATTGCTTCTTTAGCCTGTATTCCAATAGTGTACAATGGCTTCAGAAAGGTTTAAGGAAGTTCAGGGTGAAGGGTCGTACTTTTCACCTCCCAAACCCGAATGGATTCAAAAATGTTGCTCTTTTATAACATTTACAAGAGAGAGAGTTCAATACACACTGATATATCATATTGTCAGAGTCAGCTGAGGTCTGCGCCTTTGCAAAAACCATATCAAAATCTTCTGTAAATGATTTGAGCTTGGGTACATTTCTTATAATAACCAAGAGTCGTACTGTATATCACAGCTGGCCCATACAAGGACAATAAGTCTATGTTAAGCAGAATGAAGTGTAAGGTGCAGCAAATCCAAAATGAAATGTCCTAATATGAAGACGCAGGGTTGCAGGAGGTTAAATTTTCAATATCTTTCATTAATATTTCAGAATGGGATTTACAAAATTCTTCCGTTTTGGTTTTATGATAAAATAATACAAAAATTTGTTTGATGTAGCACCTTTCACAGAGATGAAATTCACAAAGTGCTTCACAAAATACAACCAACGATAAAATATGCAATCAATAAAAACAAAGGCAATATAACAAAGAAAACAAGACAACAAAAAGAAAGTAAAACACAGAGCAAATACAGGCTGCTGAGGCCCAAAAGCAGAAACATACCAGGGAACAAGCACTGGACAATTTGGGGTGGGACAAAGGCCATTTTGATGAGGTAGGTTTTCAGTTGTTTTTTAAAACGTTCTAAAGAGACTGCAGATCATAAATGTAATAGAAGAGTGTTCCATAGTGTTGGAGTCATGACTTCAAAGGCACGATCACCTTTTCTTTTGAGTCTGGACCTGTGGACAGCCAGTAGGTCCTGTATTGAAGACCTAAGGGACCTACTGACAATATATGGATGGAGGGGATCACTGATGTACTCAAGTGCCTGACCATGGAGGGCTCTATATGTAAGAAGAGCCCGGTCTCATTTTAGAGTCGTTGAAATACGACGCTTGGGCAGTGACTTGCGTTACCAGAAACCAACAAAAAAACCACGTCCTTTAACGTCGGCATGATATGCTGCCAGGTGCTGTTATAGTTTTAACAGTGCCTGGCAGCATGGCAAGGACAAAAGTTAAGGTGGCAAAAGTCCAAGTGGAGAGGCGGGAGTGGTGGAGGATGGGTCAAACAAACACCGACTTTCACCCAAAAGAGCAGTGTTTGCGTCCTTTAAGATTCTGAAGCCAAACTTGTTCTTTTTTCCTAAACCTAACCACGTGCTTTTGTTGCCTAAAGCTAACCACCTGCCTTTGTTGCCTAAACTTATCCACGTGCCTTTGTTGCCTAAAACCTAAGCGTGTTTTGTTGCCTAAACCTAACCACATGCTTTTGTTGTCTAATCTAACCAGGATGTTTTTGTTGCTTAAATCTAACCGTGTTTTTGTTGCCTAAACCTAACCATGTGCTTTTGTTGCCAAAATCTAACCATGTTTTTGTTGCCTAAACCTAAGTGTGCTTTTGTTGCCTAAAGCTAACCACGTGCTTTTGTTGTCTAAACCTAACTGTGTTTTTGTTGCCTAAACATAACCACATGCTTTTGTTGCCTAAACCTAACCGTGTGCTTTTGTTGCCTAAACTTAACCACGTGCTTTTGTTGCCTAAACCTAAGTACGTGTTTTTGTTGCCTAAAACTAACCACGTGCTTTTGTTGCCTAATCTAACCAGGATGCTTTTGTTGCCTTAATCTAACCATGTTTTTGTTGCCCAAACATAGCCGTGTTTTTGTTTCCTAAACTTAACCACATGCTTTTGTTGCCCAAACCTAACCACTTGCTTTTGTCGTCTAAAGCTAACCACATGCTTTTGTTGCCTTAACCCAACCAGGTGCTTTTGTTGCTTAAACCTAACCGTGTTTTTGGTGCCTAAACTTAAATATGTGTTTGTTGTTGAAGGAAAAAAAAATTAAATTCACAGTTTTGTACTGACGAAGTGCGTTTATTTTGAAAGAGATTGTATGTAAACCTTAAACTTCCTGTGAAAACGGAAGTGTATCTTGAAAGAAGAGAACTTGACTCGGTGTTCCAGAACATCAACAACCAACACACCCAGGGTACCTTGCATGTTGTATCTGGACGTGGAAAGCCCTTGACCAAAACGTCGATATGTGACGAGGTCTCAGTGAGAATGTGTTGGTAACAACAAGTATCTTGAAGTGAATCCTGAACCTGATGGGACACCAGTGTACAGAGACTAAAATAGGAGTGATGTGGATTGACCTGCTGGACCTGGTTAACAGCCTTGCAGCAGCATTCGGGATTATGTGAAGACGATTCAGAGAAGATTTGTTTAGACAAGTAAAAAGAGAATTATAGTAGTCCAGTCGGGAGGACACAAAACCATGGATATATCTCTCTAGCTGGCGTCTACAACGTGATGATCAGAATGCATGGCCTGCTCAAAGATAACACCAAGATCACTGAAATTTTTGACCATAAGCTGACGAAACCTTTGAAGTCTTGTAATCTGAAGTAATTATCAGAACCGCCGTCTTGTCTGTGTTTAATTGTAAGTAGTTGTTTTAAATCCAATCCTTGATGTCAATGAGCTCACAAAGGTGAAGCACCACTTTGTCAAATACTCACTTCTTTTTACATCAGAGGCGGCGAGGTATCAACATTGCACTCTCCAATCTCAGATTTCCCTCTCTTATCAATGCGTGTTTGTTGTCCGGAGCCAGCCACAGAGGTGATTTCAATATGACTTCTCCTTTGAAGGCAGGAAGTGCAGATATTCACAGTTAATTCATTTGAACTGAGCGGATATGAGGGCGGGCACAACAAAGGTTTTTTCAGAAAACTAACAGTGCTATCTCATAAAAACACCATGCCTCCGGGTCAGGAACACTGTCTGTATTCACCAAGGAGTTAAGTTTGCACGAGAGGTGATTTCTCACTTTAATTAGTGTAGTCAGAATTTGATATAAATAAATGGAAGGCAATGTGTTACTCTTTATCACTCAATTACTGTTTAATTCTATGAGAAAAAAGCTGAAAAATGTATTTATTTATCTTTTCTTTGTAATGCTTTTATTATAAAGATTAGTTTGTGGTTGTTCATTTAACTGCAATTACTGTCAAGTCTGACTAGATAATATAATTTCCCGTAAATAATAAGTGAGTAATAGCTACTATATCAGCATTATCATCACTTTCTTGACTTTTTCAAGGGCAGGCAAGAGTGTAATTACATTTTCTCTCTACTCATCCAAAGAATGAATTACCTGTCCATTACCAAACAAAAAGGGCCTGGATATGACTGGGATTCACCTCTGCGATGTGATCCTCGGATGATTAAAGTTGGGGAACCCTATACCGCAAAATAATTCTATGGGTTTCAAGATTTTTCTTCTTTCTGTTTTTTTTGGGACATGAAGAGGAAATGGGAGAGAACGATAGAGGTGATGAACGAGGCCACAAAGAATAAAAGGCCGAGATCAAACGGCATCACAGGGAATGAGGAAGTAGGGGAAGAATTTTTAATACAGTCCTGCCTACTTGTGTGGCTAATTCACTCACCATCACTTTCCAGCTAAGAGCAGCTCGAATCGGACTGTATCTTTTCAAGACGGTGGATGACTTACTCGCACTGACATGGAGAGCAGTAAAATCAGATATATTAGTTCAACAGATTGCATTACTGCTCAGAACATACTTTTGCCCAGCTGCTTACATCTCTCTGCAGCATCTTTCCCTCCTACCCGAGGTTATGTTACAAGAGACAGGCTTGAGTGGAGCTGTTTTTTTTTGTTTGTTTGGTTTTTTTGATAGAAACCAAGTGGCAACCTCCAGGGCTAAAAAAATAAGTGCCAAAACCTTAAGCTCCTCGAATGGCCGCTTGAGGCTGGCTCCAAAAGCGAGTCAATCCCCATGGACCCCCAGGTTAGAACCCAACTTTACAGCAGAACTAAACATGTCTACATATAAGTATATGACCATTTTAAGTGACAGGTAGGTGCCATTCATTGATTGACAAGTTGCTACCATGGCTACAACATTGGTGAGGTAACGTAACCATGGTGTAACCCCAGGTTCACAGAGTATAACCGTTGCCGCTGCAGACGTTATTTCAGTGAAAGTTAGTTGATACATTGTGGTTACCTTATAAGGTGTTCAGTGTGGTTGTACCAAAAGACCCTCTAAGGCAACCTGGTCTCACTCTGAAGTCATCGAATATTGGTGCTTGGGTAGTGACTTCCGGCGCCAGACACCAATGAAAAAAGCCATCCTTTCACATCAGCATGATACATGGCCTGTCACCATCATTGCGCCCAGCGGCATCAGGGGGAAAAGTTGCAGGACAACAACGTAAGGTATGTGGGCGGAAGTCCAAGTAGGTGGCTGGAAGGGGTGGTGGATGGGTCCAACAACCACCAGACCTTCACCCAGGAGGGCGGTGCTCGCTTCGCATTTGAATATAAAGCCTAACCCAGTTTTTTTTTCCTAAACCCAACGACATGCTTTTGTGCTTTTGTTGTTGAAGGAAAAAAACTGTCGATCTGTGGTGTTATACCAAGGTAGTGCATTTAATTTGAAAGAGACTGTATGCAAACTGTTCCCATGACAACGGGAGTGTATTTTGAAAACAGATGATACATGTAACAGGCAAAAGTTGACACAGCATCCCAGAACATCAACAACCAATGCACCCTGGGTACCTTTCACATCATAACACAAGGTCTCAACGTGGAAAGTCCATGACCAAATGTTGATATGTGACGAGGTTGGATTTAGAATATGTTGTCCAAGGCATCAGATGTTCCACTAATAACATTTTTTTTCTGTTTTTAGGCCCTTTTTTTTTACTAGCATTAGCATTAGGATTGTGATAGTTCACCATAGGTGTAAAGGCATCATGCTAACCAAGCTAGCAGCTATTGTTAAGGTTAGCTGCACCCTTATGTCTACTTCTGGCTCCAAAAATCCAAGATGGTGATGATCAAATTGCCAAACTCCAGGCTTCAAAACAGGCGTCCACAAACTAAATGTAAAGTCTATCCAGCTCTACTGGTAAGAAGCCAAATATTCTTAAATATAGTCTTAAATTGAGCAAAAAAATCTGCCAATGGGGTGAGCCTGTTTAGCTTTTTCTAGAATCCTTAAAACTAGCACTGAAGTTTAGCCACTGGAAGGCTATAATGGGCCTTAACAAATATGCCTTGACAAAAATAAAAACTTTTAAGCAATTTGCACTTATTACAAGCAATGAAAACTCAGTTATTTAAGATATAACATAAAGTTTAAGTAGTACTGGATGAACTAATGGTATTGACATTTTTTATGTGCTTTGATTAGTAATCAAATACTTCATACATACAGTGACAAAACAGCTCCTGTGCATGCCAACCCCTTGTCCTCCTGAGACTTAATACAGTGTTTAATTAACAGCCTTCTCTTTCCTCCAGACTGAGGCTCTGGTGATGTAAGGCCTCTCAATAATGCAGACACCCACTGGATCGCTACAAGACTCCTCCACACAAAGCCTATGGGATCATGACATGCATTACAGAAAATAAGCTATCCCAATTTGCCCCCTCCAAGGTCAACATACTGTATCATGCAATTGCAAAATGGGTCGAAATGAGCAATAGCACTTGAGACTTTCGCATTCCTCCCGGTGCTCGGCGGGATGAGAATCCATTATTTACTTGCAATTGTCTGTACCACATGGGAACTTTCTTTCATGCAATAAATACTGTATGTGCATTCTCACCGTTGCACTTATGCACTGTGGTAGCAGCAGCGGAGCCGGATACAAATGCACTTGAGACTGTGTATTCTACTCCAGCACCAGGGGCTATGTCTCATCCTTACCTCACTCGCATGTGTGAGACAGGCTCTGGGGTGCATGATTTGCTGTTTGCATAATGTATTAATGTTTTTGCTAAATTAATGTCTTCTAATATTGCTCAGGCGGCACAAGAACTTATAAAGGTCATTAACAATAAAAAAAAGAAAGAAAGAGGAAGAGAAAAAGAAAAAGAAAAGCAGGACGTGGATTCTTTTTAATCCCGAGAGTTACCAAGAACATAACTGTTTGTGAACGGCCAGGGTGCCAGATGTCCGCCCTAAGTGCAGTAAGTGCCTGGCAGAGGACCTACTCCAGTTGTTAAAGTTCTCAACAACATACATCATTTGCTGATATTCTGTCCAAGGTTACAGAAGTGCTTGCGTTTGTGGAAAGTATTTCATGAGGTTCTATCAGGCTGATTGAGCCCAAGCCAAAGCCACAAACACACCTGTGGGCTACAGGCCAGTGTGGGTGTGCTGTTTATAATGAAGGAGGTACAATGCAGCTTGTTTTTTAGGGGTTTTTTTCTGTGCTTATGTTTTGTGTAGGAACTTAACGATGCAGAGTAGAAAAGAGGCTTTCATAATTGCGACGACTGATACTTTACTGCCATCAAGTGGAGATGCGAGAGACTGCGTTTTAAGTGAGCACATGGAGACAAGCTTTACTTCAGCTGAAAGAAGTGAATCCTGGGTAAATACAGCAAAGGGGGGGGGCTGAAATACAATTATATATTTAAAACAAATTCAGGACCACTTTGATTATCAATTTATTTCGCTATGTGTGTAAAAACAAATGCACCCTTCCCCGTTCTTCAAACATCTTCCATAAAGATTCATTTGGATTTAATAGATGAAAGCCGTAAAGGTTAGTATCTTTCACCTGGATTCACCTGACCGGTCCATTTCCTCCCCAGCTGCCAAAGTACACCCAACAGAAAATGTTTCGCTACTCACAGCTGCTAAGCAAAATGGTCCTGCAATCTGTAAATTAGGACACATCTGGTTTTAGAATATCGCTGACCTCTGAAAAATGCACCGAAACTCTCAAGACGAACAACTCTTACTGTTTAACTCTACTGTTAACGGTCAAGGCATTGTGTTAGTGAGAATGTAACATGTGCAAGGTGGTTGGCCTTGGATGTCTGAATGCTTTTTCTGCTCCCTGCATTTTCTTGAAATTAATAGCTGCTTTTCTGATAGAAGAAATCCTGTTCAGCGTAAGAGGAGAGCCACAGGTGTTGGAGTACTGTCTAAGGACAACAGTAAGCAAAAGGTCACCTCAATATAAAACTCATCAAACCTTTAACCAGGCCAATAGCACTTAAAGACCAGACTGGATTTCAATTCCCTCAGATGATAACAAGGTGACTCGGGTACAGTGGAAAGCACATAATCACTGAGAGAATTCTTTCTAGGGCATGTGCTACCTGTCCTGACATATCCCAGTGTCTGCTGTGATGCAGTGATAGCAAAGTGAGGATGTGGCATCACAGGAGGAGGCAGGTGTTGTTGTAATGATGCAGGCCAGAGGTGTTGATTCTTTTAATTGCACATATAAAGAAAGAGTGTATCCCTTCATGGCCAAAGAAAACCCCTTTTTAATGATAATTTATGTCCAATAGGAAAATGCGTCATTGTCTTAAAATTTGAAGAAGAAGAAATAGAGACTCTGACTCTACACATATGCACAAACAGGACCTATACATGCATTCAGTGGAGAGATGTCAGAGTGAGGGGGCTGCCCATAGACAGGCGCCTTGGCAGCACCCAGGATTTGAACTAGCACCTCTCCAGCTACCAGTCCACATTCCGGGGACTTGAGCTGGCGACCCTCTGGTTCCCAACCCAAGCCAGTTGTCAAATCTCCTCAATTCCTATCTAAAGGTGACCTCAATGTGATGGGGAGAAAAAGAAAGTCTGTGGGAACTGAGTTATACTTCCAAATGTTCACACACCAACTGCTCTGAAGGCAAATCAGATCCATGTTGTGTGTATGTAGCATAAAAATAAAAGTAATAATCACGTAGGGAGCGTTCGTTATTTATAAGAGGGGGTGGGGCCGTGCAAAATAGTTGGGGGACGTCAATGTTTTAAGCATTCGGGACGGACTTATTTTGAAATTTCTGCTCAGGGGAGGGACATGCAACTTTAAATAGTTGTATTCTGTATTTAAATACATTTTTTTTCATGTCATTCATTTGACTCATGACCATATCACATGGTAAAGAGTAGTGATGGGCAAAGCAGTTCTTTAGATGTTACTGAATCATGAATTAGTTCATTAAAAAGATTCGTTCAAAAGATTCCTTCACCGAATCCTTCAGTGCTTGGCAGGAGAAACCCTGACTGTGCACTGTGTAGTCCGACTCACTGAACTGAGACACGGCTGAGCTGCTGCTGCGTCTGCCCTGCGCTGGTGAGTCTCATTACTGGCCAACCTAACGTTTTAAGTTTGTTTATCTGGAAACTAAGTCTGTTAAAACAATGGGGAGGTGTGTGATTGTTTTCATGTGGCTTGACTCCTGGCTACATTAGCCGTTAGCTTGGAGAAAACGGCCCCTGTGAAAGTGTATTGCTGAGAGGAAATGATTCGATTCACTCAGGGATCAGGGTTACATCGCTCATCAAGTGATTCGTTCACCGATTGATTCGTCCACCGAGTGATTCGTCATGCGGTAGGTGGTCCCTCCCTGCACCGTGGCTGCCATGCAACTCACAAGTGATTCATCATTCATAAGGACCGAATCAACAGTTCCACTCCCGGGCTGCACGCTCACTACTGAGCTCAACTGAACTGAGAAATGAACGAATCAGTTCCAGAAGTGATTCAGTTCAGTACGTTCACTCAACAGATTCATTCTTTTGAACGATTTGTTCGCGAACAACACAACACTAGTATAGAGTATAAACAATACATACATTAACAAAACAATGACACACAGCACGGGTAAAGTACAACCAGTGTTACTTAAACAAAGGAAGGCCATTTTTCAAAAAAGCACCTAGTTTACAAATGACTTTTGGCTTATCTGATTGTAATAACGAAATGTATTTAAACATAGATGGATGGTTTTAATAATAAATTGGCAAATACCCCACTCTGTAAGTCATTAAGCTTACACTCGAACATGAAAACAAGATCTCCCACAGGATTATCATCACGGAGATTACAGATCCTCTGGTTTCTGTCCAGCCCTTTATATCTCGCAGTGACTTTAGGAATGTACTTTTGAATTTCATGCAAAAGACGCTTCTCCAGTTTGCACTCTTGTTTAATTTTGACATATATATCACATGATGTCATACTTCATACTAACCACTTGATGTTGTTACAGTTTGTGTGAGGCAGAGTTGAGACGAGCCACATCCATCAAGTATCTGCTCAACCAGCAAACCCCATGGTGACACATATACACCCGAATTATGCAGGCTGAGTAAACAGTTGTACATTATTCGACTGAGTTTGGTTTCCCTACCCCCTATCAGCCTCCACCAGTAGCCAATAATTCTCTTTTTAACTGCAACACAGAGTGGATATCTTCCTTTATTCCCATAGACAACATTGCAGGTTGTCATTTTAACTTTTAGGACATATTTTAGAGAGATGCAGTTTTTCCACTGTATGCTGACGGGACTTAATTAACTCTGTATCTCCCACCAGTACCTTAACCTCATTTGACCTCACACCTGACTTTAACCTCCCATTGGAAGCAACGCCTGTATGTGCACTCTGAGGAAACCAAGGCTTCTTTTTCAACTCCAGGATTTCATTTTCACGTAACAGCCCCCCATGCCAAGTTACTGATATTGTTCTGGCTGCTGCTGCCATTGTTGTGTATGTTCTGTTTTATTCCAGCAGTCATTGATATGCACTTCACCAGTGGCTGTCTATGTGCGTGCTGTGATTTGTGTGTGTGTGATGTGTAGGCTTATTAAATTTAGTTGGTTTTGTGTGGAAAGACGGGTGGCTGTCACGCACCCAAATTCTGCTGAAGTGCACACACAGCTTGTGTGATGATGCGATTTGTAAGGAGGATTTGCATTTTGCTTAAGAAATTAGCTGTTTGTTTTGGTGATAACTCCCACTCCCTCTGTGCTGTTTTCTTGACGCGTTTGGCTCCGATATTACCCGCATTTGGTGTGAATAAAATAAAATATTATGGTTGTTTGTGGTGGAGGGAGGGGCGTGTATGTTCCTGCAGTCACTCAGGGAGGCAGAAGGAAGGAGTCACACCTAGAAAGCCCTCTGTCTGATAAATAACGAACAGTTTCTTACGAAAATAGCTGTGCTGACCACTTCCCATTTTTGGAATTGCGAAAGAAATGAAATGTACAGTATGCTTAAAGTGTGTCTCACATCATACCACACTGTTCTTAAAGCTTTTTAGCTTCTCTTAGACTCCTGGAGAGCATTAAAATGAATCTATTTCACTATATTCTACTAGTAGGATTGTATAAAATGAAGGCATGGCCCTGAAATACTATGCTGCTGTTTCAGTCCTAGAAAGCGTGAGCGTATGTTATTAACTATGCTGTATACGCACTATATTATCCATCACACAATACACTTCCAAACGCTTATGCCTCGTGGGAATTTAGTTTCATGCGGCACGTGTTCACTGTTCCACTTACGCACTGTGGAGCTTATAGGATATAAGTACATGGTACAAATGTAGAAGAGAATGCATATTATATCCATGCACGAGGGGGGTTATGTTCCAGAGAAACTTATTAACATATGAAAGCCTGATTCTGAGGTACATTAGTGCTTAATGAGAGTCTATGGATATTACATATGTCTTACATTTTGTTTTATATGTTAACATCACAATTATCATGACAGAATTAACTATAGCGTGTGTGTTTGGAGGGTTCCTGTCACAACAGTTTTCCTGTAATCATTTTAGTATATTTTAAAAGGAAACTTTATGGAGAACGTAGCCGTCAGACCATCCATCTTCCATCTTGCCTCTGTGCTCCGCTGCCTTTTATTTTTATATGCACATAATATTTCAATTGTCATGAATCTCCCGACAGTGGCAGCTTTCTGACTCGTGTCAAAAAAATGTTTCATTTGGCTCGACTGCCTCATGACTGATACAACACCCTGAGTCTCAGTCAAAACCCCACCTTGGCAATATTTCAACACGGGGCTGTTTGCTCTCCTCTGTGCAAATAAGGAGCTCCTGGTGGAAGGTCACAGACAATATACAGATGATGATGTGAAAGGGTGGCCCAGGCACAGCAGCGGACTTTTTCACATTTCAGATATATTTGATTCGGACAAATTGATTCTGGACAAACACAGACAGGTTGCAGTGGAGATTTCCATAATTGTGTGTACTTCCAAAAAAACCCTCAACAGTTTCTGCTGTTAACCTTGCTGTTGCTGATGAATTACCCTTTACCATACACTATATGCTATGTTTGATGTTCAGAGGAGGATGACAGATAGGTCATTCACGCAGATGAGGTCTAACTAAGACCCTGCATGCAACATAAAGATGATAAAAGGAGCTAGCAGCAGATTAAGGAGGACGAGCAGCTTGACTCTCTGATACTTCTATTACATCCTGCCACGATTTCTACAACAGCACAGTTAGACCCGGGTGTCCCAGCTGCTGCCTCGACCCATGCTGAGGACCCCTGGCAAAAGGAACAAGATCCACGGCTGTGCTTTCTCTACTCCGCCCCTCCCTAAGCCTTGGCTGCAGCCTGTTATGGTTAACATAGCAGCAAGCACAGATCTCTTGCTCCGCCACCCCGCTGCAAAACAGCTCTAATATTCCAGCTGTTGATTTCACTAATAGTTAAGAATAACCCACTCAGATATACTGTGGTGAAGCAGCAGTGCAGATCTCAACAGTTAATCTTGATTTCCAGGAGCTTGCTCGGCTAAAAATGATGCGCTGGCATCCACTGTTACATGCTCAGATTATATCTGACACATTTTGATGATCACTGCCGAGCTTTGCATATTTATGACACAGAATCACATCATAGCATCTTAAATTTTAGATTTCCATAAGCTCCAGGGAGACATTGGTCATGTGAAAATCAGCTTCCAAAGACATAAGTAACACATCACAGTAATTGTGTGTGCCTGTAACACTGTTATTGCATATGCAGTGATGCCGTTTTCAGTAGGGGTGATCTGAGACTTCCCCATACATTCTAATGAATGTGAAAATGTAAGTCAGAAATGTATAAATTCAAAAATTATCCCAGAGACTTTATTTTTATTTATTTTTAAAAAATACATGCCACAGAAAAAAAATTAAAAAAAATAAATTCAATTCAATGCAATTAATGAATAAATTAGGCCTAATCAATGAATAAAAACTGAACCCTGAAAAAAAGCACTAACCAAGACAGAGAGGAAATCACAGTCAGATTCAGGCCTATCTCTACAGTCGTAAGATGAATAAGAGACTTTCTTTTTCTTTATTTTTACAGGTAGAAGGGGGGAAAAAATTCCATGCCACAAAATAAGTAAATAAATAATTAAATTAAATTAAATTAAATTAAAACTAAACCCTGAAAAAACACTGACCAAGACAGAGAGGAAATCACAGTCAGATTCAGGCCTATCTTTACAGTCAAAAGATGAATAAGAGACTTTATTTTTATTTACTTTTACAGGTAGAAGATGGGAGAAAATGACATGCCACAAAATAAATAATTAAATTAAATTAAATTAAATTAAAACTGAACCCTAAAAAAAGCACTCCCAACAAAAACAGAGGGGAAATCGCAGTCAGATTTAGGCCCGTCTCTACAGTCAAAAGATGAATAAGTAACACAAAAGTCACTTCCATAACTCCAGATGGAGACAGGGCAATATACTATTATATCACAATCCATCATCATATAATTCGTCACACAAAACAAACTGATGTTACACATCAGTGTCTCTTTAAAGGAGAAAAAGAGGCTAAAAATGACTTCCCACAGCCAGCTACACAAAATCTGACAAATTGCTCCATGTTATGTCACTTGTTGGCAGTCAAGTTGAATTGTGGGTAGTGTAGGCGCCAGGTTTTGACAAGGGAGAAGATACATCTAATAAAAAGGACAATAGCTCTGCTTCTGCTGTCTTTTTAAAAAAATGTCTAGTACTCTTTTAATACTCAACCCATATCACCTACTGTGTGTTCTGTCACATGATGTGACTTTGAACCCACCCACACTGCACTGCTGAATGTTTTCAAGGTACAGAAATTCTATGTGAGAACATTTCTGAAAACATTTCTGCAAGGTGTTTGATTAACAGAATTCGCCCTCGTGTCAGCAAAATAAGGAAATACCTTTGGATGAATGGCAAGGATGTTTTTATAAAAATGTGTGGACATTTTTTTCTTTTATTATCTACAATCAAAAGTCGTGTCATATTTTTTATCCAATGTTTGTGAAGTCAAGGACTTTTTACGTAAGAATAGGAACAGGTCAAAACCCATATTAATAGGAGGAAATTGATGATGTTAAGTTAATTTGCAGATGACCTTCTGGTTTTCTTCACAGTGTTACAACATCTCTGTTTAAGTCATAATGATCAAAAATGTAACTCCAATCTTGTCGCCATGAGAAAATGTTGGCATTGTACGTTTCTGCAAACCACACATATGTTCCATTTGTACATTTTGTATGTATGATATCAAGATTTCTCAAGTGACATAGCTCTGATTACATGTAAGGTCAAGGTCAAGGTCAAGGTCAACTTTATTGTCCACAAGGGAAATTTGCCTTGGGCTTCCACCCCTGCTGCAGTCACAAAAAAACACATACACAAAACAGTGACTGAAGTACACAAAAGACATGGGCGGGACCCAACAGTAACAGTGCGTCAGTAGTGATCCTATCTTGTACAATCAATCTATTTCAATGCCTCATTTAACAGTTTAATTGACACAGGGACAAAGGAGTTTTTAAATCTGTTCAAATTACACCTGGGTAACCTGTACCTCCTACCAGAAGGCATTAGTACATACTCATTGTGTAATACTTGGGTTGCATCACTAACTACCTATTGAGCCTGTCTTCAAGAAGCATGTTCATAGATGGACTGCAGAGAGTTGAGCTGTCTTACTCCAATGATCTTCCCTGCAGTCTGCATCCTTTGGGTCAATTTGGACCTCAGTTGCACTGAGAGATTAAGGGCTGACTTTGTTTTAAGGAGGTGAAGGCACAACCTGGTCTCACTCCGAAGTCGTCGAAATCCAGCACTAGGACAGTGACTTGCGGCGTCAGACACTGACAAAAAAGGCGTTCTTTGATGTTGGCATGATACGCAGATGGTTGGCGTTTTTAGTTTAACAGCACCCAGCGGCATCAGAGGGAAACATGACTGGACAAGAACAAAAGTTAAGGCGACGAAAGGCTAAGTAGGGTGTGGCACACTGACTTCACCAGGGAGTGTGATGTTTGCGTCCGGTAACATTATAAAGCCAAACCCTGTTCTTTTTTCCTAAACCCAACCACATTTGTTTGTTGTTGAAAGGAAAGAAAAAGTAAATGTGTGGTGCACCAACATGGTGCACTTATTTTGAAAGAGACTGTATGTAATCAGTACATTTCCTGCGAAAGAAAGACAATGCATGTAACCGGCAGAACTTGACACGACGTCCAAGAGCGTCAACAACCAACACCCAGGGTACCTTGCACATTCTATCTGGACCTGGAAAGTCCATGACCAAACGTCAATATGTGACAAGGTTGGAGTGAGAATGTGTTTGGAGGCAATGGTAGATGGCACGACACCTCAACGAGATGGCTGCCAAGCTGCAGACCACTGCAAACCACTTCTTGAGAACAACAAACAACAAAACCAATTGTTTCGTAGCAAGACATCGACAGAAATTCCAGCGGCAATAGTGCCTCCAAAACTGAGTGTTTTTAGCAAGACATTGGCAGCATTTTCAGCCATGACTGTGCCATGACTTTTCCGTGTGACAACCAAGTGTCTTTGTACCTAAACATAACCACACATTAGCCTCAGTGTTGTTGAATATCGAAGAAATGTAAAGTTACAACATATCCACTACCTTATAAAGTACAAATGTCACGTATCTTTGGTTTGCAGAAAGGTACAACCAATGCCAACATTTATCCTGGTGACTGGGTTGTCTTAAATTGAGTTTACATCTGTTCATGTATCTGCTCCACACCCCGTTCTCACTGAAAACACATCACTGGTGATTCTGCAGGACTACCTTTGTGTAAAACCTCCAAAAGGTGCAGCTCAGGACATGATGAAGAAAGACAAAAAGACAGGAAATTAATGTATTCAGGCAAATATAACAGGTTCTCTACACCTTTGCTTCAACCTTTCATAGCTATTATTCTTCTGCTTTTGTCCCACCAACATCTCGAGAAGTATTACTGTAATTGTAGACAGATTCCTTGTCCTGATTCATAAATCCACAGTGCGCCTACCCCTCACAGTGGAAAGGAGTCCTCCCTTCTCTTCCCACAGGAGGGTGCTCCTCCCTCATCCCTTCTGGCTGTATAAAGTCAGCACAAATGATGATGGAGGTCCTGCAGGGTGCTATCTTCAGTCAGCTAAGGGTGGTAATGGGGTTACACTGTGCAATTTTCTGCTCTACCCCTGCAAGCTTACATCAGCCTCCCTCATCATTCCTCTTAAAAGCAGAATCTTAATCGTTCTGCCAGCAGAAATACAGTTTTGGCTTTGAAGATGTTATTTTTTCCCTCCCGAAAGAAATAAAGTTTGACTTTGAAGACACTATTATAGTAACTATATATTAATTTATTTTTGTCAGAATGGACTTGAGTCTTAAAAACTGTTTGAGGCATTTCAGATTTAAAATTAAAACTTCAAAAGTGTTTAAGGCAGAATATCGGACAAATTGGTGTGACAGTGTATTTAAGTACTTCATAATTTAAAATTCTATTGGGTAGAGAAAAAGGCCTTGGTATAAATAAATAAATAAATTCATTTCTTAATAATGACTTAAACTGAAAATTCTGCATAAACGAACAGACGTCAGATGATTAAAACCACAAATATTAGACAAGAAAATATGGTTTCAGAACTACCTTAATTCTTGGTGTCATAGATTCAACAAGGTGAGGAGAGTTTGGTCCATACTGACATGATAGCATCGCACAGTTGCTGCAGATCTGGAGGCCATTGGAGTACAGTGAACTCATCGTGATGTTGAAGAAACCAGTTTGAGATGATGTGAGCTTTGTGACATGGTGCGTTATCCTGCTGGAAGTAGCCATCAGAAGATGGGTACACTGTGGTCATGAAGGGATGGACACGGTCAGCAACAATACTCAGGTAGGCTGTGGTGTTTAAACCATGCTCAGTTGGTACTAAGAAAATCTCCCCCACACCGTTACACCACCAGCAGCAGCCTGAACCATTGATACAAGGCAGGATGGATCCATGACGCCAAATTCTGACCCTACCATCTGAATGTGGCAGCAGAAATCCAGACTCATCAGACCAGGCAACGTTTTTCCAATCTTCTATTGTCCAGTTTTGTTGAGCCTGTGTGAATTGTAGCCTCAGTTTCCTGTTGTTAGCTGACAGGAGTGGCACCTGGTGTGGTCTTCTGCTGCTGTAGCCCATCTGCTTCAAGGTTGGACAAGGTGTTGTTGCTTCAGAGATGGTCTTCTGCAGACCTTGGTTGTAACCAGTGGTTATTTGACTTCCTGTTGCCTTTCTGTCAACTTGAACCAGTCTGGCCATTCTCCTCTGACCTCTGGCATATACAGCAACAACCATGCCACATTCAAAGTCACTTAAATCACCTTTCTTCCCCATTCTGATGCTCAGTTTGAACTTCAGCAGGTTGTCTTGACCACGTCTACATGACTTAATGCACTGAGTTGCTGCCACGTGATTGGCTGATTAGCTGTTTGCATTAACAAGCAGTTGAACAGGTGTACCTAATGAAGTGGCCGATGTGTATAATGTTTGTTTGCACCTGTGTTGGGCCACAAATCAACATAGAAAGACACGGGGAGCTCAGCATTTCTCAGCATTATATATGTCGTTTTATCATTTAAAACGTACTTAAACTTTAAAACTTTTTAACTCACTTATGATTTTTTACCTCTAAACTCTTAAGAGCCATGATTCGAGGAAAATCCGTCTTATATTTCTGATCACTTTCTGTTTTACACACACCTCTACTTTCTCTTCCTCTTTTTGTTTTGCTTTTTATGTCTCTCTGTCTTTCTTTGAAATCAAAAGTAGTGCTCATAGTGCAGTGGGAAAAAGACAAAATCATAATTGCTGCTTACTTGCATGTGGTTACACGCACGCATGCTGCACATATTTGCAGTTACAGACTGCTTCCTCTACAGTGCTTTATATTTAACTGCCAGTAAAAACCATGAAGCACAAACTGTATAAAGTGGAATTCAGATTTTGTCTGTATCATAAAACATTTAATGCAACATACAAATAAAAGGCCCAACAAGTAACAAACCACAGTTACATAAGAAACCTTTGTGTGCTTTTTTCTATCAATGCTTGCAGGTGTGTTTGTTTTATAGAGGAACACCCATATCAATGTGGATGTTTTGAACGTGTGAGCCGTGTGCTTGTGCTGTTGCGAAAGCAACTTTCCAAACTCATGTCAAGGCTTGAAGGTCAGCATGGTAATGTCCCAAAGCATTAGCTCATCTCACGTAGTTTGACACAGATCTGTCAAGAGGAAACACGTGAGAATGGGAAGCAAAAACAGAGACATAAATGCATAGCTGTCGGTGGAGACATTGAAATGAGCTCATCAGTAAAAGTCTGATACTGTTGATTCTCGTCTATGATGTACGAGAGGCTGACTGTGTGAACTTTCTTTCTCTCCTTCTTTAGCTGGACGGCCTTACTCCGATCATTGTCGTCTTCATTAGCAAAGATTTTAGCATATTTTTTTAAAGCTTCCAAAGCATGCAAATGGACGCTTAATTTGTTTTGTCACAAGAATAAACAGCTAACCCCGACAGCTCCCTGTTGTATTAGAACAAACAGCTCAGCTTTGCTAACATGTACTCCTGATGTGTTATAGAGACATTAGTGGCAATTAGAGACGGGAGGTGTGTTTATGGGGAATGTGTGTGTGTGTGTGTGTGTGTGTGTGTGTGTGTGTGTGCTGAGCGTGTGCTGCTATGAAATTACTGAATAGTATTTAAGCCTACTAACGATCCAAAAGCAGCACAAATACAAATGTCATCCTTAAATTCATTTAAGCCCTTAATAAAGACACATGTCGCAGGTTAAATCCTGACAGACAGCCAGACCACTGATCCGCGCAGACAGACAGACAGACAGACGCAGTAAACTGAGATTAATGATGCATGCCGTATGACTCTATGTGAGCTCATTGAACATCTGCATGCAGCAGACACCAGTAGATTGGTATGCATCATGACTTTCCAAATGACCGGAAGGGAAGTCGGGCTGGGTGAAGTCATTATAGATCAATTTATTTCATCATGCGCCAATAAATGCATGAGCAGTGCAAACCATAATATAAACTAAAATCAGACTCAGCAGACAGCCACCTGTGTAGTGTTGATGAATGAGCACTGAACCATGTCTGAATGATGAGTATAGAATAGATATGTGAATTACCCATATATGGCGGCGCAGACGGTGGTGCCTTTTTCATAATGAGGATGATAATGGAAGCGTTCATTGGCAAAACTGTACAGAATTTAATTCATAAGACTTGTCAAGACAAGTGGCGAGAGTGTCGTGTGCTGAAGTGGAAAAAGAAAGTGTTCATCCAACACTCCAGTATCAGCCTTTCTTTTTATACCGCAAGTAATATGACTCTGTGGAGGAATTATAGGTTATTATCATAGAGGGCTACAGTGTGAAATATTTCAATATAGAGGAAGCAGAGAATGGAGTTCACAGACGTATTATGAAGCGATGTACAATTGATTTGTTGTACGTTTAGTGAATGAAAAAGCATTTGATAAAAATTTGTCAAGCTGTTCCCAGTGCAGCCATAGGGTTATTTACTGCCTGGGAGGATTTTAGGAAAGGACTCGTTTTGCTATCTACAGTAGAAACAACCATGATTAAACTGGTTTGTAATCAACTATAACAAAAAATGGAAATCTTATCATTTGACCCAACAGGGTCACACAGAGTTTTACAGTGGCTGAGAAGGGCCACTTTTACTAAACCTCTCCTACCCTTTTAAACAGTAGGGGAGAGTGGGGTAAGATGAGCCAGTTTTAACTTACATCTAAGACAGAAAAACAATGAGTACATCTACCCTTATTTCACTTTGTCTCCTATCAATGGAAATTATAAGAATGCATCTGTGACAACGGGCCATGAAAATAGGACATGCTTATGTGGCTCAACGGGCCCCAGGTTAGGGGTAAATTGAGCCAAATCAGTGGGTAAGTTAAGCCATCTGGGGGTAAATTAACCATGTGACTTTTTAAGCATAATTCAAAACATGATCTACCTCCTTTAAAAAAGATATAAAATAATACATTTTCTCCTCTAGTAGGGCTGCCCCCGACTAAGAATTTTCCTATCGACCAACAGTCATCATTTAGGGCAATTAGTCGACTAGTCGCCTGCATGTTAACGGTATTAATTTAATGATATATTTTAGGCAGGGCAACACAATGGTTTGAGTTGAAGGTGTGAGAAAGAATAGTATCAGTAACATTGTTAACACCGTGCTACATTACAGAGAAATACAAAACCGTACTAATGACCCTTCATTAATATAGGCCTATATTTTATCTACAAGTGCACGTCACACACTGAGCGAGCCGCCTGTTAATGACGCTGTGGGCTAATGGGCATGTAGCTACTTCCATGTTTCAGATGATACGTCATGTTTGTAGTCGACCAGTGAAGATGAGTTTACATATCACCTTGGGTTCGTCCTTCACCTTCTCAAAATGATCCCACACTTTGGATTTCCTGCCCGACATGTTATTAACTAGCCTGTGGAATAACCGCAGGTACCAGCCCTGGAAATTAATGTGACTCCTGTCTGACTGCTGAGTGTGGACACTTCCTGTGTCTGTCCTTTCAAATTAAATTCCCACATGGTCCAGTGGTGTTGATTTATTTTGAGAAGGCACAGCTCCTAATAGAGTTTCACATTTTTTTGTTGTTGTTTTTTGTAAGCAACCAATTAAATCTTGACCTTTCTGGTCTACTAATGTTTGGTCGATCATTAGAGGGCACACACAAGACATAAGATGCTATTTTTGTGGAGGCTTTACTGTCTCCACAATTTACTGTTTCTTATCTGTGAAATTAAAGTAAATAAAAGTTTCCACTGAGGGAAATGGTTTCAGCTTACAGAAATGGACAGGAGGTCTGCGTCCCTGTGACGTGTAGGTACATTTCTGGGGAGGAGCACGTCAGGCTATGGCGAAGTGTGTTAAACAAATTAAAGCTCCCTGTATTAGTTAGTCTGTCTTTGATTTCACTCATTTCACTCATATCATATTTTCATAAACGGACAGTTCACCGTCTCCGTTTTCAAAAAGATCTTCGTTTACACTTACCCGTGTATATATACACAAGAGCATGCCAAACCTGTAGGTGGCAGTGTAACAAGAAGCTCAAGCCTTCCATGTATCCACTGTCACCATAGCAACATAGGTCGCACTTTTGACACAGACGCAAGTTCTGGCGCATACTGTGACGTCGACTGCCTATAACTCAGTTTATCTCCGTTTATCTCAGTTTACATGCAAACATGCAACCGGAGTTTTCCAAAATCTCCACTCTGGCCGGAGTTTTTAGAAAGACTCGTTTTCAGAGGAGAAATCTCCGTTTGCGTGTAAACAAAGGGCACAAACGAAGGAAGATGTCTCCGTTTATCAAAATCGCCGTGTATGTGTAAATGGCCTCTCAGTCTGTTTATCATAAAGAGAACTGTTTTCGGGGTTCTGGGTTTCTTTTCATTGTATCCCTCCTCTCCTGAGTTTTTGTCCTGCCTGTCCCTCATGTGCTCATACACACACCTGCCCTGCATCAGCCTCGTTAGTTGCTTCAGAGTTTATCCCAGCCAATCAGCTCCCTGCCTGTCCCTCTGACTAATCACCTTATTCACCTCACCTGAGCTTCTCAACCCGTTTCCCCACCTGCGCCTCATCCCCTCGTCAGACCAGTTAGTATTAAAGTCCTGGTTTTCAGCGCAGTCTCTGTTTGATGCTTGGTTTTGTTATGTGCTTTTTTTTTCCCCTCTAGTTTGCTTTTCCCCTGCTCCAACCTTGAATAGAGAGTGATCTATTTGAGCTCCTGTTGCCTGCAGTCTCCTGCATTTGGGTCCAACTGCTCCACGCCACATGACACGCACTACAATGGCCCAAAACATTTCCATTAAGGGAAAAGCACTGCAGCTTCAGAAACAATGCCAATTCAAAAACACACACAAAAATCCAAAATAAATCCAACAACAGAAACTTGCTGCCAGTGCAAAAACATGCTGCAGAGAGCCAAAACAAATATGTTAGAGGCAAACATGCTGCAAATACAGAAACAATGCAAAGTCAAAGACATATGAAGAGTAAGATACCTGGCACTGTCTACATAAATCTGTTTTATAATAATGTAAAAGACTAAGAGCAAATGTGAAGAATACTACCTTCTTCCTGGCCTCTTTACTCTACTTTTACTAGTTGGCAGTGCTGTTTGGGCTGAGATCACTGTCCAGCCTCCTGGAGGTGTCATTGTTGTGAGGGCTCGTCCTGGGGAGGTAGACTGTACAGCCTAACCCGGCGGGGGAGTGTGATAGCCTAACAAGGCTTCCTTCCCTGGGTCTACCTCCTCTGTGGTAGTATAGGTAAGGTAAAGGAGGTTGTTCGGTTAGTGTGGGGAGCAGTGAGACCTGGCATTAGGGGAGTGTCTCTGGGACGCCAGAGATCACTGTCTAGCCTCCTGGAGGTGTCGTGGGACTAACTAGGCGAAACACCGGTGAAAGGAGGTTCCCACCCGATGACCCCAAAGACATGCTAGTTATCACTGCTCACGGGTCTGTATAGTTAAGCCTTGCCATAATAGCTTATCGTAGGGCTTAGGAGGATTATTCACTGAGCGCTGATCCCTTTTTTTTTTTTTTTTTATTATTATTAGAGCACAAACTTCTTGTGTTTATTTGAATTCAGAACTAGCCCAGCTAGTGACTGCTGTGAATAGGGCAGCTGACAACAAGGGAAAGACCATGTGACCGCTTGGAAAGACAGCTGACAGGAGGGAAAAGACCCCAGCGGTGCTGGCATGGGTTAGCAACCCATGGTAGCAGTGGTGAGGCCTAGCAGCCTTATTACAACCAAAATTAGCTACAGCCAACATAGGGAAAATACCCCAAGAGTCAGCGAGAGCAGGGGTGGAAGATGACTCACAGGTGGATTACACGGTAACAGACATTGGAAAGGACACGACTATGACTTGGACCGGTGACTCAGTGAAGGATAGGGGCACGGACCTATCCACCAGTGCTAGAATTAGCAGCACTCAGGGCAAGGTGAGCGCATCTGTAGAGGGCAAAAGTAGCATAGTTGAGAACAAGATGCTTCAGGTCTGTCCTTGCGGCTGGCAGAAAGTAACATCAGTGAAAGGCCTCAGAACTCATCAGGGAAAGAAGAAGTGTGTGGCAAAGAAAGGGCAGAGTAGCCGCATTGATCAGTACTTCCTAAGAAGTCAGTCGAGTCAGTCGGATGAAGTCCAGCGGCAGGTAGAAAACCACAGTTCGCAGGATATCAGTAACGCTGCCACTGAGGAGGAGGGGGTAGTAAGAGAGGATGCAGGTGACACTGAGGCCAGTATGCTAGCCAGAGAAAGAACTATGGAGCAAAAGGTTAGAGTTAGATGGCCTAGAGCAAATGACAGTAAAGAATGGGAGATAGTTAATAGAGACTTGTCAGTAATCTTGAGTAGGCTTAGAGGAAATGCAATACAAAGGTTAGAAAAGATGGGAGATATAATGTATTCATATGGTGTAGAGAGGTTTGGGGTGCATGAGAGAAAGAGGAGTGAGAGGGTACAGTCAGGTAAGTCTAGGCGGCAGAGAGAAATAGAGAAGTTAGTCAAGGAAAGGAGACAGTTAAGAAAGCAGTGGAAAAAGGCTACAGAAGAAGAAAGGGAGGGAATTAAGGTGTTGCAAGAGGAGTTGAGGAGCAGGCTAGCAGTTCTTAGAAGGGCGGAGCATCTCAGGAAAAAGAGGAGGAAGAAGGAATATGCTAGGACAGGTTTTTTCAGGGACCCTTTTAAGTTTGTTAAAGGATTGTTCAGCCAGGAAAAGGGAGGGCAGCTTAAAGCAGAAAGGTTAGAGGTTGAAGAATATTTGAGAAACACGTATTCAGATTTGGAGAAGAATAGGATAGTAGGTTTCCCACCTGATATCCCTCCATTAGGAGGGATAGAGCATGAGATGGATGTCAGGCCACCTAGGTGGAAGGAAGTTCAGGAGGTGGTCAGGCGTGCAAAGGCTTCTTCGGCCCCAGGGCCTAATGGAGTCCCCTACCGGGTTTATAAAAGTGCGCCTGATACCCTTAAATTTTTGTGGAAACAGCTAAGAATAGTTTGGGAAAAACAAATTATACCAAGAGCATGGCGTAGGGCAGGGGGTGTCCTCATTCCTAAGGAGAAGGAGTCTGTGGACCTTAGCCAGTTCCGGATGATTTCTCTCTTGAATGTGGAGGGGAAGATTTTCTTTAGTGTAGTAGCGCAGAGACTAGCTAGCTACTTAGAAAGGAATAGCTTAATAGATACCATGGTGCAGAAGGCAGGAATACCAGGTTTTTCAGGGTGTTTAGAGCATACTAGCATGATCTGGCACCAGATTCAGGCAGCGAAGATTAACAAAAGGGACCTACATGTAATATTTTTAGATCTTGCAAATGCGTTTGGTTCAGTACCGCACAGCCTCATTTGGAGTGCATTTGACTACTTCAGAGTGCCACAGGTAGTTGTTAACTTAGTGAAAGCATATTTTCAGGATATTAGGTTGTGTCTAAGTACAGCAGGTTTCACAACAGGTTGGCAGAGGCTAGAAATAGGCATCATGGCAGGGTGTACAATTTCTCCATTAGCATTTACTATGGCAATGGAAGTAATCATTAGGGCTTCTAAGTGGGTGGTAGGTGGGGAGAGACGGCAGAATGGGTTGCATCTTCCACCAGTTAGGGCTTACATGGATGACATGACACTGGTGACCACAACAATGCCATGTACAAAGAGGCTACTAGAGAAGGTAAATAAGAACCTCAAGTGGGCCAGCATGAAAATCAAGCCTAGTAAATCTAGAAGCATCTCGATATGTAGAGGGAAGTTAAGTGATAGGAAGTTTGTCATAGATGATGAGGACATCCCAACAATTAGGGAAAAGTCAGTAAAGAGCTTAGGTAGGTGCTACAATGTAGAGTTGAATGATAAGGAACAGGTGGTGAAATTTAGAAAAGATGTGGCTGAAGGATTGGATAGAATAGATAAATCAGAACTTCCAGGAAAGTTGAAGTTGTGGTGTTTGCAATTTGGGCTATATCCTAGGTTAATGTGGCCATTGTCAGTTTATGAAATTCCAATATCTGTTGTGGAGAGAATGGAAAGGTCGGTTAGCTCCTACATTAGGAAGTGGTTGGGCGCTCCTAGGTGCCTAAGTAGTGTTGCATTGTATGGAAAAGGGATACTTCAGCTGCCAGTATCTAGTTTAACAGAGGAATTTAAATGTACCAAGGTCAGGACAGAGCTCTTGTTATCTGGGAGTAAGGACGTGGTAGTTAGGAGTGTGGTTCCAAATCCAACCAAGGGGAGGAAGTGGAACCCAAGATCGGCAGTTCAGGAGGCAGAGGCAGCTCTTAGACATGCAGAGATTGTAGGTAATGTTCAGTTTGGCCGGGGAGGCCTGGGGCATGGCTCAGGTAAACCGGTATGGAATACAGCAGGCCTCAAAGATAAAAGAAAGCTGGTTGTAGAACAGATACGCAGACAGGAAGAGATAGTAAGGGGTGCAAAGGTAGTGGCCCAGGCTAAACAGGGACAGTGGTTGAATTGGGAAAGTGTAGAGAAGAGGAAGCTTAGTTGGAGGGACCTGTGGAGTATGGAGGAGAATCGTATTAGATTCCTGGTAGGGGCTACATACGATGTGTTACCAACCCCCCAGAACCTAAAACTGTGGGTAAATGAGGACCCATCATGCCCATTGTGTTCACGTACCGCAACTTTAAAGCATATTTTGTCAGGCTGTAAAGTTGGCTTGTCACAAGGCCGATATACATGGCGACATAATCAGGTGTTGAAATGTTTAGCTGCAGGCATCGAAGGGAAACGAAGACAGGTGAATTCAGAAGGTGTTAAGGATAGGGGCTTAGTAATTCAGTTTGTCCGTGAGGGAGAGAAATACAGAAGGGATAAGTTAGTGAGGAGGCAAGGGTGTGGCCGCCTAGAAGGTGCTTGTGATTGGGAAATGCAAGTAGATTTAGGGGGAAAGCTTGTTGTTCCTCAGGAAATAGTCTGTACCAGGCAGAGGCCTGACTTAGTGTTGTGGTCAGTGAGTCAACAGATAGTTTATTTCATTGAGCTGACAGTTCCTTGGGAAGACTCAGTGGAAGAAGCCTATGAAAGAAAAAAGCTTAGATATGCAGACTTAGGAGCAGAAGCTGAGCAGCGAGGATGGAAGACTAGGATTTGTCCAGTGGAAGTGGGGTGTAGGGGATTCATAGCAAGATCAACTGTCTCACTCCTGGGGGAACTCGGAGTGCGGGGACAGAATTTGAGGAAGACAGTGAGGGAAATGTCAGATGAAGCAATTAAATGCAGCCAGTTTATCTATTACAGAAGAAATAATGTCAGCTGGGGGCCAGCAGGGGGAACTACTAAGCAGGGCACATAACTCCTTGAGATCAGGTGGAGAGATCCACTTCCTGTCAGGAGAAATCCAGGAAGAGGAAGTATTTAAGTGTGGGAGTGGCCTATTGGAATCCATTTTGTTTGAGGCCATGCGGCAAGGTGAGTGTGCTTGCTGATCCTGTAAGTCCAGTTAGCTCCTTTAACTTTAGCTTATATTGTAGT
The DNA here is from genome assembly GCF_041903045.1 of Epinephelus lanceolatus. Lineage (NCBI taxonomy): Eukaryota > Metazoa > Chordata > Actinopteri > Perciformes > Serranidae > Epinephelus > Epinephelus lanceolatus. Next base: position 32,918,410 of record NC_135752.1, read on the forward strand.
TATGCTATGTAGTGTGTGAAATAGAGTATGGTGAATGTGACAGGAAAGCTAGTATCAGCATTGCTTCTGCCTGGAGCTCGCATGTATGGAGCCTGGGTTTGGTTGAAGATGGCAGTGCTGTTTGGGCTGAGAAAGCCATGTGTAAGTAAGAAGGAAATCCAGGAAGAGGAAGGTTATTTAAGTGTGGGAGTGGCCTATTTGAATCCATTTTGTTTGAGACCATGCTGCAAAGTGAGTGTGTTTGCTGATCCTGTGAGTTCATTTATCTCCTTTAACTTTAGCTTACATTGTAGTTATGCTATGTAGCATGTGAAATAGAGTATGGTGAATGTGCTAGTAAAGGTAGTATCAGCATTGCTTCTGCCTGGAGCTCGCATAAACGGAGCCTGGGCTTGGTTGAAGTTGGCAGTGCTGTTTGGGCTGAGATCACTGTCCAGCCTCCTGGAGGTGTCATTGTTGTGAGGGCTCGTCCTGGGGAGGTAGACTGTACAGCCTAACCCGGCGGGGGAGTGTGATAGCCTAACAAGGCTTCCTTCCCTGGGTCTACCTCCTCTGTGGTAGTATAGGTAAGGTAAAGGAGGTTGTTCGGTTAGTGTGGGGAGCAGTGAGACCTGGCATTAGGGGAGTGTCTCTGGGACGCCAGAGATCACTGTCTAGCCTCCTGGAGGTGTCGTGGGACTAACTAGGCGAAACACCGGTGAAAGGAGGTTCCCACCCGATGACCCCAAAGACATGCTAGTTATCACTGCTCACGGGTCTGTATAGTTAAGCCTTGCCATAATAGCTTATCGTAGGGCTTAGGAGGATTATTCACTGAGCGCTGATCCCTTTTTTTTTTTTTTTTTTATTATTATTAGAGCACAAACTTCTTGTGTTTATTTGAATTCCCCCCTGCTTCCAAACAAACACTCATCTGAGGCCTGTACTATGAAGCCAGTTCAACTTACCCAGGATATCTTTCTATTATCTGGTCTGACTAACCCTAACATTGGCTGTCTGGATAACCAGTACTACAAAGCTGGTTATCAACCAGTTCAGCCAGCTCTGGGTTTTCCTATCCAGCCTTAAGCATGTTCACGTGAAAAAGAATGAACGAAGTGAATGAGTGAATGAAGTCGGCTACTTCATATGGTATGAGATGAAGCCGTACTAAAAGTGTCTGGGACTGTGAGACAGTAAAATGTCAGTGGCGTGGGGTGGAAGTGATATTCTGTAATCTTATAATGGCAAAAGTAGAAACATTAAACATTGTCGTCCGAGACTTGAATTACGAGTATTCAAGTATTTTTTGCTGTTTAGTTGGTTGTTGATGAATGTGCCACATAAAACAATTGTGGGAAGGTAGCCTAGTAAATCACTGATGAGGTCTACTGGACCAAAATGTGCATTTATAATAATGGGAGCCAATTAACAGTGTATGGATTCTTTCACTAGTAAAATATCTGTTTTATTCCAGTCCTCATGACACAGGTGTCTCATGTGATTTTGAGCTGCAGTGATGTAATCAGAGTGTAGAAATAGCAGCACTGTCACTTTGGACTAAAATAAACTTTGCATCATTTCAAACACAGCTAAGATCATGTGTTTAGTGTGTAAACGGTCTCTCAATTTGTCAGAAGCTCTGTTTTAAAACCAGTGGAAATAGAGCCCCGCTATAATGAAATGATTCTACTGATTTATAACAATATATAGGCTCCTTTTTTTTTTTTTTTTACCTGAGACTCTGGACTTTTGTCCATGGATGCTTTTTTCCTTTGTGATCTGATTGGTCAGAGGTCGGGGTGTTGACAGCCTGTGATCTGATACTCTGAAGTTACCCCGGTGATTTAACCCAGTAAAAAGAGAACCAGCCTCACAGTGCTGAAAATCCAGAGTTAACCCTGAAGTTACCTCGCTAACTCCAAATCCTGCTTCGTAGCACAGGCCTCAGGTCTGTCATGTTTTTCCACCTCTGCAAAGCCAGCCTGTGTTAACCACAATGGAACAGTCACAAACTTATAGAAAACAAACAAGCAACTAACTTTTTCTTGATGATCTTTTAATTAATGACTCTGAAAAATGTGAAAAACTGACGTAATAATCCACAAGAAGGTGTGTGACACAGGATTCTCAAGCAAACACCCATCATGATTTATCCCTTAAACATGTACAGATAGAGCACAGCTCATGAGCATACAGCCCTTTTTTCAGAATATATCCTAAATAGGCAGTGACTGCAGTACAGCGTACGGGTGGGACTAAACAACACCCCAAAAGAAGATCCCATCACTGTCACAAACTGACACACATACCAACATGCTTATGTTATTCCATTTCTATTCCTCTTGACATCATTGGACCTGATTGACATGTTCTCCCACCAGCGATGCTGAAAGTGAGACATATCAATAAATGCAGACTGAAGATAAGTCCGCTGACTGCAGAGGAAGGTATGTGTAAAGCCTTACTCACTGCTTTGTCGGGGTGAGCTCACCTCACCTGTGAAAGTGTGCACAAAGGGCACACCTGGCTGTCGGCACAGTGTGTATACAGTGTGCAGCCAGCGTGACTCTTATCTCTGCTGTCCCTGACCAGAGGTGAAAAATGTGCTTTTACTTTGTGAGGAAAGGAGCAGATTCGCCTTGTACATATAATATTTGTAATTTATTTTGTCATTTTACAATTTTACAGTATTGGTTTTATTTGTACAAATAATAAAAATAGTATGAAGTGATGGAAGGAAGAATACACAGCAAGGTCACTGGTTCACACATGTGCTGCTCAAACAAAACTCCACATCTTGCACAAATGTATCAAAAGGAGCATTTCCAGTTTAAACAGCCGGCAGCCAAGAACAGGACGGGCTCCATTTTCTGGATGGATTTCTTAAATCTCTTTACAAGGGCTTGATCTCGTCACGCCACAGGGTTTGATTGTTTGAGGCCGTCCTGAATTGACCAGTTTCTGTAAACAGCCCCGGTTAGCACCCTGAAAATACTTTTAAGTCTCTCCCTATTACCTGCTGAACTTTATCCAACTTAAAATGCTGGAATGTTGTGTTAGCTGCCAGGAGAGCGGTATGATGAAAACACCCAGACAGGTCTCAGCCTGAGCCTGTTTGCAGCCATTTCAATATTTTACTCTGTAACATAATGAAAAAAAATAATAACCAGTATGTTTGTCTTGGAATTTAAGCAACCATGAAACATTTCCTCTGGTAACACAAGAGTAGCATCCAATGCTCTTACATAACTCCACTGATTGCCACTTACATGACCCACCCCAAAACAATGTATTGCCGTTCTTAACATCATGAAATGGCTGCAGTTTTGCCAAAAACTATGTGGATAGGTTTTGGAAAAACATCATGGTTTGGCATTAATAATTACTCACATACGTCACGTCACATGTCACTAACGTAGCATGCTACACATACTAGCATAATAGGCTATGTTGTTCTTAAAAGTCAACGCAAACTTTTTTTTTTTTTTTAATTTATTTTATAAACTTTATTAATCCCCGAGAGGAAATTCAATTTTTTCACTCTGTTGTCAATTACACACAGGTCCGAACACACACACACACACACACACACACACACACACACACACACACACACACACACACACACACACACACACACAGGTCTGAACACACACACATGCACAAACAGGACCTATACATGTACTAAGTGGAGAGATGTCAGAGTGGGGCTGCCCATGACAGGCGCTCTGAGCAGTGGGGGGGTTCGGTGCCTTGCTCAAGGGCACCTCGGCAGTGCCCAGGAGGTGAACTGGCACCTCTTCAGCCACCAGTTCACACTCCATATTTTGAACAGGCGACCCTCCGGTTCCCAACCCAAGTCCCTATAGACTGAGCTACTGCCGCTCAGGATGTAACACCAGTCTCCTGGGTGAAAGTCCTGTGTTTGTTCGACCAATTCACCACACACCCCACCCACCCTATAACAGGACCCCAGGAAGTGCACTATGAAAACTGGCTTTGAAAAACTGGCTTCAAAGCCAGTTTTCATAGTAGCCAAACAGTGGAATTACAACTTCAGAGCCAGTCACATAATGGGCCCGAAACAACTTTTCCTCATAGACTCACATTTAAAAGAGATGTCTGTAAATCAGTAGATAAATTTTTTGAGCATCAAAACCCCTGCGAAATGATTCGTTTTACTATCAGGATTTGATCCAGTCAGTCCCATAACATTTGGAAAGTCTTGAAGGGTTGCAAGAGTGCTATGGGCCCAATTATGCGGAGGCAGCACCCATCGTCAGGGTAGTTTCATAGGCAGCAGTTGAACCATTTTGACTGAATGCACCACTTAGCAACTTTCATAGGAATGAACGGGGGCCCGTCTCCAACACTCCAACACAGCCATGCCTTATAGGGGTTTCTTCGATACAACATGCTGCTTTTTATGCTACACACATCACTTTCTCCTTTGCTCCTGTAATAACTACTATGGCCACTAGACGCTGCTGGATTAACGTAAATTTAAGTATGGGTGGTAATAGGCGGCTCACGCAGTCAACCGATTGTCGTTTTTTTTTTTTTTTCTTTTTTCAGTGAGAGTGGGCTATGATAACAGTAAACCATTTGAGACCTGAGCAAATTGGCTTGATTTCTTTTAAAAACATGGGAAGAAGGCAATGAGCAATGAAAGAAGAAATGAGGCCCAAAAAATTAGCAAGAAATTAGAAAAAAGAGAAAATTAATAACAGGAAAATCAGAGAAAAAAACTAACAAGGAAATGACCTGGGAAGAGTGCTTAAAAACTATAGTAATTCTATAACAGAATTTTAAAATGTAATAATAATTTATAAGTATAGTTTTTCTCAAGTTTTTTTTCCCTAGTTTTTTTTTTTTTTTTTTTTTAAATGATTTTAATTTTTTTAATTTTGTTTTTTATTTGTGGGACATCTCTTACCAAGTTGCTCATTGTGTCTTTTCTCATGTATCTGAAAGAAATCATCCCAATTTGCTCAGGATTCAAAGGTTTAAATCCGTGGGTAAGGCGTCTTTAAAGGGGCAAAAAGCGAAATCGTTTCACCGCTAGGTTTGCTGTTGTGCACTGCCTGTAGAACAAAACAAAGTATGTCATGAGCCACTTCTCCCTCTACCTCTGCTCTCCACCCCCCACCCCACTCACCTCGTGAGTGGGGTGGGGGGTGGAGAGCTCACGCAGAGTAGGGACGTTAGTGTTAGCTCCTGGAGTTAGTACCAGAGCTACTACGGCTACTGGAGTAACTTACAGCTATGGAGCGCTTCTACCAGCTCTTCTAGTCACTGAGCCTCGCCTCTATCTCAGCAAATATATTACATTTATTACAGGTACCATCATCATTGAAGTAGGCAGGGGAATAGCTAAACACAGCCCACCAGGCTGCCCGCCGGGCTACATTTTACAATGCTAATTGCAAATGTTAGCTGGGCTGCCAGGCTACTCACCTAACACAACCGTAACGCCTGACCCATTGCTGGGAACGAGCCGCTAATAACTCAAGCTCCAGACATTAACCCATGCTATGATTGTAACATTAAATTTAATTGAATCGACATAGCGACATGTGCCTAATGTTACTGTAACACTAATTAAAACAGACATTTGACTCCGCCATTTCACTTCGAAAATACGCGCTGCCATTGTTCACTGGCTGTAGCCTTTTATAGGGAGGGAGGGCCAAGGGCTCTGAGAGGAGGGGGGAGGTGGGGATTCACATGAACGTACATGAACGCGCAGCCGGACCGGCTTGTAAACAAGGGGCTGGAGATCAACACAGAGAGAGGGTGTGTGAAGTCATGCTATACTCCAGATGAAATTACACCTCTAGTTCTTCACATAGCAATTTTTTAATTCCCTCAATCTAGAAATTATGAATTTCGCTTATTGCTCCTTTAAGACGCACAAAAAAAGTGATATCACTATAGGTTTCAATAGGTTAAAGTTTTATAGTTTGAGTTCGATAAGAAAATTGCTACCAGTCTTTGTTTCAATAATGCATTAGAATTTTCTCTTTAGGTCTATGCCTTTACTAAAGCATTGCACATATTCAATGGGAAGAACAATGCTAATTCTAATTTTGTATTTAAAGATTAATTGGATGCTGTGCTGTCAGCCTCCCCTTATCTGAAACGAGGTAAAGGAGTAGCCTGTGATTCGAAAAGGCTATCAAATTATGTTTATGTTCAATAGTCTTTGGCCTATGTGGAAAAAAAAATGCCTTGTCATGTATGCATTATGTATCTCAGATTCTACTATGAACTGTACATGCTGTTAAACTGATCTGCAGTGAGTAAAACCTTTGGAATTTCAATTGTCTTTATCAACATCTATTTAACAGATAAAAGGTCTGTGTGGTCAAAAGTTGAGAAACTAGATCATGACAGAGGAATTCCATGAAAGGAAAGCTTCGAGGCCCTTCCTTCAGTGCAACAGTTCTTTGAGGGCAGGACATAAACTGAGGCGCTTCATTTCATTGGCTAAACTCCACCCACATGACGTCCCAGAAGGTTCAGCCTCATTTCTAAACTCTGCACATAAGCTCCAGAGAGAGCAGAGGCAGACCAGAACTGCAGTCCTCTTGTTCTTTTTCTGTCGATGATTTGATGAAATATATGGAAGTTTCCAGTCTGTGAGTATATTTTGCTTTGAAAAGTTCGCTTTCCTTTTGTATTGTATTTGATTTTTGTCAAATTCAGTGAGAAGTTTTACTTATTTATAAAACCTGATTTCTGCTTACAGATGATGCTGAATGTGCTGCGGCCCTCTGGCAAAGACAACAGACTGATTCAGTGCAACATTTAGAGTCTGAAAATGAATTGTGCAAGGTAAGCTTCTTTGCTTTCACTGAACTCCTTTACTGCAGTTGTGCTTTTAATAAAAATATTACATTACATGCAGAAATATGCTGAAAGAGAAATATGTGAAACCGCTCCTTGTAATGTTGGATCTTATTCTGATCATCTTCTTTCTCAGAGTTCTGCACGCCTTAGGAAGTCACTCCCAGCCAGCCGTGATGCCAGTTGACATCGCCATGTGTCTGAGCCTCAGCCAGCGTCAACCTCTTTATGAACTGCTGTCCATGTCTCCTCTGAAACCCACACAGCGTCGTTATCAGCCAACCAACTGCCCGCCGAGGACCAGCCTTCACCCTCCGCATCCCTCCTCCTCTTCCCCCTTCTCTTCATCCACACTGCCGCCCTCCTCACCCCTGCCATCGGAGCCTCGGAGCTGCTTCCGCAGGGACAGCGCCGGTCTGAACAAGAAGCGTGTAGTCTTTGCAGATGCCAAGGGATTGGCTCTCACCGCCGTGCGGCTATTTATTCCTGAGCCCTCTTCCCCTGCTTCTACTCTGATGATGAAACCCTCTTTGGCCAAACTGCAAGGCCAACAGCCAACCTCAAACAAACTGCAGCGCTACAAGTTGCGGCTGGCTTTCCCTCAGCCAACGCTGGACGTTAAAGTCTTCCTCGCACGTCTGCGAGAGATGCATGTGCAGCTGGAGAGCTGCAACATTTCAGAGCACTCCTTGAGCGGCACAGTGCGTGTCTCCCACGTAGGAACTGACAAGGCTGTGCATGTTCGGGTGACCTTTGATTCTTGGAGGAGTCAACATGACATTCCCTGCACGTTCCTGCAGCAGCATCGCTTTGGGGGTTCTGACATGGATGTTTTTACCTTTGACTTAAGTTTACCAAAGAACATAGATCCAAAGGAGCGAGTGGAGTTTTGCGTGTCCTTCAGGCCTGGACCTGGAGCAGTGCCACACTGGGACAACAACAGAGGGCAGAATTACAGGGTGTGTGTGGAAACAGATGGATCAAATGGTTACCAAGCCGATGCTTACTGTTGGTACCCCACACTCTCACAACATCGGCCGCCATCGTGGCCTTCGCATGTGTCCCTCAGTATGCAGAACTCTGCTGATGTGCAGCATCTTCAGAGGAGTTTATCAAACAGAGTCAGAGCAGAGTGTAAAACTCTCTGCTCGACGAAGAAGAACAGTGACATTGGCCCACACCCTCTCAAACGAGCTGTGCATATGTAAATAATGTCTAAATTAAGTAATATTTATTAGAAAGTAAAGGCTTTTAGGAATGTAAGGACTCTCTGAGATCTCCAGTGTTGGATGGTCCAAAGCCCACTGTTCAAAAACAGCTTACCCACCTGAGCTTAGCTACCCTGCTGAAATGTGAATAATACATGCTGCATTAATGTTCTCATTAAATCCATGTTTTTAAAAGAAGCTATTCTTTCTCTTTCTTCCCTGTGCAGAAGTTAAATCCAAATCATTTAACACATGTCCTTTTAGAAATGCAGCTTAAAGTGTATAGTGTGTTTTTGTGCACTGTAGCATGACACATAAACCCTGATTAGACACAAGAGGCCCTGGATTGAAAACATGAGACCTGTGTTTGTCCAAGGGAAGTACACAAGGAGATTATTTTATTGTAAGAACCTTTTGGGCTTATAACTACCAACCCATTTTCTCCAGATGAATGTCATATGATGTACTTTCACACAGACATTATTACTCTTGGCTCGGGTTCAGGTTTCCAGTGTGTCTTTTACTTTGTCTGGTATGCATGACGTACCATATTAAGTCAACAAACTGAAGGATCTTCCTGGCACAGGGGGATTTTGCACGGGGCAGCCTGTTCTAGACACTCCCCTACGTGCTGTGAGAGCTGGAATAACACGCTGGGAATTGTTCCTTCTTGTTCTGTTCATGATTTGGTATGACAAATAGCAGGTAACCATGGCAGCACCAGAACCAGTGTACATTTTGGATAATACCCGGGCCTGTGTTTACAGGCACAGGGTGGAGTCAAAATTAGATACTGTGGCAGCCGCAGTGAGATAGTCTCTCTGTCTGCTTCTCTTGTTCCTCCTTCTTAGTCACCTTTCTGTTAGACCTGTTTCTTTGTCCTTCACTTTCCTTTCTCTCAAAACTCATGTCTTCCCAGGACCACCGCCTTTGAATTGTCATCCGCTGGAATGCTGCATGTGAGCAGTTTGCACATGGAGCAGGTTTACACACCTTCTACCCTAAAGCACTTATTATTTATGAGGCTAACTGGTGTTGGTCAGGTGTCAGGTGTTAGAGCTCTCCCCTCTTAGCACCCAGGAAGTAACAACAACAATAAGCTACATAAAAAGCTTTCAAGTTTTTATGCCAGGTTTTCATAAACTAGCTGTAACCAATGCTTTACCAACAGAGATGACTTACTTCGGCAGCCCATTATCTGAATTGAAATCATGCACCATTCACATGTTAAGTCTGTCATTCTAAAGCTTTAATTATTCTGGGCATCTCATTGAGATCGGCATCTCAGCAGACACCTGAGAGCTAATAATTACATATATACAGTACAACAACAGCTCAGTCACACAAAGCACAAAAGCTGAAATAGAAATGTGCTGATAGCCTCATTAAGGCGCGTAGCAGCTAACCACAACATATTTTCTAGCCGAGGACTTTCCCATCTACTCTTTGTACCGTCCTTTCTCATAAGGAAGATGACTTGAGTAATCACTAAAATCCCTTGAGGGAATATGTGTGTCAAGCCCCAGTTATTTTGGCAGTTAATTACAGTAGAGCAATAACCTGCAAACACCTGTATTTCCCATTAGCCTACATCACTGTGGGTTTGATTCCTATCACATTGAATATTACTGTGTTATATAACATCTACATGATGAATTATTAGGGTAGGAACCAGCTCTGCTCTACATTCTCGTGTGGGAATGGGGTTAAAAAATGTTTGACATAATGATTCTTATTATATTTTATTTCGAGAGAGTACAGGGGTTTAAAGGAAATGACCACTTTAGAATGAAAATACAGACAGTACTTACTGACCCTCATGCCAACAAGAAGTCCAATGTAGTTTTTTAATCCACAAAACTTGTTCGGGGTATCGGAGGATAACAGCTAGCTGGATTTTTCCATACACTTGAAGTGCATGGAACTCACATCCAAAATCATTTTGAAAATGTAATAAAACTCCGCTAATGCATTTCAAAAACGTCAGAACGGCTCGTCCGTCGTAATCCAAGTGCCCTGAAGCCTTGACTTGAAAAGACATAATTTACTCCACTTTTATAGCATAAGTTCCATGTTTACATGGCAACTCGCAAGACTTGAGAACGAGAACGTCTCTGAACGTTCTTGAGTCTCGCGAGTTGCCATGTAAACACAGCACGCCTGCAGGCTAAGTGACCACGATGAGAAATGATGCTATAAAAGTGGAGCAAATTATGTCTTTTCAAGTCAATGTTGCATGCCACGGCTTTCCATGCACTTCAAGTGTATGGAAAAATCCGGCTAGCTGTTATCCTCCGATACCCCGAATGAGTTTTGTGGATTAAAAAACTACACTGGACTTCTTGTCGGCATGAGGGTCAGTAAGTACTGTCTGTATTTTCATTCTAAAGTGGTCATTTCCTTTAAGGACCCTCTGAAACATATCTAAGTTGTGGGATATTGACAGCATTTTGTCAAGATAGATCTATTTATCTATCTAGAAGACATTTGAGAGGAGAAAAAAAGAGGAAAAGTTTGAATTAAGGTAAGGTAAACTTTATTTTCCCCTAAGGGAAATTCATCTTGGGCACAGTGCTAGATTTCATTGCTTCACAGGACAAGATAAAAACATCATCACAGGGACACATCATCACAATGACAGTTCTATCACATAAAACAGACATGGACTACATTTAACAATCACAACACAAAAACATACAGAGACGTCTAAAGTGCAAGAAATTCTGGACAACACTAAACAACAGCTTTTATGTTTGTTAAACTCAACATAACATCAGATTTTGAGATTAACCTCAGAAGTACAAGATCATCTATTGTCAAAGCTGGATGTAGCATGACATCCATCTACTACTGTAAAAACCGGAGCTGATCATGAACCTTTTTTAGAATGGTCATTTAAAACGGCACTGACACATGATGTCAACCTGCTAATGGGGTGCCAGACTGGCAAATGCCTATGGGTCATTTGGCAAAGCACCACCAATTAACTTTTTGTTATTTTGTCTGGAAAGCTGGAGGATACTTTTCATCTTATGACGTGCTAACCGTCTTTCTCTGCAAACACTGTTTTGGCACCAAGGTGTAAGTTATGTTCACCAATTTGACAACAGATCTTCTTCCAACCATAACAACAGCAAATTAATGGCAAAAGACTGTCCTCCAAAATACAACCACATAGGTTATTTGTACAAGTGGCAATTAAGACCCATATTGACGCTTATTATGGAGCGGCGACCTCTAGTGGCCGAAGAAAATGTGACAGTGGCAAAGGGGGAAGTCAAGTGCTGTGGTATAAGGAGTGACAAAGTCTGCTTAGGACAGGGAGAGGGGTGGTGGACTGGTCAAACAAACACAGGACCTGGTGTTTGTGTCCCATTTTATTTACCTGGCTAAAAGAATTCCTGGTAATCTGTGTGGTTTGCGTTTCCACCGTACCTTAAAGTTAGCATGATGACGTAGATGATTCGGCTTGTGCCCTGTATTTAGCTCCACCAGCTTGTTGGCTGGTTACATGCCGGTGTAGAGAGTTGGGGCTGTTTGACTCAGCCAGCAGCTAAGTTTAAAAGTGTTTTAAGGTGTGAAACTAAGTTAGTCTACATACAGACAGCTGTCATTTGAGTTTATTAGTAACAATTCACTATCAGCCGAGCTAGCGTGCTGTCCTTGTGTAAGACATAACGTTAGTGAGAGACTGTGGACTGAGCATATTGACTATCGCTGTCTACATGTTTACATGTTCATGCTAATGAACACATGTATTGATAAAGCATTGGCTTCTTACTCGCTAAGGGTTAATGTCACTTACAGTAACGAGTGTAGCTGCCGTCATCTCGAGTATATACTACAGTCATTGATAATGTAGCCCCGGGGCTAATTTAGTAACAGGTTTCGGTGCCCATCCTTAATCAAAACGGCAGCTGCCCATACCAGGAAGTGCGGAACGCTGCAAGTGTGTGTTCCGCCAAACTGCATTCCTGAGCACACAACCCCGCCCCTCAAGAATTCCCTGAAATCTGAAAAGTCCTACCCCCCCACTAGGTACTTTTTTCAGGGAAAGTTTGGGGTTGAGGGAAAGGTTTTTCCCTTATCATTTTCAGGTAAATGATAAAAGTTCCTGCAGTGGAAAAGGGGCTATTGAGTATGTTACCTGACATATCAAATCAAATCAGGCTTTTATCAGGTAAAACGAAGCAGTGTTGGCATTTGGTGTATGTCACATGAGATATGTTATGTTACATTACATATGAGTGATTTGCATTAAAGGGTAGGAACATACGACCTATGTGTTCATGTGGGTTGGAGGACAAAGATCTGCACACATTTACACAAGGTATTAGGTCAGAGCAAGGCTGTCCAGGGGTCAGCGTCTATTTCTGTTCCTTGCATTTGTCATTTCTCTCATTTTATCTCTAAGCCAGCAGCAGCCACAGCTGGCTGATGGCCAGCAGCCAGCTACTCGCTGCTGGTGCTTACAGTGCTGATGCTTAGTGCTGTCTGAACAATAGCCTGAAGACTGATCCAGTGGAGCTGCAGCCACAGCTGTGATCACAATGAGCGGGCTGCTGGGAGCAAACAGTGGTGGCTAGCTGAAACCAAGACACTCGGCTGCAGTGACTGGATTTGTTTGATTCTGGTGCCCAGTATCTCAGAAGCAACCAGCATTTCACCTGCAACCAACCAGCGTTCCCAGCAATACAGAAGCAGCTGGAAATGGATTGGTTGTTACCCCAATGCTGTGTCTGTATTGTCTTTGCCAAAAGTGGCTTATGGTAGCTGATGGAAGAATTAATACATGGTGAGAGTGACCCTTCCTAGTGTCACAGAAGTAGCCATTGAGTGGTTGTTTTGCACACTGTGTACCTATATGCAGTATTACACTTACTATTTACAATAAGACCTCAGGAAGTGAGGTTAATAAATATCAAGAGAGTACGATTTTGTTCCCTAAAATGCATTTTAAAGGGAAATTTTGGTTTATTTCAACTTGTCTCCCATCATCCTAAATTTGTTTCAAGTCACTAGTGACATAGAAATAATAGTTAGCATGTTAGCTGTTAGCCTAGATACAGCCGTAGTGTCAGACCTGTTAAAACGCAAGTGAACGGGCATACTTCAAGTGCAAAGTTAGTCCTCTGAACAAGCTTTTTTTCCACAAAGACCGCCTCATATTGTTAGGATAAATGTCAGAACATATAGAAAACGAAATGTAAACATGTTGTCTTACCTTACCGGTGTGCTGCCATGTTTGTTTACCATTTAGCTCTGCTTTCCAAAGCACGGCCGAAATATCGGAAGAACAAGCAGCAACAGCTGGAAGGCAGAACCAGACAGTAGCCTGAAAAGTTTATTCATTTATTTTACGAAAGATTTATAGAATAATGGCTGTCTTTTTGCCAGACTTTGACTTTGTGGAGGAGGAATTTGATTTTGCAGAGTTTATTTATTATTATTATTATTATTATTTATTTGAGCCAGAATACACTGGTGAAGAGCTTTGTGAAATTGAAGAACGGAGGAGGAGAGAGAGAGAGAGGCGCAACAGGTAGAGGACGAGAGAGGAGGAATGGCTGCTGCAAGGCTGCATAGCTCTGGAGATTGGTGGTGTACCTGTGAATGCTGTGCCCCAGTGCCCACAGAAGAGGAATGCCTCTGTTGCAAGGAATGGGACCGGTTGCAGCCTTATTTTCAAGGTCTGGATGTGACCGAGGACGAGACACCTCCACCTGGAGTAGTATCCAGCTGGGCTTTATCTAGAGCTCGCAAGATATATTTCGGCCGCGCTTTGGAAAGCAGAGCTAAATGGTAAACAAACACGGCAGCACACCGGTAAGGTAAGACAACACGTATACATGTCGTTTTCTATATGTTCTCTGACATTTATCCTAACAATATGAGGCAGTCCACTAAACAAGCTTTTTTTCCACAAAGACTAACTTTGCACTTGAAGGTTGCCCGTTCACTTACGTTTTAACAGGTCTGACGCTACTATGCGCCCCGGCTGTATCTAGGCTAAGGGCTAACATGCTAACTATTATTTTTATGTCACTAGTCACTTGAAACAAATTTAGGACGGTAGGAGACAGTTTGAAATAAACTGAAATTTCCCTTTTAAGATATGGATCTTTACATTTTCATGTTATATGTAGTCTACATACATGAGGTACAAACTATATGCAATGTTCAAATGTATGTTGTGTCATAATATAGACACTCAATATGAACAAGGTGTCAAAGTTTCAAAATATGCTATGGAAAAGAAATAAAAAAGACTGCATTGCCATTCGATTCATTTACAATCTATGGACATAGACTTTTCTGAGATTACATCGTATTAGGTGACCATGCAGAGTGAAGAGGGGCTTGTCATCTACTTACTGACTGATTTAGGCTATTGAAAACTACTATAAACTAAACTATAAAATCCTCATTTAGATGCACTACCAATAAAATGGAACAACAATCAAAAAATGCTGCTTTTTATTTCTTAGCAAACATTATTCAATTGAATACAAATATTACATGCATGGGACTTTTACATATAGTAGGCTATACCAGGGCAGCTGACACTGACAAAACAAAACATTAAATGCTGTGAGTGTGTGCTGCACTGTGCTGCCGAATTCATCCTGCACACTAATAGAGGAACAGGTAGACTGTACCGTCCTCAATGGTTAAAACAGCATGTGAGTTCAAATGAGAGATGCAGACCAAATAGCAAATATGTTTACACCTCTCCCTAACAAACAGCAATCGAGTGAAGGTGGATTGAGCACAAAAAATTGTCCAGGTGTCCAAAAATTGCCAGAAAAACTCTCACTGCACGCTGTTGGGAGATGTTTGCCTTGATGGCTTCCTGCCAGAGAGCTTTCTTGGTTAAGGTTAGGAGAAAAATCATGGTTTGGGTTCAAATTATTAGATTTCTGCCATAGGCAAACTAGGATGAGGTATTAATCTCTAAAGTTCTCAGTTCATCTTTGATTTCCAAGGGGCATTATCAATGGCCATAGACCGAAATGTCTCTGAAGGCACTTTGATGGCCCTATAACCAATCGTAGCACTGAGCAAGCAATGTACTAAGGTAAAACAGACTACAGTGTGTAGAGATGAGTTGTGATGGTGTAGCATCAATATGTCTGTAAACCACACTGCCATTTTTGCCATTAGACGGGCACCAGATGCATCTGCCAGTCAGTGGTGTCCCCAGAAACTTTTCGTAAGGGTGGCCAGACGGGAACACTGAAAATATTGGGATGACACATCGTTGAAATCTATGGGTTAGTTGAAAACTATGTCTACTACAACTATCCTTTTTCTGTGTGTTACACATCTGTATATACACGTTAGGTGATTCACTGTTCTTCAAATAGGCTTGTCATCCTTTTGCGTAAAAGGCCTCCCATAGGCAAATTGTGAGTGAAGGGCAGTGGATGTAGCCACCCCTGCCCCTCCCTTGGCGGCACCACTACTACCAGAGCAAGTAAATGGTAAATGGACTGCATTTATATCGTGCTATTTTAGTCTGTGCAACCTCTCAAAGTGCTTTACATTCACCCCAGTCACACTCACATTCATACACTGGTGGCCGAAGCTCATCATCAGAAAACCATTCATGCACACTCACACACCATGGGCACAGTGGGGCAACATCCTATACAATTTAGGATTCAGTGTCTTGCCCAAGGACACTCCGACATGTAGACTGCAAGAGCCAGGGATCAAACAACCAACCTTCCGATTGGTAGCCATCCCATAAAAGAAAACATGAGCGTGCAGATTTGTGGTTCCCAGGCTATTTATTATTAGGATATCTTCACAATTAGAAAACCAGCAGCAGTAAATCAGTAAGTGCAGGGGATAGTTGATGGTTAAAGGTCACCAAAATCATTGTTTACTCCCATACAGAAATCATGATGTGTGCATGTGTGAATGTATAAGGTCTACCTGAAAATTTAAGGATCGTTAAGAAATTAACAAATCAATCTCCCACTTCATTTTAGCTGTCTTCACTGACACTGGTCGCTGGGCAGGTGCTCGTGTTCAGGGTTCCAAGGTGACCTGGCGAAACACTCAGCGGCCTTCCTGTCACACTCACAGATGAACATCTCACATTCGTTGTTTTTCTCTGAGGAGGATAAAGCAGAGAGCACACTGTCACTACCCAAAGACTATTCCTTTGAGGTAAAGAAACTCGGATTCGTAACAGTAACGCAAGGAAAATCCTTTTGTTTCGGTGTACTCACCGCCACAGGTGACCTTCTTGTTTTTCTCATCACAGCTGTAGTGATAGAGCTCGATGTAGGGATTGTCAATGATGGGCCAGCAGTCAGGGTGCTGTGTTGCATCACTGTAACACTGGTCGTGCACCTGGCAGCACCTGCAGGTCAAAAAAAAGCCAAATGAGGCCTTATAAACAAACTGGACTTTTTATGTCGTCTGCGTATAAAACAGTGAGTAAACTACGACCTGTCCAGATCATCCACAGGTTTGCCGGAGCCTCCTTTTCCGCAGTAGCAGCCGTAGTCGGCGTAGTCAAAAACAGGCCAGCTATCAGGCATCACACACAGGATCATAGCTCTGAACTGGTTTAGTGCCTTGTACTCCAATGACTGGGCTGAAGCACAATAAGCAGACACAATCAGATCTATATCTATCCTCTATTAAAAGATGCATTTATTCAACACCCTGCATACAGATGCCAGATTTTGTCAAGCTGTACTCACCAACAGAGAGGCCCGCAGCCAAGAGAGTCAGAGCCTTGAGGCTATTCATCCTGTAAGTTCGAGGGCAAGTCATAGAGTAGCTGTCACTCTAATATCAGGTCCTGTTTTTATATCAAGTATCAGACCTTGGGAGGTAGTGTGTCAGCTGTTTATACCACACAGAGTCACACAGCTCTGGATTCTGACCACTGACACACTGACATCAAACACAAAGCAGCATGTAAAAGCAGATGAAATTCTCACCCTGAAAGTTTCTGAACTCTGAGTTTTGTGTTTGATGTTTTGTCAAAACTAGAGCTGACCGGGCTAAGGCCTAAAACGCCTATCTTGGGTAAATTGAAAGCTGTTGTTGTTCTATTTTTAGTACATGTACGTGCATGGTCTTGAAAGGGAACATCAAAGATACTTAGAAGAGGTGAAACCTTTACCCTAACCTCTTTTCTCGTCTCTTTGTCAGAGCTATTCAATTACAAATTCAATTGGATTTTAGAACCAGAAAATTTAAATGGGCCAGAAGATTTCAGCAGGGACATCTACAGTATGGAAAACTATTTGTTTAGCTTTTATAAACAAATGCAAATGAATGTAGCAAAAGCAGCAATGTTTATCGTTTCACATTTGAAATAATTGGAAATATCTTGTCACATATCTGCCCGAGGAACATCGCATAATGCCGAAACAGAATCAAAAAGAGCCATCAATGCACAGAGGCGTAAGAAGTGGCATTAACGGTGACTAATAACACACTCTTTCTCTACCAGCATCTCCCTCTCCCTTCTTTCTCCCACACACACACACACACACATGCACACACCTCACCTCCTGATGTTTTCCTTTGAGGTCAAGCATTTCGTAAAATACATAGACACGATATATACTTAATAATATCTCAATAGAAACAATATTGGAGCTTATTAATACTACGGTCTTGATTGATTTTGCCCTGGCCCGATTCTTACAGGGTCTCGGTACTTATTCCTAGCCGGGCCACTCTGAGGTTGCTTGTGGTACCGAATGTGGCCCATGGGCCGCCCATTGAATAAGCCTGCTCTATGTAATGTATTTGCTTTAAACCTTTTTTTAAAATATAAATATATGCAATGCTTAAATTCAAATACTCACCAGCTGTAATTGCTGTGGCTCAAACATGGGCTCACAGGTCAGGAAAGGTTCAGAAACCGAGGTCAGATATTTGTTAATTCTGTGTGTGACTGTGCATGACACATCATAATGTCTGTGTCCATAGCAATATTGCCACACTTGGGAAATTCAGTCAAAGTTAGTCAGCTAGGTTCAACTTTCTCCAGACCAGGGGTGTCAAACTGTTAAGTTCAGGGGCCACATACAGCCCAGTGTGATCTCGAAAGGGCCGAACCAATTAAAGCATTGCATAAAAACCTATAAATAACAACCCCTTCAATTTTTTTCTCTTTTTGTTTAGTGTAAGAAGTCCATTTGAAAGTCTACACTAAAGTAGAAGCTATTGAAAAAAGCAGGTTATGTCATCCCTTGTCTTATTAACTATTTACAGTCTGTTTTGTCAGTGTCTCAGCAGCAGGGGTCCACCGATAGTATTTTAAGATAGAAGCCTGGTACAGATTCTTTTGTACTGAAGCTGCCGGTTGACAATATGTTTCACAATATTCAATATCTTTAAATATGACCACAGAAAGTATTCATTGTTATTTTCGACAGCATTCTACATGAAGCATCTGCTCACTGTTTAAACTGCTCCACTCAGCCTTCACACATGCATCAACATTGGACCCTTTGGCGGGCCGGTTCTGGCCCCCGGGCCGTATGTTTGACACCCCTGCTCGAGACCCTTTGGCGTAATTATGTAAAACCCTCACATCAAAGATAGAGATAAGCATGAGACGGAATAAGGCGTGCAACATGACACGTTCTGCCATATGTGCAGAGACGTGGAAAATCCCACACTTAAAGAGTGACGGTGATATGAATGGTGACGTCACTATGAGCGCCCAGAAGTCAGGTGCAGAGTGTTCAAATGCACATGTACTGTACAGTAGCTGTGACGGCGAATATGTCAGATTTTCCAGCACATGTGTGGATTCATAATAGGGTAAGATTATACCCTTAAATAACTGACCATCTGTAAACAGCATATGGGGTAAAATGAGAGACGAAGATCAAATTGAGTTTATTAGAATAGGATAAGATACAGATATCATGATACTCTTTTTCTAATGAGCAAAGGCTCCTCAAATGTCACTTGTGGAAAGTAAAAAAAAGAAAAAAAAAGACATATCATGGTAAAGCATAAATTCCTTATTTGATAGAGTTGCTTGGTGTTTATTAACAGTGGTCGCTGGGCAGGTGCTCGTGCTCGGGGTTCCAAGGTGACCTGGCGAAACACTCGGCGGCCTTCCTGTCACACTCACAGATGAACATCTCGCATTCGTTGTTTTTGTCTGAGGAAGATAAAGCAGAGAGCGCACTGTCATTACCAAAAGGCCAACAAATATTCCACTGAGTTAAAGAAACTGAGCAAAGCATTGATTTGATTATAACAGCAACATTTTTATCCGCTTATCCGAGGTCGGTTTGTGGGGGCAGCAGGCCAAGCAAAGCACCCCAGACGTCCCTCTCCCCGGCAAAACTTTCCAGCTCCTCCTGAGATATGTAATCCCTGCAGACGTTCATGAGCAAATGAACAGGAAGCTCCTTGTTCTACTGTACTCACTGCCACAGGTGACCTTCTTGTTCTTCTCATCACAGCTGTAGTCATAATACTCGGTGTAAGGATTGTCAAAGATGGGCCAGCACTCAGGATGCTGCATGGCATCGCTGTAACACTGATCGTGCACCTGGCAGCACCTAAAAAAAGTCAAGCAATTTTAAACAGACTGCGCAAGTTTTATTCTTTTAAAGTGTTCTGAGTATGAAGTGGAGTAAACCATGACCTATCCAGATCATCCACAGGTGTGCCGGAGCCTCCTTTCCCACAGTAGCAGCCGTAGTCGGCGTAGTCAAAAACAGGCCAGCTATCAGGCATCACACACAGGATCATCCTCCGAAACTGGGTGAGCGCCTTGTAGTCCAAGGAGTGCGCTGAAACACAATAAACACACTGAATTATATGTATACTCATTTATACTACCATGTGTACAGATGAGCAGCTAATGCTGAGTTGTACTCACCAACAGAGAGGCCAGCAGCCACGAGAATGAGAGCGTGGAGGGTGTTCATCCTGTATGTCAGAGGGTGAGTCCCAGAGTGGTGCTCGCTCCAACATCGCACCCTCCTTATATACTGCATATAGTGTGGGACCTTGGGAGCTGCACTGTCAGCTAAACTGTATGTTTATACAGTATGTAGGGGAGTAGTGAGTATGTACATACGTAGTACGCATGCCTCACAATGTATGGACTCAAATTCAAACATAAAGCAGCATATGTAAAAGCAGGTAAAGTTCTCACACTCACTCAACTCTGAGTGATGTCGTTAAATGTGTTGGAAGTTCTGTCGAAAGGTGCTCAGTGTTGGGTTAGAGATCTGTGTTGGGGGGCTCTCAATGATATGGTTACAAGTTATGTTCAAGACTCATTCATTTAATAGATTTGAAATACATCATCAGCTTTGGTTTCTGTATGTGATTTTCAAGTATCTTATTATGTATCAGTGGTGAAATGTAACTAAGTACAGTTACTCAAGTACTGGACTTAAGTTCAAATTTGAGGTACATGTACTTTAATGAATATTTTCTTATCATGCCACCTTCTACTTTTACTTCACTACGATGAATAATTTTATTGTGAACCAAAAATAAAATATCATAATAAAAAAACAAGACAAAAATAAAAGGAGTAGGTAGAAGTAAAACGTGTATGTCCCAACCCGTTTCTTACATTTCTCATATATTATTTCAACAAACTAATATACAGCTATCCCCAGTCTATTTACCACCCAATTAAATAAATAACACCCCCCTAACACAACCTTTCCTCGTCTATATATATGCCAAAAATATTTTTTGTCTAGTTTTTTAAATTGATTTATATTTGTGCTTTGTTTCAAGTCCACCCCACACACTGAAATACACAGACTCTTCAGAGGTAAACATTGTACACTTCACTCCACTACATTTATTTGACAGCTTTTTAGTTACAAGTAAAGCAAGGTTTATGCTTCTGGCGCAGCTATAACGCAGAGGGCTTTGCCGAGGTGTTGCGTCCCTCTGCGACCGAAGCAGAGACACGACGTGCACCTCCAAAAAATTGTAACCACGCGTTGAGGCAATGCAGACCGCAAGAGCTATGATTGGTCATTTGCAAGGTTTCACTTCCTGGAGCCATTCATCAGGCGTACAGACCATCGGCGCAGTCGCCTCTCTCTTTGTTGTCGCCGCGGTAACATTTGTAATAAGAGCATTTGTTGTTCAATGTCGATCATTTCAACCTCCAGCAACTAGTGATGGGATTTCTCGTTCACTTGTGAGAGCCGGTTCTTTGGCTCTCGTTCACTTTGAAGAGTCGGTTCAAAGATGCGGTTCATTCGTTCGTTCGTTCGTTCGTTTTGTTGTTGTTTTTTTTTCTGTGTGTGTGTGGTGGTGGGGTGTTAGTGGGTTCAACGACAAATCGCATTGGTGATTTATTGCATCACGGATACTGTAACGTGGACCCAGAATAGACTCCGCAGATATAATGGTTGGTGTAGCCATAGCAACAGCCTTTATAAACAACAAGTAGTGATGTGACGTTTGCGAACAAGCCGAGTCTTTGAACCGGCTCTTTGAAGTGAATGAGTGAGCGGCTGCACTGTCTCTCTCCCTCACAAACTAGTCTCTCTCAACCTGTTCCGGATCAAATAATCTGAAATTAATGGATACAGAGTAAATTAAAGCAAAAAACAAAGAAATTAGGAACTGGCTTGTTCACTCTAAAGACCCGGTTCACTCGTTCACTTCAAAGAACCGATCGATAAATATGAAATTAATTTAAAAACTATTTTGATAATTCCCCCAAAAAATGCAGGCCTATGGTTCCAGCTACTCTATTGCCATCTGGGTGACGATATTTCACCCCTCTGTTCACTAAAAATGGGATAATTTTTCATTTGCTCCACAGGCCATTTAGTTTTTGAACAAGTAAAGCACAAGCACTGTATCCCATGTGCCTGGTCCCAAAAGATGTCCAGCTGGGCCTAGTATGTGTATGGGCATATGAATGAGTCTGTCTGTCTGTCATGTCTGTCACCCATTGGTGATTTTTGTATGTTGACTGGTGGCCTTTATGATAGTGGTATGTGTATGTCTATGGTGACTGTGTTGTTGTGATGCCTTTGTGATTATGCTGGAAACCAGTTTTTCTTTAGGCCAAATAAAAGCATAACAATCAAATGTCCTTTTAATAATTTTGATATTTTGAATTTATTTTTAAAACTTTAGTTTTGTAAAATTGGTTGAACAATGAAGGCATTGTCAAGGTGTCCCTTTGGGCTCTGGGTGATTTTTCTAAATTTTTAAAATACCAAACTATCAATCTAATTATCAAGTATCACTTTCAGTGCAATACTTTTACTTGGAGAAATGATCTAAATACTTCCTCCACCACTGTAATGTACTGTGTTTGCTTCACATACAAACCTGACAGCACTAATAGGTGCTGCTCAAACACAAGGTCAGAAAAGGTTCACAAACCCAGCTCAGACATTTGTTTGTTCTGTGTGACTGTGCATGACACATCATCATGTCTGTGGATGTCTTATAGAGGAGTAAATGATCATCAGGGGAACAGCAATGTGTCATACTTCATATCCAATATTTGAGATGTGCCACCAAATGCAGCCTGCCAGTTAACAGCTTCCTGCCACATGTACAGAGGCACGGAAAATCCCACACCTAAAGCGCAATGGTGATATGAATGGTGACGTCATGATGGGAGACTCAGGTTGGGAACAAAGTGTTCATAGTCACAGATACTATACAGCAGCTGTGGAGGAGAATGTTTCCAACACATCTGTTAATACATAACTGTCATATTTGTTTTTGTTTTGGTTCTAAGAGGATGACTTAAAGTTTGGGATTGTATGTTGTAGATTATTGAATCTACTAATAATATAGGTAAAATATTATATGAATGAGATGTTAAAAGAAAGTATTTGCTCAATCCCTTCAAGGAATGATTAAAAAAAATGTACATTTCTATTTAAAGTCCTTATCCAGGTATTGACAAAAGCCCAAAAAACAGTTCTCTGTTCATCAAAAGCACATATTTAGACACTTTTTTCCATGAATAAAAATACTTTCACACCTTCAAATGGCTGAGATGTAACTCTACACCTTTGCCTCATTTAGTATGTGCTGATCTGTTAATATGTACATCAATCCTGCCCTTCACCTGCAGCTTGAGGACACCTGATAACCAGTACTACAAAGCTGGTTATCAACTAGTTCAGTCAACTCTAAGTAACTATCAAGCCACGAGTGTGTTCATGTGAAAGAGGCGGGGTGTTAATTATGAGTGACATCATCAGAACCATGAATAAAGTATGCTATTTTATATGATATGAGATGAAACAGTACCTAAAGTGTCTGCGACTGCGAGACAGTGAAATGTCAGCGGTGCAGGACGTAAACGATGCTCTGTAATCCTATAACGGTATGGCAAGCCGTTTTAACATTTACTCGCTAAGTTTGACTATCCGGAATTACCATTATAGATCAACAACATCATTTTGACTAGTCAAAATGACATTGTAGATATCTCAAACTGGAATTACAGATATCTACAATTCAGTTGCAGATATCCGCAACTACATTGGAGATATCTACAATGACAAAACCCCATACACATGAATGGCAAAAGTAGTTTGAATCTTACTAGTCAAAACTCAGTTACAGATATCTGTAATTGAGTTTTGACTAGTCAAAATCTAATTACAGATATCTTGAATAAGAGTTTCGACAGTCAAAATTATGTTGCAAATATCAGTAATGAATATCCAGTCTAGCTATTAAATGTTAAAATGGCTTGCCATAATAACAGAAAATGTGGAAATGTTGAAAATACTACCCAAAATTTCAACGTCGGCCGAGACTTACATTACGTGTGGTATCACCAGGCTATATGTGACATTACTATCAAGCTTTGCGTAAGTTAAAATCCTGCTAAAATCGTGTGTTTAGTGTGTAAACGATCTCTGTGTTAGAAGAACCAGTGGAAACAGAGCCCTGGAACAATAAGAAAATTCTACTGACAAATAACAACGTATTTTTTGTACCTGAGACTCTGGACTTTTGCTCATGGATACTTTTTTCTTCAGTGATCTGATTGGTCAGAGGTCAGGGTGTTGACAGCCTGTGATCTGATACCCTGAACTGTTCAGCATAAGTTGCCACGGTGATTTATCCTGACAAAAAGAGAACCAGCATCGTGGTATTGGAAACCCAGAGTTAACCCTGAAGTTACCTTGCTAACTCCAAATCCTGCCTCGTAGCACAGGCCTCTGCTCACCTTTGACTCTGCTCATCAAACACACAACCCTCTGCTGGTAAATGGTAATAGAAAAAACAAGCCTTGAACTTGACTACGTAATAAACCAGTTAATAATGTATTGCTATTGTCAGATGAACCTTGTTTCCAATCTCCAGCTCTGACACAGTTAGATGTAAGTGAAATTTTGCTTACAAATTAAGACCCCGGGTTTGGCCATAGTGTTTTGGAATTCGTGCCTTGAGAGTCAGAGCCCGCGTTTTTGAGATTGTCATTGGTATGCTGCAGTCCCAAGGTGGAAATGCTCATGAACATGTTGGCAAGTCAAAAAACGTTCAAAGTATTTTGCAAACTGTCTAAATGAGGCTGAGAATATACACACTCTTACATTATGACCTTTATAAAGTCGGTCAATTATTGTTCACCTACATATCTGCAGTATGACAGAAAATACAACAAACTACAATCCATGTGTAACTTAATCTTTAATAGAAATGTGTCTCAAAATGGAAAATATGTGCACACCTGCATGGTTCAAAGGGTCAACAACATTTTTATGACACTGCAATTCATGTGAAAGTCTTGCATTTCTGTACCAATAAATTATTACATTAGTTCTAAAACAAACAGCAGAATTAAGATGAACAAAATGAGACCTTCACTGAGGAGCTCGTCAGCCTCGACTGGTCTACAGCAAACAAAGGTAATAAATATCATGGTCTCATTTAAAATTATACCTAGAAAGCTTATTTGAAACATTAATGTCATAGCTTTAACTTAACTTAAAACACGCCCAAGTCCTTCAGACTTCATGAAACACACACAGACAATCAACAAACATGTCAAACGTTTAAAAAAAAAAAAAAAAAAAAAAAAAAAAAACACATTTAAGAACAGTACGACTTTGTCACATGATCCTACGCTGGTCCCTTCATCAGTGTTGTGTTTCTTCAAGCTAGTTTTGGTCACATGACCGTGTTTGACCCGTTGTTTTCCATTGTGACATATCTTCAATACTTTGTTTCCTATCACAGTGGAAACCATTTATAGTGATCGCATCTGTCCAGGATGTCCAGATTATCATCTCATTGACATTCATGATTTTATTCTACACATATAAAGTTATGGAATGGACAGCTTCAGCAGCCTCCCTGTGCAGTTTCACAAACACAACGTTTCACTCTCTTTCTAAATCGCCCAAACCAGCCTGTGGAAACTTTTGAAATTATCCGCTCGCAGGCTCACCGCCAATTCCTCTGCCTTTTAACTTCACTAGAGGCCCTCTCAGGGGGAGGAATATACGTTAGCGGGCACTATCAATCTACTTGATGAGGGCAGCTTCAACCACAGGTGTTTTCTCCGTTCACATTTATTTTCTGTCTCCGTCTCAGGCAGCTTCGAGGATACTAGATTTTTCATTGAGAGAAAATTACTTTCTTTTTCCTTTGCTTGTGACGTGCTCGCAGCGCCGGCCTCCGGCAGCTGGAGGCAGACGGGATACCATGAGGCGAAGTATCACAGTGGGATTAAAGTTTAAAAAACAAGAGATTTATTATAGTTTTAAAAAAATTGTCATATGTTGTAATGTATGAAAGAGCCAAACATTGACCATTTGATCACGTTGACTGTGATCACTGTAAATGGTTTCCACTGTATGTCATCTGAAACTGGCTCAGCTACTAAAGACTGGCAATGTTCTATGGCACAAATCAATGATGGATGGGAAACAAATATCTAGTGTGACTCTTATACTATTTGGAGCGCGTTGTATGAAGAAAAGGAAAATGATGAAGACTACAAAACCAGCTTAGATGTTCAAAAAAGGACGAGCATTACTCTTCTAAGACATTGTCATGCTGTAAGTGGACGTACACTGTATTCACAGTTTGTGTAACGTTAAAAAAAGAAATTCTCGTAGTGCAAAACTAATAATTTATAAAGTTATAAAGTTAAGACCAAATAAATTCTCGAAAAATAGTAATTATAGTTATGATTTTGGTCTTTTCATCACTGCAACTATATGAAACATGAGTTCTGGACAATAGAGCAAACCATGTCATCAACCAAAGTAGAAAAAAACATTACTAAATACTTCATAAATGTGTGCTTTGTCATTATCACTAAATAAAACTTAATTTCTCAAGATAAACAGGTAAAAACAGTGGATAACTACAGCAGTGCATGTATTCCTTCTTCGACCTCAACATTCACATTCTTGATTGTGCCGCTAATCGTGGGAAACGTACCTGAGCACTTCCACATTTTCCCAGCATTGCCAATCCTCTGCGTCTGTTTTGAACACAGACGTGCCACGGTGTCCGACCTCATTATTACTGCCTCTCTACGTCTACTAAGCAAAGATAGTGTTGAAAACTACAGAGGGCAATCGGTGAACAAATAAAGGCAGATTATGTAGGATTGGAGTGACTGAGTGACATTTAGCATCCTAAACAGATGTGTGCGATAGCTGCATATACAGTGAGTGTACAAGATAGAATCTCAGAGCTCTTTATCTTAATCTAAGACGCTCATCCAGCTGATATGTCCTGGATTCACTTGCTCTCTCTACGTGAGGGGAAAGGACAGGTGGAGCTAATATTTTGTACACTCAGTGTACAGTTAACACACTCGGACAGGATTGAAAGAGCTTTCAGTCAGATGGGCTTATATAGTAAGGTGGTGACGTACTTCTTCTTGTAGCGGTGTGTCGCGCTGAGCACCATCACTCCATCCTGCGAAAGACAAAAACATCACAGATCACCATGGAGGAAAAACTGACTTCATAAAGAAGTAAAAGAATGCTTACATTTCAGACACATGTGGGCCAATGGGAACAACGGTATCAGTCGCACCATGTGCAAAGTCACCGTACTGTAAACCACAGAGATTAGTGGGAGGGACACCCACTAATCTCGACAACCCACTCTGCTCGCTAATCCCTGTCAACAATGAGGCAATATAATGTTTAGCACTACTGTATTCCTGTTCTTATTTCCATAGAGAGACTTAGAGAGACTCTTCTATTGTGGAAAGCTGCAATACAGTCTGCTGCTGTTTAGCAACTATTAAGGGAAACAGAACACTGCTGTGCATTAAAGGAAAAGGTCACGACTTTAAGTTTACAGAGAGCAAAAACTGTTTAAGTGTACATATCTGCTTTCACTCTTCCTCCCTGCTGTATTATTAGACTTGCCTTTATTGAAGAAAAGTCACTAACAAAGTTCCACTAATTCAGTGATAAACACATTTCATTTCCTACAGATACTTCACAATAAAATTCCCCCCTTAAACTGTAACGTACAAACTTTAATTGTGAACGACAATATAAGGAAATGTTGGGTTTTCGAGCAGCAACTTCACACAACTTCTGATACGTAAATAATAAGTAAAAACAGGACGCAGGAGAGAAACTAAACTCCAAACCACAGAGATTCAGTCAGAAGCTACAAAAGTACTGAGAGCTAAACACGCAGAGACTTTTACAAATGCCTTTCTCTCTGGTGTCCTGCAGACAGAGGTGAGTAGAGTCTCGCAACACACACTTGTTTGAGAGAAAGAAGCAGAGTCGTCAGGGGTTGGCTGGCTGGAAACATCACCGCTACTCGCTTGAAGTCGGGTGGCCTGGCTTTTGGATCTACTCTAGAGAGGGTCCATTCTAGTTTGGTCCGTGGAAACGCAAGTGGCGCGACAAGGCTTGACTCAGCGCAGCCAAAAGTGAGAGTGGAAAAGGCCCACAGTATTGTACGTGTGCTACTGCTGTAATTTCATTCATCTCACAGACTAATTAGCGTAGCATGTGTAACATAAAGGCAGAGTCGCACTGTAGACTAATCAACAGATTAAACAGAGTAGCGGCGCTGTATCTCTCTGAGTGTTGCTGGAGAACTTGTGAGAGTGTGAGAGAGAAAGATGGACACTGGTGTGCCTTATGTAACGCAACTTGACCCTTTATCGATATAAACAATGTTTAAATCTATGTCTTGCTTGAAAATATATTGATATATCGTACATAGTGCTGCCTCAGTGGTGGAGATTAGCAAATCTTTGTGAGAGAAAATTACCACTCTACTGTAAAATATGGACATTTTTCTGTGTATTCTTGTTAGTGGAACACTTGTAACTACTGTAATTGCCACAACTGATTAGGCTGAGAGCTACAGGCGGTGAGGTGAACCTTAAACCTTGCGATATATCATTAAGGTAAAGTGCACCTTGTCTTGGGAAAAAAAAAAAAAAGCTAGCTCTAATTACAACTGGAAACAGTTTGGCTCAGGTATCCAATGGTATGAAAATTCAAGCTAAATTGCCCCGCAAAGGAAATGCTTCCTTAAAGTTTCCGACCACAGAGCTTGTTATTTCCGCTTCTCGCTCACTGAGCTATTTGTTCTCTTCACTACCCTGCTCAATATGCTCACCACTAACACAGCTGACTTTGAAAGTACTCTGTAAAGTCCATCGTCGCACTTGCACCAGCTGTTTTATGACCGAAAAAAAAATGCGTTTGCAAAATACATGTGTATTCTGGGTCGAGCATGCTTCAAACTCATGGTGTGGATGGCACCAGGGCAATATTGGAGTGTGATAGAATGCTCATGCACGCTCCACTTGCATGTTCTGGCGTCCAATATTTGAACCTTTTAATGCAAAACACACACAACTGCTCTGTTTGTAATGCTTGTTTATGTATTGTTTTCAAAATGCATGGCTTTTTATTGGCTTGTTTTAGCCTAGTAGCGATGAAATCATCCAGTAAGCGTACCATTTAATGGCATTTGTCAGCCATAAAGAGCAATGTGACAGTCAGCACATTGATTTCTGAATATTCAGAGCAGCATGGGACAACTAACAGGGATCCAGCAGGGCTAGATCTGTAGATCCCAAACTTGCAGTGCTGATATGAAAAATGATGAAGGTACGGTCTCATTTATTAACTAGTTTATCTCCCCTCTGTTTCAGTTTGTTCACACTTGCAAAGCTCCTAACACCCAAGTCGATTTTGAGAGGCAGACACGTACTAACAAAAATTACCATTACAGATGAAGCCACTGGGAAAAAAGTCAATAACTGACTATCTGACCTGCTGCCAACTCATATGGAAAATACTGTGGGTGGTTTCAAAGGTAATCCAACAGCAGAGTACAAGTGTGAGCTCTGGTTGTGTTATTTGTTTTCCTCACCCCCCCCACATTTAATCTTAGACTGCTGTTAGTATTTATATCTTGACGTGCACATTTAGTTTGTTTTTCCTGTCACAATGTGGGAAAAAAAGGGCAATTATCTGTCCTTCAGCTCCCTTGTTAGCAGCCTGTTATCATTGCTGGTATTCCATATGCAATTGGCTCAGCGAGCTACGTGCAAGCTCGCTAACAGCTGCAGCCACTCACAGTTTCTGTTCAAAATGCTAACAAAGCTGGTCATGTCTCGAGTGTCACCACACAAAGTTTTGCCACATCTCAGCAACCATATGGTGCGGAGAAATAACAAACACTAAATTGTTTTTCGGGGTGATTCGGTCAACTCGAGAGCTTACCTTAATGGAGAGAGCGTAAAGGTGGTTGAGCATGACGTGGTTGGGCTCTGGGAGTAACGCAGGGTCACACTGGATAAGAGCAGAAACAGAAAACATTGACGGTTACAGCACAAAACAGAGGAGGAGAAAATTGGAATGAGCCTCGTTTGATTGCATCACAGCTACTTACAGAAATTCCAGTGTCTTTGTTGAGGATGACCTGCAGCAAGTGAGGTGGGAGTATGGGTGGAGACTTGAACTTCTCTTCCTGTTTGGGAACATAGGCGTCTTGATGGTACGGCCCAGGAGGAGAGCTGGAGAGGTCTGAAGAGACAAAAAGGCAGAGCAAGGGTGGAATAGTATGACTCACAGAACATCTGATAGACCTGTTTAAAAGCAGGTTTTAGGTGTGTAAAGTTCTACTACTAATTACAAAATAAATGTGACACTACACATCACAGAATCTAACAAGCTTTTAGACAGGTTTTCCAGCACTCACCTGACATGTCGGAGCATTTCTGCGAGTCCACCATCAGAGCATCGAACACCTCAAAGTCTGTTTTCTTCACCTGGATGATATTGTTGACCGTGCCGAGCTGACTGGTTACGACTGGCTGTGAGGAAACACAAGACGATCACATCTACAACTTAAGCTCAGAGTTCTAAACTAGCCAGATACAATCGAACTTCCAAAACAGACAACGCACATAATCTGTCCTAGTTGCATCGGGAGCTGATTAAACAGCACGTTTGACAAAAAGTTCACATTCAAATGTGAGTATAAGTGCTGACCTCAGCTGGGTCGTGAGTCCACTGGCCGTCCACATAGAACTTGTACTGATGCTCCCCTTCGGGTAGATCAACAATGGCAACAAAGGTGTTCTGACTTTGACAGATGACAGGACAGAGGTGAGTAAACACAGTACGTCTCCTTAAATAATACGAATGCCCTCTATTTACTGAAGGCATACAATGAAAAAGTCATTAAACAGCATCTAGAAAACCACTCTTACTCACAGGAACCTGAGATTTTGGGCATCAAATCACTTGTTTCATTCATAAAACAACCAGATGTTTCATGACAAACAATCGTAACAGTTGTAGAGTTTAAGACGCCCACTCACCTCCTAATAAGAGGAATCTTGTTGGCCCAGTTGTTGAAGGATCCAGAGAGGTAGACCTCCCTGCCGTCTCCAGTCCAGCGAAACACCGTCGGTCGGTCCAGAGTCGGCCCTTTGTCATCAGCCTCTAAGTCCTGCTGCCATGCAAGGAACTCCTCTTTCTCTAAAGGAGCCTGAAACACCCATCAAACAGTCGCCGTTAATTTGTGCAAATGTCACAAAGTATGTCTATAACTGTCTCTGAGACAGCAACACAACTTACTTTCATGTCTTCACCGTGATACATATCTGCATCCTCGGGGCTGTCCATCAGGATCTTTGGCCCCCCTCCCTCCTTGGCGCCTCGGCTGTCCCTCCGCTGAGCTTTCTCCCCTTGGCCCATGGCAGCCCTCTCACTGCTTGTATTCCCCATGGCTTTATCGTCTTGTGGGCTGGTTCAAGGTCAAGACTGCAAAAGATTTGACATTTCTTTTGAATACAGTAATTAATCATTAATAGCTGCTACTGGAATATTGGCAACAAATGGTGCTTTTTCAGACCTCATCAATCAAATGAGAAAAACTGGGCACTAAAAATGATTTTACAAAGTGCAACAGCAGCAGAATAAGTTAACTCGTGCAGATATTACAAGCAGCAGTAGGTCAGAGCTATGTAGAACAAGATGTTGCTCTACTTCAGAGGGAAACACTGCACTTCTTACTGCACCATATCACCTGACAACTGCATGTACCAGTTGTTTGTAAAATATGGCTTTGTCAACAAAACACGCTGAATGCTCATGAAACAAGCCCTGCAACTGGGAACAGAGCAGCAGTGTATTTTTCAGCACACTGCCCGAGGGGCCGACAATTTATAATTTAAGCGCCTGACGGTGTTGGGCTCAAAATGACCCTAATAGTTCTTTCAGTGTGATACCTTCTCTGTATAAAGGACCAATGCTTTGTGGGATACCCTGTTTACTGCATATCACATATTTATTGCATATTTATTTTCTTACTTATGTCACTCCTGCAAGATGGTGGCAATGCTGTGTAGAAAATTAATCTGCACACCCAGCTGCCTAAGTAAGCAACAGCAACATAACCTTGACAAAATAAAGACAGATATGGCATTTCCAGTAATGGATTACCTATTTCCTGGATGTTTCAAGTAAGCGCAAGTTCATTTACACACCATGGTGTAATGAAATTAAACCAAGCATCAGAAGTGACATTGAAAACTTCAGCAAAAGTTGATTCAAACTGGAAAATCTGCTATTTATTTTGTGTTACGAGTGCTACTGTGACATGTCTCGGTACTTCTGTTGTAATCATGTGATTACTGTGTGTGTCATTAATACATGAACTCAGTTTAAGATGATGCAAAAGGGTGATGAACAAAGTTTATAAGCAATAAGTGAATGAGTCAAGGTTTAAGTGAAGGGTTGCGTTCAATAGCTCAAGTACTGTAGGATTTTCTAGAGAAACTCAATACAACCCAAATTCCCATTCACTGTGTCATAATACAAAAATAATGCACCTTTAATTGCAAGATCTTATATTATGATCATTTGCATGGTTAAGATTACACATTGGATTTCCAGGTTTTTGCTTTTACTACATTACTGTTAATGATGGAGTTGGAGTAACGTTACTTTTCCACTATATGACAATAACATTACAGTATTAAGATTTAAGGGACGCTGCTTCCACTACTAATCATAGTTTTCCGACACTATTAGTTAGTGAAACGATCATATAAACCGGATGTTATGCTTCACAGCATGTACGTTACTGTATTTACCTAGCATAACGGTATGATGTTGACATTAGCCACCAAAGGTAGTGACCCCAGGCTAAGCTAACGTCACGTTAGCTCGTCTTAAAACCAGATGTGCGAGAGAATTACCTCTATTATTAACCCTTCTGTAATTATAGCTTGACTAACATACACTGATAAGACGGCAGGCAGTTTAGTTTTAGCAACAAGTACCCGAGTAGCAAGTAGGAGGTCCCGTTACACGGCTTGGTACATGCTAACGTTAGTTAGCAGCTAGCTTCAGTGTGCTGTGTAGCCGGTTGGACATCCTGCTAACCCAAACAGCGCTACTGGCCGCGACACGGAAGTGATGCCAATTTAACGAATAAATGCACTCACTATAAAGCCTGACATTTATTTAACTTTTACCTGAGAAGCGTGTGTAAGGTTGTAGGTGTCCTGTTAGCTCGTCTGACCCATTTCTCCGGCCGTGGGCTGGAAGCAAAACACTTGGTAACGCTAAACAAACCTGCCCCCTTGTTTGCGCATGCGCAGTAGATCAATTATGACAAGCGGGTATATGGTGAAAAACCTGAATAATCACATATTGGATACATATTTCCCACATGCACGTCATGTATTGTCATGTAAATAATTTATAAAAGTGGCTGCCTTATGGTTATTTATAATCATGATTATATTTTAAACACTACAGCTCTTTGTAGTGTAATTTCACCTACTCACCACTAGATGGAGGCGTGAGTCAAGTACAGTGATAATGTACAGTATGAAAATACACCTCTGTTTGCATATGAAGAGTCAATAAAAGGGTGAGCCTTATTTCTAGTTTGCCAAAAAATGTATATTTTTACCATCAGGTGTCTAAGGACCTCAAGGAAAATGGGAAATAGTTTATTTCCAGTGGCCTATAGAGGTAAACCCAATGTTACAAGAGTCATAAGAGTAACTATTCTGTTCACAGGTTTCACTTCCTCCATGGTTATCTCCTCAACTGTAGTTGACATCCAGAACACTGGTCTTAATTGTATCTGACATGCAAGAGATCCCCGAGGTAAAATCTTATTGAGTGGATTCCATGACCTTGTGTTCATACATTTAGGGGCCTGTTCATCTATCCATCCATCTATTTTCATCCACTGACCCGGGGCTGGGTCGCAGGGGCAGCAGGCCAAGCAAGGCACCTCAGACTTCCCTCTCCCCAGCAACACTTTCCAGCTCCTCCTCGGTGACCCCAAGGCGTTCCTAGGCCGGATGAGATATGTAATCCCTCCAGCGTGTTCAAGGTCTGCCCCGGGCCTCCGAACACCTCCAACAGGGTCCTTGACAGGAAACGCTTTAGAATCACTGGTATATGTATAAAATTCAACTACAAATAGTCAATCCCTTATCCATCACAAGCACCTGATGTCTTTCAGTCATGGGAGGAAGCTGAAGAACCGAGAGAACACCCACACTGACAGGGGGAGAACATACAAACTCCACACAGAAGGGCCCAAGCTGTCCAGGAAGTTCGAACTAGTCAGATTTTTATAGGGCTTGAACAGGCTGAGTCAGGAAGATGGTCAATGCTGCTAAACATTCTTGTGGCACGGGGCAACAGAATATGTGGGCATATTAAGATGAAGATATATTGAGCTGTACATACACACACATACATATCATATCAGGTCCATTGTGTATTGTGCAGGGCATTCTGCAAAGGTCTACTGCACCATGGATCGTTACTAATGAAGACATTTTCCTTCATATTTGGATCTGCTCTTAATGTCATGCCGCTGATTAATGATTTCTTTCAGTTCTTTCAGCTGGTGACGTACCTTCGGCTAAATTTAGGCCACAGATAGAAAAAGAAAACACAACAGCTTTGTGCCACTCTTGACATTTACTGCGAGTTTGCCCAGCACTACATCATGTGCAGTGAGTGCGTGCAACTTGCCATTCACACAAAAGGTCTTTAAATGGCCTGTGAACTATGAAGGTCCAGCTGTAATAATGCCTTATAAGGTTACTTCTCAAAACTTCAAGGCCATTCTTTGTCTCCTGCATGCCTAAAATATCGCAGTCTGCGGAGATGAGATGATGTAGCACATCACTAATTCCTATGTCAGGCAGCTCAATCTCATCCGAAATCAGTGCCAAACGCCACACAGCTGCTGTGGTCACAATCGCCCTGAACAGGGCTGTTGTGCCAGTGCTCGTGTCAGAAGATGAGGCAGATATTTTGACTTGCTGTAGCAGGGAAAGTGCAGGTGTGATTAATGATGTTAACGATGTTCCACTTCAGGTGCACCAGTGAGCCAGCTACCAAGTGGCATGCCTAATGGAGCGTAGCCACAATCAATTTTCTTAGCCGAACTTTTAAATCTGGTGTATTTTTTGCCATCAGCATTTGCCTTTATTAGTTTTTTTGCTGTTTACAGAGTCATGTTGAGCAGCAGCAGAAGTGACTTTTCATCTTTGTCTCCTCCTCGACACCATTACCTAACTGCACCAATTCTCTTTCCCTTAAACTTCGACACAGACTTAATAGAACTAATGACGTTCACCCCCCAGACAGCACTCCAACATCCTCCAGACACACGGGGGCAACCAACGCTGGAGGCTTCTGGCACATAATGAGGAGCTAAATAAAAAAAGTGTCCAGCAGAGATGCGTGAACTGAAGGGAGGTTAGATTTCACTGGACCGTTTAAAAGCAGAAGAATCTACATTTCACAAGGCCCTATTATCTGCAATGACACAGCAGATGCAGCCCCGAATTATGGGCATGGTCACAGCTGATTGCAGTACACAGATGTCAGTCCACGCCGGGTGTTCAGTTACAGAGATTTAATTTTTCCCTTCACAGCCTTTATGCCTTGTAATAACCAGCTTATATTGTTGGTTTCTTTTCAGATGGCTTTTTATCCAGGAGAAAATATTATTGATACGTGTAAAAAGATGAAGATTGTTATCGTCTAATGAAACAATTTATATGTGCATGTTTCGGTGCGGATAGGAGATATATGCCATGCAGCACTTATTTCATTGAATGGGTTTCAAAAATCTAAGAGCCAGGCATGTTAGACAAACGTCCTGGAACCAGACGGCTCTAATTGGCTCACGACAGCTGAGGCGACTGAGTGGGCTCCAAGGAAGGAGTTGGCCTGGCTGGTGGAGGTGGGATGTGATGTTTTTGCTTGCATGCGGAGGTGGATCTATAAATGGACTGCAGAGATGGTATGGTGTGTTGTTAGTTTTGATGTGTTGAAAATCAGTTGGCGATGGTAGAAGAAGGACTGAGGCGGGAGTGCGTTAACCCTGATACTGGATCGTGTTTGGACTTCAAATGCTGTCTTTTCTTGTGTTTAATCCAGTGTGGTTAGAGCCTCTGTTTTCTTTCTCCATATCTGATTGTCAGACTGTCAAACCTATGTCATACTTTATTATTAGTATTAGACATTTTCGTCTTTGATCATTTTACTCTAAAGCCAAAATGACAACAGCTGAAGCCCAAACTGTGAGAGCTCCCACAGCCTCATTAGACATCCTGTATCGGCCAACAGACCTGCTGATGAACTCCGTGATGTGACTGATGTGCTGACATTTTACCGTGCTTCCATCCCAGCCCCGCTTCCTCAGAGCCATGACCACACTGCAACTGTTGTTTACTATTACTCATCCCTGCCGAGTGAAGCCATCACACAGCAGCAGCCAGGCGCACCGCAGCGCCTCAGCCAGCAGCTGGCCCTGATACACTGTGTGTAGGACAGGCCAGATAACCTTTATCCTGAGTTCTTCTGCAGTACACATGGGGGGGGGCGATGACTCACATACTCACACTTGTTGCCTTGGCACTC
Organism: Epinephelus lanceolatus; assembly: GCF_041903045.1. Classification (NCBI taxonomy): domain Eukaryota; kingdom Metazoa; phylum Chordata; class Actinopteri; order Perciformes; family Serranidae; genus Epinephelus; species Epinephelus lanceolatus. Next base: position 32,954,852 of record NC_135752.1, read on the forward strand.
TTGCCGGCTCACAGCTGTGCAGGCAACACACTTGACACGCTTGTATTCATGCAATTGTTCCTTTGTGGAACACTGAATTAAAAGTGTGTAATTACAATGCTGAATTTTTAACATGACAGAATAGAATCATCTGCCTATGGGGTGCCGTTTGTAAAGTGGCTCACGCTGAAAATAACATCAACATTTTGCCACATTTAGCTTCAAACAATGTTTAAAAAAGTATTGTGAATTTTTTAACGTCACCTTTTACCACATTTACAGCAATATTTGTTAACTTAGAAATATATTAAATAGTTAAATCTAAATATTAAATGTGGCACCTAAATGTTAAATGTTAAATCTAAATATTAAATGTGGCACCTAAATGTTAAATCTAAATGTTAAATCTAAATGCTAAATATAAATATAAATATAAATATAAATGTTAAATCTAAATATTAAATATAAATTCTGGGTGAAACTAAATATTTAGCTAATATGCAAATTCACACTGCGGGTCACCGGAAGTACCAAAATAAAAGCTCAAGATGGTCAGACTGTGTTTATAGAATCAAATAACGAATTAAAACCAACTTATCAGGGGAAATGAACACTTGAACATACATTAGCGTGATAATAACTACCTAAAATAACAAGAAACATGTTTGGAGAAATTTTATTTGACGTGTACTTTGAGTTGTTAGTGTCCCTTCAGAGGGACTAACAACCTAAGCTAAGCTAACAATTGTTAGCTGTTAGCCCCGTTAGCAGTCTGTAATGACTCATAAACTCTTAAACGGTCCGTGAAAAAAATATTTTTTTCCAGCGGATGTCTTAGTTACAACATGGTTGAGCTAGCAAAGCCGTTTTGTGTTGCGATGTGTGGTATTTATTCAGTTTTGGGAAATCACGATGTCTAGAAAGCATCAGTGGCTGCAGCAGCAGCAAAGCTAGCATCAGGACGTCATCTGTTAAAAGCCTCCCGTTGTCGGATACGACATGAAACTGCTCCAGTTAGCTCAATCATGTTGTAACTAAGATATCCGCTGGAAAAAAAATATTTTTTTTCACGGACCGTTTAGAGTTAATGAGTCATTACAGACACCGCTAACCGTTAGCTGTTAGCCCCGCTAATCTACGATAACCATGTTATTAATTTCAGAACGTGATAGTAATGTTTGTTCAATCATTATGTTTGTAGACTTTACAAACACCAGATTAGTCTAAATGGTGATATAGTGATGTGAAAAATGTGAGATATTCATATATGTAGCTAAACTCCGCTGGTTTTCTACCCAGAAGTATTTGTAAACAACAAGGTGATTCCCTCCGAAGGGACACTAACAACTCAAAGTACACATCAAATAAAATTTCTCCAAACACGTTTCTTGTTATTTTAGGTAGTTATTATCACGCTAATGTATGTTCAAGTGTCCATTTCCCCCGATAAGTTGGTTTTAATTCGTTATTTGATTCTATAAACACAGTCTGACTATCTCGAGCTTTTATTTTGGTACTTCCGGTGACCGGCAGTGTGAATTTGCATATTAGCTAAATATTTAGTTTCACCCAGAACATATAGATTTAACATTTAACATTTAGATTTATATTTAGCATTTAGATTTAACATTTATATTTATATTTAATATTTAGATTTAACATTTAGATTTATATTTAGCATTTAGATTTAACATTTATATTTAGATTTAATATTTAGATTTAAAATTTAGATTTAGATTTAGATTTAATATTTAGATTTAACATTTAGGTGCCACATTTAATATTTAGATTTAACTATGTAATATATTTCTAAGTTAACAAATATTGCTGTAAATGTGGTAAAAGGTGACGTTAAAAAATTCACAACACTTTTTTAAACACTGTTTGAAGCTAAATGTGGCAAAATGTTGATGTTATTTTCAGCGTGAGCCACTTTACAAACGGCACCCCATATCTGCCTGCCTCAGCTTGAAGGAAACATTTGGTGTTATAATGTATTTTTTTGTATTGTCAGTCTTATTCTGAAATAATTCTAAAAACAGGATAAAAACACCGAACAAAAATATAAATGCAAAACTTTTGCTTCTGCTCCCATTTCTCACGAGTCAAAATAAAATATCTAAGACTTTTTCTGTGCACAAAAGGTTTATACCTCTCAAATTTTGTTCACAGATTTGTTAAAATCTGTTTACTGTAAGTGAGAACTTGCACCAAGACAGATTTGCCAAGATAATCCATCCACCTGACAGGTGTAACACATCAGGAGATGATTAAACACTGATTATTACACAGGTGTGCCTTGGCCTGGTCACTCTAAAATGTGCAGGTTGATGCCACAGACGTTGCACATTTTGAGAGAGTGTGCAGTTGGCATGCTGGCTGCAGGAACATCCATCAGGGCTGTTGCCTGTGAAATGAATCTTCAATTTGTTACCAGAAGCTGTCTGCAGTGTCACCTCCAAAAATTTGGCGGTACATCCAACCAGCCTCACATCTGCAAGATCATCTGAGACCGGCACCTGGACAGTTTATGCAACAATTGGTTTGCTCACCAAAGAATTTCTGCACAAACTGTCAGAAACTAGTTCAGAGAAGCTCATCTGCAAGCTTGTCATGCTCACCGGGGTCTTCACCTTTCTGTCTGGCACTTTGGAGAAGTGTTTTCTTCATGGACATATACTGGTTTTCACTGTGCCATATGCCAGAGGGCGTGTATGGCGTTGTATGGGCAAGCAGTTTGCTAATGCTAAAATTGTGAGAGTACCAGTACAAGTACCAGTAACAGAGTACCCATTGATGGCATCGGGGTTATGGTATGGTTCGGCATAAGCTACGGACAACAAACACAGTTGTCATTGTTGTCAGCATTGCTGTCAAACAAACACGATCTGACAGAGATACTGTGATGAGATCCTGAGACCCACTGTTGTGCCATTCATCCACCGTCAGCACCTCGTGTTGCAGCATGATAATGCACAGCCCAATGTGGCAAGGATCTGTACTTAATCCTGGAAGCTGGAAACATCCCAGTACTTGCATGGCGTCACACACTGAGCATGTTTGGGATACTATGGATTGACAGGGTTCCAGTTCCTACCAATGTCCAGCAACTTTGCAAAGCACCAACACACACCTGTGTGTGGTAATGAAGCTGTGTAATCAGCACCTTGATATGCCACACCTGTCAGGTGGATGGGTTATCTTGGTAGAAGTGCTAACTGAAACATATTTTAACAGACACAAGAACAAAATTTGACAGGGATAAGCCTTTTGTGTGCATAGAAAAACTCTTGGATCTTTTGATGAAAAATGGAGGCATGTTAATGATGGAACATGTCAGCCAGTGCAATACTGTATTATCCCAACGGTGTGGCCTTTAGATAAACCATTAAAAAATTCTGCACAGCAGGATTTTCACAACTTGTCAATTTATTTTGCGAGTTTCACACTGCTTGCTCAAAAGCTTGATTAGTCAATGGGCCTTCCATCTTGTCAAGATTTGCTATGGTCTACTAGAAGTTTAAATGAAGTGGAACAACTTTGCTGAATGGATGGTTCCACTGACACTTCCATCAAACTAAGTCATACGCACCACTGCTGCTGAATTACATGTCAGTGTAAAACTCTGTTGTGCAGAATATCTGAACTGTCAGCTGTTTTGATGGAATCAATGTCCTCAATAAATACAGGTTAAAGCGTCGAAGGTTAACTGTCACTCTTTTATCAAAGAGAGTCATATTTAAATTAAAGGAGCTCTATGCAACATTCAGATCATTATGTAGCAGCAAACAAGTACTTGCTATGTAAAGATGTAGTGGAGTAATGTCGTCCTGAGCAGAGAATTAAGTCATGATACTTCGGTGCGTGTTGTAATCTGAGCTTCTTTGTTCTTTGTTGTGGTGGACAGCCCGGCTGAGTGTGCATATTAGTTCATGTGAGCTCAACGCGTGAATCCCACTGGCTGGCTAAGCGCTGCTGCTCTGGACTGGACTCATATGGCATTTACACACCTACAACTTCTCCTGTTCTGCGTCTGCATCCTAAGGCTGCTTGGAAGTAGCAGGAATAAGGAGCTGGCCTCTGGTTTGTTTTTTCCCGGCAATCACACATGGGTGATTAAAATATATTTTTGGTTGTGTTTCCATTCCCAGGCCCGACAACTGCAGAGCAATGCTGGCACACTGTCCTGTTCCTATGCATAGCTCTCTCACCGGTGCTGCTGTAGCTGACCGGCACACCGGGAACTGGCGGATTCATCTTCCACCTCTATAATTGTTTATTGTGTTTCATTCCATAGTCCCACAAATATTTATCCATGTATATACAGTACAGGCCAAAAGTTTGGACACACCTTCTCATTCAATGCGTTTTCTTTATTTTCATGACTATTTACATTGTAGATTCTCACTGAAGGCATCAAAACTACGAATGAACACATGTGGAGTTATGTACTTAACAAAAAAAGGTGAAATAACTGAAAACATGTTTTATATTCTAGTTTCTTCAAAATAGCCACCCTTTGCTCTGATTACTGCTTTGCACACTCTTGGCATTCTCTCCATGAGCTTCAAGAGGTAGTCACCTGAAATGGTTTCCACTTCACAGGTGTGCCTTATCAGGGTTAATTAGTGGAATTCCTTGCTTTATCGATGGGGTTGGGACCATCAGTTGTGTTGTGCAGAAGTCAGGTTAATACACAGCCGACAGCCCTATTGGACAACTGTTAAAATTCATATTATGGCAAGAACCAATCAGCTAACTAAAGAAAAATGAGTGGCCATCATTACTTTAAGAAATGAAGGTCAGTCAGTCCGGAAAATTGCAAAAACTTTAAATGTGTCCCCAAGTGGAGTCGCAAAAACCATCAAGCGCTACAACGAAACTGGCACACATGAGGACCGACCCAGGAAAGGAAGACCAAGAGTCACCTCTGCTTCTGAGGATAAGTTCATCCGAGTCACCAGCCTCAGAAATCGCAAGTTAACAGCAGCTCAGATCAGAGACCAGATGAATGCCACACAGAGTTCTAGCAGCAGACCCATCTCTAGAACAACTGTTAAGAGGAGACTGCGCCAATCAGGTCTTCATGGTGAAATAGCTGCTAGGAAACCGCTGCTAAGGAGAGGCAACAAGCAGAAGAGATTTGTTTGGGCCAAGAAACACAAGGAATGGACATTAGACCAGTGGAAATCTGTGCTTTGGTCTGATGAGTCCAAATTTGAGATCTTTGGTTCCAACCGCCGTGTCTTTGTGAGACGCAGAAAAGGTGAACGGATGGATTCCACATGCCTGGTTCCCACTGTGAAGCATGGAGGAGGAGGTGTGATGGTGTGGGGGTGTTTTGCTGGTGACACTGTTGGGGATTTATTCAAAATTGAAGGCACACTGAACCAGCATGGCTACCACAGCATCCTGCAGCGACATGCCATCCCATCCAGTTTGCGTTTAGTTGGACGATCATTTATTTTTCAACAGGACAATGACCCCAAACACACCTCCAGGCTGTGTAAGGCTATTTGACCAAGAAGGAGAGTGATGGAGTGCTGCGGCAGATGACCTGGCCTCCACAGTCACCGGACCTGAACCCAATCGAGATGGTTTGGGGTGAGCTGGACCGCAGAGTGAAGGCAAAGGGGCCAACAAGTGCTAAACACCTCTGGGAACTCCTTCAAGACTGTTGGAAAACCATTTCAGGTGACTACCTCTTGAAGCTCATGGAGAGAATGCCAAGAGTGTGCAAAGCAGTAATCAGAGCAAAGGGTGGCTATTTTGAAGAAACTAGAATATAAAACATGTTTTCAGTTATTTCACCTTTTTTTGTTAAGTACATAACTCCACATGTGTTCATTCATAGTTTTGATGCCTTCAGTGAGAATCTACAATGTAAATAGTCATGAAAATAAAGAAAACACATTGAATGAGAAGGTGTGTCCAAACTTTTGGCCTGTACTGTACATATATTATAAGATTTGATCCTCTGCCTGCCTGTCCCTGTGGCTATTCATATATTCCAAAAGGTCTAGGCTGTTTAATTGTTCTATATCATCATGCTATTATTAATATAAGGAAGGGATTTTAAGACAAAGTGGTAACCACTGTATATAAATGCATGAATGGGTCAGACCTGCAGCACTGGATCTTATCTTACTATATAATGACGAAAACTTGGCCTGTGTGTCTGTTCCACGTTTTTCTCCTCACTGACTTGGTCAATCCATGTGAAATTTGGCACAGTGGTAGAGGGTCATGGGAGGATGTGAATGAAGCAATATTACATCAATTGGCCAAAGGGGGGCGCTATAGCAACCGATTGAAATTGTAAACTTTGAATGGGCATATCTCATGCCCGTATGTCGTAGAGACATGAAACTTTGCACAGAGATGCCTCTCCTCATGAGGAACAAATTTGCCTCAAGAACCCATAACTTGCGGTTATATAGATTTTCTGCCATTTTGAATTTTTTGAAAAACACTTCAAATCGATCTCTTCCTAGGAAGTTTGAGCGATCTGCATGAAACTCAGTGAACATAATCTAGGGACCAATATCTAAAGTTCCCTCTTGGCAAAAGTTGGAAAACTTACTCAAACTGAGCTTCTATAAGGCAATGAATATTGCGGAGGGCGTGACTCATCACATAAAGGTGTATAACATCTCAAGGGTTTCACCCATCACCACGCAACTTTGTAGGCATATGACCACACATAATCTGAGGGGACATCAACAGCCCCACCCCTTGCGGAAGGCCGCCTCGGTCTGTTTAAACTTTAAGGGTTATGCCAATATGACTACCCTACGAGGTGGAAAATTGGGCACCTCGGATCAACTCGCCTTTCCACCTCTGTGTGTAAAACGCTCACAGCTGGCCAGCAAATCGGCCCAACATTCACGGATAATCTGGCAGTGTAAAAGGGGCTACTGTAAGCACCGTTAGTTGCTTGCCACTGGCTCAGCCAACTCAATGCTCTATGTTTAGAGCCATGCACAGACAACCTCTAAATCATGGATGAGCAAAACATTAGGAACAGACTGTTAAATAAGAGCAACTGGGTTTAAAGGCGTAACAAAATATACAAAAATGAAACTTGAAGGAAGGTCAGTTGAACTGGTAAAATGTTATAATTGCCCCACACTCGCAGATTTGTTCATTTGTTACAGACTGTAGAAATTTGCAGTGTATTTTAAGATTTGTACAGTCAATGAAAGTGTATTTTTATAAAGATGTTAGAAAGATGTTTTCATCCCTAAAAGACAGATTCTGCCTTTAATCAACCCAGACAGTCTTTCGACTTTCAACCCTTTCCAACATTTTGTTTCAGTCATGCACAGTGTACTGAGCCTTTGTTTGGAGACACGAAGTCTTGAGTCATCAGCTAAGTATCCTAAATGACATGAAGGCTGCATCACAGGGCTTTAAAAACAATCTTTCTCATTAGCCCCGTCATTTGTGAGGCTATTTGGGTGGGACAACCTTGGACTAATTCAGTAGCTCAAGATCCACATTTGACTCAGCATTTAATGTCGCAATTAGCCCGGTCAAGAACGCCATCATCCAATCTGTTATGAAACAATTACATAACATCCTCATCTAAACGATTTCTCTCCCACACACACACACACACACACACACACACACACACACACACACACACACACGCTCTCTCATCCTTTGTGTCCTTTTATCTCCATTTCCTGTTTTGTCTCTGTGTGACTTTCTCTGTGTCTCTACTGTGTGTGTTTTTCTCCCTCTCTCTCTCTCTGTGTTTGACCTTCAGTTTAGCATTTGGGGAGATGCTACCGCTGGACTCCATTCAGCAGTAGCATCTTCTATTCTGTGTTTTACTGACAGATAAAAAAGTAAGACACACTTCAGGGCAGCAGAGGCTTTATAGCCACACTGTCTGATACCATTTTAAAGCTTGACGAGCCTTCAAAGCTGCAAAGCGCCGTTCAAAACATAGTTTCTGTCTCTCCCTGGCGAAGCTCTTGGTGAGAAAGTGACCTCTTGGTGGTATGAGATACTTCTTCATTTTAATTGTTGGCAGGTGAAAGGTCCAGTGGCCATGATGCTCTAAGAGCCACGTTCTGTCCTCTTGATGTGAGCTTGAGCAGACACTCTATCTGTGCTGCAATTGCCACTTGTGACCGTCCCTGTGCTCCGACCCTCTTGACATTCGTGCTGTATGTTTGAGATTGTATGGGTAAGGTTTTCAGGGAGGGCCCTTTGCCCTTTGTGGAATATATAATCTGTGCAATCGTACTCGATGAAGATGACGTTTTCTGCTCCATCCACTTGGAATAGTGAGCAGAAGGCAGACACACTGAGGAACTGGGTAACCAGCTGAATTTTAAGTTTAAATTCCTACTTTATTGCTGCTGTAATTGACTGTTTGCTAATCTCCACCCCCCAGAGTTACAGATCCTATGCCTGTCGAGCTTTCCAGTCTAGCATGGTGTGCAGTTTACACTTTAAATGGTGGCAGAATTAAGGTCCAGGGTTCGGCTTTATTGACATTAAACAAAACAGGATTGTACAATGTAATGCAGACACAGAAAATGTATGAAGAAGATAGAATATTTGAAAGGTATTCGCACAACCAACTGTCTCAGATGCAAATGCATTGGAAAACCAAACCGACATCAAAGGACTAGCGGAGATGAAATGAAACTGTTGCGTCATCTACGTCGCCGCACGTCGCCCTGTGTCAGTTGCATTTGAACACACTACACGGACTACATCTGACGGCCAAGTGGCACGTACGTTCTGCGTCAGCGTGAGAGAGAGCGGAGGGAGAGAGTGGTACATCATGACAGTCAAGGGGTTTCTATCTGTGCAACCGAGCACCACAGCACCTCCACGGACTGTTACATCCAGACGGTCCCAGTGTTTCCTCTGCAGGCCCCACTTCACTCAGCTACCCGATAAACCCGCTGCTTCTTCCCACTTTAACCTGAATAACAAATCAGGGCTCGGTGCTCCGGTTGGATCCAAACGGAGAGCCTGGGCTAGCTCAGAGACTAGCGGAGGCTAACTGGCTGTGCTTCCCTCCGGTCATGCTGCGGCTAATGCTTCCAGCTAGCCCTGGTTTGTTATTCAGGTTAAAGTGAGAGGAAGCACCGGATCAGTCAGGCAGCTGAGTGAAGTGGAGCCTGATGAGGAAGCACCAGTTAGCCCCGGTTTCACTACACGCAGATTCACTTGATACAGGAGCGAGGAAATAAAACCTGAACAGCCAATCAGAGTGATCTCTTTGACCGACAAGCTCCGCCGCCGATTCAACATGCTCAATCGGCTGAAAAGCTGCCAACGCCGAAGGTGCGAGACACACCACAAAAACTAGGCCGACAGACGCTCACCGACGGCCCAACTTTGGTCGACGACTGACTGTCGGCTTGGCGTCTCAGGGCCTTAATGGTGCAGCATGATCAAATCATCATGATCTAATCATTATCAGGTGTGTGACAAAGGTGTGGTCCATATAACAGATCAGTGTGTGTGGGTCTCAATATGCTTCTTGATCTCAAAGGCCCAAAGGCACTTGTTTTCTACAGTCAGACTCCATTTCTTGGACATGTGGGTTGAAAAAATCTTCCAGTACACTGAGCACTACTCTCTACAGAAAAGAAACAGCCATTTGCAAGGAGTAAAGTATTTCGATCTGTCACCCCACACCCCTTAAACGTGGTCTACCAAGGAGTCGGTTCCTCAGACTCAGACCTATTTGTCAAACCACAGAGGATTTCGTCAATAAATCAGTAGATATGAAACAAAGATTTTTTGGAACGGGGTTATCCAAGTGACTGTGTGGAGGAAGTCTATCAGGGAGCCTTTCAGGGACAAAGAAATGAACTGTTAAAAAAGAATTTCCAACAGAAAAAGAAGAAACACTCTATCATGTTCAGTACAACATATAACCCCATTTGCCACAGACTGGGCTCTGTTATTAAAAAACACTGGCACATATTATCATCAGACCCAACAGTATCCATGGATTTAAAATAACCACCAAAGAGGATGTAATCTTTTGCTGATGCAAGCACACAGTCTTTGTTAAAACCTCTTCCAAATGGGTGTAGAGGATGTGCTCAATGGAACAGTATGGTCACAGGAAAGTATTTTACTCATCCACACACTGGAAAAAATGTTTCATCAACAATGTCATCACATGTTCAACCACGCGTGTAATTTATACGATCAAACGTCCTTGTGGGTTACGCTATGTTGGTAAAACGTCACGTGCACTGAAGCAGAGAACAAGTGAACACAAGAGCTCCATAAGGAGAAATGAAAGAGATTACCAACATCCTCCAGCAAATAGCCAGCAAAAACAACGTGACAATGATCCTATCACAGGAGACCCACACAGAAAATGAAAACATCTTGAAGGTCCTGGGGTTTACCTTGGTCGGTCACATTGCTAATAAACATTGCGGCATTGCCACGTTTGTCCGCAAAGACATGGCCTGGTCAGCTGCTCCACAGAGATCACCCAGTAGCGGTACGTTTCAATGACTTAAAACAAATGTATCTCATCCTGTAGGTTTCAGGGCATTGAAAAAGTTTGTCAATTTATGGTCTATGGTTCATTTGGCATAAGACTATACAATGTTGAAAATTGTGACAGATTTATGAAAGCTGCACCGCTGTGTTCATTCATGAGATCAACATTTTTTGTGAATAATCTTGTAAATAGCATTTATTGTGTAAGGAGCTTGAGGTTTCTAGGTTTTTTCCTATGTTTTTTTTTCCTTGCTCTTTCATATGTGGTGTATGTGACATATGGTGCGCAGGCTGTTGTCAATTATTGAGAAACACACCCCCAGCTGATTAATTCCCTCACACCTGTGCATACCTGTGCGAAATGGGTGGGGCAGTTTCTATTTAAACTCAATGTTGGACATAATGGTGTTGAACACTCTTGACGAAGGTCCAGGACAACCAAAATGTTAGCGTTACTAAAAATTGGTTGCTTAGGAGTGTTTCATTTTAAAAAGAATACTTACATGTTGAAGCATGAGGTAAAGGGTCACAGTTCTGTGCAGGATTTTCTGTTCAAAGACTCAAATGAAAATAGAATTAAACATTAACATTGGCCATAGAGTATATAGAAGTAGCACTGAAGGCGGATATAAAAAGGAAAACTAAATTGTTTGCAAAGATGATATATGTGCGAAGAGAAGACCAATGATAACAAAGTAGTCCAATACAGTACAGTGTTTAGAACAGAGTGTAATCTATAACACAAGATTCTGGGCTGAGGATCATGAGAAGAGTCATTTATTCATATTGTGTGCAGAGGATGTGGTGGAGTTAAGGAGTCTCACAGCCTTAAGAATAAAGCTGCTCTGTATTCTGGTGGTATGGTAGCAAATACTTTATCACTTGCCAGGCAGCAGCAGGGAGAACAGGCTGTGGATGGGGTACAGACTGGCTTTAAGTATCCTTTGGGCTCATCTAACCGCTGGTGCTCAATAGATGGGTACCAGTGATGTTCTGGGTAGTTTTAACCACCAGCTCCAGAGCTTTTCCAGCCCTGGGTCGTGCACATCTAATGCCAGTTTATGCTTCCAGTCAGGTTGCTCTGCTACAAAAGTTAACACGAACTTGGTGCAGGGATTTCGCCTTCTTAAGTTTGCTTAAGAAGTTAAGCCGTTGTTGAGCCCTTTTTTTCTTAATCGCAGTGGGTATGTGTGATGGTCATGACAGGCCCTTTGTGATGCTGGTTCCCAGGAATCTAAAACTGTCCTTGAAATTCTTTGTCATATCCAGAAAAAAACCCACAGAGGCTAACAAAGCAGGTTTCTCATTACTCATGAGGTTTTTGTCAACTGAAATGAAGCCTGGTGCTAGCAGATTTTATTCGCTGTAGCTAGCTGGTGGATAGTGTTAAGCATCTAATTCTGTGAATTGGTTGAAAACTATGTCTCTAGTTGTTTTGTTTTAGAACAAAATGCATGTAAAAGAGTCTAAAATGTGCATATGATGGCTACATACATGATATAATACTAAAATGAGCTGGACAGCACGGAGCATGGACAACATCAAGACCATCTGTATAACCCCTCTCATCCTCTCTATGACATGTTGTAGCAGATGGACAGCTCATTCAGCAGATTCTAATGTTTTAACTCCATTAAATGGCCATTATCAGTGGCAATAAGCATCATAGATATGGGTTCATGTCCCATGTGAAACCAGTATTTATGCCCAACCCTGATCTTTTTTAATTCATCATCGTTTTGGCACATGGGATAGAGAAATGGAAACCTAAGTAACTGCTAACGGCCATTAAATGGGCTGATAATGGGCTTCAGGACCTGCAAGTAGGCGTAGCAGGTCCCTGCTCACCCATGAGGCTTGTAACTGCTGATAACAGCCATTCAATGGAGCGATATCATTCAAGGCAGGTGGCTCATTCAGCCACTGAGTCATCCCACCCAGGTGCAAAACAGAGCGCTCCAGGCTGTCCTTTGTACCCGCTGCTATGAGACCATGCAACAGCAGTGGAAACCATGGAAACGATGAACAATTGGTGCTCAAGGGATGGTCAGTTGTATGTTTTTCCTTTCCTTTTTTTTTTGCCATTTCTCTCCATATTTCTGCCTGTTTGCCAGGTTGTATTTGTTCTGTCTGTACCCTTTGCAAAAGAATATAAAATACTGAAAAAGAACAACCTCTTTTAATTACTATAGAGGGCCTCATGGCAAGTTATTTATGAGATACAGAAAATAACTTTGTTTCCCCTTTAGTTACATTGCTACAGTAGCAGTAGTGGACAGCAAGTTCTGCTTCTGCATGAAAGCCAACAAGTAAGAAGAAGACCTGTTTGTCTTAAAGGGATAGTGCACCCAAAAATGAAAATTCAGACATTATCTACTCACCCATATGCCGAGGGAGGCTCAGGTGAAGTTTTAGAGTCCTCGCCAATGTCTCACGGTCTCGCGCAAGCGCACACACGTGAGCTTGGTGTACACAGAAGCAGTTAGAGCTACAGGCTACAATGAGACTTAAATGAGTTTAAATGACGTTTTTCCAAACAACTTTTTATGTCGGGGATTCAGGACACTTGGATCACTACGGATGAGCAGTATGGAGATATTTTGTGGTTTCAATTATGTGTTTTTTGGATGTTTTAATCTGGGGCGCCCAGCCTCCATTAGGTGGAGTTGTGTTGCTAGCCCCATCTCCGCAAGTGATGTGAGGACTCTAAAACTTCACCTGAACCTCCCTCGGCATGAGGTTGAGTAGATAATGGCTGAATTTTCATTTTTGGGTGCACTATCCCTTTAAGAAACAGGTGACAAAAAGTGAAAGGTAATCGTCTAAATACACCATCTTATTGCAAATTTTATTGGATGAAAATACTGGGCAATTAGGCCCCATTTCCACCAAACACTTTCAGTATGGTACCTTTGGAACCAACAGTAGCCCTCCAGACATGGTACCTAGACCCTAGCGTCTCCACCACAAGCAGTACTCTTAAATGTGGGCAGGGTTGTTGTCACTCACTGCTCTGTCCAGCACTCACTGTATATCCTCATAACTAGTGACACAGATGGAAGTCTGCGCCGCGTTTATCGTCCACAGAACGAGGCTGCACGCCGACATTTACACAACAAAATAAAACAGGCTGCAGTGAGAGTCTCTCTCCATGGGATATTTAAAATTAGTGGGTTTGTGCATTTAGTCCTTCTCAGGCAAGCTCAGGGGTTTAGTGTTGCCGGAGCCCACACGTTTTTCTTTTTTCCGAGTGAGGATTAGGATATATGCTGTTCACATAACCCGGTCGAAATTAGTATGTCTAGTTGCTTGAAGATCCACTCATTACTTAAAGTATATGTCATATAAAAACTAACGGAGTGGTCAAGTTCATTCATTCATTTTCCATAACCGCTTATCCTCTTGAGGGTCGCGGGGGCGCTGGAGCCTATCCCAGCTAACGTTGGGTAAGAGGCAGGTCACCAGACTATCACAGGGCTGACACATAGAGACAGACAACCATTCAAACTCTCATTTACACCTACGGTCAATTTAGAGTCACTAATAAAGTAACTTTGATACCCGGAGAAAACCCACGCTGACACGGGGAGAACATTCAAACCCTGGGCTCGAACCCAGGGTGGGAGAGGAACCCTCTTGCTGTGAGGTGACAGTGCCACACAAGGTGTGTTGTTAAGGTATGTTGATTGAATTGGCTCATCAACTCATGCATTGAGTAATATTACAAGGTAACATTCCACCTTAAAAGTCACCGGCAGTCAAGTTTTTTTCTCAGACTCCAGCTGCTGCAAGAGGCAGCAAAACCAGCCACAACTCAGCCCTGAGCAGAGTGACCATCCTCTATTGACCAATCAGACTGCAGTGTTCACAGCTCCACCTTTTAGTACCAGATCTGTGTGCTAGGTACCCCAACAGAGGGGGGACCAAAAATGGGGACAGTACGGAACGGTTCCATTGGTACCATCTACAACTTTTCACAGTGGAAAAGTACTGAACTATACTGTAACATACTGCTCGGTGGAAACGGGGCTTTAATCAATTCAATTAAAGCTTATTGTCCAAATCAATGAATCCATACACGTTGTAATTTGCCATTAATTTGTATTCAGTGATTATTTTGTGTGTAATTTTGAATACATTTGCAATATTTTGTCATATAGTTATTGGAAAGATACTTGTATTTGTACTGTGGTATCCCTGTGGTAAATGTTTGTTGCTGGTAGAAAAGACACAAATCCAAGATTCCCAAGAAGGAGACTATATGCCATGCATTTATTTCAGCACTGCGACATATCCCTCAGACAATCAAGATTCATGTCATAACCATACTTTATTCACTTTAAGGACCCGGCATAGGCCCCTTCATTACATGGCATAAATACTACATGAAGTTCTACTTGTTACAGTATGTTTCCAGTGACTCTATGGGCAGTTCCATATGCATTTAAATTGTTGTATAACCTGTAACATTATAGAAATTCCCACCACATTTTCCATAACAATGTGTTTTTTTTTTCTTTTTCTTTTAAACAGTGCTTCTGCATATTAACAAAGGACAAATGTTTGCACCAGATCTCCCATTGTCTTTCAGTATTTCAATTACAGTGATTATGTCACACAGTAGTCCATCCGCATCTCATTCCCAAAGTGCAAATAATGGCACTAGAACAGGAGGGCAGATGTTTCCACCTTGTCAAAGTGCAGCTCTGAGCACAACAGGAACCAAATGTACTATATGGCAGTATATGCATGTCATTTACTGGGCTAGCTTTCATTAACATCCTTTTTCACGGTTAGTACTTCAGAAGAACATAGACTCTTGGATGAGACTGGGGAAAACAGATGATACATCAGAGGATACAGGAATAAATACAGCTTTTTTAATGCATAATAATAATTTATACTGGCATGAATAGCAGTTCCCATATAATATCATGTACGCGGATAGCTTTCATTCCCGTTTGGTATACGTTCTGATAATGGCAGCTGCAGGGTTAAATCTCCTCCCAGAAGTCTATCCACTTGTCAAACATTACCAATAATGAATTTGCATGTGCCTCTGTGTAGTGTGATTAACAATTTTGATGGTGAATAACACAATCCCATTACAGGAGCATGGAACTATTATTAGGACACGATGAGACCCGAAGGAATGAATGTGTGAAAGAGTAACAGCCTGTCACACTAATGTACCCGCATGGAGAGGTGTGTTATGCAGCTGGAGGGCCATAGAGTGTGTGGTATTTGTCATTTAATAAAGTGAGAGCATCCTAGGAGCTTATCTGATAGTGTGCATGATGGCTAGACCCGAAGTTTTCAGAATTATCACTGACTGGCTGACGAGTTGTGGGTGGGTGGTTGTCTTCCTCGTCCTATCTCTCGCATTTGTTGTAGGCCGTCAAGTCAATGGGAGTTGGGACCTGTGACAGCTGCTGTCGCTTGCGTCGTCGGTGTGTCAATCAGCGTGTGTGTGTTGTCAAGTGTTGTGGGGTTGAGGTGACACAGAGGAGGAGAGATCCTGTCGATGGCTTGATCCGCTGTCTCTCAGTGCTTTATCCAGTTGGCTCAGTCGCCTTCCGCGTGTCATTGTGTCACCACGTTTATCTTCCTCCGCTCATCTGTAGACTATAGGATACACCTTCTCTCTTTCTCCCTCTCTCTCTGCTGAGGTGCAGTGGAGGATCCTGGACTATAGAGGCAGACGGATGTGCATGGCAGAACTATTGGGCCGCGCAGCCAAAACATAGATGGCACTCTCCCTTAAAAAGTCTGCCCAGGTCACTGGCCTGTTGGAGAAGAGAATTTTTGTTTTATTTCAATTAGTCAAACATCACTTTGTACGACTAAAATTAGTGGTATGGATAATGTTAAGGTCAAATACTGAATAAAAGAAATGGAGGACAACAGTGAAAAGGCTTTTGTCTGAGTTTTGTTAGTTTTCTTCCTGTCAACAAAAAGACCAAAGCCAGCAATAAATTGAATCTACTAACAAGTATGGCCTGTGTTGCCAAAGCTGGTCTTATTCCTCTGTGCCATACGGCTCCATTTTTGCCAAAAAACTATTAAAAACCCAACAGTGAGCCACACTGTTGCAGTCTGGGACATATTCCTTCATTACAATAAGCATGAACACTGTAGTTACCTCCGCCAAGGAGGTTATGTTTTCGCCGGCGTTGGTCTGTTTGTCTGTTTGTCTGTTTGTCTGCAAAATAACTCAAAAAGTTCTGAACGGATTTTAATGAAATTTTCAGGAAAGGTTGATAATGGGACAAGGAACATATTTGGTGGTGATCGGTTGAAGCGAAGTGGATAAAATAATAAAATGGCGGGAAATCCCAGCTGCTTGGCAGAGGTCTGCTCTCTCCGAGTGCTTTTCTAGTTTAGTTTGAGTCAGTCCGACATACATCATCCCAGTGGTGCCCCCAGAAGTTCTTTACTGGGGTGGCCAGATGGGCCCACTGAAAATCTTGGGGTGGCACACCAAAACCAAAAGCATGACTGAATTTCTGGAGTTATATTATGCTGTTGTAGTATACACACAGGCTATTGAAAACTATGTTACTCATTATCTGATGTGCACAGACTTATACCGGTACAGTTAACATTTTGAGTTCCAACAACAATCTTGTTTTAATGTGTTGTGTATCTATACATGTGTTGGGCAATCCATTGTTCTTCAAATAGGCTGGTTGCCCTTTTTGCTAATATTAATTCATTCATTTATTCATCCATTTTCCATAACTGCTTATCCTGTTGGGGGACACGAAAGGGCTGGAGCCCATCCCAGCTCTCGTTTGGTAGGAGGCGGGGTTCACCCTGGACAGGTCGCCAGACTATCACAGGGCTGACACATAGAGACAGACAAACATTCATGCTCACATTCACACCTATGGCCAATTTAGAGTCACTCTTGACTGTGGGAGGAAGCCGGAGTACCCAGAGAAAACCCACGCTGACACGGGGGGAGCATGACGGGAGCACAGAAGGGATTTGAACCCTCCTTACTACCCTCTTGCTGCGAGGCAACACACTAACCACTGAGTCGCCCGCTTTTGTACATTGATTGTTAGGAACAACACATTTACTGGGAACATCCATCCATTTTCTAACCGCTTATCCTCTTGAGGGTTGCGGGGGGGCTGGAGCCTATCCCAGCTGACATTGGGCGAGAGGCAGGGTACACCCTGGACAGGTCACCAGACTATCACAGGGCTGACACATAGAGACAGACAACCATTCACACTTCCATTCACACCTACGGCCAAGTCCTATCCCCAATCTGCAATCCCAATCCCTCCCAATCTTTGGGACATGCAAACTCTGCCACCCGGGATTGAACCAGGAACCCTCTTGCTGTGAGGCAACAGTGCTAACCACTACACCACCATGCCGCCCTTACTGGGAACAAACCTCAAGTTTAGGGGAGACTCTTGGGTACCCATTGAGCCCCTTTTCACTGAGATATCTTGACATGAGGGTTCAAGGGACGTCTTTGAAAATGTCCATGCCAGGTGTTGCTTTACCAAAATTCAGCCTAAATGAGGAACAATATTTAGCCCCCTTCCCGACAAGCTATGTTGACATGGTAGATACTAATGGATGCCTTGGGTTGTCTGATTTCAAAGGATACTTCTACCTTTCCACTAGCTTAAAAAATGAGCACACCGCAGCCTTTAAAAACAGAAATGCTGACCTCCTTGCCACTTAGAGCCAGTGGTGGTGGTAGGGAGGGTGTTAGCGTATGTATCATGATAGTGTATCATGAGGGTCATGGACCCACTTAGGATCACCACTGAACATTTTTCATGGAATTTTTTTTATCAAATAAATATAGAATACCACCAGCTTTCTCTTGACCACACTGAAGATGTAATTCTGATCTATATTTTCCCCACCCCTTATAACCACACTATATATGAACATGTGCAGGTGTTATCCCACACAGGTCACATACACTTTCCAATATAATACAGTAACCACGCAGTAAAAAATGATTCAGTAATATCATTAAGTACCTGGCCTCAGCTGTAATTTGCCTCCCGCTGCTTTGAAAATTCATTTATAAAAACAGAGTTTGTCAGACCTCTGTCTGCATGTTCTGCTAATTAGTATTCAACTTAATATGGCTCTCTTGTGTACCTCTCTTTTTTAATTGCGGCTCCCTGTAGTCGCTGCCTGAAGTGCTGGTGCATTAGCTGCAATTACTGCAAAATGTCATAATGTGGCATGAAGAAAAGTCTCAAATGTCATGATATGCCAAACAGGATTTGTCTTCATTATCGGGTGACAGTTAGAAAGTGAGTTTCAGGTCATTTGCAGCAGCAGCCAAGCACGAAGCAGGAAGGTTGTCGCCATCCACGCCAGAATCTTCTTGGTTGTTTCATTCAAAATTAATCCCACTTTTACCGCCCACGAAAGTCTTGCTGTCTTTGTGCAGCGGGGACTACTTCGGGGACATGACAGCCATATCCAGGCTGGTCCAGTGGGAGAAGTCTAAGCTTATTCTAATAGGGTTAACAAGTTTATGTAAATTTCTCTGCTAAAGGAAGTCTGCAGGCCTGTAAAGCCTGTTAGAAGTAAGAGTCTGTGAGACGACAGCTTCACCACTTTGGTATTTGATGCAAGGCTGTAATATTGTAAGGTGTTTCTTACAATTTTTGTCCACCTCCTCACACACTCACACACCCACTGATAATATAAGAGGACAAACCTGCTGTCATCAGTCTTGCTCCTTTCACTGCCAGAGCTGGCCGGACTGCTCTCACATATGGGGCCAACGTGACTTATACTGTGTCAAAGGATAGAAACGAATTAGTTAGATAGCAGGCTACAACAACAGTCAATGAAAGGACAAGACATTTCTGTGTGCTGGGATAAAAAGAGAAGAACAAGGGGATTAATTTTAGAAAGAAAAAAGAAAATGCATCCTGTCATTCCAACTTTTAGAACAAGGGCATCACGCATGGTGAATTAATTGGAATATAAGGACATTTACTGATCCACATCAGCAAGTCTGACATTTAAAATAAAACTCATTTGGATGGTATATTGCTGAGCTCAGAGTCGGTCAATATTTATTGGTACTTAAACAAATTAGAGCTGTAGGCAGAGGCAAGCAAGCCACCATTACTACTAACAATAATCTAAACCCCACGCGCTATCATATATGTGCAAGGATTTTACTTTACAAACACTTTTGCAAAGGAATTAGTCCGAGAGATGCTGCAGAACTGGTTGCGTGTTGGAAATTAAGTCATCAGATGGCATGAAAATCAACCAAATGTGGTCCAATTTGAACAGACAGCGAGAAGTCTTTCTGGCCTGCGCCACAATCAGCTGCTCCGACAGGAAACTTCGACATTGTGAAAACTGGGAAGTGAAAGTCACAAGCCTCTGCGCCATTAAAATTCATTTCACTCCCATAAATCTCCATTAAATCTTCATCTTTGGATCGCAGTCTGAGCAGCATGCTGACAAGGGATGGACCAGGAGCCAGACGGTGTAGAGACAGAGTGATATGCCTACACGGGGCCAATGGTGAGCCGCTACCACGCTGATCTCTTGTAACTTGGTGCTCTTTTACATTTCCTGGCCAAAATTCCACTCGCGGGCATGGTTACACCTGAGTGAATGCTGGCAAGTGACTATTTGTGCTGAGTGAGGGGAGTGCCTGATGTGACAGACATGGAAACGTAGCTTATTTGTACATGTTCCCTTTTCTTACCTTCCATGCCTGTCTCCCTACTCAGGCAGCATCTCTCAAGCAGGGCTGTTTGTAGTTTTCCTGTCAGCTATACTATAGTGCTACTACTACTGCAAACTCAAGGTCCCTGAGGGAGGTTGGTTGGAAAAACCTTGTGCGATTCTTTATCACCCATAGACTTACAGCACTGCGAACAGGCCTACGGAGCCTATGCAGAACCTCACTGGCCAATCATGATTGTCCCCTCCACAAATACTTCTTCCAATGCTAATTTCGCTCACGTGTGACCATGCTCTGTGTATTTCAGAGTCACTCACCTAGCACCACTGAGCTAGCTGATGTTACAGCTCAGCTGAGGAAGACACAATTACTGTTTACATCTCACGCTGCCATGAGCACAAGCCTCTCTTCCATGAGTAGATGTGATAAATGGAACTGCTCACAACAAGGTCTGTGGGTTATCTCAAGTAATTGGGTCATGAGCTCTGGAAAGAGACATTGCTGATGAGTTTCTCAAATGTATTTTTCTGGCAGCTTTGAGCACCACAAGCCCATCTGGCTCCATTATATTCAAAAGAAGGCAGACGTCTCAGCAGCTCACACCAAAAGAATCTTGACTAATATATTTTTTTTCTGTTAAACCAAGTTCAGACCAAAGATTTGCTTAAAGACAAGTTGAAACAGGCAACCACTTGCAATGCGCCATTCTGCAACTACTAAAAACCTGCTGGTTCACACCAATGCAACTAGATGAGATGGTGTATCATCTCTATGCAACAACTCTCTGTACTTCTGATTTCCAGTTTTTCAGGTATATTTTGTGGCTGAATATAATTTGTAGCTTCTTAAAATATGAATGAGGATAGTGATAGTGAGATACTGGCTACAGTTGCATCTGTAGTTGTAATGAAACGGTGAATAATGATACTAGTAAGGAGCGCCAATTAGTTAGTCAATTAGAATGTGTGTGTTGGGGGGACATAAGCACATACAGCGAGCAGCAGCAGCGACCCACAGTGCAACACCGGCACACCATGAGGACGGAAACAGAGGTCTCGGCAAAGATGGAGTGTGAACGAGCCATCCGCTTTCATTTTGACTTGACCAGCCAGGACTTCACTTTGCCAATTGGCTGTAGAAACAGGTGACGTGCTTGACGTTCCAAAAGCAACCGCCTGCAATTTGACCAGCTGAGTTACAGGTGACACCATCAGCCGGTTTGAGTCGATCTCAGATCGGCCAGTTCACACCTCTGCAACCTTTCTCTCCAAAACAATTTCGTCTTATTGCGAATCTGTGGTCTAAACTGGGCCATACAACTACTGTTTCCAAATTCTTACAAAAGACTTCCACACCCAATGTGATTTATTTTTCAGGGTGGATTTTTTTTTAATGCCAAATCCATTGTCAAGACATTGTCACTTAACATTTCACTAGAAACCAAATTAACTGTCTTCCCCGCCTACATGAGTCAAGAGTTTTTGATCTTCTAGATTTAGATAGAATCTCTGCTGATAAACCTTCTGACTGATGGCTCCTTTTCACTCTCATGCTGTAGCTTGTGAAGGTCTGTAACCCCGCAGAGCTGTCTGACTCATTTGATTTTTATTTGCTCTTTAATGAGCACCAATGAGGTTGCATTTTTAGTGTTACGTGTGGACCTGATGTGCATAGCGCACACTCAGACCCCTTTGGTTTGCAGTGTCCTCTTACTTTGATAAGTGAGGCTTTTAAAGCACAGCTTCCCTAAAGAGAACAAAAGGCTTTCTTTTGATCCCTATAATTAGAGGCCAGCCTGAATCTTACCCGTGCCTTGGTATAACAAGTCCTAATCATATGAAGGGCTCACATTCTGCTCATTAAACTTCATTCAAGGGTGCATGCGTCTCTGATTGCTGTATGTTCGGAAAGAGTTCCAGTTTGCTGTTAAGAGGCCTCTCTACCCCCTTTTTTTGGAACGAGGGTTAAATTACGAATGAAACCTAAATCGAGGGGTTGTCTGAGAATACTTGAGGATTGCAGAGATCTCGAGGGTGTTCAAGTGAGGAAAAGGAGACAAGCCATGCAGTGCTGAGTCACACTCACCCACAATTCATAGGAGAGCAGAGTCCCATGAGTCTGTGGGGAATGCCGCATGTTGAACAGGCGAGAGGGATGGAAATGGTACAGCATTGGAGATTTGACAGCACAAGAAGGTTATAAGCAGTACTGAGCACATGCACACGTATACATACATATCCAGACCTCACACAACAATGGTGGGAAGTACATTTGTTCCGGTACAACTCTAAGGTACCTGTACTCTCTGTTAATGCTGTGTTCCAAAAGGAAATGTTTTATCATTTACTTTATAAATGCATGAGTGATAAACAGTAACAATAGTACTTTTAATTTTGATACTGGCATACTTCTACTTCTACTGTTGAAAACTGACATACACCCAAGCACAATGTCACAAACACACAGTGAGCACAAACAACCGTGACCTCATCAGAGTCAATCAGAGCTTCCTTTCCTTTCATCACCACTCTAATGAGGTCTGTTTGTGAGTATAACACTGAAAGGAGCAGAGATATTTTCTTTAAATATCCCATGTATTGCAAAATACTGAGTGTGATTCGTTATTGCATTTTCTGCCATAAATAATATTAATCATCAAGTAGAGACTACAGAGAATGGACACCATAAGCACAAGAGCTGTACAACGCAATAACCATCCACCACAGAGAGCTTTTTTTGAAGGTTATGATGTTGGATTTTCGTTCAGACTTTGTCCGAGGGGTGTTGATTCAACTCTCTGGTCATTTTTGATGCTGTACTTTGTGCTAGAGTTGCGCAGGATTGCATGATATTGTAAAACGTGTCTAACATTTTGCCTCTCCTTTGATCCAGTATGAAAGCTTCACAAAGGTGGTATTTGTTGCAGGGTTGTTGTATTGGATTGCCCTATACTGTACACAGTGTTCAGGTTATTGTGTCCATACCCTTTAGCCATTTCAGCAGGTCTTCATTGATCTCAGCCAAGCAAAGCGCAGACAGCTCTGTTTTGAGTCTCCTTCAAGAGTTTTCAAAACCAATCGCCAGAATAAATGTTTTGGCTGATTGTACGTTTCTGCAAACCACAGATATGTAATCTTTTTCGGTATTATGGATATGCTATGCTGATACTGTTGAAACTTTACATTTCTTTATGTTTTAACAATGCAGTGGTTTACATGTGGTTTATATCAAGGCAGAAAACACTTGGTTATAGTTAGAAAAGATCATGTTTTGCCTTAAAAGTCCATAAGTGCAGGATTTAGGGCGATATTTCAACCCAGTCTCACTCCAAAGTCATTGAAATCCAGTTGCTTTGTCATTGCTTCTGGCATCAAACACTGACATAAAAAGCCATCCTTTCACGTTGGGATGATACACAGCCAGTCACGTTATTGTTTAACAACATCCGTTGGCATCACGGGGAAATGCGCTGGGATAAGAGCGAAAGTTAAGCCAGCAAAAGTCCAAGTAGGGCCCAAGGGAGGGGTGGTGGATGGGTCCAACAACCACCTACTTTCACCCAGAAGCCCGGTAATTGCTTCCCGTAAGACTGTAAAGCCAAACCACATTTCTTCCTCAACACAACCATGTGCACATGGTGACAAAACAGAACCATGTGTGTTTGTTGTTGAAAGAAAAAAAAAAAAAAAGTCCCAGAACGTCAACAACCAACGCACCCAGGGTGCCTTGCACATCATGTCCATATGGAAAGTCCATGACCAAACGTCGATATGTGATGAGATCAGAGTGAGAATGTGCTGAACGTTTTGGCAGAAATGGAAAATAATAAGTGTTTCTTAAGTGTATAATCACCTTAAAATAAGAGTTTTCATTACCTAAGAATGAGCCCACCATGTTGCACTGCCATCTTCTACAGTAGCTCAGAACGGACAACCAAACACTGGCTCTAGATAGGGCCATTCTCATTTTTGCATCAGCCACTAGCAGTCTCTCCACAACGAGCACAAAAACACTGATTACTGAAACATGACACTGCTTTATGCAGTGCTTGTACCGGCTTAATTCAACAAGTCAGTTTATGGGAAGTGCCCATTGGTTCGACATCCCATTGTTCCGACCATATTAAACTCATTGTTCCAAAGTCCATTCCGAAATCATCGTGATGCCCTGTTGTTAAGGTCTGGTTAGGTTTAGGCACAAAAACCACTTGGTTAGGGTCAGGAAAAGATCATGGTGTGGGTTAAAATGAAAAAGAAAGTGACAAACTCATAAGTCGTGAGCCTGCTCCGCCTCAAGCCGGTCGCGGCACACCATACACCCGCCGCGAGCCGTTCAGCACCGCGGACAGTCGGACTAATGGGATGTCGAACCAATGGGCTGTCGAACCAATGACATGGACCCCAGTTTATTTGGGAGAGGAAGAGACCTTTGCAGATGATTTAGCTTGCTATAAAAATCTCTTGAACAATGAGCATCTACCTTAATCTTACATACTGGACCTTACCTACCTACTTTAGTAGCCGCCAATGTTTCTAACAGTGGTCCCTGGTGGTCTATAGCTTGGCAGTCGTTTCACCTATATGATGCCATACACCATCTCTCCAACTCCCAATTCAAACCCCAACAAATGATATGGGCATGTAAAAAAAAAAGGAAAACAGAGCATATCCACGCATGTACTCTGCAAAACTCAATGAGCTAGCAGACAAAAACCGGCAAAAATAAACTTGGCAGAATCCTCAAGTATGTCTTACCTTTGCTGTTTTCTGGTCAAAATTTATATTTCAGCTCGAAATAACACTGCTAGTGTCGACTCCTATGACTCTGTGTTAGTTTGAAATAAATTGTGAAGGTCCTGGTTGTTTACATAAAGACAAGAGGTTTCTAGTGTGGAGTGATCACTCTTTATGCGATTATACTATCTTTGGGTTTACTTGCTTCTGGGTCGTCATTGGTGTTTCTGGGGTCTATTTGGGTGGTGCCACTCGATTCTCAAGGCTCTCTGATTCTCTGGTCGATAGAGGGGTCAATCACCAGGATTGACCAGTGGGTTGCTGAGATACTGCATAATGCCTGATCCGAATCGTATTATATTCCATTGGAGAAGTACGTAATCTCTGTTTTGTTATGAATTACTTATTGAATTTGTGTTGAATTACATATCACACATTACCCTGCAATGAATTGAACTGGTTCAAACTTATTGTGATTGGACTGGTTCAAACTTATAGGACTCGAAAGGGCACGTGGTTGTGCAATGCATTGTGGGTCGGAAGCACCATTTTTGCAGTCATTGTTGTTTTGTTACGTTGGTAAGAGAGAGAAGAAGTGAAGCGAGAAGCGAGAAACATCACAATAAAAAATGGACCAGGCTAAGGAGAATGCTGTCAGACAGTACCGAGACAAGCTGGACCCTGTTCCAAAGGCTCGGTACCTCGAAAAAATAAATAAAATAGGTAGAGTGGATCCTTATGAGCACAAGCCTGGAAATCCAGACTCAAATCTTGAAAGATTTTGAGTCTGGCCCTCACCGATACACTCTTCCTACCCAAGGGGTGGCACTAACTGAGGCATTTCAAATGCCGCCGCACGCAATTGGATAGCACGATGGCCAATCAGAGCAAAAAACAAGGTGACGTATTCATTGCACTAAGCCCCATTTGTTTGCTGAACAGTGGGGCTAACTGATATATTATACTTTTGTCATATCACGTCGGCAAACCGGCAAAAACGTCCTTCCTGGAAGCAAAGGCTTCTAGGGCAGTCTTCTGTTCCTCTCTCAAGGAAAAAGATAAGAGTAGTTGGCTTAGCGTTTCTTCCAAAGCTAAATTGAATGGATGCGGTCTTTCAGCAGCTTCCATCTTGGCTGGTTACTTTTCGACTCCTACGGGGCAGCGCTGTCTTCATCATGTTACGCCCACCCAGAGCCCGCCTCTGTCAGATGGACTGATCTGATTGGTCCGATAGGCGATCCAGTGGGCTCTGCTCATTAGGGCCAGATCCCTGTGCAGTGCAAATTAGAATTTGCTAGGGGCGTGGCATCTGGATTTCCAGGTTATATGAGCACCGAAACTGGACTCAGAATTTAAATGACCTGCCGCCATTGTCTGAAGCGAGCTAGTCCTCCATCTTGTCAACAGAATAAGCTACTGTACCGGCGACGAATTTAGGAATACCAAGGGTTCATGGTCAGACAAACTTTGGGTGGGTGCAGGACCTCCGAATTTACCCAAAAGAGGTATGTAAACATTACAAGCCTTGACTTCACTGTGTTTCACCTCCGTGTGGTGCTGCCTGTTTGCTTGCTCAGTTTTTGAATAATCTATCTTGGTGTCTACTGGACCAATTTGTTTCAAACAAAAAATATTTTGAAGCCTGAAATCCACTCTGCATTGAAGTGAATTGAAAAATATTTCATACGGTGCCAAAATGTGTCCAAATGGCACATTTGGTGGTTCCGCCTGGACATACTTGTGTTAAAACATCTGTAAAACTGTTCAGGTTCACTTTTTTAGCATCAGCTTTTCCACAATTACTCATCAGATGTTACTTTACTAATTCCTAGATGAACTGGGCTACTATCCCATGATTCAAAGGTGGTATTTACTCTAAATAATGTGGGGTTTTTTTAGGCGAGGATAGAAATTTGAAATTTTCTACTGTGTTCCAGATGAATTTACTCTGACACAATAACACATATCTTGATTCTGACACTTCTGTAGTAATCTCATGGGCCTTAGCTTTCTTTTGAGACCAAGAGTATTCATACAACCCTTGTAGTTGTGACGGTATACTATATTTATTTTGGGTAAGTCATTTCGGACTGGAGGCAGAAAAAATAGGCCTAGTGATGAAGAGGTTGCTGTTAAAAGACCACGGTTTGAGTGAGTTCCAAGCAAAAGCAACCAGCTTTATCAATCTAATATGTGACAATTTATTAATAGCAGGAATTCTGTCATACTCCGCATCAAACTGGCGGGGAACTGAGTGCCTGCACAGACCGGCTACATTCAGTCCCTTTGCAATTTCTTTATCAGTGTTGCACCGGTGTGAGCATTCATTGCATTCTGCACTGGACAATGTTTCAGAAGAAAACAATTCTTTCTGTTCCTCAGTTATCTGGTGCAGCTGAAAGCGTCTCTGCAGAGCAACAGAAAAACAACACTGCTTTGCCCTTTGTCTTGTTGCAGTGAATAGAAGACTTGGAGGTAAACAAAAAGTCCAGTTTGTGCTGCATGACCTTGGGGAAGTTGTTGTCAAAGCAGCAACCTGAAGGGTCGTAGCTATGGTGTTTGATTTGGAACACTAACCAGAGGACGTGTTAAATAATAAACACAACCAGTGGGAAAACTGGAGGACATAGCTGTTAAAATATAACATTTCTATGAGTTTATGTTGTGTATAATTTATGCTGCATATGTAAGCATGATATGGGAGCTTTTTGAGTATTTATTTTTGTTTACTTGTCTGATTCAAGAACATTATTTTCCCTTTCAGCATATTGGGTGCAAAGAAGGATGGTATGCAAATGATGTGATCAACAAATGGTGCAGTGGTGCAAGATTGCCTGTATTAACTTTAATTCCTCTTTCATTTCTAAAGCTAACATAAGCTCTGCTGTTTTGCATACAAAAAAAACCAAACATTTACCAGACAGCAGCTTCAACAGCTGCAGCAGTTAAGCCCTGCGACCTTGTGAGGTTTTTTAACAACTGATTTATGTAGATGGAGATGAGATTTACTCTACTGTAGTGAAATTACCAAAGGCTACTGTACGGATGCCTCAGTGACTGACATGAAGCGTTACCCCCTTTATTGGCGTTCAGAGCACTTAAGTGAAATACACTTAGTTGATTAGTTCAGGGTGTGATTTAAGGCCTGTCTCCTTAAAGGGAATTTGTTACTGTAGATGAACGAAATAAATGGCTTGCTGATGTATTAACAGTCCATCTTAGCAATACGATAATGAGCTGGAGTGACAGATTTTTTTTTTTTTGGCCACCTGGGGGCAGCAGAAACATATTGTGATCACAGCACTGACATATCGTCACCTCTTGAGTTGCTATGGTGAACTTTTTAGCGAAGTAAGTTGGTGTGAAAGTGCTATATTGTGCTTGCGTTGCGTCCATGATATAGCACTTACGATTACCATGACCTGGATGACTGAGAATCTTCACCGACAAATTTTTAGCTAATACTTGCTTTATTATCCATCCTGCAGTTGCAAAGAAACATTACCATTCATTTCGAGTCGTGTTTGTGTCCACCTGAAGAATTTAAGCCCAAAATTTAGTCTCTTTAAGACCTGTTTTTGGTTTGTCCTGTCTCTTTAGCTGCTAGATGCTCCACTATATTCACCAGCTACTCCCTAACTGTGTCTGTGAGAGTGAAACAAAACAGTGATGTTGCAGCGGAAAACTCTATAAATATTAAAATAAAATAAATTGCTTGCACTGTGCAGGGCTTCAGTGTCTCCTTATTTATTACACCAAGGTGGCGGCGTTTCAAGCATTCCTGCTCTTCATCAGACTTTTTGTTTGTTTTTTTTTCAGTCTGATGAAGAGCAGCTGTGGAGACTTCACAGCCTTGGTGTAATAAATAAGTGGACTTTTTTTTAAAAAAAAAAAAAAAAAAATCTGCTTACTTTTGCCTCAGCACCTGCCCTCATGGGTTTGTATGTGTGTACGTACTCCTATTTGCTGAAACTCAGTAAAGCCAAGGGGAGCTGCTGCAGTGATAATCCTCTGTGGGTTCAGAAATCAGGGTAAAGTAAAATCTGAGATCTGCATCTAAACACATTATACATGAACAAAATAATACTGAATTTCTGTGTCCAAAAGCCTGCTCATTGACCCAGTGGAGCAACCCTTAGCATAAGCCAGATAGTCTTTGAGTTTTGTTGTTGTTTGAATAAAAAAACTTTCCATTCTTTGGCAGACTAAAGTCCAGTTCAGACCAATGATTCGTGAGGAGATGAAACCATTTAAGGATATCGCAGAGAAAAGTTGCAGCGGTGTGAACTGGTCGGTGTGAGTTCGACTCAAGCTGGCTGATGGTGTCACCTACAACTCAGCTGGTCAAATTGCCAGCAATGTTAGTGCGTAAAACTCATCACCTACCTCAACAGCCAATCAGCTTGTAGTGAAGTCCGCTGGTCAAGTCAAAATGACCGTAGACGGCATGTGCGCTTGCTGCAGCAGGTGCTCCGTCCCCGCCGAGCCCTCTGTTTCCGTCCTCACAGTGTGCCAGTGTCGAATGGTGGGTCGCTGCTGCTGCTGCTGCTGCTGCTGCTGCTCATTGTATGTGCTTGCCCCCCCCTCACCCACACATTCTCATTGGCTGATTAATTGGAGCTGTTATATGATTGTGGCATATTTATTATGAATAATGTGATGCTTGTTTTGTTTCTGTGTTTCATATTTTAAGAAGCTACAAATTATATTCAGCCACAAAATAAGTCTGAAAAGCTAGAAGTCAGAACAGAAGTACAGAGAGTTGTTGCATAGAGATGATACACCATCTCATCTTGTTGCAGAATGGCGCATTGCAAGTTTGTTTCAACTCGTCGCCAATCTTTGGTCTGAACTGGACTTAAGAAGAACTAGGTTAATTTCCAGGCAGGGTCAGTGTCGTCTGGCATTGATTTTGATTCTGGCTCTGGTGTTTCAAACTTCTATGGTTGTTTAAGCTGCTAGATGGAACATCCATTGTAGTGCTACAATCAAAAGAAGGTACAGCTTTCCCATGAGTGGCTGTGGCTTCGGCGCATTCAGCATACATGCCCCCAGCGTCTCAGAGCAGAAGTTGTATTTTTAAGAAAGAATAATATACGATGTGATTTGATGCTAGTAAGCCGAATCTTGGTTAATGTGATCCCAAGTTGTATGAGATATGGTGGCAAAAAAATATCAGTATATATTCAAAGTTCTGAGTTCTGTTACATTGGCAGCCCAGATTAAAACACTGAAGTTTTCTGTTGTCCAGCACTTAAGTCTCAACTGATTTTACTGTACGATATATTTGGTAAATAAAGATGTGTGTCATCTGCAAAGCAATCAAAATGGACACTGTTACTGCGGATTATGTCAACCAGGGGAGGAATCTGTAATGAGGAAAGAACACAGCTTGTTATCCTGCTTCCAGTCTTCTTTCTGACTGTCTCTACTCCCTAAGCAGCCAAACCCTTTTTCCCTCTGCCAGCTGCAGTTTGCATACAGATGAGATCCTGACTCCCCAAACTCCTGCCAGAGTTGTATATAGATGTGTGCTTTTTATCTCAGTCTAGACATGGAATTCTTTCATTTTCACAATATATTCAAACAAATTTTCCAGGTTTGATTTCTCTAACTACTGTTGGGATTCACTGACCCTCTTTTTGGCATGCTCACCTCACATTGCACGACTGCGAGTCTTTGTTGAGCTTGTGGAACCAGGACTGCTGGGCCTGGCGGCACTCTGCTCTCGTGATCACGCCGTCTTCATCCAGGTCCAGACCCAGGAACACTGATCGTGCTTTGTTTCTCTCCTTGGCAGTCAAGAGACGCACCATAGAGTTCTAGGAAAAAAATAAAATCCGAACAGTGTTTGAGATTAGGTGGCCTAGATCTACTCATTAATTTCCTTCCTCTTTTTTGCTTTTGACTGCTGTAATTTAGGGGTCTGGAAAAAATGTATTCTAGGGCCGATTTCTTTGGCCTTAATCATTCTCAATCACATTAGCACTCTCTGACATAATCTGCTAGGGCTGTTTTACCCCAGAGTCACACACAGTCCACAAATTTAATCTCCCAAGGCAAAACAAAGCATAATATTGAAGCTGTTGTGAAGGGACAATAAAAATGAGTAATTCAGGAGGGTGAAGGCAAGCCAACACTTTAGTAGAAATTGCCCCTGCGCCCTGCTATCAAACTAACCTCAACATAAAGTGGTGTTTGACCTGTGGTTCTTCATTTACTACAAGTCTGATTAGATAGTATTTAGGCTGACCGGAGAAAGGTATGTCTTTGCCAGACACGCCGACTATGCTTGAAGATTACAATTGCTGATCTGCCCCGCAGTAAAGGAAAGAATGTAGGCACAATTACATCGGGTTATGCCATGGCCACAGAAAATTCTAGACTCTGAATTCTTGGAGGGATCATTTTCACTTTGAGAGAAAGTGCAACAGAAGGGACAGCCTGTGTGTGTGAGAGAGAGAGAGAAAGAAAGAAAGAGTAAGTGCTACATAATGTTATCTCCGCTGGAAAGATGCTGATGTTAATGTTAATGTTTGGCCAGATGGAGGGCTATTCTCCTTTGTTAGAGGTTGAGTATGGTCACGACTTGAGAGCGTCTTTGTTTACTAAACTCCTTGTTCAGCCTTGTGAACCCCTTCCTGTTTAGCTTGATGCTGCCTAGCAACACGAACGTTAGATATCCTGGGGCTCAGGAACTGTGTTTCATCATGTTTAAAACAGAAAAGCCAGATTCAGTCTGGCTGTATAAGCAAACAAATAAATTATTTATTTGATTACATATGGCATCTGTTAGAGAGTGATATAAGCAGGATAATATCCTCCAAGTTTGTATGTTAGATGTTTGTAATTGGTGATGCTTGGCGCCAGATGGTTCTTAACCTCCTCTATAGTGCCTAATAGAAACTCCAGGTCCCCAAATTTCTTCCTAGTTTACTTCAGTATTGCTGTACAACACCAGTGAGGAGGAAATGTCAATATGGTCCAGAGCACCAGGCATGGGTCCACCTCAGATACTGGGACCCATCCCCATCATTAGGACCCATGGTGGAAAATCACATTATCATGTGTGAAGTTGGAAAATCACATATGTTTACCACACTTACTTTCCAATAAAAAAGATTACACGCCACAGAGCATGCTTATTAATGAGTAAAGTAACCTACTGAATGTATACTTAATAAATTGTATCAACGCAATGCCACTGTATAATTCATTCATTCATTTTCTGTAAGGGGTCCTGGGGGGCTGGAGCCTATCCCAGCTGATATTGCGCGAGAGGCGGGGTACACCCTGGACAGGTCACCAGACTATCACAGGGCTGACACATAGAGACAGACAACCATTCACACTCACATTTACACCTATGGGCAATTTAGAGTCACCAGTTAACCTGCATGTCTTTGGATTGTGGGAGGAAGCTGGAGTACCCCAGAAAAAAACCCACCACGCTGACACAGGGAGAACATGCACAAGCACAGAAGGGCTCCCTCACCCTTGGGTTTAAACCAGGAACTCTCTTGCTGTGAAGTGACAATGCTAACCACTGCACCACAGTGCCGCCCAAAGGTAAACAATACAACCTAATATTTCTTTTTAACCTTATAAAGTTAGGTAGCACAATGTTAAGCAGCAAATATCTTGTACCAAAGAGTTTACAATAACATCATTTAAGGTAGTTTGCTAATGACATTAGCACAGCTAGCTAATGTAACCAACCTCAAGTTACTTGCGGCTTAGCATTACATTACCTAACTTAACTAGTTACAGTTATATCAGAATATTAGGTTGTGTAGTTTACCTTGGTGTTATTGGTGGAGGGGGTGTGGCTTTTTCAAACTGATAAATGCATGCTATTGTATCCTGATTATTACCTCTGAGACTTCCCCCTCCAAGCAGCAGGGTCCAACAGAGGAGGTGAGCCCGAGCCTGGAGCACCAAATCTAGACCCTTCGTAGAACTTTGAGGATTGTCAGAGTATTAGGGCTGCTGTGAAACTACGCCTACTTAGGGCAACACAAAGATTTATCTTGGGTGCATCAAAGACATGCATAGGACAGGTCATTGTGATTTGGTAGTCAGGCTTCTGCTCCTCAGAGTTGATCTCATCTAATTAGTGGCACCAGCTGACTGATTCATCACACCTGGTAGGAATCTGTCTGTATCTATATCTGTTCTGTGAAGCACTGAAGATAGTCAAGGACTGAAATGTTTGCTGTTTCTCTTCACTATTTTTATTAGTATTCTTTGCACTTTGAGCACCCTTCTTTTTGTGCACAGATGTTCTAAATAATTTTTTCTGCATTGATCTCAACCTGTGAACCTTTTTTGTGGCCGTCCAGCCCAGTTGCATTGGTGTGCATGTATCTCCTCTGCCGTCCTTTCTAGGATTTTTAGAGTGCTATTGGGTGCTGTAGCATTTTCAGAGAGCGCATAGGCTCCTTTACAAAAATGTCTTGAGTATATTTGACCCATGTCCTCATTCTAATACTTCACCTCTGTGCGAAACTTCCTCAACACTGCCAGAGACTCAAAGTAAAGGAAGTCGGACCATTCAATGTGACCCTTCTTCTCAGGATCCAGCGCCGCAAATTGGGCCAGGACTTCCTCCTCTTGCTCATCAGTCAGGTCCTTATCAAACTGTTGCTTGGATGCAAAGTGGCGGTACTGCAGCAGCTCGTCTGACACCAGGCATGACTCTACAGAGGCAAGAAACAATTCATCACATCAGACCTAATTAGTCACAGAGCAGTCTTCCAGATGTAATTATCTTATTGTGACTCATTCGCTACAAAGGCAAGACCAACCTCCTACTGTTTGCCCTCCATTCCAAGCTGCGGAATAATACCACACATTTGCTAGTAGACAGTAGTGAGGGCAAATAACATAATAACTCTGACTGAGCAATACAATAAATAAAGAAATAAAGTGAACAAAACAGAGTGTGCAGTATGAAAATAATTCTTTCACAAACCTGTTTTTTTAAAGACATGCAGTACTGTGTGGTCTAGATTATACAGAGAACAAGGAGAGCACTCTTCTTGAAGAGGGTAACCAGGCTCTGACGCTTTCATCTTGTATTTTATTCGTGTGGTTTTTTTTTGGTGTGTTTAATGCTCCTGTCATTTGTGTGCAACACTATCAGGCACTAGAAAGAGACAATACTGGGATCTGTCTTCAGATTACAGCAGGTTGAGACTGACACTGACACAATGGAGTTACTGTTGGACACTAACCTTTTTTTTTCTAAGGAAACTTAGGCTAATTAGGCCTTTGGAAATACACACCAGCCACTTTATTAGGTACACCTTGCTAGTACCTGGTTGGACCCCATTTTGCCTTTGGAGCTGCCTTAATTCTTAGTGGCATGGATTAGATAGAGGCTGTGGTGTTTAAACCATGCTCAGCTGGTACTAAGAAAATCTCCCCCACACCATTACACCACCAGCAGCAGCCTGAACTGTTGATACAAGGCAGGATGGATCCATGAAGCCAAACTTTGACCCTACCATCTGAATGTGGCAGCAGAAATCCAGACTCGGCAACAGACCAGACCAGGCAACGTTTTTCCAATCTTCTATCGTCCAGTTTTGGTGAGCCTGTGTGAATTGTAGCCTCAGTTTCCTGTTGTTAGCTGACAGGAGTGGCACCTGGTGTGGTCTTCTGCTGCTGTAGCCCATCTGCTTCAAGGTTGGACAAGGTGTTGTTGCTTCAGAGATGGTCTTCTGCAGACCTTGGTTGAGTTCCTGTTGCCTTTCTATCAATCTTGAACCAGTCTGGCCATTCTCCTCTGACCTCTGGCATCAACAAGGCATTTTCACCCAGAGAAATGCTGCTCACTGGATATTTTCTCTTTTTAGGACCATCCTCTGTAAACCCTAGAGATGGCTGTGTGTGAAAATCCCAGTAGATCAGCAGTTTCTGAAACACTCAGATCAGCCCATCTGGCACCAATAACCATGTCACATTCTGATGCTAAACTTCAGCAGGTCGTCTTGACCACATCTACATCCCTAAATGGATTGAGCTGCTGCCACATGTTTGGCTGATTAGCTATTTGCATTAATAAGCAGTTGAACAGGTTTACCTAATAAAGTGGCCGTTGAGTGTATAAAAACAAGACTAAGTAATTTGTGATAGTTGAGCAGGTCTGTGTTTGAATCCCGCACAAATCTGCTATGTCTCTAATTTGTCAAGTAAAAACCACCACTGTTTCACCATGTTACCCAACACTGAAGACGTGATGATTTTAGTCCCATGCGAATCAGCATCTTGGAGATTTAGGGTCTTATTAGGTTTTTTTGTTTTCCTTGCGCCTCTTTTCTGCCTCTTGCCCAGTTTGGGAATTATGGAGTCTGCGTTGGCAACCACAAATGAAAGTTTTGACAGCATTTCGGGCGCTGGAGGCTTATCTCACTACACAGCATGGAGACCCATTTGCAGAAAGAGCAAGCTCAAATCCATCAGAGGAGCGAAATCTCCAAAGATGATGAGATGGATGACGTGTGACAATGTGTGGCAGAATCAGTTCTGTTTGTTTGACCCACGTTTTTTTTTTTTTTTTTTTTTTAAAAAGGAGGTCAGCATTACACATCATGGCTCGTGTTGCTGTGTTGGGTAGTGGAGTTTCAAATCACTGTGCTCATCATATCACATAGTCAGCAAATTTGAGTGCAGACTTTCATTCAGCAGTGCATGAAACACAGATGTGGAGTGTAATTTCTAACTCTCATGGAGTCCCCTGGCAGAGTCCCACTGCCATCCCTAACAATATAATAAACACTCCCCAACTGCTAAATATGTAATGAAACAGCAAACATCACCACCTCCTGCCATACTTTACCAATTTTCTAACCATGATACAGCGACTCACCTGGGATGATCTTGCACTGCTTGAAGGTCTCCATGAGGCTGTACATCTCTTCCTCTGTTAGGAGCAGATTCAGATTATCCTGCAGCACAGGGTTGAGACGAGGGCAGAGAATTACACTTCATAAAAAAAGGGGAGGGGGGTGGTCACATAATTTCTTTCATAGTGAAGTGGTAGCCTATATTACTTGACGTTTAATAAGCGAGCGTGGTCTAATTACATGGACTTAGCTCCCGATGGGTCTCCTGCAATTAGCCACAAGCATACTAAGTATTGGATTGTGAATCCATTTCAGCAACTTCTCCATTTCCCATGTGATTAACGATGATGTGCTGTTATATCTCCTTTCATAATTGTATCATTAGTGAAAGACGGACAGAAAGAAAAGAGGGATTTGCGGTTCATTTCAATTGAGACATTTACTGTAAGTGCGGAGTGTCATGAGGTTTGATGGTTCGCAAACTTTCATAAGGTGAAAGGAAACTTCAAATTGCAAAAACATGTTATAAGCTTTGCTAATACAGAGTATTATGTGTTTTTCATCCTTATTTAATGGCAAAGGGCAGACTTTAATTAATTTAATGTGACCGTCCCCTTACTTAAAATACACAAAATGAAGATTTTAATTGCTGCATATCAAAATTCGTAGCTTAAAAAATAACAAATAGGGCATTTAATCAGTGTAATGGAAGATAAACATGATGAAAGATGTCCGTGATATATATGGGCTAAATTTCTTCCCACACAGCAGCAAATCCACAGGCAAGAAAAATCACTCATTTGAATATGTATATTTGTACATTAATTGTACATTATGTATCGCATAAGTGGCATGATGAAGCTTTAATGGTCCCTCCGCGATTACTGAGGTTAGTCAATTCCAATTTGTTTACATGGGCCTTAATCACCATTACAATCTGTCAGGGCTTCATAAAATCCACATAATGAAATCTAAATGAAAAAAGCACAACCGCCCACCCCTTAAAAAATAAACGAACAAACACCCTCAAGATCAGCAAATAAATGCAAAATAAAAAGGGATATGTAATAACAGGGGAGTGGATAAAAAGCAGATATGTCAGTGTCAACCAACAGTTATTAGAAATGACAAAAAACACTGGAATTTCCCTCTGAGTATGAAATAAATTAGACAGGAAGTTCAGATATATCTTGCCTCACCCACACGCTGCCCCTTGCTGAACTCCCTCATCCATCCCCAGCCTTTTCTATGCCGACAAGTTTGATTTCCCCACAAACATTGCCTCATTATATGAGCCACTGGGTGCAAAACAAGCGTGCCAACAAGCTGCGTAACGTCTTCCTGTATTTCTTCAACCTGTCATTGGGATCACAGTAACTGCCGTCACCTTGCTGCCCCATTGTCTGCGCCATTTACACATCAGAGACCGTGTGCATCTAATTATCCATATATTTATTTGCCCTGAACGCTGTCCAGTGCTTTCTGTTGTTATCTGGGTGCTGCAAGTGGGTGGTAATATTTCAATACATGCAGGAATCTAAATCATATAAAGAAACTCACTTACTTAATGTCCCTGTGCTTCCGCCATGCATTTATTACTTTCTGAAGTTGATTATTCAGGCTTAACCTACACATATCTGCCCCTAATGGCCATTCCAAAGTCATGAAACACTGAACCAGATTAATAGACTCACGTCCTGTCTGCAAAAAAAAGTGTAGGGGCGCAGTCTGGGGCATGGTGTCCTTGTTAAAGGTTTGATATATATCATTTCAGCAGAGTGGAACTATTACTATAAAGTGCCTAAGCTGACCGAGAGCTATGACCACAGAGCAGCTGACAGAGGACCGTTGTTGTCACATCGAAAAACCCTTCATGCTGTCTTCCACATTCTTTAGTGGCTGCTCTCTGCAGTTTTTCAACAGTCACCAAAGCCATTCAAAAGCCCAACACGGATGCAGTTCAGTTGCCAGAGGAAAATGTTGGCATTGTACGGTTCTGCAAACCTCGGATACATCACATTTGTACATTTTATACATCATATATCAACATTTCTAAAGCGACATAATTCTGATTACATGCTGTTTTTTCATCAGGGAGTGGAAGGCATGATGAATGCCGTGACACTGAGGCAAGATGGCTGCCAAGCTGCAGACGACTGTTTAAGACCAACAAAACAACAAATCTGGTAGTATTTTAGCGAGAGTATTTCCAGTGGTGATTGTGCCACCAAGAGAAGGTGTTTTGTAGCAAGACATCAGTGATATTCCAGCAGTGACTGTGCGTCCAAAAGTGGATGTTTTTTAGCAAAACATCAGCGGCATTTCTAGCCCTGATTTTTTTGGGGAGATATTGGCAGTATTTCCAGCAGCAATTGAGCCACCTGAAGTGAATGTTTTTTAGCAAGGCATTGGTCACATTTCCAGCAGTGATTGTGCCACTAAAAGAGGGAGTTTTTAGTGAGATATCTGCAGCATTTCTAGCAGCAATTGTGCTACTAAAAGCAGGTGTGTTTTAGCAAGACATCTGTGGCATCTCCAGCAGCAACTGTGCCACTAAAAGCAGGTGATTTCTAGTGAAACATTTGCACCATTTCCAGGAGCAATTGTTTTTGCAAGGCATCAGCAGCATTTCCAGCGGCGATTGTGCCAACAAAAGTGGGTATTTTACGACAAAAAAAAAAAGATCTTTTCCTGACAGTAATTAAGTTGTTTTTTGTGGCTAAACATGACCAAGCATAAACCACAGCATTGTTGAAACATGAAGTAACATCAAATTCAACATTTCGGATACATAATAATTTACATATGTTTGCAGAAATGTACAGCACCAAGATTTATTCTGGAGATTGGGTTGAAATACAGCATGAGAAGCAAAGATGTAGCACCACAGTGTATCATCCAATTAAATGTTCATAGCTGTCATTATTGTGGGCAATGTATCCTATTTATAATACTATTAAAACAAGTGTGTGTTTCCCATCACTCATGCACAGCATGTTACA
Source organism: Epinephelus lanceolatus (assembly GCF_041903045.1). Lineage (NCBI taxonomy): Eukaryota > Metazoa > Chordata > Actinopteri > Perciformes > Serranidae > Epinephelus > Epinephelus lanceolatus. The sequence goes on from NC_135752.1 coordinate 32,993,619, forward strand.
TTGAAGCTGCTGCAGATCACTTTGAGCCACTGGTTGATTCTACCTTCAGTTCCAGTTTAGCTTCCAGTGCCTGCGTGAAATTAAACGTCATGTTTGTCTTTTACGCACTTCAGGTGATAATTTGATCTGTCCAACCATATAGGTATGATTTTCCTTAGTCATGTGGGAGGTGTTAAATATTGCATCATACTCCAAACATTGTGCTATATCCATCTTATCTCTTTTATTTCTTATCTGTCTACTTTTTTATTTACCCCAGGAATTCATAAAGCACCCATTTATCTGCATGTGTCTGTCATTCTAAAAAGTGAGGTGAGAATCAATAAGGAACAAAACAGATTGATTATGCCGTCATCAGGAAACTGCTTCCTCTGTTTGTCCTGTGCCAGACGCTGTTTCTGTGGATCTCTAATCTGCAACATCATTACGTTCATCAAGCGTTACCCCTGGTAACACCGACTGTCTGCAAAACAAGGAAACTTTCCATCCGCTATGGATGTTATAATTATATTGTTATGTCTGTCTGATGACATTTTCATCCAAACTTATATTAACGTCATATTCCAAAACGAGTAACCTTAAGAGAGATTTAAGGGTTTATGCAACACTCACTGACAGCATCTGGAAAATGGACACAAAAGGCCCCTGGGGGGGGAGAGAGTATAATAATAACAACATATTCTAATCTTACTCTGGCAGCTTGCATAAATAGTTATTTAAGGCTGTCCTGTTCAGAAAAATGACAGCTTTGATTGTGTCTTCAAAGAGCTTTAAATAACCCACATTTAGGCTCAGTGCTGGAGCAGGAAGTTATAAAAAAAAATCTCCTTACTGATCTAAAAGCTGCAGGAATCAGTATTTCTGCATGAACAATGAATCAGGTGACTGTGTGATGTGACATATGCCGCTCGTAGTCACATATAACCCAGAATATGTCATAAAATAAGAGAATTATCATCCAATCGTGCAGCTCTCCTCGTGTCTATGGAGCCTGTGAGTAACTTTTTGCTTTCTGTTTTGCAAACTTTGCTCTTATTAACCTTATTTTCAACATATTCTTGTGAAAAAGTGAAGCTTCTTAGAAATATATTGAAGCTAAAGAGTCATATGTGTCTCAGGTGTTGCTGGAGACAAACAGGAGCTGAAAAGAGAGTGAATACTGGACTTATATTCATTATTATTGACACCAGGGCTCATAATGAGCGCTCATTTTGCTGCATGTCATTTACAGATCCAGCATGTCTGCTAAATTATGAACGCTTTGACTGAAGCATGACCCCAGGATTTTACCTCAGCAGCTAGCAGCAAGCATCAAAAAGAAGTCAGCGCTATAGAGAGGGGTCACTCATGTTCATGAACTCTTTCTCTGTCTGATTGGCTTCTATTGAGCCATACATGCAGCAGCATGCTTTGAAGGCTGACTGTAAATTCACTTTCAAGGAAACCCAGTCCATCTGCCAGCAGCAGTCTACCAGTGTATGTGTGAAATTAAATGTCAGATGCAATGGAAGGAGGGGGGAGGGGGGATTTGTAACAGCTGACTGACATGTGCTAACAAAAAAAGCTGGTTTCCTTAGCTAAGAGGACTAGAATTCGCAATTTGAATAAAACATTTCTCTCCGTCCCTCATTGAATTGTCTACTTCTGCCCCCATTCCACGCACACCGGAGGAGCCAGCCAAAGAAAGGGGACCTTTCAGTGTCCTTTCTCTGATTGTGTGAAAACACCCCCCCCTTAAAGTGCAACTTTGGCAAGTGATTTTGCTTCTCAGGGCTGGCAAAAGACAGCGAAGCCCCCCTCTCCACTCTGAAGGGTCCTCTAGCAAAAGCGCTCTTCAGCTGTTTATGCTTGAATTAGTACAGATTGCATCATGCCTCTCGACGATCACCAGAGAGTCATCAGTTTTGGCATAGGCCTTGAATTCCTGATGAGAAATTGGGCATTTGTTTTATTGCTGCAAAAAACAGTGAAAACTCTCCCAGAATGTTGCCTCATTGTATTTGACCTCTCGTTGAGTTCATTTCTAGGGCTGTTCTGCATAAAATTTTTTGGGCTGCAGAGATTTGGTAGTAATCAACTGTGAATATTCCATGCAGAAGTTCAGAAACAGCATACTAGCTCCAAGAAGTTTAAGTTTTGAGATTTGTACTTATAAGATTCTGTGTTTCTGTGAAGGTTAGACACAGTTCTTAGCTTGAGCTAAGATAGCAGCAGTGGCTAACATCTGACACTAGTCGCATTTCCATTACAGTTTTGCGCAAAATAAATGCGATATTTCTAAAGTTTCGACAAAGTACAATTGCGACTTGCAGGTGTTTCCATTAAGGGGTGTTTTGCGTATGAGCCGTAATTCTCATAAAACCTTGTCCCGCGAGACTCCACTTTGTTTGCGGAAGTAAGATGGACAAAGGCAAAGTCCTTATGTGTGGCAGCGACTACGGATAAAGGATTTCTGGGAGAGGATCGTGAACGAGGAATTCACCAATGTCATGTCCGGTTACGTATATTTGCGAAAAAAGTGTTTCTGTTACACTTTTGTGATATACTTCTATATTGACACGTCTGAAAAACCACCTCATGAGAGCGTAAAAGCTTTTTCTCGATATTGAGAGTTTTTTCGAAACGTAGGTGTTTCCATTACCAGTTTTTTATTGTGATATTTAGGTTTTGCGCATTTCTAGGGTTAATGGAAACACACTTATTGAGCCGTCAAATGGTCCTAACAAACTCACTGACACTAAAAGTGTATTAACAAGATGTAGCAAAAGAAAATGTAAGGCCACAAGTGTTGATTTCGCTTGCTGCCAAGACAACTGCCGCGCTAAATGTACTCAGCTGTAGCCAGTTAATGTTGCTAACTCACTGTCACTGAGGCTTAAAGGAAACAGAGCCATCGTTAACGACATTAGCTCCACATGTGCATTTCCTGCTATGTCTGCTGAGACAAAATGGCTGTTGCATGAGTAATATACTCTCTGCATGTCAGGGTCTGTACATTTACACACTTAACACCCTTTAAAGCTCTGAATCAGGATGTCCAGGATTGCAGGCTGTGACGACTGCCTTTATGAGTGAGTGTAAAGCCATGTTTAAATGTCATGATCAAAGTCGTATAATGGTATATTTACTTTCCTTGACTTTCCTCGAGTTCAATGGTTTAAGATAAGAGCCCCGTAAGGACTTCAGGAACATGCAAAGTTGCAGTTTATCTTATCTGATTGTGCTCCTGTAGAAACAAGATAAGCTTGTGATTATGCTGAGTGTATCTGGTATCACAAATATCGCCTTTTAGTTTCATTTATAGAAAATAATCACAGTTTTAGTTGCAATATTGGTCAAGAAAAATCCAAATGCTACATTTAGGGCATTTAAGAATATAGCGTGTAGCATGTGCTGTTCATGATGCTAAATGGAATCACTCATAGATGTATTTATACAAAGTAACACGGTTAAGTAAAAGGGTTTGCTGCTGATCTTCAGTACACATGGCCATGATTGCTCCCAGAAAGGTAGCTGCCTCACTGTCTTGAGCAAAATTAAGAAACTGAGAAAAACACAGGCTCTGCTGGTGCCAGCTTTTCCCGCCAGTACACCGTCCACACCCATTGGCACCCCCCATGTAAGTAAGTAAACCCTCAGTTTTTGTCGTACTCCTGCCTCTGGTTCTGCATTCGAGTCCTCTCTGGTTCATGACAGGCTGAGGTTTGCTGAAATAATCCTCCAGAATTTCCTTTATAACTCACATTCCAGTGGAACAAATTTAAATGCTGAAAGCAACGTGTATTTTTTAGTACACGCTCATGCATCTGCACTTATAAGAACTGCGTGTTTGCTGTCCAGCAAGTGACGTTAGCAGTGAGCTGTGCATACTTACACAATAGTAGCAGCTCCAGCCAGTAACAGTGTGGGCCGTATCTCTCATCTCCTGCAAGGCCTCAGCACGCAGGTAGCCCAGCTCCCTCAGGCAGCCGTCGTGGAACACCCGAGTGCAGATCCTGCAGGGGTACAGGTCGTCGGCTGTCCACACCTCACACACGTCGCACATCTCGTCGCTCGTTGGCTGGAAACAGAGTCAGAGTGTGTCACTTACATAAGGATTTTTTTGCTGCAAATTCAGTCATCTTACAAACACACACAAGCATACTGCTTTGTCTCCTGTCCATCAAAGCTCTGTATAACAGGTCAGGAGGAAAGATGAGGCACCAGTCCATCTACAGTAGGAGTGTTGTCTGATGGTGGAACGGGTAGTGTATAATGCATCAGTCGTATGTGTTGTGTTATTTGCTTGCAGTAGACAGCACTGCCTTTGATATGAAAATGATATCTGTGCCCTTATTAAACATGTATTCATTTCTCTCCAACTTCTCCATAGACGTAGACTCCATTTACAGCCAGGATACACTCGGCTGTCAAGCCAGGGAAAATGACTGCTGAATGCTTGACTGGTTAACCACACAAAGATATTGTCAGTATCCATACTTGCTCTTTTTTATCTCTATTTCAGTGTCTTGGCACCGGCTTCAGGGCTGGAGACACATCACAGCTTATCTCAAAGTTATGGCCTACTTCTTGTGACCTGATGACTCCATTTACATCAACAAGCTTCCAGTGTCATAGACCCAGTCAAAATGAGGATCTAAGGTGTCATGAGGGACTATAACTGATGGAGAAGGTCATTCATCAACTTCTAAGATGCAGTCATTCATCTAAAAACAATTAAAGTGGCCCTACGGGCTTCAGTTTTCATTATGCCACACATCTGCATTGGGTGTAATAAACATCATACTGTCTTGAGCTGTACTGACAGAAAGGTCATGGGGTCAAAAACATCCAGAGGGTTCATCCCCTTGGGTGCATGATTGCTCTAAGCAACTTCCCTTCCTGTTCCCTCCCTGTCTGTTGAAATGTGAGGCATCTTATATGCACAGTTGACATTTTGGCCTGAGGGTAGTGACAGAGTATAGCCGGCTGCATGTCAAAAGTAGAAAGGATTCAGACTCAGACGCATCAGTGCACTCAGAACAGTTATAGCTTCCTTTGATTTTGATGTCTGGCACATAGACAGGGGACTTTAAAGTTCGAACAACAACAAATTAAAGACCAAACAAAAAAGAGACACCAATGGATTCACTGGTAAAAAGAAGACATGGGCTACATATAAATAACATAACTCACTATAATAAAATAAGACACCTCAACACAGAATAATGTAAGGATTTTGGGTTTTGTTTGCTTTTGCTATTGCTGATTTTAATGTTAGGGTGGGGAATTTTATTTTTGACAATTTCAACATCATCTTAAGTACAACTGAGTGTCATCGGCATAACACTGAAAAGTGACACCATGTCTGTGGATGTTGTGGGGACAGACGCACATACAAAGAGAATGAAACTGGTCCCAGAATTAAACCCTGAGGTACACCACACTTGACAAAAGAAAAAGTTGCTAATGGAGATACAGATCTTTAAATGTGACAGATACAAGGTAAAACGATTTACTGCCATACCAGATAAACCAGGCTATTCTAATGCAACATTCATATGTACACCTATGACAGGTAATGCACCAGAATTCATATATAACCCATGTGATTATAAGCCAGAAAACGTGTACATAACCCATGTAGTCGTGAAGGCTGAGATTACATGATGAATGTGCGTGTCAGGACACGATTGGGGTGGTGGTTGGGTCATGTCCCATGGATAACCAAATGAACTTTGAGTTATTTTAAGGTACATTGTCAAGTCAGTTTGGTTCATAACATGACAACACCCAACCATTTTTCTTTTCCTTTAACTAACCAATGGAAGTGTATGGTCCTAAATCTAACCTAAATAAAGTTATGTACTAATGTAAAGTACGTAACCTGACAATGTCCAACCATGATTCCTTTCCTGTACCTAACCTACATAACTGGACGTTCCTAAACCTAACCTACATAACTTTATTTTGCTAAACTTAACCTACTTACACTACGTTAATTATGTAACTTTACATTAAGTACTTAACGTGACAATGCCCACCTACGATTCTTTCCTTAATGTAACCAACATAAGTGTACGTTCTTAAATCTAACCTATGTTACTTTACTTTCCTAAACTCCCCCACGTAATTTTATTTTACTAAACCTAACCTACGTACCTTTACTTTACATTAGTACGTAACTGTGTGTAAAGTATGTAACCTGACGATGCCCAAACATGATTCCTTTCCCACACCTTACCTTTTTAACTGTGCGTTAGTGCGTAACGTGATGAAACCCAACCATGATTATTTCCTTAAACCCAACCTGCTGGTACGTAACATTACCTTCCTAAACCTAACGTATTTATCTTTGAATAAAGTTATTTACTAATGTTAAGTACGTAACCTGACAATGCCCAACCATGATTCCTTTCCTATACCTAACCTATGTTACTGGATGTTCCTAAACCTAACCTACATAACTTCATTTTCCTAAACTTAACCGACGCAAGTTAACGTTAATATGTAACTTTACATTAAGTACGTAACATGACAATGCCCAACCATGATTATTTTCCTAAACCCAAACTAACCAGTAGGGTTCCTAATTTGTTAGATATCGTACGAATTGTATTGTTGCATTTTTGTAAGATGTCATATGAACTGTTGTATGAGGATACGTTAAATAAACCCACCCATCAGCAGCATTAACCTGCCAAAACCATCCCATAATACTGCTTTGTGTTCGAGATACCATTTGTGTTCAGTTTCAGCCTTTAAAAAATCCCAAGTACATATCTATTATTATTGCAAGGTAGACGCTTTTATTTCTGTACCTCTTGTTAAAGTGCAGCAGTACAGTAAGTTGCCAGGCAATGTTTACTCTTTGCAAAATAGAAAACCTGATGGTGTCAGCGCCCCTGTGAACTCCATCCCCTGTTAGTCAGCGTCGCCCTGGATATGGTCACCTCTCTGAGCCAGCCAGCCCGCCCACAAGATGCTTGCTGTGAAGAGCCCTCACGCACAACAACAACACATCTCGCAACTAGTGTGCAAATAAAAGGCCTTGCAGAAAGGGAAAAAAAAAAAATCAAGCTAATACTTTCTCACCTTCAACAAGGGTGTTTAGATAAAGTTTAAAAGTCCCCTTACAGCCTGACTGAACTGCTTTATCATAATGCCTAACGTTAGGGAGGAAAAGAGATAATATGCTGCTGTTGCCATGGAGATCCTTTGACATCTTGCAGACATCTGTTTAATCCCAGGACTTGGGGATTTATAATGTGTGTTTTGTCAGAGTAAAAGGTGTATGTATATGTATGGATGTATGGATGGATGGATGGATATAGATAGACAGATAGCTTTACATCACACCCTGGCCATGACTTAAGATCAATAGCTGCCGCTCCATATTCAGGCCAACAGTTAATACCTGCTCTTTCTTTTTCAGCTCCACATCTATAGGCTGGTCATCATCGGCTTCCCTTTTGGGCCGCACAAAAGCAGGCGGCGTCAGCTGATGGCTCTTGTCAAGATCCTCAGGCTCCACTCCTTTCCCATCCCGTAACCTCGACCAAGCCTCCTGATTGACCTTACACTCATCCCTCGCCGACGCCGAGGCCTGCTGGGAGGTCGACGGACCGGCGCTGTTGTCTGTTTCATCTTGCTCTGTCTCCTCTGCGTTCTTCTCGTCATTGTTGGTTGAAGGTTTGGCCGAGCCTTGGCCTTCCTCCGTTTCTCCCTCTGCCTGTTTGGGTGGGGCAGGACGGTCCTTAATGCCCGCCTGGAAGGCCGAGACGACAGCGTTGCATTTCTGCACTTTCTCCACCTGTTGCTTCTTTGACATGAGCACTCCCATGGCTGCAGACAGATGGAGAGAGAAAGAAACAAAGAATAGTTACACATTTATGCCTCATTCACAGCAGTACAGTTATTATCTGAGATTAAAGCCCCTAAAAACTTCATTTCAAATGAAGCATTTCAGTTTATTGTTAAATATTCATGACCAAATGGGCAACAATTAAAGTTGAATGTTTAGGGGCATCCAGCAGTGAGGCTGCAGAATGCAACCAGTAGAAACTTCTCCCGTGTGCCAAGTGTGATGGAGAACAATGGGGGCCAATGTGAAAACGTGAAAATACAAATGGCCCTATCTAGAGCCAGTGTTTGGTTTATCCATTCTGGGCTACTGTAGAAACAACATGCCGGACTCCATAGAAGAGGACCCCGTCTATATGTCGATATAAACAGCTCATTCTTAGCACGATTCTTATTTGTTAAGGTGATTATATTCCATTTCTGCCAGTGAATCCACCCTTACTCCCACACACTGGGTCTTCAAAGTAAACATCAAACATCCCTGAGTATCATTCATTGAGAGATAAACTCTCAAAAAGTCAGCAAGTCTGCGTCATCAGGACTCTGCGGGTGTTGTTTGTTTAGAATTGATTGCCAGAGCTGTGCAACATAAGAATACAAGCCCACAATTGTCATCAGATGGTGATTCAAATATTGCTAGATCGTGATTGGTGCATGGAAGTATGTGACCTTTTCCTGACTGAGCTCCACCCACTTAAAAGTAAGAGGAGCAGAGTGAAAGAAAGGACACAAATACATACATTGTCTCTCTTAGTGAAAAGGTTTTCAGGGCCTTAAACTAACCTTGTTCTCAAGACCAGTACACATTGCCATAGCTACAGTACATGTCAGTGAATATACAGCAATGTACTAGTGGTACCTCCCATCAGAAACAATTGTACTAGACCAGATAAACCATTTCAAGAATGAATACCCTGAAAGGAAGAGCTGTTAGACGTACAAAGCATGGATGATAAATCAGCTGAAGAACTCTCTGGTGCACTCATGTTTTTGTTGTAAAAGAATGCAATAAGGACAAAGTAAGAACTTGCTGCAGTCGTACAGATGAGATTATCAACCAATGAAAATATTTACTCGCTTTGCACGTCACATTTTCGAGTGACAGTGTCTTTTCTCTGTCTGTACTCGCCGAACAGCTCGCTCCCTTTCAAATCTCCCAAATCTCTTTCCATCAGCAACAATGTCCCTGAACTCCTCTCCTTATTACTAATAAACCCTGCCCATCTGCTCCCGCTCCCACATTTCTGTGACTCACTGCTAGTATTTCACTCTTCAGTACACATGAAAATGTGGATATTGACTGAGATTAGTTTTTTGCCTGCATGATTCAAGTGACAAATAGAAAGGTGTAAAACAAGAAAGTAGGTCCCTCATCTCACAGTGCACTGAAACAACACTACATTGCATATCTTTATATGCAGCCGGTTTGAGATTTCAATTCCCAAACAGGGTCCCTGCAATGGCAGTGGATGTTTGTGAAAACATTAGCAAGCGTGGCTGTGTTGCCTTTAAACATACCATTAAGAGTAAGGGATACTGTACATATTGATGCAGAGATCTATAGTTTGGCCTAATGTGTCTGTGGCTCCCCACAACTCATGTGTAGGATGACATGCATCTTAACGCCAATAAATACCTGCTCATCAAAGTTCTGCGAAACACTGCCAAACAAAAATCACACACACAGAGCATATAAATAACATAGCTACTGGTGATCAGTTTATATTAGGGGTGGGAATCACCAGAGGATCCATGATACAATATTATCACAATACTTAAGTCATGATACAATATATAATATATATAATGTGCGATATATCACAATTTATTACCTTTTTTTTTCAACTGTAAATTAAGTCCCCAGAGGAAAACTTTGTCATTATTAGTTTCATCTATATTTCAATTTGTCCATCTCACTTCAGCTATTTTTTGCATCAACAAAGTGTATCTAGCGAGCATAGTCTCACTCCGAAGTTGTCGAAATTCGGTGCTTGGGCAGTGACTTGGGGTGTCAGAAACCAACGAAAAAAGCCATCCTTTAATGTCAGCATGATACATGGGCAATTGCCGGTATAGTTTAACAGCGCTTGGTGGCGGGACACCCAGCGGCAAAAGGATGAAAGTTAAGGCAGCGAAAGTCCGAGTGGTGGAAGGGTCCAACAAACACCACCAACGACCTTTACCTGAGAGAGCGGTGTTGGCGCCCCGTAAGATTCTAAAGCCAAACCCTGGTCTTTTTTCCTTAACCTCACCATTGTTTTATTGCCTAAACCTAATCACTTCCTTTTATTGCCTGAACCTAACCGTGTTTTTGTTGCAAAAACCAAAACCATGTGTTTTTTGTTGCCTAAACCCAACTGTGTTTGTTGCTAAAGGAAAAAAATGTCAAGTCGTGGTGTTGTACTGACGTAGTGCATTTATTGTGAATGACACTGTATGTAAACGTTAAATTTCATGCGAAAATGGAAGTGTATTTTGAAAGAAGAGATCTTGACATGGTGTTCCCAGAACGTCCACAACCAACACACCCAGGGTACCTTGCACATTGCATGTCGACGTGGAAAGTCCATGACCAAAATGTCAATATGTGACGATATGGTATTGCCAAACAAAAATATAGCGATATTTTGCTGTATCGATTTTTTCCCCCACCCCTAGTTTAAATCGTACAAAGCTGATCAGCTGTGTCTTCCAGAAACAATGTCCTAAATACTTTTTGGAAGAGCTCACTGTGAAGAGATGTTGAAAACTGATGAGCATCAACAGATTTTCAGTCAGTGCTTATACACATGCTTTCTTTCCCCAGCAATGTTTCGCATTTATGAATGTACAAGGGATCTTTGATTTTATGCTGAGCAATTTGTTTTCCATCCAGTTTTCCTCCAACCTAATTGCCTAAATTCATCAGGGATTCATGCACATGTGACCTTCCAATCAAAAGTCATCCTCATCAACCTGTGGGCCAGCAAGAAACATCACCTGCTGTCTGATTGGTTAATTAGCTTCCATAATTATGTCAGAAGGCCACATTTTGCTTTCTGTTCAGGGATTCCCAATAAAGTTAACCTTTGGTGCAAGTGCATATGAAATATGTGCACCTTTTTTAATGGTCCCTCAGTGGAATACAGCGCTCATACACAGCATCAATCTCCACAACTTGCTGAGTTCAGCCAGCCATCGATATCTGACATCGCTTCTCCTCAATTCCTACTGCTCACCAAATGAAATGAGTCGAGATAAGATAGGATAAGATAAGATCGACTTTAATGATCCCCGAGGACAGAATTAACTTCACCCTCTCTGCAGGTTCTCAATGAGTTTCTGCTGGTTATTACAGCGAACGCCTTTAGACTGCTAAGGATTTGGCTGAAACCCAAAGACTATTTGGTTTTCACAGAGTTATTGCTCTGGTTTGATTTCGTCAATGAAAGAGTAAGGTCTATGAATTCACAGCATTAAAATGCAATAAGCTATTTATTATGATACTTAATGATGGCATGACTCTTTTCTTTTGTCATGCTGGAATCTGCAAAAACTGCAGACCCCTGCTTTTGTGGAACTCTGTCCCAAATACTTTCAAGTGACTGCATATTTACTCAACATATCAAGATGCTGTATACTGTGCAGTAAAGTAAAAAAAATTGTAGAAGCTGACTTAGTTCTCACTTTCACTTAAGTGAGACACAACCGTGAATTCCATTATTGAAAAAAGGCGCCTGTTGTGGATTCAGGTTGATTACATGGTACTTATGGGACATGTGTCTTTGCTCTCAAATGTAATCCCATCCATCCACGCTCCACATAAGTGCTTGAGTGAAATTCAATCGCATTTATCTGAGGTGAAATGGGAGTCATTCCGTCTCTCTTCCTCCCAGGCTAACGCTCTAATAGCCTCCCAGGCCTTATGTTCTCAGGCTGCTGGTGGACTCCAGGCGCTTCATAGACTGTGGAAGGTACAACACTCATTTGTATCGCACAGACTTCAACACAGGCTGCACTGTCTCTGGTTTCATGCATTTAAACGATCCAAAGAATATATATATATTTGTCAGGGGGATGCAAACAGTGAGGTGGCATGTTGTCACAGTTCAAACAAATCAAAAGCTTCTCGGTTTCTTTGTTCTGGCTTGGTTTGCTTTCATGCAGTCAAAACAGAGGCAAAGTTGATACTTTATTGATTGCAGCACTGAATATTTCAGGTCAAAGGTCAAATCAGCTGAAGCATAGCACTCCTGCAGCAACATATCCTCATACAGCCATTTGTATATTTGTTATCTAAAGAATTAGTGCCCTACAGATGACTTTAAGAAGATCTGTAGGTTCAGTTTAGGCAAATAAAGTTATGTAGATTAGGAAAAGAAATGTGGTGACAAGGTACCTTAAAATTCGTCAATCAGAAAGGCTCCTTGACCTCACATTTTCTAAGTGGTAAAAGACTTGGCATGTGTACGGCCCCTTATTTCCAGGGCTGGTGCCTGCGGTTATTCCACAGGCTAGTTAATAACATGTCGGGCAGGAAATCCAAAGCGTGGGATCATTTTGAGAAGGTGAAGGACGAACCCAAGGTGATATGTAAACTCATCTTCATTGGTCGACTACAAACATGACGTATCATCTGAAACATGGAAGTAGCTACATGCCCATTAGCCCACAGCGTCATTAACAGGCGGCTCGCTCAGTGTGTGACGTGCACTTGTAGATAAAATATAGGTCTATATTAATGAAGGTTCATTAGTACGGTTTTGTATTTCTCTGTAATGTAGCACAGTGTTAACAATGTTACTGATACTATTCTTTCTCACACCTTCAACTCAAACCATTGTGTTGCCCCGCCCAAAATATATCCTTTCATGATCAAATTAATATCATAAACATGCAGGCGACTAGTTGACTAATGGCCCTAAATGACGACTATTGGTCGACTAGGAAAATTCTTGGTCGGAGGTAGCCCTACTTAGGATAACTCAGTTCACTTGGTGTCACATGGTTCTGAACACCGGCCTTTTAGGGGAAAGTCCTGTGTTATTTGACTCATTCAAAACCCCACCTTCATCATTTCAGAAACTTTCAGTCTTTATACTACTTCTTTCTTTAGTCCCGTCAGCGCATTGGTTACATGACTACATACACAAATTACTGGCTCATGATGACATGGCTTACTTTTCTGAAATATATATACGTACAAATACTGCATGAGAACAGCCTGCCTGCAGCATGTAGGGATTTATGTACTATGTCCAATCACTCATTTTAACTTTGTTTCAAGTGTGACATATTTCCACACTGGAAAAACGACTAAATAAAGTATACTCCCAAATGCCAGCGTGCCTACTAAAATCAGTCAAGTGTGTTGTTGATAGACTGTGCCACAGTGCGAATTAGGAATGCAAGAGGTGCTCAGAGTTGGACAAAAAAAGTGAAAAATTAGCAGATGATGGTGAAAAACCTTCAGTTGCAGGCCAGAAAACAATAAATAATGACAATGAAAAAAACAGCTTTACAATGTTCATACTAACTGCTCGGCTTTGCTCTGCTCTGCGGGCTGACTGCCTTCCTCAAGGACAACCACTTCATTTAAAAGGTCAGTCTTCCTAGTTACAAAGCCCTCCTGCTGTCTAATAAATGACAGCAGCATGCTTTGAATATACAATGATTAAGAATACACATATGCAGGCCTGTGGAATACCAGATAGGCTGTTATCCTAACTGCAGGAATGACAATCAGCTCAGTGGGTTTAGCACAGATAAGCTCAGGCTGAAATGTTCAGTTTCATTATTTTAATGCAGGTGTAGTTTGGATTAGTTCTGGGATAATGGGGAAAAGAGGAAATAAGGACATAATGTGTATTTACAATCGAGAATTTTCAGTAACACAATCCAAATGTATCTATCTCCAGCAGTACCTCTTACTGGAAAGTATATCTGTTCAAACATGATACATGGTGCACACTGAACAGCAAATTTTTAAGGTCCTTTCTGGCAATGAAGTCTGAGCATGGATGAGAGGATGACGTGTAACATGGCCCCAGGCTGAAACTGGAAACAATGATAATATAGGGTACGTACTGTATCTTAACCTTTCAGCCACCCCAATCAACTGCTGCTACACCAGCCACTTTATTAGGTACACCTGTTCAACTGCTTGTTAACGCAAATGGGTAATCAACCAATCACGTTGCAGCAACCCAATGCATTTAGGCATGTAGACATGGTCAAGACAACCTGCTGAAGTTCAAACTGAGCATCAGAATGGGGAAGAAAGGTGATTTAAGTGACTTTGAACGTGGCATTGTTGTTGGGGCCAGATGGGCTGGATTGAGTGATTCAGAAACTGCTGATCTACTGGGATTTTCACACACAACCATCTCTAGGGTTTACAGAGGATGGTCCCAAAAAGAGAAAATATCTCTTGACGACAACGCCTTGTTGATACCAGAGGTCAGAGGAGAATGGCCAGACTAGTTCAAGATTGATAGAAAGGCAACAGAACTCGTTACAACCAAGGTCTGCAGAAGACCATCTCTGAAGCAACAACACCTTGTCCAACCTTGAAGCAGATGGGCTACAGCAGCAGAAGACCACACCAGGTGCCACTCCTGTCAGCTAACAACAGGAAACTGAGGCTACAATTCACACAGGCTCACCAAAACTGGACAACAGAAGATTGGAAAAACGTTGCCTGGTCTGATGAGTGTGGATTTCTGCTGCAACATTCAGATGGTAGGGTCAGAATTTGGCATCATGGATCCATCCTGCCTTGTATCAATGGTTCAGGCTGCTGCTGGTGGTGTAATGGTGTGGGGGAGATTTTCTTGGCACACTTTGGGGCCCCAACTGAGCATCGTTTAAATGCCACAGCCTGCCTACTAGTCATATTTTGATGCTTGGGCAGAAGCCCCCAGTGGCAGCCTTTTGTGCTGTATCTTGATGTAGGGTGTTGCCGGTAAGGTTTAGACTACAACAGTACTTGGTTTGGATTAGGAAAAGAATGTGACTGACCTTAGTCACATCAGCCAACTCGTGACTAATGAGTGATGTTATAAGATAACTCAACATGACTTTTAGATTAACACAGGGCATGACTATCGGTCTCCTGGGTCAAAGTCCTGTGCTTGTTGGTGCTCCCCTCCCACCCGACCTCAGTGAAGTTTTGTGCTCTTATACTTCATTTGTTCAACGTCTAACGTGGATTGCTTTCAGCTCAGTACAATGTAAACCAAACCACATTTACATTGGACTTAGCTGAAAGCTTGGTTCATCTCATACAGATGCTAAAGGGTACATTGTGTGTCAGTATCTGACGCCAAGGGCCACTGCCTAAGCAGTGTTTTTTTAATATCCTGGGAGTGAGGCCAGGCAAATCTTTGCTTAGGTCATGCATGTCCAAAGTCTGGCCCGGGGGCCAATTGTGACCCGAAGACCAATGTTAATTGGCCCTCGGCCTGACTTTCAAAATATACCATACGTGGCCCTTTACACAATAATGGTTAATCGAGCAAGATCACTTTGCATTTTTACCTTTCACCTCACAATGATAGGACTATCGGATCATTCAGTGGTTGAACTGGTCATAGGTAGTAGAATATGCAACCTGGGGTCACAAGTGGGCATTGATCACAGAAGCATCACGAGAAAGACTAAAAGGCTGAAAGCCTGCGATGAAAACTAGGAGGCATCATCAAGTCCGATGAATATTTGTGAGAAAAATTTCACTCAAACCCGCATGTGTCAAACTCACTGCGGTGCTAGAGGCAAAGTCAGGATATCACATCCTCTACACGAGCCATGAACGTCTGTATAACATTTCATGGCAATCCATTAATATTCAAGTGTTTGTTCAAACCAAATGAACATATAAAAATCTCTTAGCAGGAGCTTCCAAACAGATGCACTGTATAAACACAGGCTACATGGTGACGGCAATACAGGATGGCAGACTGATTATTATAGGGACTTAATTATCCACTGAAGTGACCTTCCCACTCTGGCTCGGAGCAGCGCTGGCACAGACATGAGACAGTAACAGCCTTTAGATGCCAGAGATGCCAACTAGTAAACTGCCACCTCTCTCACATAAACCCGAGGAAAGGAAAAAAATAAAACAAGTTTGAAAGCTTTTGCATGCTCGGGGGCAAGGCTTGAAATAATGGTATGGTTGATGTATTGGTTACATGCTACCACCACAGCTGGATCAACAATTACTGTGCAGTGCAGATAATGGACCGTGCCATTTTAAATGAGATAATCAACAATAAACAAATTGTTCTTTAATAGCCAGAAAAGGCTTCATAAACACTAGGAGGAAAATGCGAAACAATAACAATAAAGTAAGTGATATTACAAGCCCCAAGGTCTTTGTACACTCCATCAAATCAATACCAGCAGTAAATAGCACAAATATATGACCATTATTCTCTGAACAAAAATATATACATAAAACATAATTTTACGACAATTCAAAAACAGGTTTTGATGGAAATTTACACTCATGTACACACAGTTGTATTATATTATGCCAGAGGGGGGATGAAAACAGGATGCTAGAGAATCACGCACCTCTCACAATTTGCATTCTTCAAACAAAGCTGGAAGTAAAGCCACTGGTGATGAGGAAATATCTTAGCACGCTGAAGACCTTGTCATTTTCAGGTTAACTTATGAATTTTAAATAAGGGCCTTGTGTTTTTTTTTTTCCTCCTCCCTCCGAGTACAAGTCGATTCTGACACAAATGGGTCAGTCCTTGGCTTTGATACCTGAGTTTATTAGATAGCGCTGAGTAACCTGACACTTGGTTTCTTTTGGCGTGTCTGAGATGCTCAAGCCTTTGACCACAATCCTGTCAAACTGCTCAACCCTTCTTCCTGCCAGACTGACAGCAACATTTGTGAAGCTTAACACCCGTGTGCACTTTATACTCACAGGAGAGATAGCTGCCGATGTGTTTGCTTGCCATGCATGGCTGCACTCTAGTGAGTATTCACAGCAAAGACACATATATCTGTGTCAATCAAGCTGTTTATTACAATCTTATTTTTTTTAATTTGGGCTATTTTTTCTTATCTGTAATAGCCTAATAACATTGTACTCCCCAAGTCAACTGCTTAAATCTGAAAACACCTTAAAAAATATGTATGAGATGATTGGAAACACGAGCAGTCAGACAATCACTCAGGTTTAAAAACATGCCCAAAGTTATTTGAAAGAAAATTTGCAAACTGTAGCCTAAAATTATTATCCTAATTCTCCATTGTAAACACCCATTACAATATACAGATTCACAGCCACACTTTGTAATGTTTTATAATATCTATTTCAGGAATAAGTTGTAGCATTTATGGTTTGTAATTAAGTTGAATTACAGTCACAAGTCCCAGTAATGCTGCATTATGTTGACAATTTGGGGCTCGGTTTGCTCACTGCTTTATGGGACGTTTGATGGTTTCTACTGGTCT
Source organism: Epinephelus lanceolatus (assembly GCF_041903045.1). Taxonomy (NCBI): domain Eukaryota; kingdom Metazoa; phylum Chordata; class Actinopteri; order Perciformes; family Serranidae; genus Epinephelus; species Epinephelus lanceolatus. The sequence continues at coordinate 33,010,914 of NC_135752.1, forward strand.
GCTTTGGACTCAGCTGACAGACTGATCCAGTAAAGATAGGACCCGCACTACTCTGCCTTTCTCTGCTTCTAAGTGGCTAACCATGATGTTCTTACCCAAACCCTAACCAATTTCACTCCTCACACCTGAACCTAACCAATCCAACCAGCAACAGCAATGAGTTCTAGCCAATCAAAGGGAGTAGGACAGGTCATGCCTTCGCCATCCTAGCAAAGAAAATGTAGAGCTGGTACATATGTCAGCTTGGCAAAGGAAGCTAAGCTCTCTTGCTAACTGTAAATGTTGTATAGTCCATGCTAGCTTGCTAATGTTAGCCCCCGCTAAGCCTACAGTATCACAATAACCGTTCCTCTTTGTTCAAAATTGTTAAGACCTTTGCACACTTTCTTTCGTCCACAATTGTTGCACGTTTAAAAATAAATACAACCTCACGTTGTGTCAATCACATTAGCACACTGAGTCCGAAACTTTCATAAACAGGTTCAATTTTCTGCTTTTTTTTTGCATCTGTCAGAAGCCTTTGTAGATGTCTGACCAAGAATTAGTGAAGAAAATGTGGCAGCACCCCCCCTTCTGACTTGTATACCAGTTACTCAACCCATGGTCTGGCAAATTTTTAAACTTTGTTCTTCTCACTTTTTTCTTTGAAGAAAATGTGGCTTCAGGACACAGCCATGACAAGACAGAGGACTGGGGTGCACAGAATCAATTCATAACTCAGATAGCTTACTTTGAACAGGTCAGATAGTAATATTCAGGTGGACGATGACCAAGAGGAGGATGTGGACCACAAAACACATGGAGGGAGTGATGGCAGCCAGATAGGTCACTCCAGAGAAGAGCGGCAAAGGAGGGAATTTGTCTTTTCATTTTGTCATGAATAGAACAATAAAACGCATCAGAATCAGTGTGCAAGGTCTCCGTGCATAACAACCTTTTCCAGGTGACAGATTCAAATGATGCATCCAACTCAGTGTGCAAAGGCCTTTAGGGTGGGACTTTGGAGTGCTGCCTAGCTAACATTGTGCTAACTCCTCCCTGTTACATGTGGTGTCCTTCAAGGATCTGTCCTTGGCCCACTTCTATTCATTATATACATGCTCCCCCTTGGCCGTGTCATCAGACAGTGCGGGATTTCTTTCCGCTCCTACGCCGATGACACTCAGCTGTATCTCAGGACTGACCCAACCCCTTCAATTGCTCTACCATCTTCATCTTCACCTCTGTCCACACTCACCAACTGCCTGGAGGGGATAAAGGCAATAAGATCCTCTATACTATTGGGCCAATAGAGCAAGTGGACTAAAGACTTCCACCAGCTGTGCTGCTCACTACTGGTTCATCCCTCCACTAACTTTTCCACTCAAATTTTGAAATGTTATCAGACCAAATGGATCAAATCCACAAAGTGAAACGAGTCATTTTGCTTACCCCCTGATTCACGCCTCTTTCCAAGTCCTCTTTCAAGCCTATGCGAAAATCACATGACGGACCTGGAAGTTGTAATTCCAACATTTGGCCACTATGTCAAATCAGCTTCAGAGCCTGTCCTTGGTTCCTTTAACAGGCTATACTGCCACACCATAGGCTGGCTTGCATGTTTGACCAAATCTTTTTCTTTCCCAGCAAATGTTAACTACAAAATGTGTGACATGTGGATACAAGGCTGAGTGACTAAACTAATGGGTAATTTAAGAAGGCTATTCATTTTTCAGGTCATAATTTGTAATGAGTGGGACTGAGTGATAAAATTTTTAATTAAACTGCTCAACATTGCCGTCTTCCTAAACATGTTTCCTGTGCAATAGGGGATCATTACAGACATTTGGTGTGCTCTCACAAGCTCTTGATGTTGTAGCTAAACTCTAGTCTGTTTACAACCTGTTTCATCATCTGTCTACTCGTGTTTTCATTTTGTTTGCCCCCTTGCCACATTCCTAGATCGCTGTTGTGATAAATGGAAAATTTTCATTCAAGTGAAACACAGATCAAAAAAAGTGATGCCACCAAGACTCAGCAGTCACCCAAATTCACCCCCCATATTGCATTTGAGGGCAATACAAGCTGAGGAGGAGGAGGATGGGATAAAACTCCCTCAGGCTTGACGTTCAGTCGACTCCTGCAGGAGCAGCTGCCTCGGCTGCTCTGCTCTCCTTCCCGGACCCCTCTGAATGATTTAAATGCCCCTGGATAAAAAAAGATCTGGACGAAGGGAAGGAAAACAGGGCCACTCCTTGGGGCAGAACCTGACATATATGGCAGAGGAAATGTTATTCTGTCAAGCTGCACTGCGACGGAATATTCTCGACATGGTGAAGTATAGCAGCAATTCACTTGTTTTATTTTATGTCTCATGCGACGTGATCTCAAAAATCTCCAAACATTCATCCAAATTCCAAACACAGAAAAGTGAATCCTTCATTTTGTCTCCTCATTTTCTCTGACACTTTATTTACGTGACTCTAAGAAGCATTTTAGGTTTAATGTTCAGGTTCTTGATTTATGTCAGCAATTGAGTGTGACGAGCCCTCAGATGATGAAGCTCTCTGGAGCATCTTGGTTTAATTAAATATTGATGATTTCAGAGGGAGGTGGCACCAAAGTGCTCTTCAAATCCTTGTGATTTTTTTCTGCTCCTCTGAGTAATCCTTTTGTAGCCCATCCACACTTCACTCATTAATTTAACACTACCAGACCATGTCGGGCAAAACACACTTCCTCTGACTGTATCGGTTCACAACAACAGCAGCATCCAACACACTGGACTGACGCTCCATCGTCGCTGCATATGTGACGTTTCACCTGAAGTCATTTTGTGAATGTTTTGCATCTTAGACAGAAAAAAATATGTCAGTGGATCTGTTTTTGTCAGAGTATATTATTCTTAAACAGGAAATTCATCTTTAGTTTGAACTGGAATGCTTTTTTCCTCTAGGCAGTGCATTAGAGGCCAATGGGGACACCTTAAGGTCTATATTAGTATTCAGTCCTCTGCTGCCCAGGTGTCACCATGGGGATGTTATTGAGATCTGCAGGAGCTCATATAACAGCCATTCATTAGTCTACGGAAAACAGTCCACCACTACTACCACATGTCACTGTCACCACTCGCTCACTCAGTCATTTCTTTTGCTGAAATAGATCGTTCTCTCAGTTAGACTTGTTTATATAACCAGACCTGTTGTCATAGTTGCATTTGGCTGGCCGGCTGCCACAGAGGATACGGCTGTAAGACGTGGCACAAGTTCACCATGACTTCGTGACTGAAAGCCACGTTCGACAATTTAGTTTTTGTCATTTCACCTTTGAAATTGGATCTTATAATGGTACATGCTCCATGAAGAAAACTGATTGTGTTGTCAATAGACTCATATCCACACACTGGCACTGGAGGTTATCTCTGTAACGTTTTTGGCAAAACAGCCTAAAAATATATTTTTGAATCATCTGTATCAACACAGCATCTCAGTAACACCAGTGGCTTCCAGCGTTTTCACTTGTGAACCCTTTAAACCAAGCAATTTTGCAATCATTCATCACAGGTTAAGTGTGGATTTGTGTTGTTAGCGGTTCAAGCAGAGAGTGTTTTTTCCCTCTCAGGTTGTATTTTCAGGGTCATGGAGAGGTAAATGTATCCAGTGCTGCACTTGAAGAAAAGTCAAAAAAGAAATCTGTAATTGAATTTTTTTTCTTTTTGATCTTAAAGGAGCAGTTTGTAGGATTTCATGGCATCTAGCAGTGAGGATTGCAGATTGTAACCAGTGGAAACTTCGCCCATGTGCCAAGCGTGAACTCCTGGTTCTGATTCCTTCAGAGTTCAGTGAGCCAATTAATCAACAGAAGTCTCTCTCACTCCCAAACAAACAGACCAGGTGCCTAAAACTGACAAAAAGCAGCTTCACTTTACAAACGGGCCCATCTAGCCCAGCAGCTGCTAACGCTTGCTCGCCTTTTTTTCTCTGATAACCTAAAAACCAGGCTTTCAGTAGGTTTTTACCGGTAGCCGAATTATCAGCAGAGGTCTCCTTTTCTCCAAAACAAATTGACCTTGTGATTTAGACTGCTAAATACACTGAATAAAGCAGTTTCATGTTACAAATTAGTGTTTCTCCAAGGCTGTTAGGCTGCTCCCAGACAGGCTGCTAGCCCAGAAGCTGCTAATGTTTGCTCAGCTTTTTTCTCTGATAACTTAAGATCCAGGTGTTCAGGAGATTTTTACCAGGAGCCAAATTATCACCAGAGGTCTCCTCTTCTCCAAAACCAACAGACCACGCAATTAAAACTGGTAAAAACACTGAATAAAGCAGTTTAACGCTAAAAATAAGTGTTTTCCCAAGGCTGTTTGGCTGCTCCCAGACAGGCTGCTAGCCCAGAAGCTGCTAATGTGTGCTCGCCTTTTTTCTCTGATAACTTAAAAAACAGGCGTTCAGGAGGTTTTAACCGGGAGACAAATTATCAGCAGAGGTCTCCTCTTCTCCAAAACAAATGGACGTTGTGATTGAAACCAGTAAAAACACTGAATAAAGCAGCTTCATGTTACAAATTAGTGTTTCCCCAAGGCTGTTCAGCTGCTCCCAGACAGGCTGCAAGCCCAGCTGCTGCTTATGTGCTCACCTTTTGTCTCTTATAACTTAAGATCCAGGCATTCAGGAGGTTTTAACCAGGAGCCGAATTATCAGCAGAGGTCTCCTCCCCTTCAGAATAAAAGGACCCTGTGATTTAACCTCGTGAAAACACAGAATAAAGAAGTTTCATGTTAAAAATCTGTGTTTTTCCAATGGTGTTTGGCTTGTCTTGGAGGTGCTGCCACCTACAGTGGCCAACGCAAAAATGCAAATGGCCCTATCCAGAGTCAGTGTTCGTTTTGTATGGTCTGGACTACTGTAGAAACATGATGGTGCAACATGGCGGACTCTGCAGATGAGGACCTCCTCCCTATTTAAATATAAATGGCTCAATATAAGGTAACATAAAAAAAACGACAATTCTTATTTTCAGGTGATTATACACGTCAGAAAACATACTTATATTCTATTTCTGCCAATAAATCCCCCTAATATACTTCACACCCTTGACTGTATTGATTTTACCTCTGGGATCCCTTGAGTGGACAGGTTGCGTTGCGTGACAAACAATACAGCAAATACAATCATTTAAATCTGCAGATTTCAGATTTTATTACACCACCAGACAACAATCATAAAAGACTTCATACTGAAGCCACATTTGTCTGACACACTGTTACGTTAACATGCGTTTTACATCATAAAAAGCTTGTAAAGGATCCTAATCTGTATCTGGCATCACTCCCATGTTATGTGAGTTAGTGTTCCTCAGACTGTATGATTCCCTTCCCAAAGCTGTTGAATGTCACTGTTATGTGCTGATTAGAATCCCAACCAGCCCTCCTTTTCATTCCTTGTTTCAGGGGAGGATGGGAGGGGGGGGATTTTTTGAATGGAAGCACCACAAAGCATGCCTTTTCATGGGAATGAATCCCCCCCTTTAGCCAAGGATCTCACCCACAGACCAGGGAAGCAAAGACCTGGAACTAATTACACTAACGAGTTCACCCTGATCCCTGTAATAGCGAGTGAGTGGAATCATTAACAGCCATTTAAAACACGCAGATGGACGTGCACTTGGACACACAAAGCCAAATAAATCAAATACAAGAGCTTAAGTGTGGTTCTCTCGCTGCTCGCTGGTCAGCTGGTCAGCGCAGAGTCCTCATCTCTTCTGTGTGCATGAAACAACAACTCTCCCTCTGGCATGTCATTGCCTCCTCTCCCATCCTTGTACCTGAGCACAACAACAACCTTCTCCCCCCAAAAAATCACACACTCACAGCTCAACGAATGCATAGGGGAGGTTGAAATTCGGACAAAAAAAAGTGCCTGAATGGAGGAGGAATTTAAATCTCAATGCATCATTAGACTGGAGACATCATGTTGGCATTCAGGCACTGCCAGGCGGAGAGGCTGTGCCAACCAAAAACGCTCTGAGAGGAGTCTGACAATAACCACAGAGCAGGCGGCAGTGAAGCAGCTCGGACTGAAGGGATCTGTCACAGACTGAGGAGCAGGACTCACTCCAAGGTTAACACCGAAATTGGCTTGTTTGTGGACCTATGTGGGCTGGGAGATAACAACAATAGGCTTGTAAGCAAAGACTGATGGAGGGCTTAATGGACAGCAGCACTCCCCTGTGGGACAGCGCTGTGGAAAAGTGGACAGAGCGTCTGGGGACGGAGCAAAGTACAGTATGTCTGCTGCAGAGAATTACCCAGCCATGCCATTAGTTGCAGAATCTCACTGATACAACTTCCTGTGTAAGGTCATCAGCAGCCTGGTGCTTTAACACTGAGTCTCCCAATGACGTACATGCACCAAGACTCCAAGAACTCCTCCATTTGCGTCCTATCACTCCAGATTATTGTTACTTCCCCTGCATTGCACTGCTGTGACACCAAAGGGAGCACTGTGGGTAGCAGCAGTGTCAACTCCTGTAGTTTGATAACAACCGCGACGCGCATCCACACCCATGTGGATGCTGACCTAAATATTCATCCCATGCAAGCATCTGTAATGAGGCTTCCCAGCAAGCACCTACACGAGTCCCGTCACAGCCTGTGGTTGCAACAATGAAAATAAAAAGGAATCTAGCTCTGCACAGCGTCCCGCATGGCAGTTTTTACTTTGTTATGTAACCCTTTAAAAAAGCAGTGCAGAGCGCATGAGAAGTGTGGACTCACCGTGAAGAGTAAAAAGGCTTGTTTTTCACCTCGACTTTATGTGGAGACTTTATCCTTTCTGTCTCACGCCCGGGCGTCCAGCATGGCAAGACTTTGCTCGAATGAAGTATGTGCGCCGTTACGCGGCTGTCCGAAGCCCCGCAGAGAGATGATGGCACGGCAGTTTATTATTCCTCTCTCCCACCCCCCTCTCTCTCCTCACAGTCCCACAGAGAAAATTTACAGTCGGAAGCAGCTTCCTCCCTTTTCGCAGGAATAGAGACTTCTCCAAGAGCTGAGGACAGCTCCGGTGCTGAAATCTTTCTCCTTTTTCTTTTTTTGTTTGGTCTCAGTCTCTCTCTTCCTCCACCCTCCTTCCTGAGCTACTCCCTCAGCATCTGAGGAGACGCACGCAGCTCGCAGGCAGTTAGAGGCAGGAGAGGAAGAGAAGACCTTGGTGCAGACTCACGGGCGGCCACTGAAGTTCAATCACGGATTTATAACCGTCATATTTGCAGCCCCCCCTCCCTCTCCCTCCTCCCTCCCTCACCCGAGAGCCCCCCCCCTGTGAGCCAGTCGTGATCATTTGAGGTTAACAACTTGTGGTGCTCCTCCGAGCTTGGACCTGGGAGCGTGTTGATTGGCCGGGACCACCAGGACCCCAAAAATAATGACGTTTGGAAAGATGCTTCCTCAGCAGCCAATTATTTCTCACAGACATTTAAAGCGTAATAGCAGAGGGGATCATTAGGAGAATGGGTGTGCTGCTTCGATTGTTGAAGCCCCATTTGAGTCACATTTTTTGGCATAAGAGAGAGAGAGAGGAAGGGGTATGTTTCACAGTAAAGGGAGCCTGGAGTCAGAATTTAGCATAAGTGTGACAGGCAGGCATTTTATGCACGCTGGGCTGCATCTGCACAGTACAGATTAAATACACTGCTGTGATGCTGAGAGGAGAGCCTGGGACAGATTTTTAAAAATCTGCTTTACAGATTTAAAATTCAGATTTTAAAGCACTTTAATTTGGAGATTAAACAACTATTTATGTTGCTCTAAAATGTTTCCACATAATTAGTGTGTAAATCTTGTATTTGGTAACTGCAACAGTCCCAGAAAATATAATCTTAAAGGGACAGTTCATCCCAAATTCAAAAAATCTGTAGAGCTATTCATCAGACAAATTATTTTAGTGTGAGTTGAAGATATCGACTGTAGAGATGTCTGCCTTCCCTAGAATGTAATAAAACTAGATGGCACTCAGCCAACACATTCTCACTCCAACCTTGGTCGTGGACGTCAACATATGACGTGCAAGGTACCCAAGATGCCTTGGTTGTTGATGTTCTGGGACACCGCATCAAGTTCTGCCTGTTACATGCATTGTCTGTTCTCAAAATTCTCTTCAGTTTTCACAGGAAACGTACAGTTTGCATCCATTCTCGTTCGAAATAAACACACTACTTTGGTACAACACTGCAAATTGTCATTTATTTCCTTCAACAACAAACACACGTAGTTGGGTTTGGGTAAAAAGAACAGGATTTGGCTTTACAATCTTACAGGAAGTGAGCACTTGCCTCCCGGTTGAAAATCCTATGGTTGTTTGACCCATCCACCACCCCTCACAGACTTTAAGCCCCCTTTAACTCACGCTGTCGTCCTGCTGCATTTTCCCCTGATGTCGCTGGATGATGCATCGTACCAACATGAAAGGACGGCTTTTTGTCGGTGTCTGACGCCAGAAGTCGCTGCCCAGGCACTGACATTCGAAGACATCGGAGTGACGGCCTATTTCCACCAGACGCGTGTTGGTTGTGCCTCCACTCCGGCACGGCAGCAGAGCCGATAGCATTCAATTTTAGTCAATGTGTGTGTTTCCACCGGCTGCGGCTGTGGCTGCGGCTGTGGCTGCGGCTGTGGCTGCGGCTGCGGCTGTGCTGCATTCCGGCTCCGTCTCAGCTCCAGAGCCCTCCGCAACAGATATGCAGGACTTCTATTTTTGCCGGACGCCGGAGTACAACACAGCAATTCAGCACACAGCAGATCGTGCGGGGCAGGAAGTCGTGCACAGAAACAAAATAAAACATCCGGTTAATTTTCAAAATAAAATACACAGTGTTCACAGCGGATCATATTTCCCTGCACTACACCTTGAAAACTACATAATGGGCAGAGGCAGGCCTGAAGTCAACAGGTCAGAGGTTTTCAGACTTCATTGACACATCTGAAAATGGTGACACCATGGACGAGGAGATATTAATCATTGCAGTGCACCGAGATGTCTTTCGGCGGAGCTGCACCGCTCCACGCGGCAAATGCAGCCGGTGGGTATTGACGGACGGCGGAGCACGCAGCTGATATCCAGCGCTGCCGTTCCACAACGGACACGCATCCAGTGGAAGCTGACTCATTTGAAAAACTCAACAGCAATGTCTCTTTCCAGAAATTAAGACCTGGTTACTCAAGATAATCCACAGACCTTGTTGTGAGCAGTTTCATGTAGGAACTATTTTCTCTCTACATAACTACACCCACCAACCGTATCACTACACAGAAGGAAGCGTGCATCTACTGCTAGCTCCCCTAGCACCACTGAGCTAGCTAACGTTACAGCTCAATTGAGTAGGGCGGCAATCATGTTTACATCTTGGGCTGTCATGAGCACAACACTCTCAATCATTAGTAGATGCACTCTTCCTTCTTGATACGGTTTGCAGGTGTAGTTCGGTAGTAGTGGAAAGAAAATAGTTCTGTTTAGTTTTTTTTTGTTTGTTTGTTCTTTGGGAGTTTTTGGCGCTTTGATCGAGTGCCATGTAGTTAAAAGGTAAAATATGAACTTTTCTAATGGACAGTGGCCAAAATATAACATAATTTCTCTTTGAAAACAAAAATATGTGTCAAAAAAAGGCAGAAAATAGTAAAAATGGCCGACACAATTTCCCGAAGGCCATTGTGACGTCTTCAAATTGTTTGTTTCAGTAACCAAAGACATGCCAAACAGACAAAAACAGCCAATCCTTATACTGAAGAAGCTGGAATCAGTAAATGATTGGCATTTCTGCTTTATTAATGCCTTAAACAGCAAATTTCCCATCAATCTACTGTATGATTAAATATGAATCCCCTCAGTATGTCTCAAATGCTGCTAAATTATAATATGAAAAATGTCTACATTTGTGCTTCCAAGTGAAAACTTTACCCCAAAATGATATATTATCTCAGTCATATTAACATACAGGGGGATTAATTTTGCAGACAGTATAACTTTTCATCTTAACATGTTCAATAATTAGATTTTCTTCTCTTTTTCATTATTAAAAACTCTTAATAGCTGGAGCACGAACAGTGCAAGTTGTACTATAATAACCTCTGCTTGGTGCTGTGTGCTTTGCAACACACTTGGTTCCCTCCGGCATCAGTTTCACATGAAATTGATTTACATACAGTGACATGTTTGTGCAAAAATAATGAATAATAAATAATCTATGGGGAGACTAGTAAAACTTGAAATTCACCTGCACGTAAGCATTTTTTATTACAATCATGGCATCTATACATACAGTATATCAAAATATAAATGTGTTACTCCTTGCACATAATAAATAAAAACCCAAGCATAGATAAAATAGGTGTGTATGTGGTGCGACAGCTCACAAACATAAAGAGCTGAGTCAGTATCATTAAAGCAGGTTCCCCAGTGCTTGTCTACAGCCGGGTATATGGTTAATGTATGAACAACTGGTGTGCACCGTGTCCCAGTGCGTTGTTCCACAGCCTGCTGGTTCAAATGGAAGTCCATGCATTATTGATGAAGACGTAAGTGCACACTGACCCATTGGTCTTGAGGGGAAGAGGAAGGAATGGCCAGCTATGGCATGTCACGAGGGACACCTGACCCCTCACCTCCCTGACAGTGACACTTTTCCCCTGCAGTCACCTCTGCGCTTTACAAAACAAATAGGATATAGATTTTCTTTCTACACCGGCTAGATTGTGTTAGGCTGCTGTGGACCTCTTGTTTAATGAGAGTGAAGAATTAAAAAAAACATTTACCATAGAGAAATGCATTAAATAGTTCAACTAAATTATTTTATTTCTACATTTTGAATACGCCATTGTGAACTTTGACGTGAACATAAATAAAGCAAAGTCTTTAAGAGGAGAGAAAAAGCGTTAAAGCTCATGATTCAATCTTAAACTCTACTTTTTACAGCAATGGGATCTAAATGAAGACAAGTGGCGGAGGCAAAGCCAAGCTTGGAACGTATTTAAAAGAAGAATTAGGCTGGGAAAGCAAATAGCAATGGCCTCAGTTCCCCTTTTCAGCATAGTTGTAATGGTCTCAGTGGGACAGTGCGTCACTATTAGCAGTCCATTCACAGTCCGGTTGCATTCTCACCATAATAGCATTCCCATGGATTTGGAGTTGGATTTTGGAACACTGCAATCACCGCCTTTTCAGCGCTGAATGGCTTTCCCTGCGGACAGAGAACAATGGACGTGATGGTACCTGATTGGTCGGTTCAAGTGAACAGTAATTGCACCTTTCTTTTTATATTCTGTCACTTGTTCCTGTGATGAAGGAGCTTCACTGCAAGAGCACCAATTAGAGAAACAACTCCTTGTTCAGGGACTGTCACGTTATTAGTCTCCCCCGCCATGGTTTAATTTTTTACAGTCCTTTAAGTTGAAGGTACAACATCTATCAGAATCAGTGCGTCAGTTTAACTATAATGTTCTGGGGTGAAAATTCATGTTCAATTAGCATTTGGAGATATCTGATGGCATTAAAAACATTTGGGGGCGGGGGGGGGGGGGGGGGGGGGGGGGGTGATTTCCATTTTCCATTCCCTATTATTAGGCCCTCAATAGAAAGCATTAGTTCAGTCAGACAACTCAGGTTTGAAGTGTTTATTACAATGGCAGAACATCGCGAAGACTCACATCACTCCCCATAGATGTTTACATTAAAGTGGGGCCTTAAAAAGAGTAGGAGGATGCTAGAGTGCAGCAGCGTTGATAATGCCACGAGAGATCTGGGAACTTTCTTAAATAGACCGCCAAATTGGGATGGTGTTTTGTAGATGATACTTGCTTGTACATGCTCCATTTGAGAGTCTATTGCAAACATGGAATGTAGACAAACACTGATGTAGCTTCAGTGACGCCGCCCCTGAAAGCAATGCCGTATGCTACGTTGAGGTGGTCATTGACAAGAGCTTCATACATTATCAGACTCAAGAACCAGGAGACAATTGGCTTAGCTCAGCATTAAGACTGGAAGCATGGGAAAACAACAAGTCTGCCTCAGTCCAAGGGTTAAAAAAAAAATTTGCAGACACCAACAGATCTAAAGCTCACTAATTAAGGCATTGTGTCGCTTTCAGCAAAGGGTTTAGGAAGTCACTGCAGCCGGCCAAGAGGTGGCTGTCACATCTAACCCCCAGAGCATGTTGTTTTACTCCTGTAGTTTTTGCACAGAGAGATAATGTGTTAATAAGTCAGTTTTAGAGTTGCTAGTAGGTGAAATCTTGTTATCACTGGACAGGTTAGCTGTTTCCCCCTGTTTCCATTCTTTGCGCTAAGCTAACCTAACCACATGTTGGCTGTGTGCTATCAATCTTCTCAAGTCAATCTTGGCAAAAAAGCAAATCAGAAGTCAGAATTAGCACCACGAAGTCGCGGCGTTCAGAATGTGATCACCCAGTTTAAAAACAATAAACAAGCCACATGGTGACAACAATTCATATTAGTAATTTCATAATTTCCACTTCTTGTCATGAGAATGGCTGTCATGTAACTCACACAAGTTTGAACACTAGAATATTTTGTGTTGTCTTGCTTCATATTCACAAATAACTGCGTCATACCCGTGTGAAATCACTGAATTGATGAATGAACTTCAGCTGGTACGTCCTCAGCATCATACATCCAATTGGCTATCGCAATGCAAATTGGTCAATCAAGTTTGGATTTTTAAACTCTTGCAAACAAGCATATAATGCGAAATCGCGCTACTCGTTTCATTCGCACCACTTAATTTGTATATTTTGCATCATCGGGTCATTTCGCATTGCGTTCATCGCACTGCCCGGCGGGAAGTTGCGTCTAATCGCGTCTTTACATTGACTTTACAGGAGGTGGTAATAGCATCGAAACCCTGTCTGGATACACAGGACAGCTGGGCATGACAGCTGCACAGGTGTGATGCTTTGACATCGTGTTATGCATGCAAACTACCGTGGGGGATTTACAAAGTAGCTGTTAGCAGTTAGCAGCTAACTCAAAAAAAAAAAACAAGGAACAGCCACAAATGTCCACATACTAGGAAAAAAAATGAGATTTCACATGCAAGTGGCTGGGTTTAAACAACAAAAGCACATGGCTGGGGAAAAAAGAACAGGGTTTGGCTTTACACTTTTATGGGTAGCGACCAACAGCCTCCAGGGTTAAGGTCAAAGTAGTTGGACCCATCCACCACCCCTCTCACCCACCCCACTTGGACATCCGCAGCCTTTTCCCCATGATGCAGCCGGTTACCGGTTAACAATATAGTGACTGGCTATGTATCATGCTAACATGAAAGGACGCCTTTTTTCGTCTGAAGCCAGAAGCAAGCAAGACCAAGCATCGGATTTCAACAACTTTGGAGTGACACCGGGTTGCCGTACCCTCTGAGCAGAGGACGAGACTAGCCACCATGTAACAGAGACAGTAAATGATTGTTTTTGCCATGTTCATGCCATTGTTATTGTTTAGAAGGCTTTGCGGACGCATATGTTTTATGTCGCACTAGAGGCCAATGCTGCTGAGCTACATGTGATCTTCGTCAGGCCTCCTGTTCCTGCTGGCTGCCTCACTCCACCTGCAAGTAATCATCCTGCACACCTGGATCTCATCCACCAATCAACCCTCCAGTATATCTACTACACTCCAGTCTTTTCCAGGTTGTTCAGTTCTCCTCATGGTACCACAAACAGCCTCTTGTCAGCCTCTTGTCTTTGCTTCCAAGTCGTGTGATCATCACCCAACCCTTGTGTTTTCTTGTTCCTCTCAAGATCCAGTCATTTCAACCCTTCTGTCAGTCAGATTCTGTGCCACTCTCCCACCACTCTAACCCAGACACCTTCACCACTTTTTATTATTTTAAAACAAACTCTTTATTTTATTCATCCTTGCCAGCGGCTGTGAGTTTGTCCTTTGTCCCGCAGTTATTCAAACAACATGCCCTGAGGGTGACTAATTGGCTCCCTGTGGGCGACTATGGCCAAACCTGATAAGGCAAATGATATTTGATAGCCAGCCCAGCAATAAAAATGAATTGTTAATTACTTAGTGTAAATTTAGTGTGCTTTGTGTGATTATGTGGTGTGAATATATTCTGCGCTCCTGTGGAAAGAGGATCTAATTTAGATCTGTGTTTAAACATTGACTGTGCGATATCTTAAATAATAAGAAAAGCAGGCTATTAAGTCAAATTAGTCATTACATTAATTCAGCTGTGAATGTTTGTGTTTCGTCCACACAAACATGAGGAGGAATAGCTTGGGAAATTAGTGCTGTTTTACATACTAGCTTTAAACAAACAATACAAATTAACATTTTTTAATGAATAATTCCCTGATTGATAAACATGTTGTGGCAGTTTGAATGAATGCAAATTCATGGGCTGCTTTTTGGTGCCAGCTTGCCCCTGCCCTCTTTCTAGAAACATTGTTCCAATTGCACATGGTTTAATAATTAACTTAAAATCCTAAATGTCGCTACAAGAGTAAACCAAGGAGGTGGCGAGCCCCCTGGGGACGGAGCTGCGCTGTGATCCAGTTTTGCTTTATTTTGGATTAAATCATATCATGGGAGACACTTGTGAATCCAAAGCAACATCTTAATGAATATATAAATAGTAATAAATTTCAAACACAGGCAACGCCACTGTAAAGTCACATAATAAGACCAAAATACTTTTCTTTTAATATACTCAAGAGTCAAGATGCGATTGCAGTTTTTCTCTCAGCGTTGCAGACTATTTATTATCATATTTCATTCCTCCCCGGTCGTGTTTCATCCTCTAACCTCAAGTTTCTTTTTGTCTGCTAAAGTTTTCATCCAATATAGATTTTTTGTACGCTCATATTTCATTCCAAACACTGTTTCTCTCTCCTTATGAATTATTTATGAAATACTATGGATTTATGTACATACAGCATGTACTTCCTTTATTGTAGTTTTATTTATTCACAGTGTTGCCGCTCTCTTGTTCCATTCAGGAAGCTGTCTTTGTCTTTTAAACTCATGGAAAACCTTCACTTACCGCTGACCCGATTATCTCAGTCATTGTTCTTGATGATAGTAATGTGTTGCTTGGCGCTCGCACGCTCACGTTCATGCAGTTGCACATGAAAGAGCCTGAATATGTTACTGAACGCTGAAGGGACACACATTGTTTTATTTCCTTTGGTTGGACACTTAAAGAGAATAAGGCAGGTACTCCAGTCTTTTTCATGTGGTTCTTCACACGTTCTCTGTGGAAAACACAAACAAGACATTGCATAGACATTGCATGTGTTTGCATAAATATCCAGGGATCATTAGGCATATTAATATTAATTTATACAGTTTAAGACAACAAGGAGCTAGGAGCAGCTAGGATGTGATTTTTTTTTCATTCATCTGTCCTATCAAATAAAGCCTAAAATATAACTTAAAAGATATGTCCAGCTATTCATAAAGCTGCTACATCGTTATAACAATATAGTTTCATGTTAAAACGTGATAACTTAGATTGTAAAAACGTTATAACGTGAAACTTTTCACGTTTTTACAATATAAGTTATCACATTACAACATGAAACTTTTCACGTTCTTACAATATAAGTTATCACATTATAACGTGAAACTTTTCACGTTTTTACAATATGTTATCGCATTTTAACGTGAAACTTTTCACGTTTTTACAATATAAGTAATCGCATTATAACGTCAAACTTTTCATGTTTTTACAATATAAGTTATCGCGTTATAACGTGAAACTTTTCACGTTTTTACAATATAAGTTATCGCATTATAACGTGAAACTTTTCACATTTTTACAATAGAAGTTATCGTGTTATAATGTGAAACTTTTCACGTTTTTTACAATAGAAGTTATCGTGGTATAATGTGAAACTTTTCACGTTCTTACAATATAAGTTATCGTGTTATAATGTGAAACATTTCACGTTCTTACAATATAAGCTATCCTGTTATAACATGAAACTTTTCACGTTCTTACAATAGAAGTTATTGCGTTATAACGTGAAACTTTTCACGTTTTTACAATATAAATTATCACGTTATAACATGAAACGTTTCACGTTCTTACAATATAAGTTATCACATTTTAACGTGAAACTATATTGTAATAACGTGAAAATATTTTATTGTAACATGAAAAACAATAAAGTTTTCACGTTATAACGTAATACTGATGTGGCAGCAATACGCTTCCGTACATTTTACCAGCCAAAAAGAAAAAGAGAAAGTTGCATTTACAAATGGCACACACATTTTTTACAGTGTTACACTAGACCTCTGGGAATGGTTAACCTAGTAGGTAGAAAACTTTAACTAAAGTTAGCTAACGTTACCTGCTAACGTTGGCCTGACAGTAGTAAATCCCTGTGAAGTTACACAGTTAAAATATAAAAGACAGATATACTGAAGCACATTCATTTACCTGGCCAAAAACAAGATCATTTCAGTCAATGTTGAAACTGCACACAAAAAAAGTTACAGTCCACAAGACTCTTGTACACTTTCATTGGCTAAATGTGCAACATTAGTAACATTAAGAGGTCAGGAGTACGTGGTATTTTGTAATGATGATCATTTCCACACTGGGCAAATCAAGTTATAGGAGATATCACTTTTCTTTTTGTATGGATCACATCCAACATTAGTTTCTATTTTCTGGCATTATCTGCTGCCTGCAGGTTCATCTAACTCTTCTGTAGTCACATTCCTCTATTTCCAGTTCTACACTACATGGATTTATCACTTACTGCCCTCCATCTGAATTTTGCGCATCATAATAGTCTTGTGATTGCAAACAAGCTATTGGATTTTGGGAAGTTTGCATGTATATCCCAAACTTGGTGCTTGAGATAGTTCATCAAACGCATCAATTAGTCCTCAATGTTTTCTCCAGTACCGTGATATATTTAGTAAATAGGCCCAGACATGTCTTTTTTTTTTAGCCCAGTATCATGTATGTAGCCACCAAGTGCTTAAGTGCACCTTTACATGGTTCTCCTTTTTAAAAGGAGTCAGCTGGATGTATTAAAAATGTAACCAGTGACAGTGCAGACAGCATTTCTAACCAACTCACCAAGCCATTAGCTTAATTAGCTTGCTAGTGACAGCTTACAAAACCTGGTTGCAACAGTTGTCATTTCAGCCAAGTCTGCTTTTGTCTACCTCCGTCTGAAAACAAGGACTCACTGTTTTAAGAATTATTAGTTATCAGATGCTTCCGTGCTATATGAGAATGGAAAGCTTGACAAGCTGAATGACTAATGTGTCTTTTTCTCCTCTTTAAATAATTATTTATTGTCAGCCTGTGATGTTTTTGACTGAATCTCATTTCGAGAAGTCCTTATCTCTTTGGTTCAAGAGAGTTGACATTCTGGACCGCGTTCTTTGTTATTCAGCCCACGTAACCACACAAAAGGCAACAGAGACGGAAAGTCAAAGATACAGAGGTCAAGCATGTTCGTTGCCCAAAGGCAGTAACAGCTGTGAGTGCAAAAATAATGAAGGTGAAGTTTCTTTGTTTTGGAATCATTTGTGTCACATTATCTAAACATTTATTCAACATTTTACAGAAATATCTCGACTGCAGGGGTTTAGGATCAGCCTGAGTGAAGGCTGTGCTTGAAGCTTTGTTTGATGTTCCAGCATGATCAGATTAACTGGAAGATGACTCAGCCGTGTGTCTCAACACAGTGTGGATTAGGAAGGGAAGATGGACGGATGTTTTGGGACTTCACGGTAAATACAAATCTAAATTTAAACACTTTATTTTTGCTCAGCGTTTGTAGAATGTCTTGTAACTTTCAGCCTGCATTCTAACTTTTATTATCAGGTGTATAATAACCTCGCAGCACAAAGAAATATTTATTTTTCATTCAGAAATTCCAGCTGTATACATACTGTTGCTTCATGTAGCCTCCCTGAGCAAAGCATGTCTTTAAAGACTGTAGGCTGGGAAAAACCTGATGATGCCAATACCAACACTGTTGCCAAGCAACTGATCAGTCTCGCAACTGATTTAGATTCACTACAATTCAGCCAATTTTCTGTTTTCTGTTTCCAAAGTTTAAAGTGTGAGTTTAAGGTTTTGCAGGAGGTGCACAATCAGTCCCTCGGATACCAACCGGTCTTACACAGCTTTGTGTCCCAGGAAAACAACACTGAGTCACCGCAGCCGAGCCTGCCCTCACACTTCGTCATGGAAAACTTCGCCTGGTGTGTGCTGACTTCCCTGTAGTTTCATATATATTGTTAATTATCATAAATTATCACCAAAGAACTTGGGCAATTACACGCTGAAATCCCTTTGAAAATGTATGCATTTGCAAGCAGAGATAATCTCATATTCCAACTGTCAAGACTCCAGATATGCTAATTCGAACATCTCAATTTTGTTTTTTAATTCTCTGTTACCATGGCAATGTTCCACATGTAGAAGCCATTTTTTGTGTGGGGAAAAAAACACACATTACCAGCTTCTGATTCTGACCTCAAACCACCAACTTTTTGCACAATAGAAAATTGCACATCATCAAACTCTCACCACGCTGACAATGGCGGGAAGCAGAAAGATAAGAACCAGCTGCGGTGCCACAGACGTGTTTAAAAAAACAAACCCTAAGCCATTTCAAGGTAGACAGCTCGTCATCATGAGCAATAAGCGTTGGCGCAGGTACTCGAATATCTGAGGGGGAGGGAGTCGTGAATGTTATACACCTTCTGCTTCAACAAGGAAAATTTGCATACTTTATAGCTCATATCCTCAAGATCAAGGATACAGGTTTTATCAGTTTTTGCAGACTTAGTTTTAGCTACCTGCTAAGTTTTGAAGCATTTTCTAATGCTTTAAAGATATCTGCAAAAGCTGGGAATTGAATGACAGCTACAAGTCAAACTGAAAATGCAGTGTGGCACGTACCCTTGGTGATTTGTGCCCACCAGCTAAACAGGCATTACCATAAATTGGCGAAATTAATATTATCTGTGGTACGAAGGGGGTGCAGCTGGCCAAAGATCCATTTCTTTGGGCAGCTGTCATGTTTCTGCACTGAGGATGTTATTAAAACCTTCCAGCTGGGACTTTCTGAGTCATGCCAGGTCAGGTCAAGACACCACATCATGAACAATATATGGCATCTAACTGCAAATCTGAAATAGCTGCATGCATTGTGCCTCGAGATGTGTTGAAGAAGCACATAGCGGAGCCAGAGAGTCTGGAATAAATAGAAGCAATAAGGATGTTGAGCTGGATTTGGCAACTGGGCTTTGCTCTCTGGCCCATTTAGTTTTGTTCTACTTAATTTATGGTAGTTTTCTGCCACTAGAAAATGTTCTATGTCTTCCTGCACTGTAGTCTCAAGCCTTAAAGAGGCAATAATCAATATTTTAATATTGCTTGTTTGTTGTTTTGCTTTTACAGTCAGCAACTAAACAGATGATTCACTCTGGATGTCTAGAAAATAAATAAATAAAACTCTTTGAATTAACCGACTATACTGTACACTACCTGTCCAACACCAAAAGACAGACTTAATAAATAGTTGGTGAACATAGAGGAGCATTTAGCCGCTGAAGAGTCAGATATTTCCCTTTAGAGTTGGTGGAGACCAAAACAGCTGAAAGGAGAGTGAAGACTGAACTTGGACTCATCAGGTGAGCAAAATACCAACTCCAAATGAATGATAATGTTGCTCCAATCTGCTGGACGATAGACTGTGTATAAGTATGGATGAAGCGTCTTCAGTTCCTCCCTCTGTACAAAAATGAAGCCAAAATATCAAAGCCACAGTTGCTGCCATCTTGCACTGGTGAAATCAACACATTCTCACTCCGACCTTGTCACATATCGACATTTGGTCATGGACTTTCCGTGTCCAGATACGACTGGGTGCGTTGGTTGTTGACATTCTGGAATGATGTGTTAAGGACGTAAGCACCTCTGTCACGGGTGAAGGTTGGGGTTTGTTGAGCCCATCCACACCACTCCCACCTGTCCCAGTTTTGAGTTTCACCCATGTCCCATCCACTAGCAGTTAGCCACCAGGGAGCGATGCAGGTGTTTTGGCTGTCATGCCTTCCATCTTTATATTCAGTCAATGTGCTGGACGTGTAAATAGGCAACTGTTTGCCAACGAGTTCATCATATCAACTTGAAGGCAAGAATATGTTGGCGTTGATTTTAAGGCCTGATTTCCTTAGCCCCCGAGTGGCACTCGGACTTTCGCCACCTTAAAAGGATAGTGCACCCAAAAATGAAAGCCATTATCTACTCACCCATATGCCGAGGGAGGCTCAGGTGAAGTTTTAGAGTCCTCACATCACTTGCAGAGATCCCAGGGGAGAGGGGGTAGCAGCACAACTGCACCTAATGGAGGCTGACGGCGCCCCAGATTAAAACGTCCAAGAACACATAATTGAAACCACAAAATATCTCCATATTGCTTGTCTGTAGTGATCCAAGTGTCCTGAAGCCCCGACATAAAAAGTTGTTTGGAAAAACTGCCTCTGGTTTCAATTATGTGTTTTTGGACGTTTGAATCTGGGGCGCCGTCAGCCTCCATTAGGTGGAGTTGTGAGAGAGCCTCCTTCGGCATGAGGGTGAGTAGATAATGGCTGAATTTTCTTTTTTTTTTTTCGTTCTTGTCTCGCTGCATTTCCCCCTGACGCCACCAGGTGCCAGTAAATTACAGCAGCAACCAGCCTTGTATCTTGCTGACATAAAAAGACGGCTTTTTCGTTGGTGTCTGACGCCGCAAGTAACTGCCCAAGCGGCGGATTTCGACGACTTTAGAGTGAGACTGGGTTGGTGAAATCATTTGGAGCCAGACTCTGCAGTAGCGATCTCCATGGTATCAAGTTCCTACACATACACTTGCGCAAACAAATCACAAGAAGCACCATTGATTGCGAGCAAACTGAATGGCACACACAGCTGTCAATCATGACGCCAGGCCTTCTTTTTGTAGCATCAAGTAATTAAAATCAAACTTATCAGAAGAATTAACCCTTGAACACACATCAGCAAGATAACATGACAGAAACCAGTTTTTAGTTTGGCCTATGCCTGCTCCACTAACACAGAGGGGGCAGAGTTTATACCTATACTGCAGTCAGCCACCAGGGGGTGAATAAGATGTTTGGCCTTCACTTTTGGGGGAAAAAAAACTGTTGATGTAGGTTTAACACAGTCAAATGAACACAAGTTTGTACCTTGTATCCCTGTGTAACTTGTTTTGCTACCTTTTGGTATATGTAAATTATGTATGTGGCAAAAAGCATTCCTAAGTACTCGTTATAAATATTTATCTCCCTGTTTTGTTTTTTTTTTTCATTTTGTAAAAATATTTCTGATGTGTCATCCTGCAGTCGAGGGCGTTGACATGATTCAGTCCAATGTGACTCTGCTGAGTGGCGATCCTAAGCATAATCCCTACCCCCAAAACTCAACAGAGCACAAACCCAAACAACTTTCCACCCTGGTGTTATTTTTACTCCATCTCCAAAACCGTACAAGGTCTCAGTAGGTGGCTAAAAGGTACAGATGTCCAAAAAGTAACATCAGTAACAAACACGGGCGACATTTAGGATCTGTGTTTGTTCAAGCACTACTTACTGTTATGCTGCTCACACATTTATGTCACTCAGAAATACACCCCGTGATAGGCGCTAAAGATGCCCCATAATATCTTCTTGTTATTAAAATGTAAAAATGACTGCATATTGTAGCTTTAAATGGTGCGGTTGTCCCCTTTAAGACTTCTCTTAATGTCTCTCCTCTGGAGTAGCTTATCCCACACTCGCACACCCCTGCATGATATGATAGAATGAAGTGGTAATTGGATTTCCATCCATGCGCTGAAATCCGATAGACTGCTGCCAAATGCTAATCTCTTATCTACCTGTCAATCACTGCGGAACAGTATGACAAAGCAGAGAAGGAGAGCACTGACTAATCTGGTGGCGGCGTTACTTCTGGAGCACAGCTGCTCTTTGTCACATCGTGGAGCTCGTTCAGCGACATGTGGCTTACCTCATGACTAAGCACAGTTGGTGTGATTTTATCCAGATGCTACCTGCCAACTGACGCTGCTCGAGCTTTCCCGATAAATCAAAGCCACTGTCCTTTCTCCTCCTCCTCAAACCGGATCAGTGGATTTGCTCTGACAGACTGAGCACTGTTTACCTCTTGGTTTAGCAAATTGCCCATCACATGGATTTATTTTTTTCTAAATTGAATTTAAATCATGCGTGTACATGGTCATTTCCTCAATCCTGGGGGTTGATTAATGATTGGGAGATGTGCTCTTTTTCTCAGACAATTTGACGTCTTTGTCTGACGATGTCGATTTATTACCAGATCTGACAAAGCCCCATTATTCAGCATCACTCCCCAGAGCTGACAGAGTGGATCTGGCACCCGGGCATTATGGACCACAAGCATCCATTAGGACCAAGAGAAGGGAGGGCCAAACACAATGTCTGACAGCTTGAGCCTTTGAATTTAATTAAATGTGTCACAGGTTTCTGCCTATTTATGGCCTGGATGCAGTAATAGGGGGGCATGCTGTAACTCCTGCGAGCAGGGCAAGAAAATTTACCTCATTTATCTCCTGCTGTGAACAGAGAGCTACATATTTTCACAATGTGAGCACTTGGGGCTGTAGCTTCAACAAGATGCCAGACTTGTGAAAGAAATTGTACGAGAGAAGATAAGGGTGATGTAAAAACACATGCTAGTATTGCCTGTCAGCCCCAAATAACAATATCGTAATACAACTTAATTTAGGGATTTAAATTCCTTTGAAGTACGACTCCAGAGCCAATATTTGAATATAAAAGCAGCAAGAATCCACAGATTCAAATTGTACCCCAAAGCTGCACAGACAATAATAAATCGGAGGGAGACTTTATGGATCCGTATTAGATTTGTCTGAGGATTTACAATGAAATGAACTTCATTTTCTGGCAGCGATAATCAATCCTCACTAAAAAAAAAAGTACACATTATCCCAGCAGATTCAGGAGCAGAGCGAGCTTTTGTCTTCGATAAAAAAAATCGATCTGTCCAAAGGCATGCAGGCTGAATAATGTATTTGAGGACCGATAATCAGTCTTGTCTTGTTTATATATTATGCATTGCCCTAAGTAGCCTCATATGGGTGTGAAATATGTTGTGCTTTATCGATTTTTAACCCAACTTTTGTTTGCTTTATTTGTAGTGTTTTTACCCCCGTAGGCGCGGTAGGATAAACCTTTGTGCTTAGTCATCCTTTCATGTCCTAAATCTGAACACTGAACTGGTTTGAATCATACATCTCAACACGGACTCAGTGTGTTAGGGTACAGGATGTGAGATCAATGTCACGTGACAACAGTTTTGGGGTACCACAAGGGTCAGTTTTGGGACCACTGCTCTTTAGTTTATTTATCAATGACCTCCCAAGTTGTTGTCCGCCAAATGTAACCTGTCAAATGTAAGCTGATGATGCAGTTTTGTATGTTCATGCAAAAAACAAAAGGCAAGCTGCTCAAGAACTGACTGATGCCATGATTAATGTATACAACTGGCTTGAGAGTTCACATTTGCACCTCAACATGTCTAAAACCGTTGGTATGTACTTCTCAAAAAAGGCGAGTATCGACAGTGACCCTAATATTTTTGTACAAGGTAAAAAGGTCGAGGTAGTACAAGAATTTAAATATGTAGCTTTCAAACAACAGATGAAAAAGACTGTGAACAGAATGAAATTTAACTTTTCCAACTTTAGATTTATTAGGAATAACCTAACCCCAGAGTCAGCCAAGCTACACTTTGATGCCATGATTATGCCACACATGTCTTATTGCATAACAAGCTGGGCCACGGCTTGTAAAACAACTCTAAAGCCAATTGAAATCTAGTTTAGCCTGGATTTGTTTTGATGACCTAAATTTGAAGGCTGTATATGTTTCAGTTTGCTCAAAGTTGTGCAAAATCAAAAGCTATTTGATGCTATTTTGTCACTAATTAGATATAAGGACAGAGGCTGTAAGGCTAAGGGCGCTTTGTAAATGAATTTAGCCATTAAAACATCATCTGTGCACTAAGATGTTCTGTGATATATGTTTCACTGATCTTAATGTAATAAAGAGCAACTGCTTCCTATTTGTGCCAGTTTAGCAGAAATCGACTGGAAAGGCTATAAATCCTTCTGTAAAAGAGATGTT
Organism: Epinephelus lanceolatus; assembly: GCF_041903045.1. Classification (NCBI taxonomy): domain Eukaryota; kingdom Metazoa; phylum Chordata; class Actinopteri; order Perciformes; family Serranidae; genus Epinephelus; species Epinephelus lanceolatus. The sequence goes on from NC_135752.1 coordinate 33,035,143, forward strand.
TATCTACTCCACATGATCACGTTGGAGTACTCTCTGCTCACACCACCACATGTAGAGACGTAGTGTGATCTGCGGCTACCAAGGTAACCTGCTTCTGCTGCTGAGGGCTCTGAAAGGACCTGGCAGGGTTAATTAATTAGACATGAAGTGACAGAAACGGAAACAACATCTGAGACCACCGGAGACAACGGGCAGAGTCAGGTTCAACTGGAGCCTCGTGAAGTTTTTCCCAGAGCTTCCTCGCTCTTGTTTGTTTAGAGAAACCATCAGAATAATTTCCACCCGTGACATCTTCATTTTTTAATACATGGAGGTTAATTTCTGTGCGTTCCGAGGAAGGCAGTAATGAAAGGAAAAGCCATTAGCAGTGCATATAAGAAGCACCTCCCTGCCTCTTTTGCGAGCAGACAATGATCCAGAAATTAGAAGTAGATAATGTTTAGAGCACAAATGACAGTCCATATTTCCATGGCAGCAGCCCAACAGAGCATTTTAGCACCAATTTAATATTTGATAGGACCCCTTCCTGTAATGGAAACCCCATGTTTCAGATGCACCTGAAGGGGGGATGATCACAACAGGCAGGATGTGGTCAGCAGTCTATGAAAACAAAGAAAACATACAAACTAACCACAAGTCATCCACTTGTGGAACAATAATTGACATCTAATGGAGGTTTTTTTAATTTTTTTTTTTAGCACAAACGACAGATACTCTCACTTTAAAATCATCACCAGCTAAGTCATAAGCACCCCGTGGGCATTGTGTGGAATCCACTGGCACACCCGATGCATATTAAGCAGCCATCATTCAACGCTCAGTGAACGATCATACACAAATAAAAACCCAATTGGACTTGTGCGCGGACGGAGAAGGGGGGATCTGACAAACCCGTTTAGAAAAAGTGATGAAAAACAGACAGCTGCAGGCAAAACACAGCATCGCAATGATCTAATTACTTTCTTCCGCACATCCTCCACAATTACAGTACAGCTGCCTCCCCAAATCACTGGGTATGTTAATAAGTAAAATATCTCATGCTACAACTCTATTACAAGGGAAACAAACACAAGTTGCTGGCTGAGCAGGCTGGTTAATTGGAGCTCTGCACAAAGTATCCTCAGGTGTTTGTTACAGTTTGTCAGGTATTTAGTTTGGAGAAATTATGTGTTGCTGTTTTATGTTCAAACAAGACAATGACGAATGTTTCGAGATTAAAACATAATAGAGAAAAAAAGAAACAGAGACACACGAGGGAGGAAACAGCACCTAAATGTATTCAGAATAAAACCTAACCGAGTTAAACACTTTAAAACTAATAATTTTCCTTATAAGGACTGCGTGTGTGTGGTTTGATCAATAAATATGATTGGAATATGGATGTTTTTGACATCATTTTTCCAACAGAGCTCCGCCCCCTTTGAACCAATGAGAATTTCTTATGTGAAATAAGCAAAATTGTTTAAACCTCATCACTGATCAGATTTTCCATCCAAATGTAGTGTAAATATTTACAGAATTTTCCAAAAACCTACAAAAGAAAAAGCAACTTTATGTGCTTTTCCATCCAATGCTGCGGGCTGCTCTCAAGCACTGTTCGTACTTACACCTACGAAAAAATAATGCACCACAGTTTGTGTGTAACCCGCGTAATCATGAGTCAATAATTCATGTATAACCACGTAATCCAGAAGGCTGTGATCACATGACGAGTGTGCTGACGGGAGTAAAGAAGGAAGAAGGAAGTAAAGACTCTGTGTAAGGAGACTGGGGTTCAGAAACATGTGAAACCAAGTGAACTTTAGGTTAGTTTAAGATACGTCATCATCACCAAATTTCTTTGCCTAACTCTAACTTACACAGCTTTACGTTAACTACATAACTTCACATTAGGTAAGTAACTTCATTCGTGGTACGCTAATTTGTTAGATATCATACGAACTGTTGTATCAGGAGGGTCCATGTCATTGGTCCGACAGCCCATTGGTTCGACATCCCATTAGTCCGACTGTCCGCGGTGCTGAACAGCTTGCGGTGGGCGTATGGTGCGCCGTGACCGGCTCTGGGTCAGCTGGGAAAGGCTTGAGGCGAAGCAGGCTCACGGCTTATGTGTTTGTCACTTTCTTTTTCATTTTAACCCACACCATGATCTTTTCCTGACCCTAACCAAGTGGTTTTTGTGCCTAAACCTAACCAGACCTTAACCACAGGGCATCATGATGATTTCGGAATGGACTTCGGAACAATGGGTTTAATATGGTCGGAACAATGGGATGTCGGAACAATGGGCTGTTGGACCAATGGGCAGTTCCCGTATCGGGTTACATTGACTGCTGTTACGTAAATATTGGCATTTGGTTCACTGAGATAAGCAGTGGGGGCGCTAATTCTCCAGTCAGCAGAAGAGGGTGCAATGAGATGACATTATTAAAAGAATGCCAAACAAATATTGAACAACAACCCAGTCTCACTCCAAAATCATGAAAAATGTGGCACTTTGGCAGTGACTTGTGGCATCAGACACTGACGACAAAAGCTGTCCTTTGACATTGGCGTGATACAAGGTCGGTCACCATTATAGTTTAACTCCACCCGGTGCCATCAGGGGGAAACACAGCAGGACAAATACGAAAATATAGGTGGCAAAAGTCCAACTGGGGTGGGTGGAAGGGGTGGTGGATTGGTCCAACAAACACTGACTTTCACCTGACTTTCACCCGGGAGAGCTGTGTTCGCGTCCCATGAGATTATAAAGCTGAACGCTGTTCTTTTTTTCTTTAACCTAACCACGTGGTTTTGATGTCTAACCCTAACCACATACGTTACAAACGTCAATTCGTGGTGTTGTACCAACATAGTGCATTTTTTTTGAAAGAGACTGTAAATGTCAAATTTCCTATGAAAACATAAGTGTATTTTGAAAGAAGACAATGCATGTAACACGCAGAACTTGACACGGCGTCCCAGAAGATCAACAACCAACGCACCCAGGGTACCTTGCACATAAAATCTGGACGTGGAAAGCCGAGGTTGGAGTCAGAATGTGTTGCAAACAAAGGAAAAAGGTGTCATGACTGGTCGTTTAAATTTATTCACTGACTCTGTTTCCATTGCACTCTATTCCATTCACCTTTTATCGATACATCAACTTTTCTAAGTCTCCCAAAGGTAAAAACTTTTTTGCAATATATCTAGATTTTGTCAAATTTTTGGCGTTTCCACTTTTATGTGCAAAGTGAGGTGGATGGAAATGCTGACTGAGGAAGTAGGTGTTCATTGTTCTGTGGCTTCCAGATGCCTTTGCAGCCACCTTTTCAACCTCAGCGAGATGGCTTTCAAGGATCATTAAAATCTATTTCAGGACACATTTGAAAGTTGATGCATCATCACACCTCTGGTATCAAATGACTGAGCAAACTCCAAAGTTTCATCTTGACACTTGCAAAGTAGGAGCTGAAGGTCTGACCGCAAGCAGGAGAGAAAAAAAACATTGTGACGACACCCCGTCATTATACACAAACACCTTGGCGCCTTGCTGTAGCAGCTGTGATGCTCTCATGTACTTGAGTAAGAAAAGGCATGCTTAGCTTGCATGCATAATTGATCGAGTCACTGGGTTAGATGAAAGACGGATATGCTGTTGTGCACAATGAGAGTCGGAAAAAAAAAAAAACCTTCCCTTTCCCTTTGCCTTAATGTGAAAGGAAATGGACTGCTACTTATCGCAGATGCACTGTTATGGATGTCTTGTTTCTCGAGCGAAGCCGCTCTGGCTGTTGCCAAAATGGATACACGATGGTCAAAAGGTTAAGAGGGAGGATTTATAAATAGGACTGCATATCAAGTCATACAAGAAGATTTGAGCACTTACTTGATTAAGAGGAGTGCTCACCGGGTGAGGTACCCGCCATGTTGCCGGGTCTTGAATTTTGAATTTGGTTCATTGCTCATTCTGTCCTGTCTGACCTGGATCAGTTCACTTTAAAATGTCAAATAAAGGCAACAAGAGCAATGTTTTCTGCTTCCAATTCTGCCTACTGTCTTTAAATGTATATATGTTTCTTCTATTCATGTAGTTTTCTTGATGCTTTGGTAGAAAAAGGAAGAATGCCCATAACACTTATCCATAATATGATGCCTTTTTTTATAAATTATAGCAATTCGCTGTCTGAATTTATAGCAACGTAGCGGTTTTGATTCATGTACATGCATTAGAATAAAAGCTGGCAGAGTTTCTGTCACTTACGTCCATAAACTCACATTGCATTTGATTGATGAATGACTTAGAATATCTCCCATAATGGTGTTTTAAGCATTTTACGGACAAATGTTTTCTATGGAGCTTCAAACTGTCCACAACTTTAACCTGCCAGCAGGCGCAGACAGGTCTATCTTTCCTCCTACGGCATTTTGATTTTGTGATATCCTGGTCATCTGAAGTAAGAGTTTATACAGCAGCACAGACCTGTTCATCTTTCTCTGTTTCGTCCTGAAACTTTCATTTGATGCTTTATTGAAGCTGCTTTATTGCTACTCCGAGTAATCTGTCATCTTCTGTGCCCACCAGCTCTACGCGACGCTGCAAAATGGATTGTGGAGGCAAGTTAGACGGACAGCTACTTGAATAAAACTCAATAGCGTCACAAAGTTAGACAGCTACAGTTTTCCCCATCCTTTTATTTATTCAGTTGTTATGCTCTTCCTTGGCTGCAGAGAAACGTAGGGGAGAAAAATACGGCTGTTGTATGTTTTTGTTTTTATGTCATTCATCGGAAACAGAACAAATGGAAAATTGTGTTTTAAAAGAAGCAATCCATCCCTAGAAAAAAGCAACAGCTCATCTCAGGAAATGTAATAAAAGTTAGGGCTACAGCTGAATATAGGAATCATCTTATGACCTTTGCTCAGATTTTATTGTTTCCCCTGCTCGCTGCTTCTGAGCGATAACTTTCAGAAAGCAAAACTTCTGCAAAATAGATGCAGTACCCGTCTGCTATGGCATTCTGCAACAAATATGCTCCTGTTTTTTACCTCACCACTGGTAGCAGGAACAGATTCACCTGCTAGGTGGCCCTGGGGCAAAAATACAGCTGTAGTCCCCTGTGGACCCCCCAGTTCCTCCCACACTTTGTGCCGTGTCTGTGTATGATGTTGCCTTCAAACCTTGCATATTTACATAGGCACAGATTGAACTTTAAGGTTGGCAGACAAAAATCTAGAGGAACTGTAATGTGTCCAACAGAGGCCTTGTTTACATCAACATTAATAATTAAAATACCAGCAGGTGCATTTTCATATCCTGCTCTATGAGTAATGGACTATTGTGAGAATTACCAGAAACCACAAAACCCAACAGTAAACAGATACAGATACAGATCCCAGGAAGTCATCGAAATCTGGCGCTTGGGCAGTGACTTGCAGCGTCAGAAACCAACAAAAAACGGCGTCCTTTAACGTTGACATGATACCCAGCCAGTTGTGGTTATAGTTTCATGGCGCCTGGCGGCATCAGGGGGAAACGCAGCGGGACAAGGACATAAGTTGAGGCGACAAAGGTCCAACTGGGGCGGGAGGGAGGTACAGTAGTGTTAGATGGGTCCAACAACACTGTCTTTCACCTGAGAGAGAGCGTTGTTCGCGTCCCATAAGACTCTAAAGCCAAACACTGTTCTTTTTTCCTAAACCCAAGCATTCATGTTTGTTGTTGCATTTATTTTGAAAGACTGTATGTAAATGTTAAAGTTCCCGTGAAAACTGAAGTGTATTTTTACAGAAGACAATGCATGTAACTGGCAGAACTTGTCAACAACCAACGCACCCAGGGTACCTTGCACGTCGCACCTGGACGTAGAAAGTCCATGACCAAATGTCGATATGTGACGAGATCAGAGTGAGAATGTGTTAGGCAAGTAAATTTTCCGATGAAAAAGCTGTCCTTTGACGTTGGCATAATGCGCAGCCGATCTCTGTTATTTTTTACGCCCAGCAGTATCAGGAGGAAACTCGACAGGACAACAAAAGCGGAAGTCCAATTAGGGTGCATGGGAGGGGTGGTGGGTGGGTCCAACAACAACCATTGACTTTAACCCAAGAGGGCGTTGTTCGCTTCCCATATGATTGTAAAGCTTTTTTCCTAAACCCACATGTGCAAGTGTTGGCAAAAGGTGCATTTGTTGTTGGAGTAAAAAAAAGTCAATGTAACAGGCTGAAGTTGACCCGGCGCCCCAGAACGTCAACAACTAACGCTCTCGGGGTACCTTGCACGTCATATCTGGACGTGGAAAGTCCATGACCAAACATCGATATGCAACAAGGTTGGAGTGAGAATGTGTTGCACCGTAGAAGTTATCTCTGGGGTTGATGATGTCATATACGAAATAACACTACTAACATTAAATTTGTCTGCGACTCTGCAGACTTCATTCATTTTTTAATACTAAAAGTCAGGCTTTCCAGTGTGATCATATCCCTTTCAGAGGCCTTGTAATCCAGCCTTGAACTTCAGTTTCTTCTTAGAGACTAAATAAATCCTTAATGATCCAACAGTGCATGTCTTCTGTGATTTTTTTTTAACAATTTTTCAGTGTTGAAATGAGTTATTGTCATTGTTAGCTGTGAGCTAGCCCTCCATGATACCTTGGATTAAGTCTGTAGACCAATAACAGGCAGAGTTCCTGACACTTTGACCAATCAGAGGCTGTGTTTGTGACCATGTGGCCAATGTTTACGCTAGAATTGTCCCAGCTATGTAACAGTAAACTGTTAATTGTATATTTTGAATGTTAATAAAGGGAAACTAAAAAATGATTAATTCTGTTTTATAGAAAACATTTAAATCCCTACATGCATTTTTGACTACAGCCACTAGGGGGTTCAGTGAGCGCCCTGAACCAACACCAATTGTGCCTGTACCTATTCACACATCCAGCATATAGTAAGCACATTTGTATTCATCTGGAATCGTTTTTTAAGTCCAATAATTGCTCTCTTTTTATCTGTGATTTTGGTCTTTACAAACTCATTAGGTGCTAAACACTCCACTTTGTTTACCCTCTAGTCGATAACTTTCTTTGTCCACATTAAGTACTCATCAGGTAGAGTACACACGGCAGCATACACATGGCACCAAGGGCGTAGGTTTGCTTTCAGAAGTGGGGAGTAACACAATGAAGTAATAAGAAAATATATGTATATTTCAATCAAACCAATTCTGATGAACCTGGTTATTGTGCTTTCCATAATCCAGGTAGTATAACTGTATTTTTTGTCTCTCATATCATTGAAAGATGTTCAATAACAGCTTAACTGTGAAAAGAAATGTAAGTTAAATGTGTTTATTCATTCATCTTCTAACCGCTTCATCCTCATGAGGGTCGCGGCTAACATCGGGCGAGAGGCAGGGTACACCCTGGACAGGTCGCCAGACAACCATTCACACCTACGGACAATTTAGAGTTATCAATTAACCTGCATGTCTTTGGGGGGGGGAGGAAGCCGGAGTGCCCGGAGAGAACCCACGCTGAGAACATGCAAACTCCGCACAGAAGGGCTCCCGCACCCGGGATCGAACCGGCAACCCTCTTGCTGTGAGGCGACAGTGCTAACCACCACATCACCGTGCCACCCTAAATGTGTTTATAACCCAAAAAAACAAGTTTACCGCACCCTTCTCAGCCCATGAAATGTCTGCAGGTATTCCTCTCAGCCTGCCTACAGCCACAACAACCTTCACCAGCAAGGCAAAGCAGCTTGATCGTAGCCTAGGAGGCAAATCCCAGGGCATAAACAGTCATGCTGCGTTTGCTTAGTTTAGGGTGATTTGGATAGACACATGTTAATGTAGGAATATACACAGTGTGAGTGTGATAACTAGCAGGGATAAAGGTCTTCACTGCCATGATGCAAAGAGACACCCACAGCTGCTTGGCATTTTGGTAGATGCTTGTATAAAGATTACTCAGTGCCATTAGTGAAACTAGAATCACAATTATCTCATACATTTGGCTCTCTGACTGGCACTCAAGTGAGTGTAAGTACTGAGTGGATGACTACGCTTTTCCCAATGTGAGTTTTCACCGAAGAGAGCATCCAAACAAGGAGATAAACACAAGTCTCAGTGGGAGTTGAGCTTCTTTTTTTGCCCAGTCACGGTGATAGGATTTTCACAATAAAAGCCCGAGGTAATCAGTCAGTGGGGACTGGAAATCAATTCTTCTGTGTCCAATAACCTGACACCCACAACTTTTCTTCTCGGGTCTCCGCTCCTCTAACATGAGGATGACACTGCACCCCCCAGTGGTTCATGCATGAACAGCTTTAAGATATATAGCCCTATTGTTTTAAGACATCAATCTCCTTGTAGCACAGCAGTAGTAGAGGCTTTCCTGCAGAAGCAACAGACAGCAGAGGGTAGCAAGATTAGAAACCACAAAGGATTAAACATCCCAAACATCTGCTAGCTGTCAAACCATGATGTAGGTGTTATGACTTTGCAGTTAAACGAGGCTGAAATACCTTAATAGACCTGAAGTTTGACTTTTGTTCTCTGAGTGCATAGTCTCTAATTCTTAAAAGCCTCAGATAAAAGTTTTAAATTCTAAAAGCATGTTTTATCCCTCAGTGTAGCAACTAATCATCTAAGTACCCAGTGCTGAATGCATCAAATGTATTTCTGTCTCCAACCATTAGTCAAGAAGTGTTATGGTGCACTCTGTGATCCCATTTACCTGGTATTAACATGCACCTTGGTTGGCTGTATTGTAACCAGAGAGCACTTAACCATAAGGTGTAAATGCACTCAGGACACATTGAGAGAGGAGACTAATCTGACCACCCAAACCACCTCCGGAGGTGGTCAGAGACATATTCGACCATGTTAACACTATCATTTAAAAGCTCTGTTTCACTATAGCCCACAACTTAGAGCAGTGTAGACGACCTGTTCGGACACTATGCAGCCTTAAAGTGTTTGTCAGGATACTGCTGAAAAGTATACAAGAGAGACAGGGTATCATGAGAGGATGAAATGTTGATTATGCCAGGAAAACTATGATGTTACAATGCCAAAGTATCACCAACAGATTAAAAACACTTACCTTTCTTGCATTTCACACAGCACTTAGAAAATATTCGAACATCCACAACTCCCGCCTCCCTCCAAAGTCCCATCCCCCAATGCCTGCAACTCTATCTCCCTCCAAAGGCATACTCCCCCCTCCTCCTTTACGTCCTCATTACGTCTATGATAGACGTAGGCGTTGGCAACGTAACGTTAGATACACGGAAGAGCAGAGCAAGTGTAACACGCCAAGATAAGAGAAGAAGATAAGAGAAGATAATATAGGGTGACCATATTTTGATTTCCAAAAAAGAGGACACTCGGCCGGCCACGACATAGCCTACTTAAATGATACTCGCAGTTTACTCAAAGATGCCTTATCATTTTAATATATTTAAAATTTATATGTATGGATAGAAAATTCAGTTATATTACAAAATAATATCTCTCAAAGACAGAAATTCAGATAGGCCCCAATAGGGGACACATACACACACTAGAGTGTGGCGATCCGAGCCCGATGGTACCCGACAGGTCGGGCCGGGTTTGGTCAAAAATGTAGCTATAAATTGTATTCGGGCTCGGGTCGGAATTCGGTCATCTTTCAGTGAAAATGTAGTGTAAAAATAAATAAAATCCTATTGTCTGTCCTGTTTATTGCTTGGGCACTGTTATTTACGTGACAACACCTGAACATAACACACACAGACACACTGGCTGTTTGTTTCTATCTCTCCCCTCTCTGGAAGTCTCGGACCTCCAGCCGCCCGCCTCCGCCTTGATTAAACGCTGAAAATAAAATAAAAGAGGGAGACAGGTTTTTCCTATTTTATCTTAGTTTGTTTTATTTCTCCCTCTCCTCTCGCTAGAAGCGTCGGACCTCCCGCCTCCCGCGCCCGTCTCAAACACAGAGGTCTCCCTCTCCGCAGCTGAGCACCCATGGCGCACGCCCGGCCTGTTAAATAGCCTGTAACCACTGTGTGACACAAACTCAGTGCTTCGGTCATTAAATAATGTCGGGCTCAGTTCAGGTTCGGACAGAAATATGCTGCCCGTGCCGCACTCTAACACACACACACACACACACACACACACACACACACACACACACACACACACACACACACGGAAAACCGGACATTATCATCAGTTTATAAAAACCCCCCGGACGCCCGGACGCCCCGGACGGCACGTGAAAAGTGGACATGTCCGGGCAAAAGAGGACGTTTGGTCAGCCTAAGATAATACAGAGGCTCAGGCTACGTTAGGCTACAGTAGGCTAACGTTAGCCATTAGCAACTGGATGCTGTGTTGTCATAACGTTATAGCCTATGTTACATTAGAGGCAAACTAAAAATACCTGTCCAGCAGAAACTCTGCGACCATCTTCTTTTTTAGCTCAGGATGAAGCTGCATCAGTCTTCGCCATCGCTCGAAAGCAGAGCCGATGTTGAGTTTTGGCTCTTGCAGCATCGAGTTCTCTCTTAGTGTTAGCTTTTTCTGCTATATTCTTTCTTTTGCCAACTGATTTCCCTGTTGGAGCAGCTGGAGGTGGAAGCGGTGGTCCGCATTTGTCGGCCATTTTTACGGAGAAAAGTTTATATCCACAAGCGTCCCTGTTACGAACGGTTACGTCAGTCGGAGGGCTCCACGTGGGAAAGACGGACAGGACGCTCGGCCAATCATTGCACTTGGATTCTTAGAACCATATGACAGTGGTATAATTCTGAGTTTGTATCTCTGGTGGAATTCACTTACATTTTAGTGTGCCATCAGCTTATTAATAGCATTTTAACCTAAACAAAGAAAAGCGTAACATTTCCAGAAAGGTAAGTGTCGCTTAAAAGCAAAGTCTTGTCCTGTTTGCAGAGTGGAATCACACACCGTAACTCCTTGTTAGTTGGATGGATCTACCTCCCAGTATTAGCTGCTTGACCTGCGGCACTAGTCAACCCAGTCTCATTCTGAAGTCCTCGAATACCAATTGCTTGGGCAGTTACTTCCACCTCAGACACCAAGCCATCCTTTCACGTCGGCGTGATACACAGCTGAGTGCCGTCAGTGTGCACCAAGTAGGGCAGGAAGGAGGAATGGTGGATGAGTCCAACAATCACCAACTTCCAGGCCGGTGTATGCTTCCTGTATGAATGTAAAGCCAAACCCTGATATTTTTTTCTAAACCTAACCATGTGCATGTCAGTATCAAAAAAGTACTGTTGTTTGACCCCCTGCCCTGAGGCTTCCCATGCAACTAAACGAAAGTCTTTTATCTCTTTTGCTGTCTCATGAATACTGTGCAACATCAAATGAATCCATATTATCCAGCCCTTCTTTCAGTTCTCTCTGTTAGACTCTCCTGATTAGATTGAACTGTTTTCTCTTGTTGAGTCCCAGAACATGTACAGTTCTGTTGAAAAAAAGTTACTACTAAAAATATCAGTACCAAAACTACCGTAGCAGCAGTAGTAATTGTCATCACAATGGAATAAAGGATTTAAAAGCTTTCTCTGGCTCTGAAACAGTAGATATATTTTCAACAGAGTAGAAACAAAACTGATAGTAAGGGGAAAAAAATACTGTTCTACTGTCAGTGTAAATGATCTTTCTTCTCACTGTAGTAAATCTCACTAACTGTATTGATCTTCCTTCCATCTGGAAATAAGTGGCTGATGTGAGAGAGCCTCCACCATGTTGTTTTTCTCTCACATCCGTCGCTGTTGTCTGTTGGCTGATTGCAGCGGCAGTAATAATCTCAATGTGATAGACCGCTCCTGGCTACGTTGGCCCCATTCCCCGGTGCGTGGACTTTATTATGATTATAGTCCCCCCAGGGCATGTGAGACTAAGATCTGCTCTGCAAATATGGAAGTATATTGATGGCAAAAGATTTGAGAGAAACAAGAAACAAACTCTGAGTGCTAGTGTTGAGAGTTGTGGTCATGCACGTGCTTGACTCTGAGTCTACTCTTTCAGTTTTCCCTAGCTGTTTGGGCAGATCCTGAGCAAGAGATTGCTTGATGATCAATTTTTTAAGAGATTGCTGGATTTTTTTGCCTTTATACCTCATTATTTAGCCTGCAGTTTCAACTATTGTCAGTGCTTGGATGTGTCCTGTAGATTGAGGGTCAGTCGAATCTTGATGATCAAACTGATCTCCTTACTGTTTTCTAGTTTATCCTTATTGTTATGTCGGGTTTGTGCCATGTTATTCCTAAAATATCATTCTGAATGTGGTCAGAGTCCAAAATAATTCCATAAAAAACATAGACAGAAGAAATAATGAGACCGGAAATGAAAATACGAAATCATTTTCCTATGAGTTGAATGTGATTTTAGTCATTTATTCTCAATGCATTTTGATTTTTAAGATGATTGAGACACCAAATACTGCTCTTTGTCTTCTTCTTTTGGCTAAAAAATGCCACTGTCCCAGCTTTTATTTTGAAAGTAATAGGATGAGTTGAACAGAATGACTTCCTGGTCAAATTGAACAGAAGGCTGTGCTTTCAGGATGAGTTTGCCAAACTGAGCACCAGCAGCTTTGATCATTACGAGCTCAAATGTAGTTACACAACCTGGTCTAACTTCGAAGTTGTCAAAATCCGGAGCTTTAACATCGGCATGATATGTGGCCGGTTGCTGTTATACTTTAATGATACTCGGTGGCATCAAGGGGAAATGTGGTGGGACAAGGATGAAAGTTAAGGTGGCAAAAGTCCGAGTAGGATGGGTGGGAGACATGGTGTCCCAGACTGGCAACAACCAACGCACCCAGTGTCCCTTTTGAGTAGTATCTGGACGTAGAAAGTCCATGACCAAATGTCGATATGTGACGAGGTCGGAGTGAGAATGTGTTGAGTTACACAATTACTTGTTGCTCAAAATATCTGTTACACACATGTCTCTGTTTGGACATATTGGTGCATGTGCGCTCTCAAACATTGGCTTGCAGGCTGAGTAGCACTCAAATTTGTTTTGTGCTCTCTTAAATATTTTGTGTTTGAATATACCCATGTCATGACTTCTCAAGAGCACTTAAAGGAGGTAGAAGGAAATAAATAAGTGAGCATGTACCCATTTTTTTCTCAACCTAAGCCTGCAATTTACTAACCGCCAATAAAGTAACCTAAAGACTCTGCTACGGTCCACTACCCCCATAACCTTTGACTCTTAAGTGTAAGGCACTGAGTGGTTCTTAAAGGCGAGCATCATTCTGAAAGCCAAAAAGCCTGACTGCTGCCAGCTGGATGAGGCACGTGCACATGGATCGTCTACAAAAGAGACGCCAGCGCTTAATCACACTGGGCAACGAAAACCAGTGTGATTCTTTCTAATTGTGGCTTTGCTAATTATGCACATCAAACCATGGGATATATACGCACCCTGCCCATCACCAGTCAAAGCTGACGAGCCTTATCATTGATTCAGAAGCCTGTTTCAGTATGCCAGTGTGGATGTTCTCCTTTGTGAATGTGCTGCCCGAACAGGTTAGCTCAACAGAAAACTCACGTCTGGCTGCAAATGCTGTCTGCCTTCATTAACTCGTTTCACTTTCATGGTTAAATCAACAGCTTTTCAAAGAAACTGCTTCAGTGGAGTATTTGTTGCACAGTCTACTGTCAGTCCACCTTGAATCAAGGTGAATCTACCTTCCCTTTGGGTATGTCACTAACCACATATCAATAATTCTGCTTGGCTCACAGAATCCCACAAGGCCTCTGCTGTCACACTTCAACTCTAAAATAACATGTCTCTTGATGCTGTCTTTGTCCTTGTCTTTACTGAGAGGGAGGCTCCTCTGTCCCCTGGGTGCACCTTCAGTTGTTTTACTGATAGCTCCAGACATAAAGAAAGTTTTATTGCTGTCAACATTCATCAAAAAATCATCTTTTGAGCACACTTTACCTGTACAACTCATTATCCCTCCGACCTCGTCACATATCAACATTTGGTCATGGACTTTCCACATCCAGATACAACGTGCAAGGTACCCTAGGTGCATTGGTTGCTGATGTTCTGGGACATCGTGTCAAGTTCTGCGAGGTACATGCACTGTATTCTTTCTTTCTTTTAAAGCATGTGGCTAGGTTTGGGGAAAATTTGGGGTTTGGCTTTAGAATCATCTTCTTATTTCAGTCTTCTTATGGGAAATGAACACTGGTCGATGGTTGTTGGACCCATCCACCACCCGTCCTAGTCAGATTTTCACCACCTTAACTTTCGTTATTGTCCCGCCACGTTTCCCCCTGAAGCCGCCGGACGCTGTTAACCTATAATAGCAACCTACCACGTATAATGCCGACATAAAAGGATGTCTTTTTTCGTCTGTGTCTGACACTGGAAGTCACTGACGAAGCATCGAATTTTGACGACTTCAGAATGAGACCAGATCAATCTGCAAGTCTTGAAAGATGGTTCTGGTGGATTACTTCTTCAAAGCTACAGCAGCTGTAGTCCACTTATACAACAGTTGCAATGGATTCCACCAACAACCCAAAAGTAAAAATGAATAAAAACATCTCAAAGCCATTTCTAATCCATTTTTTCCGCTGCTGATCCTTATCTAAACACTCTTGTCTCTCCACGACACAGTTCTGTGGTGTCCTCATAGCTTTAAAGTTATATTTAGCAAAACATTTTTTCTATCTATATGTTAAGAAGAGTATTTGAGATTCTGGAAATACCTTCAGGACAGTGCGCAGTGTGTAGGATTTAGTGGCATCTACTGGTGAGGTTGCAGATTGCAGCCAACTGATTCCTCTTACCTGACACCTCCATATGATGAGCCTACAGTAGCCTTCGGATATTGTAAAAAAAAAAAAAAAAACACAAAAGACCCTCTCTAGAGCCAGTTTAGTTTGTCCATTCTGGACAACTGTAGAGGCGGTGCAACATGACCATGGATGTATAAAGAGAACTTGATACAGCATTGGAAACAGGCTCCAATTCATCCCTATAAAAGTTGCTCATTAGCTTGATTTCCGCTGTATGAAATTACCCAGATCTTCGGCATCGTGGAGCCCATAGAGCAAGCGCAATACAGACTTACAGCTCTTCTAGACTTGTGATCAGACTAAGGTGTTGTGACCCTCAAAAAATGTATCCACTGAATTACAGATGTCTCTTTTGCCATGTTTGTCTATGGGATAAAAGTCTTTCTTAGCCCCTTGGCATCATGTGATGGACATGGAAGTTGTAATTCCATGTTTGGCCACTATGTGAAATTGGCTTAAACCTCCTGAAACCCAAACCTTTGTTTGGTATGCATTTTTAATTTCTCCTAGCTATGTGGGATCAGTAGAACCCTGTAAGTATAAAAAACTAAACATTGTCAATGATAATTAAGTCCCAATGTCCTTAAATGAGTACTTCCAACATAACCGTGTCTTAGCTTGTTACTGTTGCTATAATTGATCACATTTGTTGCCATATCAAACTACAAACATTATTAATCATAAATAAATAAGTTTCAAGCATAAAATGTTTTTGGACCTTGTCGACTTTTGTGTCAGGATCGGCTGCAGACTGACTTGGCGGAGATGGCTGCCATCTTGTTTTTACATGGATTAGTGTGATGTGCCCTTACTACCACTAGATGGCACAGAAGCAGTGTTGGGCAGTAGCGTCACTACAGTAGCGGACGTTTGTAGTTTAACTACATTTCTCAGTAGCTTGGTGGTAGCGTTGCCGTTTTCTGAATCAAGTAACTTCTCAGTAGTTAAGCTCTTTTACTGATCACTTAGCGCAGTAGCGTCCACAGAAGCTACATTTCCAAAATCATTTCTGAAGCTCAAACGAGGTGGGGATTTCTGTTATGGACTGAAATAAAACTGTCACCGCTACCACACAGAGTCACTTCCGCATGAACCTGACGGTGGACAGCCCTCCATTCTCAAACACCGCCGTTCCGACCCCCCCCCACTCCAAAATTGATTTTCAAGTCCATATCGAGTTTCCTGCATCAAACACTGCCGCCCGCTCTCCGGCCGCACTCGCACAATTCTGAAACTCGTCGTACTACAAAAGCTTGAAATGAACGTTCAACTCATTGTTTTTTATTGAAAATATGTCACTGTCTTCATTTATTATGTATAATTTCACTAGCAGCAGCAAATACATTTAAAGGAGACGCTTGTCAAGTCTTTTTATGTGCGCCGTCCATGGTGCTGAAATCCCCGCTGCAGCCG
Organism: Epinephelus lanceolatus; assembly: GCF_041903045.1. Classification (NCBI taxonomy): domain Eukaryota; kingdom Metazoa; phylum Chordata; class Actinopteri; order Perciformes; family Serranidae; genus Epinephelus; species Epinephelus lanceolatus. The sequence continues at coordinate 33,051,388 of NC_135752.1, forward strand.
CCGCTCCTGCTGACAGCAAACCGGGGGAGAAAAAAAGACATTTCTTTGCTCTGTGCTTTCAGAAAATAACCAGGGTTAGGGTAAGAAAGACCAACAGTCTGTACAGCAGTCCCACTGTGTTTGCCAGGGCATATCAGGCTGTGTGATTATGCGCAAAGATTGGTTTAACGCATTGGAGCAATTTCACTAATTTCAATTCAACATGGTCATTTGCTTAGAGGATTCAGCTGAAGCATAATGAGAGTTATATGTCATTAAGATGAAGTATTTGCTTGTTTTGTGGTTAATAATGCACATAATCCATTTGACCCCATCATGAATGGGATTTATATTTGTTCCTGCAGACAGAGGCAAAAGGATCAATGCGCAGCCTCCGTTTTCATTTGCGTCTGTCTCGTTCATTCAGACTTTGTAAACACGATTGGGATTTGTAGGGGACATTCATGTGTATGCTGCTCACTATACAATGTGTTTACTAAAATGTGTTTACTAGCCTCATTTCTAGTCACAACAAATCTCTTTACACTTAAAAAATACTTGTTTCAAGCAAATTTTCACTTGAAATAAGTATGAAAATCTGCCCATGGAGCAAGGTTTTTTTTTTTTGCTTGCAATAAGAAAAAAAAAAACTTGCTCCATTGACAGATTTTTTTCTACTTATTTCAAGTGAAAATCTTCCTGAAACAAGTGAAAATTGTCTAAAAACAAGTTACTTTTTAGGTGATGAGTCTTATTTCAATTGCAATGAGATTTGTTTTGACTAGAAATAAATATTCTTGGTAAGATTTTGAGTTTTTGCAGTGTACATACACATACATACACGCATGTACGTTTTTGACCATGTTGTGACTGTTTGAAGCAGGTCTTCATTCTTGCTGTTGTGGTTTGAGTCGTGTTGGGAGTTAGTGCAGCTCACTGTTCAATAAACAATTGAACTTAATTTTTTTACCTGCCTATCTGTTTGACTGACAGTTTTATTGATCAGGAAGATAACACTGACTTGGCACAAAGTTGGTTCAGTTTAGTAAAAGCTTGGATATAGTTGCACTAGTTACTTTCATTTTGCTGTAGCTTAGCTTGCTACATTTCTGAGGGTGATAGCTTTGATCTAGTGAAGCTTCATTTAATATTAGTGTAACTAGTAGCTTAGCTCACTACACTTTCCAAGTAGCTTGCCCAACACTGCACAGAAGTGTCCATGAACAAGGACAACAGGTCTGAGTTGAGTAGAGTGAAGTATAAGGTCAAGGAAACCCAAAATGTGATGTCCTCATATGAAGAAACAGGGTCTTAGGAGGATATAGCCTGGCACTGTTCCAGGGTGCCTGATCATGACAGGCTCTCTAAACCCAATGGTTATCAGGTTCAGTTGATTATACACTAATGAAAACCTTATTCTGAATATTATAGCCAGAGGACCTACCATATCCTAGACACTGCACCTTTTAGGTTTTCCACAGAATTCCCTGTATTCATTTTTAAGAAATTCGGATGCTTACCGCAGTGACTTTGATGTTATGGTAACACACGGGAGGCACAAAATGGGGTGAAATGATCAAAAGACAGGATGCTGCAAGGTTGGTTTGATAAGTCTCTATGGATGTTTTAGGATATACTGACATCTGAGACTGTAATTTACTGTTTTTCTCCTAATGCTTCAGATATGTGTCTGTTGTCAGACCTCAGACTCGAGCTCATTCAGGAAAGTATTCTCTTCCAAAATGCATACATCCATAAAAAGCATCCAATAAAGTCTCTTAGGGAGGATAGCAATTGTCCAGCACGCCTTGGAAAGATGATACATTAGTGCGCAGAGGTTGTAGATGGTGTTTGGAGGCTGTGGGGGTTGACGAGCAGTCCATTGGCTCCATCCATTAGCCTAATGTGTTCTTTTCCTCTGAATAGCCAATCCCTTCAATGCCCTGATGACTACTTTGTCATGTGTTGTTCTCTTTTCACCTCTCCATTGTGTTTGGGGAGATGAAACAGAAAATATTGCAATGTATTAGTGAATTATGCCTCCTCTACCAGACAATAACGGGTCATATTCCTTTTGTATCATTCCCTTTTTCACAGCCCTGTACTCTGCACTGAGAAGATGAAAGACTAAGATGCTAAAGTCAGCTGTTTCATTGCACCTATAAAGTGGATATACATCTTCTGCAGGTTTAACTTTATCCTTTAACTCTCTCTCCACACTGACTGGTTTGATCTTTTCCCTAGACGTGGCTTAGCTGAAGAGAATAAGGTTTGTATAATTGTGATAAATAAGTTTGGTGATGGTCACTGCATAATTGATTAGATACCAAAGCCTTTTTTAATTAAGATGAAACTAGAAGCTAAGTAAGCGCAGAGTTGTACAAATATAATGCAGTTTGTAATCAATGAGTATGAATGAGTCAGGTGCTGGAAGAATCCAAATTGAGAGAAGCATATTCCACACACCCAAATAAATTAGTAAAAGATTAAATGAGTGTAGCACTGTTATATTTATTACAGACTTGTTTCCAATCAGGGGGCCGCCACATGCAAGGCAAAAACAGCGAAAAACTAATTTACAGCTGTTAATTATATTTGTTGCTCAGCTTAGTTTCCAGTGAGAAATATCCCAGATCCACCGTAACAAAATAATGTCCCTGATTCTGCATTCGTTCATATGCCTGTGGAAGTGTCTTTACCATCTAACGGCATCCAGTGGCATCTGCTGCGGCCCCGACAACAACATATGCCTCACAGCTGTCGGCGCCACCGAAAGTTCCAGAGCTCACTGCTCCGGGTTTCAAACATGCAAACATGTGGTGATTAGCCATGCAAAGGAGAGACATCACACATTTTATGATGTAAGTGAGGATATCCCGCTCACCCCGGGAATGTCACTAAAATGTAGTTTCACTGGAAGACATGCAATCAAACATGCCAGATAACATGCTCTGAAAGTAAAGTAAGAACACAAGAGAAGGAGAAATACTGTCTTAAGTAGTAAGTTAGAATCTACATATTTGTTTCTGTGTTAAACCTGCTTATATGTTTATAGTCTTCCTGGTGTTGTGGCTCCAGGCATGGCGATGACTATGTTTACATGCACACAGATATTCCACTATTATTCTGAATATGACAATATTCTGAACTCAATGTTGGTCATGTAAACAGCATATTCTGTTTGGATATTCAGAATCAGGCCTTTTTTTGAATGAAGCATTTTCTGATTATGATATGTAGGATATTGGGGCGTCGGTAGCATAGTGGATAGTGCCGGCGCCCCATGTACAGAGGCATCGCCTCGCTGCAGCAGCCACGGGTTCGAATCCGGCTCACAGCCCTTTGCTGCATGTCAGTCCCCACTCTCTCTCTGTCTCCCCATTTCACTCTCTGTCCTGTCAATAAAGGCAAAAAGCCCATAAAAATAAATAAATAAAAAAAAAAAGATATGTAGGATATGCCTGTAGTATTCGGGCATTATTTGGATATGTTACAGTGAATTCAGAACATGCATCTCAAATGGGCAAGGTTCCCACGGTCATGGAAAACCTGGAAAAGTCATAGAATTGGTAAAAATCATTGAAAGGTTCGGAAAAGTTGGGGCACCCATAAGCACATCTGGTAGAGCAGTCACCCCACAAGGGGCTGTGTCCTTGCCACAGCAGCCACGGGCTCAATTCCAACTCATGTCCCTTGGCTGCATGTCATTCCCCCTTTCATGCTATAGCTGTCCTATCAAATAAAGGCAATAAGCCCCCCAAAAAATATCTAAAAAAAAAAAAAGGTTTTGGAAAAGTCACAGATAATTGGTGAATTGGTGACTCTAACTTGTCTAGAGGTGTGAATGTGAGTGTGAATGTTTGTCTGTCTCTGTGTGTCAGCCCTGTGACAGTCTGGTGACCTGTAGGCTCCAGCCCCCTGCGACCCTCAAGAGGATAAGCAGTTATGAAAATGGATGGATGGATGGATGGATGGATGGATGGATGGATGGAAATGTAAATTATCCTTGAAAAGAGTTTGAATCCAATATGTTTGAAAGTTGCCAGGTGAGTAGGGCGAGAGGATCTTTATTTTGTTGTGGGTCCTTGAAAAGTCATGGGAAAGTTTTGAGATTTTGTCCATGAAAATGTGTAGGAACCCTGACTGGGGCTTTTAACTGGGGTTTGTGACATGCTTGTTGCCTATTTCCAAGTCAACATTTGTACGTAGGGCCCATGTGGGTAGTAAATGGGCTGAAAATGGGGCCCTATATTGGATGGTTCATGTATTCCATGTTGGCCCTATACCAATTGCCCACATGGGTGGGTCTGCCCAAGCGGGGCCCCATTTGCGTCATGCTAGGGCTACCTGGGTACAAAGTGGGCATGGATCCAAAATGGGCATCTTATCTGGAGCCCACCTGGGTAAACACACCCATGTGGGCAAATGTCATGGGGCCAATATGGAATCTGGCTGGGTTGCGGTCAACTCTGTGCTTTGTCATGGATGCGTTGTACACAAACCACCTAGCCAACAGTTTAAGGCTGGTGTAGAGATGCATGCTAAAAAGAAAAGCCCACATTTCTAGTCACAAGGAGAAACACACCTACTGTTAAACACTATGAAATACTTGAATAGTCAGGATTTTGGATGCCTGCAAATATCACAGTGTCAATTTTTTCAAGAAGGTGGTTGAAGGAATGAAAGAGGAAGGCTGTGTTTGCTGGGTCGGTCGAACAAGTCCGTCACTGGTGGAAAACTGAGAAAATCTGATTTTTACGCAAAGAACCAAAAGGGCACAAGCAGCTCTAGCCGTTCCACTTTTCCTTATGGTAACATGATAAACAACATGTATGCACAGCTGCATGTAAACCAGAATATAAGTGGAATATTCTTTTTCATTGGCCATGTATATAGCTTAGTAGGAATAGTGTCTTTTTTGGAATATGGGAAAAGTCTGAATATTATTTTGCATGTAAAAGTAGTCAATGACTGTCTCTTGGTCACTGGTCGGTAACTAAGTAGCAAATGTTAGCATGCTAACACACTAAACTAAGATGGTGAACAGACATGGGGGAAAGTCACACATGTGCAAGTCACAACCAAGTCTCAAGTCTTTACCTTCAAGTCTCAAGCAAGTCCCAACTTAGTTGTGGTGAGAATCAAGCAAGTCAAGTCAAGTCCCTGCTATAAGTCAAGCAAGTCAATTCTAGTCATTGCTCTGGTCAAGCAAGTCACAAGTCAAGTCATATGTCACATACAGCAAACATCTCCTCATGATCCACTAGCTACATGTCCTCTGAATATGCTGTGAAAAAGTCCGGTCTCAGTAGGCAGCCCAGGCTCCGCAAATGGCAACAAAAACATTTGGGTCCAGGCTGCACCAACCAGCCAGCGCGAGACCAGCAAAAGCAAACACACACGTGAACGCGGTGCACAGAGAGGCAGTTAGAGCTACAGGCTACAATGAGGCTAAAAACAGAGTTCAAGTGACGTTCTTCCGAACTACTTTTTAGGCCCGAGCTTCAGGACACTTTGATCACTACGGAAGAGCAGTATGGAGATATTTTGTGGTTTCAGTTAAGTGTTTTTGGATGCACGAGCTAGCTCCGTTGTGTTTGATAACATTGTTGAACATAAACAGAAGTGACGCCCAACGCTGCTTAGTGTGCCTTTAATATTGAATTAAAGCCAAGTCCTTTCGAGTCATCTGTCTCAAGTCAAAGTCGACTCTTTTATCAGCGTTAGTCAAGTAAGTCTCAAGTCATCATATTTGCGACTCGAGTCTGACTCGAGTCAAGTCATGTGACTCAAGTCCCCCATCTCTGATGGTGAACATGGTAAGCATTATCCCTGCCTAACATCAGTGTGTTAATGTTGTCATTGAGCATGTTAGCATTTAGCTCAAAGCACCAGTGTGCTTTAGCTGCTAGCATGGCTTAAGATTCTCCAACAAAATTTGAAAAGCACAGCAAGAGGACACCAGCACCCACACACAAAACTCCAGGGCTGCCAAAAAGTGTTGTACAATATGTCTGAAAATAATGAGTGCCAGGTTCAGCAGCCCATTACTACCAAGTTGTCCGTGTGGACAAGAAATAGGCGCCCAAAATTTGAGAATCTCTGCAGGGATTTAATTATCAGAAACAGCAGTTTTTGTGTTTGTGTGTTTGAGACTATTTCAGCAAGCCACCTTTGGGAGCATTGAGGTGAGGAAGATTTTTCTTGGCTGAGCATCAAAGATTGTTATGCAGCTGTAGGCAGATATATGGTACAACCCTCCTGTTATGATAAGCTGGAACATACCACCACTTATTTTGTGCGTGATGCCTGAGATGAAACTTTTTGTCTTTCCCCGATCCCTAAGCGCTCGCTGGGTAAGCCGGTTTGCCATATCTAAATGATGATATTATTTTCAGTTGGTCTGGAAAAAGGGAGGTTTGTTAAACTGGGGTTTAGAGGAGATATTTCTGCCTTATGCGCTCCAGGCAGTGAAGAGGCATCTGACGTGTATGTGTGTGTGTGTGTGTGAGTTTGTGCAAGGGGAAGCCTGCGATCTCAGGAGCCTCAGAGAAGAAAAATATTCCCCCCAGAGAAGAAGAAGGAACAGCTGAGACTAATTCATCGGATTACCTGGCAGCTGGGGAAAAAGTAACACGCCAAATAACCCAAGAGTTTTGCTGTGTAATTGCTTCCATTTGCAATTCATATTTGTGTCTGTGTGTGAGTGTGTGTGGAGTGTGGGACCGTGTATTTCACAGGTGTGGTGGTTGGTTGCAAAAACAAAACTACTTTCATTTCAGGGCACGTCTCTTCACTTTGTTAAGCTCAAGAGTTTTGTGCCTGCCAGCGTGATAGACAGTCAATCGAGCACATTTAACAACCTGCACCTGAATGAGGTAAAAGGTTGTTTTTGCCAGAAGAAGAAAAGCAGCAGCAGGGTCATTTGGATCGACCAGGTGAGATTCCTGTTTTAGTCATCCAATGACTTTGTGACAAAGACATTTTAAAACATCTGAAGACTGATTTTTTTCAGGTAGAAAAGGGAAATGCCTTTCTTTTTTCCGTAAGGCATTTGAAGGAATTCTTTTGCATAATCAGATGCTTTTTTTTCCTTTTAATTTCTGTTATTGGAACGTATCGGTGTGGGTAACAGTGTGTTCTTGCAGCAAAATGTGGTTGCAAATTGGTTTAAACTAATAAGTTTCTTTAAAAAAACAAACTTTATTTCCTTAGTGAAAATAAGTTAAGACCTTATTATAGTGTTATTCTCCCAGTATGAGAGGTGATTTTTAAGCAACATTTGAAATGTCGCAAAAAAGAAATGTAATTTAGATGCAATTCCACCAACTGGTTTGGAATGAATAAACTAGGCTGTAGTTTCATCTGGAGATGTCAGAAAAGGTTATGCTTACACATGGCTGTAATCCAGCAGTAAACGGCACAAAAGGAGTACAATCTGGATCAGAAACAAGCCACCTTTGCCATCTAACCAGGGCCCCAAGAAGTGCACCAGGCTCTGAAGCCAATTTCCGTAGTAGCCAAACAGTTGATTCACAACTTGAAGGTCTGCCACACTGTGTCTTTGTGCCCCAAAATACTTTTTCCCCATTGACTTACAATGTAAAAGACACATTTGTAAATCAGTGGATACATTTTTTTGAACGTCACAACCAGTAGGAAGATGCTTGGATTTAGAGATTTTGGTCCAATAACTCTGCACGTTTAAATAATTTCCCTCAAGTTATTAGAGGGCTAAACTAGAGGTTAGTTTCTCAGCTTGCAAAAGGTGCTACCGCACTTGCTCTACAGACCCAATCCTGCAGAAGAATTGGGTTATTTTATACTGGGGAGTTGAGAAATTAGCTATCTAGCCATTTCCAAGACAGCGGGTGCACAGCAGTGCAGTGGATTCTCAGCTACCAGCGACTGGTGTACTTACTAACTTTTGAAAGTTTGTAGTGAGGTACAGTTGACTGTTTTGCTTGCTGTTCCCAGCATAGTGATCAAACTGGTTAGAAAATAACTGCTCAAAAAATACCCAACAGCAGCCTCTTTTCCTTGGAGGACATTTATGTCAGCAGGTGCAGAAGCCCAGAGGCTGCGAGGCTTATGAAAGCTCTGGCTTATAGCTTACTGCATGTGGCTGTTAATGCACCATTATGCACTTTAACATGCTGCTTGGTTTTATAAGTATGTGTTGTATTTATTTATTGTAGGCTTTTAGGTTATTTAATTATTTATTATTGTTCTATCTTAATGTTATTTATTCTGTACACATCCGGACCTGGGTAACGAATTTCATTCCCTCGTTAACGTGTTTCACTGAAAATAAACTGAACCTTGAAAGTTGGGCCTTGAACCCTTTTGGCTTTTTGATCAGCTTTCATCAGAATAAACAGGGCCCCGCCTCGAACGCATGCTGTATCCAGTTTTCTTTATACATCCATGCATCTTACCCATCTATGAGAGAAAAACGGGGCGACGTCATCAGTCAAGAATTTGTATCAATCGGGTAAATTTTAAGTTTTCTTTCATGCCATTTTTCATGCTGTCCAGAGTCGAAGACAAATCAATGTAAAAATTCTGAATGCTTGAATAAACAGCAGAAACAGCTGATCAGTCATTTGGATTGTGTTCGCTAGGTCAGAACCCATTTGGCAAAGGCGTTTCTGTATCCCATTTAGCGCAAGAGAGTGCCCTGTTAAACTACATGTACTATATTGTAAACAGGGCAGTCTATTGCACACTACATGAGAAGACATGTTGTCCCTTGGCGATCCTATCTTAAAACCTCTACAATAATACATTAGTCATACACCGTCTGAACACTGCCTCTAATGTTGTTATATTAATTGATGAAAATTGAAGTCAGTAACAGTCAGCTCAAACATCTTAGATTAATTTAGGCAGCTTGTCAACATCAACATCGACCGTGAAGCAGCTAGGTCAGCTAATTGTCCGCTGCTACAACATTGAAACATATCTAGAAGTGCTATAAGTTTAATGTCTGTGACGTTTTCCTTTCGCTTTCTTCTCTCTGTCTGCTTGTCCTAAGATGCTTATTGGATAGTCTCAACTGTGGCAGCAATCTTCAACATTTGATGCATTCATCAGATTCACTCCAAACTCCAAGCATTCTCCATATTCTTATACTCTTTGTGGAAAAACTTAGACCGTAACAAATACTATAGGGAGACAATAAGAAGTCAGTCAGTAGGAGACGTTCAGTTTGATCAGTCCACTCAATGGTCTGGCAAAATAAGGGTTCTTAACAGTATATCCAGGATAAAGAGGGCTTTAATGTAGTCCACTCATACGGTCGGTATTACAGTCAATAAGCCTTCGTCAATCTGACTCAAATCTAATCTGATCCCTTTTCAAGCAACTGTGGGAATCATCCAATGCAAGCAGTCTGTAGTGTCAGCGAGTCCATCGTCTGACTCATTTCACTCGACCAGAAGTTGGTGAAGATTCTCAGTCATCCAGGCTTCTTGATGGATGGCATAAAATAAGCCATCTACGTCAAACTAGGATGGCCATTGTTAAACAGAGGAGGTAGCCTGAGACACCACTTATCACCCACCTACAGTGCAGTCTTGGGATCCCTTCCCAGATGACTTAACACCCATTCACACCTGGACCCATCTGACCCTAATGACACACAAGATGACCAGATGGGTCAGTGACTCACATGTGAGCTCAACAACTCTGTAAGGGTTCACACCCACACAGAATTTAAAGCTTGCGATTCTGCACCAGAGCTGAAGATGCCTCCTGGATGAGAGACGAAACATCTTCAAGAAAGTCAAGCAAGTCCAGTTGCCTACGATGTAGCATGATGATATAGATTGTTGAAAGACCCAAAGACAAGTGAAATCATCAGAATGTTCACGTCACCCATGTGTGAGTGAAGTCAGGGCTCCTTCGGATTATGGTCCAGTTTCCCAAGTTGGTAAGTCAGTCTTCCAACTTTGGGGTGTTCATGAGCTTTAAGTTGTAATGTAGAAACAATACAGATGCTACAAAGATGTGTTGTATTTTATTGCCCAGTTTGAAGCTTTATGTTACAAAGTCATTTTGTCCCAGACTTGTTGCTGCACCAGTTCATCCCCTAAAACTACTCAAATTTTGCTATACCTGACTACTGCTAATAAATTACGTTCCTAACTAATCTTGGTCACTCCACATGTACAGTACTAACGGTTACAACCTCATACCATATTACAAATTACAACTGAGCAACAAATTGACATGCAATGTGTGTATTAATAAAAAAAAGTTTGTCACCATCAACTGAAAATTTACTTTGTCCACAATGTGTCTGCATATATCCTCCTGAGACCCGAACTTTTGTGTGATATATATTTTCGATTTCTTCTAGCTATTTGCAATCAAGCACATCCTCTAAAAGATGTAGTATGTTTATGCTTTTGTGTGTTCTTCTAGTGTTCAATTGAAAACCAAATTAGCTCGGACCTCCAGGTTTGCTGCTAAATGCTTTGCATTGAGGTGATATTTTAGGCTTGAATAAGGGCCTGTTTCTATGGGTCCGTATATTTCTGAATATATATCTATATATATCTGTGTTTTTTATCTTTGCGTTTGCACCTATCATTTACACGTAACCGGCGTTTTTCTTGACGAAAACGGAGATCTTCAAAAACAGCTTCCAAACTGAAAGTTTTTAAAAAATATCTGTTTCAATGGAGACGTGTAAACAGGATGGTCGGAGATTTTGGAAAATGATGACATTGCAACCCAGTTCACATATGCCCATTAGGTGCCCGGGAACCACGACAACAATGGCGGATATATGCCGGGTTGTATACCTTTTGTTAGCACTTTTGGGCTGCCGTTTTCGTGTAAACAGGGATATCGTTTTCACAACTGATAAACCCGGAATTTTTTTATATGGGATAAATAAAAATCCATTTTTATTTGTATCGGTATCCGTGTAAACAAGGCCTAAATCCGATGGTATGAAAATTCCTCACTGCAGACATTGCACAGAACGGTGCTCCTATCAAGAGTTTCATCTGGGTGTTTTTTAAAAGTAAATGTTCCATTGATGGGGCCAAGCAGCATCATCTTATCTGCCTTCATCATGTGACAAAGCCACTGTGGCCTTGATAACGCACAGGGTCAAAGGGCACCACAGAAGGCGATTAATCAGCATTAATTATTTTAAAGCGTCATTTTGTCTGTGACTGATTAATCAAAATTAACATGTTATTCTGACAGCCCTAATTTACACATATCTAACTAGTTAGTATCACACAGCAATTTTACACTTTTCTCACAGCAGACATATTTCCTGTATTGGCAGGAAAAGCATAGGTGTCACTAATAACATTAACCATGTCTCAGTTCTATTCAAGTGTCTTAGTAAGCCATGACAGTGTGACAACGATCCAGCATTCACACTATCGGGACACTGAAACTGAAGCATTTCAATGGAATTCAGCATCATTAAATGTTTTACACTTGTGCTTTTCCTACTGTAAAATATCTGCAGTGAAAAAGCCTCATTGTCCCAGTCCTGCACTGCAGTCCTCAGTGTACCTGTTCCCAGCTGTCGCCATTATCCCAGCACACCTGCTTCCAATTCCCTAATCAGCTCCCCAGTATATATCCAAGCTGCAGCTCAGTGTTCTGGTCCTGTTCTCCTGCCTCCCTTGTGTTTCTGACCCCTCGCCTGTCCTTTGGAGTTCCTGTCTGCTTGTTAATGCCCTTCTGAACCTGCCTGTTCTGCCTGTGAGCCCTGTTGCTGACCTGTACCTTGTTTTTTTGACCAAGTTAGCCTTTCCTTTATCTTACTGAGTGTGAGTCGTGCCTTTGAGGCCTCACTCTGTGTTACTGAGCACAGAAGACTGGATACTGAATCTGTGAAGTACAACAGCAAAACCAAGACAACATATATCAAATTATTATATGCATGTTTAGATTTCAGAATAATCTACTGTAGCACAGGGCATTAAAACTACATTTAAAGGAATGATTCATTGTTATTTCCTGAAAAATTGAGAGACCAGCACAGATTGACTTAATGCACAGAAGTACGGATAATTTATCTCCATAAAACCACGGCCAGCTTTCTAATTTCCTCTAATCCTCGTTGAGCTCACCACTTGTCCAAATTTAGAAATGTCTGTCCGCCTCAACGGAAGCAACCGAGCAGCTCAATACTTTTAAGGTGTGAGGAGTGAGGGATACAGTAACCTTAGAGTGTTGTGAAATAGTGGATTCTGTTTTAAGGCAGAAGTTGCTTTGATATTGCCCAAGGAATATTGTCTGACAAGCGTGTGTGTTTGTTTGGAGTTCAGCTCAAGGATACTGAATGTATTTGACTTCTATGGAGCATACCTAAGGCCCTGGAAAATACACTCCTCATAAGCAAGTCAAGTTTGAATTAACTCGAGCTATGTAGGATACGGCACTAAGTGGACCACAGGAGAATTGAATGTTCGGTTCACCATTCAGTCAGTTATAGAACATTTAATGCCACTGCTGATGAGCTAAATGTCATTGGGTGAGAAGGGGGAAATGAATAATGCAGAAACAGTGTTAAAAACAAATCCTTCTCATGAATGAAAAACATCCCTCAAAAAAGTTTGTTGTGGGTGCCTGGTGGCTTTGTGTCTAGAGCAGGCGTGCCATATACGTGTACATAGGCAATGTCCTTGCCGCAGCGGCCGCGTGTTCCATTTCAGCCTGCAGCTCTTTGCTGCATGTCATCCCCTCTTTGTCTCCCTCTGTCACATTTAGACTGCCCTAGCTAATAAAGGGAAAAGTAATATAATAATAAAAATAAATTGCATTAAAAACTTACTGAATTGTTTTTGTTTGCTGAGGAAATAATTTCAATGTTACAAGATAACAGTGTTAAGTTGGATATGTTTACTTTAAAGGTACAGTGTGTAAGATTTAGGGGGATCTAGTGGCATCTAGTGGTGAGGATTGCAAATTGAAACCATCTGAAATTTCTTCCAGTTAGACTTCCTTCAGTGTTTTTCAGGAGGGTTTTACTGGGAGCCGAATTATCCACAGAGGTCTCTTACTCAATAAAACAAACAGACCCGTTGACGAATACCAGTAAAAGTACTGAATGAAGTACTTTCACGTGACAAATCAATGTTTCTCCGATGATGTTCAGCAAGTTGGAGACAGGTCGTTTGCTTAGCACCTGCTCATGTGTGCTCACCTTTTTTCTCTGATGTCTTAAGATCCAGAGGTTCAGGATGTTTTTACTGAGAGATGAATTATCTGCAGAGGTTTCTTCTTCTCCAAAACAATTAGACCAAGGGATCAAAATAAGTAGAAACAGTAAATAAAGCAATTTCATGCAACAAATCAGCATTTTTCCAACACTGTTCAACAAAAACCAGACAGGCTGCTAGCCCAGCACCAGCTTATGTGTCATAACCTTGTTTTTCTAATAATTTCAGATCCAGACATTCAGGCAACCTGGTCCCACTCCAAAGTCGTCAAAACAGACCCGGTGATGAGTGGCTAATGCAAAAACACAAATGACCCTATCTAGAGCCAGTGTGTAGCCCTTTTTAGATAGGAATTGTGCAAATTTGCAGGAAAGCCCAATCAGTCTTCGTTCAGCATTGGCAGTGTAAAAATAAAATCGGGGAGTGCAGCAAAATGCCGCCTGCCTACTTCTGTTTATACAGAATGCGCCTTTTTTGGGGCAGTGGGGGGCGTGAGCAAGTAACAAAATGTGTAGCTCAGCGTGTGATGTAAACAGTGACGTGGGAGGGAAGCCGCGGCTACTCAGACGGCGATTCTCTCGTAAATCTGCCCGTCGTTCACCGTCCCCGTCATCTGACGATTAATGGCCTCTTCGTTTGCGAGGACAAGGAGGGCGCGCAATTCCTTGTCTCCCCAGTTGCTCATCTTTACAGTGTCTGTCAGGTTTGTGTTTCCCTCTTGCTACTAGCTGCTCATTCCTGCTATCAGCTGTTTATCCACCGCCAGTGGCTCCCACGTGCGGCGTCACTGTGTGTATAAACGCTCGCAGCTTGCCGGCAAAACAGCCCAACATTCGCGGAAAATCTGGCAGTGTAAAAGGGGCTTTTGGTTTGTCTGTTCTGGGCTACTGTAGAAACATGGTGGTGCAACATGGCAGTCTCCATAGATGAGGACCTGCTCCCTATGTAGATTTCAACCTCTCATTTAAGGTAACAAAAACACAACAATTCTCATTTTCGGGTGATTACAAAACTTGTTATATTCAATTTCTACCAATATATCCCACTAAATCCTACACACTGAACCTTTGAGTGTACTTTATGACGTCTCTAATGTTATCCAATATGGCCTTATGCCATAATCCCAGTCTGTGCATCATGCTGGTATATTAAACAGGGAGACTGTGTTAGAGCTGCTGGGCCTGAGTTCAAGTCTCAGCATCCTGACCTTTTGACGTTTTGTCCTCAGGAGGATCAACAGAAAATCACACAGGTCACGATGCTGCCAGCCTCTGATCCATTTTGTCTTTCTTCCACTCCAGAGCATCAGTGGTGAAGTAAAGTCATATCAGCGGTTCATTTAGCAGCTGCTCGGGAATTCTTTATAGGATCTCCTCAGCTCTGTGACCTTTAAAAAGTAGGCCACAGACATAAGACTGAGGTTTCCCACAAGCACGGCAGCCTTTACCAGCTTTTCAAAAGCGGCGATGAAACCCTCTTTCATATTTACATGAAAAAAAATGTTGGATGAGATCACTATCTTATCACAGCCAATGCCTCTCTTTAACACTTCAGACGCCTACGAGCCATTTCTGCTCCAAGGAGTGAAACATACTCGTCCAGTCTTTAAGCTTTTGTTATGTTTTTGTTTTCCTCCAGTTCAGCGTGACATCATCCTCCTGGGAAAATCAATTTATAGCGAGGCTCTATACTGGAGAGAACAATGCATGAGCACGACCACAAAGATACAAAAATACTCTAGACCTGTGGATAGAAATACAGGGAAAGACTGGAGACTGGAGAATTGACTGACCAGAGTGGAGCGAATATTTCAAATTACAAACACAGTGCTGACTTTAAGTCTCACGGTGAGAGCTGTCTCGCGGCGTCCCCTTGAAGCTTGAATGCCAGAGGTTTTCACCACTTTGAAGAACCTCTCATTGTTCTTTTTCAAGCAGCAGTCAGTGGCCGTGTGTGTGTCTGTGTGTTTTTGGTGCCAACTGGGCGAAAGAGCAGAGCGTGGTTATTATACTCTACTCCTGCCCATCTGTGTCGGCCATCTGTAACATCAACTTCACACTGCGTTCGCATCCTAACTCCAGTGTTGGCTTCCTACCGGAGCCCAGGGCATATAGAGCATTAGCATAATATCCTACATAAAGTAGTGCTCATTGATTTTATTTATTTAGTTAGTTTTTGGCCGCTTGGGGGCAGTGGAACAAGCTGTTCATACAACACTGACATATTCTAACTTGTTAGCAGACAGCTGGATTTACAGATCCAGAGGACACAGAGCAATGTTAGCATTCATTTGGAGTGTGTGTCCACATGTCAATATTTTCCTCTCTTTATTTACTGCGTTGGTCTCTATACCTGCTGCACAGTATGAATGTTTGCGCTTGACGATGTATATGCAAACACTTATAGGAGCTGCAGGAAACTGCTCAGACGTTCTTATATTGGTGGTTCCATCAGTCGTTAGTCCAAAGAATGTGCGCTCAGAATTTGTCTCTGGACTGCATGTGCCAAAATTTATAATATTTCATTATGAATGGTTTATGAGTGAGGGTAGAATGGAGCGTGAGATGGATCAGCAGTTGGGTGTGGCTTCTGCAGTGATGCAGGTGCTGACCGAACCATCGTGGTGAAGACAGAGCTGAGCCAGAAGGCGAAGTCCCAACCCTCACCTATGGTCATGAAATCCAGGAAATGACTGAAAGAATGAGATCGCAGATACAAGCAGCCAAAATGAGTTTCCTCCGTGGGGTGTCTGGGCTCAGCCTTAGAGATAGAGTAAGGAGCTCGGACATCTGGAGGGAGCTCGGAGTAGAGCCACTGCTTCTTTACGTCGAAAGGGGTCAGTTGAGGTGGTTCGGGCATCTGATCAGGATCCTCCTGGGCGCCTTCTGTTAGAGGTGTTCTAGGCACGTCCAACTAGTTGGAGGCCCCGGGGCAGACCCAGAACACGTTGGAGGGATTACATATCTCATCTGGCCTGGGAACGCCTTGGGGTCCCCAGGAGGGGCTGGAAAGCATTGCTAGGGAGAGGGTAGTCTCGCCACCAGACAATCAGAGATCTCCGCCTTCTGATAGTCTGGGGACACTCCTTTCTAAAGTGTGTTTAACACACCGGCGAAAACAGCCGGCAACAAAGCAACGCCTCTTGCATTTTTGAAAAGGACACGCCTTCTCGGAAATGTGCGCTCCCCCTTTTCTCGTCCGCAAGGAAACAAACACACAGAAAGCTTGAAAATGGATGCTGAGAGATTTAACTCCGTTTTATCAAACGTGTGCTCATCCGTGAAGAAAATATTTTTTCCAGCGGATGTCTTAGTTACAACATGATTGAGCTAACTGGAGTAGTTTCATGCCGTATCCGACAACAGGAGGCTTTTAACAGATGATGTCCTGTTGTTAGCTTTGCTGCTGCTGTTAGCTGTCCCTGTCAGCTGCAGCCACTGATGCTTTCTAGACATCGTGATTTCCTAAAACTGAATAAATACCACACATAGCAACACAAAACTGCTTTGCTAGCTCAATCATGTTGTAACTAAGATATCCGCTGGAAAAGATATTTTTTTCACGGACCGTTTAATGAGTTATTACCTATTACAGACACTGCTAACGGCTAACGGGGCTAACAGCTAACGGTTAGCCCAGCTAAACGTGCACACAGAAATAGTAATGTTTGTTCAATCATTGTGTTTATAGACTTTACAAACATCAGATTAGTCCAAACGGTGATACAGTGATGTGAAAAATGTGATATATAGGCTATATAAATATATATATATATATATATATATATATATATATATATATATATATATATATATATATAGCTAAAAGCTCTGCTGGTTTTCTACCTGGAAGTATTTGTAAACAACAAGGCGATTCCCTCTAACGTTATAGTCTGGCCGGACAGATGAGTCATGGCCTTGTAAAAGATTATGTTTGTTTCTTTTGGTTGGTGAAAATGTGTCGCTGCAAACGCGACAAACATCCACTGAACTTTGATGGCGTTTTCTGCGAGCGCAGCTGAGCCATTTTGTACCGCTACACGTGTTTCTAGTGGGACTATGTTTACAAGCACAAGAGTTCAGCGAGCCACCGAAGGACCAGCCTGCAGATTTACTATTGGTTCTGCAACATAGGGAGTTTTTTTAAACTCTGAAATTGTATCCGCCCATCTAAACACAAAATCAGGGAGAAAGTCATCAGTCTTTAGTTAAGCAAAGCATCTAAAGACTGACTTGTGAGTCTAGGGAGAGGGACGTCTGGGGTGCTTTGCTTGGCCTGCTGCCCCTGCGACCCGGCCCCGGATAAGCGGATGAAGATGGATGGATGGATGGATGGATGGATGGATGGATGGATGGATGGATGGATGGACGGATGGACGGATGGACGGATGGATCATGAATGGTGTTGGACATCCAGTAGTTTTTTCACTGAAGTCATTCACATCCACTGCATAGGCAAATCATGTGTCTGCTTGTTGTCAACCACATCACTAGAGAGTTAAAACTTAAAGCATTATAGCTCCCACTATACGACAAATCTACCCCTGACCTTTGCCCTTTGACCTGTAAGAATGATGTCACGTCAGATCGGAGGATTTAATCAAATTTGCACATTTTAAACATCTTTTTTTTCCAAACATGTTCAGACATCCCCATAGTTGACTATTTACAGACTGTTGTTCCACCCCTTGTCAGTAGGGTTTGCTGCAGCACCCTCAGCACCTACCTTCCTGCGTCCATGCTAAAACACTCTGTAGTACTGAGAGGAACTGCAGAAATAACCAACCAGAATTTAGTCAACCTTTTAAGTCATACATTGGGATTTTCCCCTGCTATTACTGTCTCTGAACACGTTTCTTTAATATGTTTTATTAGAATTCTTATATTGGGTTTTTATATTAATAGGCCTATAAATATTTTTAGATTAGCTTTATTATAATCTTATAGTTGTATTATCTTTAATTTGTTTCAAGTTATTGATCTTTTTTTTGCACTATTACATCCTGGGGCATCTGTGGACTGGGAGAACTCTTTTGGGGTTTCTTGTATTACTTATATGCCATTTTCTAGACTTGGGTTGGATCAGGATTTATTGCTGTCATGTGTCCCAAACCACCTTTAAACCCACAAGTTTTTTAAGGGTGCGGAGGCTGCACTCCATGCAATACTTTTCAGAAGTTCCTAAACTCCGTTTGGAACTTTGATGGCAAAGTTGTCACATTTTACGCTGTGTAATTACCTGTGTCTCACAAAAAGTAACTCAGAGCATTCAAGCGAGTAATTGTTTCCCTCTGTGAATACACACACGTATCATTTTGAAAAGAAATCTCTGCTTGGCTCAGGTACAGCTCACTGAGGCAGATCTCGCCCACAGAAAGGTGCCAGAGGGGCAAAGCTAACACAGGTGCAGTCGTGTGCAAACACATACAGTAATAGTGTCTTTTAGCGTCTCTGTGTGCATCTTTCAGTTGTTTACGTGTCCTGTTACTGTGACCTGGCTGAAAATCCATTCAAGCATACACACTTCCTGAATGTCAGGTACCAATTTGGGGGAAGTCGAAACCATTAACCCTCAACTGGAGTGTATCCACTTTGATTCGTGCTAAGCGTCTGTGAGTGCTGGATACACCTGCATTTCAGTGTGCAAGTGTACGTACAGTTGCCTCTGTGTATGTATGGAAGTCTGTGTGTGTGTGTGTGTGTGTGTGTGTGTGTGTGTGTGTGTGTGTGTAGTGTGTATTTACAGCCTGGATAATGGGGTCCCCCGTGTACAATTAAGTCTCCTCTGTCCATCTGTCCACTAGCTCTTATCTGTAGTTGCGTAAGTTTCCATTATTGCATCTTTCACCCTTGTAATTACAGGAAACATACATTTGACATGTTAAACCCTGGCTGTATGTCACTTATATTTTGGAGGAGATATATTATGTGTGTTTTCCTGCCTGTTTTCTGTCACACCTGTCTTCCGTCAGTCTCGTTAGTCCTTCCCTGTTCCCAGAGTCTTCCCTTCACACCTGTCCTGTATTAGTTGTTTGCTCCACCCTAGAGGCCGTTTACACGTCGCCGGCTATTTTCATAAACGGACATTTCACCATCTCCGTTTTCAAAAAGATCTTCGTTTACACTTACCCGTGTATATATACACAAGAGCATGCCAAACCTGTAGGTGGCAGTGTAACGAGAGGCTCAAGCCTTCCATGTATCCACTGTCACCATAGCAACATAGGTCGCACTTTTGACACAGGCGCAAGTTCCGGCGCATACTGTGACGTCGGCTGCCTATAACTCCGTTTATCTCCGTTTATCTCAGTTTACATGCAAACGCGCAACCGGAGTTTTCCAAAATCTCCACTCTGGCCGGAGTTTTTAGAAAGACTCGTTTTCAGAGGAGAAATCTCCGTTTGCGTGTAAACGAAGGGCACAAACGAAGGAAGATGTCTCCGTTTATCAAAATCACCGTGTACGTGTAAACGGCCTCCTAGTGTTCCCCACCACACCCTTGTTGTCAGCCAATCCTCATTTCCCTCCTTTTGCCCGTGTCCTCCTACTCCAGCTGTGTCTTGTTCTTGTGATTAGTTTTCTGTTTATATACCTGTGTGTTTTCCTGTTGTTCCTGCTCAGTTTGTCTGTGTTCATTCCAGTGTTCATGATGTAGTTTTGTTCTTGGTTTCTTCCAAGTTCTTCCCTGTGCTCATTGTGCTTCCATGGTTTGTTTTAGTTTAGTTTTGGTTTTCCTTTCTTTTGGACTTTGTGTTTTGTGTTTTGTTGCCTGCCTGTTTCAAGCACTTTTTATCAGCATTAAAGCTTTCTTTTTGTTAACCATCAACCTGCCAACCAAAGCCCATTTAGTTTTATGAGACATCAGAATCAGTCTATAACCTGGAACTTTGTTAACAGTGTTTTTTTTCATGAAACACTGATGCAGAAGAGGGAGTTTCCATCAAGCTTTATTGAATCCATGTTTAATCACATTTTTACCCATGACTTTATTGTCACAGTTATCTCTATAATGATAAATTAAAATGCCACTTCTCACCTCAGAATAAGGTGCTATAGACTATAAATAAAATCATAACAATAGCAGTATTATCACCTAGTTTGGAAAACAACATGATAAACAATAAATCAGTGTCCTTCTGAGACTGTCAACATCAGTATTAAAAATATGAGGATGAAAGCATTAATTTTCTGTGTGTGTGTTGGTGTGTGTGTGTGTTGGTGTGTTGGTGTGTGCTTTCACTTTTTGTCGTTGTGACTGAGGACATTTTGTCTGTGCTTCACTTCTTCAAAGGACTGTTTGAGAGCGAAGACTTGGTTTCATGTTTAATATTAGAATTCAATTTAAAGTGACAGTTCACCCCAAAATCAAAGACGTATTTTTCCTCTCATCTGTAGGGCTATTTATCAGTCTAGACTGTTATGGTGTGAGTTGGCGAGTGATGGAGAAACTGGCCGTGGAGATGTCTGCCTTCTCTCCAATATAATGAAACTAGATGGCACTCAGTTTGTTGTGCTCCAAAGCACCAAAAAAATACATTTGAAAAACTCAGCAGCAATGTCTCTGTCCAGGAAGAAAAATAAAGATGAAATTAAAGCAGAATATGAGTGTTCAGATTAACAGATGATTTGTATTGATAAGATTTAACACAAGTCTTTGGTGCTTCCACACCAGAGGGAACTGATTTGTGATTGTAGGACATCTGAGCGGCACCAGGATAAATCCCCCCATGATGTCTAGACACTGGTGGCGGTGGTTGAAGACTTTGGTTGATGACTGCATGGGGTGAATAGAAGCTGCATCCGAGAGGACTAGGTACTAATGGGGAGATGGAGGGTATGCATAGCAGCAGCATGACATGAAAGGACTGCGGGCAGAAAATATTTAAAATATTAAAGGAGGAGCAGTAAGATGATAGGCTGACGGAGGAAGGTGTGTCGCTGTGCTATGGGTTGAGTGTGGATCAGCTGTAAAAGAGCTGATGACTCGATTGACAGCCCCGAACACTGACAGCTAGAGAAAGAGAGTGAGCATGCATGCGAGGCCGAGGAAGAAAGTTACAGCCTGAGCATGACTTCCTGACTGAAATTTAGCTAGAGCTTCATTCTTTCTACCAGCCCACACCTACCAACCATATCACAGTGTGGAAGGTGGAGTGCAACCTAAACCTAAAGCCCCAAGGACTTAAAGAAATACTTCTTGGTGGAGAGAGAGAGAGCTGGGTGTCATCTGCATAGCAATGAAACTGTATATTGTGTTTTCGAAAAATATGGCCAAGGGGGAGGAGATAGATAATGGAGAGGAGGCCAGTCCCTTTTACTAGCTCGGTGTAGCTACACATTTTGACAAATTAAAGCCTGTCTCAATTAGAGGCCTGGTCTGGTTGCCAAACAGTTCATTTTCATTCAAGTTTTTTGGATGTATAAAACTGGCACTTTTGATTGCACATACAAATATAAGTGTTTAAACTTTTATCAATATGGAGATGCTACATATTGTTAGCTTGGTTGTTTTTATTTTACTGAAACCATAAGCACCAGAGAAGACAGATTTACCTGCATGACAAAAAAAGTGGTGACTCCCGTCTTCTGAAGCTGGCATAAAGTCGGGATATGCGTCCATTCCTCTATTACCTCGTAGGTTATTCATATTCCTTTAGTTTGTAAGGGTCCACTGATCAAAAGAATCAAAAATGTTTTTCATAAAAAGGAATTCAAGTTGTGAACATTGTTTAAACAGGATAAAGTGGTGTTGTGTCGGTATGCCGGGTGCCATGCAACAGTTTTGTGAGAAAGGATTTAAAGGCATGTCCCAAATATCAGCCCATTAAGTTCAGTTCAGCAAATAATAGCCTGGGCTACTAATTGAACTTCTACGGTATGTCTCATTTACCTAGTGGTATGCTCAGAACTTTTTGCTAGATCAAATTCTTGGACTCTTTGTTCATGTTTAAGGCACGAGAGAAAAACAAATATTTCTTGAGCTTGAATTAGGTCTAGGTTGAGACAAATACTATGGTAAGGGTTGGGTTCAGGCATGTAGCAGATAGGGTCATGGCTAGGGTAAATTTTTGAAGGAAGGATACATTCAATATGTCAATAGCATCACAGGCAAAAACAGTATAAACCACAGTGCACGTCTTCTACAGCCTATACTGTTGTGACTGTGCATTTCAAGCCTTATTGTGTCCAACTCTTTTGGAAGCACTCACTCTTTTACTTGGTGGCATCAGATTCAGGTATAACAGAATTTAGACATTGTCCCTGTACATTGAAAATAGACTTAAAGAGAGTTAAACCAATCAAAGTGCATGAAATTTAATTCATAAAACATCTCTGGGACCATAATGATCCGATATTGATGTAAATGTACTATGACATCAATGTTATTCTCATCTCTATAAGCTGGAGCTAGAATTGGACTTTACTTATTTAAAATGAGATATCCCAAAAATAATTGTGTTTTGATAAAAAAAAGAGTGTTTTTTATCATTGCACCTTACACTGCATTATTAGCCTACTCAGGCAGAATACAAAATGATGTGAAAATGTTTCCTGGAATCATCTGAAGAGAACAACAAACAGCATTCATCGAATTGTTTTTCTTTTTAATTGCTTTTACAGTTCAGTTTTTCTTTCAAAGGCGAGAACAAAGCATCAAATAGTTGAACGGAGACGTCATACCTAATCTTGAACAACTGAAAACTTTTTAAAGTGATACACATGATTTACCATCATCGAATATTCTCTTTCACACTGGTCTCAGTGGCTGCTCTGATCTTTGTTGGGTAAAATCTTCCTTGGAAATAAAAAAGATGTGAGACGTGCAGGTAAACATGAACTAAACTGAATTGCCCTGTGAGATCACTGAACACTGGGTTTGCTGCAGAGGCAATAAAAATACAAACTCAGAAATAATTACCCCCCTGTGATGAGTAACATCACATGCTACTTAAATCCTGCAGATTAATGAAGAGATTACTCCGTCTGTGTGAGTCTGGAAATGTGTATATTGTGACAATGCAAATGAATGATCATTGCAGTTTTAATAGTGTTGCAACCACCCATCCATGCTTTTCATCATTATAATTAATAAAACAGAATAAACAGTTAAGTCTCTATAATCACACAATTCAAACACTCTGCTGACTTCACACATGTTTATTAATAACCCAATTGTTATTATTATTTATTCTCAGATACACATAATCTGATGGTACATCTATTCTCGTTCATTAAAACCAAATCAAACAAGACATCAGCCTGGCAGCTGCTACTATTAGCCTGTAAAAAAGAGACTGCTTTTCTTTTTTTTAAAGTTATGATCCTGAAGATTTTCATGAAGTGGCACTGTGTTTTTGATGCCATTTTTTGTCTGTTTATTTTCAGCAATAGCCATTTCATGTATCTACATTCTGCAAGAACTTCATCATAAGGTAGTTTTAATGTTGGTGGCGGGGTCCGCCATTCCCAAAATGGATTTAAATTTCCCTTGCACACACAAGAGATTTACAGGAAAAATATATCCTTGTAATCCACTGCTACTCTTTGTAATTGTATCTCATTGATATTACTGCTTACCTTGACAGTTGTATCAGAGCTGTTTGTAGTTACTGCAAATAATGCTAATTTGGGACAAGAATATTAGCATCAGTCATGGGTTCTTGCTCTTGTATCCACAGATTCATAACAAGATTTGTTTGGGAAGCAAACGTAACTCAAGCTTGGCTTCTAAAGGAAGCTAATTTAGATGTGCTACTCTGAAATACTCTAAAACTCTAGAATTTATTGCAGGGTGGAAGGAACTAAAGTAACTTTATTCAAGTAGCATATAAGCTTGAGATACTAGTACTTCACATTTTGTAAGATATAAGAATTTTTCTTTTACATTTCAGTAGGAGATATTAACCATTACCATTGGCTGCTGCTATTAGCAACTCTGTGATTCTATGTAGCTTTTGCTTGACAGCAGCCACTATGGACCAACCTGGTCTCACTCCAAAATCGTCGAAATCCGGTACTTGGGCAGTGACTTCCAGCATCAGACACAGATGAAAAAGGCCGTCTTTTAACATCAGCATGACACATGGTCAGTCGCTGTTATACACCCCTTGAAAAAATTAAGGGAACACTCAAATCTTGATGAATGAATTCATCATCCTGGTATCTCCTCCATGCGCTTGAGACTACTGGGAGACACAGCAAACCTTATGGATGTGCCATCCTGGAGGAGCTGGACTACCTGTGCAACCTGATTGGGCTGCAGGTACGGCCTCATGCTACCAGTAGTGACAAGGACACTAGCAGAAGACATAACTAGAGAAGAATCAGTCAGGAAGGATACATTCTCTGAACCCATCGGCTGTATTCGGCGTCTGACTTCCGGCAGATGGCAAATACAGCCTCTGGGGGCAGACCCCCAGTTTTTTGGCATTCCGGTTTGATTTGGGCGGAGGAGGCGAATTTCCGTTTCCGCCTTCCGTTTATATATAAGTAAATATGGATTCAGAGTTTGCAGTGACGCCAATTATGTTCTGCCTCGTTAGTTCACTGCACGGACTGTTTAACCTGGCAACAACTGATTGGTCAATATCACACGGACTACAAACAGCCTACAACCGGAAACCAGGGCTCTTCCGCTCTTCTTCTGGAGGCAAGAAGAAGAGTGGCAAGAACATTCACTGAATGTAGAGTCTGTACATAGGAACTAGGAAGGATAAGGAGAGAGCAACTGTGTGTGGACACCATGTGTAAAACTATTACACTACTAACTACTAACTCCATTGCACCTGTTGTCACTTTGCACCAAAGCAACTGAAACTGATTCACAATCACTTGTGCTTCCTAAATGGACAGATTGATATCCGTGAAGTTTAACTGACTTGATGTTAAACTGTGACAATTAAATGTTCCCTCAATTTTTTTTGAACAGTGTTTAACAGCGACCAACGTTGTAGCCAGAAGCAGATAAGAGCCAAAAGTAAAGGTGGCAAAACTCTGAGTAGCGTGGGCAAGAGTGGTGGTAGATGGGTCCAACAAATGCTGACTTTCACCCAGGAGAGTGGTGTTCATGTCCCATAAGAATATTAAGCCAAACTCTGTTCTGTTTCCCTAAACCCAACAACATGTTTTTGTTGCCCAAACCCAACCATGTGCCTTAGTTGTTGGAGGTAAAACACATCAGTTTGCAGTGTTGTACCAACATAGTGCGTTTATTTTGAAAAAAAATGTACATAAGCTGTAATTTCCTGTGAAAACAGAAGTGTATTCTGAAAAAAGACAATGCATGTAACAGGCAGAACTTGGCACGGTGACCCAGAACGTCAACAACCAACACACCCAGGGTATCTTGCACATTGTATCTGGAAATGGAAAGTCCATGACCAATGTTAATATGTGACGAGGTTGGATTGAGAATGTGCTGTATGGACATAAATGACAATTAGCCTACTGTATCTAAACAAGCTAAAACAGTGTAACAACAGGACAGGTAGGGAAGAGTCAATGAAATTACTCTGTAATGCTAGTTAGAAGATAGTCTATGTATCAAAAGTTAGCTGACACCGTAAGACAGTGGTCACATCAGACTAATATAGGCCTACCTTGGAGTCCGTTGAGAATGGGTGTATTTCGTTGCTTATGAATTAAATGTGGGCTAGATTTAGAGGACGGAAGGATGGACTCACTGAATGTTATATAGTCTTACAGCATCATAAAATAATCACTTCAGTCACATACATATGTGAAGGCCTTTATCCAATGTAAGCAACTAGCTATTTCTTATTCCTAAATTTTAATGTAGGACCTTAACTTTTTTTCTCCTGTTGGTATCACCTTTACACAAGTAAACAAGAGAACAAAACATGTAAGGGAATCAGACACTATGGCTTCTACTTCACTTCCTGTCTATAACAAACTAACTTCTGATCTGACTGGCACTTCTCAGAGGCCAAGTTTGTTGACTCAAAGTTTCCCCTTCTCAGATCCTGTAACTGAGCCTTAGTTAGCAGTGTAATGGATGAAAATGTTTCGCCCATAAATCCACTCTGAGTCCAGACACTCCTATTCATTCTCAGCTGCAGAAAGTGATGATAGATATCATCAAAACAATTTTATGTCGGGTCCCCTGTGGGAAGATCCAGCCCTTCTCACTGAACTCAGAGCGCAAACATCAGAGGGCAGCCGGATGATTTTCCATCCCCATAATACAAATTGGTCTGACTTTAATAGTTGATGCAAGCAGAAATGCGGGGATTGTTGTCCAAAGGGCTGTTCATCTGATAATGATGGGCAATTAGAGGAGCACTGATGCTTTGACTGAAAGCTTGGCAATCTGTTCCACAGCGTCACTGGTATAAAGTTGTTTCACACACAGAACAAGAGGTCCAAAGCTTCAAACAGCAGATAGTGATGTATTGCTGGATGTTACTGTGAAGGGCTTTTTTACAAGTTGTTTTTATTACTAAAACCACTTACTGGTAGAATGATAATTATAGTGGGATTCTTCATGCTGGTCACATCGCCAAACACACCACACTGGTATGAAAACACACATTGTTTTTTGTACACAATTTAAACCTAACACATCCAGTGAACCGCTGGCCTCAATTTGTAAGTCAGAGTATAAGAGTAGTAACAGCATGTTGCTAGGGCTGTATGTGCTCCTGTGTTGTTGACCCTTTGTCTTTCCTGTAGCTCAGCCCAGCAAGAATGCATTGCTCGGCGAGATGCACCTGGCCTGGGAGGGAGGTGCTAAAGAGCTCCTGTGCAAGCAGGAGAAGAAAGAAGCCTCTGGTATGGGGGCTGCTGGTCTTTCTGCCTCTCAGCTTGGGATTTTATTGTCTTGTTTGCATGTCTTATGTTAATAAATCTCATGGATTTGACTGTTTTTAAAGGCGTTGTCTGTGGTTGATTTGTTCAATGGTGGAGTGTTGTTTGCCCCATAAGGCTAAGAGTAGGGTTTAACACATTTAACATATGAAGCGCTGTGTGGGTTCAATCAGGAAGACTTTCTTTGTGCTCACCCACTCACAATTCTCTCCCTCCCACTCCCACTGCTTCCTCTGATCAGCTGACTATAGGCGCGCACTGCTCTAGTTATCCAATCAAACTTCAGAACGATCTCTATCAGCCAATCAGGATGCCACTGCAGAATTCTAAATCTGCTCTCTGCTCTGCTGGTGACAGCTGTCATTTTAGGGAGAGTTGTCGCGCCCTCCTCCACCCCGTTCACCTCCAGCCATCGTATCCAGAGTCCAAGACAAGCTCAACAAAGACTCATTCCTCTACTCATCCAGATCATCAGCAGTTCTCCATCTTCTCTAGCCTGGAAATCCAGACTCAAATCTAGAAAGATTTTGAGTCTGGCCCTCACCGATACACCCTTCTTACCCAAGGGGCGGCACTAACTGAGGCATTTCAAATGCCGCTGCATGCAATTGGATAGCACGATGGCCAATCAGAGCAAAAAACGGGAACTGCCCATTGGTTCGACATCCCATTGTTCCGACCATATTAAACTCATTGTTCTGAAGTCCGTTCCGAAATCATCATGATGCCCTGTGGTTAAGGTCTGGTTAGGTTTAGGCACAAAAACCACTTGGTTAGGGTCAGGAAAAGATCATGGTGTGGGTTAAAATGAAAAAGAAAGTGACAAACATAAGCCGTGAGCCTGCTCCGCCTCAAGCCGGTCGCAGCGCACCTTACGCCCGCCGCAAGCCATTCAGCACCGCGGACAGTCAGACTAATGGGATGTCGAACCAATGAACCAACAAGGTGACGTATTCATTGCACTAAGCCACATTTGTTTGCTGAACAGTGGGGCTAACTGATATATTATGCTTTTGCCGTATCCCGTTGGCAAAATGGCAAAAACGTCCTTCCTGGAAGCGAAGGCTTCTAGGGCAGTCTTCTGTTCCTCTCTCAGGGAAAAAGATAAGTGTAGTTGGTGTAGCGTTTCTTCCAAAGCTAAATTGAATGGACGCGGTCCTTCGGCAGCTGCCATCTTGGCTGTTTACTTTTAGACTCTTACGGCGCAGCGCTGTCGTCATCATGTTACGCCCACCCAGAGCCCGCCTCTGTCAGATAGACTGATCTGATTGGTCCGATAGGCGATTCAGCGAGCTCTGCTCTTCAGGGCCAGATCCCCGTGCAGTGCAAATTCGAATTCGCTGGGGGCGGGGCATCTGGATTTCCAGGTTACATCTTCTCTACATCTTCCTCTCCACCTCTACCACCGCCAGCGTCCTTGGGGGTTCCCTATTTGACTATGGGTTCATCACCCTCCTTAAATCATACAATCTCTACAGGGTCTAATCGGAAAAGACTTTGCACATTTTCCATTCTTATGTGCACATGTTAATAAATATTCTTTTTACTATAAAAACAAGTCTCTCCTGATTGACATAACGTAAAGCATGATCAGTAAAGCCAAAAGAAAAGAACTGCTGTACGATAAGATATTGTTGAAGTACAAGAGTATTTATTTTCTCTTCGTTGTATGTTGAGTTTTCCTGGAAAGGGAACAGTTTCGAAGTCTGCATAAAGCAAAAGAAAATATGCGTAATGAGTTTGTCGCACAACAACAAGAACAACAAAAAGTGTTGTCAAGCACCCCGCCAAATTTGAATGATTTAAAAAGTCCGCAAATATACAAAACAATATTTCAAAATCATTAGAAAATAGGCAGTGTTCTCTGCTCGGAGACGCTGGTAGCATGTCTGCTTAATGTGCTGAAGCCACGCCCCCTGTGGGCAAACTGCAGCCTCTTTTAATTGTAGCACTACAACGGAGGCTTCATCTAGCAGGTTTAATGGACTTGTACAGCTATACAAGTTTGAGCCATCAGAGTCAGAATCAAATTCAGAGCCGGAAGACACTGACCTGCCTGAAAATTAACCTAATTCTTTTCAGTCTGCAACAGAGTGGTAATTTTTTACTTATTTTTTCCGACAACAACAAAACTCAATGGCTCCAGTTCTTATGTAGTGTAGCGGCGGGGCTTATGCTAAGGGTTGCTCCACTGCGTCATCGAGCAGGCTCTTAGCCCCGCCCAAAATATCCTGGACACAGAAATGGAGAAAAGCAGTTCAACAGTCTAACTCCACAAGTCAGTGCTGTATAGTTCCCCGTCTCTTCGTGTTTTCAACAAGTGTTTATTAACATGTTTCATGTGTTTAGATCTCAGATTTTACTTCACCCCGACTTTACGAGTTGCTTCAAAATTTAAAAGTTAAGTCATTTGCCCTCTCATCTTGCACAAATGATAACTACAAGATGTAAAATGACACTTTTTGAACAGTGATTTATCTAATTAAAGGAATATGTCGCCCACTGAAACTTGGATTTTACTGCACATGTTGTGTAAGAGTTTGTAAACTGAAGTTTTGATACAGTTTTGCTGTTGTTAAACCTGGCCCCCAGTCAATAAATCAATATGTCCGCCATTTTCCGTGAAGGCATCTAAGAAAAACAGTTTTCCTCATGAATTCAAGGTAGCACAACTCGACCAACTGATAGACAAATTGTCATTTTGTGGGTGAAGTGTTCCTTTAACACACTGTTTTGATTTACAAAAAGCACCACACACACCTGTCCATCCATCAAATTCTCCAGACTACTGAACACTTGATTTCTCTGTTTATCTCCAATGAGTGAGATAGAAGATAAATATAAAAGTTTCCAGCTACAGTGAGCTCTTCACACCACCATCGCACAGAATATATCAGTGGTAGCTTGAAAGACCTGTTGGTCAATACCAGTGACTCGGCTGCTGCAGGTGTTTCGATTTCTGGCTCTGTGGATGTGCTTTTCAATTTTCTGCTTTCTGTTGTTGGATTTATTTCATTTCTGTCTGATGCCAGAGCTGTGCCGCAGGTCTGTTGATGCTGCTGCGACTCCTTGGTCACTCATGAGGTTTCATAAATGACTGAATGTTCTCTCAGATGCAGCCCTGCTCAGTTCATCTGCTGCTGTAATTTACATTTAAAGGGAAAACAGATGTATATAATAAAACTGACAAACTAATTTAAATTCAATGTATTGAGTTTCACTCTGCGTCTCAAAGCTGGTCAGTCATCTTTAATATAATATATTACTTTCCAGGGAAAAACAGGCTATAGGCAAGCTGAGGGAAGAACAGCCAATTTCTTGAATATGATTTTGCCCCCTGCCTGTTTTGAACAAGTGAGATGTTTGACGACTTATAGACTTCTGGGAACTGGAAATGTGGAAAGCCCCGGTGAATAATGAATGAAGCACCTTGACTGATGAGCAGTAAAAAGTTATGGCCCCACCCGTCTCCTCCATCAAGTCCTTGGATCAATAAACAAAACATTAAATACTACTTTTATGCACCGTATAAATAGTTTGCGCTGGAAACAATAAATAAAGTTGAAACATGGATACACCATAAATCATAACAGGGAATGTGGATATTTCTCATCCTTATGTTTAAATGACTCCAAGGCCACGGTGTCATGTAAAAAAAGTTTTATTACATATTTCACAGCATGAAAAAATCATCTTAATTAATCAGATATTTATATATTAAACATTTTAGAACAGAAAAAAAAGTGCCCCGTCATCACACAACCTCACCAAACCATCACTTGGGCTGATCACTACAGCAGCCGCTCCAAAAGACCGCTCACTCCCATACAACAGCCTGAGGAATGCAGTACTATTGCATTGCAGCTAATTCATCCTGAGTCAACAACTTCGATATCGTGCATTAGCTAATGAGCTTTAGCTGCTGACTACAGCTGCACAATCGTAACAGATCTTACGTCGGACACTGACTCAGCCGGCCTGCAGAGAAATAAATTAACTGACAGTGTTTCTGGAGGTCCTGGATTTAATGACCCTGTCAACATAATGACATCATACACAAATAAAAAAAGGCATTGGTCAAAGCTAGGCACCTATTCCAGGGGGAAAGATGTAAGAGGCCTAATTAAGACAGAAAATTCAATTTGAAATTAAAAAATCAGTGATTAAAAAAATCTGGATTACAAACAGGCGTTAGAGTTAGAAATCTGAACCCTATAAAAAGAAAAATAATAAAAGACCGCGACAGATTAAGAACCCAAAACTGTGTAAAAAAAAACTAACTGCACAGTAATACTATGTGAATTGGCAGTAACCAGACGCGCCGGTTAGTTCAACATCTTGAAAGTACAAAACATACAAAACAATGGAAAAGTTCCTCCAGCAGACACTTGGATGACAGACGTGGTGTTAATGCACTTGGATGGATTTCACCAAACTGTTTGCAAATTTAAAGTAGTTCCAGACGTTGGTTACCAGATTGGCTTTGGTGGTTAAAGGAATACGCCACTCCCCAGGTGACCATTTGTATATCAGTAGCTCACCCTGTTATGTTGAACTTGTCAAGAAAACTCTCATATTCCTCCATGATGAACGAAGAATCCAAAAACAGAAAAGGTTCTTGATGAACTGAAGTTATAGACGACAGTGTTTAGCAACGGCAAAACTGTCAGAATATCCCTTTACAGACTCTCACACAACTTGTGCAGTATAATCCAAGTCTTGTTTATCAAGTCATATGCTTGGTACGTCCCAGAAAGACAGCTCTCTCCAACAGGGAACTGGACGAACAGTGAAACTTATATATGTTCTTTTCAAAGCCAGACTCCATTGACAAAAACGTAATTTTACCTCTCTGAACACAGGAGCTGCCCCGATCAGTTAGTTTGTGTTATTGTGTGACTTTAGGTGTTTGAAAGGATTAAATCAAATTCACCAAAATTCATTGCCAGACTATCGCAGGGCCGATACACAGAGACAGACAACCATTCACACATACGGCCATTTTACAATCACCAATTAACCTGCATGTCTTTGGACTGTGGGAGGAAGCTGGAGTACCTCGAGAAAACCCACGCTGACACGGGGAGAACATGCAAACTCCGCACAGAAGGGCTCCCCAATCCCAGGGTTCAAGCTAGGAACCCTCTTGCTGTGAGGCGACAAAGCTAACCACTGCACCTCCTGTGTTCAGCAAGGTAAAATTATTGTTTTTGTCAATAGAGTCTGGCTTTGAAGACAGCTAAGTTTCACTTTCAGTTCAGTTCCATCTTAGAAAGTACCGTCTGTTTGGGAAATACTAAGTATACGACTGGATAAATAAGATTTTGATTAGATCGATATAGTTTTGCTTTTGTAAATACGGTCAGCTATGACTTCAATTCATTAAGAATTTTCTCCGTTTTTTGGATTCTTCGTTCACCTGAGGCATCTTCACGAATTCAACACAACACAGGGTGACTAATTGATATACAAATGGTCATGTGAGGGGGTGAAGTGTTCCTTTAAGTGTTCCTTCTGTAGCTGAAGAGTCACAGGTTCAGCTCCTGCAGTAAGACACTTACATTCACCTGCTCTTTTATTTCCCTTTTTCCCCCGTAACATTAAACTTACACGTACAAGTATGTAATCCTCTGTTACGACATGAGGGGAAAAAAGACCTATTTCGTTTAAATGCTGTTGCTAGCCAGCTGCGACAGGCATACAGCAAGTGTAAACTGTTTACTGTATGTGTTTAGTGAAGCTTTTTGACTGCTGGAAATACGAACCATTCACAAGACTGTCTGGTTTTGGAGAGCTCGGATTCATCCATACTGTTAGAAAACAGGAGAGACATTCAGAAACTGTTGTTCCTTCTTTTACCACATAAAACTCGAAACCCCAAAAGCCTTCAACTTCTGGAGCTGAGTGAGGTGCAAGATTATCTTATTATCTCTGTAAAAAAACACCTTCGACATGACTCATGCTCAGTCCCAGATTTGATGTAAAAGTCCCCCCCCTCTGGGCCAGCAATGCGCAACATAGCCCTCACGAGGGTAACAGGAAGTGGCAGCCTCACATGACATGTTTGTGGGGATCCTCATGCTATAGACACAGATGGCGATGTTTTTTTTTTGTGTGTGCGAAACTTCCATATAAAAACTTTACAGTGACACTGCAATGTCCGTTTTCTCTGTGGCACAGTGAGCTCTGGTGGCCTTCTGTGGTAAAACAGCAGGAGTGCCATCGCTACCTGGATGCATCGGGGATAAGTCTCTTAAACCAGCGGCTCACTGCTAGGTCTACTCTCAGCACTAATGTGACCCCGATCAACAGAGACACGCTGCTCATCAGGAACCCTGAGGCCTCGAACATTAACCTGGGGGGAGAGAACAGAGGAGTCAGAGATACAAGAGTCTGAAGCCCAACTTTGCAACATGTTTTACAAAAAAAACAAAAACTTAAGAAATGTGGATTTTTCCATGGTTTATAACTCAGTGTTTCAGATTTTGCACATGTAAATATGTATATTTTACAGTGGTCATCTGCAGAAAAGCAAACCCTCACTCATGTGTATTCACTGCACAGCCCAGATAAAGTGGTTGGCATTTACCGTGTCCATATTCTCAAAAGCCTTTACTGTTAGTGAGTTTGTGTGAGCTGGAAAATCCATTCAGGCACTTACTTGGGTGCAAAAACCTTCCACACCATTAGGTGTCTCCTGAGGATAGCAGCTGCACAGACTGAAGCAAAGACCTGCGAAGAGATGCACAAATACTGACTGTGGCGACGTGAATCTGAGACACATGGAGCGAAGGGGACTGAACAACAACAACAAAAAATTCAATTAACAGCAGACTAACAGGAAACTGAATCCCCAAACTGAACTAAATGTTTCAGATTAGCGACCAAACAAACAGATCAAACGAGAGCATTTCACGGTCTGTGGGCGTACCTGTGCTCCAAGAATAAAGAGGTAGCGTGTTGAGAGTTGAAGGAGGGCGGCGCTGAACTGCTGGGGGTTCTCTCTCAGTCTCATCTCCATCACTGCGTCCTCTCCCTCATCCCCGCAGGCTCTTCCTCCCCTGCTGCCACGTGCCTCGCGCACCAGGGGCCAGAACAGCAGCAGAGGACAACCCACTAGAGACAATGAGACATGACAAACTCTAACTCTTAGTTTCTAATGTATTTTGTCTTTTGTTCCACTTCCTGTTCCACTTGCAGCTGCAACAGTTTAATTTCCCTAAAGGATCCTGTTTTTAATCACATTTTTTAATCATACTGAACTCAGTAAACTCACAAATCCATTTATTGTCGCTTCTGTGTGAATAACTACCTGCAAACAAGATGTGTGAGGCAAAAGTGTTGAGGGTAACCAGTGAGGCGGGCAGTACGGTGCCTGTGTGTCCACCAGGGAATCCCACAAAGGCGGCGCCCCATTGGATGGACGGGAATGTGGGAAGGTGACCTGTGGCGTGAAAGAACTGGGTGGCAGCCAGGGACCAGAGCACTACTGGAGTCCAGGGCACATTAAAGCCACCTGAAAGGAACATGAGAGGTGGGTGAGTGGAGTAAAAGGAAAGTAGACCGTGTCATGAGGGACAAACAAACCACAAATTCTGAGAATCTCACCAGAGTATGTTCCTTGCAGGCCTTTGAGGGAAGTGGAGGAAGCGTGAATGTGCAACAGAGCTCCCATTTCGAGCAGCAGCAGGAGGAAAGACACAGCCATGCCCTCCGGGTGCAGCAGCAGCAGACCGATTCCCAGCAGGCCGCAGAACAGCAGCAAAGGGGCAGAGTAGACAGTTCCCAGTCCATAGGCCTCCACAGCGGGCCTGCTGTCCACCTCGCTGCCTCCGCTCAGCTCTCCGTCGTCCAGGGACCGGCGCATGCGTTGGTAGATCTGGGGGATGAGGTGGTGCAGCTCGGCTTGGGGGCTGATGCCAGTGCTCGCTCTGTAGCGGGGCGGGGGTAGGGATGGACCTCTGGTTGAAGCTGCAGCCCTGGTCTTCACAAACACAGTGAGGGGGTCGAGCCAGATCAGGAACAGCCCCACTCCCAGGAGACAGAAGGCGGCCCTGGGGAGAGCCAGCTGGGCCAGGCTAATCAGCTCGGCCAGATTCCTGAAGCTGTCCTCTGGAGTGGCACTAACAGCCCAGTGCAGCGCCAGGCACACAGACAGCAGCGGCAGGATCCAGCGGGCCGTGAACACCGTCCCGCCGGAGGAGTTGAGGTTACCATAATGGCGGAGGCAGCGCCTCAGCAGATACGTCCACAAGCCCAGGGAGAAGACGGAGAGGACGTAGTGGAGGTTTTTCAGCTGGCTGTCCTGCAAGCGGGACAGAGGAGAGAGAAACGGAGACGGCTGGCAGGAGCCCTGTTCCTCCCGACACGCGTGGAAGGAAAGGGAGAGGTAGAGGCTGCCAACGAGGAGTCCTAAGCAGGCCAGGAGGGTGCTGCTTTCTTTCCTCACAGTCGACGGGGACACGGCTGGGGAGGGCAGGATCCCTGCAGCCTTCAGAGGGTCATGGCTGGGGGGCAGGAGCAGGCCCTCCCAGTTGAGATGGATGGGAATGTAAAGAGCCAGAGAGAACACCAGAAAGGTCACCGCCCGGCCTTCAGCGATCACGTAGCTGTCTGAGAGCAGGGAGGCGCAGCGGAGCAGCGGCACCAACAGAGGGGGGATGAGGATGCGGCGTGGGGTCAGCCAGCTTGCGCACTTTGGTGCTTTCGATCCGTTCTTTTCCACAGTGATGGCTCTGGATCCTCGAGCTCTCCAGAGAAAGAGCAGTTCAGAGCTGAGGGCGCCAGCTGCAAGACACCACGCTACCTCCACGTAGCCCTGTGTGAGCAGCTGACCAGCAGCCACACAAACCCCCGCGATTAGCGCCACGACAACCGGGGCCTTCAGTCCGGGTCCGTTCTCCCTGATCAGCATAAGTGACAGCTCGGACAGGATGAAACATGTCAGGCAAGCAAACGCCAGAATGGCTAAACCTGCTGCCATCTTCAGTGGGTTGAACCGAGCCCAGGTGGCCCGGCAGGTGTCTCTGACAGAGGTGAGGTAGGCCTGCAGCGAGGCGGCCAGCTGTGGGGAGGGTGACCGCCCCTCTCTGACCGTGGTGAGGTACTCAGAGGAGAGGCGGGAGAACTCATGCTTCAGCTGTGCGAGGCTCTCTGGTGGGATGTCTTTGGCCATGCCAGAGTACGTCTCCAGGAAACGGTTGACCTTCAGAAGCAGAACAGCCACAGGGGGTGAAAATTAAACACACAGAGAAAGAAAACACAATTACTGAACATGCTCTGTAATATGTAGTTCTCATGTGTGGAGACATTTGAAACCTGTGACAGCTCCTAACTGAGCAGACTACCTGTTTTGCATTAATCCACAGCGCCTCCAGCTGGCTGAGACGTCCAACTGCACCTTCAGTCTGACCGTGAGGAGGGAATACAGGCAGGAGGACCTGCCCCACGCTGCTGTATGGGATGGGGACTCCCAGCAGCAGAGCCAGGGTGGGCACCAGGTCAGTCTGGGGCACCACGTCCGGTTCACTCTAGAAAATAACAGTGTGCTGTGTTAGATTACTTCTCCATTTATCTTTGTTTTTAAAGATTTGCTTGTCATTATTTTTTATTTAAGGGTTGCCGTTTGATGTATTCTACATCCTACATCTGGAGACGTGCACTATTTTCCTTGGACCAAACTACTCCTAATCCTGCGTCCTTGTAAACGTCACAGGACGACAGGGTTTTGTCTGTTTTTTCAAGTGTCCCAGGTCAACAGATCAAATAAGGTGGCAAAGAGCAAAGCGAACCTGAGGCGCTCTGTGCTCACAGTGCACAAGTTAAGTGAACCGTACCACAGACTTGAAGCGAACCAAACTCAGACCACTGCTTCAGAGGGGTCTGAGTTCTCTTGGAGTGTTCGCATATGCGCCAAAAAATGCTGAGTCACCGCTCTGAGTCCACTTAGAGGGCTGAAAAGGACCAAGTGTGAAAACACACCTAACTGTACGTTCACACCAACAGCGACCAGAGCTTCCAAAGCAGCGGAAGTCATTCATTTTCAGTGAGAGCCCGGCGACTTGGGCAACCTGGTCGTCAGCCACGCGTCTTGGGTGACCAAAGCGACCGGAGTAGCTCTGGAGGGGAGTTAAAACATGGTAATGAGCTCTGACACGGTTCAGCGGCGACCAGTCGGAATGCTGACGTGTTTCGATGAAGCAAGTCCCAGAGAACAAGCCATGTAACTTTGGTTCCTACAGCACACTTGTTCCGACAATGGATATCGAGAAATTTATTAGTTGCGTTGGCGCCCACTCAGTCCTTTATAATGTGTCGCTGTTCGGTTACAGAGACCAAAATAAAAAGAATGAGGCTTGGGACCACGTCGCAGAGGTAGTTGGTTGGTCTGGTGAGTTTTAAAGAGTGTAATGTTAGTAACAGAGGAGAGAATTGCAGGCTAATGTTGCGACGTAGCATGCAAGTCTTCCTTGCTTGGTTTGAATGGGATGACACATCTTTTCTGTTTTCATTGACCAAATTTTATGTAGGCCAACTATGAGCTTTTTGACTGGACAACAGCAAGCAGCAACGACGCTGCTTTCAAGCCCATAGTCCACTTCGCGATCAAACTTTCAATGATTCACGTGATGAGCGACTAGAGCGACCAAAGCTGCCACAAATATTTTTGACAGTCGGGCTTCTTGGGCGTCCGCGAGAGACTTTGCCTCTTTGGTAGCTTCGGGTGTGAACGTACAGTAAGAGGACTGAGTTTGGTTTGTTTACAAAGGACTATATGTGAAAACACCCCGAGTGACCGCTCTGAAAATATACACTGACTTCCTGTCTCTTTTTCTGCTTGGGCTCCTACTCTACATTCTACACAGGAGCTGACTCAAGAGAATCTTGGGAAATGAAGGCAAATTCAATATGCCATTACCTCGCTATTACCACTTGTTGCCACAGTGGCTGCTGTTCAGCTAAAGTTACTTAGTATTGCATCGATCACTGTATCGATCTGGCACGGCTGCTTGTTACCGAGCCCAAGTTAAAAGGACAATAAATAAACCAAAGACGGGAAAAAAAGAGATTATTATTCCTCTGTGATTTGTAATGACTTCAGTGAGATTGGTGGATTTGTTCACTTGTGAGTGAGTCACTGTCTAAGAGGACATAACGTCCACTAATCTCTCCTTTCCTTGTAGCAGTGGGATTTTCTGCGCACTCGGGCAACGCCATGATTTCCCACTATCCATTATACAACACTCCAGTTACGCTGCAATTATGGAAATCACCGCTGAAGTTCACTTCACTGGTGCAAAATCCACTTTTTTCCCTGAAAAGGCGGCGACCACCTGCCAGCATCGATTTAGTGGATTCGGGGAAAGTGCACAGCCAAGCGTAAACACAGATGATCATACATACTCAAAATACAGCAAACACTCTGCTGGTTCGGTGAGATAATCAGGATGTAAATGGATATTTGCTAATGAAATAAACAGACGTAAAAACACAGATGGATAGAAGCGAATATTTACTGGATCATTTCCCTCTGCTTCCTTGTTAGCTCATCTGAGGACTGAATCTGTTCTGACAGCACTTTGTTTCTTCTAAAGGTCCAGGAGTCTAAAGTTTGTCTCTGACAGTTATTAATAGAATATAACAGATCTTTTTTTATACACTTTCAGCAGATTGAAGCAGTGCTCATCTCTCACTCTGCATTTCATTTACATCTAGTTAACTGATTATTAAAATGTGGCATTTAGGAGACAGACAATCTGATGTTACCAGGAGCCAAAATGGTCCCTGTTTTCACTTAGTTTTTATTATTATTCCATTATTACTTTTATCATTATCATTCTTAGTCATTCATAGAAGGTTTTGTGAGGCTGTGTGGTTACTGAGGGTCTGGAGTCTTAATTAAAACTTTGCAGACCTGGTTATTAATCCTCTATTTCCACACCGTTTATTCACTTAATATAATAAGCCTGATTAAATTACAGCTCTGCTCTACTATTCTTTTTATACCTACAACTGTAATTTAATTTTGGAGTAGGAATTATTAGTGTGCTCGAGGACTGTCTTTATCATATGATACTCAAGAAAAGTGCTCACGTATTAATAAAAATTGGGTGACACCCCCTGCTTGACTCCTGTCCACCCTTTTGCACCCTGATGAAGACGTTAGGGTCAAAACCGGTCTGTGTTTTAATGTAAGCAGCCATGTTTTGGAATACAAGCTTTTTAAATCAATGCATCCGTTCCTGCTCCACGCAAGAGTGCCTTAAGTTCATTTTTTCTTGCCATGTAATTTATTTTTATTACCATGGTATGCCAAAGCACATTTATTTTTCTATTTCTTTTCTGATGTATGCAACATTTACAGATCTCATGGAAAAGTTGCAAATTAGACTAATGCTGTGAAGAAATAGACTAAAAAGATCTTTTAAATTTGTCCTCTACCCCTTTGTCTTCTTCTATAAACGTTCCCTAAAATGCACAAAAGCCTTTCTCGAAGGGTCATTTTTATGTTTTTCAACCTGTATGCTATTTGATAATGTTTTTGTGACTAATGGGAGCAACAATTTTTGAAACTGGTCCAGTACTGAGTGAGACCGCTGCAGCGTAACCCTCAATATACGTCCGCTAAAAGTGCTTGTTTTGACACTGACAGGCTCAGATTATAATTCCAAGTGTATGATAACATTATGGAAATTATCCCTATAGAAATAGACCTTTTTGTGTAAAGGGATAGTGCACCCAAAAATGAAAATTCAGCCATTATCTACTCACCCATATGCCGAGGGAGGCTCAGTTGAAGTTTTAGAGTCCTCACATCACTTGCGGAGATCCAAGGGGAGAGGAGGTAGCAACACAACTCCACCTAATGGAGGCTGACGGCACCCCAGATTCAAACGTCCAAAAACACATAATTGAAACCACAAAATATCTCCATACTGCTCGTCCGTAGTGATCCAAGTGTCCTGAAGCCCCGACATAAAAAGTTGTTTGGAAAAACGTCATTTGAACTCTGTTTTTAGCCTCACTGTAGCCTGTAGCTCTAACTGCCTCTCTGGGCACCGCACTCACGTGTGTGTTTTTCCAAACAACTTTTTATGTCGGGGCTTCAGGACACTTGGATCACTACGGACGAGCAGTATGGAGATATTTTGTGGTTTCAATTATGTGTTTTTGGACGTTTGAATCTGGGGTGCCGTCAGCCTCCATTAGGTGGAGTTGTGTTGCTACCTCCTCTCCCCTTGGATCTCCGCAAGTGATGTGAGGACTCTAAAACTTCAACTGAGCCTCCCTCGGCATATGGGTGAGTAGATAATGGCTGAATTTTCATTTTTGGGTGCACTATCCCTTAAGAGGAAAATCTTTGTTTTTTTAGCTAGAAACAGCCCAAAAACTTGCCATTACCAAACCCACTAGACTCCATTCAAATTACAGTAATTTTATCATCATGAAACACGCACCATTCAAAGTCGACAGGGTTTGGTGATGTCGATTTCGGGGCTGTTTCTGGTTACACAAAAGGTCTATCTCCATAGGAATCCTTTCCATAACTTGTCAGACACTTAGAGAACAATCCGAGCCTGTCAGCGGCAAAACAAGCACTTTTAATGAACATTAATCGATGGTGCAAACATGCTGTTGCGTCCTGTTTCGTCACTGCCAGTTGCAGCAGTGTTGCGCAATACGATCAGTCACTTTGACACAAGAACATGAGGATCCAAGTTAAAAAATGCTGAACGTACCCTTTAAGACTGATTAGTTGGCTAGGAATTCAACCTGCTGAGTTTTTGACTCCAAAATCTAATTTTCTTGTGCATGTCCTTCCTTCGCATGACTATTAATCATCTCATGTTAAACCAGACTATAAAAAAAGGCGGCTATTCCACCGACCTGGGACGGCGGTCCGGGAAACAGAGGGGAGGGACTGTAGAGGAAGATGGCAGCGTCTGTCTCCTTCTGACTTTCTCCACCGTGATCTCCAGTGTCTGTCATTCCGTGGTCTCCCATCACGACCAAGAGGGTGTCATTCTGCAGCCGGTCAATCACGGACCTGGTAGAAAAGCATGACCAAGACGAGATTTATTGAGGTTCCTGAGATTAAAATCCATGATGTCATTAATCAATTGCAGTCACTGTACGCAGTTTTACTCTTTAAACATCAACAGTGTTACTCAGTCACATGACATATCTACTACAGGTGCACTATGTCAGCACATAATGATGATTGCAGCTGGACAACACCGTGTTACAAGCGTGCAGCAGCTGCACTGCGCTCTGACCTGATGACTCCATCCATCTGGGTGAGCTTGTCGGCCATGGCCGGGTGGTCGGGCCCAAACCTGTGGCCACAGTGATCCACGCCGAGGAAATGAGCGACCAGGACATCCCAGTCATCCCCCACCACTGTCAAAACCAACAGCAAGTGACAAACGGAGATGTGAGGCGCAGGTACGATACAAGAAGAGCGCGGAAGCACAGAAGTAAATACATACTAGTTGTGTAGAGGTGCTGGAGGATGCCGTTGTCCACGGTGTGCAGGTCCTTGACGTTGAAGGACGGGAAGGGCAGAGAGCGGTGGAACTTCTTGGGGAAAAGATTCTCCCAAGTGTCGTCGCCCATGAAGACAACTCTTTTGCCTGTGAGAGAAAACGTTCATTTATTTATTCCAACATGTTCATCTGAATTATAAAACTGGACTTTTAATGTGTGATTACGCATGATGTGGGCAGAAAATAACATTGATGTCAGGCCATATAATGCTGGATTTTTTTTCACAAGTATCATGTGTGTGAGAAAACTCTACTACTGTTTTTCCAGATTTTTTTGACTGTCCGACTCCAAAGCGTGTAACCCCTGGAAATTATGAAGTTAAAGGTCCAGTGTGTCAGATTTGTTGGCAAAAATGAAATACAATATAATAAGTATGTTTTCTTTAGTGTATAATCAATCACCTGAAAGTAAGAATTGTCTTTTTGTTACCTTAGAATGAGCTGCTTATATCTACGAAGGGAGCAGCTCCTCATCTACAGAGATCACCCTGTTGCATTACCATGTACTACAGTAGCCCAGAATGGACAAATCAAACACTGGCTCCAGGTAAGGCCATTCGCATTTTCGTGTCAGCGACCGTAGTTTGCAGCCCCTCCGCAAGGAGAGCATCAGGATAACACC
This sequence comes from Epinephelus lanceolatus, assembly GCF_041903045.1. Taxonomy (NCBI): domain Eukaryota; kingdom Metazoa; phylum Chordata; class Actinopteri; order Perciformes; family Serranidae; genus Epinephelus; species Epinephelus lanceolatus. Next base: position 33,093,560 of record NC_135752.1, read on the forward strand.
AATTTTTTCAACATGAAACTGCTTTACTCTGTGTTTAAAAATCAAATCAAATCACATTTATTTATACAGCACATTTAAAAACCGCAGTTGACCAAAGTGCTGTACACATTAAAAGAATGACATGCAAATATAAAACAGAATAAAACCAGTAAGAGCAATTACATACGTAAAAAAGGTTATAAAATACTAAAATATTAAAACCACTACAAAGAATCAAAGGCCATTGAAAACCTGTATGTTTTAAGATTTCTCTTGAAAGTGTCAATGGAGGGGGAGCATTTGATTTAGAGTGGAAAGCTATTCCAGAGCTTTGGAGCAGCTACCGCAAAGGCACGATCTCCCTTACCCACCAGCCTCGATCGTAGGGACAGTTAAAAGATATTGTTTGGAAGATCTAAGAGGTCGGGAGTTGGAGCACTATACTGGGGGTGCCAGCCTATGTATGTTTTTTTTACTTCTATAAAAATTTTTTGTGTTCATTCATTTTGGAGAGAATGACACCTCTGCGAATAAAAAACTCCTGAACGTTTGGATCTTAAGCTATCAGAGAAGAAAGGTGAACACACTTTAGCAGGTGCTTGGGGAGCACCGCGTCTCCAACGAGCCAAACCTCATCAGAGAAACACTCATTTGTAGCGTGAAACTTCTTTATTCTGTGTTTTTGCTGGTTTAATCACCCGATCCGGTTGTTTTGGAGAGGAAGAGACCTCTGCGGATAATTCGTCTCCCGGTAAAAACCTCTTGAATATTGACCACTGAAGATCCTCACCACTAGATGCCACTAAATCCCCCCTAACTCTTACACACTGCTCCTTTACGTTTGTCTTAATCAATCTTATAAAAAGAATTAGATACACTTCATTTAACCCTGAGTGGAAATTAACTTTTTTTCACTCTGTTGTCATATACACACAAGCCCAAAAAGGACCTATACATGCACTGAATGGAGAGGTATCAGAGCAAAGGAGGCTGCCTTGGACAGGTGCCCCGTGCAGTTGGGGGTTCAGTGCTTTGCTCAGGGGCACTGAACCTGACACCTCTCCAGCTACCAGTCCACACTCCATACTTGGTCTGTGCGTGACATGAACCAGCGACCTTCTGGTGTCCAAGCCAAGTCTATGGACAGAGCTACTGCCGCTCCTTTTAGTGTATATCATACTTCTACATTATATCATGAGTATACTGGCACCATTGACAAGATAGATCCTTTAATGATAGTGAAGCAGAGGTGCGTGCTTCCTTTCTTACACATATTTTAAACATGGTCTAAAATCCAGGGTCAAACTTTGAAGCATTGGGGTGTGTTGCCTCTGTGTAACTACTCACCCACTTGCCCAAACTGGTGGATGAGGTTGTCCTCCAAGATGGCACTGGACGCAAAGTTGTTCCCCACATCCACAAAGGTAGGCAGGGACCCAGTGGTGAAGCCCTTGATCCTCTGCATGGTGGTGGTAGGCGGGTCGGCACGGAAAGGGTACAGGCGGCTGTGAGAAGGCCTGGATGACACCGTCTCCTCCAGCACGGGCAGCTTGTTCTCGTAGGGTCGTGGCGCCGTGTTGTTGGGGTCGAACCAGGCGAAGTCGATCTTGAGGGCGTCGATGATGAGGAGGACAGCCCTGCGGAAACGCGGCTGGACGCGGCAGAAGTCCACTGGCTCCTCTCCGGGCTGCAGCACGTCTCCGCAGGTGCTGGTCCTGTTCACCTCCAGCCTCACCAGCAGGAACCCACCCACGAACAGGTAGATGCCCACGAAGTACACCGCACACATCCAGAGGAGCAGGGACAGCACCGGGAGCCCCTTCATCCTGCACAGGTGACAGCAGCACACACACTTGTCAGGTAAAAAGTCACAGAAAGAGCTCTCTGTGAGACACACCTGCTACACCAGATGCTAGCAAACTCACAGAAACCTAAAGTTCCGCTTGAACCCAAACGCACCGCACACCGTGCTGAGCCCTGACAGGTGACACTAACATGCTAGGTGACGGTTAACGTTAGAAGTTCACGCAGTTAGCCGCAGCTAGCTCGCCTCGCTCCTGTCACTGACCTTGTAGCAGTCGTGTTTTCGTCCTCTGTGGGCCGGAGGGCGGAGGTGTGTGTGTGTGTGCTAACAACACGGGGGTACAGGTGTCTCAGGTAAACAGAGGACGGCGCCACGCCACCCTCACCTTCATCTGGACTCCGCTACGATATGAGATTAGATGGCTGGTGACGGCTAGGAACTGCAGCGTGCGAGCAACCCGGCGGAAATACGGGACGGACGCTTTTCCTGTGTAACACAGCGTAGATGGGCGAATTGTTTCCCTCAGCATAGACTGGCAGGCACACCTCGCCTTTTGTTCTGTGTTGGGCAGAATAACAATATTACTGTACGATTAAACCTAGGGATTGTTCGTTACTTGTGAGAGGGGTTGTGCAAAAAGGGGAATTAATGTTAAATATTTTTTTAAGCACTGGGGAGGGACTTTTTTAAATAGCTGTTTGTTATATTTATTCATTTATTTTTATTTTACATGTATTTTATTTTTGATATTTTAGATTTATTTTGTTGTTTTTTTACACATTTAAAATATATATTTTTATATTTGTAATTATTCTGTTCTATTCTATTCTATTTTTTTTTAATTTATTACTACATTTATTAATTTATTTTTGTAAGAAAATCGCCCAAATTACACATTGTTCATTGCAAGAAGCTGTAAAAAAAAAAAAAAAAAAAAAAAGAAGCAGAAATTATTATTGGATATTCTGATGGTCCTTGAACACATTATGTGGGACGAACGCTTCTGTCAGAGAAGAGAAAAAAAAAGACCAAATCTGAGTGTAAAATAGTGATATTTCATCAAGATCACTTTATTCTACATGTCTCATTTAAAATGTTGCCAAAAATAAACTGTTTGCACAAACTAACCAGCATGCACGACAAGAATAAAAAAAAAAAAAACTCTCAGGATTTTAACTCTAACTTTTAACTTTCAAACATCAAAGGGTACGTTTTTTAAAATTGAGCAATTCATGATTAAGGGAGGGTCATACGTTATCCACAGATTCATCAGGGAAGCTCAAGGAAAAAATCCGTAGCTTCAGGAAGGGTGGAAAAACAAACAAACAAATAAAAAACAAAACAAAGTCATACCCCAGCCACCCCTCCTCTTATCTCTTACAAGTACAGGACAGTCCCTTTGTTGCCTTTTCTTTTCTTTTCTTTTCTTTTTTTTAAGAAAAGCCTTTTCTCTTGATTTTTAAGATAATGGTAACTCTGTTTTTAGTTTTTTTTTGTTTGTTAATGTTGCAAAATAATTTCCACTACTCTTGATAAATTCTTTGTGTTCTATTCTCTGACTTATTTTGTATAATTTCTTGTGTGACATTAAAATAAATAAATGAAAATAAAACCAAGCATTTCCCTGAAATTGACCAAGACAAATTTCAACCAGGTCTGCAAAAAAAAAAAAAATCAACTTATCGAGTTCTAGTTCTACTTATTTTAATTAATTAGGAAAGAATAATAACATTTATTTATGATGCAATAAAATACAACGCTAACAAAACTACATGCCTCAAGCTGTTCCACTTTGTGCATACCGCCTGTCAGGCAAAATAGAGGGCTGAAACATTCACAACACTTTTATTGCCTCCACTCTGTAGTCCGGGTGTTTCAGCCCTCAAAGTTGCCTCACAGGCGGCATGCACACCATAGCATGAATAGCTTTAAGTTTGTAGTACATATTTGTATTAATTTATTGAAAGGATGCAACGATTGCAGTATGTCAAGCAACCAAAAACTTCAGTATTCTATGGATTGTAACCTTGTAGGAGGAAAAAATGAAGACCAGATATCGCCTGTTAAATGAATTGAATGTAAACTCTGTCCCAGCTCCATTATGGTATAATATGCCTTTTTTCTTCTTTCTTCATATGTGCTGCCAAAAAATCCTGGAACTTCAGAAATCTGTCAAATGATGGTGTGAAATCAAAAGCTGCTGGATTCTGTCACTTTGTTCCTCCCCGTCATGGATCACAGAATGAACCCTGGCACATTTGTACCATACGTCCATAATTCATTATCATAGTGGCACATTTTAAAATCTACTCATTGACACACAGACCTTGTTAACCAATGCATTTTTTATTATATTTCATTTTATGGTTTTTAACATCGCTGAACCTAAAAGTGACCCAAAAACATGAATGTCAGTTTTCACATTTATTTGTTTCTTCAACAGTTTGTTTTCCGAGAATCACATTTGAAGAAGTCCAGTTGTCTCTAATGAATTGTTCTACACATATCCTCCTCTAACAAACTGTATTTTCAACAAGTGCTTCACAATGTCCCATCCCACCACGTCATAACTTCAAAGTCTCGCCAAAATGGCACCTGCGCCAATTTCACGTTTGCATTATTCATCCTAAACCTGTGAGCAGCAGTGAAGCTGAGGAAATGACAACTTGCTGTGTTTGTGGAGAGCCATGAAACTGAATAAATATACTCCATAAGACATAAAGAAGAATATTGGTTCTTAGGGCCGACTTTGTGTACTAACTAGTTATCAAAAAGGATTTGTTTCTGAATAATAGCAGGGAAATAACTTTACTGAATACTTGTTTAGCTTTTTTCTCGGGGAGATAATGTTTTAATCTAACAAGGGCTAAATTGTGAATTAACTACACTTTGGGGAACTTTCCCTCAGTCAGAGGCATCAAACCAGACATCACATGTAGAAACTTAAATCTGCTGGTCCCAATGATGCTGACAAACAAGCCGTATCGAAGCAGATGGATCAAAACTGAAAACAAGCCCTGGAGAACAGGTTGCAAAAGGAGGAAACATTTAACCCAACTGTATCTATCACTTAAATTTGGAAATACAGCAAACTGAAAACTATCACGTCCAATTCTAGTAGGATTTATGCAACAATATTAACCACACCCAACAGATCTGATGCATGAAATAAACCAACAAATAATGACTTTATGCAAATAAATTGGATACTGCACAACACCCAGGCCTTACATCGTCATCCACTGGCCACTGTGGCTTATATACCCAAAACCCTGTCATCAATATCTCCATTTTATCAGCCCGCCAAAGAAAGCTGGTGTTATCTCCCAATCTGATAACTGAACGTAAAGAATAGTCAGTGATGATTAAAAATCTTCTTACAAAAGATGTCATTTTCCCAAGACTCCAAGACATCCAAAACGTTTGTAAAGTTGGTGTTTTCTCCTTCTGTCCTGGCTGTAGAAGGTGCGTGAACGTCACACGGTGACGCCTTGGAGCCCCGATAACTTAAACACAAGCTGCTCTCCCCTGGTTCGCTGTCGTTATTACTGCTTATGAGTTCATTCTGCGAGTCCTCTGCTACTGAGATGACTGGTTCTCATGGGCTTCGCTCTTCTCCTCCACCGCTTCTGGCGCTTTTTTTTGACTCGTCTTTGCCAACGTGCCGTAGATGGTCATAGCCTGAGTGTGGGAGGACAGTGTGAGAACCGTTATAGTCGTGATTGAAGACAAAAAAAATGCTTTCTCACCCTGCTGTACATACCTGTGTGACCATGCCGCTGATGTCGCCGGTGTTTGAGGGCAGGAGGATGGTGTTGGACTCTTTGGCGAGGTTGGAGAAAGCAGACACGTACTGCTCGGCCACGCTTAGCGAGGCTGCTGCGTCTCCATTCTGTTCAATGCACGAGAAAAATAATCCACATCAGCTTCCATAGATAAGACTGTGATCATGGGTGTCATTTAAGAACAGGAAGTACTCTTCACCTGCTGGGTCAGAGCCTCGGACAGCACCCGGATCGCCTTAGCTTTAGCCTCTGCTTTGGCTAACACGGCTTGGGCTTCACCTAGAGGAGGGAACACAGTAATGAGTCAGTGTTTTTAGCCTTAAAACTTCAGCTTAAAAAGATGTTTCTGAAGTGGGGTTGTATGAGGTAATTCCCCATAGTCAGTGTATCACCTACAGCAGATGTCAGTTGGCACGCCCCCAGTTTGGAGAAGCAGGCAGGAGTGCTGACACGGAAGCGAAGCAATGTACTGGGGTGGAGGGGTCAGCCACAAAACCAATACTTTAGCCATCTAAAATAAGTCTAGGGCTGTTCCCGACTCAGAATTATGTCAATTAAATCGAAGTTAGCAATTCAGTACGGACATTTGCCTATTTGTTCCTTTTTTCCACATAGAAACTGAGTTTTAACGGGTTTCCATTTAGGGTGTTTAGGGTGACAGTGACTTTCACGTAATAAAGTAAACCAGCCAAGTTAGCCCTCTGAGCTAATGTGTGCTAACTATGCTAACAACGATTTGGAAATGTGCAGCACCACTGTTTGCGGATACTAGATGTCAAACAAAACCCAGAGACTGTGTCGTATTAAGCTGCCATGAGCTGTAAATTCACCACTTCCAAGCAGAAGGCAGAAGATAACATAATCTCAGAGCTCTAATCTCCTCTTCCGAGCAGGTGTCCGTCTCACTCAGACTCACCCTGGGTCTGGGTCTGCAGCTGCCTGTACCGCAGAGCAGCTTAAACATGAGGAGCACTCACTCTGCAGCTAAATTAATTAAGAGAAAAAAAATATAATTTAAGAGGGTTGAGTGTCTTTGAAATTAGTAATGTGAGAACTAATGTTAAATACAGATGTGTTTCATTTTTGGGAGTTAAATTATGGAATGGGGTTAGTGATGAGTTGAAATTGTGTAGATCTCTGTTGAGTTTCAAAAAACACTGAAAGGTAAAATAATTAAGGATTACAATGTAAAATGATTGAATTGTGAAATGATTAAGAAGAAGAATTTAGAGTAAATTTTGTTGTGTTTTTTTCTTTGTATTACTGATATTCTGGGTTATCTTATGGATTGTACAGGATAGGCAAAAATAAGCCTCGGCTTCAGCCTATTCCTTTTTCGGTTGCAGAGCTTGTTAAATTTTGTTGTGAGAAAATGTGTAGTGCAAATATGTATGTAAATGTTTTGTCAGTTGATTGCACACAATTTAAGTATTGTATATTGTAACCGAAAGGTAACCGAAATAAACTATTCATTCTATTCTATTCTATTCTAAATCTGGGGACCGAAATGTGCCCAGAACAACAACGCAGACTGCTGGCAGGTTTCCGACTGATGATAAAGTCCCATGACGGGGAGCTGAAGCCATTATATAACTCTCCTCAAAGCCAGACTCCATTGCGTCCATGGTGGTACTTCTGTCTGCTTCTCCAAACCGGGTGCATGCCAACCTCTATCTACTGTAGGTAATATACTGACTGTGGAGTACCTTATACAACCTCACTTCAAAAGATCCACACTATCCCTTTGTCACATAAACAGCAGGGGAAACAAGCAAGCACCATCCCTTTGAGCACAGTGCACCCACCAGCCGCTTTATTGATCTGCTCTGCTTTTTGTCCCTCGGAGGCCAGGATCTGAGCTTGTTTACGACCCTCAGCAACATTAATGGCCGATTCCCTCGTCCCTTCGGACTCCAGCACTGTGGCTCTCTTCTTACGCTCAGCCTCCACCTACAGAGTGGAATGAAAACATAAAAAGAATGTATTCTACAGTTAATACGGCTCTCTAGCTTGCGCAGAATCTCACCAGTCAAATGCTGAATTTTATGACATCGTTACTACAGTTAAAACAAGACCTCCTGGGTCATCAGAAAACTACATGTTTGTGGCAGACTTGGAGGATTTAGAAAATTGCATTTGCTCCTTTAAAACATTCTTGGGTGTCTACAGTGATCATTGTATTGGCCCCACCTGCATCTGCATCGACTCTTTGACACGAGGTGGGACATGTATGTCTTTGATTTCATAGCGGAGGCAACGGATCCCCCACTCGTCTGAAGCTTGGTTGATGGAGTGGACGATGTTGGAATTGAGGGACTCCCTTTCCTTAAAAAATAAAAATAAAGAATAAAAATTAAAACATGTTTAAAGTTAACTTCAGTATATGTACCCTATTGTTCCATGTTTTTGTGTCCAAGTGACTGACGGAGACAACGTAAGTAGCTCTAGTCAAACCCACCGGACTCCATTTAAATTATCGACAATTCTATCAGAGTGGAACACACTTAATTTACAGTCAACAGAAACAAATTAAACCCCACAAAACCAGCCTTGGTTAAAGTTACCACTGTTCTAACAATCACCAACTTTAGTTTGATTGAAATAAACCCTTACTTTACCCAGTTTCATATTAAAATATGCAGGCTCTACACACACTAAAATTACTGTTTTTTTAAATGGAGTCTGGTGGGTTTGCTGAAAAGTGACTTCAAGGCTGTTTGTGGTTAAAGAAAAAGGACCTTACTCTTTCATAAAAAGATCTATCTTTGAAGGAATCCTCTCCAAAATAATAATAATAATAATAAATTTTATTTAAAGGTGCCTTTCTTGGCACTCAAGGACACCGTACAGATACACAAAATGACATTTAAAAGAGATTAAAAAGAAACAACAATAAATTAAAAAAAAAACAAAAAAACAAAAAAACAGAAAGTGACAGAGCAATTGGCATCAGATGGAATAGGCAGTTTTAAACAGATGTGTTTTGAGTTGTGATTTGAAATGGGGGAATGAATCGATGTTTCTGAGTTGGGGTGGTAATGAATTCCAGAGACGGGGAGCAGAGCGGCTGAATGCTCTGCTCCCCGTGGTGGTGAGGCAGGCGGAGGGGACAGACAGGTGTGTGGAGGAAGAGGATCTGAGGGAGCGGGAGGGAGTGGGAACATGGAGGAGGTTGGACAGTTATGGGGGGGCGAGGTTGTGGATGGCCTTGAATGTTAACAGGAAGACTTTAAATTGAATACAGAACTGAACCGGCAGCCAGTGGAGCTGTTGGACGACAGGAGTGATGTGGTAGATGGAGGGGGTTCGAGTAATGATACGGGTACGGGCAGCTGAGTTCTGGACCAGTTGAAGTTTATGGAGGGATTTGTGAGGGAGGCCGAAGAGGAGAGAGTTACAATAATCGAGACGGGAAATGACGAGGCTGTGGACAAGGATGGCGGCAGTGTGGGGGGTAAGTGAGGGGCGGAGACGATTGATGTTTCGTAGGTGGAAGTAGGCAGACCGGGTAATGTTATTGATGTGGGTGTGAAAGGATAGTGTGCTAGGGGGAGGGTGAAACGGAGGAGTTATAAATAGAGAGAGAAAAGCTGTCAGTTTTGGATAAAGTGGATTTGGTGCCAATGAGGAGAACCTTGGTTTTGTTACTGTTTAATTTGAGGAAGTCTAGGGTGAACCAGGTTTTTATTTCACTGATGCAATCAGTGAGGGAGGTGGGCAGGAGAGTGGACGAGGGTTTAGTGGTGAGGTAGAGCTGCGTGTCATCAGCGTAACAGTGGAAGTGAGTGTTAAATTTGCGGAAGATAATGCCGAGGGGAAGGAGGTAGGTGATGAAGAGAAGGGGCCCCAGGACAGAGCCCTGGGGCACACCTGAAGTGACGGAGGAAAGGATGGATTTAAAGGACTTGAGTTGAATGAACCGAGTGCGGCCAGAGAGGTAAGATGTGAACCAGTCTAACGGAGTGTGAGTGATGCCAATTGAGGATAGCCTGTTGAGCAGGGTGGTGTGACAGATGGTATCAAAGGCTGCACTCAGGTTGAGGAGGAAGAGGATGGTGAGGAGTCCAGAATCAGCTGCCATAAGGAGATCGTTGGTGATTTTGATGAGTGCTGTTTCAGTGCTATGGAGTGGGCGGAAACCGGACTGGAACTGTTCATACAGGTTATTGTGGGATAGGTGAGAATGGAGTTGGGAAGCGACTGTTTTTTCGAGGATTTTGGAGATGAAGGGTAGATTGTCAGACACACAACACAACAATCTGAGTCTGTCAGTAGCAAAAACGAGCATGTTTAATGGACCTAAACTGACACTACACAGATGTGGGATAGTAGTTTCTAATTACCCTGAACACTTTGTCCAGCGTGAGTTTGCCCAGCTCTGACCTCATGGTCGTCTGTGCCAACTGTGTGACGGCATATTCTGGATCCTCCACACCGTAACTGGCCTGGAGACAAAAGGAACAGGTCAAGAGATTAATAAATATGTTATTTGGTCAGCGTAAACAACACAAGGGAGAAGCCGATCGCTCCAGCATTTGAAGCAGCTCTTAAAGCATACCTTAAAAGGGTCTAGGATCCTTAGGTAAAGCACTCCATCAATCTGTAGCGTTACGTTGTCTGTAAAAACAACATAAGCTCATTTTAGAATACACTGTATGTTCATTAACTTATGTCATGAATGTGACACTTTGTTGGTCCCTCACCTAGAGTTACTGCAGACTGCTCCGGGACATCGATGACAATCTCTTTGAGACTCTGCACGTAGCGAATTCGGTCAAGTACAGGTATGAGGAAATTTAAACCCTAAAACAGAAACAAATACTTATTGAGCTTTTGGTTTTTATTTCACCCAGTAGTATTTGATGTTATTTAATCAGAAATTGTCTAAGAATTAGGATTAATACTGGCTCTAAGATGCGGTGGAAGCGACCCATCCTCTCCACCACCCAGGCTTCCTGCTGAGGCACAAACAGGACCACAGTGTTCATGGGCAGGCTGGATGCCCATCGCTGCTGAGCTGGTGTAACCCACAACCTCGGCGCAGCCCGCTGGGTTTGCTACGGAGACACACAGTTGAGAAAAAAGCTGTCATTTTCATTGTTCTATGTTGATGCATCAAATCAAAGTGAAAGTGGAAGTCAGACAGTGTGCAAAATGCCCCTAAAATTTTTCAACAGCCAAAGCTGATGCAACTGTTACTGGGGTATTCCATACAACACACCAACACCTCCCAGTTCAGGTCATGGACTTTATGGGGGAAAAAAATAATGTGAAAACTTTTAAATTCATAGGACCCTGCAGAATCCTATAGCTCTACTCCAAATCCTATCTTACTTACGATTTTTTTTATTTGGCCCTCAGAGCTTAATACATCATTTTTGTGATCATATTCAAAGCCTCACTAATTGCTTATTTTTCACTGAACTGGGTTGAAATTTGTACCAAACATCCACGAAACCCTAAGGATAGTTTACAATATGTATTCATGTTAACAGTTGTTGCCAGATGTTTTACAGTAATCTTTTTTTCACTTGAATGACCAATATTCAAATTTCAAAAATGACTATATCCAATAGTTTTTATTTTCTTGCAGCCAAATTTTTATTCTATATAGTATTCATATAGTTCTACAACATTTAGAAGATATTTGAGCCTGCATAAAAATAATAAGTGCCACAGATCTTGCCAAAATTTGCCTCCAAGAACACTGTGATCATCTGCTGCTGGTTTACTGGAGGTTCCCAGTAACAGACGGAAAAAGATCAGGGATGCAGCCTTTGTCAGTTAAAAGCTATGGAACACACTACCTATAGAAATCAGGGAAGCTAGCTCGCTAAATATTTTTAAAAGAAAGATAAAAACATGTCGGCTCACTTTAGCCTTCATCTAGCTCGTGATACAGGTCTGAAACTCATTCTGCAACTCTTTTAAAATCTTACTTGAACTGATGATGCAACATCTCAAACTTGAGAAAATAACACTGACATTAAATGCCTCTTCTGATATATTTATGAGAATTTAGAATCCATTCTTGGAATTTGGGCTGCAACAATTAGTCGACTAATCGACTATTTAAATAATCGGTGACTATTTTAGTAGTCGACTAATCGGTTGGAGTCATATTTTATAGAAAAGTACTATAAAAGTACCCCATAATACTCTTATTGCAGCTTCTTACATTCATATACTGGCAACTTTACACACTCTCCCATGACGGTGAACTAAAACCCTTTGGTGTGAGTACGGAACAAGACATTAGATGACATAGATTTTGGGGTTTGAGAGAGACAGACCGATATTTAACAACATTTTAACACATTTTTCAATAAAATGATTAGTCGACTAATCGAAGAAATAATCGACAGATTAGTCGACAATGAAAATAATCGTTAGTTGCAGCCCTACTTGGAATACATAAAAGCCAGACTCTAAACCCCCACTTTCTTGATAACTCCTTGTGAACTCCTCGTGTTGTTTATTTATTTATTACATCTTGTAGCCTATCACAATAGGATGGACCCTGATTAGCCCTTCATCCTCTGCCTGCAACTGCCTGTTCTTTTGAAGCTTCTGTGCATGTTTAGTTACCTGTAGATATGTGCACATGTGCATATGTATACCCCTTGTTTTCCTTTCTTTTTCATAATGCTGTAAAGCAGTTTATATGTTGTTTAAAAACTAATAAAAATGTTAAAAATGCTTGCTTGATTTTATGATTTATAGTTGAACAATTCCATGATTCTATGATGATTTCTGTTTATGTTCATTCTGTCTATTTTCATGTGAAGCACTCAGGGATTATACTGCCTTTACTGTAAAGCAATTTGAGCTGCATTTCTTGTATGAAAGGTGCTATATAAATAAAGTTTGTTATTATTATTATTATTTTTTTTAAATATGGCTTAAGACTTAAAAAAACACTTTTTAATATATTTTTGACTGATTTTTTTTGAAGGATTATTTTAATTTCTTTGGGACTTTTTTATTACAGATAAATATAAAAATATGTTATAAATAAATATGTTATTTTACTCCAATATTTCTTTTTTAGTAGCTACATTTTCATACTTTTTACTGCAATGCATGCATCGTTACATTAAGTAGTTTTATTTCATGGATAGATGTTTATACTATGCTGATTTAAGAGTTTTATATCTGTTAAATAACTACTGAGCTTGTTTTTATATTGGGCTCAGGAAGTGTGCAAGTTACAGCTTTTAATGGCTTGGCTTGTTTTATACTGGGTGATAATCTGGACTACAAGATTATTAAAATAACAGAGCCCATTTCAAATTTGCTGATTTATATAAAATATTTTTTCTGTTTAAACATTGTGCCCTTTTAAAATACAGTATGTTTGTATCCTTAAATGTCTGACATCATGTATTATGTCTAAGTAGACAGTATGGAGGTGTAACATGTCATAATAGTGAGCTTACTTACATAACTTATGCTGAATGAATGGTTAGCATGTTAGCAAGCTACAACTAGCTAATAAAGGTGCCTCTCATGTTAACTTATTACGGACTCATTTGAACATTTATCCGGCCGAAGAGTGACATTTCGTGGATTATTAACACCCTGCTGCACCCTAAATGACACCCACTTCATCAACGGCTGTGAAACAACTCTTGAGCTCGAGCTAACAAACCGGATGTGATGATAAAGCTTTAGTTTACCTGCAGCAGAGCTCCTCCGGTCCGACACAGCGTGCGAAACATCCTTTACTGTAAATTTAGTCCAGCAGTAGTGTGGAGAAGGTTCAGTTTTGTAAAGTGGAGTCTACACAGACTCTGTAGTCATGTGTGTGACCCCTTACCGATCAGGAAATGAAAGTTACATCAGTGGTGCAACGGTAAAAGCTTCCGACGGTGCGGGATGCGAGAACTGAGCGGCTAATGGTTCCGCTAGCTATATAATGTTATATACAGGTATTACTATCACTGTTTAGTCGTATAAGGTAATTTATTTCACGTTATGAGGTCACTGTTTTGTTTCCCAGTACAGTACCGCAAAGATACCCCGTATTTACAAAACTGAATTATTAATAAAGTATATTTTATTTCTCCTTTCCCCCAAAGTGGCCCTGCAGTGTTACTTGTTCCCATAGTTTCTTCTTCTGTGCTTACATTTAAGGTTTAAGTAGCAGTAGGAACAATTAAGCGTCTTATTGGCTAGAAATTAACGTTTCACATTTGCTAATTAATGATCAATTGTATAGCCTTTAAAAAATACTCTGTATTTTTAAGGACTTTCATGCATTTTTCTTCTCCACTCTCCACTACTGTATTTGTCCAAAGAGTATCTTGATATTCTGCACTTAAATCACTTTGAAATACCTACTTTTATTTAAGTATGTTATGTCTCCAGTCCCTGTTTTATGATTCAATAATACAAGTACTTCAAGTACTTCAGGACCCAATGCAATGACTTACCAAATACACAGGGGGGTGCTGTTGGCTTTGTCTTCACACTGCTACAGTTGTGTGTTGCAGGCCATACTCAGATTTACAATTTAACTAAATAACTTTGGCTATTTCAAGTCGCTAAAATATATGGAAATAAAGTGAATTGTAACCTAATGTTAAAAACTGTATACATCTGTATCTAGGGCCTTGCTCTTTTAAAATATCTTGCCTTGCTCTCCTGTGCTCCTTTTTTATATACCTGATTGTTTCTCCTTTTTTGTTGTCTTTTTTGTTTGAGTTTGTGCTGCAGCATGACTTTGACCATCACTGTTAAGTTCTTTTATCCTTGAACTTGTATTCCCCGACTTGTTCTGTACATTCTTCTTGTGATAAATAAAGAGAAAAAAGAATTTTTTGGGGGATTCATTGGTTTATGTCATGACTTTTAAACAGGCGACTTTGAATGAGGCACATATTTTTATTTTAATTTAATTTAATTTAATTTAATTTAATTTAATTTAATTCATTTTATTTTATTTTATTATTTTATTTTATGTTAACTGGCTCTTTTTGTGAACGTCTTTGTGATGAAGGGATAAACTTGACTTGACACTTAAAAAGAAGTGTAATAGTGTGCAGCCACACTAAGCAACTTAACTTAGACACAGAAAAGGTTACAGTAGTGCGACAGATAATATACTGGAATAAGACAAACTATGTGGGAATAATGCACTGACAACATACATTTGAGAGTAAAAATAGCCATAAAATGAGAAATAAAAGAGATCTGAGAAATTAACAAATTAATGCTCTTGTGTGTTTCAAATAGGAAAAGTCAAAGGCAGTACACTTGTAATTTTCACTCTGTGTTAATTTGACTAAAAAAGCAAACTATAAAAGCATATAGAAGACTAATTATGAAGCTACAAGGGTAAAATGTAAATATAAAACAATACAGCTGTCTTTAAAAAAAGTCATAAAACAGCTAAAATAATCACTCTTATAAAGAGCTACATTTTTTTAATCATTCTTTATTCAAGTAACACACTGTAAAAATGACTCAGTATACAGTTGAGAGTATACAAACACAACAATAACAGAGAGCCAAAGATATTATAAGACATACAGATGCAAAGTGTCTCAGTAGTCTGTTTGTTGGTCGAATCAAAAAGCAGTTTCATGTAGTGTTCAACATCCTTCAGAGAAACACCAATATAAGGTTTATTATTGCTAAACTTACATTTACGGAAAATACTTCGCCAGATTCATTACCCAGTTAATTATTTAAAAAAAGTAAAGTCAGTAGAGTTATGGTTCATGATAAATCTGCAAAAGTCTTTCCAGAATGTCTTGGTGTGAGAATAATGCGAGTAGTTTTTATTGAACACCATTCAAGTACAAACTTTAAGGCATATTTCAATACTTGAAGAATTAACTGTGTCGATACAGTTGTTTACAATACAATATACATAACACAAATCAAAACACAATCTTCAAATACAGAGTTCTTACATTAACATTTCTTTTCTCCTTTATAATTACAACAGCTTTAATCAACATCACTTTTAAAGGGTGTATCAATATATCCAAAATTCCTGTACAGGCTCAGACTGGAAGAAAATCTCAATTTCAAATATTAAATGTCACTTTTTGGGCTTTTGGTAGGACTGGATAGGATAAATATTGTTTCCTTAATTTCTTCACTGTATTGTTATTAAAAAATATTTTATTTTCAGCTGGTTTGGATAATAACAGCTTCCAATAAAGGAGAATTTACTGGTGGAAATCTGATAGTTTTACACGCAGAGAGAGCAGTTTGTGTTAATGTCTTTTTTATATTTCTGCATATTTATGAATCATTTGAAGGACACCTGCTTAATATTAATCACAGTTAAGTATTTAAAAGGAAACATGCATTAACTCTTCAATATAAGTCATTTCCAAACTGATTTGCATAGCTACAGGTGTTTTATCTGCTCTGAATCTGTGTGCGTCACCTGTTTCCTCCTCTAACCTGTTCCCCTCTGCTATTGGTCACATGTATTTTAACAAGCCCCGCCCCCCAGCATAGTCCTGCCTTCTCATTGGCGGCCTCAGACGCCAGTAACAGGTGCCTCGGCCCCGCCCTCCTCTCCTCTCTCAGTGCCCTCAGGTTGTTCTTCAGTCTGAAAACCTGCGATGAGAGTTTTAATAATGGCGAGGCCGTGGCGGGGGGCTGCAGCTCTCTGCTCGAGTCCAGACTCGGGGAACCACCTGTGAACATCGACTCGGAGCTCGCCAGCGGTTTGAGAAGTGATTTAACGGGTACAATGATCCGGTGACACAGGACAGAGTAAATCTCCGCTGAGAGCTGCTCTTACAAACTGTGTCAAAGTGCTGGACCGTCGCTGGAAGCTTTGCCATGTCGTTACTGTGTGTCAGAGGTGAGTCTCACTTCTAGTTTCATTTCTTTACTCGGTTAGAAACTATGTTACGAGTTAGTTTGACACGTTAAACCCGAGTTTGTTGACTTCAATCTGATAATGTCAATGAAATCCTACTGAACAGGTTCTCTGGCAGGAGGCATCCCCCCTCAGGGAGGAGAGAAGTGGCGACTACATTTGTCCTGTCGTGATTTAACCTATCACATCTTTATTTTTTTAAAAAAACCCATACTTTTCATAATTACAATGAAAACAATAATTATATTTGAGATGTTTTTAAAGCCAGAATAGTGTGTGTTATCTCTGTGTAATTGGAGCCCTCCACCATCTCGGTTTCCAGCTGTTGTAGCCCAACATAATCTGTGGTGTGTTGACTTTCAGATATGACAACAACAAAAAAAAAAGAATAAATAAAAATAGATTAAAGTAAAATCAAATAAGTAAATAAAAATAAATAAATTTAAAAAAAGAAATAAAATAAAAGCCATGTAGCCATGGATATAATTTTTCGTTAATCCCACTTTAAAATAAATTATAAGTTGGAAAACAAACATTTATTTGAATTGGACTTAAACTTTAACCAAGTCACATCCTTTCCTTGTTTTTTGGTTTCATCATAAATGTTATAATTATTTTTTTTGTGTTGCATTTTATGCATGAATCGTGCTAAATACAAAATGTTTAATTATTATTATACAGTGATGTTAATGACACCAATGTTTCAAGGCTTTCTGATGGGTACTTCAGTTTCACTGACACTAATTTTACTGATGAATATGATAATAATAGTTTGACGTCTTTCCAGAAAACTGATACCACTTGACATTTTTTATTTTTCAGCAGTCCATATTAGTTGTTTATTCTATAAGTTATGTCCCACCCTGCCTAAAAATGTACAAAAAAATAACATTTTTTGGGGTCAAAATGATGGTAATAATATAAAAATTAACTTTTTGTGTATAGCACCTTTCCAAACAGGGGTGTCAAACATGCGGCCCGGGGGCCAGAACTGGCCCGCCAAAGGGTCCAATCTGGCCCCCTGGATGACCCTGCACACTAACATAATGTGTGGTGTATTCACTTTCAGATATGATCAAAAAATAAATAACTAAAGAAAGAAAGAAAGAAAGAAAGAAAGACAGAAAGAGATAAAAAAATAAACATAGTAGCTATAAGTATAATCTATTATTAATCGCACCTCAAAATAAATCATAAATTGGAAGACAAACATTTATTTGAATTGGACTTCAATTATGATTAAATCATCTTTCCTTGTTTTATAGTTTTATCGTAAATGTTATTATTATTGTCATTGTGTTGCTTTTTTTGTGCTACATGCATAATGTTTGATTATTATATTATAGTGGTACTAATGACACTAAGGGTTACTCTACCTCTGATGGGTACTTTAATTAATCTAAAGATTTTACTGATGAATATGATACTACCAGAAGCGGACTGATGTTTTTCCAGAAAACTGATTTTTTTATTATTATTAGTGGTCCATATTAGGTGTTTATTCTATGTGTTATCTCTGCCCCAGCCCCAAAAATGTACAAAAAAATACAATTTTTTAGGGTCAAAATGATAGTAATAATATTAAAATTGACTTTTGTGTGTAGCACCTTTAAAACAGGGGTGTCAAACATACGTCCTCGGGGCCAGAACCGCCCCACCAAAGGGTCCAGTATGACCCACTGGATGACCTTGCACACCTAATAGTGATGCGCTTGTGAAGGCTGAGAGGTGCCAGGTTTCAGGAGCAAGTTAAACATGTACAATGTTGCTTCAGAGGCTTTTCCACCCCGACCATAATACAGTTCTTTTCTTTCACTTGAATTGGTGTGTTGATGTCAGGATTACAACACAGGAGTGGAAATGTATGAAAAAATGCACATGTAATGACAGTGAGTAGTCGACTGACTGAATGTGGAAAAACTGAGACTTTCAATGTCGTCCTTTGAACAAAAAAAAAAAAGGTTCCACCTGCGATCAAATCAGACTGTATGTGGCCTGTGAACTAAAATTAATTTGACAAGTTTAAAGTCTTCTTGACGTGGACACGTTTCCAGGCGGAAACAAGACTAAAGCAAATGAAGCTGGGGTGTGATAACACCAAAAAGAAGCTGGCCACTCCTGCTGCTTGCTGTAGCATCAGCAAAGCACATTATGCAATATGCTGTTCTGTGTCATCAAGACCAAAGCCCAGCAATTTGGTACAGTGCTGCCAGGATGAGAGGGAAGGACAGTAAATCATGGCATAAGCTCAAAACAGAGCTGCAGACTTATTTCGTTTAAAGCACATCTGTAATGATGATGCTCCCCCTCCTCAAAGAAAAATACATTTAATATGATTTTGTTCTTCATAAAGTTTATCAGAAAGTGTAATTTTTTTGTCATTAAATAAATGGCTTTAATTATAAGTAAACATTTTACTCATGTCTTTTCCTCTGCATGTGTCAAATAGACGGCATCTTTTAAAAAAATTATATGTGGAATATCATCGAGCATTTAGTTCAAAAAGTGTAGCCACAAGCTGGACTCAAGTCAGTATTATGTCAGGGATAAATAGTTCACTTTCACTCCCTATCCTGAACATTTCTGACGACCCCGTGCGTGGCAGACTGAGGCTTTGTATATAAATCCCCTGTCTGGTCCTGTTCTGTCTAATTATCCTCATTTGGGTGCAGACAGCTCCATATTGTGGCTATAAGTAGCTCCTATTATGCATCTTGTGCCTGGCGTGTATGAGTGAATCACTGACAGTATTGTGTCCCTCCTTCCCATCTTTTGATTCTGAATGTTGGACTCCAGGCCTCATACACACCTAAATCTCATCAAATATCCCTCAGATACCTCCACTCATGCATGTTTACACAATCAGCAAACACCTTCTGTCATGATCTTAAGTGTCTCTAATGCCTGTGCAAATGTTCCCCACGTCACTCTCAAGATATACAGACAAGCAGAGCAGGAAGTAGCATGAACTTATCAGTCAGTGGGTTTCTCACACACCAGCAGCTGATTGTCACTGATTGGGCTGTGTGTGTTTTAATTTTTCTACCTTTTCACAACTTTTCAACATGCTGCCGAAGTTGATGCGCCAAAAAACTGCAGTTCTGTTAGTGGCCACTTGAGGCTGGCTCCAAAAGCGAGGCAATCCCCATAGGCACCCGTGTGAAAATCTCCAACTTTGCCACAGAAATAAACATGTTTGCGGCCTCTCTTATGTCCCCCCTTCTGACAACTTTGTAAATAACTCAGCCATTTATAATTTATTAAGACCTGATGTGACACATTATTAAGGGTATGGTGACAGGTTGTCTGCGAGGTGTCGCCACATTCTATAGCCCCTTTCACACTGCATGTTCAGGGCGGGAATATTGCGTCAGTATGCCACCTTGCTGTTCTGTATAACGTATGATTGCTGAATGGGGAGAAAGAGTGGCCTTTATTCTGCCCTGGAGGTAGTAACAGCGCTGAAACGGTGTCTGTATAAACAGGACAGCTTGGCAAGACAGGGTGTGACATTTTGACGACGTGTTATGTGTGTAATCCACTGCAGGAGATTTAAAAAGTAGCTGTTAGCAGTTAGCGGCTATCTCAAAAAAGAAGAACAGCGGCTGCAAATTGGGAAAACAAGTTGATATAGGAGCTTCTTATCCTCTTAGCAGAGGACTAGATTAGCTGCCATATTAAATTATTGTTATTGCCACGTTATGCCATTGGTTTTGTTTATAAAGCGCTGCCGTCATGTGTGTTTCATCTCATACTAGAGGCTGGTGCTGTTGAGTTACACTTCTTTTGATTGCAGAATACCGGAACGCAGTGTATAATCACACTGGAGCGGTATGATGCCACTGTTGTTTGGTTCTGTGTGTACAAAGCAAAGGAGGTTATGCCTCCTCTGTAGTAGGGCTGCAACTAACGATTATTTTCATTGTCTAATTATTTATCAATATGGATAGTGTGTTCACATGAGTTGTGGTAAACTTCTCTCCCTCGTACCAGCGTCCAGATCTCCCAGCTCATCTCTCAGTTTTGAGTTGGCTCCAGGGCTGTTGCTTGAACTACAGATTGTACTTCCACATTTTCCTATTCCCCATCACCCATGCTGCCACCATAGACACAAAGAGAAGTGGATCAAGAGAGAAAGCCGCCGTTCTTTCTCTTAAATTCAGACTGAACATGGATCAAAAGGCAAAACTAGACAGTGCTGATTAAATACAAACCAAGATTATCTTGCCGTATGGGCTATATCCAACCTAAAATGTCTTCAGAAACATATTTTAGTGCCCTGTTTGGCTGTAATAAGAGAGTTGGCAAACAGGAAGTGGGCACCATACTGTTTCTTGCATAGTGATAGTGGAGACTTAAAAAAACTGAGATCCAACCTTAAAATGAAGGAGTGATGATCAGTTATGAACAAAGATCGCATAATGTCACCCATCAGCGGGAGCATTTATTGGTGCGGTGCTGTGCAGTGCATTCTGGTAGTTGTAGATTTTCTACCTCTTGAGCAAAAGCAAATGCCATAGCCATTTTTCTCTGTTTTCTCTGGTCATGTAGCACCAATTTGAATAAGTTTTTGCATGTCTCTTCTGCATAGACAGCCTAGTTTCATGTAAAGACCATCTTTCCAGTGGTGTAATATGAAGGATAGGCAATTTCAGATCATCCTGGTTTCACTATCTCATCACAAAAAGTAAAAGTGAGTATCAGTGGCATCTTTGAGCAGGAAACACAACAATGTTTTAATGTTTGGGGATCATAAAATCCAAAAGAAAATCACTTTTGACTTGTCTGCTCCTTTAAAAAAAGTAAAAAAATCAAAGTATTTGTCTTTAAAACCTGTAAACAAAGAGCCTCAGAAGGGATTCAGGCATCGATACACCAAGCTGAGCAAAAGAAAGCCTCCTGGCAGGGAAAAGGTCACCAAGAGGCGAGTCTGTTTGGCTTCACTTACTTTCGAAAGTTCAGCTGAATGGCTCTGGCAATCAAGAGTTATTGTACCAAGTGGGGCCTTTCACTGCAGAGCTTTCATACTGTCCATTTATTGATCACTGTTATAGCAAATGTAGGCTGGTAGGAGTTATGCAGAGCATTGATAACAGAGAAAAGGCTGCTTGGGCAGGGGTTTGTGTGATTAGCTGATGTTGTGACTCATCCCCTGATAGCACAGCTTGACAATGTTGCGTATTTATTGGGAGTCGAGATGCCTCATCTCCATGGCGATGTCTTTGCACAACAGATAAGTGGTTGCCCTTACAAGTGGAAATGTGGGGGAGACTCCTGCTGTGGATCAGAGCAGGGCTGAGTGGACGCATGGCTCACATGGACCCCATGATGCTGCAGAATTAGAGGTGTACAGATTCAGACACGTGATCGTTTTAGTGACAGGATACTTGGTAATGTCTGACACTAGGGAGTGGTTATTGGTACAGAGTACAAACAGAGGAGGAGTGTGGAAGGCTAAGAGCTCATACACAGGATGGCAGCACTTGTGGTAAAGTTTGGTCTTAGTCTTAAGGACTCATATGGTCTTCTGCATGTTTTTGAGGGAAGTTGTTGTGGACTGAGCTGATGTCAGTATTTCATTTGTTGTCCATCTCCAAGTGTGTCATAAAGTGCCTTGATTAAGGTAGCTAAAAGATGATCATCTGCTCAGACTGGACAACGTCCTGAGGGTTGATAGTGGAATATTGGTGTGTGACGCTTGACTAAAAAATCCATTCTTACTCCTGACTTGACTAGTTTTGGATGTTCAGGGACAACCGTGTAAATTTGCGCTCATTATATGCCTTGTGCTTTCTCAAAATACACTCCTGTTTTCACAGGAAATGTGCGGTTTCTGCTTGTGAAATGTATACAATCTCTTTTTAAAATTAAAGTATAACGTAGGTTAATAAAAACATGATTTTTAGGTTTACTTCCTTAGGTTTCGGCAACAGAAGCACGTGATAAGGGCTTGAAAAAACATCACGGTTTAGTTTTAATTTAGTGTTGTTAACGTAATGTAATGTCAGGTGACATACGTTCCATAGGTCACGCGATGTACGTCACTTGCATAGAAAGCTACACATACTAGCACTCTATGTTGCCATTTAAATAACTCTGTTGACTTTTGGTTCACACTGGACACGAACAGTCTGGAGTTTGTTTGACGCCCAATGCCCCTCCCACCTTATATTGACTTTCTTGCTCTTCGTACTAGGGCAGTTGCTCGGAGCCTAAAAACAAATGCAGCCGCCTGGTGTGTCTCGTACCACTGCTAAAGAGTGCCTTGCTGCACCGGTATTAGATGCTGAGGGCTGCAAGCCAAGCGTTGGTATTTGACAAGTTGGGAGTGAGACCGCATTCGACCAAGCTGTGCCACAGGGTGTTAAGGCCCTGACACACCAAGCTGACAGCTGGCCGTCAGTCAAAGTTAGGCCATTGGTGAGCTTCTATTGCCCTAGTTGGTACAGTGTGTCCCACACCATTGGCCCTCGGCGGCGCTTTGGCCAGTTCAGCATGTTGACTCGGCACAGTGGAGCCCTTGAGCGAATGCAATCACTGTGATTGGCAGTTCGGCTCAGCACATGAGAAAAGAAACGGAAGTGAGGAATGTAAACAAAGAGCTAAAGTTCAGAGGGAATGATGTCGAAACAAACTTGTTAAATGAAGTAAGATTGTTTTTCTTTATCCACTTTTTTGCTCTTTTGCAGAAATGTTTAGTGATAGTTTGTGTTATTGTTCACTGGTGCATGGTCAATATGCTCTCTTCTTTTAACTTTGGGTTTTGTTGTTAATGTGCTAACTGGCTAACTAGCGTCAAGACGGTCTTCTGGTTTCACTTTTTGAATGACGATAACAGATGACTGCCGTCTGCCGTCATGGAGGGGTATGTTGTCTCATGCAGGCGCAGAACATATGTGCTTGTTGGCCGTCGGTTTGGTGTGCAACTTTTTGGCAAAGACAGGGTGACGTGAGCCGACGCAGCAGGGGCCTCTCGTCGCTGCTAATTCTCCGACGTCAGTTTGTTGTCTGGGCCTTAGGGATTTGGGACATTTGAGCAATTAAAGCAGTTAGATTTTCTAAATATCTGGTAAATGCATTGCAGTACATTACAAGAGTGTTTCTCAAAGTCGGTGCAAGTAATGCATTGGACTGATTTTTGGACAAAAGCAGCAAATGAGATGTCATTGCTTGGAGCCCTATGCTTTCTACATTGCTCCTGCGGACTTATTGCGTGCTGAACTGTGTCCACACAGGATATTGAGCTTGTCTCATGCATCATCACGCCTATTGTATGCTGATTTTCATATTTCAATATTAGTTTTACTCCTCATTTGAAAACAGTGATGTAGCAGTTCTTTGTCATGGCACACACTCCAGTCTTTCAAGTGTCCAAGCCACGGATTAGGAGCACACTAGTTATCACAACAGCAGCACTGTTTGCTCAGAGCCTGCCTGTTTGTCTTTGACTCTGCAGCTGACTGAGTTAGGTGGGGAGTTACTACAACAGAATAATTCAATAAAAGGATGAGAAACAGAGGCTGTGCAGGACTAAAAGTGACAGAACCGCAGGCAGAGTGAGTGCAGCGAGCAGCAGAGTAGTGGAATTATGGGAGAAAGAGGCAGAGAGAGCGCTTAGAGATTGTGGGAGTAATCCCCTGGCCATCTGTTGCTCTCTCTCCCTCTCTCTGTCTCCCTCTCACACTGGCCCCACCTGATCAGATCCAACTGCCAGCACAAAGAGGAAGTACACCACTGCCTGCAACAGGAGTAGATCCCGGTGTCACTTCCTGTTCCCACTTTTCCTGCTTTCTGCCTTTCACTGATGACGTCCTTTTATTTGGAACAGCCAAATTCAGTATCTTTACTACACTGTGGTCAAATTGTGCAATATGAGCTTTTAAGACAAACAATCAAAGTTGACCTTTTTGTAATACTCCCGTGTGGTTGCGAAATGCCATTATCTTTGTGGCTCCACAGTAAGTTTTATCCAAAAGGCCTTTTACACAGTGGACATTTTGACTTGTCACAGGAGGATAGCACAGATCTTAATTAAGTTTCTCAGTCATGGCAGTGACCTGGAGTTGTCTTGCTTTAATCCAAATCAGGGACTAATTTTGTTACAAAGTTGTATAACGAGGTGCGGCTCCAACTAGAAAACAATGTTTTGATGCATTGGATGTGCTGAATGTGCATATTAAGGCAGTGCAGGAGAAGGTGCACATTAATAATCCTCCAGGACTGTAACATGCTCATGTTTAACCCAAACAATGTGTCATGTGACTGCAGTTGGTTCAGATCCAGGTCGGAACACGTTCTCACCACAAACGAACTGCACCTGAGTTCGTTTGTAACCAGACTGAGACCACCTCTTCAAGAAGGTCTCGGTGTGGTTGTTTTGTTGCACACCTGAGTGTGATTGCTGTGTTCACACCTGCCCAAACAAACCGCACTGAAAGGGCAAACGAACTTGAGTTAGAGTGAACCGAACCAAACAGCCACCAAATTCCATTTATATAATCGGTAATTTTACTATCATAAAACACACTTAATTCAAAGTCGACGGAAACAACATCAAACTCACAAAAGCGGACTTGGGTTGTCTTGCAACTGCTCAAACATTTCTTAACTCTGGTTTGGTTGAAATAAACCCCTATTTTCAGCAGTTAGATGTGAATCTATGCAGGCTCTGTACACCCTAAAATGACTGTTTTTTTTAAATGGAGTCTGGTGGGTTTTTTAATAGAGATTTTAGGGCTGTTTCTGGTTGAACAAAAAAGATCTTACTCTTTAACGAAAAGGTCTCTCTGTTGGGATCCTTTCTTGTCAGACACTTATCATAACAATCTGAACCTGTCAGTGACAACAGTAGCTTATTAGTTGATGTAAATTGACAGTGCGTCGCTCAGTATTGGACCAATTTAAAATAAAATTTGTTCCCTTACACACTTAGACACGAAAACATAGGAAA
This sequence comes from Epinephelus lanceolatus, assembly GCF_041903045.1. Classification (NCBI taxonomy): domain Eukaryota; kingdom Metazoa; phylum Chordata; class Actinopteri; order Perciformes; family Serranidae; genus Epinephelus; species Epinephelus lanceolatus. The sequence continues at coordinate 33,118,927 of NC_135752.1, forward strand.
ATAGGGTCCAGGTTAACAAATACTGACGTTACTCTTAAATCATGTGTGCTTTCCTTCTGTGACATGTTAAAATGTCTTTAGTGGAGGCTTACGAAGCGAGTTTTTTTGCCCGTATAGGTTTTTTGTTTTTGTTTTAAGGGCTATTTATGACTTTATGTCACTCACTGCATGTCTAAAGCTGAACCACCAAGGAGTGCCCCAAAGTCAACTGACCAAAACCTGTGCCTAATTAAATATATTTGAATCAAGTTGCAGGCATGTTCAGAAGAAAAGAAGCAATAGGACGATAAGGTAACTGTTCAACTAGCCCTGCCAAACAGTGAGCTAAATGGCCTCTAAAGCCACGGAGGGCCCAGGACAGAAGATGATAAGCATCAGTTTCCATCATAATGGCCCCCTGGTTTATTGCCCTCTGCTCTGTGTACCACAACCTGAAATAACATCATGTAATTTAGGACATAAGGCCACTGTGCCAGCTCATTTGCCCTAGTGACAAAGAGTTGAACACATGGCTGAAAAGCGTTAGTGGAAAGGCAAAAAAAAAAAAAAGAAAAATTCACGCTGCTGGTTTCTCTCCACATTTCCACTGCTCCCTTTCTGCTTCACACAGAGGTATGTACAAGACAGGAAACACTTCGGAGGAAGTGGCAAGCTAGGGTTTTTCTTTTTCCCCTCGTTTGTGATAACGAAGTTCCTTTTATTCCCACCGGTATCCTAAAAGACAACACTGGAAAAAACCCAGAGTTGTAGTCCTTAATTTTTGTGGCTAAAAGTGTACCATTGGGGAATCACTGTTGTGTGTTGTGGTTTTATTCATATAATCAAGACGGATGTTATAGACAGAATGGAAAACAAATAAATACGTCTCTCTCCTACATAGTCGTTTTAATGTGCACAGAGAGAAGACAAGGGCTGTTACATGAAAATATGAAAGCTTCATTTGTGCTCGTATCATCCCGTCCTGCCCATCTGCCATCTCAGGCTCCAAAGCTTTAGTAGTTTATATGCCTGAACACATAACCCTGCCACAGCAATCACAATTAATCCCCTGCAAAGCGCTTCACAATCCCATAAACGTTATTGTATGGATGCATCAAGGGGCTAAAGATTCTAAGTCTAAAAATAAACCAAAATACACCAGCATATTTACCCGTGAAATATTTTTTTGACGTTTTGAAATCTCTGCTGTTTCCAGACTTTTTACTTTTTTTTGTTATCCTAATACCCATCTGCCCTGGCCCACTTTTGCCATTGTTTTTTGTGTGTTGTTTACCAGCTGTTGTATTTTGTGATAACAGCTGTCCAGGCTTATGCTCCTTGATTATATTAAAGTTTGTGCTCTGAAATCAAATAAAAATTGCCTGTCAGCTTTGATAAAAGGTGGTTGTCAGTCTCCGGTATATTATTTTCCACTTGCATAATCGAAAAGCTCTTAATCAGTGCAAATACTCCAGCACACAGATTATCATTTAAAGTTTTTCTGTTTGTTTTTTAAGCATACCTGAGCTGTAATGTGTGTTTTTTTTTGTTAATTTTAGGATTATTGATCCAATGTCAGCGAGTTTTCTTGATGAGTTGCATTCGTATAAGAACAGAATGTATATCATGAGAATTAATTAAAGCTCTAGTTGGTAATTTAAATAAGTTTTTGTCATAAAACTGTCACGATATCCACACATTAGTACATGAGACTGACACAATGTGTGAGACAAAAAAATGCTCATCTGCCTCGTTGTAGTGCTCCTAATGGCATATGCAAGAATTTCCAATACAACCAATCAGAGCTGAGGAGTCTCTAACGTAGCTGTCAATCAAGTTAGTTTCTGCTCGTGAATTGTGCTGTCAAACTAAGCAGCGCTGATCAAATATGAATCCAGATTCTGTTACTGCATTGCTTATATCTCACCTCAAATGTTTTTAGAAACATATTTTATTGTACTGTTTAGCTGTAAAATGAGAAAGTGCGTGACCCGGCTGCCATGTTGAAAGCAATCAAGCCAAAACTAGGGCTTGGTGATATGACCTCAAATCAGAGTTCGTGGACTGGACGGCACAGTGTCACGTGACTACACACACACAGTAGTATGTTTTTAAGGGGACAGTACATGAACACACACAGTTGGGAAAGTGTTAACAGAATTTAAAAAAAGATCGAAATTACCGACATGGGCAAGATTACATCAGAGAGCAGGGGTGTCCAAACTTTTTTGAATGGGGGCCAGATAAAACAACGTGAAAACACCTGGGGGCCAACTGATTCTCGCATCAAAGGTGTGTCTTTTTTAAAGTGAGACAAAAACAACCATTTCTATCTTTTAATGAACTATTACTACTTGATGCCTGTCTACAATGTAGTGTGTGATAGTCCTGGCATTGTGAGGTGAAGGGTAAAAATGCCAAGTGATCTTGCTCGATTAACCATTATTGTGTAAAGGTCCACATATGGTATATTTTGAAAGTCAAGCTGAGGGCCGATTAAAATTGGTCTGTGGGCCACAATTGGCCCCCGGGCCAGACTTTGGACATGCCTGAGTTAGAGGTTCTGAACGTCAGTTTTGATTAATGTTCGATTAATTGCACACCCCTAGCCAAAACCAAGCACCGCCCACCTGCTGGAGCAATGTTCCTCAATTTACAGCTAAACAGTACACTGAAATATGTTTCTGAAAAAAATTAGACTAGAAATAGGCAATGCAGTAACAGAATCTTGGTTCATATTTGACCAGCTCTGCTTAGTTTGGCTGCAGTTCACCAGTAGTGTTTGACAAATTTGACAGCTATGTTAGAGACTCCTGAGCTCTGATTGGTTGTTTTCCTTCAGCAGCAGTAGATTCTCGCAAATGCCATGAGAAGCACTACGAAGAGAAGGAGGAACATGATTTTTTTTTTCATGAGTTATGTGTCTTATGTACAACTGTGTGGATGTAATGACAGTTTCAGAAAACATGAGAAAAAGTTATTTTTTATAAAAGTTACCAACTGTAGCTTTAAGATTAGTTTTTCATGAAAAACCTTGCAATTTCTTCAGATTGTTCAAAAGTCAGCCGCATGGCTTTTAACCAAAACCAAGAACCACGACCACATCACACCAGTTTTAGCCTCTATACATTGGCAAATCTTATTGTTTACTTTTAAGGCTCTCCATGGCCTATCTCCAGATTACATTTCAGACATGTTAGTCCCTTATGAACCTCTGCGTAATTTTAGATACTCGGGCAGAGGTCTTCTGCTCATTTCAGAGTCCCAGCTGAAGACTAAAAGGGACAGAGCTTTTGCAGTCAGGACCCCAAGGCTCTGGAACGACCTGCCCGAGGATATAAGGCTGTCTGAGTCATTGGCTTTGTTTAAGTCTACTTAAAACGTACTTCTATCAGAAAGCATATCCTGACTTTATCTGAGCCGTCTATTTATTTTATTGCTCTCTCATTGATTTTATTTCACAAATATTATATTGATATTAGTTTTGGCCTTCCTTGCTTTATCTTTTACTTTGGTGAGATTTTATGACATGTTGTTTGTTTTATTCTCCTTGTTTTTTTTAAATGTGTTTAGTTTGATTGTATAGCACTTTGTGATTTGAAATGTGCTACATGAATAAGGTTTATTATTGTTCATGGAGCACTTGACATGATGATACAATAAGTGGTGGTTATAAAGCCACCTAATCAGACACATGAAGTACTAGGCCAAAACATTGCCCATCAAAACAAATAGCTCATCCGTTTTGATCGCGCGTCATACTGTGTGTTCCTGCTTTTGTGGTCAACAACATCGTGATGCCGTTGCTGTGTTTGTGTGATTCAGGCGTCACGAGTCATCGACTCACGGCTTGTCTGCATATAAATGAATCAGTCAGGCTTCAATAACACGAGATCCTGTCCATTTTCCATTACTCATGCCAAGATATGTTTACATTTCTGACTTGTTTTTCCTCACTGGTTCATCAGTAACCTCAACAACTTCATTGATTCTTTTTCTTTCATTGTCTTTCAGTAGCTGACTTGGATCTGTTTCCAACTTGCCTGATCATTGTTTTTGTTTTGTTTGTGTTACAGTGAAAAAAGCCAAGCTCCAAGGACCTCCAGGTGAGCACATACCTTTTACTTTTAATGAACATTTCTTAGGTCTGGTGACACACTCTCCCATTGTTCAAATAGTTGACAGTGTTAACATGAGCGCTGTCTCAGTCCTCATTGAACTGGGGGAAAAGGGAGCTGTATAGCTGCAGAACATGTTCTAAGTTCTTGGGAGTTCGGAGCATATTCTTCAGGCCCGTGTGGGATTGTTAATATTGTTTCAAGACATGTAGTTTCAATGACATAATATACTTATCCACTGCTGAACTGGATGGAAATTTACCCAGCAACCCTCCAATAACGCAGCCATTTTCAATATCCTCCTGAGACCCTGCGTCCTCATTTGAAGACATCACATTTTAGGTCTGCTTGACCTCGTTCGTGGATACTTGTTTGTCCCATCTAGTGGCCCTGGCAGAGCGCCGAGAAGATGATCACTCTTGACTTTCTAGAGGAAGTAAAAGTTAGACCAAGGTTTCCATTGCGGAACATGTGGAAGGATAATTTTCACAATGCACTAATCCATGTAAAAACAAGATGGTGGCCATCTCTGCCAAGTCAGTCTGCAGCTGATCCCGACACAAACGTGGGCAATGTCTAAAAGCTGATCAGATTTTTTGGTTGAAACTTGTTTATTTATGATTAATAATGTTTGTATTTTGATATGGCAACAAATTTGACCAATTTTAGCAGCAGTAGCAAGATAAGACGCTGTTAATTAGGAAGTACTTGTTTGAGGACATTGGGACTTTATTGTCCTTGTTGTCTTGTTGTTATTCTTTTTGGAAATATGCCACACGCAGGCTAATCAATCAGATTCTGGCAAGTCACCGAACGCTAGAGTTGATTCTGTATTACGTAATCCAGTGTCTTTCCATGCCAGGCCGCGCACAGGTGAGCTTAGATCGGTGGCCGCTAAGTCCAAATCCCCACGCTCCCCACCTAAGCAAATCCCTCTAGTGTCCAGCCTAACGCCTGCCTTTAAGCCCTGTGACATTTCTGTCAAGAGCAAGCGGCAGCATAGACAGAAAGTCACCACGGCTTTGGATCTGCCTGTGACATTTTACTCTTGTTCTGAGTCCCAGCCTGACCCCGTGTTCGCTGAGGATAATTGCTAAAGTTAATTAGCCAGCAGGTCTCTACATTAGTTCAGCTTGTATTTTCCTTAGTCCCGTCACACGTGGAAAAATGTATACATTGTGTCACAGCTCTGTTGCACTGAGATATTAGTTTTAGATTTCACAGCCTGTGCTGGGCTGCTCTGTCTGTCTCGGCCCTCCCCTCCCTCCCTTCTCTAGGCCACTCCACATGTGACACCTGTCCCAGAGTAAACATCAGAGAAATTCAGTTAAGCCCGTCATCTCCCTGGGGCGAAATGTAAACATCAGTCACTTTTTTTTTTTTTTGGCTAGAGGGCAAAGACGGATTTGTTGAGCACACTCCTGTGTGTGATTGAGAGCACCAAAGGTTACGTTCATGCTGTAAATTAGCTCAAGTATGTCTTTGGTTTGCACATGCTTTGGTAGAGTGGAGTGAAATGAGCACTGTGTGTATGAGGCTGCCTTGTTGCAGTGGCTTTTTAGAGGCCAGTTTTCAGAAAAGGTAAATGACTTAAGGCTGGCACTCTTACATCAAAATATACTCGCATTGTCAGTTTATGGTTGTTGTTCTTAGTGCGGAAATGAGCAAAATCTGCAGTCAGATTTGGTCATGGATATCTAATTTCTGGGGCTGCTCCCTGAAAGTGGATGATTTGAATCATCAGTCAGAGACTTCTTTGAAGTTGAGCAGTCTTTTTTTTTTTTTTTTTTTCCGGTTTAGCTGCAGATTGAGTGCTCCTCACTTTCTTGCTGCTCTTCGGTACAGGCATCTGCCCGGGGGAAGAGAGTCTTTGCCCAGCCAGGCTCCATGATAACGATATCTTCTGCCTTCTGTGTAGAGGTGGTGAATTTTGAGCTCACAAATACAGTTGCTGGCTTTTGTTTGATTTCTAGTGTTGGCATCTAATCCCTCATTAGTTCGCTTATACGTCATGCTGAAATTCCTGCTTAACTCTGTTAAAACTCTGGACTCTTTATGTAAAATAAAAGGACTCAAATATTCATATCGAGCAACCTGATCTGATTTGACTTTTCTGACTCCAGATTCTCTACATTGACTAATTCTGAGTTGGATACAGCCATAATCATTTTGGGTTGTAGATGTTTGGGTGTGAATTTTGCTGAATGTAACATTCTCATGACAGAACGGGCCTTTTTTAACCCAGAAAGATGCCGAAATACTCACTCGCACTTTTGTTACCAGCTGTTTACACGACTGCAATTCCCTTTTCACCGAACTACGTAAATAAGAAAACTACAATTAGTCCAGAATGCTGCAGCCAGCGTTTTGATTAAAACAAGGAAAAAGAATCATATTACCCCACTGCTGAATTTTAAAGTTCTTTACTCTCTTTTTATTATATAAAGATTTGATTGTCTTTTTTGTTGTGAGCTGAAGTAAAGAAAACTTAAGGACGGAAATTCAGAAGACAAAAGTTTTATGAATATATTGGGTATGAACTGGAATATGTTTTAATTATGATAATAATACTATGAAGTTGTTTTTGTCTAATTGTACAAAGTATGATTTTAGCACTTTTGCACTTGCACAGTCAGACGTTTTTTTTCTCTTTTACCCACTTCCATGTTTTTGTTCTCCAGTTTTTTGTCATTGTTAGGCCACATTAAGTCTGGAGGCAGGCCTGGTCAGGAACTGGCTCCTGGTTTAAGGAATGAATTACTGAACATGATGTGGTTATTACTCCTCTCTGCTCATGATAACCGGACCTGCTCTGCACAGGGAGACGTGTGATTTATTGGAAGAGCCCTCAAAGTTTACATAAGGCTGGTCTGGGATGTGTGTTTGTGCTGTGCTTTCACCACACCTTCCGATGAAAAGCTTTGACGCCTCACTCTGAAACCTTGTCATAAGAAGTTGTTTCTGAGGAATGCTGTATTTGTAGAACTGAAGGTGCCCTTGGATGGGCTGCTGGCTAGCTGCCGGACTTTCCACTGATTGCCACAGGAAACAGAGGATTGATAAGGGCTGTGTGTGTTCAGTCTCTGCGCGCACATTTTCTGTCTATCAGAATTTAGATTTCATCTCCCAAATAACAAGCCCTTGTTTTACATGGTTGACATTATGTTCAGTCCACTACTCTGAAGATGGAGACACTTCTCATGAGGTGGTCCCAACAGTGGTAGAGAAGTCCTCCAATAGGTTGACGTCTTCTGTTGCATGCAATATTGATAAGTGGTCTGAATTTGAAATGTCAGCCTTCCAACCGCCTGCGTTTCCTTGACTAATTTATTGAAAAACTCATCATCAGTCAATAATGGATGAAGATGCTCGACTGAGGGCCCAGGGGTGAGTGGATGGTTCACAGGAAGTGAGTACATGAACAGGACAAGTAGCCTGCATCATCCCACAATGTGTGCTTTCACTGTGTCACTGTGTATGTGTGTGTGTGTGCGGTGTGTAATGGAGAGAAGAGAGAAGTGTGTGTTGTCATGCATTTGAACATGAAGAAGAATCAGTTCTTCTCATACCAAGGAAGGTCTCACAAACTAGCTTTGACCTCGGATCAGATGAGGTAGAGGCTTAATTTATGTGGTTTTATTGTGTGTGTTTGTGTATGTGCATAGGGTCGGGCCTAATTGTATTGCAGAGTTTTGCACAGCGGCGACCGAATCTTTGCTCTCAAACCACAAAAAAATGTGATGGCACAACAGTCTCCTTCAGTACATTATTCTGTGCTTTCTTTTGATTTTCACATTGGCTAGTCATCCTGTTTAATTTGTCTTCTGATTAAATCGGAACCGTTGAAACAAGTTGTAGGAAGCCTCTGCAAGTAATTGGTTGCTGACTCTGCTGCAATAAAATGGTTAATCAGCAGTGCCGTGCACTGTAGAGCCGATGCGCTGCTGGTTCTCCCGGCCTGAATAGAATATAATGTCTATAGCCTTACTGTTGTGTACAGCCTTATAGACTGAGCTGAGTAGTGATGCGCGGGTCGACCCATAACCCGCGGGACCCGCAAATGGACCTGCGGGTCGGGCAGCAGTGATCGTCTGTTAAATCGGTCTGTAAATGATATTTTGACATTATTGGCTATTACTGTCACAGCATCCGAAGTTACTGATGCGTTGAGCAGGTGACAGTCCGTGGTCGTTTTCAAAACACACTTGTGTCACGCACTCCAAAAGAAACTTGTTGAAACTTTAAACAATAATTTATTGTACAAAACGGGGGAAACAAACGTTGACAAAAACGGTTCCATAATTCATATTAAATTCAAAAGATAACAACAAAACAGCTACAAGTTAGAGGGAATAGTGATAAAGTGGTAAAACTTGGCATTGATCCACAGCCTCAGACGGATGCGCTCAAGCTGCCGTGCGCACAAGCTCAGTTGGTAGGCGATACTATAGTTTCACATTTTTAACAATGCAATTTTTGATTTTTATTGATAACCTACATTTACCAACAAGAAAAAGACTACATTTAGCACCAAAAAAAAAGTTAAAAAAAAAAAAAAAAAAAGTAAATAAAAAACCAATATCAAATATCAAATTTTCATAACGAATACCTACCCATAGAAACGAATATTCGAATATCCGAATATTTGGGTACAGCCCCAAAAATGTTTGTGCTTCTGTTATGTGTTGAGGTGATTTTTATAATATTGGTAAATATAAAGATAAATTAATAACTGAAAGTTTATAAAAGTGTTTTTCCGGGCAGTTACCGCTGCTTTCTCCTCAACAGTGCAGATTGTATTAGCCATATTGTGGACAGCACCTACTGTAAAGGTCTCACAGCCACTAAGTGGCTCTTATCTAATCCATACATCCTCTTCCCTTATCTCATCTCATCTATCCATGGGAGCCGGCCCAAATGTGGCACAAGGCATGGACTATCTAATTAGGGAAAGGCTTGAGCATCCCCCAGGCTCCTTTTGTCATAATGCCTGTGTTTTGTCCGACTGTCCTCTTGAGACACTAATTAGGTCTTTCTCCTTTCACTCATGGTGCTTGTGGGATGGACAGTGTGACCTTACATGGATCAGTGGGGGTGCTTTCAGTCCAGCTTTTTGTCTTTTCGCCTAATTTAATCTTTACGTTGTAAGAATCCACCTGTGTCAACTGTTTATTGTTTCATGTGTGTCAAGAGTTGCATTTGCTTATCTGGCTGCTGCCGTAAAGGCCATGTGCAGAGTAAATGTTTCAGTATGTTACTGGGGTAACCAGGAAAATCTTTGTTTAGTGCGGTCAGGTGATCAGTCTACAAAGGAACAGCTGATGCTTTGCTTTTATTTCCCAGACCAAACGAGGAGAGTGTGTGTGTGTGTGTGTGTGTGTGTGTGTGTGTGTGTGTGTGTGTGTGTGTCTTTGTGTGTAGCCTACTTTACTGTGTGTGTGTGTGTGTGTGTGTGTGTGTGTGTGCTGGGTCCAGCTCTCAGGGTTTGCCCTTTTGGTGTCACAGTAATTGCAGCTTTAAACATACATATTACACATTTACATATTTTGGGTATTCTATGCTGAAATTTCAAGTTAAGTGCATCTAACCCATGTTTTTATAGATTGTGTTATATTTTGGTTTTCATTTGTTTTATTAATTTTGTTAGGTATATTTTATTATATCGTGTATTTGAAGGACTTTGTTACTAAATTTTTAGAGCTGAAATGATTATTTGATAGACTTTTTTTAGTCTATCACCAGAGAATTCGTCAGCCATTGTGATCGCAGAGCAATTAAACAAAGAAAAAAAAATCGTGTTACGATTTTATTCTCTTTTTTAAAATTAGTATTATTTGCACTTTGAGCACCCTTCTTTTTGCGCACAGATGTCTTAAATGAATCGACTATTTTTTGCATTTATCTCAGCCTGTGGACCTTTTTGTGGCTCTTCAGCCCACTTGCATTGGTGTGCAGGTATATTCTCTGCTCTCCTTTCTTGTTGGTCTATAAAATCACCGAGAGAATAAAAAAAAGTCCAAAAAGATGTCTTTCAAGACAAAGAGTTGCAGCAAATCCTTATAACTGCACAACTGCCGTCCTTTCTTGTCTGTTGTGCCGATGCACACTGCATAGATGTAAGTGTGCAGAAATCTTTTTCTTCCAAATGTATTGATAGTTAAAATAATCATTCATTGCAGTCCTAGTGAATTTTACTCACTGTGATATCTTGGAATTCCAAATCTGTGCAGCAATATAATTGAACACTGTAAAAAACAAATATATTTTAAAATATTATGAGCTGTATTTAGGGCTGGCCAGTATGGTGATATACTTTGTTAACAGTATATGAGCTACATTAGATCGTTTATATATCAATTACTCACCCTGTGTTCCATTGAATTTGTAAAGCAAACTCCGTTATCTTGCCCTCACGGTGACTGAAGAATCCAAAAAACAACAGCAAAACCATATCCAAACATCTGTTTACAAACTCTTACACAACTCATGCATTATAATGCAAGTCTTATTTATCCAGGTTTATGCTCAGTACTAATCAAACACATACATTTTTGCTAAAACCTTAATATTTAAAGCACTTCTGCACAAACAGTCTGCACTGTTTATGCAGAAGTCTTATCAGTGGAGGTGCAATTGACTTAACTGATACAGGGCCAAGGTAGCTGTACCTTTTAATATCTCTGGATGTATTAGGCCATTGTGAGCAATGTTGCAAACCAGTCAGCAGTACTGCAGTGTAATGAAGTATCTTGATATGCCAGGTATTTAATTCAGTGGATCAGCTAAACACAGATGACCCCATGTGTTTATTTCATCTACAATTAAAATTCTTTAGAGTTTACTAAATCATGACATCATAGTATGAAGTTATATATAATGTAATCCATATTACCCATCCCAGCCAGTACTACAACCCAAAGTCAAGATCAGCATTTCAATCCAAGCCGATCCTCCAGCTGCTCTCGTGCCCAGGTAGGGGGTCGGTTTATGTCGCTAGAATGGGGGAGTCACAGGGAGGACCACCGGTGGAGCAGGGCTGATAACTACCCGAGCGAAACTAAGCACATCAGCAGGCACGTGTTGATGCTTCCTCGCCCTGCTGTGGCAAATGAAAAGTGGTGGCTGTGTCACGGGCCATCTAATCCCCTCTCCACCTCCCTCGGCCCTCACCCCGCCCTGCGCTGACAGCTGGTGCAGACGGTTGTTGTGGCTCTGCTGACTGGCACGACTGGCCAAGAGGAGGCTGACGGACATCACTCGGTGTGAAAGTTGTCTGCACGGACTGACGGATTGGCACTTGACTGTGTCTTAACTGCCAGTTTCCAAAGCCAACAGGGTTACAGCAGCAATCAGATATAAGCAGCTGTCATGTTTAGGCTCAGTATGTAAAGGCTGCCTTCACCTTTGACCTGACTGAATTTCAGTTTCAGTCTTGATGGTATCAGGGCTGACAGGGACCTTTTCTGCAGCAGTAACAGGTCAGGAGTGACTTCCACTCCATTACATTATCAGCAGACCTCCCCCCTCTGTTACATACTGATCATTTAGAGGGCGGTTATTTCACAGGAAGCTGTAATTCACAGACGCAGGAGACATATACCAGGCAGTTGGATCCTGTACTTGTATCTGTTGCATGGGGTTGGCTCTCTGTGGAGATTAACAGGGTCAGTTTGTTGGCCTGGCCTGGTGTGGCTTGGCATAGTAGGGGGGAGGTGACTTATCTGCTTTCACTCTCACTCGAGCTTGTGATGTCTTTTTCAACCACACAAAGCCAAAGTCGAATTGGCCTGGTTAGCCCTACTTGAGAGTATGTATTTTGGCTCAGGTCTCCTAAAAGATATGTGATCACTGTACCAATATTCTATATGTTCTCTGCTGCACATTTACTCTTTTTTTCTTACAGTCTTACATAATTCTCTCCCAAATATAGCCCCTCTATATGCTCTCAATGTATTGCTACCTCCTCACTATAATTTAAACTGCAGTGTTATCTCCCTTTTCCTTTGTTGCAGACAAGTTCAACACCTACGTGACGCTGAAGGTGCAGAATGTCAAGAGCACAACGATCACAGTGCGGGGGGACCAGCCCTGCTGGGAACAGGATTTCATGTTGTAAGTTGTTAAACACAGACACAGTGGAGTCATGCTGCAGGATTTATAATTCAATTTTAATCACCTAGATAACCAGCTATAATAAATGTGAAGTGTATTGTAGACTAAGCAAATGCTACATGGACCACACAGGGTACGCCACTATTATACACTACAGCATACTAGACTGTAAAATAAAACAATTAGCTTGGTATCTTAATGCTTTATGTCCTGTATTGTCATGAAAATCACTCCCAGTGGATGTCTTTCTGCTCTGAGAGCACAAGGTATTTGGTGAAATATCACCGCTTTGATGTCATGTGCCTCAGATGACCTGCTTGTTTGTTCATCTTCATACATGGTGCGTCCCACTGGGCACACAGTATATCCACTTCGTCCCTTCAGTTATGTCCAGCGTTGGGCTTTACTTGCAACGCACTGCGAGTAGTGTAACAAATTACTATTGCAGTTACCTCAAAAACAAATAACTCGTCCTACTTTTGTTGTCACCCTCCAGTGATTTGAAATCCAGAAATCAGTCAGATCCCCAGATTCATTTTTGTAATTGTAGCACATGCACAAGGTCATACAGTAGCAAGTTAGCTTGGAAGCTGGAAACCCTAAAGGTGCTGACACACCAAACCGACATCAAAGAACTAGCAGCAACGAAAGCCAACTGTTGTATTGTCTCAGTCGCCTCACGTCGCCCTGTGTCAGTTGCATTTGAACACACTACAAAGACTACATCCGACGGCCAAGTAGCACGTGTGTTCTGCACCTGCATGAGAGGAAATAATGCAAAAAGGGAAACCGGAAGTCAGAGGAATGCATGAGATAAACAAAGTAGTAGTGAGAGAGTGGTACATCCTGTCAGCCGAGGGGTTTCTATCTGTGCAGCCGAGCACCACAGCACCTCCACGGACTATTACATCCAGATGGTCCCAGTGTTTCCTCCACAGGCTCCACTTTACTCAGCTGCCTGACAAACCCACTGCTTCTTCCCACTTTAACCTGAATAACAAACCATGGCTCGGTGCTCCGGTTGGATCCAAACAGAGAGCCGGGGCTAGCTGGGAGGCTAGCGGAGGCTAACTGGCTGTGCTTCCCTCCGGTCATGCTGTGGCTAACGCTCCACTAGCCGCTCCCAGCTAACTCCGGTTTGTTATTCAGGTTAAAGTGTGAAGAAGCAGCGGGTCTGTCAGGCAGCTGAGTGAAGTGGAGCCTGAGGAGGAAGCACCGGTTAGCCCCGGTTTCACTACAGGCAGATTCACTCGCTACAGGGGCGAGGGAATAAAACCTGAACAGCCAATCAGAGTGATCTGTCTCACTGACAAGCTCCACCGCCGATTCAACATGCTCAATCGGCTGAAAAGCCGCCAAGGTGCCGACGGTGCGGGACACACCGCAAAAACTAGGGCGGCCCGACTTCGACCGACGGCCAACCGTCGGCTTGGTGTGTCAGGGCCTTTACATTCAGCAGCTGGAAACATTCCTATTACTTTTGATTTTGTTGGGAGAAAAGATGACAAGGACATCATTGTTCCAGTTAGGGGTAGGAATTATGGAATTGCATACAATCTAATCCTCACTTGGAGAAAGAAAAGTGTCACAGAGCCTCGTTCCTGTGGGCTCTGGCAACACTATACACCTGCGCTTGCCTGAGAAGGACTTAATGAAGAACCTGCTATTTTTATCATGGACAGCTGTGGACTACAAGAAGTAGTAGTGAAGCTTGCGACTGAGTATGTGGTGGATGAAATGTTGCCTACCTCCACGACTGACTCTCCGTGTTTCAGACAGATCCTCGAGAAAATACTGGTCACAGGCAACAGGAGAGTTGTAATGTATTATTGTAGCAGGGAGTGATATGTGAAGTTATTATAATACTCTTTGTTTTTTGAGTAATGAGCCCAACACTAGTTAAGTCAAAACTCTTCAATGAAATAACCAAACAAATCTAAAGAAAAAAAGGTACTGCATTTTTTTTAATGTGTGTATTTTGTATTTCCGACCAAGTACGTAGAGCTCCAGGAAAAGGTATTTGTTTTTCAAGCTGTGCAAGTATCCTGTTAAACAGCTGCTGTTCATTTCCTCCTTGTAATTCATTGGTTTAATTTCCTCATTTCACTTTCCCTGTGAAAGGTATCTATGGTGATGAGAGAGCCAGCATGTTGTAACATGTGTGTCATTGTTTGTCTTTTGTGAACTCCCTCATTGCAACACTGTTTGTTTTTCCAGACCTTCATCCTTCCACTGTCCATTAATGATGTGTCGGCTAGGTGTAATTCAGCATAAAACATCATCATTCATCGGCGTTTCCAGCGAATGCTTGGCACCACCTGTTACAGCATAATACATTTATGAAACAGCAAGAGATGATGACTCACCTGAGTGAAGCCTGTTAGAAAGAATTCCTAACTATGACCTGTTGAATAGTTGTTGTGTCCATGTCCTTTTAAATAGAGACACATATTCTCCTTTTTTTTAAAAATTCAAGTTGTTATGCGGCACCTCGTTTAAAGACATACTATGCAGAATTTCAGACTCAAACAGAAGTAATCCCTCTCTATCATCACTTATGACCCACTTTAAATGTGTGGTGGTGTATATTTCCTACATTTTCTTACTTTCCTCTTATTATCCATGTTTGGGATGTTTATGGGCTTGTAAAAAAATGCAGCTATAGTGAGGCAGAGCGCCAAATGAGAATAAATCGGAGGTTTAGTTATAAACTATAACATTCTGACAGCATGAGACACTTATTAGTAGGGCTGCCCCCGAAGAATTTTCCCTGTCGACTAATAGTCATCATTTAGGGCCATTAGTCGACTAGTCCCCCTCATGTTTACGATATTAATGTAACTATTAAATGATATATTTTGATGGTGTGAGAAAGAATAGTATCAGTAACATTGTTAACACTGTGCTACATTACAGAGAAATACAAAACTGTACTAATGAACCTTCATTAATATAGGCCTATATTTTATCTACAAGTGCACGTCACACACTGAGCGAGCCGCCTGTTAATGACGCTGTGGGCTAATGGGCATGTAGTTACTTCCATGTTTCAGATGATACGTCATGTTTGTAGTCGACCAATGAAGATGAGTTTACATATCACCTTGGGTTCGTCCTTCACCTTCTCAAACATTGGATTTCCTGCCCGACATGTTATTAACTAGCCTGTGGAATAACCGCAGGTGCCAGGTGAATTAGGGGCCGTACACATGCCATGTCTTTAAACGTTTGGAAAACGCGAAATCGGACACTGAGTGCTACTCTTGTGCATTTACTGTTCCAGCTTTAAAGAGTGTCTGAGGCTGCTAAGCAACCTTAACAAGCATCATATAGCTGCTTTACCTTGAATACTGAGTGCAGAGCTGATCTTCTTCCAGGTGCTATTTATAAGTGTGTAGGCCTATTGTCTGTGGGACAGATGTAAAGCTCTGGGTAGCCCTGCACTAACATGATCAACTTTTCCGTATTTACCAGACTGAATATTTACAGAAGAAGGGAAAGATATCTGTCAGCTGTGGTTGGTCTGTAACCTGACTCCTGTCTGACTGCTGAGCGTGGCCACTTCCTTTGTCTGTCCTTTCAAATTAAAGACCCACATGGTCCAGTCATATAGGGTTTGATTTATTTTGATGACCTTTCTGGTCAACTAACGTTTGGTCAACTGTTAGGGGGCAGCCCTACTTATTAACAGCTTAGCTTAGCTTAACACAAAGACTGAAAATAGGTGGAAACAGCTAACCTAGCTTTGTCCATAGCTCAAACATCCAACTACCATCAGGGATGTTGTGGATAGGAAATTAATCTGTGTGCTGTCAATTTTGGCCAGTTTCAAAGTACATATATTTGTACAACCCACCACTGTGATCTTTAAAGGCTTTTAAAGAACAAAAATGTAATGAAAATTTTGCTTTTATAAAATTTTTTCACAATTTCAAATTGATCAAAAGTGGATTTACAGTCTTATTTGATGTGTTTTTATAAAGAAGACGTGGATGATACACAGACACAAATAAAAATCTACCTGACTGGATAACAGAATCTAAATGAAACCCTAAACTGAAGTCCCTCAGTTAAAATTAGCAACAGTTTGATTTTAATTCGATGCTCGATTTGTTTATTCTGTGGCATTATGAATGAGCACATGATTCAGAAGGCCTGTATTTCTGCACCTGGACACCCTGGACACTCGGCTCCCTCCCCTGCACTTCTCTCAATTAGCTGCTCTCTTTGATTATCTTTCCTGTCATCTTCCTTTTGTTTGGCCTGTCGATAGTTGTAAACTGCCACAGATGAGAATATGCAAATGCCCTTGTCACACGGCTCCTTTCAAAATTGATATGCCATTTTGTTGCTGTCATCAAGCTGTTTCTGAGCCCTTTGAATAGCACGTTGAATAACAAAACATGGCTTGAATGGATTATGACAGCTAATACACAACAAAAAGAGGAAGTGGCCTTTGTTTTCAACCAGTGGTCGGGCCTGTCAGTAATTACGGAGACATTTCTGGTCCATTGAGAGAGAATTGAATGGCATATTGGAAAGTTTTCTCGCTTTTTTTGTTCTGATAACAAAGCATCAGAGTACACGATTAGTTTTCCGCTTTTTTATCTGCTGACATTTCCCACGCTGTTCACGCTGATGGGGTTGTTATGGAAGCTTGACATTACTTGATACCTGAATGCCGCCTTTCTTTTTTTTTTTTTTTTTTTTTTTCTCAGTGAGATCAACCGGCTGGACCTGGGCCTCATTGTTGAGGTGTGGAACAAAGGCCTCATCTGGGACACCATGGTGGGGACAGCCTGGATTCCTCTGAAGAGTATCCAACAATCAGAGGAGGTCAGATTGTGCACCCACACACGAATCATATAGTCCAGAAAAAAAGCAGGAAGGATTTTATTCTAAAATATTATGTATTTGTTTTGGGGGAAAAAATGTGATCCATGAAACAGAGGTGCTTCTTTGCATTTTCTTACCAACATTATTTGGTTTTCATTGGACAAAAAGTTACTCTCAGTAATGATAATAATGACATAGACTAGGTAAATGAATAGATACAAAGAAGGTCCAATTGCATACCAATGTAAATACCAATATACATATGTAATAGTGGTGAAAGATACATGGATCTGGGTAGAAACATGGATTCAGTGATCAGTGAATCAATATAGGGTCTCCCAGGGGTGACGTTTTTCTGTAGGCCGACAAGGAAGTTAGCATCACACTGGTTCCCTCAACAAAAATCCAGTGGGATTTTTCCATTGGATTTTGGATTATTGACGTTTATCGTACTTAAACTTTTTGTTCAGTAAGATAATCTTCACAAATGAACACCACTTTCATGATTATTGAAGCCCAATTGCATTGTCCAGAAGTAAAAAGTTAACGTTGGGCTCGAAACAAACTACAGCAGTTGTTCCCAACTGGTGGGTCGCAGTCCAAAAGTGGGTTGGTGGTCCTTTCTGAATGCACTGCAAGTGACTTGCAAATGTGACAACTTTGAAAAAAAACACACTTAATTTTTAAGTACAGTGAATTTCTGGCACAGAGCTTTTATTATGAAGTGATGTTTTCTGCTGTAGAGAGAGGAGTAATGGACAGCTTCTTGATTGCATGGCCAAATGCAAGTATGACGCTATTGAACTTTTCTTTTTAGATGACCTATTTATTGAATTTATTCATGAGATTTTTATTATTGGATCCTTTACTGAATGCCATATGTTTTTTAACGTTTCCTTATTAACTATTTAAACAAGAAAAAGCCAGCAACACTTGGTGTCCTTCGTTACAAACTTTTAATACCTCACTGGTACAGGCGATTAAACACACAGACCGATTTTGACAGGTGTCTTCCTCAGTGTGTAAAAAAAAAAAAAAAGAAAATTGATTGTTTGTCTATGTATGTGGGAAAGCTGCAAATGAATTGCCGATTTGGGATAAATGAATTTGTCTGAAACTGTAACTGAATGTATTTAATCATGTGGACCTTGACCTAATGACCAAGGGGAAATCTGGACTCTGTGGCTGGACTAGTTGGGAACATGACCTAACGTCACCACCATAACCAGAATGTAAAGCAGTGTTTGGCATGGCGTGGCATTGCATGATGACATTCTGAAGTCTCATGTAGCCACTTGTTAGCCTTTAAAACACATAGAAGCTTCATAGGAGTTCACAAGTCGGGTATCAATGGACCTATTTTATGTTGCAGATGAAAACATAAAAGTCTCTTAAGCTCATGTTAACCACAGACCTTATTTCATCTAACCAAATCTCATTCAAAAAACCCATTGACTTTGAGACAAGGGTACCCCGTCTGCTGAAATGCAAACTCATTTCTAGGTTTAGGACTCATTCCTGCGGCACTCTATGATTGATGCGAAGCGAAAACATAACCACATATCTTCATCCCTAAGATACGCCTACATTTTGAACTTCCTATGGCACGTCTGTGTCACCATTTTCATCAAAGCACACCTCCTTCGTAAACGTTCAAACAGTGCTAGTGGCCTAGCGCTCGGCAGATAATGGCAAGCAGCTATGAGAAAGACAATGAGGACATTAAGTGATAGCGTCTAATTTCAATGGCAGGCCCCTGAATTTAATCAAAATCATATCATGGCGGACTTTTTGATATCAGCAAATACTGTATTGTAGTCTTAACCATCAATATCGTATTGTGATGAAATTTGTGATTTACACCACTGATATGAAATTGCAGGAGGGCTCAGGTGAGTGGATCTTTCTGGATGCAGAGGTCCTGATGAAGGCTGATGAGATATATGGCACCAAGAACCCAACACCTCATCGAGTCCTGCTGGACACTCGCTTCGAGCTGCCTTTTGGTGAGTTACCACAGTTGCTAATCCCTTGTTTTTAAAAGTACTTTGTATTTCTCATTGTGGTTGTCTAACACATCAGAATAAGGCAAATCTCCAATGAATAAACCACAGGTGCTTATGTAAGACTTTTCCCTTTTCCGTCTTTTCAAGTACCTGCTCTGCATTGGTGCATGAAGTCGAGAGTACATTTGTAATTCTAGTAACCGCAGGGCAAATCAAACCTTGATCCACTGAGTTACACAAAGGCTACACGTGTTTCCTGCTGAAATGTCAGCAGTCTGTTTCTGAGGCTACACAGGGAGAAATATCCAGCCTGGGGCTCTGTCGTACAAACTGATGACGTCTTGTAAGCTGGTGTCCTGTAGTCTTATGTAAGCATACTCTGCATTGATCCGTTACCTCGGCTCAAACAGAAAACATATGAACGACATTCATGAGTAGAGTACGAGGTCACATTTTTCTGAATGAAATGAAATCATAACAAAATAGGTTTATCTCATTGCATAATGTGAAGAAGGGCACTTTAGTTGAGCAACTAATGACTTGAAACAGAGCGCTCCTAGATATTCACTGGGGTGATCAAGCCTTTTCCATCGCTGCTCCCAGGCTTTGGAATAAGCTCCCTGTTGAAATGCGCCTCATTTCTGACCTGGGCCTTTTCAAATCTAGACTGAAGACATATTTATTTAATACCCAGTAGTGTGGTGACTCTTTTACTTTTACTCTGTTTTACTTTATTTTATTGTATCTTATTGCTCCTATTGCTTTTATTATTTTCATTGCTTTTATTGTTTTTATTGTTGTTATTGCCTCTATTTATTTTTAATTGTTTTTTGCACCTATTGTAAAGCACTTTGGTTCACCGAAAGGGTTGTTGTAAAGGGCTGTATAAATAAAGAACATAACATAACATATTCGTCTTTGTCTATCTGGTTCCACTGGGGACTCTGAGTTTCTCGCCTGCTTTAATTGAGGGCAGTGACTCATCAATGAAAGAGCCTCCTTTATTAACTTAAGTCCAGTTAATATAATTTGGTCTTTGCCAGATTGTTCCCTTGTGGCCAACAGGATTAAGAAACCATTAAGAATGCTCTTTTTTCAATATGAAGCTAAGAAGACAATGGGAGAGTTTAGATCCATACTCCCATAGCATGCCATTTTAACATTTAATCAAACAACACTCCACTTTGTAATTTCATTTTAGATATCCATGATAATTAAAGATATCCACAATAACATTCTTACATGTAGAAATTATATTTTAAGATATCTACGATCTACTTTGATTGTAAGATTAGATAAGATTAGCTTTTATTGTTTCCCTCAGGAGAAATCTGTCTTTGACATCCAAGGAAATGCATGTTACACAGCCACTCACATGTACAATCAAACTACATTTAACATACACCATCACTCCCATCCCATCCATACACCCCAAGAGTATTGCTCAGTGTCACTAGAGCCACAGCTTGCACAAATGTCCTACCTGCAGTAATTGCACAAGAGTCCTGTACAAAATTATTGCACAAGTGCCCCACACAAAGTAATTGCTCAGATGTCTGACACCCGAATTTTAGATTGTATAGTCAAAACTAAATTTAAGATGTCTTGAAATCCTTATGAAGTATAAGAGGCAATTTTATCATTTAACCCTTTGAAACCTGGAGCAACATCCCTTTTCTTGTGCTGCTTTCTTTGTGACACCTATTACAAATATTTTAACCATTGAACGCTGAGCAAATTGGTGAAATTTCTTTCAGAAACATGGGGAAAAAGTAACTTGGTAAGAAATGTCCAACAAATTGCAAAAAAAAAAAAAGGTTTAGAAAATTATGTAAAAAAAAAAATAGGGAAAAATGTTAAAATATTTATTATAATAATAATAATAATAATAATAATTTGTTTTTAACTTTCTTTCCTCTTTTTTTGGCCAATTTTTTTTGTTTTTAATTGTTTTGTTCACCAATCTTTCGCCAGTTTTTTGGGTCACTTCGTCTTTTGTTGCTCATTGCCTTCTACCCATGTTTTTAAAAGAAATCAAGTCAGTTTCCTCAGGTTTCAAAGGGTTAAAGCAGCTGTGCGGAACTTTACGGTTTCGTTGATTATAGTGCCCCCTTTGGTCGAAGCGGTATGACACCCACAGCCTGGTATCGTAAAATTCCGATTGTAGCCAGCATTCGGCTTCATTCGTAAAATCTTGACTGCAACCGGCAATTACCGCATGCATTTGTTTTGGAGAGCGAGAGGAAAATTATAAATGTTCTGGTGTAGCTCTGAATTTCTTATAAACTGAGGACAACTGCCTGCTGTATATTTGTGTTCATGGTCACAGTCACGGATAATTTTGTGGCATTTGTTGTAATGTTACTAGACAAAAGCGGTTCACATCAGCTAACATTACATTTAGCTTGCTTATAATTTCCATGTCGTCATATATTGAAGTAAAACAACGTCTAACAAGTTGCGCTATATTCTCTAAATAAAAACAAAAATTACATACCTGTCGATTAGGAAAAGGGCCAACTCAGGATCAGTTTTAAAACCTTTCAAATCTTTCTCTCCACTTGGTGAATGCCCGACCGAGGTTTACACGCGTTTGGGCTCGAGCCCTATCACTGTCCCGTTTAGTCTTCTTCTGTTCTTCTGTTCTTTTTCTTTTAGATGGTGCTCCTTCTTTATCCACCATGACATTGAAAGTACAACCAAGTCCTTATAGATACATCTGGTAAAACTGTTATGTGTTCAGCAATGCCCGTTGTGTACCGCTTACTCGAAGAACACTCTCTGTAAACATGGCTCTTCTTCTCTCAATTTATTGGCGGATAGCAAACAACTTCCAGGTGCATACCACCACCCACTGTACAAGAGTGTGCAATGTGTCCGAAATCATTCACTACTCCCTACTACATGTCATTTAGCCTGGTGCTTAAATCCTACTCGTAAACATGGCTTCTTCTTCTTCTGTGGTTTAATGGCTGCGGGCCGCTGCGGGCGTGCAGACTTACTTCCGCCTCTGGGTGCCGTATTCTGGTTTGCTGACTTCCGCTGTGTCCGACCCGACCGAGGCTATGCTAAATAGCCATATAGAGAAAGGCTTTTTTGTCGCTGTTGGGTTCCGCACAGCTGCTTTAATAACTAGACTATATGTATTGCACATGTCCATAATTAAAATCTCCCTTGTCATTCTGAACATTTCAGATATTCAGAATGACGTTCCTCTTAAGAAAAATTTAATCACTTTTGACATTTGTGTGTATAGGGCTTTCAATTTTAGATATCCACAATTGCATTTTTGATATCCAGTTTGATCTACAATTAGATAATGCAATTAGAGAGAGCCACAAATGTAGCGTGGATATCTGTTAAAATTAGATTATGGATATCTAGAATGGCTATTCATATTGGATATCTGAAATTAAAATTATGACTAGTAAAGACTGGATTGTAGATATCTTAAATGGGATGTTTTTCCTAGTAAGAATTTAATTGCAGAAATCCAGAATGTTTGTTCTGGATATCTTAGGCCCAGTTCAGACCAAAGATTCGAGACGAGACGAGTTGAAACAGGCAACTACTTGCAATGCACTGTTCTGCAACTTTGTGAAAACCTGTTCTGATTTCCAGCTTCTGTTTCCTTATTTTGTGGCTGAATATAATCTGTAGCTTCTTAAAATATGAATGAGGATAGTGATGGTGAGATACTGGCTACAGTTGCATTTGTAGTACTGATGGAATGGCGAACAAACCAAGCATCAGATGGACTGTATTCATAATAACTATGCCACAATGATATGAATAACCAGCGTCAGTTAATCAGTCAACGTGTATGAGGGGGCATACAGGGAGCAGCAGCAGCAACCCGCCCGGGCTTGGTGGGGATGGAGCACCTGCCGCAGCACGCAAACATGCCATCTGCAGCCATTTTGACTCATCTAGTGGATTCTACAGTCACTACAAGCTGTTGAACCAGATGACCAGCCTTACGTTCTAAAACCAGCCGCCAGTGATTTGATCAGCTGAGCTGCAGGTGACTCCATCAGCCGGCTTGAGTCGAGCTCAGACGACCAGTTCACACCGCTGCAACTTTTCTCTGAAACGTTCTAAAATGGTTTCATCTTGTCGCGAATTATTGGTCTGAACTGAATTACAGGTATCAGCAATATGTGTCCAGTCTAGCCACTAAATGTTAAAACAGCTTACATATAAGCCACTAATTAATTAATTTTTATTTTTCCCAGGGGTTAATTCAGTGATCCTAAAGATTGGAGGGTTAAATGTCTCCTGTGCTCCCCCTCTTACTCTCTCCGTTTGTAACCACAGTTCTGCCCACAGTATCTGTTACTGACACATCATATCGGACTCAAACCTTGTGATCAAAAGGCATCAAAGTTAAAGCAGGGTGCCTGTTCACTGAGTGGGAGAGGGCCTCTTTCTCTGTTTCAAGAGGAGACCTTTCAAGGTTGCAGGAGGCCATCATGACCACCAGAGCCAACAGAGCCATTCATTAAAGCTGTGGGTCGGTGTGTCTTTGAAGCCCTGGCCTTTGTGTGTGTGGCCTTTAATGTGCATCTTTCTACAGAGCACCGCAGAGCCCCTGGAAAAATGGGAATGGTGACAGCACCTGAACTGATACCTCTTTTTTCTTTTCTATATACACCAGGGGTTAGCTTTACAGCTAATTTGCACCCATAGTCCCAACACAAGTAAAAATAAGAAACATTAAAAAGCATACCTTACATGATGGAGTTGTAATGAAAATAAGAGAGATAAGAACCTGGAACCTTTGTCCTCGCAGTGGTTAACAAACAATACAGTCGGATAAGTCTCAAACACAACAAACAAGTATATCAAATATATACTGCCAAGACTCAGCTGTAGCAGCCGACACAGAATCTCTGCTGCTGTTTCTGATCCTCCTCTCTTAAAGGAAAGCTTACCCCCCTAGATGACCGTTTGCAAATCAGTTACTCACCCCTGTGTTTTGTTGATTTGTAAACATTGTCCTTCTTGCATGCCTCTGCTAAACAAAGAATCCAAAATTGGAGAAAATTCTGGATGAATTAATATCATAGGGTCTGTGTTCAAACTCTCACACAACTTGTACAGTATAATCCAAGTTTCATTTATCCAGTGGTACATTCAGTACTTCCCAAAGAGACAGCTCTTTCTGACTGGGAACTTGACTAAAAGTTAAATTTATCTATGCTCTTTTCAAAGCCAGATTCTCTTGATGAACGTACTCAAACCTGACTCAACATGGAGGCTGCTGGTCAACACTGAACTGATCAGTTATGTAGTTTGTGTTACTGTGTGACTTTGATGAAGAAGAATTAACTCTTTAACACACCAAAGTCACACAGTAACACAAAGTAACTGATCAAGGTGGTGGCGGACCAGAAGCTCCTGTGTTAAGCAAGGTAAAATATCTTCTTCGGTGAATGAAGTGGATTTAAAGCAAGCAGTTTATCTTTTAGTTCAGTTCCCTCTTGGCAAGTACTGTCTCTTTGGGAAGTACTGAGCATATGACTGGATAAATGAGACTTGGATTATACTGTACAAGTTGTGTGAGAGCTTATAAATTGATTATTTTGATATAGTTTTGCTGTTGTTAAACATGGACCCCACTGACTTCAATTCATCAAGAATTTCCTCCATTTTAGAAGATCAAAGTTTTCTCCACAATTCAACGTAAAGGCCTTTGCCCATTTAGTCTGTTTTTTTGTCTGAAATTGACGCACGTCTAAAAATGAATACGTCACTTTGTGTCAATCATGTATGCACACTTGAATTTTATTAAATTTTTAGGAAAGGTTTGATTTTCTGCATTTTTCGCATCCGTCAGAAGCCTTAAGATACATTTAACCAAGAACGAGTGAAGAAAATGTGGCTTTGGGACACAGCCATGACAAGACAGAGGAACGGGGCACACAGAATCATTTCATAACTGGAGGACATCTCCGCCCCTTAATGCAGCTGTAGTGCCAGATGGTTAACTCCAGTGGAGAGAGACAAAGGAGGAAATGTTAATTTTGTCACATATTGTGAATTTTCGCAACGAATAGAACAATAAAACGCATTGGACAACGGATTAAAAAAAACATATCCGAAAAAAACGGACTTCGTGTGCAAAGGCCTTAAAACAGGATGACGAATATATGAGATGGTGAAGGAGTTAAGTATTCCTTTCAGAGTTCGTC
This sequence comes from Epinephelus lanceolatus, assembly GCF_041903045.1. Classification (NCBI taxonomy): domain Eukaryota; kingdom Metazoa; phylum Chordata; class Actinopteri; order Perciformes; family Serranidae; genus Epinephelus; species Epinephelus lanceolatus. Next base: position 33,144,172 of record NC_135752.1, read on the forward strand.
GCTATTGCTGCAGTAAATAACTGCCTTCTTTTCCTCATTCCTAAGAGGCACATGAGAAATTAAACAGCCATAAATGTTTTATGATGACATCCTGAAATATGATGCTTAAAATCACAGGGAGCAGGATGTTGACTTCAAGCACGGGTTCATGTGTATTTGTTTGCTGTGTACATATTTCTATATCAGATATCCCAGATGATGAGGCGCAGTACTGGACAGGCAAGCTGGAACGCATCAATACCATGAGAATCCACGATGAGGTAAAGTCATCAATGTCCTGCTGGTTTGAGTGTTTGTTTCACAGTTATGAAGCAGATTAGGTCAATAAATAATCTTATGTTGAAGAGAGCGTGCCTGTATGTTCCTGTTTACCACTTCTTGTGCTAATGACGCAGAGCTGCTATTTTTATTTTTGTTGTAAATGTTGGAGTCGTGCCAGTGAAAGTATAATAGAAATATGACGACATGAAAAGCATACTTGATGCTCTGCTGTTTTTCCCCCCTTCTCTCCTCTGTAGTACCCTCTTCAGGATGACGTTCAGAGTCGCCCACTGCCATTTGCGGCTTCCCAGTGCTGTGAGTGTGCCTGCCCTTACTGCTTTTGGCCACTAGATGGAGCCAGATCTCCACCCTTCTTGCTCTCAGGCTTGGCTATAATTTCCTCTCACTTCCTTGATCCTGATGAGCCAAATGTAGTTGCATCATTCAAATTCACTCTGACTATATTCTTACTAACTTAATCAAGAGTCCATCAAGAGTTACAAAACAGGAGCACTCTTTTTTTGTTATCACAACCCCTCCTCTGTCTGTACCTCTCACTTGTAACGTCTGCACTTTCACCAGGCAACTATTTCGGATGGGCTGACCCACTGAGTATGTAAAGCACACTTTGATGAAATTCTCCCCCCTGGCCAATCCTCAGTGCCCTCTGCATGTCCTAATGCCCCAATATTCCCCAATAACATGTAATCTATAATGTTTCAATGCATTTTGTTCTCATTATTTCACCTTACACGTGATTTTCCGCAATGTTTTCCTTGATCTTCTTTGGCCTTTTTACTTCCCTTCCCGCTCTCGATGTTTACCTGTTTTCTATCCTCTATGCTGATGTCATATAATGTCATTACCCCTGTTAACTTTATCCTTAAATCACTGGATTAGCACACATCCCAGAATAAGAGTCGGGACATCTGAAATTGTGCTTCGTGCATCTTTTTTAGGAAGACCGTTAGAATTGAACAAAATATTGAGAGCATACATATTTGAATATGTTAAGCATTGCTTATAGAGATATTTCTGAAAATCTGCCAAACAACAGTAACCCTTTTCACATGATAAAAGGGTATAAAATGTAGTTGCATCGTTAAACTGATAGGTGGCAGTCTTTGCTAAACTATATTTATCCATCACCTTGACATTTTATCATCCTCCCAGAAAATATCAACTGAAACATCTCATCCCTCTTCCTCCACTTTATCGCTTTGAAAAGATAAACTCAGCTGTCCCCTCCAGCAGACGCTGAACTCATGGGTAGCTCTTAGAAGTTTTCTAAGGGTCACTGTTGAGGTTGATATGGCCACTTTCAGAAAGTGGTTTGTGTAGATGCCCTTCTTATGAGCAACACTGGTCTGTCATTGTAAGATTTCAAGTTGTACAGTATAATAACAGTCCGACTTCCATGAAGTTAGGTAATCTGTATATTTCTTGTCCCTGCCTTTCTTTAGCAAAACAAAAGCTGAGCTCTATATGTGAATGAAGTATGTGATACAGAGATAGAGCAGCTCAATGTCCTCAATTTAGCAGGAGAGCATGTATAAAGGCATGGTCTTTTAAAAGTGCATGACCTTTGACCTCTCAACCTCCCTATTAACCTGGCATACACTGACCCCAGTTTGTATATTTCTTTAGCTCTTAACAGTTTGGTCCATGAAAGTTTTAACTCCTCAGCACCCTCAGTTTTGACATGAGTTAATGATAAGCAAGGATTTAAAAAGAATACTTGCTGTCACTTGAAACATACAAATGTTTCAGGAAAGATTTATTAATTCATCTCGCCCTGTTTCCTGTTGCAGCTCTGGATGACCAGGACAGTGCCGTAGATGACCGGGATAGCGACTACCGCAGCGAGACGAGCAACAGCCTGCCTCCACGATACCACACGACGGCTCAGCCCAACTCCTCCATGCACCAGTATCCCATGGGGCCTCGGCAGCAGCAACACCCAGACTCCTGCGCGGACTCTATCCACAGTTTCGACCTGGACTACAGGGACCAGAGAGGAACCAGGTAGACAGAGTATTCACGGAGTCACCCATACACACCTTCACTTCCGGTTTCAGATTTACAGTTAGTTTAATTATCATTTTAATTAGTTTTCTTTTGGATAGTTTGCCTAAACAAAGTTCCAACATGGCTGGAGCTTTGCTCTTTTTTACTTTGTCTATGAGCTGGTTTTTCTTGCCATGGCATAGTAGATGGTTCATTCAGCTGCTTCAGTAGACCAGGAGGGATCTGTACTCTAGAGGCGGATTTTGTCACACCCTGTATCCCCAGCCTAAGTGCTGGAGTGCATTTAAGCTCTCTCTAGCTTTTTAATTCACATTATTGTTGTTGTCTACTGGCTTGCACATCAGGAGGCACATCAGACTATGTGTTTTGTATGACTGAAGTTGTCGAATGTAGTGAAGATGGACAAAAGTGTCTGTGTGGTGACTATATTATATTAGAGGAAAAGACACGATTCCAAAAATACCACTGCTATAGAAATAATAATATGTTGTTGTTCTACCACTACACAGCTTTTTTCAAGGCCAGTTTTGGTCAATAAAACAAGTGGTCTCAGTGCAAGGAATCTACTTTTGTGCGCTCGTGGATTGTCATGGAATACATGTGTACCAGTGAGACCGCTGCAAATCTGCCTGTGTGGACTGATAGGAAGTTGATCCGGATAATTCAGCATCAGAAATAAAAAATGGGATTGCAGCCAGGGGAAAGCACATTGTTGGTGTTTCTTTTTGTCTTGAGAGTCTGTTGTGTTGGTTGAAGTTCCTGGTAGTTTGATAGGCTCTGAACTTGGTTTAGCCATATCACTAAGGAAATCCCCTCGGTCACACATGGACGGAGTAGGTCAGTGACACACATGCATTTCTTTGGTGATTAAAAACGTGTTCAGTCTACGCCATATGGCGATGATTTAGCAGGCATTTCTCGTGGACACTGTTGCAGGCTGAGTGTTAAAGTGCTGATAAGCATGGCTGCTGCTAGGGGCTTAAAAAGATCTAAATTCACAGAGGCACACACACTCACTCTTACACTTGGATGCAGTTTTATTATCCATGCACACTAGAATGTGCAACAAGGTATTTTTGTAATTTGCATTTTCCTTCAGGGTAGCTCAGCTGTCTGATGACAATGTAACAAAGCATCTTTAAACCTGGCAAGATCATTTAAAACTGCTGCGTATATATTATGCCTGTAATCTCTGTTAAGAATGTTGTAATATCATTACAACATTGATAACTAAGATGAAATGTGTCTTCTCATTTGCATGAAACTGTTCTTTATTTCTCCATTTTTCATTCTGTTAAACTTGTGTTTGCATTTTTTTTTCTTCTTGTGTTGTGCTTCTTCTTTTTTATCCCTGCATCCTTCTCAATCCCTTTGTTAAATCCATTCTTTAACCCTAAATAGATCATTAAACCATAAAGGAAGGGTCAGAATTATACCTGTAGATTCTGGCATGGGGGTTGAAGATTGGGAAAACAAATACAAAGGGCAGGGCAAGCCTCAGCTGAGTGACTTCTTGGACGATGAGGAAGACAACGTTATCCTTCGAATGGGAAAACCCTACTCAGAGCCATCGCACACCTCTATCCGTCAAAATACTCAACGCAGTGGTTTTCTGCCTGCCACCTACCCTGAGGGCTATGACACTATTGATCGGCGGCGAAAGAAAAAGATAAGGGACCCAGGAGGGTTGCTCAGTACAGAGGCAGACAAATTGAGGGAAGAGGCTTTTCCCTCTGACCTTGCACTGCTCCGTGAGAAGAGAGGGGAGCTGTTTATGCGGCAGGTAGTTGAGATGCAGGAAGAGGAGGAGCGCATGACATCTTGCCTCAGGCCATACCAGAATGGCCTTCTCTACAAAACAAGGATGTGGGCGAAAAATGAGCTAGACAACACTTTGGAGAATTATGTGGCATACAAAAAAGAGCAGGATGCCAGAATGAGGGCACGGTTCGATTTTGATTTAGAGAGTTATGCTGATCTGCACTACTCCGTAGGAGCAGAGGAGGATATTGATGACCTTGCCTTTATAGCAGAAGACTTTCACCCAGAGAATTCGAGGCATTACAAAGACAAATATTCTTACTCCTGTCACAAGGAAAACTCTCAGGGTCCTCGAGAGAAGAAGTGTGGAAAAGCTAAAATTGGAGGATGGGCTCCAGAGGCAATGCTTTCCCCTGTAGAGGAACCAAGTGATGAATATGTAGACCCTATGGATGAGCTCCAGTGTCTAGTCGAAACTGTTTCTGAATACCTTGCTGAGAAAGAAGAGGAAATTAGCAAATATGGTTCCCTTCCTAAATCAAGCAAATCTAGGCTATCGTCTCTGGGTAGCTATAGAACCGATTCTTTTGGAGAGGACCAAAATAGTTCATCAAAGGATCCTAGGGAAACCCAGTCACAACCTTCTTCTGACCAGGGTATTTCAGGGGTGAAAAATGCCATGAGCTCAATATTTAGTTCTCTCACTGACAGAGTTGGAGGAGGCCCCAAACAGCCTGTCCCGTCTCCACAAGCCCCATCTGCACAACCCTCCAACCAATCTGGACTAACAAAACTGTTTTCCTTCATTCCTAAATCAAATAGCTCAGCTCCTGTGGCTGTTGTATCTCCAGTGGAAAGTCCTCATGAAAACCCATTCAGTTCTTTGCCTTTTCAGCCACCACGTGATGCCAAAACACAAAGTTATAATCAAGAAACAAAAGCTCCCATAAGGAGCCAGACTCAAACAAGTACAAAAGAACATGTACCAGAGTTTGTAACCAAATCTCAAAACGCTCCAGGAAACTCAGTCCTGGGGAAATTAAATCCGTTAAAGCTTTTTTCAGGAGGAGATAATGGGAACTCAGCTGAACAGGCACCAGAGTCCACATATTCTCAAGGCCATGCACAGTGGGATGAGAAACATGTTCATCAATATAAACAGTCAATGACAGCAGAAGGTGGTGGGAAATCAGAAAAAGAGAAGTATTTGGAACAAAAACAGGATGAAAGTATATATGGCAGGCAAAATCCAATGACTTACAAACAAGAAAACGTGCCTACGCCAGGGCCAGCAAAGCCGACTGGCCAAACACAATCAGCGAACACTGGATTCTTCAGCCCCTTTAAAAAGTCACTGAGTTCATTGATCACACCTTCTGTCCCCATTCCACCTCAGGGACCTCCACCTGTAGCAGTTTATCCAGTGTTTCGAACCACAGAGGATCCCCGACTAGAGAAACCAGTGGAGGACCCATCATTGAGCAGTAAAATCAAACTGCCTTTTCTCTCCTCTGAAAATGCCTCCACTCAGCAATGCCCCAAAGCAGAGGGAGGCATGCTCTCTGGTTTCTTGAAGTTTGCATCTAATGAAGATGTTAGTGCCTCCACGAGCACACAGAATCCTGTGCAATCATATCATGATTCAACTTCAACAACCTCCACTACCTTTACACAGAATTCTGCTGTGCCCCAGGAAAACACGGAGAAAGGATGGTTTTCTAGCATGTTTAACCCTACCTCTGCTCCGTCTGGTTCAAACCAGAATTTTAGTAGTAGTGGTCAGCAATCTCAGAACAGCAAAGTGCCATCTGGCTCATATGCACAACAAACGGCAAATCAGAAACCAACAGCTGCCCCTCATGGAATGCAGCATCAAGCTCCCCATCAGCCTGAATCACAAAGTTTTCTGACAGGTCTTTTCAAAGGGACCTCAAATGAAGACATCTCTCATATGGGCTCTAATCAGCCCAAACAAGGAGGGCTGCTATCTGGACTTCTTAAATTTGGCTCTACCAGTGACCTGTCTGGCAATTTGCCACAGCAGGCTTCCCATAACAATCAACCACCCAGGAGCAGTACTCCCCCACAGTTTTCTAATCACCCTCCCTCACAACAAGGTTCTTCAGTACCACGGATGGGAGGCCTTGTCTCAGGGCTACTGAAGTTTTCATCAACAGAAAATATACCACATAACACACAGCCTTCTGAAGCTGAAAAGCAGAGGGACATCCCTGGATATTACTCTGGCCAGCAGCAGACTTCAGATGAAACTCAGCAAACACAGCCTCAACAAAGGGGCCTGTTGTCTGGCTTGCTTAAATTTGCATCCTCCGAGAATGTTTCCAGCAGTGAAACAGTTCAGCACCAACAAAGCAACGTTCAACATAATCAACAGGGTTTCAACCAAGAGAATACTCAAGGTCCAAATCGAGGGCCTCAACTCAGGAACAGAACTTCAAGTCAGCAAGGTGTCCAACAGGAGACCAGTAAACTAGGCTTTATGCGACAACAAACCGTTCCACTCCAGCGAACACCATCCCAACAAAGTGGTCTTTTATCTGGTCTTTTTAAATTTGCTTCAGCAGACAACATAAAGACGCAACAGCACCCATCAGCTCAACAGCAGGGAGTTACCCCAAGTAAATCCAGCCATGAGCAACCAACGGCAAGAAATATCCCAATGTCCAACCAAAATCAACCACAAAATAGCTCAACACAAAAACCAACTCAATCAAGTGGTCTGCTTTCTGGACTATTCAAGCCCTCCACAGAAAATAGGGCTCAACAGCAACAGCCCGAAATCATCCATGAAGCACAACAACGAATCACAGTGCCAAGCAGCCAGAGTGCTGAAGCACAAGTGGAGACAACAAGTCAATCTGGAGTGCTCTCAGGGTTGTTTAACAAGTTAACAAAATCATCTGAAAACGTCGACACAACCTGCCAGACATCAACAGGACAATCATTGAACCAGAAAGGCAATAATTACACAGTCACAATGCAGACCCCACAACAAACACAGTTAAAGACCAATGTAACACAACAATCCTCACAAGACCATGCAGAGACAGAAAGAAGGATTCCACGAACCGCCCAACAAGGGTTTTTATCAGGACTGTTTAGCAAGAATGTAACTGAGGACCCTTGTACTCCTAAACAACAAGAAACGTCAGGCCAGATTACAGAACAACAGACACCATCAACTAAGTTCACACAGTTACATTCAGGTATATTAAAAAGTGCTTCCTCAGACTTTGGAAGGGACAGCAGCCAAAGAGTTGTTCGAGATTCTTTTAATCCAGGACTGAGCAGACATGCTTTATTCGGTGCACCTGTCTCAATTGACACTGAAAGTTTAGACTTAAGAACATCAGCTACTTTTGCAAGGTCACTTCAGAGTCAGGCAACATACTCCTCAATTAGCACGGGTAACTTATCTCAGTTGTATTATTCTGGCTCACTTCAGTCAGTTCACCCAATGGCTTATAGTACAGGAAATATCCATTCCCTTTTACAAAGCCATACAACTTCCTCATTAATGTCCATGCAGCCATACATTGGTGGAAGCACTTCCTCTTTGTATGGAGCAACCGGGCAAAATCTTTACCAAGATCAGTTGTCCCCTTATGGTAGGACTCCCTCTTACGATGAAAACCAGTGGATCCGTGAAAGTGCTCTCTGGCAGCAGTTTCAGAATGAGTCTCAGAATTATCAATTCCATGGAGAAGATCAAGCCTATAGACAGAGCTGTGAGGGTGCGTCATTACAGGCATCTGCTCTTCCCTGCAACTCCTCAAATACATATCAGCCATTTAACTCCTCCGCGCCATGGCAAGATGTTGTTTGCCAAGAGCAAGTTCAACCATATCAGTTTGAGGGACATGGTAATGATGATCCTTATTCCAAGAGGAAATTATGGAACAGCCATGAAGACTTGGGAACCATAGAATATTCATCTAACGAGGAAGGTGCTTTGAACTTAACTAATAAACAGAGTAATGCAAAGTTTGGGAAATGGCACTCGTTCAATGATGGCAGCACTTACAGCTTGAATGGGGTTTCATATCATGAAGGTTATTACGAGGAGATGGCACCAAGCTTATCTTATTCAGCTAACTGGCAATATGGAATGGATAATGCAGTCCGACAAAATTATCATACCGATGGCATGTTTCATCAGAGTCAGTTTAATTTGAATAGACCAATAGATTCAAACTGCCTCCCAAGTGCCAGAACTGAGACAGAAGACTCCCTGTACCTTGAAGACACTGAGTGGTATCAGCAGTGGCTTGCACTTCTGGAGCAAGGAATGTGGTGGCCAGCAGAAGATGGTGACTGTGGTTACTTTGTTTACACAGATCATGAGTACATTTATGCCTTGCTTACAGATGCAGCAGGTGAATATGTGTATGCATGTGCCCCGGAAGGCGAGTCTTTTGGAAATGCACAAAAGTTTGATGGTTTTCCCAGTGCTTGGCTAGACAGTGAAATGGTTCAAGTCTGTGGCTTTAAAATTCCACTTTACAATGAGGATGAGCTTCTTTGGCTACCTGGTCAAGATCACAATGATTCTCAACTTCTTAATGCGCCCCTAGATTTGTCTGCTGCCTATAGAAAAGGAAATCAGATCATGAATTTAAATCTTGAGCAGTTCTCCCAGATGTTTGAAAATTCATTTCTGTCACAAGGGCAACAAGATTTAGATTTCACATCTTACAGATTAAACAAAGTCAGGATAGATCCAAGACAGCACAGTGACATTTATGAAAACCAATGCAGAGATGTTATTGACCTTTCCTGTCATAATAAAGACCACATTGGGCCTTATTGGAACAACCAGGGAGTTAAGACATTTCTTGCTCAAAAGGTTGCCATTTCCCTGAACTCTACTCCGACTGCAAATGCCAATCAGCAGCTACTATACAACTGCTACCAACCCTGCCAACGAAGGCGTTCATCCACTGGGGTAACAGTGAAACATGTGGATGATGTATCAGAGAGGGAATGGAGGGAGAGAGTTTCTCCAGGAGAACCACAACCTAACCGTCAAGTCAAAAACATTTCTTCTCTCATATCCTCTTTTGTGGGCAAAACATCACAGGCAGAATCAACTAAACCTAGTATATCCTCCACTGACAGAAATTCAAAGAACATTCTTACGTCAGGTTTCCAAAGTCTTAAGTCAAAGATCATCAAAGAGGAATCTACGGCTGTGACACAGCCAGATTTAAGCGTTAAACAACAAACGCAGACGCCAGCTACCACACACAGAAGAATTTTGCCCACAGTTCAAACAGCTGCTCAAGTGACTCACCCCTCAGTTCAATCACATACGGCTTCACAGAAACCAAGACTTTCACGTCAGACTACCATGGCACAACAACCAGCCCCACAAACGCAGCCCAATGTCACAGTGCCTTTAGGATCAAAAGAGTCTCTCACTAAACCTGGACCACCTGGACAAATTACAGCTGGAAAGCCAGTAGAGACACCAGTAGAGAAACCACCTGAACAACAGGCAGGCATCATGAACTTTCTGAAATCTGCAGTGGGAATGGAAGAACCTGTGCCAGAACCCCACAAAGGTTCTCAAACATCTCTCAATGACCAGAGCAAAACTGGCAGCACTGCTTCCTTACCAGGCAGTGCCCATACAAATAAAGAGGCTACAGGAGTGTCAAATCTCTTTGGATCAATTAGCAGTCTATTTAGCGCTGAGCCCTCTCCCCCACAGAAACAGGAAATGAAAGCCAGTGTTACAGAGGGCTCACTGGCATCTAGACCGAAGGGTATACAGAGACAACGAACAATGGACCAAAGTGGTACCTCTCGGCCCACACAAAGCCAACCCCCAAACAAAAGTATATCCCAAGCATTTTCTCCCAGTTCAACAACAGGCCCTGCAACAAGCAGGTCAGAAACTATCCCTTCTACAGAACAGACAAAACATGAGACCGGAACTAAACCATCCGGTGGACTGTTTGGATTTTCAATTGGAGAAATGTTGACAGGATCAACAGCAGCTGCCCAATCTGGACCCACAACTCCATCACCTGCAGCAGATACAGCTCCACAAGAAGAATCACTTGGTAAAAGTATATTATCAATGTTTAGTGGGCCAAACACTGCTCAGGCTGCACCTAAAGCTGGGCCCTTGCCTCAAGCACATCCACCAAATGCAGCTCCACAACCCCCTCAGCAGGAATCACTTGGTAAAAGTTTACTATCAATGTTTGGAGGATCAAGTCCTCAGCCTCCCCCTCAAACCAAACCTGCTGCTGAGGTACCACAACAGGGAACTGCTCCTCCAAAGGACCCCCCAAATACAGGATTTCTTTCAATGTTTGGTGGTCCCAGCACCCAACAGCAAGCCCAAACAGGATCTTTTCTGGGGGGAATTCTGCCAGGGTCTTCAAGTTCAACTGAAAGCCCAATGAAAGGACTGTTTTCAATGTTTGGTGATCCCAGTCCTCCACAACCTCAGCCACCAACATCGTCATCTCAACAAAAAGTAGCCAAACCACAAACTCAACAACAAGGGGAACCTCAGACACAATCCAAACCACAAGCACAGCCACAACCACAAGGGCAGCCAGCCACCTCTGTACTTGGGGGAATACTGGGTGGCTTGTCCACCTCTAGTGAAAGTCCGAAAAACACTCTGTTTTCCATGTTTAGTGGCCCCAGTACTCCTCAAACACCAGGAGCTGGTGGAAGTGCAAGTTCGTCCACTTCCCCAGGGACTGCAGCTCCCAAAGACCCTGCAAAGAGTATACTATCTGTTTTTAATGATGTTGTGTCACCTCCACAGCAAACTCCTGCTGCCTCATCTACTGTTGTTACTGATACTAAAGAGCTTACAACAGCACATGGGTCTTCCCAAATGTCATCTGTTTCCAGTAGCCTTGTCCCAGCAGTAGCCAATGAAACATCAGGTGAAATGCATGCCAGCTCATCCACTGATGCTACTGTAGATAGTACACAGTGTGCCACAGTGACAGGCACTGATATTGCATCTATAGAGTCAAATTCAGCATGTGTCACTGTGCAGAAGAAAACAGACACAGAAGGGGCATCCCAAGATTCTGCTCCCTCCAAAGAGCCACCATCTTCTGGCCTTCTTTCAATGATCAGTGGATTAGGGACACAGGCCCCATCCTCACAAGCAGGGTCAATGTCAGACAGTCCAGGAAAAGGTTTGCTTTCATTATTTTCTGGTCCCAGCACTGAACCGAGTGCTAGCCAGACAGGTCCTTCTCCTCCAGGGTCTGCACCTGCATCATCAGCCCCCAAAGACCCACCAGGCAAAGGTTTGTTCTCCCTGCTTGGAGGCTCTGCCCCTCAGCCATCTTCTCAGCCTGGAAGTTCTCTGTTAGGGGCAATGTTTGGAGGCTCTTCACCCCAACAAACAGCTTCTCAGACAGGGGGGTCATTACTAGGTGGTTTATTTGGAGGGTCTGCCCCTCAGTCTACTCCTCCCGTTGGTCCCACTAAGATTGGAGGAACTGCTCCTCAGACAGGGGGACCCCAGGCAGGGACATCCTTACTTGGAGGCTTTTTTGGTGGATCTGCTCCCCAGGCTGCTGGACCTCAGACTGCTGGGTCTATTTTGGGTGGTCTTTTTGGAGGATCAGCAGCTTCAGCTACAGCACCTCAGACTAGTGGGCCATTTAGTGGATTGTTTGGTGGGCCTGGTACCCAAACTTCAGCACCCCCAAGTAGTAGCTCTGTATTGGGAGGTATTCTGGGGGGACAAGCTTCTCAAACAACTACTGCACAGACTGGTACATCTCTTCCAGGTGGCGTTTTATCTGGAGCTTCAGCTCCTAATCAGCCATCTGATAAAAGTTTGCCCTCTGTGCTTGGAGGATCTGTTCCACCCACAACACCCACTACAACAGCTACACCAAAATCAAGTGATGACACGAAAACTTCAGCTACATCTCTTACCAGCACTACTTCTGATGCAACTGCTCTACTAAAGCCCAGTGATGAAAGTAAAACTGCTCCAGCACTAGCTGGTCCTGAAACTTCTGAAACTGATACTGCTACCAAAAGCAAAGACCAGCCAGAAACACTACAAACTGACAGTACAGCTCAGTGTCTTGAGACAAGTTTACCCAAAACAGAAGGCACTGTCGCAGAAGAAGTTAAATGCCAAGATGCTGACAAGCCAACTACTGTAACTCATGATATTCAGTCTAAAGAATCTGAAACTTGTGCACAAGCAGCACAACAACCTGTAAAACCAGAGCTTGTGAGTGGTCAGTTGAGTCAAGATACAACAAAACCTAAAGTAGAAGAGGAAACACCAGCCACTCAGTCAGCAAATACTGCAGTCCAGGAACAGCAAAAGCCTCCAGAGCCAGAGAAATCTGTTGGTGACACGGCAGCAGATGCAGTTACAGGCTTTATGTCCTCCCTTTTCAAACCAACAGTTGCTCCTCCTGAAGGTCCTCAGCAACAGCAGAAGAACTCACTTTTTGGACTGGGAGGAACAACACCCCAAGCTGCTCCTGGTCAGAGTGGAGCATCACTATTAGGAGGCATTTTTGGAGGGTCTAACACCGATACAGCAGCTCCACAAACCGCTGGATCATTACTGGGAGGTTTATTCAAGGGTTCTGCCCCTCAGTCTGGTCCTCAAACCTCCGCCCCCACCACTGGAGGGTCAATATTAGGTGGGATGTTTGGAGGAGGAGCTGCTGCCAAGCCTGCAGGTCCCCAGACTGGTGGATCATTATTGGGTGGGATGTTTGGAGGATCTGCGGCAACAGCACAGCCTGGTGGTTCTTTACTTGGAGGAATGTTTGGAGGAGTTGCTGCTCAGACTGCAGGGCCCCAGACTGGAGCATCTATACTTGGGGGGATAGGTGGATCTTTATTTGGGGGTATGGGACAACCACCTAAACCATCTGAACCAATACCAGCTGAGCGCAAACCAGTGCCTTTCACTACTCCACAGGCACAGATTAAGAATGAAAGTGCGCCACCAAAAGTATCTCAATCTGGCACTGAGACTAGCACAAGTAAAACAGTGGACTCAACCCTACCAGATAAGGATCAAATAAAATCTGACAGCCTTACAAGTAGTAGTGCCGTGGCATCTGAGGCAGCTTGTCCAGAAACCCCCTCTTCTGTCACCAGTGCTTCGGTAAGCACTACATGTGATATCACCCATCAAGTAGAAAATACTGAAAAAGAGACAACAGCTGTTGAGGGAGAGATAATACATGAGAAGCCCATGGTCATTAAAGGAGACCCTGAAAGTAAAGAGAATGATAAATCAGCCCCAACTGATGCCCACCAAGTGGATACTAATATTGCTCCTCCAGTTAATCAGTTGCCCAACAATGCGGAGCCCCCTCAAGCCAAGTCTGTGCTTGGTTTTATTTCGTCACAGACTGATGCAGGAAAATCTCTTGGATCCCTATTTTCACCAACAGTGTCATCAGGTACTCCATCAATGCCTCAAACAGAAGGAGTGAGTGGTCTGTTTTCAGGATTAAAAACCCTTTCTGGAGGACTCTTTCAAGAGGAAAAACCTGCTGCTGGAAAACAAGAGCCCCCCACCACTTCATTATTTGGGACAAAAATAAGTTTTCCTTGGCAGACAGAGCCACCTAAGCCACAAGCTGCCCCAACTGTAACATCTCAACCCAAAACTAACAACATACCAACAAGTGGTCAAACACATACTGTACAAAAGGTTGCAACATCTGATGACCAAAAAAGTGAATCGGTAGGTTCCGCAGATGATATAGCAAACCCCCAGATTTGCATCTCCACTCCTGAAGTAGATCCTTCAGCATCCCTGACCCCAAAGGAGAAGGAAGGGCTTGTAGAAACACACCCCTCTGCAGGTCCTACCTCTGGAGTGCAGCTGGACAACCAGTCCAAGATGGATCTATTGAATGCAAAAAGGCTAGTAGAAGCATAATAAATGGCATTTTCCCTAACCATTTATGATGCATTGACGTTTTGGAAAAAAAAATGTATTCCCTGTTCAGCTCTGCAATCCATCCTCATTAGTTTAATTTAATATTCAGCTTAAGCATATGTGTATTTGTGTGTGTGTTTGTGCATATTCATTAATGTGGGTATTTTGTGTGTAGCATCTACATCATTATAATTTCAAATCAGAATTCCAAAACAAAATCTACATATTTATATTTTCATGGGCGAGTCACATGTGAATGTACTAATCAAAGAGAGAAAATTTCTTGTGCTGCTCTTATGATAGTGGCTCATGGTTCACTTGAACTTTAATACTCGAATGATATTCATTTGGATTTTAGTCCTCATAGTTGTGCAGTTACAAATCAAGTAATACCCTCAGCAAATGCAAATGACTTAGCAACTCTTCGTAAAGAGACATATTTACATGATCAAATACAAGCCTGACTGCCTGCAGTGTTATAATTAATGTAAATTCAGTTTTGCATGGAATTCTGATTTGATTTGTGTTTTATATTATGCAGTAAAAATTATTTTACAGTTAAGTTTGTCTCTTCACATATATCACATTTTGTAAATCCCTACCATAAACCCAGAAACTGCAGTTTGTTTCTAAAAATGATAGCAGTTGTGAAATGCCACTTTATAAAAGGTAAAACTTCACACGCACATATCAGCTCTGCATATTTTATTGTCTTCATCTATTTGCATTTCAACCCTGCATCTCCATTAGTTTACTAACCATCAGACACCATTTATATGTACCCTGTCTTGTGAACACTTGAAAGGAAAACATTGACAATAAAATATGCAGATTTTATTGTGTTTACAATTCAACACTTTTAAGCAAGGACTAACATTTGCAGGGGATTTGATACGTCACAGCACAAATTAGAGCATGCACTTATGTGTGCAATTTCTATTTGAAAATTCAGTTCTAATGTAGAAGAAGAATATGCAGTGTTTAATGCATATTTTCATTATTTTCCAACATGCAACCGCCTCCCTGCAAGGTTGGGTATCTTTGTAGGGCATGATGTGGTGCTAGTATACTATACCAATTGATCATTTAGAAAGGGTATTAATAAAAGTAGACCTTTGCTAAATAGTTAAATAACATTTGAATATAATTTGTAGTAGATGAAAGAGGTTTATGCCAAAAACTACTTGTGTTGATTGTTTTAGTATAAAAAGCATTAAGACTAATAACGAGGAAGTACTTTGTTTTATGTAACAATTCTCACTTATCTAGCTTTGGCTATAGGAACCACAAAAATAATATATATCGTAGCCTTTACCCAGTTCTGCTCTCAATAAAAGTGTTTTAACGATGAATATTTTCCTCATTCCTCTCTCACCATTGTAGTCCAGTGGAAAGTAGTCGCTTTGGGTCGTCAGGAAACCTGAGCCAGACCAGCTCCCAGCTTAGTGAGACTGGCCAGGAGAGCACTGGAGGGTCAGAGCTGGAGGAGTCCTTCCACTCCTACCACAGTACTAGCTTTCACCCCTCCACCAATGGACAGGCACGCACCAACGGACAACATTCCACCAATGGACATCATCCCACCAATGGACACTCTACTGACGCTGAGAAGGAGAGACATAGTTTGTCCCCTGACATAGGACGGGGCCTGAAAAGTGACATTCCAGCAGAGAGAGGGTCCTCTAAACTCCTAAGGTAAGGTTTTTGCTTTTTAATACTTTTGTATGTCCTATATTGAAAGTGCACGGCAACTGAGAGATTGTCTCCATCTCGTTCTGCCACTCTACTCCTAAATCCACGCAACCCAGGTTCCATGATGATGGGCCGCCATTACCCTTTACCCCATCCAGAGTTCGTTGGTTGAAGGCCATCAATAAAGTCAGGGTTCAGCTCCGGGAGGTAGGCAGTGTTCCACTTCAGTATCAACAACACCTGATCTCTCATCACCTCTGAAGTCTGACTTTCTTATCCTCTTCTTTCCAACCCTATTACACATACGCAAAGATTACACATATCCATGCACAGACATATCCAAACATTTGCAAGTCTTTGACAGTGGTTGAGTTTAACCTCTTTGGTTGTTTAAGATGATGCACTAAATTGTATTATAATGACATTAGAACTGTAATTGTTTTTTATTCTTGCAACAAAACATGTTTGGTCCTCGCCACGCTCATGGTTACACAATATTTTCTTACATCATTAGGTCCATCACTTATTGTTTCAGGGACCTATATTTTGCCTTAATACATGGTTCACTTATGGCAGTTCTCAGGTTCTACTATGACTAGCAATTACAGTTTTGGACAAATGTGTCACTGAATGTCATATTTACTTAGAGGTAGTCATCGAGTATTGTGTCTGAATGTTTGAAAAGAGTGTTTTTTTTAGGGAATGAAAGATGGACTGAAATCTGTGGTCCAGGGTTCATTGGTCTTACCCACCATCTCATCTCTTGGGTGTGACAAAAATAATGGGCTATTTGAACAACCTAATGAGAGGGAAGAACGTAGTGCAAGAGATCAGAAGACGTGGCAATCACATCGTCCGTGCTGATAATCCCTTAATTTTTTTACATTTGTGTATACTGTATAACTTTCAGACAAAGGTATTAACACCCTGAGTAATAATTGATCATTTGTACTAGGGCTGCACGGTATATGCGGTAGACGGTAGAAATGATATAAATTTGGCCCACGGTAGAGATTTGCGCTCTACCGTCCTATCGTCGATGACGTCATCACACCTGCCTCAGTGAGAAAATGGCTGCGAGCACAGAGACAGCGGAGCAAGAGGAGCTGGTTCACGTCCGTGATTTAGCGTAGCACGTGCGACATGTGTTGCTGGAGAACTTGTGAGTGAGTGAGTTAATGTCTTATGAACAGCCCCGGACTTCTCAGACTCTTTTAGCGACTTACCGCTCAGAGGGAACTCATTCAGTGTCTACTCTGGCAGCAGCACAGTGTCTCTCCCTCTCCTCTCTCGCCGTGCGCACACAGGAGTTGGTTTTCGGCAAGAGATTTTGTCATAAACCTTTGGTAATGTAAACCTATGTGATGCTAGGGGCTCCACAAAAACCTCCATATGTGAATGTGTGATAGTTGTGGTATCATAGCAACCTGTCACAGGTTACAGTGTGATGATTAGAGGAGAAATGGCAGAGCATAAAGGTCCAGGTGGAAAAAACACAACTCAGTCATTTAGGATTTTGCTAAAAGAAGGAAATTACCTTTTGATATAGATCCCAGGGGACATTTTGCACCATAGAGTACTGGGTTTTAATTTTGAGTTTTGAGATCTACATTCTGCACAATAAATGCTCTAAAAAATACATTATATCTTTGCTTTTGTTGTTGTTGTTTTTTTGTTTTTTTTTTATTAATTTAGCTTTGCTAAGGGACTACAAAACCCATTCAGAAACACTTCTATTATAACTTTTACACTTAAATTTATACTGCGATATATACTGTTACCGTGAAGGGATTCGATTTATACCGTAATATAAATTTTAGGTCATACCTCCCAGCCCTAATTTGTACTATTTGGAGCCCCTACTTTTTCTGAAGAATACACTTTCATAAAAAGTGTTGGAAATGATGTGGGATTGTTTTGATCTCTATGATATTATAATTGGCTTTTGGTGTCAGAACCAGATGCCATTAAGGCTCATATTGAACCAAACTCCAATACCACTTCTGAAGAATCTGTATTCAGTGCACGTTACCAGATGACAAATCTAATCCTGCATCTAAGTCCAATCGAAAATCTTTAGAGGGTAGGCATATGAAAACAGAATATCTCAGCCCTAACTGGGGTTCATCTCCTTGATTAAGCTTTTTATGGCACGGCAGTAAAAGAGTAGCTCATATAGAACCCCGATTGGCTCCATTATAATGATTGGTTTGCACGGACTGGTCGAGACTAGCGTGTACTGGAAATGATGGCTGATTGAAGACATGAGTATAAATGCAAAGCAAGGTGAAAGCTATCTAAGTGCCATTTATTGCAAGACGAAGGGAAACACTTAGGAGACAAGGCTAAATGCGAAAAGACTGTAATGAATTAGGATTGGTTGTTAATCTGTCTAGCAGCGTAACAGTGACCAGCATAATAAAATAATGGAAAACATCCTCACATGCTTGTTTACATTTAGAGGATACAGGGTTCCCACGTGTCCTGGAAAAACCTGGAAAACAGTTGATCAATATTCCAGTCATGGAAAATGAAAGGAAAATGAAAAGGTTTTGGAAAATCTTGTGTTGTCCTGGAAATTTATTTCAACATTCTTGTATTTTCCTTTAGCTTAGTATGTACCACTAGGCTAACTATTGTAGCTCTTCAAAATGGATAACATTGCCATATGAAAGTCACATCACATGGAGCACCTACAGGTTGGATAGCGTTACAATTTAAGTGGTGAAAACTTTGAATAATACAAGTAACATTATTCTTCAAATGTGAGTATTAATACTGGCTAGTAACTGCTAGCATTTATTAGGTTTACAGACCAACACTGCTTTCTTACAAACCTACTTTAAATGGCTAAATTATTTTAAATTTGTTTGTATGTTTGGATCAGTTGCAAAAGTTGACGTACTTGCCAGCTTATTTTGCCTGCAGGTTTTTGATTCAACTCTAGCGAGGAGAAATTTCAAATGATTGTAGGGCATTGTTGAAAGAGTTGGATGATACTGAATGGGCAGCTACAGTCTAATATTTGTCGTAATTTCTAAGCATGCAAAACATGATTTCATGGCACTATCTCAGTCTGTCATACCAGGTTGATCATCACTGAAAATATCCTGGAAAAGCCCTGGAAAATGTTCTCTAGAAAAAAACGTGCAACCCTGGAATAGCATGAGATGAGATGTGTGGCGTGTTTACAGTTTCCTCGAAAGTGTCTGACACAGCGGCACACAGGGGCAAATGTAGAGCAGGAACTGGAGCTGGCTGCCAGGTCAGTTTCAACACCCATATTTGATACGACTGAGCTGCGATCTTTGAATAGAAATTCCTTCCTATTTACAATTTTTTCATTAACAAAGTGAAAGTCAGCAAGGAAATCACCGGTTCAGGGGAAACTAGTGGTACTGATATGTCTGATAGGGGTGTTTTCACAGTTTTATGAATAGAACAAGCAAAATCATGAATATCAGCAACTGGCAGATGCGGAAACACAGAAAAAAGAATGAATGAGAGTGAGAGCTGGCAGTCTCACAGCCTCAGATTAGCTTTGTGTTGGAGTACATTGCCAGAGGACAGAAGGAGAGAGAGCAGAGAAGGCATGCAAGAGGGTGGGAGGGGAGATGGGATGGCTACTTAACTGAGCATGAGCTGCTGTGTGATCATGGTTTACTACAAGCACGAGCTTGGCGTTCCAGCAGTAGAAAGTAGGGATTCAGCACTTCTGCATCTCTGTCCGTTAAAGAAATATGCTGGTTTAATTGAGGCAGAGCAAGACATTTGATAATAGATACATTTTGAAGAGAAACAGGGAAGTTACCGTGACTGTGGATTTAATGGATCTTGCAAGATGATATCTACAGGTTGTTCTTGATTATAATTTCCCCATAAGGTAAGGCTTACATTTTAATACACAGTATATGTTGTCCTTTTATGCACTTAGTCTTAAGTTTGTGTGGACTTTGATTAAATAATACATGTTATAATGTACATAACTCATATTTGGCCAATGAAAAGGTCTTACTGTATGTGCCCAGTACTTCAAGAGAGACAACGGAATTTCAGCTTGTTTCATTTGTCAGACGATCAAAATTGTCATAGTAAATGTCATTATTTAATAAGAAGTTAAAAAACTTCACAAGAAAGATGTCTTTTTTTATTCAGGCCACAGACCATTTAGTAAGGAGAGAAAAGAGACTGCTGCAGGCTATCACTATGACTGTCTTGGAAAGTAGTCCTGACCCCAACAACCCTTCAACCTTTATTTACCCTAGACTGCTAACTAAGAAATCACTGACTATTGAAGTGCACCCATAGCAGCTCATGGGTGTTTGTTAGAAGTGAAGCCAGATGATTGTTTTTAATTATTTGGTAGGAAATGTGTTTAAGCCAGATATTCCTGTTCATATTTATTAATCAGAAATGGCATGATACTTTAAAGGGAAGCAATAATGCTCTCAGTACATTCAGAAAGCCTAATTCCATTTAGCCGATATGCTCATCAGCTTCATTTCAAATTCAATAGCAATAGGAAACATTCTATTCTGACAGGATGGCTAATAATTTTCTGCCTACCAAACTCTTATCAGGCTAACACACACCTTCAGTGCTCAAGTGCTTATTGGGGACCTCCAGTGCAGGGGTGTGTTAATGTAGTTGGGAACTATCCATTCTCTGGTATCATTTTACTTATTCTAATAAGGAATTCACCTAGCAAAATGAAAGCTAAGGAACATCATAGTAATGTAATCATATTATGTTACCTTATAAAAATAAATGTGCAAAATAATTGTGGTCAGTTTGGTAATTCATCTGTTGTTAGTGCACCCATAGTGCATTGTGTGTGTGCTTTGTTTAAGGCTGTAATTAAAGTCTTTATGTCATACAATTTGTTGGAGATCTTGCACAGGCTGCACATGCTGAAATAAAGCATCCAAAGAAAAGTTAAAGTTTCCATAACAAATTCTAAAAGTGCTTTATATTTACTAGCCCTAACAAATCCTACCTGTTTAAAGCACATATCTCTGTCTGATCTTTAGGGACAGTCAGCAAGAATTGACCATGGCACCATTACAGGATTTTCTGAATTCATGATTTAATTATCTAAACGGTGATGCTCAGTGTACAAAGATGATATCACTGAGCTATGTCTACTATATATTATGACTAAATGGAAGGACCATATCAGACATTTTTGTATAATTTCTCAATTTGTACCCTTTCTTTTTTGTGTACAAGACATTCCATATGCAGAAATGACTTTTGATTTGGATTACATAGAGTTCTGGATGTTTTGTAATGCCATCAGATAGATTTATGTTGCATTTTGGCAGAATTCAATAGTCCCTTTAGTGTACACACTGTCCATGATCTGTCAGAGCCACAGTCTCAAGCCATGCAGCTGGTATGGGTGTGAAAGAATGACATGGCCTTAGAGGAGAGAATTGACCTGTCATCTAATTACCGAGCTGCCTTTCTAAAGCATCCTAATTACAGAGATGTAAGCAGCTGCATGGTGCTCGTTCTGCAACTCTGACTGAGAGGAGGTCAGTTATAGACACTCTCAATCCTACTTCTGTACTGTGCTTAGTAGTATATACTCTCAATGTGACCTCATATAAGCAAATACATTTAAAGCCATAATATGGCCATAAATTGTTGACTGTTGAAATGTAAGTATGCGGTAATCAGTGTCAAAAGAAGTACTTATTGTTTTTCTCTCATAACTGTCTGGTCTGTTGGTTCAGTTGTCAGTCCAATTCTATCACTGTAATTGAAATAAGAAATATGAATTTGATAACTGAGAAAATCCATTAGCAGTAGCATATAAACAATTTTCTTGATTTGGTGGTTTAATGATTAGGTTTGGGTGCTATTCTATAGCAAATACAAAGCAAAAACCTGGCATAGCAGAACTACCAACCAAATGAGCAACACATGAGAACAATACACTTCTATGTCAACAGAATAACTTATTATCTTTTTGTCAGTCATGGAACAGGCATTCAGGCATTTGAAGTTTAAGATGTTGGCTTACGATTACGCCAGCCTGAAGAGTCACTGAGGCAGTGATTTGTCCATGTATGGGAACAGCTGATCAAGAGTGCCTCTTCTCAGGGATGTTCCCCAGAGGACACCTTAGTGGACAGGATGGACCCTACGAATCAGAGCAACTTCCACTCTCGCCCAAGAGGCGAGGCCTGCAGGAGAGGAGATCAGAGAGCCCCAAAGTGGGGCGGAGCCTGCGCAGAAAGCTGCAGAAGTGCCTTCAGGGGCCAGAGGATGACTCCCTCCATGACCTGTCATCAGTGGACACTACCTGCACCAAAGCTGACCTCACCCCGCCTGGGGAAAACAGCAGTTCTGATTGCCAGGATGGCGTTGGAGTTGTCGAAGATACTGATGCCAGGCTTACTGAAAGGATCAACAGTGAAGAAGAGAAAAACAAGACGGAGGATGAGGAGGCGGAGCAAGGCTCTAGTAACATAGTAGAACATATCCTGAAAGAGCTGAAAGGCATCAACAAGATCCAGGAGGAAATTTCTGACCTGAGGCAGTATCTAACATCTGTGCGAGGCTCGGTGGATGAAGTATCCTATTGTGTTGACGCAGTTCTCAGTGAAATAGGAGAGCTGTACTCTGGAGCTTCAGCTGCACCTCATCCTAGTCCTGATTCTCAAAAATCCCGCATCAGACGAGGAAGCCTGGGTAGACAGAACGCCATCATATCTCAAGGAAGTCCACTGTTTGATCGCAAAGATGGTGTAAATGATGCAGGATGTATCCCATCTCAGATGTCACCCAAACAATGGCTTGTCGATAGAGTCACTCTGCCATCAGACCAGCAAACAGAAGAAGAGAACTCAAAGCAGAGTTCAAATATGCACATGCTAGGCCCTGCAAAACCTGACCCCTGCTATCTGGAGCTTCATCATGGCCGAGACTACCAAAGCACCAGCTCTCTGTCATCGTGTCACAGTTCCAACTATCCGGAAGCAAGCCTCTTTTCTGGTGACACAGAATATGACAGGTGGCCTTCTGTTGAAATGCAGCACAGTATAAGTGGAGGAGGTTGGAGTGAGGACGACATCTGCTCCTGTACAAACAGTGGAGAAGAGCTTGAGAATTGTCTAGGTGTTTGGGACAGGTGCACCACAGAGGAAACGCAAAGCAGCACACCGGGTCATTCTTCAAACAACAGTTCTGAGCATCTCTCATTGCTGTTTGGACACCATTACAACTCTCCTTCAAGTTCTTCCAGCGTGGTTGACTGGAGGCCTGCCAGGCTACAAACTGAGGAAGAAAACTTGGAGTGTGACTGTTCTGCAAACTGCCCATACTCACGTAGTTCCGGTTACCACACCATGGATGCTTGTGCAAATGAACAGGGTAGTGAGCCCTCCAGGAGTCTTAGTTGCTCCACTGTGTTGTTGACGGACTGTGATGATGGTTATCTGGAGCCACATTCACTGTGCGACGACTGTCCATCTTCTGGTGACACTCTTGATCTGGGGTCTGCCGACAGTTTGGACAGAGAGTGGACAGATCACAGTATTTCCAGGGATGAAGCAGAAGAATCTTTGTCACAAGAGTCTTCTGAAATAGATCCTGGGAGCGCAGCCAAGACTCCCAATGCAGGTTTTGATTTAACAACCTTTAGCAAGGCTGTACTCACTTTCAGGTCGGCTTTGACGGGGGCTTTAAAAAAGTTGGATGGATCCAATTCTGAATGTGTCAATAATGATAGTGGGCCTGAGGCATCTCCATCCCCTGTCAGACCAGCCAGTGAAGCCAAGGAAGAGCAGAGCAGCACAGAGCATACAGAGGGAGACTTTAGTCTGACTGAAAATCACACTCAATTTGGCACCCCAAAGGAGGAGAGTGAGGCTTCGGTTTACGTAGACTGTGGTGAGACACATGAGAACATCCCATGCTCCCTTCAAGCATCCCCCCATGATGCAAGCCACTCTCCTTGCACGCCAACTGAATATCACTCCATAGAGACTTCACTTCAGGGAAAAGGAGAATGTCCAACAGACGGGGAACTGTCCAACCTCGAGTTAACACCAGACCATTGTCCAGCAAGGCAGGGCGAGAGTCCACTGTGTCCAGTATTCAGTACAGATGAGATGCGGTTAAGTCCAATTAGGGAAGGCCACATTCTCGATGAGGCAGATCAAGTAAAGCCTACCGATGCCAGTCACAAAGAGCGTATAGCTAATTTCCAGCGGATTCTGAAGGAAAAGAGGCAAAGCCGGCAAAGACTGTCCAAATCTGCCCAGGGTTCCCAGGGGTCCCATGGGTCCTACAGTTCTCAAGGATCTCAGGGATCCCAATCTCAAGACGAGTTTATACCAGGTATATTTAAGGATATTTTCTCTGACTTCAAGTGATGACAAGCCCAGTAATATCAGCAAAAAAAAAACATCTTACAGTGTGTAATAATGTGATTTAATGATATAATTTATAAACACTTGTTGATTTGAGAGTCATTAATTTATTGGTTATGTCTTTTAAACCACCTTCTTGCAAATATGGTCAAAATAGATATGTCAACTCCAGTTACTTTACACAATTTTTAATCCTATTGTGTTTTTTCTGTCTCTGCAGAGTGTGGGAGAGAAGATAATCAGGTTACTCATACAACATTAGCTCCATATTTAGCATTTTTGTTTTGTTGATTTTGATTGTTGTGGCATAATTTTGTTTGTTTCTCCATTACTTGTCATTGCCAAAGGGAATGTGCTCCCCGAAACACAATGCGCTATGCAAATGATACAGGTTATCATAGGGCTGATATGTAACATTTATTGGAAATTTCATCCCGTATTCCGGAAAAGACATTTGTCCCATCACTTCAGTTATTCTGTATAATAAATAGTTTATCATTGGTTTCATTCATGTTGTAGCTTTAGAGTATGATTCCCAAATTCTGTTTGTAGCGCTTGTGGTAGTGCTGCTGCTTTATGTTTTCCCTCAAAGTTTTTCAAACGCTATCAGAGACTTTTATTGAGAGAGTGAACCCCAAAAGGATCTCAACTTTTAACTTCTGTCATTTGAGAAACAAGTCTACAAATGAAAGGCTTTACCTTTGAGGAAAAAGTAGAAGACTTTGCACGTGTATCCCCCCCAGTCATAATTTTGGTTGGTTTGTGAAATCCCTGCAAATGTTTTATCTACTTCCCTTGGATTTTCTGGGGTGTCTCTTAAAGCAGTCTGTGGGCAAACAGACTTTTCGTGCGTCTCGACCTGTGAAATAGAACTTACTACGTAATGTTGGTCCACCATTTCATTCCACATAACATCGCTTTCAATTAAAAAGTTCAGCAACAGTTATTTGATCGTGTGTTTTAAAAGCATCATCACTTATTTTTTTTATTTGACTTTGCATGGTCTGTAACATCAGAGAGGTGAAACTCAACCAGTTCAAACTCTCCATTACCTCCCTTTCCTCATGATAAACACCAATGTGTGAGCCTTTGTAAGTCTGCCTAAATTCTCACTTTTGAAATCTTGTAGGTTCGAGATGAAGAGCCCAGTGCACGACAAGCCTGGGTCAAACCAGGGTAAGTCATGAATTGTTAACACCTACGTTTGGGTTGCTAGACACAATTTTAAGTATCGATTTTGAACTTCTTAATTAATAATAAGTGGCAATAAATGAGCATTTTATCACTAATATGCAGAGGTATGGACTCAAGTCACATGACTTGGACTTTCGTCACAAATTTGATGACTTTAGATTCGACAAAACGAAAAGACTTGGACTTAAACACCAAGGACTCATGATTTCACTTGTACTTTAGCCTTTTGACTTGAAAATACTCTATACTTTCCCCCAAGCAATTTGGGAAAAGAAAGTTATAAACATATTTTTAAAATGAGATTCAATTCAATTCAGTAGAACTTTATTTATCCCAAAGGAAATTCTTGAGCCAGAGAAAGCTTCATATTACAGTAACACTAAGTACAGTAACCACAATTTTAACGATCACAACCAGTATCAACCAGACAACCAGTGGGTTCCCTGGATCAGGGTCACTCAATGGCCCCAGTTTTAGAACAATAGAGTATTAAATAGCTGGCAAAATTTACATACATACAAGATAGATGTGTTTTCAAAGAGCAAAAGCAAAGAACAGTGCCTAATAGAGTAACAGTATAAGTAGGATAAGTACAAGAGTTACTAAAAATGAACTGAAATGGTGGAAAAAACTAAAATACAAAAGTTAAATACAAGACAGGACAGAAACATACAAAATTATTTCTGTTGTGGCACTGGTTAATAGTGCTACATGCTATGAAATTGCAATGTCAGCATTGCCTTTTATGATGAAGTTCAGTCACACTTGGTTTAACAAACTTGTTTTAAGAAATACAGATTTTAAAAAGCATTCATGGTTTTTATTAATGAAATGTATTATTCCTCTGTTGTTAAAATGCCATGACACTTGGTAAAGACCATATAATGACTTGTTAAGGACTCGAGACTCAAAGTGTACAAAGTCTCAAGTGCAAAGACTTGAGACTTCCTTGTAACTTGCAAAACAATGACCTGCTCCCACCTCTTCTAGTGTGACTATAGTTACTGGACCATTGTGATTACAGTGTAAAATATCCTGCTATCCAGTGCTGTTTTTGTATATGACGATTTTTTATTAAAATTTATGCTATTTTTTCTTGATGTATAGTGGTGGATCTGGTCTGTATGGAATTGACAGCATGCCAGACCTGCGTAAAAAGAAACCCATCCCTTTGGTCAGCGATGTGGTCAGTACTAACTCGTCATTCCTTCACCATATATACTGTGTGTCACAAGTCATCCTGTTTGTTTTGTTCTTTCTTTGTGAGTGCACGTCTTTCTGTTTGTGAGACCAGCACAGAGGTCACAGTTCTTTTACCTTTGAGCTGAATTTGGGATGAGACTGTTATCAACAAATGGAGACGATATGAAAATATGCAATCCGCCTGCTAATTTCTCTCTCCCTCCTCTCTTAAACCTGAAACTATTCCCCACAACTCTCTTGAATGCATTCACTCTCCTTGGTCAGGCTATGGTAAGTTAATAGAACCCAGTTGCCACTCCCTTTCCTGCTAGAGTACAGAATATCAAGTAGGACCAATTAAGCAGCATTTGATGGCTCAAATATGTACATCTACAGCATGTTGATCTCTTTGATCGCAAACTCCTTGTTTAATACAAATTAAAACATTGCATGTATACTTTTGATCATGGCTAGTTCAACCTCCTACTTGATATTATCTTTAAAATATATAATTAACAAATCATTCCCCCACCCCTTTGGTTTGCATTTCCCTTCACAACCCTAACCCAGCCACAAATAATACAAAGGCAAATGTAGAATACACTACTAACACTTCCACGAAAATCTGTGGCTAATGGTTTTAGAATTGTTTTATAGTGCTGATACTGGTAATACTTGTTATTTTTGGTCATCCTTTTCATGAGTTGCTTAAAACTAATAATACTCACATGGGTTTTCTGATCATTTGGTAAGAATTCATTAGTGAGAAAAACAATAACCCTACTCACCACCTTTACACCCACCCCGGCCACCTGTTCAGCCATACTGACTTTCATTTTTGTAGTAATACCTTGAGGTGTGCTTGGTTGTGGGATATTTATACATTTGATAAATACTAACTTAGCTAAAATCTCCTTTTTCACCTGTTGTTCAGTCTCTCGTCCAAGCCAGGAAGGCGGGGATCGCATCTGCCATGGCTGCTCGGTCCTCAATCAAGGATGAGGAGCTGGTGAGTATAACATCATAAACTTTCTTGGCCATCATCTTAGCCGAGGCTACCATTCAAGGTGCTAATCATTCAAACACTCCCACACTAATGGCACAGCCAACTCTCGGATCCTAGGGTCCAGGTAGACCTGTGAAGACCTCTAGCTTGTAGTGGCGTAGGTGTTATATATTACCTAGTGCCCTTGTGTTTTTTTTTATCTGCCATCTCTTTCCCTACCCTGGAAATCCAGAGTTCTCGCTAGAGCACAGTTTGAATTTGCTTAGCGAGTCACTCATTTTCATTGCTCATTACCCATGCCCTTGTAGCCGAGCTGCACCAATCACATCAATGTATCTGATACAGGCAGGCCAGAGGCGAGCTAAACAGATGACAGCGCTGTGACGACAAAGTCCGGAATCAGTCAGTAAACATTGCAAGATGGCTACGGATGAACACCAGTTGTTTGAAACGGCTTTGGCCGCTACAATGAACGAGTTAGACTTGGCTTTTTCTCTAAAAGAGGAACAGAAGACGGCGCTCGAATCTTTCCTTTGCAAGGACGTTTTTGCTGTTTTGCCGACTGGATACAGCAAGAGTCTAATTTACCAGTTAGCTCCGCTGGTAGCTAAGCTCTGGATACGTCACCCCGTGTATTGTTCTGATTGGTCGTAGTGTTATCCAATTGCACACAGTGATATTTTCAAATACATGCTTGGTGCCGCCCCTCGAGTTGGGCCATTTGCATTACTCATAGCCAAAAAACATAATGTCTCCTTTTGTAGAAAAACCATGTGTACAAGAAGACCCTGCAGGCTCTCATCTACCCCATATCCTGCACTACACCACATAACTTCGAGGTGTGGACTGCCACTACGCCAACATACTGCTATGAGTGCGAGGGGCTACTGTGGGGAATAGCCCGCCAAGGCATGCGTTGCTCTGAGTGTGGAGTCAAGTGCCATGAGAAGTGCCAAGAGCTGCTGAATGCTGACTGTCTACAACGTAAGTACTGCCCAGAAAACCTTGAAACAACACAGTATTTTTTTAAACAGATTTTAATCTGTATATGTTTCTGTTCAACGTATAGGTGCTGCGGAGAAGAGCTCTAAGCATGGAGCTGAAGACCGGACTCAGAATATCATCATGGCCATGAAGGACAGGATGAAGATCAGGGAAAGGAACAAACCAGAAATCTTTGAACTCATCAGGGAGGTGTTTATCATCAGTAAGGCCATCCATGCACAGCAGATGAAGACCATCAAGCAGAGCGTTCTGGACGGCACCTCAAAGTGGTCAGCCAAGATCACCATCACAGGTGAGCCCACTGACAAACAACTGACAGAAAATTCATGAAGACAGTCACACAATTCTTACTAATGCCAATGGATGTTTCTAATGTCTTTGTTTCTCCATCATCGCAACAGTTGTTTGTGCCCAAGGACTTCAGGCAAAGGACAAGACAGGATCCAGTGATCCATATGTCACTGTTCAGGTGGGCAAGACCAAGAAGAGAACCAAAACCATCTATGGCAACCTCAATCCTGTCTGGGAGGAGAAGTTCCACTTGTAAGTATCAAAAATTCTTGGTTATAAAATGTTTATAAATGTCATTCTTTCTAGTTTTTCATGTGCCTATAGCAGAGCTTATACTAGCCTCAAGGATTCATCAGTCAAAGTCTAAAGTCTACATATCGCCGTCAAGCTTTTTCTTCATAAACACTTTGTATGGAATTCTGTCCTGTTAAATCAGTTTCGATGTTGTTTTTTCCCCGTTTGCTAGTGAATGCCACAATTCCTCAGACCGAATTAAAGTGCGTGTGTGGGACGAGGACGATGACATCAAGTCGAGGGTGAAGCAGCGTCTGAAGAGGGAATCGGATGATTTCCTGGGCCAGAGTATAATTGAAGTTCGAACGCTGAGTGGAGAAATGGACGTCTGGTACAACCTGGGTCAGTATGCTGTCTTGTTTATGGCCATACAGTGAGATGTTTATTGTTTGTACACCAGGAGAAGCATGAAATGTGTTTTGTCTGTTTATTTTTAGATTCCAAGCACCGAATAGAACTAGATGATCACTCACAAACCTTATGTGTGCACATATAGAGGGTGCAGGTTGTCAGCCCATTTTCTACACCATCCGGAAAAAATTTAAGTAATAGCAGCGGTGATTTCTCTTTGTGGTGTACTGGTTAGAGACACAACTTTTGGATCCTCGTGGAAATATTACAGCACAAGGATATCTTATCCCGGACCAATGGATAATAGGATACTACAAATTTACCATATCTGTTTTGCTTAGTTCTGCCTCAGGCTTTTCGTCCCCTTTCCCTCTTTCATTGTACATAGCTTTCTCTGAATGAAGGATTCACCTAATTATGATGCAGCTTGCCACAGCCATGTGTTTCTGTAGGGCTTTTCACCCTGCATATTTCATATTTTAACCCCTTTTCATGCACACATAGTTAACCAAGGGTTAACCCAAGCCAGGGGCTGTTCACACTGCACTTCCACTCGCACTGGGTTCGATGTCCGTAGGAACATGACTGATGTTTACATTCTAGAATGATGCGTGACTACTCTTTGAGACCAAGCAGCGACGTTAAAAAGGTGCCATTAGCAAGGTTTTATGTGAGATTGATGCTGAAACATCGAAAAGATGGAGAATGATGGAAAAAGGAAAGACTGAAAAGAAGACAGGTGTTGACGGCATCTTCCATCTGGTTTGTGTTGAACTGATTTCCAACCACAAACGTTGGAACAAACTTCTTAAGTCTCTAAGGGGGTTGCTGAGTGGAAAAAAAAAAAAAAAAGTCCAAAAAAGTTAATAACTTACAAATTATGGCGAAAAGGTAGTTTCTTGCAACCCTAGATTAAAATAAAAATATTCACAAACGAAAAAACACTTCTGGTTGTTGGTGTTTAACTTTTGATTTAATACTAAAAATTAAAATCCTCAGCGGGCACTGCAGTGCAAGCAGACAGATGCGCGACTCAGAGCAATATGTGTCATTGACACCAGACTCAGAGCGCAGCGGGCTGGTGGAAAATGTCCCCATCAGCATATTATTTTACATCAATAAAATCTATTTTATCATTATTTTGAGTCACATCGTTGAAAGAATTTAGTTGTCTGTGTTCAAGCAGGATAATAGGTCTCCATTCATTGCACGTCGGGCTTTCTATTTCCTTGTCTTAGATGGTGTTGCGTTCAAGGTCCCCCAAAAAAACGGGAGGAAAAAAAAAGGCTGAATATTCAATTTATTTTTTTTCCACAATCGAATCCCGTGCCATCAAATGAAGATTTGAAGCTTCAAATTTTTTGGCTCAGCCCTAGTAGCTATGGTGATGTCATCCATTGGGTTGTGTACTCCAACTTTGTAGCCTCAAGTTTGTTTTTTTGACTGTCGGCATCTTGTTTTTTTTTTAGACCTAGAAGTGACCATATTTGGGCAAGATGCTGGCGCTGTGGAGGAGCAAGGGGTGGATCTGACTGAGAAGCCGAGGACACTGTCGGCAGACAGCTTGTCACTCAAAGAGGCCCACTCTTAATTAGGCGTAACTTTAAGCCTTAATAAAATGTAAACTGGTGACTAATATAAAACTTCACCCCCCGTACAGTTGTCATGCAAGGGGATGTTAGCTACAGAGACCAAAACTTTTTTTGTAGCAGGCTGTAAACATGTTTATTTCTGCTGTAAAGTTGGGCATTTTAACGTGGGTGTCTATAGAGGTTGACTTGCTTCTGGAGGCAGCCTCAAGTGGCCATTAAAAGAACTGCAGTTTTTGGCACTTGGGTGTTGGCTTCAGTTTTCAGCCCTGGAGGTTGCTGCTTGGGATAACGCCACAAACCCGAGCTTAACCCAGCTCCAGAGCAGGACCAGCAAGCCCTAGACTAAAGTCAGGGTTAGCCCACTTTGGAGTTTGCCAGTGTGAGAGCTTTCTCCTTTAGCCTGGAGCTAAGTGCAGTGTGGAAAGGGCTTGTTTGGTGCTCAGACCTCTCTTTGCAGAAAGTCTTGTCAACCTCATTAACCACGTCTCTTTTGCCTGCAGCTACTGAAAAAAATGTTTTACACAGGCATGGAGTGGCCCTGAGGCCCATATGTGCCTGCATTAAAATACTGACTTTACCAGGCAAACTTATCCCCTGAAGTCCCTTTGTGCATGCTGACAAAAAAACTTGAATTATTATATTTCCTATTACTAATCCTCTGGGTTTAAGCATATTTTATTAGGATGAGGCCTGAATACATTCAAAAATTATCAGTCCCTCTTGCTATGCTGTATGAGCACTGGTTGTACAACACAAAAACGTAAAGGCTAAAGTACTTTTTTATCCAGCAGACAAACCACATTATGTTTAGGGTTATATTTCTAAATTACGATCTCTTTATCTCTGTCTGTTTCCCTAAATATGTCTCCTGTGTTGTCAAAAGCTTTTATCCAAACATTAACTCACTCCCAGAAGTGAACTGATGGATTAATTCACCCCAGACATTATGTCATATTGCTTGGATTTCTATCTTTTAAAAGCACTACTCATTTTCATATCCGTGTCATACAGTATGTTAGATTGAGGCGTTCACATCTGAAGCACAAAGCATCTCGTTTCTACTTGATTAAAGTGCAGAAAATGACTTCACTGTGGCATTAATAAATCATCCAATGGAACAGCATGGCACTGAATATGAATGTGCCTATAAATCTGCTGTTGTTTTTTGTAACTGAGAGACATAAAGAGCTTGATTTTATCTCCATCAATAAAATGTTGCATTGGTTCGGAGTTTGTAGGCAAAATTAATAATCAGTCATGAAATATGCCCCATCTATTTCAAACATTTTCTCATCCCTATCTCCATCTTCCCCCTCTTCTCTGTACTCTCTCCCTTTCTCCTCCTGAAGTGTGATTATCAAGAAGCAGCACTCCAGTCGGAAATCGACTGATCCGCCGACATGTACAAATTACCCCTAATGATGTGCCTGTCAGGGCAAATAGCAGGGGTGAGCCGCCAAGCATTCCACCTCCAGAAAGGCTCTGGCTAAAGTGTCTTTAGTGATCAAACGCAGATCCATACAGCCCACTGCCATTGTCTCCCTCTCTATCAGCCAGAGGACTTCTATTAGCGTTGCCGGCTCTGCACTGCTATCAAACTGTAGAAACAGAGCCCCCTACAATAGAACTGCCACGTTAATAGTCTGTAATTAGTGTTGTGTTAACAGACCTGGTTCCATGTGCCTCTGTGTCACAGATTTGTATTGGAGTTATGAATTGAGAACGTATTTACATGTGTGTCTTTGTATGGGAGTATCTGCATGACTGTATTTGTGTTTGATTACAGAGAAGAGGACGGACAAGTCAGCCGTGTCAGGTGCCATTCGCCTTCAAATCAACGTGGAGATCAAAGGAGAGGAGAAAGTGGCGCCGTATCACGTGCAGTACACCTGTTTGCATGAGGTATTTGAGTCTGCAGAAGCTATGGGTTATGCTCTTAATAATCTGGACAAGGGCTGCTCCATTATGGCAATAATCATAGTCACGATTGTTTTGCTCAAAATGTAGGTCGTGGTTATTTCACACAAATACTCAATGACTTTGGAAACATGAGGCATTTATTGAACATAAAAAAACTTTGATAACTTACGCTTAAAGCACCAAATACAGCCATATTGTCAAATAAGTAAAAGTGAAAGACAAAATGAAATGCAGCTTGCACTCGTTTATTCAGAACAGGCACAACTGACTAAGGGTGCTTTCATACCTTCCCTGTTTGATTCAGTTCAATCTAACTCAAGTACATTTGCCCCCTAAGTGCGGTTCGTTTGGGCAGGTGTGAACACAGCAGTCACACTCAGGTGTGCACCAAAACAACTGGACCGAGACCTTCTTGAAGAGGTGGTATTGGTCTGGTTCCAAACGAACTCTGGTGCAGTTCGTTTGTGGTGAGAACGTGTTCGGACCTGGATCTGAACCAACTGCAGTCACATGACACATTGTTTGGGTTAAACATGAGCATGTTACAGTCCTGGAGGATTATTAATGTGCACCTCCTCCTGTACTGCATCAAAAACATTGTTTTCTAGTTGGAGCCGCGCCTCATTTTCAAACTGTATGGTTTGACTGAAATGAACAATGACAGCAATATAGTCCACGATGAGCAGCGCTAAAATCAACCTGCGTAGTTGTCCCTCCATTGTGACATTAGAAAGTGTCACATTTATCTTGCAAGTGTACTCTTCTTCAACGTTTGCTTTACTTCCTGGGTTTTTCCCGCATGGAAATTCTGACCATTCAAGAGCAGCTTTCTCACACAAGGCATTTGATCTGGTCCGCTTGTAAATGCTGCCGTGAGAACACGAACCAACTCTAGGCAATTATACAACTTTGTAACAAAATTGGTCCCTGATTTGGACCAAAGCAAGACAACTCTAGGTCTGAAAGCACCCTCGCGACACAATAATTATTTTATTGCGATTAACTTGTTTTTATAATTGTTAGAAACCAATATCAGAATTGAAAATGGAACTAATCACCCAGCCCTAACCTGAACACATAGGATGTTACATAACCATTAGGTTTTCAGGACAGGATATCTAAAAAAGTGCTGATGTTCTAAATCTACTCCTGTCTTAAGTACTTGGAAGATGTTTACTTTCAACTGGTTTCAGATTCTGAAATCTTTTTGTTGTGTATACATTAACGAGAGACCGATACATCGGCCGGCCGATATATCGGGCCGATATTTGAGTTTTTTACTTGTATCGGCATCGGCCGATACGCGCATGCGGATTTATCGCGGATTTATTTTTCCCTGGCACTTTTTTTCATTTGAAAGTATGTGGTTAAGTTGAACAAAGCTGTTGAATCCTACTGTGTACAGTAGTTGTTGTTTAATTTATGCTTCAGCTTAAATATTTGTTTATTTTATAAAGACATTACTGGAAGATTTAAGAGCACTGAACTCTTTTTTTTTATTTGAATGTATAATAATAATAATATTCTACCTGTTCTACCTCAACTTTCCATCTTGTTTTAGTATTTTTTACTGTTCAATAAATGTTTCTTATTTTAAACTTGAGACCTGTAATATTTGTTATCATTGTGTCATTTTTTTTATGTAAACTGAGGGAGCAAAAGCAGTATCGGGCCCAAATATTGGCTCAAGAAAATCGGCAATCCATAATCGGTCATCGGCTAAGGGTGATGGAAAAAAATCGGTATCGGCATCGGCCCTAAAAAATCCATATTGGTCTATCCCTAGTATACATGAGTTTTAATTTGGTCAGTACTTAGTATTGCGCTTTAAATGTCTTGGGACAATCAATTCAAATGACATCAACCCAATTATTCTGTCCATTACAGAACCTGTTCCACCACTCCACTGATATGCTCGGCCAGGGTGTGGTGAAAATCCCAGAGGCTCGTGGAGACGATGCCTGGAAAGTCTACTATGATGATGTGGCACAAGAAATAGTGGACGAGTTCGCCATGCGCTATGGGATCGAGTCAATCTACCAGGCCATGACGTGAGTCTGACCCTGCATCCCAGATTCTTTTTGCCCTTACAAAGTAGATACTGTTGAATGGAGCGTGCATACGATTGGGAGATACTACTTCGCCATAACATTGGTCCTTGAACTTTGACCCTTTTGCTAATATATCTTTTGGATATCAC
Source organism: Epinephelus lanceolatus (assembly GCF_041903045.1). Classification (NCBI taxonomy): domain Eukaryota; kingdom Metazoa; phylum Chordata; class Actinopteri; order Perciformes; family Serranidae; genus Epinephelus; species Epinephelus lanceolatus. The sequence continues at coordinate 33,179,270 of NC_135752.1, forward strand.
AGAGGGACATACAAACTTTCTCCCTACTCTCTCTCTACCTGTCCTTGTGTTTGTTTCCTCTTCATCTCCATCTCCTCTAGTTCCCTTTTTGCCTTTTGCTCTCATATCAAAGTGCCTCTCGGTGTCGTTGTCATTCTCTGTTGGCCTTCAAATGAAAGAAAATCAATTATAAATGGGCCGAGGATGGATTTGCCTCCATGAAATGTCATGCTCCATACAGATGCCTGTTAGCTGGGCCCATCACTCACAGAAAGCACACTCCAATGGGGCCATCCTTCAGCCTAAACATGCCAGCTAGCTCATGGGCAGATGAAATGGCTATTCCTAATAGGGATCATTAGGTGAGGAAAAAAAAGACCCCAGAGAGGACACATGGCTGACCAAATAAAGGCACAGCTCTTCACGAAGTACGCCTTGACAAAACCTTTTCTCAAGCTTACTCTGTGCTCGTCTTTCCAGGCACTTTGCCTGTCTATCGTCTAAGTACATGTGTCCCGGGGTCCCCGCGGTGATGAGTACCCTGCTGGCCAATATCAATGCCTTCTACGCCCACACAACCGCCTCCACCAATGTGTCCGCCTCCGACCGCTTTGCTGCTTCCAATTTTGGGGTATGTATTCTTGTACCACACAAACACGCACACCAGATTTGTCTCTCTTGCTTTCTTTGCTAGTAATACATAAACTCATGTAGCCTCTGTCTTTTTTTTTTTTTTTGCATTTTTGTGTACAAATACTCATATTGCTCATCATTTCCTTTCTCTTTTATTCACCATACAGAAAGAACGCTTTGTCAAGCTTTTAGACCAGCTACACAACTCACTGCGAATCGACCTCTCCACCTACAGGGTAAGATTTTGATTGTACTAGTAAATATCGCTGCCATCATGACTGATATTGTTCTGAGTATTTTAAGTGTTTCCTTGAGATTGAAAGCATGTTTTTTTTGCTTTAGCTGTGTTGATGATTTATTTATTTAATATTTATTTAGCCAGGAAAACCTCTCGAGATTAAGATGAGATTTTCAACAGTGTCCTGGCCAAGACAGGCAGCAACATAAGTTACAGACCGAGAACATAGAACAAAAATACAAAATTCAAATGTAAAGCTCTATAACAAGGAATATAAAACACAAAAAAGGATGAAAGTAGGTTATTGTGTACTAGAGGTCAACCATAAAAACGCAAAAAGGGGCAGCTACACGATCACAAAGACCACCTAAGATACACTGTGACACTGGCATATAGACGATTGTGTACAAATATTCTTCAACAGTGCTTTGAAACGGCCGAGAGGAACCACTGAGTGCAACTTTAAGTCCTTCTGCAGAAGATTCCACATATAAGGAGCTGCATACATAAATGCTCGCTTACCAAACTCTGTACGTACCCTCAGTACAGACAATAAAAACATGTACTGAGAACAGAGAGCAGAGCCATTTTCAATGTTTTGCTTAATATACACACATAACTATGCAGGAGGTAGGCCAAGAATAGCCTTAAAAACAAGTGGATGCCAAAGAAAAAGTCTACGAAATTGTAAAGAGACTCAGCCAACCCGAGCATGCAGGATACAGTGATGAGTTAGTGGCTTACAGTTGGTACTAAATCCAGTCCAGAGCTGGGTGTAATAATGATCTTTTATGTATTGTTGCTCAATATGCAGAGATGAATTTCCCTGTAATCACTTGTTTTCATGAATTTAGGGCATACATGCACCCCTTTCCACAAAAGAATAGATTATTGTACTACTACTATTATGTAAAATTAAGCAAATGGCTCCACCTACCGAAGCACTTGAATGGAAAACCTTGTGATCTGTTGTTTAAATATGCCTTTTGTGACATGTCACGGATGTGAGTATTATCTAATGACTTAAGTAGTACGGAACAGTAACCTGATTTACACTCTTAAACATGACGCTGGTCTAATTTATATGTACTACACACCTGTAGTGGTCATTGATTATATTGAATTTTTCTCTGTAGAATCACTTTCCTGCCAGCAGCAAGGAGCGCCTGCAGGATTTGAAATCCACTGTGGATCTTCTAACCAGCATCACCTTCTTCAGGATGAAGGTAAAGTTTATTGTTTCTGTATTTTCACTGTTGTTGCTTTCTGCATAATCTCAGCAAATGGTTATCTCTTGATGTTTAAATGGGATGTTTTGCCACAGGTTGGCCAGGAAGTCACAACCTGATAAATTAGACCCACAGTATTCCTTGTTTTAAGTTTTACTCAACAAGTGTAAATGATTGTCACTGTCAGTGTTGCTATCTCCATCTGGTGTTCAGGTCCAGGAGTTACAGTCTCCGCCCAGAGCCAGCCAGGTGGTGAGGGACTGTGTCAAGGCCTGCCTGAACTCCACATACGACTACATCTTCAACAACTGCCACGAGCTGTACAGCAGACAGTATCATCCTAATGACACAGTAAGTCACACGCTAATTATCCAACTGTGGCAGCTGCATCAGGAAGTGGAAGTGCTACAAGGCCAAGTAAATACTATACACTTATCCTTCTCTTCACTTCAAGTAATAGTTTGGATATTTTTAAGTGGGGTTGTATGAGGTACTTTTCCATCCATCCATCCATCCATCCATCCATTTTCATCCGCTTATCCGGGGCTGAGTCGGGGGGCAGCAGGTCAAGCAAAGCACCCCAGATGTCCCTCTCCCCAGCAACGCTTTCCAGCTCCTCTTGGGGGACCCCAAGGCGTTCCCAGGCCAGACGAGATATGTAATCCCTCCAGTGTGTTCTGGGTCTGCCCCGGGGCCTCCTACCAGTGGGACGTGCCCGGGACACCTTCAGCGGGAGACGCCCGGAGACATCCTGATCAGATGCCCGAACCACCTCAACTGTGACCCCCTTCGATGCGAAGGAGCAGCGGCTCTACTCCGAGCTCCCTACGTATGTCCGAGCTCCTCACCCTATCTCTAAGGCTGAGCCCAGACACCCCACGGAGGAAACTCATTTCCACCGCTTGTATCCGCGATCGCATTCTCATTCACTACCCAGAGCTCATGACCATAGGTGAGAGTTGGGACGTAGATGGACCAGTAAATCGAAAGCTTTGCTTTCCGGCTCAGCTCCCTCTTCACCACGACGGACCAGCGCAGCGCCCACATCACTGCAGAAGCCGTACCGACCCGCCGATCCATCTCACACTCCATTCTACCCTCACTCGGGAACAAGACCCCAAGATACTTGAACTCCCTCGCTTAAGGCAGTAACTCTCTCCCATCCAGGAGAGGGCAATCCACCGGTTTCTGACAGAGCACCATGGCCTCAGACTTGAAGGTGCTGACTCTCATCCCAGCTGCTTCACACTCGGCTACTTTTCCATAGTCAGTGTATTACCTGCAGTCGATGGCGGTCAGGGCGCCTCATGTTTGGAGAAGCAGGCTTGGGTCAGACATGGTCATCTGTTGCTGACCCTATCCACAGCGGTACATTGATAGCTTCCATGTCGGTCTTCTGCCTGCTTCTCCAAACTGGGGAAGTGTCAACCAACATTTTCTGTATGTTATACACTGACTGTGGATAAATACATCATTCAGCCCCACTTGAAAAGATCCACACAATCCCTTTAAACAATCTGTAATCAAACTGAGACAGCTGGGGACAAGAACGTGTATGACCTGCTGTATAAATTGCCTTGAGCATGACTATCTGCCATCACAGTGACCACATGTCCACTAAATCAGACAAATCCATACTACTGTCTGTGTTTAAGTCTCTTTTTGGTGACTGACTGTGTTGTGTTCTGATCCAGAACAAGGAGGAGCTCCCTTTAGAGGAGCAGGGTCCGAGCATCAGGAACTTGGACTTCTGGCCCAAACTCATCATGCTCATCGTCTCCATCATTGAAGAGGACAGGAACTCCTACACACCTGTGCTCAACCAGTTAGTAATCGGCATATGGTCTCTTTATCTTTATGACTTTACTATCACAAACTACCACTATTTCTTCAGTACATACTTTTAAATGTTTAGAACGTGTGATCATTGTCACCTCTTTCTCAGATTTCCTCAAGAACTGAACGTAGGGAAGGTGTCAGCAGAGGTCATGTGGACACTGTTCGCCCAAGACATGAAGTACGCTATGGAAGGTATGTCACACCCAGCATTTACATATGTGTTTCTAAAGTTTCTTGTGGAGCAGTACTATAGATTTGTTATAGTATTATTAGGAACTGTAAGAAGTGAAGGGAAAATCTGAATGATCAAAGAATACGAACAAGTCAGAGAGAAGCTCTGATGAAACTGGAGAAGGCAAGAAGAGAAGAGAAAATCTGGGGTAGAAACGCCACAGTGGCATGGAAGAAGTGAAAGAGCGAATTAATCACTGTGCAGGGTTTGAAAGCTGCTTATGTCTCCCAGGAGCCTCTCTGTGATTTCTCTCTGCTCTACTGTACTGTACTGTACAGCACCACCAGTCCCCCAGAGGCAGTCAGCTCTTATCCCAGCCCCTGTCCTCAAGATGAGTCCCCTGCAGAGACTATCACTGCAAAATATCTGCTTCACATACTACGCTACAGAAGTGGCGGCCCCTTCATTTTCAATCTGCATTAATATAAAAAGGGGTGGAAAATGTGCTCAGAGATGGAGTCCTGAGAGATTTTGCTTCAGAAGCATGAGCAAAGCATACTTCAGATTTAAGAGCAGTAGTAGTTTTTGGTAGGTCACTAAAAAGATATTCAAGTGCCTGGTTGGATTTAAGCTTTTCACTAAACTTGTGCAAAACTCTTCCACTTACTTTCTACGAGCGTATCTTTAGCTAATATGAGCACAGCTGAAGTTTAGCAACAGCAGGCGGAGTCATGTTTAAGTATGAGTAAACAAATAAAGCACTGACTTTTAGAATAATCTTTGTTTGAATATAAGACCATCAGAGGACATTTTTCAGAGAAAATATTTAATTACAAGGGGATATTTTAGAATTATACCTTGACTTTATAGTAAGGACTTGAATTCGCAGTAACTTTAGCATAGATACGGCTTTAGGTAAAGTTAGAGATGATTTTGTTTTAGGGTTAGATGATAGGTTCACATTTTTTTCCCAAGTCTGTCTGAAAACAGTACCACAAGCAATAATCACACGCTCATACGTTCATATTTAAAGCACTGTTGTTCACTTTTATTGGCCATGAACGATCCCTGCTGAAAGCAGATTTAATTGAAGTGATTAGGGACAAAATTTTGTCTTCATTAAGTCTCAAAATATTAAAAAAACAGTAAGTAAATAGGTTTAGCCGAACCTATTATGTGGCTTAAGCAGCCTGTGTTAGACAAATCAATGTGACATACAAATACAAATTACATAACTACACTATAACACATCATAAACCATTGACATTTGCTTACAGTAGAAAAAGAAAGGGAGGAACAAGAAATCACAGACACACAAAAAACTAAATAAACACCCAAGACAACCAACCTGACAACTAAATAATGGTATCATTGTCATCCTTCCTCTAAACTTGGCCGTAATCTATCTGTCTTTTTTCATAATGATTCAGTTTCCCCTTCCTTATAACAATAATGCCTTCTAACATAAATACATATTTAAAAAAGTAAAGAAAACAGGGGAATGTTATTCGCTCTCTTCCTTTCGATTCAGAGATAAATCTTTTTCCTAATCATTTAATGTATTTAAATTCCATGACAACTATTTCTTAATTCACTGAGCATTTTTAATTAAGGGCACATGGTTAAAAAAAAATCAACCTTGATGCAAGCCATCTTTTGATAGTCATCCAAAATGTTGCCACATGAGGACAGAACCAAAATCAATGCAACATATCTTTAATTTCTGATTCACAGAAAAGACTGTTTCCATCCTATTTCATTCCCCACAGAATTTTAAATTGAAAATATTGTGACTTGGAATCTATAACAGCTGTATAAAGATATTAGATCATACACCTGTCTTCATGGCAATGGGATATTGAATATCTCTCAGTACAACTGAAATTTTTCTGGCTTGTAATTTAAATCATATGCCCCTAAAAAAAAATCTGCGTAAAAGCACTGATCTTTTTTCTTTTAAGCTAAATACAGTATTTTTGTGGCAGGTTTACGCACCAACAGTTTTCTTCCAGCATGTCTCACTTTTTCCTCCAAGCCAAAGGCACTGCAGTTAATAATTTAATTTAATACATTTTTAATTTTAATTTGAATTTTATTTAATTAATTTAAATTCAGAACATAAATTAAATATTTGTAGTACAAAATGTTCTCTCTTTTTTCCACAGATGTTGTTTTCTTACGGAGTTATAGTGGAGGGGTTAAAAAAAGAGGGACTTTGGTACTAAAAACACAAACATTAAAGATGATATCTTGAATTTGCATATTTGCTTTAGCTGAACTTTGAAATTATTTTTTTGTGCCCAGTGAATACATAGCTTTCAATGCACACATGATCATGTGAATATTGTTCTGAGACACAAAAAAAAGAAATGTGAACCTATCCTGTCGTCTTGAAATTAGGATTATGTTAGGTAGGAGAGACTAAGATTAAAGTTGCAAGGTCTTATTACAATGCTCACAGGCTCTTCCTCTCTTTGCATATGCAGAGCACGAGAAGCACAGACTGTGTAAGAGCACCGACTACATGAACCTGCACTTCAAGGTCAAGTGGCTCAACAACGAATATGTCAAGGAGCTGCCAAACTTTAAGGGCGTCGTTCCTGACTACCCATCGTGAGTGCTTTGGACTTACTCAGTTTTAGGCACAGGGGAACATAACATTTATTTTTTAAAACTTCTCTTTGATTATTAAATTGATCTGTCCTTAATGTTGGTGTTGGTTAAAACTCTGGTTGTCTTTATTTTCCTTTGCAGATGGTTCTTACAATTTGTGCTACAGTGGTTGGATGAAAACGAGGATGTATCCATGGAGTTTATGCATGGAGCCCTGGAGAGGGACAAAAAAGACGGAGTAAGAAAATTAGCATGTAGATAAATATATTTTTTAACTCTAGTACGTCTTGTTTATGTATTGTTTGTGTTTTTTCCTTGTCACTGTGCACTGTTTCAGTTCCAGCAGACGTCTGAGCATGCTCTGTTCTCCTGCTCTGTGGTGGACATCTTCACTCAGCTCAACCAGAGCTTTGAGATCATCAAGAAACTGGAATGTCCTGACCCTAACGTCATGGCTCAGTACAGTCGCCGCTTCTCCAAGGTAAACCCACGTACTGGATGAAACCTTAAAGGGATGGTTTGGATTTTGGTTTTATGACGTACTTAACCATAGTCAATGTACAATCTAGTACAGTAGATAGAAGCTAAGCAATGTACTGCTGTGGAAGGGTCAGCAACAAAACATATTTTTAGCCACTTAAAAAAATCATTATCAGTCTAATCGTATACTATATTTAGAATATTTTCACCACCTTATGTGGCTGTCAGACAGCGATTTTCTATCTGGCAAGTGAAGCTGTTATATTACGCTCTTCAAAGCCAAACTCCATTGAGAAAACCAGTGATTTAACATTGCTAAACACAGGAGCTGCTGGTCAAACACTGCCTCAGTCAGTTAGTTTGTTTGTGTTATTGTGTGACTTTGGCTTTTAAATGGGCTAGTTCTGATTCACCAAAGTCACACTATAAGACAAACAAACTAAGTGATTGATGCAGCAGTAGACCAGCAGCTCCCATGTTCAGTGAGCTTAAATCACTGTTTTTCTCAATGGAATCTGGTGGCTTTGACAAGTGCATAAATGGGGAACTGAAGCCTTTAACAACAGGCAAGGTAAAGCTGTGAAAATATTCTTAATAAAGCATACCGTTAAACTTTTATTGACTATGCCTAAAATAGGTTTTGCTGCTGGTCATACGTTACATAGCTTCCATGGTGGTACATCTGCCTCATTTTCCAAACTAGGGGCATTTGCTGTAGGCAGAACATTGACTGTGGATAATTACCTCATACAACCCCACTTCAAAAGATCTGAAGTATCCCTTTAAAACCTGCTCTTAAGTACATCACACTGTAAAAGGATTTTAAAAACAGCACAGAACTCGTAGTTGCTGGATCAAAAATGTCCATAATTGATAACAAAATTGACAGTAAATTATCATAAAGCAGTATCTGACTCTGACTAATTTCCTTTTTCAAAACACTTTAACATATGAGGGAAATCACAAAACAGCGACAGCATTGTCTGGAGGGACATTCTCTTTTTTTCTAAAGGGAATTTTATGTTTCCTTGTTAAAAAGATGTGTTAGTTTGGACATGAAACTCTCCTCCTGGGGGACAGAGGGACATCACAGCTTTATGCTTTGGGATTTGCTCTCCTGCATGGCAGAGAATACATTACATGGCATTTGGGAATGTTTCTAAAACCTCTTTGGCCATACTCCCTGAAAGTGTCATACAGCCCCCTCTGGGAAATGTTTTATAAGAAATAAGTAATTAGATTTAAAACTGTTTTTAAATTGTTTCAGATTTTGTTCCATGCAGTTTTAATGCGTTTCTACCTTTTTATCTTCACAGACCATTGCCAAAGTTCTTCTGCAGTACAGTGCCATTCTGACCAAGAGTTTTCCCTCTTATATTGACAAGGAGAAGATTGTAAGTTCTCAACACCTTTTGTTTTACATGCCACAGTCACGCATTTTCCTTTAATCCACATCCTACACGATATACACTGCTCAAAAAATGACCTCCAGCAAGCTACAGGTGTGCATGTTTCTGACCGAACTGTCAGAAACAGACTCTATGAGGGTGGCATGAAAGCCCATGTCCCGTGCTCACAGTGCAGCACCATGCAGCTCAAATGGCATTCACCAGAGAACACCAGAATTGGCAGGTCCACTATTGGCACCCCGTTCTCTTCACAGATGAGAGCAAGTTCACACTGAGCACATGTGACAGGCGTGAAAGAGTCTGGAGATGCTGTGGTGAACGTTATGCTGCCTGTAACATCATCCAGCACGACTGGTTTGGCGGTGGGTCAGAGGTGGTCTGTGAAAGCATATCCTTGGAGGGTCACACAGACCTCCATGTCATAGCCAACGGTAACCTGACTGCTGTTAGGTACCAGGATGACATCCTCAGAGCGATTGTCAGACCTTACACTGATGCAGTGGGCTCTGGGCTCCTCCTGGTGCAGTGGGCCCTGGGTTCCTCCTGGTGCAGTGGGCCCTGGGTTCCTCCTGGTGCAGTGGGCCCTGGGTTCCTCCTGGTGCAACAGGCCCTTGGTTCCTCCTGGTGCAGCGCGCCCTGGGTTCATCCTGTTGCAGTGGGCCCTGGGTTCCTCCTGGTGCAGTGGGCCCTGGGTTCCTCCTGGTGCAGTGGGCCCTGGGTTCCTCCTGGTGCAGTGGGCCCTGGGTTCCTCCTGGTGCAGTGGGCCCTGGGTTCCTCTTGGTGCAGTGGGCCCTGGGTTCATCCTGTTGCAGTGGGCCCTGGGTTCCTCTTGGTGCAGTGGGCCCTGGGTTCCTCTTGGTGCAGTGGGCCCTGGGTTCCTCCTGGTGCAGTGGGCCCTGGGTTCCTCTTGGTGCAGTGGGCCCTGGGTTCCTCCTGGTGCAGTGGGCCCTGGGTTCCTCTTGGTGCAGTGGGCCCTGGGTTCCTCCTGGTGCAGTGGGCCCTGGGTTCCTCCTGGTGCAGTGGGCTCTGGGTTCCTCCTGGTGCAGTGGGCCCTGGGTTCCTCTTGGTGCAGTGGGCCCTGGGTTCCTCTTGGTGCAGTGGGCCCTGGGTTCCTCCTGGTGCAGTGAGCTCTGGGTTCCTCCTGGTGCAGTGGGCCCTGGGTTCCTCTTAGTGCAGTGGGCCCTGGGTTCCTCTTGGTGCAGTGGGCCCTGGGTTCCTCCTGGTGCAGTGGGCCCTGGGTTCCTCCTGGTGCAGTGGGCCCTGGGTTCCTCCTGGTGCAGTGGGCCCTGGGTTCCTCCTGGTGCAGTGGGCTCTGGGTTCCTCCTGGTGCAGTGGGCCCTGGGTTCCTCTTGGTGCAGTGGGCCCTGGGTTCCTCTTGGTGCAGTGGGCTCTGGGTTCCTCCTGGTGCAGTGGGCCCTGGGTTCCTCTTGGTGCAGTGGGCCCTGGGTTCCTCCTGGTGCAGTGGGCCCTGGGTTCCTCTTGGTGCAGTGGGCTCTGGGTTCCTCCTGGTGCAGTGGGCCCTGGGTTCCTCTTGGTGCAGTGGGCCCTGGGTTCCTCCTGGTGCAGGACAGTGTGCGGCCTCATGTGGCCAGAGTGTGAAGGCAGTTCCTGGATGATGAAGGCACTGATGCCATTGACTGGCCCTCTTGTTCCCTGACCTAAATCCAACTGAGCACCTATGGGACGTTAAGTATTGGTGCATCTGACGCCACCAAGTACCACCACAGACTGTCCAGGAGCTCACTCTTGCCCTGATCCAGGTCTGGGAGGAGATCCCCCAGGACACCATCTGCCAACTCATCAGGAGCATTTTTTTTTTTCGCAGTCAAGTATCCAATCAAATTGAGTATTGTTTAGACACTGGACACACCCTCCAGTGGCTCCATTATTGCCTTCACAAACATTTTTATAAAAGATTATTTTCCAAAGTTGAATAATCAATTGAATAAAAATTACATATTTTACATGGTGGTGAGTGCAGTCACTTGTAGATATTGAAGGGTTCCTGCCACATGTTTATAATCTCTCTGCGTTCTATGTCTCTCTCTTCCTGTGTCCTCCAAAAGCCGTGTGTCCTGATGAACAATGTGCAGCAGTTAAGAATCCAGCTGGAGAAGATGTTTGAGTCGATGGGTGCCAAACAGGTAAGTCAAAAGACAGTGGTTGGGGTGTTGTCCTGTTGCATCAAACATAAAAGTCCCATTTCTTACTCAAGCACAACAACCACATATTCTATGTGTGGTTACCTGTACAACAGTTGTATTTGTGTGTCTCGTGTATCAGATTGCAACGGAGGAAGCGCGGGTATGTACAGTAGCTAGATCCTTGGTAGTGCTGGATTAGAACATAGTCTTGAGTCTTAACAAGGTTGTAGTGGAAGTTGCTTAAAAGGTCTATACGCCATCCCAGTGTCTGATGTGATGTTGTCAGTGGAAGCATAGATCCATACTGAGAGAGATTAGACCCCGCACTGCCCCATAGGCTAGAGCATAATGAGACTTACAGTAATTAAATCATGTCCTCTATTAGTGTCCTTAGTGTAGCCACAGTGAGGACATCCAATGGCTTGTCTGTCAGTGATGACCTCCCTCTGCTTTGAAGCCCTAGCATGACTTTACATGTAGTGTTTTATCGTATGTAGCTTAAGTGTGTTCACTTTACAATTAAAGCAAAATGAACTGGTGGAAGAGGAAGAGGAGGAGGAGGCGGGAGAGGAGGAGGTATGTTTCCATCATGGTCTGAGTGGGGCTGATACAGGCAGATATTTGTCCATATTAAAGTACATCTTTCATTTTATTTAATCAGTTTAATGGTGCACACGCGGCCGTGCAGTGTATTGATTATCTCCATCTTCCTTTGGCTTGAACAGCAGGTCGTAACTGAGGAAGAGAAAGCGAAGGCTGTGGTGGGTACTGTGGATGGTAGCAGATTAGATTCATTCATAGAGACCAGTAGACCCCTCTTTAGTATTAAGTGTAGCCTACCTGTTGTAGTCTAGTGACTATGCTGACGTCTGGTGTAAATGTTCGCAAGAGTGGGTTTAAAGTTTTGAAGTGGCGTACGTCCCTTTCAGGCCTAGATTTTATTTTCTTTCACCATTTGTATTCTTGAACCTGGTCAATTGAAACCTTATATTTTTGATGTTCATTGTTTTAAGAAGTCACATTATGGTGCCAGTCTCAGTCTGTTGTTGCCTGTCAGATGATTTATGAAGCATCATGTCATGATGAGGTGGAGTTGAAAGGATGATACATGTGAGCTGCTCTGAGAGATTTAGTGAGTGGCTTGTTATCATAGAGGGAAATCATGAGATACTGCACTTTGCCTTTGAATGTTCTTCATGGGATTTAAGTGGAACATGCAGTTTCTACCACCAAAATGTAGTCTTGTAGCTCTCTCGTCCATTTTATATAATTTGTTTAAGAAAATAAACATTATTTTTATTATTAATAATCCATAGTTTATAGGAATTTAATGTATTTCTTTATTGCTCGGTGTCTGTCTGTCCAAGTGCTGTTAAAATTTACAGTAAACTTAATCCAGTAAAGTACATATATGATTTAAAGGTAGCTTAACCACATTACATCACATGTCAGTGGTTAGAGTTGGAGTTTGCATGATCTCTACGTGTCAGTGTGGGTTTTTTCCAGGTACTCCAGCTTCCTCCCACAGTCCAAAGACATGCAGGTTAATTGGTGACTCTAAATTGCCCGTAGGTGTGAATGTGAGTGTGAATGGTTGTCTGTCTCTATGTGTCAGCCCTGTGATAGTCTGGTGACCTGTCCAGGGTGAACCCCGCCAGCTGGGATGGGCTCCAGCCCGCCTGCGACCCCTAACAGGATAAGTGGTTACGGAAAATGAATGAATGAATTTACCTCACTAAATTCCATGAAATCCACTAGAGTCAAAATGGCAGCTACTGAGACATGCTAAGCTAATTCCCTTTAGCAGCAGTGTTTTCCCGCCTTTCTTCGGTTCAGCTCCTCCCAAATTTAGTCATGTGGAATTACTCACTGAATTACCAGGACGTCACTGTAGTCCAACAAAATGGATCATTTTCTTTTACAGATAACTACCAGGGAAAAATCTACATTTAGTTTAAGCTTTAGCTAAGGCTAGCTGTGGCTATCTGACCAGATAGCTTTCACTTGATGTGGCTCGTTGGTTGTAGCTGTGTAGTCTAACGGTAGGTCTTAACTCAGACCAAATATGTAGTTACTGTGTTTTGCCTTTGCAGAGGATATTTAACTAAAACGCATTTTTTAGAAAAGTGAAGTCACAGTCATGTTTTTCTTTCCTTTTCTAGCGCAACAATAGAGTGCTAGCGTGGCAGGCAAGTTCCCTGTATATGCAGACATGTTTATGATGCATGTCTGCATATACTCAAATGTTCATAATTTCTTTTTGGAAATTGAGAAGCCGAAAATTGTCTTTAAAGAACAAATTTTGTTGAATTTGGTTGTTTAATTTGGAGCAGTGGGACTTAATTGTGTTGTGTTGTCTTTTCACCGCCACTCGTAGTTTGACGAGAGTGAGGAGGAGGAGGAGGAGGAAGTAGGGGAAGAAGGGGAGAAAAATGGGGTTGAGGTTTGTTGCAGTCTGAAGTGGTTTTATCGTTCCCAGGAGTGCAAGTCATTCTGCCCTGTTCTTCCTGTTCACTGCAACACCACAGTGATACTCACTCCTCTTGAAACAAAACATCACCGTCATGGTGGAGTTTATTGTGTGTGGTTTTTATCACGTCATCTGTGGTGATTTCCACCTCGAGTTTACCCATGGCCTTTCCTCAAAACTGGTCACTCATTTCCCCTAAAATGAAGCTCATTTCTGAAATTTTTTGTTGTTGATTTCTTTAATTTGTGTTTTCTTTGTTGCTCTTTTTTTGTTTGCAATAGACTGACAAAGAGAAGGTGGGTGTTGATGTTTCAAATATAGCTCGTTCTTCCAATGCGGGAAAAACCTTCTGTATTTGTGGTGTTCTTTAAATTTTAATTTCAAGAGTTAGAGGTACAACAGAACGGGATTTTTGACAGTTTTGACACTGACATTTTGACATTTTTCATTTTTATGTCTCTTTTTAAAATAATCTCAAAACACCACGCAAAGATGGATGAACCAGTAGAAAAGGTAGGTCACACGCATAGGGGTATCTGCTACCACAGCACTTTGTATAATGGCCATCGATCCTCTGTAATTATTTTAATATAAATGAAAGTTAATTTACAAATGGGAAATGACAGCTAATTGAGGTTGTCCTCTGTTACCCTCCGCCCATCTGTGCTGTCATAGACTGAGATAACACTCGAAGACAAGAAGGTGAGTGTAGTTGTACCGACTCATGAATATTAATATCCTTATGCTTACCAAAATACTCCCAGGCAAAAGAAAACACATTACAAACAGCACATAATCCATTTCTAGCTGCCTTTCCTCCCCTGGAGTCTTCCCTTTGTGGTGCATAGCAGAAACGTCTCAGTCTCTCCTCACTAATGGTGCCACGCGACCCTGACAGGCCATGAATCAAAAGGCCATTGGATCATTGACTTAATGAGCCACATCGTGGCTTCATCCATATGGCTTAGCTCCCTGCAGGCAGTGCTTATGTAGATGATGCCTCAGTATACCTAGGTTAGGTATACTGGAGGTAGTCACTTCCCCACTTGTTCCCTGTGTTTGTGAGACTTGTGAGACAAACATCTGGCATATTAAACTTTTTTTTCCAATGTGCTCGCTTCGAAAGTTGGAGACGACTGGTAAAAAGGTGGGTTTCTTGTCGTAATTTGTTTCTACTCATGTTGTTTAGAACGGACATATCTCTGCTCTAAGAGCATAAAATACAAACATTACAGAACATCTGCCTCTCTCGTTCCTTTGGTATCTCTTGGTATGAAGCTCAACAGATTGGCTGTGCACTTTTCCTAATAACATGATGGTTATTGAAGTTCCTCTTTAAATGATAAATTCTTGCTGCCATTTGAAGCTTCTAGCTTTGGTGTTGAAGTCAAGCTTTCAAGTTAATTTTGGGTATTTTGGCTAAAAGCTGCAAATACGAATGATGAAAGTCTTTTATGATCTGCTGTTAAAGAGTGCTGTGTCCTCAGAGGCACATGTGGTCTCTCCTGAGATTAATTATGTTCTCTACATTTTCAAGTTTTTCGGAGTTAATTTATTTTGAGCAGAATTTTACCAACACCCTTCCTTTGATTCTGTCTGCCTGCCTTTCTGCAGATGGACACTGAGGCCAGTGACCTACTGAACGACCTGCAGGTGAAGCTAAACAATGTGTTGGATGATCTCAGCCGTACATTTGGGAACAGGTAGACTAATTCACACCCCTAGACAGACACGTAACCACACACGCCCACACGCATATCAGTAACCACACATGCATTTGTGCTGATTGATTAAATTTTCTGTCTTTCTAGTTTCCAGATCCGCATCAACGATTGCATGCGCCAGATGGCATCTTTGCTGTACCAGATCAAAGGACAGCTCAACGCCAACAACAAAAACCAGGTGGAGGCCGACTCTGACAACATGCTACGGCCACTCATGGATTTCCTGGATGGAAAGTGAGTGGATGAATTAAGATTTGAGACCAGTGTTCTCTCCCTGACATGATGAAGTGTTTGATGATATTGCCATGTTTTCATAGCCTGGGACCCAGAGAAATCCACGTGTTCATGTTTTACTGACTCTGGCAGATGCGTCTTATCTACCGCTTATCAACCTCTTATCTAATAAAGGGCAGGTTTGATTTTTTCCTGCATTTTTACCTATAGCCGTTGATAGTGCCCCTTGGAAGTGAAAATAAATGGAGGTGCCGAACTAATTTGCATTTGCGATTTGGTCCGACGATGCCAAGCTAATGTTTTAGGCCACTTTGACAGGTGCAATCCTCTCTCAACAGCCCAACTGCAGCCCCGTCCTGTTTTCTATTACTTTAAATCCCTTTCTCTTTCTCTGCATCCTAAATCTCTGTCCTCCAGAAATCATTTCAGAAATTAGAAGTTTCAACAATTTTTAACCATGCCAGCACCTTAGTCGTTCTGAACTCCCAACGCATTTTGCTCTGTGCTCTTAAAAAAGGCACGACAACGTTGAAGGAAGAATACAATTTGAAGATGGTTAAAGGATGTGGCTGGTGGACCTGTAAAAGTGACACTCATTACATTGGTGTCACAATCTCCATGGACACTTTACATTGTTTATAGTCACATCTTGAGTTAGCGAATTGAGAGTGGGTGTTTCTCATCAACTTGTGTATATGTATTTGTGTATTTGCATTTTACAGGTTAACATTGTTCGCCACCGTATGTGAGAAAACAGTATTGAAGCGTGTGCTCAAGGAGCTGTGGAGGATCGTAATGAGCAGCCTGGAGAAGACTATTGTCCTGCCGCAGGGCAACGACACCTTTGTAAGCTCAACATCACTCAGAATTATCAGTCTCATGTTTGCTTGCCTCAGCATTTGTGCATACTGTAAATATATTTGACTTTTAAGTGCAGAGATGAAATGGCAAAATTCTCTGTTTTTTTTTTTTTTTCAGGGTGCACAGATTCTCTCAGCTGCGAAAGAACTGGGTCAGCTCTCCAAACTCAAGGTACCAGAACGCTTTCATATGTTTTACACAAAGTTAATTACCTGCAGAGATTCAGTGTTGCCAAGAACTGACCACAAAATGACTCAGCGAGAGAGTGTGAATCTATTTTTGGGCAATTAACTCATCTCTTTGCTCCTCATTTGGATGTGCAGGATCACATGGCAGGGGAGGCTAAAAGCCTGTCTCCCAGACAGTGTGCTGTCATGGACGTGGCACTGGACACGATCAAGGTCAGTTTATACTGCGGGTTTTGGTTTCATTAGGATGCAGGGCAGACGGGTCAAATTAGCTTCATCAACTATTCATCCATTAATCAAATACCCTGGAAGGTTATGTAAACAGCTTGTGACCAGAAGTTATGTGATTTAACAGGCCAGGGAAGTGTGTGGAGGATAAAGTGGGTGAAATGAAGAGTGGATTTTAATTGTGAGTCAGAAAAATGCTAAATGACTCTGTTGTTAAACCTAGTCTTGGGTTTTTGCACTGGAAATACAGCAATCATTTTGACTATTAAAGGATAATTCTGGTCATTTTCAATTTGGATCTTGCGGTGATAGTTTGTGCCACCAGAATGCAATCAATTGACTTTACTGTAAGACTTATTTAGCCAGAAGCAAAACTCACCTTTTTTCTTGAAAAACTTGATTTGGTTTGGGTTTTAAAATCCTAATATTTTGACTAGTTTGTCCTCCAGATGATTTATGCTGTCCCACGCTCTGTTTCCGTCGCAGCAATACTTCCATGCAGGAGGCAACGGGCTGAAGAAGGCGTTCCTGGAGAAGAGTCCTGAGCTGTCCTCACTACGCCACGCTCTGTCCCTCTACACTCAGACAACAGACACACTCATCAAGACCTTTGTGACCACCCAGCATGCACAAGGTAGTCAGAAAGGGTCTGAGGAGAACGCATTTCCCTCTGTAGGCCACAAGAGGGTACTATGTGTGTTGTTGATGAGCGTGGCATTTCACTGGTTTGCACCTGTATTTTGTGTATTTAAAGTGTTATTGATGCTAGAATCTGTTGACATGTTGCTGCTGTCTTCTCTTTATCTCCTGTGCTGCCTCTGTGCCAGTGCACAATGGAAAGGGTATTAGGTTAACTCCCAGTGAAAAAATACAGCCCAGCAGGGGTAGGTTTCATTGAAATCATCCGCCAGCCCTCCTCTCCTTCCCCACCCGCTCTCTCTTTGTAAACTCTGTCACTCTGTGCCACTAAGGTGGGCAGGTCAACCCTAACCCAACCTCTCCACCTGCATCCTCTTCTTATACTGTCTCTGCTTTATGAATCAAAGGTTATATTTTGCCTTCCTCGGGCCAAATGTGAGCTCATTCATGTGTCTGGCTGTGCGTCAAACTAGGTCCAGGCGTGGAGAAGCCAATAGGTGAGGTGTCTGTCCAGACTGAGCTGCACACTCATCCAGGGAACGGGGAGCGGAAAGTTACTGTCAAAGGTCTGTTTGAGTTTCCATAGCATGATGCTACATACTTTAACCAAGTGCTCTCATCTGATTATATCATCCTCTTCCTCTGTGTGTGCTCTGGTTTTAACATGTTGTGTTGTGTTTAGTCATAGGAGCCAATGATTTAAAATGGCAGACGTCCGGCATGTTCCGACCCTTCGTGGAGATCACCATGATCGGGCCTCACCTCAGCGACAAGAAACGCAAATTCCAGACCAAATCCAAGAACAACAGCTGGTCTCCCAAGTTTAGCGAGACCTTTAATTTGTAAGTACTGCAACAGCTCTGCCTGCTTTTTAATAACATTTTCAGTTTTCTAGATGTTGACCATTGAATACTTCACAGTCTTTCATTTTCATGTATTACTTTTTTGGTTTCATTATTATTTTTGTTGCTATCCAACAGCTTCAGTAACTATGTTATTGTTTACATCCTCATATCATTTCTATTTACAGTTTACATGCAGTTTCAACATGTACAGCTACTCGTGTCCTGTCAGATATTTATAGAATTTGACCTTCAGTACTCCAGAATGATGTAACCAGCTTGGCTATTACTGTATGTGATATTTTGCTGCTGTTTCAGAGTTTGGATTTTGTACTTAAATCTAGAGCAGCAAACAATTAGTTGATTAATCGATAGACAGAAAATGAATGTGCACCTATTTTTGATACTGATACTTTTAAGTCATTTCTCTGATTTTAGCTTCTCGGATCAAAATGTTTCTCTTATACATATATGACAGTAAATTGAAATTTACTTGTGTGTAAATTGTTGATGGCCCTATTTCAGAATTTTCAGTATAAAACAAACACTCAGTACATCATTTTAACAACTCAGCCACAGATATCTTTACAGGAAGAAAACAAGTCCTAGTAAAATAAAATGCATTTACATAGCAATAGAGTGTTCACTGCTACCAAGTTATAGATCACTACAAATCACTGCTCTTAAAGGGATAGTGCACCCAAAAATGAAAATTCAGCCATTATCTACTCACCCATATGCCGATGGAGGCCCTGGTGAAGTTTTAGAGTCCTCACATCCCTTGCGGAGATGGGCGGGGGCAGCGGCTCGCACACCTACTGGCAGACGGTGCCCCAAACTAACGTCCAAGAACACAAAATTGAATCCACAAAGTATCTCCATACTGCTCATCCGTAGTGATCCAAGTGTCCTGAAGCCCCGACATAAAAAAACGTTGAAACATTGTTTCAAAAAACGTCATTTGAACTCTGTTTTTAGCCTCACTGTAGCCTGTAGCTCTGACTGCTTCTCTGTGCACCGCGTGCATGCTTGCGTACGACCAGCGAAAGCATGAGCTTTGCTCACCCGTGTTTACATCACGTGACACATGCGCCGCAGGGGGAGACAGCAATAACCACAGAGCTAAAAGATAGTTTGCACTACGGTCTTTTAGCAAAGGACAGCCCAACATGTCTGAAGACTTTGAAATTGAGGAGGAACAGCATTTCTTTGTTGAGCTGTATTTGTTTGAGCCCGAGTATACGGATGGAACTCAGGCTACTGGACGAAGCAGCCGCCGCAGCTCATGAGCCTAACCCTCAGCCAGCCGCAGAATACCAGAGTTGAGCACTGGAAACCTGGTGGTGTAGTTGTTTCAAATGCAAAGCAATGCCAACAGATGAGGAAAGTCTTTGCTCCTCAGACTGGGAATTGGTGATGCCTGCACTTGAGAATCTGGACATCAGTACGGACGAGACTGCTGCTCTTCAGAGACTGTGCATCACCGATCACCCTGAGCGCGCACACGTGAGCGCGGAGCACAGAGAAGCAGTCAGAGCTACAGGCTACAGTGAGGCTAAAAACAGAGTTCATATGACGTTTTTCGAAACAACTTTTTATGTCGGGGCTGCAGCACACTTGGATCACTACAGATGAGCACTATGGAGATACTTTGTGGATTCAATTATGTGTTCTTGGATGTTAGTCTGGGGCGCCGTCTGCCATTAGGTGTGCTAGCCGCTCCCCCCGCCGATCTCTGCAAGGGATGTGAGGACTCTAAAACTTCACCAGGGCCTCCATCGGCATATGGGTGAGTAGATAATGGCTGAATTTTAATTTTTGGGTGCACTATCCCTTTAAGATACTCGAGGCTCAGTACAAGGCTGACAGATATTTTAATCTTATTTTAGTATAATACATTCATCAGCTCTCTTATCCACATGTCATATGTTGGTGCACAGTCTGGCTTCCACATAAGTTGAATAAGTTTCCTTGCCACAACCAAACCAAATGAAACAGCCTGAGTTTCATACTTGTCTGCTCAAGGTAATACACATGTGGCAACAAGGACAGCAACTAGTGTGTTAGGTTCCCTGTTCTTCTCAAGCATTAGAGATGCATTAAAATATACTCTTCCGATAACTGAACAATTTCCATCAAGTCCAAAGAGAATGTGTTAACGTCCCATCTGCCTCTTTACATCTACTACAGAGGAGTGAAACATTATGGAAAATTGTATGCAATCACTCTTTGGAGTAGTATAGCTGATGCACTGTTTTAAATTGTCTATCTCCACCCAGCTCACTCCCCCAATTCTGCTTAAATGCATCTGTCTTGACATGATACCTTTGTAAAATGTGATAAACAAGGAAACTGCTTCCTTACTTTGATAATCAAAGTGGTTACTTTTTCATGTTTGTTAATATTTTAGTTAATGTTTTTTGTGTTTTTTATATGTCTTAACTTTCGCACTTTTTAAGCGGAAAGGTCTAACAAGGGACAGAGGCTACAAATTAGCCTTAGCTAAAAATTCTATGCAATACATCTGTAGTGCATCTAATGTTGTATCTAGTATCGGGATCTGTATGTATCTAGTGTACTGAAAAAATAATCAATTTTATCATTCTCGTAGGCTACCAAAAGAGTAATTTGTATTCACAATATCAATAGTTTATACAGTAAAAAAAATCTATGCTTGGCGCCCACGTATTGATTTAATATTGCAGTGCAAAATATCATGATACTATGCTGTATCCTTTTGGGGTTTTTTACCCACCCCTTGAAAGTGATAGTTAGTTGCAGCTATACTTTAATCTAGCACATGTACAGTAATTGATGGTTGAGATGCTTGTCTACACAGAACCTAATGGGTGTATTTTGAAGGAAAATTCTTGGGCATTGCCGTTTTAACTTGACTAACCTGCAGCTGTGTTGAAGGACTTAATGTTCAAACCTCTGTGCTCTGTCTCCACAGTGTTCTTGGTAACCAGGATGGCTTTGAGTGCTATGAGCTGCAAGTCTGCGTCAAGGACTACTGCTTCGGCCGTGCAGACAGAGTGGTCGGCTTGGCCGTGATACAGTTAAGAGACATCATGGGAAAGGGCAACTGTGCGTGCTGGTACCAGCTCGGGGAACGCATCCATATGGACGACACAGGACTCACCGCCATGCGAATCCTCTCCCAGCGCTCCAATGACGACGTGGCCAAGGAGTTTGTGAGGCTGAAATCAGAGACTCGTTCAGCCGAGGAGGGCAGATGAGGAGAGGTGGGAGAGAGACAGAAAAGATGGAAGGTCTCTTGAACGTCTTTGTGAAAAAGCAGGGAATAATTTTTCATAGATGGCCATGTGGACTCTTACTTAGACCTTCGACGTGTCTTAGCTGCTGTTGACTGTTTGGTGGCGCCTTGCCAAGCTCACCGACACACTGTCACGTTCACACTTGGGGTATTTTGGACTCACTGTTCCCCTTCCTCAAACACTCACATTATTTACCAAGCTACTGTACAGTATAAACACTGGCTCACTCAACCTTCACACTCACCAGCTGTTGCACCAGGCAGTGACCACTTACTCTGTCATTTAACCTCTGTTTACCCCACTCTCCTCATCAGCTAGAGTGGCACACTGTGCACGCCACAGCCTCGAAGGAACAGAGGACACCAGGCTCCGCTGGAGGGGCCAACGAGTTCCCCAAACCTCCCCAGTGTTGTTGTGCAATAACCCCACCTGAACCCTTCAAACCGTGGCCATGTGTTTGATGCCTTACACTCTGAAAGCTGTGAATGTGTGAAGTACAAAAGTCTTTCTGAATGCCTGAGTCTGTAGCTCCACTCTCACGGTTTGAGTAAATGTGAAAACACTATGGTTTATCTCATGAAGGGGATGAATCGGACAGCTGGTAGCTCAGAGACAGTCCCAGTTTTTAGGGCCTGGTTTGTATATTGCGTGGTTTCACAAGTTAATCCTGTACGACTCTTGTTTTAAGAGAAGATACCGAAACTAATAACCCTTAATTGTACCCCTTAATGTAAAGGATTAATCAGTTAAATGTGTGCCTTGCCATTTTCAGTTTTCATTCTCCAGGAAAGACAACAGTGATATGATCAGTACATAATTTAAATGATAAAATCAACAACAGTATGATTGACAAACAGGACCAAGAGTGCAGACACTGTATGTTAAAGTTGAATGCTGTTTTGGCCATATTAATTTATTAAGTATAAACTCTATTACCAACTCTAGTGTAACCATGACGGTGCAGCCATTTTATTTATTTTTTATACATATTTATTTTTGTCTGTGCTTTTCAAAGCCCGTGATTTAAAATGTTGTTTACCGCTGGGGACGGACGTGTTTGCCAGGAAAGTGTGTCTGAGAATTTGCACAGTCTGAATGAGGAGACGAGATACATGCCCTCAGAATAAAGTTAGTGTTTGTTAAGAAATTAAAAGCAAACTTGGCGACCTGTGTCCTTGACTTACAACAGTGATGACTGTCTTTTAGAAATGTTCATTTATAATTAAGTAATTTTACATGTTGAACTTTCAGGTTACAACTTTTCTTCCAAAAAAAAAAAAAAAAAAAAAGGATATCTGAACATTTGAACACAGGCTCATCAGCTGCTGAGTTGTTAGGAAGTGTAGAATTACTTGCGGTTTACATATATCTTCCTGCTCTGTCTATGAGTGGCCTTACTTTGGTGAAAAAAATAAATTACGTGTATCTTTTTAATCTTTTTTTTTTTTTAAATCCTTGTACTCCCTTTGGCTCTCAGCGATGAGGATCGGCCACTTCTTTGCCTGTAATGATGTCAAATAAGTTTTCCAAGTGATGTTCCTTATCATTTTGTACTGTTTATCTTTGATTATATTGTGAATATCAAGGCTGGGTCTGTTTTTTGTGTTATGTTCCCCTGACATTTTGTAAATGTTTCCCTTAAAAGCTCTTTTATTAGTTTGGTATGATGTCAATTAAATGATGTTTTATGGACAGGAGGAGTAATATATGAGACGTGTGCCAGTGACTTTGTTGATAACTGATGGAAGAATATTAAAATGTAACTTTTAATGAAGGATATTACTTTAATATGAGAACCTCAATGTGTGCACATTTTTAAACCGATGACACTCTGTAGAAACCACTAAACCAGATTCCTCTTTGTTACAGTAAATGATCCCCTGTGAATACAAATGTTTCATAGCCATTCTTTAATATTCATGTTCCTCGTGCCAAGTTACAAGTGTTCACTTTTTTTTTTTTTTCTATATTTTCTAAATTTGTTAACCCTTGCACTTTCACTAAATCACTGCAATAGTTAACAAGTACAGTGTAACAGTCACGGTAAATGCATTTTCGTGGTGTTTTCTTTGTATTGTCACTACTCTGAAATGTTGTTGTCACCATGTAAACATTCCCATTCATTAATTTTGTATAAAGTATTTGAGAAGTATCTAGAAATGTGTCCACCTGCTTTTTTCTGCAGATTTTTCTGTCTTACAAATTTGGTGCCAATGGGAAATTTTTTTTCCACTTGAGTTGTTCTGCATCACTTATAAGGCAATTCATTTCAGGTAGTTGAATGTAAATGCTCAGTTAAGCTCATTTGTAATTTGATAGAAATAACTTTGTCATATTTGCTGAAACTGTCACTATATCCTAATTTAAAAGTAGATATTAAGATTTCACCTTGTTGATAAAGCTTATAGTCAGGGCTGGCTCAGGCTTGCCTTGAACCAGCCCCTAGTGAGGCAGATGTAGAGTCTGCCAGAGGACCTACTACGTTACAATGAGCCCCTTCTCTTTTTCTCTCTCTTCAATTCTGAAAAGTTGTTTTTCATTTGTTAAAATCTGTGTCCTATTACTGCATGTCACTAATTCGGCTTCCTCTCCGCAGCCTTTGTGCTCCACTGTCGTGCAGGTTCCCTCAAATTACAGCTACGCCTGGATCACGGGTCATGGTTGCACCACTGCCGTGGTCCTGCCTGATGCCAACTACTGCTGCTATTATTATTGTCATACTTCTAATATTACTATACACATGATTAGTATTGTCACATACATATACTATGGTATATTAATATATACTTACATGTGCTCCAGAATTTTTTTTGATTACCATCACTTTAGTAGTTTTGCTGTCACAAAGACACACATGCATACACACAAGCTCTTTGTATATACTTCATTGTTTTACATTCATTCTCTGTGACCACTTATCCTTGGGCTGGAGCCTATCCCAGCTGACATCGGGCCAGAGGCGGGGTACACCCTGGACAGGTCACCAGGTTACATTTCGGAATCTGTTTCAACTTTTCGGTGCAGGCTGCTGCATCTTTTTTTCTTGCATTTTTAGCATCCCCTGCAGCCCCATAGCCACAGCTAGTCGCAATACCCACATTCACATGAATGGAAGGAACAACATTTTCACCACAGTGCCAAATTGGGGGTGAATGCAGCCTTACGCAGCTGTCAATCACTGCTCTTGAACTGCAGTCAAACTACCAAATTAGGCAGCACTGATCAAATATGAATCAAGATTCTGTTACTGCATTGCCTATTTCTCACCTCAAGTATTCTCAGACATTTTTTTGTGTACTGTTTAGCTGTAAAATGAGAATGTTATCTCCGGCCAGTGAGCAAAACTTGCTCACTTGTTTTCAAGATGGCGGCCAGTTCAGGTCATTTCAATTGAATTGATTTGAATTGAATTCAACATGGCGGCCAGGTCACAAACTTTGTCATGTTACAGCTAAACAGTACATACCTTATCAGCGGGACTTTACTGCAATGCACGAGCAGTGATTGACATGATTGACTGCGTTAGAAACTCCTCGGCTCTGATCGGTTGTTTTCCTTCAGCTGCGTTAGATTCTTGCAAATGCCAATAGGAGCACTACAAGGAGGAGGCCTAGGACCATGATTTTTTCTACATACTTTCTGTCACATGTACTACTGTCAGGATGTAGTGATGGCCTGGTTGCTGAACTGTTGCACCAGCCTTTCTATATCAAATCAGAAATGTCGTTATGATGTCTTCTATCGGTAACTCCTGTTTAATAGGCAGTTAAAAAAATGCAATATGTTCTTTTGTTTATGCCCTTTTTTTCCACTTTGATTGCCTGGGAATTGATCCACGAGGCATGTTTGGGTGTTTCCTGTTGAGGTCAGAGTTGAATCTTCTCAAAAACAGTAGTCCCATCCATTTTACTACTTTGTAAACATAATGTGTGTGTGTGTGTCTATGTGCATGCACCTTCACACGCGCGTACACACAATAACTAATTTAACAAGCGGTTCATGTTGAGGTCCCCTGGACGACACAGCTTTCCTTTGTGTGTTGGAGCCCAGGTATTAAATTCCATTTCTGAAAGCACCTGCTGTGAAGTCACAATATTCACTCACTCACTTTTAGTGCATCATTATTTATTTTTCTATCCTTTAAAAATGCAACAGATGTCTGGCTTTTCTTTCTTATAAAAGGAGCTGATATAGAAAATACATCCCCAGTCTGAGCATGCGTACCCATCACAAGGTGTGTTACATACCTGACCGCCCAGTTCGCAGCCATAGTGTTGGCCCCTGATTGGCTGGAGCCATACACCTGTACTGTTGTTTTACTGCCCCGTCTCACCATCCAGGTCCAAAGATCGCTGCACTGTTTGCTCAAGCCCTGAGCTGTTAGGCGCAGGGGGATCCCAGCTCTTCCTGCATGAACCTGAAACCTCTACAGTAGGCGCCTCTCTCACCACCACACCACCTCACCTGTCGTCCATCCTGCGTGTCTTTCACCCACCTGGAGGCCCCAGGCGAACCCCCTTCTCTGTTGGCGGCCGGACGTCCAGACGGAGCAAAGACGAGGGCCTGGATTTTACCATATCTGAGGAGGAAGTGAAGGGGAGACTGAAAATTGTAGTTTTTTCCCCCTGTGTTCCTATGTCTGTGTGCAGGACTGAAAGGACACAAGAAATCACATTTTTGTTTGAGGTATGTGGCTGATTTTTATTTGTTTTGCAGACACTGGGGGAAATGGTGAATGTGCAGCACTTGTGTGGAGGAAGATCAGAAAGGCGCTCACATTTTAAACCTGTTGAAATGTGTGAAATGAATGGCTAATCAAAGTCCATGCCTAGTGGCTCAGTCACTTCCGATTCACAATAACACCCTCAAGTTCACAGTTGTGTGAGTGTGACTAGAACAATAACAGAGGGAGTGAAACATGTCCAGGAGCTGGGTTTAGTTTTCTGAATTGTACGCCAACACAAATGAAGGATTTACTTATCTTAAAGATGATTTATTCTTTTCTTTACGTGGAGAACACACACTTTTTTGACTCATTTTGAAAACCAACACAGGGAAATTAGTGTTTTTTCCTTGCTATATATTCAGCTGCTGATTTCTGGTTGTTTTTATTGTTATGGATTTCACTGTGGAGGTTTCATATTCCTTTATGGGAATGATCTGCTGTTCCAAGATGCAGGAAAAACACACATATGAAACAAATACTTAATTTTCTCCTGTTTTCAACATCTTGGAATTCTTGTCTGATTCTGATTCCTACCAAGTCAAATGTTCATGGTCATTATCGCCCCTTAATCTCTGTGGTTATTGATTATCTGCTATAGATTAAACTATGGTACAAAGGGTTGAGAAGGGAGTGGCATGATGTCTTTACAGCCCTGCAGCACAGATAAACTCTCCAGGATGTCGCCTTATATTACCTCAATTAAAGACGCATGCATGTCGTAGGTGTGCTTTGCACTTAAATGTCATGTTTGGTTAAAATTTTATAGAAGTATGCCTTAAATTTCTTATTTTTTTTTTAGCTTAAATGTAATTTTTTTTGACAGTTTCTTGACTAAAAATTACAGCTCTTGCTTCTTTGGTGTGCAAAACATCAGGAATCACATGTTATCTGTGTGCATGCTGTATCATTTTGGTGGGTTTTGTTTAGCTTGCAGTTGGCAGTAATGGTAAAAAGTCAAATAATGGTCCACATATTGATGATGCAAGTGGATTAAGTGGACATATCGTTGCTGCATCAAGGCCTTATCGAGCCCCAAAAATATCGACCTTTGTTTTAATCATTCCCTCTTCTGCACCTCTTCCTCATGACTGATTTTCAGCAAATGCTCTCTTTGATGTGTCAAATCTCTACTTTTAATAAGCAATCGTTTCCTCCGCTTATAGGCCGACTAGATTTTTACACTGAACCACCATTGTACGCAACCTCCACCCTCCATAAATAACCTGGTTCCTCCTCTCTTTTGCCACAGTTTCCCCTTTCAGTCACCATCTCTGTATGCTCTGCTTCACAAACTCTTCGTCACTCTGTGATAAGTATACACATGCTCTTTCTCCAGGTGTGAAATATGGAGGACCTGAGCTAAAGATGGGGTCGGTAGTGTCATTCTTTGGCGGGTTATGTGGCAAAGAGGAAAAGAAAGGTGAGATGTGACGCTTACGGAGTTTTTGTAGTTCTTACATCATGTTTGTAACATACAGTCAGTGGACTAATGGACGCTAACACTTCTCTCCCAATGCTCCTGCAACATCTTCACCCCTCTTGTTTTTAATCTTTTACTTTTTCACAGAGGAGCAGAGACACTTCCGAGCTAATGACAGGCCTTTCAACCTCTCCTACCACTATGCTGTGAGTACAGAGACAAAGACTTTTTGTGTAATCAAAAGATAAGATCAGATGGGGAGGGACACCTTTTACAACTTTAGCCAGCCATGTGCTGTCCTTACAAATTGAGTTTTCTTAAAGGGTAACTTTGGTATTTTTCAGCCTGGACTCTATTTTCCCATGTTTTTGTGTCAAAGTGACAAATGAGAACAACATTTTTTGAACCTGATCTGGTACTGAGCAAGACCACTGCAGCTAACAGCTGTGAGACAGGTTCAGATGTAACCTATAGGGGCATTTGTGCTCTGTCATTTTACACCCACTAAGAGTGCTTGTTTTTGCCACTGACAGGCTCAGATTGTTATTGTAAGTGTCTGACAAATTAAGGAAACAATCGTACGAGACATAAACCTTTAGTTAAAGAGTAAAATCCTTTTTGTTTAACGAGAAACAGACTTGAAATCGCTAAACTTACCAGACTTCATTTGAATAAACAGTAATTTTAGGCAGCATATTTTCACATCACACTGGAGGGAATTTAGAGCTTATTTAAAGTAAACCAGAGATGGTGATTGTTGGAAAAGTGGAAAGATGATCTAATATGGTTTTCTGGGTTTCATTTTGGTTCTGTGGACTTTGCATAAGGTGTGTTTTAAGATGATAAAATTACTGTTCATTTAAATGGGATCTGGTGGAGCTGCCTTTGGCAATTTCAGGGCTGGTCCTGGTTAAATCTTACTCAGGATGTTAGAATTTCAGCCCATCAAAGGCAAAAACAAGCACTTAACAAGAATGTAATCGACCTTTAGCTAAGCCCCGCCCCTTTGTGATGGTCCGACAAGCTGTCAGAGTAAGCATGGAGCCTACACTGTAGCTAACTGCACTCCCTGATGAAATATTAAAATATTGTTGGAGAAATGAAAGAGTGATTCCAGAGAGAAGCAGACAGAGGGGTCTACAGTCTGTGTTTGAAGGATATATCCAGGATGTCAAACTGACTCAGCAGCAACAACAGGTGAAAAAGACAAAGATAGTTAGAAGCTAAAGCCGAACTATAGGCTACAGATCACAGTGTAAAAGTGAACCACCACATCACTGCTGATCGCCACACAAGACAATGAATATAAAGGGAAACTTTGCTGATGTTGAACCAGCTGTGTGGCATCACAGTGTGTGCAGATGAACGGTGTTTGGCTACGTTATGATTGGCCAGTCTGCGTCTAGGGGGCGGGACTTGGTGAAGGGCTTATTGACTGACATTGATGTCACATTGCAGCCTGTTTCACCGCTTCTGATGTTTCAAAAATTGTTTCCATGAGTCATTTAGACACAAAAATATGGAAAAAATAGGGTCCCCATGGGAAAATACCAAACTCCTTTACGTAAAAGCCATTTCACATCATGTCTGAGTACACATCGCTGTAGCTGTCATCTGCTTTTGTCACATTCATGTCACTTTCCTCTACTTCAGGACAACGCCATCAAGACCTCCAAGTACAACCTTTTCACCTTCCTGCCACTTAATCTCTTCGAGCAGTTCCAGAGGCTCGCCAATGCCTACTTCCTCTTCCTCATGGTCCTTCAGGTAGACACTTCTCTTTGTTTACCTTCTCTACGACTGTTAGTGGGCTCTACACGTTTCAGTTTTTTAGGAATTCTCACAAATTTCTCAAGAGTATTTATGCTCACTGATCATAGAACAAATTTATTTCTTATCCACATAATAATTAGAGAAGAAATTTTACCTTTGAGAGTATTTAGCTTCCAGAATATTTGATTCCTGTGTCAATAGTGCATCATTTAATACAGATGCAAGGTATTAAGTGTGTATGTGTGTGTGTGTGTGTGTGTGTGTGTGTGTGTGTTCTGTTGACAGGTTATCCCACAAATCTCCTCTCTGTCCTGGTTCACCACGGCCGTCCCTCTGATTTTGGTGCTGTCTATAACAGCAGTCAAAGATGCCAGCGATGACATAGTAAGCTGAAATCATAATAATCGACTGGGACTAAACACAGCTCTGTGTTCAATAAGTAAAGACTAATGCGGCTCAGAAAATAAGGAACTGAATTCAAAAATGTAATTTAATGAAAATGATTTCACTGTTTGTTGTTCCGTCTGAGTAGAACAGACACAAAAGTGACAAGCAAGTGAATAACCGCATGGTGGACGTCCTCATCGATGGAGAGTGAGTCATTTAAATCTTACATTGTAGAAATACACAGCTGTAAAACAGTTTTGAGCTTTAAAAGGACATCTTTTTGTGCAGTGTTGTGATTTCATGATGTGTTTTATTTTTCCATTTTTTTCTGGCAGACTTAAAAGTGAAAAATGGATGAATGTTCAGGTTGGAGACATAATCAAACTGGAGAATAATCAGTTTGTCACAGTAAGTATGGAGATACTAGAACAAAGGTTCATTTGTATTTTCAAGGGAATGTTAACTGTTGCATTATTGCATTTTATAGCATATGTTTTTATGCTTTTAGTGATAACAGCAACTCTGAGTCTAAGGCAAAGTTCCTATATGTGATAATAAAGTTTATCTCATCTTATTATCTTATTTATTTCCAGCTGTCCATACTGTATTTAATCTCTGGTTCTGATTTCAACTGGTTCTCTTCATATTTATCCAAGAGATCCTTCTTTGTCTCTATCAGTACCTCATTTTCTTCCTCGACTCCCATCTCCTGTGGTGTACCCCAAGGCTCCATACTTGGTCCAATGCTCTTCTCCATTTATTTACTTCTGTTAGGCGGCATTATTGAAAAACATTACAATTCTTTTCACTGCTATGCGGATGACACGCAGATCTACCTCCCCTTAGAGCCAAACAACATCAGCAAACTAAATGAACTCAGTAACTGTCTTCATGGCTGCAAATGTTCTCCAGCTCAATGAAAGCAAAAAACTGACGCTATTTTATTTGGACCAGAGCATTTGACCAGCATTATTTCTCCTCATCTTGGCCCATTGGCCCTCTCTGTTAAATCACATGTTAAGAATCTTGGAGTCTTATTCAATTCGGAGTTTGACACTTAAGTTTCATGCAGCAATTCTTTGTACATCTGACCTGGAGAAAGGCATGCCATGCCTTCATTTCCCCCTGCCTGGACTATTGCAATTCATTTTATTTTGGTATTACTCAGTCTTGTTTATCTTCTCTTTAACTAGCACAAAATGCAGCAGCAAGAGATTTAACACTGACTGTTTGTTTTTAAAGTGCTATTGAAATAAAGTTGACTTGACGAGGCTAACGCTTTCATTCTTAGGCAGACCTTTTGTTGCTGTCCAGCAGTGAGCCTCTCAACCTGGTCTACGTAGAAACAGCTGAATTAGATGGGTGAGTGTGCAGTGCTCTGTGTGCACGCGCGCGTGTGTGTGTGTGTGTGTGTGTGTGTGTATGCGTTTGTGTGTGTAAGCATGGCTGACGGCTGATGTCCCCAACTGTCTTGGATTTCCCTTCATTTGAATCCTTCTCATGTCGTCCTGGTCTCCCCCAGTGAAACCAATCTGAAGGTGAAACAAGCCCTGACTGTAACTGGAGACATGGGGGACAGCATTGATGCACTGGCTAAATTCAATGGTGAGAAGCTGAAAACGAAAAACAACACCAACAGATTTTTAGAATTGCAGTATGGCTTCTCAAGGTGCAAGTATGCTTTCCTCACAGGTCTGTACCCCTTAAAAACAGGTGTTATATAGTCTATAACTCCTCATACTCCCACTCAAAACTTGTGAGCTGTTAACTTGGATGTGTTGCTGACATTAACCTCTCTCTCAGGTGAGGTGCAATGTGAACCTCCCAACAACCGTCTGGACAAATTCAAAGGAACCCTGAGTCTGGACGGACAAACCTACTCTCTGGACAACGACAAGGTGCTGCTCAGAGGATGTACTCTGAGGAACACTGAGTGGTGCTTCGGTCTGGTCATCTTCGGAGGTTAGTAGTTCTTGCATGGGGACTTCTAAGTGTCAGCAGGGGGCGCTTATGCTTCACACTTAGGACCGTTCCAGTGGGAAAAATCATCTATTATACTCTACTTAACAGTGGCTCAAAGCTGCTGTCTTTGGCTGTTGAAGCGT
Source organism: Epinephelus lanceolatus (assembly GCF_041903045.1). Lineage (NCBI taxonomy): Eukaryota > Metazoa > Chordata > Actinopteri > Perciformes > Serranidae > Epinephelus > Epinephelus lanceolatus. Next base: position 33,210,881 of record NC_135752.1, read on the forward strand.
TACCACCACTTTGGGAAAGGACAAACCTGCATTCAGTTTGCATATTAAATGCTAACGTTGGACTTTGAGCTTTCGACTGATAAGAAATTATTGTTATTAATAATTATATGAAATCCACCAGCCTATTTAACTGATGGCAAAAAAGAAGCTAAACAAAACCTAAGAAAGGGAAACTATATTTTGAGAGATTGCCCCCCTTAAGAAGCCAGAAAAAAGTTCACGCACCCCCTATCCTCAAATTTAATTTAATTTCATTAATCAATATTAACATAACTGGGGAAGCAATGTAACCATAGTTACTGTACACATTATATTTTTGGGTTATTTTAGTTACTTGAGACACCAATACTAATTAATGTATTACACTGTACTGTTAAAAAATGAATGTTTTTGCAGGAATAATTTTTTTTTTTGACAGAATTAATTTGAATTTTTACATACAGTCATTTTTCCTTTATCATCAGCGGTATTTCAACTATTTTTTTTTAATTTATATTTTTTCACATGTACCTTTAAGTTGCTATTTTATGTCCCCTTAGCCTTAAGTGAGACTGAGAGTAACTATAGTTCCTACCTGACATTGTTTACAGGGGACAGGTGTTAGTGTTGCAGTTAGAGTGAAGCGGTGTAAACAAAGTGTACTCACAAAAGTAAAGTGCAAATACAATTTTCTAGAATAGACTAAACATTATGTATTAGTGACAAATAAAATGTATCTGAGGCAGGTTTTCCCTTCAAAACAGTCTCTGCATGTGCTGTAAACATGCCTCTATCTGCATGCATGTCAGTGTGTATCAACGGGAGGTTGAATCTTTCCAGGTCCTGACACCAAGCTGATGCAGAACAGCGGGAAGACAACATTCAAACGGACGAGCATCGATCACCTGATGAACGTCCTGGTGTTGTGTGTGAGTTTCATGTACACGCTCACTGTCACAGGAATACACATGAGCTGACATGTAGCCATGTATCTGTCTCGAAGTATCTTTAACACACATTGAAATGAATCCTCAAACTAATCAGGAGCATTGAGTAAAATTTGGAAAGCTTCTTGGCATAAATGGAGGAAATGCAGTTGGGGTTTTCATCTGTATTCTAGTAAAACTACTAGGAGGTAACTTACCAGTGCTGTGTCTCTTTGCACTTGTTCTTAACACAGTACAAGTCATTTAAAGTCACTGATTACTAAATGCTCTTTGACTACCCTCATAAAAGCATCTGTCTGTCAGATCTTTGGTTTCCTGGCGTCCATGTGCACCGTTCTGGCCATCGGCAACGCGATCTGGGAGGTCAGGGAAGGCTCAGTTTTCACAGTCTTCCTCCCTCGTGATCCGGGGGTCGGCGCCGCTCTCTCATCCTTCCTCTCCTTCTGGTCCTACGTCATCATCCTCAACACGGTGGTGCCCATTTCTCTCTACGTCAGGTACATTACAGCACAGACAGTGAAATCAGAAAGCAGCGAAAGATGTTGTGACAAGTTCAGATGCAAAGTTGTTCTGTTTTGTGTGTCGCTGTCAGTGTGGAGATCATCCGTCTGGGCAACAGCTTCTTCATAGACTGGGACAGAAAGATGTATTACCCCAAGAACGACACCCCTGCCCAGGCGAGGACCACCACACTCAACGAGGAGCTGGGCCAGATCAAATACATCTTCAGCGACAAGACCGGCACCCTGACGCAGAACATCATGACTTTCAACAGGTGCTCCATCAATGGCAAAGCCTACGGTGAGCGTCTCTGCTTGTATACAAGCTCCAGAGCTGAACAGACACACCAGCATGGGCTGAATGATTCATTTTGGAGTGTGTTTCTCTGTCATTCAGGGGAGGTGTTTGACTTTTCTGGTCAAAGGATGGAAATAACAGAGGTGAGAGGAGATTACTGAGGCATGAATGTGAGTCTTGTGTAAAGTTTGTGTGTGACTCCAACTCTTCTGTTCCTCTTGTCTGTTTCTTTGTCCCTGCAGAAGACAGCGAAGGTGGACTTCTCCGATAACAAGCTGGCTGATCCAAACTTCATCTTTCATGACCACAGTTTGTTGGAGACTGTGAATGAGGGGAACCCAAAGGCGCAGGCCTTCTTCCGCTTGCTGGCTCTGTGCCACACCGTCATGCCTGAGGAGAAGGAGGAGGGTGAGCGCCCTGTAATGTCATGGTTCACAACCTTTTTCCTCAAGGGACCACTTTTGTACTATTGAGTCAACTGACGAGCCCCGAATATGTGACATATTTATGGATGTTTTATATTATATTATATTATATAGTTGTTGTAAGGGACTGTTCTCTACTTATCAGGGGTGGCTGGGGTGTGACTTTGTTTGTTATTATTTATTAATTTATTTTGACCCTCCCTGAAGCTACAGATATTTTTCCTTGAGCCTCCCTGAGTGACTGGGAGAAAATGTATGACCCTCCCTCCACTATAAATTAGTTTTACTTTTTAAAACTTACCGTTTGGTGTTTGGAAGTGAAAAGTTAAAAAGGTAAAGCCACAATCCCGGAGTTTTTTATTCTTATTCATGCTAGTTAGTTATGCAATTGGTTTATTTTTAGCCACATTTTAAATCAAATGTAGAGTAAAGTCGTTTTGATGAAATATCGCTATTTTAAGCTCAGATTTGTTTGGGTTTTTTTTTTTTTTTCTGAGGCGTTCATCACACATGATGTGTCCAAGGAGTGTCGGAAGTTTGAAAATCCACCAAAGGTTTTTGTTTTTACAGTTTCTTGCTGTGATAAATAGTGTAATTTTGATGATGTAAAAACAAAACAAAACATATCTTGGAAACACAAATTTGGAGGGCATGTTTTTTTGTTTTTTTTTAATTGGCAATTTAATAAATTCAGAATACAGCCATTTAAATTTTTATGTCCCTCCTTTTAGCCAAAATAAAAAAACACCATTGCCCCCCCGCCTTTTTGAACCCCCCCCAAATAACAGTCCCTAACTGTGTTTTTCATTTTTTCATTTTATTTTATTTTATTTTATTTGTTGTATTTATTTATTTTATTTTGTTTTGTTTTATTTTACTTTACTTAACTTTACTATAATTTATTCAATCATCATTCCCTTCCCCCTTTTTGACCCCCCCCATGAATAACAGTCCCTAACTGTGTATTTATTTTTTCATGTCATTTTATTTTATTTATGTATTTATTTATTTTATTTCATTTTACTTTACTTTACTTTATTCAAAAACCATTCCCTCAGTTCTCCACCATGCCTTATTCTGTGAGATTTTGTAAGAAGTTTATATCTCGAATGATAATTTAAACTTTAAAAATAACAATTTAATTTTGTTTTCTTCAGAGAAATTGATGACATGCTGAGATTTGGCCTACTGTATGTATTTTTAAATAGATTTTTTAAACCCTTTAAATCCAAGAAGGCCTCACGACCTCTCATGCAGCAGTTCTGTAATGTATTGCTTTATTACTACATGGGAAATAGCTCTAAAGGTTTAAAACAGAGGATCTACATTGCTTATTTTGTCCTGAATAATACAGATCCCTCTTCCTTTTTACTCTCATATCTTTTTCCTCTTCATATTCACCATTCAGCAGCTCCAGGATGAGATGATTGAAAATGTATTCATACCACTCTAAGATCTGAAAACACTTGACTTCAGTGCCCTCCAGTGGTGACAGACAATAATGCACCTAGTTTTTTTTACATATTAACTTCTTTTTTTTCTTTTCCTCTCCTGTCATCTTCATCTCCTGACAGGCAAGCTGTACTATCAGGCTCAGTCTCCTGATGAGGGCGCTCTGGTGACAGCAGCAAGAAACTTTGGGTTTGTGTTCCGCGCACGCACACCAGAGACCATCACGGCAGTGGAGATGGGCCGAATGATCACCTATGAACTCCTGGCTGTTCTTGACTTCAATAATGTGCGCAAGAGAATGTCAGTCATAGGTGAGAGAGAGTAGAGGCATAATATTTGGGGTGTCTGTGTTTTACAGGTTGTGAGAATATGGTTTGGGTTGCAACAGATTTTTTAAATTGGAGGTTATATTTGAGAACTTTCCCATAGAAATGAAATCCAACTGCCTGATTTTGAACTTTCGGTACCATTTCATCACATATGATATGAAGCAGCCTACTTTATTCATGGTTCTGATGATGTTGCTTGTAATTAACACCCACCTCTTCATCATGAACATGCTCATGGCTGGATAGGAAAACCCAGAGTTGACTGAACTAGTTGATAACCAGCTTTGTAGTATCCATTATCCAGACAGTCAATGTTAGGGTTAGTCAAGCCAGATAATGGAAAAATATCCTGGGTAGGTTGAACTGGCTTCAAGCTGCCCAGTACCTTCAAAATAAAAGCATTAACAAGTGCTTAAAATGAACTAAAATAATGATACCAATCTTGTAATCAAGAAAACCCAGAGTTAACCCTGAAGTTACCTCGCTAACTTTGAATCCTGCTTCGTAACACAGGCTTAAAAACAATGAACAGCGCCAACAGATGTCTTCAATGGCCCCCACGAACTGAAATTTCTGTGTCCAGTATGTTCATTTAAATTCATGTCATCATGCCAGTCTGTCATGAAAGTTTGCTAAGCGACTTCCACCCTGATTTCCAGTGCGCAGCCCCGAAGGCAAGCTGACTCTATACTGCAAAGGAGCAGACACGATCATCTTTGAAAGGCTGCACCCGTCCTGTAGCAGACTGGTGGATGTTACCACCAGTCACCTCAATGTGAGTGATGCAGTTGGATGTTTGTGATGTGTGTGCCGGTATAAACAAATGTATATTCCGAAATTCTCAGGACCTTTGTTTTAAACTGCTCTGAATTGATGCACTAAAATAGGAGTATGCAGGTGACGGCCTTCGTACTCTGGCACTGGCCTACAAGGACCTGGATCAGAGCTACATGGATGAATGGCAACGGCGGCACCACGAGGCCAGCACTGCCATGGAGGATAGAGAGGAGAGACTTGATCAACTTTATGAGGAGATAGAGAAAGACCTACTGGTTAGTCCACCTGCTGAACACTTGGCTAGATAGTTTGACTCAACGATTGGCTGGTTAAGTCCTCGTTAACTGAAGTGCCGATAAAACCAGCATTGCTTTATCAGCATGTTTTTTTCTGTGATTTTAAGTCTACTAGCGAAAGAATCTGAGCATGGCTTTTAAAAATGTTGCTTTCAAAGTACAGTATTGGAAAATCACATCACCAAGCTGTGTTCTGTGGTGTGTAGCTGCTGGGAGCGACAGCTGTGGAGGACAAGCTGCAGGACGGCGTACCACAGACCATCGAGCAACTGGCTAAAGCTGACATCAAAATCTGGGTGTTGACCGGAGACAAACAGGGTCAGTGTCACATATTCTGGTTCATATCATACGTTTTAAGATGGGTGAGGTAACACAGTGATATAAGATATATATTTTTATGCTCTCTCGCTGTTAATCTCAATGTGTCAGGAACTCAGAGAGTGAACATTCGGCACGTTTGATATATGAAATGCATCACAGTAACTGTAAACATTGATGTTTTGAAACAGAGACAGCGGAGAATATCGGCTATTCCTGCAACATGCTGAGAGAGGAGATGAAGAAGATTTTCATCGTGGCGGCCAATACAGCTGAGGGAGTCAAAGAGGAGCTACAGTAAGTCAGATAGAAAGAAACAACTGCAGCACATGAAGTATCTGCTGATCACAAGCTCTTTCAGCATACTGAATGAAAGTTGTATCATTTAACGGGTAATTTTTCCAACATCAACCTATTTATATAACCAGGAAAAAACAAATATCTAGTTACTTGTGCAAGTAGGTAACACTCACAACACACAAGTACTAAATTTCACTAGAACTTTAGTTTGAATCAGGTAGGATTCCCAATCTTCCGTTTTTTTTACATTTTTTGTTTGTCTCAGACAGAAACTACGGGTTTATGACAAGTCGTGCAATTACAGCTCCTATACAGTGTAAAGTGAACTGGATGTGCTCCTCTCTGAACAGATATTTTTCTTACTTAAGCAGGATTCATACTTGTGTGACTGCTCTATGCAGAGCCTACGCCATAGCCTACACATGTGGCCGACGCCAGTGTGAGCATTCATACTTGTGCGGTGGTGTGTCTGTGTCACTCTGCAGTTACACCTCCAAAATAATAGTCGGCGGCAAGGTGTCTGTGAAGTGCTGTAAAGTTTAGTTGATTCAAAACACACATTAAACACACATTAAACATGGCTTAATGGAGACAATTTCAAACACAAGTACACAAATCAGCTTCACTATAACTCGCAGCATTCACAGACAAACACTTGTCTTTATCTGGACACGTTTTCCCCACAAATACAACATGCTAATGTTTTTAGCACAAGCCTATGGCATTTTACATTGTATAAATTAGCCTAGCAGCTAGCAGACTTTTCCTCTACTCCTGTGAAGCCAGGGACAACAGCAACATTTAACAAAGGTAACGCTACAAAATTCGTCTCCATTACAACTCACAAGGTTCACCGACAAAACAACTGTCTTGTACTGAACACGTTTTCCAAACAAATACAACATGCTAATGTTATTAGCACAAGCCTATGGCATTTTACATTGTTTAAATTAGCCTAGCGAGATTTCCTCTGCTCATATGAAGCCAGGATAAATCACACACGAGACTTAAAATGCTATTTTTGTGGAGGCTTTATTGTCTTCACAATTTATTGTTTCTTATCTGTGAAATTAAAGTAAATAAAAGCTTTGTTTCCACTGAGGGAAATGGTTTCAGCTTACAGAAATAGACAGGAGGTCTGCATCGCCACAACGTGTTTATATTTCTGGGGAGGTGCGCATCAGGCTGACAGCCTGACAGGCCTGCTTTGCCTAGTTACACCTTGCCTAGTCATCTCAGGTTTGTCAGTTTACACAGATTAAGATTTTCTTCATCACTAACATTCCTACTAAAGGAGGAGGCATTTTAGAAGGCCACTCAGGAGGCAATATATTTACTGCTAAACACCCATGAAGGAGAGGAGTGCCTGATTAACATTTATCATTAAACTCATTGGCATGTTAATACTTAAGCCCCACTGACATCATATTTTAAGTGTTGATGGCAAGTCTTTTGGCAACTAATAAGTTCAAGTTCATTTGCTTCTATCCTAAACACATTATTTTCTAAAGAAATACAGTTCATAAAAAAATTGCTGAGCTTTTAATGAACTCACGCAGCCATGTCCATGTCCTCCTGTTTCCAGGAATGCAAGAAGGGAAATGTGTCCAGAAGCTGCAGAGGAGCCATCTGTGGTCAAAGCTCATGCAGGTCTGTTTTGGCTTCAGAAGACAGAGACTGTGCAGGATGAAAAGGTGGACGGAGAATATGCCCTAGTTATTAACGGACACAGTCTGGTAAGACGGCTTTTTGGGGTACATATCTATTTTTACTAGCTGCTGATTTGACAAGAAATTTAGTGTCTTTTTGCCTCTATAAATATCATTGATCCAGAAAAAGTCCTGCTGGATGTCCTCTTTTTTATTTCCTATTTTTATTTTTTATAAAGTTGCTTGGCCAGGCCCATAAGGTGACTTACACTTGCTGAAAAGTCACCTCATTGTACAATTAAAACACACACATTGGCATTTTTAGGCTCAGAATATAAATTAAACTACTTTTAGGTCGATCAAGGATTAATTATTTCTTCACTAGCTTCATTAACCGTATTCCTAACAGTATGCAGAGGACTTATTTTTAGTGTTTGGCTGAGTGGGATTGAGTGGTTGTGTTGGGGGTACTTGACCCATGACCTCATTACAGTCCTCTAATCCCGTCTTCCCTTTGGTCCTCAGGCCTTTGCACTTGAGAAGAACTTGCAGCTGGAGCTGCTTAGGACAGCATGTATGTGTCAGACAGTGATTTGCTGCAGGGTCACCCCTCTGCAGAAGGCCCAGGTGGTTCAGCTGGTAAAGAAATACAAGCAGGCTGTCACTCTGGCCATTGGGGACGGGGCCAACGATGTCAGCATGATCAAGGGTGAGCTCATTCATCTCAGATGCTATTACAAGGACAGCAGTAGAACCAAACAGCTAGAAAATGCTTACTGTTACTCATTATGTGTCTGTCCGTCTTTCAGCTGCTCATATCGGTGTAGGTATCAGCGGTCAGGAGGGCATGCAGGCTGTTCTCTCCAGCGACTACTCCTTCGCTCAGTTCCGTTACCTTCAGCGCCTCCTGCTGGTGCACGGTCGCTGGTCCTACCTACGCATGTGCAAGTTCCTGCGATATTTCTTTTACAAGAACTTCACCTTCACCTTCGTGCATTTCTGGTACGCCTTCTTCTGCGGCTTCTCTGCACAGGTGAGGGACATGTTCATAATTGATTGGCTACAGGCACAGTGAGTCATCTTGTAAGGGTCAGTCTAAGAATAGTGCAAACTGACTTTTTGAGTCTGTGTTTCGATTCAGTTTTAATGTTATGCTATGATGTTGAATGATGTCGTCCCTCAGAAGTGATGTCATGACAAGCTGCACATAAAGAAGTATCTGCTGTATGTATTAGAGATTACAGAATATGTGTTGCAATGTTCAGGGGATGCTCAATATAACATGAAGATCATACAATATAATACATGCTGCTCCACAAGACCACAAATCACAGTCTCATTAATTACCATAAAGTTAAAACAACACCTCCCACAATTCCAAAATGAACTAAATATTGTGGCCTTCATAAAAGTATTAATCGCTGGCTTGTTTAAGTGCACTGCAACAACCCCTCAGATGTCCCCTATATGCTTAAATCAAATTCAAGAAACCTGTATGCACGGTTGTCCATCCACAAAACAAAAATTTAAAGGGACGGTTCACTCCCAAAATCAAAAATACATATTTTTCCTCTTACCTATAGCGGTGTTTATCAGTCTAGATTGTTTTGGTGTGAGTTGCAGTTGTCACCCAAATAGATGTCTGCCTTCTCTCAAATATAATGGAACTAGGTGGCACTTGGCTTGAACTACATTGAACTACACCCTGCAACCGTATCACCTGGCAAAAGCGTGCATCTACTCATAGACAAGAGGCTCATGCTCAAGACAGCGTGAGATATAAAAAGTTGGCATCGTCCTTGGCTGAGATGTAACATCAGCTAGCTCAGTGGTGCTAGATGAGCTAACAGTAGATGCACACTTCCTTCTGCGCCGTGATATGTTTTCCATGAAACTGTTCACAACAAGGTCTGTGGATTATCTTGAGTAACCAGGTCATGATTTCTACAAAGAGACATTGCTGTTGAGTTTATCAAATGTATTTTTTTATGCTTTGAGCTCCACAAACAGAGTGACATCTAGTTCCATTATATTGGCTGTTAACTCCAACACTCAGTAACTTATGCCAAAACAATCTAGATTGACAAGTAATACTACTGAGGGGTATTCCAGGAGGTTCAACAAACTCTGAATCTAACCCTGAACTCTGAACTGATTTACCCTGAGATGGGAAACTCTGAGTTACCGGTTCCAGAACAGCTGATTAGTTCAGTCAACTCTGAGCATGTTCACTCTGAGTTAAGCCGACAATAAAAAGCCATCATCAATGGAGCTCCGACTCCACGATTCACCATGGCAACAGGTAAATAAAAGACAGCGCCTCCATTTTAATCCAGTGGATGTAGAGATATTAATGCATGTGTAGCAGACGGTGCACATTTATCTTTAAAAGAAGAGCTTGAGTCAGAGCGAGGAAAGTGTAAATAAGTTAACCATAAAGTAAAAGTAATAAAAAAGTTTTATTCAGTGTTGTCCATTTATTCATCATTTATCAGACTTACATTTCCTTAATGAAGATAAAGTGGTGGAATCTGACTGTGTATCAGGCTGTAGATACATTACATTATATTAATAATATAAATAATATATTTGTTCAGATTTAATCTGATGGGGAAAAACAGGAGGCAGCAACTGAAAAATAGGAAGATTTAAAACATATAGGCTAGGCTATAGATCAAAGACATAAAGACATGACTGTAAACTCACAGTCTGACCCAGTAATAATATGTTTTGCACTTGAAAAGACGTCGAGGTTAAAAGACAGTAGATTTTAAAATGTTGCACATCTATTTGTATCTTGACTCAACAGCATTCAGTGACTTTATTTCAGCTACAAATGTAGTAAATTTAAAGACAGTGAAATGCTGCACCATTGCTCACTCAGAAATATTAACATATAATCCCCAATATCAGGCTACAGGAATTATGTTCCATCAGTGCGACCAATGACATCAGTGATAGAGATCATTAGTCATTGATATTACGTGTCTAAAGCTTCATACCGATTTTTAAAATTTAAATAATTAGACCTACACATTATGTGCAATAAACATTTGGGAGCTGCTCTAACAGACTGACAGTCTGATCCTTGTGCACAGTGTTATAAAAAATAATAAATATAAAAAGGACAGAGGTTTGATTCTGAGCTGAGGGTGAATTCTCGCTGTGTAATATTTGAATGTTAAGACAAAAGCTGATGTCCAAAGAAATGATTGATGTGCATAAATTCAGTAACTTAAGACAGTCCTGAGTAACAAACTAATATCCAGCAGGATTTAGACTGTGACAGATGGTAAATCTCCACTAATGAATGCGCTTCGATACAAGCTTTGACACGGACTGAATGAATGAGGAAATGAAACAGCGTGTAAGAGGGAAGAGACAGAGAAAAACTCAGGGTTTATTGAAGAAAACCATGTTCACAGAGTCTGTTACCATGGTGACCAACTCAGAGTTTCAGTTACCTCTCTTTCTGGAACGGATAACTCAGAGTTTCCCTCATCTCAGGGTTAACTTACTCTGAGTTTTCACATAACCCGCTTTCTGGAATACCCCCCGGGTAAGAGGAAAAAATGTGTTTTTAATTTTGGGATCAACTGTCACTTTAAAAGCAAAATACAAATTGCAACAACTTTTTTGATGAACATACGATTGTAGGCATGTCCTCCTGAGACCTCAGCTTCTCTTTGGTACACATTTTTACAGTCTCTGAGCTGTTTGGGATCAGTAGGACCCGATACATATAAAAACTAAACACTGTCTTTGAACAGGAGGTAGTTTTAGATATCCTCATATGAGGACATTAGGTTTATTTGTAATAGTTACAGTGTGTCATAAAGAATAAAACAGTGTCTGTGATTTGTTCATTTAGAGACTCTGCATTAATTTTCCTCTTTTAAAACTCCAAGCAAGGAACGTCCTTTTGTCTGTAGAGACAGTCTGACCATAAAAAAGTCCCAGCATCCTCAAATAAAGACCCAATGTCCTCAGAGGAGTACTTCCTAATTAACGGCGTCCTCTCTTTTTACTGTTGCTAAAATTGGTCAAATGTGTTGCCATATCAGACAAGTTACAACCATAAAATGTGATCAGGTTTTGGAAGTTGTCGACGTTTGTGTCGGGATCGGCTGCAGACTGACTTGGCAGAGATGGCTGCCATCTTGTTTTTACATGGTTTAGTGTATTGTGCTCTTACTACCACTAGATGGCACAAAAAGTGTCCACGGACGAGGACAACAGGTCTGAGTTAAGCAGAATGAAGTATAAGGTGCAGCAAACCCAGAATGTGATGTCATCATATGAGGACACAAGGTCTCAGGAGGATAGACATAAGTGCGTACCAGTTTCTCAATGCTGTATTTACATGTTTAATGTTTCCTCTGTTGTTCTTGTTCATAGACTGTGTATGACGAGTGGTTCATCACCTTGTACAACCTGGTTTACACAGCTTTGCCCGTGCTTGGCCTCAGCCTCTTTGACCAGGTATGCACTAAGAAAATTGTTGTAAATACCTCCAAAACTCAAATCTGACACCCACATCTGTATCCTTTACACTTTCTCATGTCTCTTTCTAATCCTCTGTTTCCGTAGGATGTAAATGACCGCTGGAGTTTCCAGTACCCTCAGCTCTACTCTCCAGGCCAGCTCAACCTGTATTTCAGTAAGAAAGCCTTTGTGCGCTGTATGCTACACAGCTGCTACAGCTCCCTCATCCTCTTCTTCATCCCGTGGGCCGCCATGCAGGACACGGTCCGAGATGACGGCAAAGACATCGCAGACTATCAGTCCTTTGCTTTGTTGGCACAGACCTGTCTGCTGGTTGTGATGAACGTACAGGTGAGGAGAACAGTTCCTGTCCCAAGAAGCATCACAGCACACTGCAGGTTCTTATACACATGAATTAACATGCACCAGAATAAAATATAAATACGTTTTTCAGCTGTGTCTGGACACACACTACTGGACCGCAGTGAACCAGTTTTTTGTGTGGGGCAGCCTGGCCGCTTACTTTGCCGTCACAATGACCATGTACAGCAACGGCATGTTTCTCATCTTCACTTCCTCTTTCCCCTTCATCGGTGAGTAGATTTAGCTCATCTATGGAGGCAGAGAGGTTGTTAATGCCCATGTCTTCAAATTTTTAGTATACAATACTCTAGAGTTGTAAAATAATAAACACTTTTACTTTGTGATTCTGACTACTGGTCTGTTACTTTTGGAACTCCAGGCACTGCAAGGAACTCTCTGAACCAGCCTAACGTGTGGCTCACCATATTCCTGACTTCCCTCCTTTGTATTCTGCCTGTGGTGGCTTTCCGCTTCATTCTCATTCAGCTCTGGCCCACCATCAACGACAAGGTGAGATAACACATGAGACGACTATCAAACCATCTTGTCTTTTATGCATCCTTTTTTTATCACCTTGATGAATAAAGTTATCATTCTCTGACTGACATGATATGTCTTACGGCAATGCAGCATTTGAACTCGGCCCTCCCAGGTTACAGTTTGGATTGTGATGTGAATAAGGCAGCAAAAGCGATCAAAAAGAATGACTGTCATGATATTAATCAACCTGCGATTTTTACCCACAGATGTTTCGAGCAGTCATGTATGCTTAATTAAATACATATTCCTAAAAACCTGAAGCATGAATGTCTTTAATACTGTCTGTGCTGGAACATCTGTATTCCACCCTCTGTCTGAGATGCTCCATTTTAGCACCTGTCAACATTTCTCAGTGTCTTGTCATTGTAGCCAGGGAGCATGAATGTAGTCTCGCCACCAGACAATCAGAGATCTCCACCTTCTGATAGTCTGGGGACACTCCTTTCTAAAGTGTGTTTAACACACCGGCGAAAACGGCCGGCAACAAAGCAACACCTCTTGCATTCTTCTCGGAAATGTGCGCTCCCCCTTTTCTCGTCCGAAAGGAAACAAACACACAGAGAGCTTGAAAATGGATGCTGAGAGGTTTAACTCTGTTTTATCAAATGTGTGCTCAGTCCACAAGATTGTGGAAATGAAGGACTTACAGCGACTTGAGCCATTTTGTACCGCTGCACGTGTTTCTAGTCGGACTATGTTTATAAGCACAAGAGTTCAGCGAGCCACCGAAGGACCAGCCTGCGGATTTACTATTGGTTCTGCAATGTAGGGAGTTTTTTTAAACTCTGAAATTGTATCCGCCCATCTAAACACAAAATCATGGAGAAAGTCATCAGTCTTTAGTTAAGCAAAGCGTCTAAAGACTGACTTCAGAGTCTAACATGAATGTAACAGAGAATAGCACCTTCTACGTGAAAAATTACCCATAAATGCTTCTAAACACAACAGGACATGTTTCAGCAGGAATATGATCCGAAATCTGGGGGAAATTCAAAACCTCAGCAACCAGGATCATGTTTCCCTGACATTAGCATGTAGCTACATGTAGCAGTGTATTTGCAGGCAGGGAATGACTGTGTTAAGCGGCACTTTCCTCCGTTAAACATCACTAATAAAAATGCTACTGGACATATTACAACAGGAATATGATCTGATATCTGGGGGAAATTGGAAACCTCAGCAACCAAGATCATGTTTCTCTGATGTTAGCATGTAGCTACATGTAGTATATTTGCAGGCAGGGAATGACTATGTGTAGCGGCACTTTCTTCCGTTTAACATCACTAATAAAAATGCTACTGGACAGGTTCCAGCAGGAATATGATCCAAAATCGGGCTGAAATTAACATCGGCAACCACAATCACATTCCCCTGATGTTAGCTTGTAGCCATATGTTTCAGTGTTTGCAGTCAGAAAATGCCTGTGTATAGCGGCACGTTCTCCTGTTAAACATCACCAATAAATATTTCTAAACACAACAGGACATGTTCCAGAAGGAATATGATCCAAAATCTGGGGGAAATTTAAGACATCAGCAACCAAGATTATACGTTTCCCTGATGTTAGCATGTAGCTACATGTAACAGTGTGTTTGGAGCCAGGGAATGACTGTGTATAGCGGCACTTTCTCCTTTTAAACATCACCAATAAATATTTCTTAACACAACAGGACAGGTCCCAGCAGGAATATGATCTGAAATCTGGGGGAAACACATTGGAAACCAGGATCATGTTTCCCTGATGTTAGCTTATGGCTACATGTAGCAGTATATTTGCAGCCAGGGAATGACTGTGTACAGGGGCACTTTCCCCCTTAAATATTAGTAATAACAGCATAACTGGACTGTAACATGATCTGAAATTGGGCTAACTTAACAACATTGGCAATCAAGCTCATGTTTTCCTGACGTTAGCTTGTAGCTACATGTAGCAGTATATTTGCAGCCAGGGAACGCCTGTGTATAGCGGCACTTTCTCCTGTTAAACATCGCCAGTAATAGCCTCTACACATAACTGGACATGTTCCAGCAGGAATATGATCTGAAATTGGGCTGAGATTAACAACATCGGCAACCAGGCTCACGTTTCCCTGACATTAGCTTGTAGCTACATGTAGCAAAGTAGGCTACATGTAAATGCTCCGTCCTGAGCTGACATCATTTTGTCGCCAAACTAGATGCAACAGTTGGAAACAGAGTATTCAGAACAGTCTGAACCCTGAGGTTTTATCCACAGGGATTACATTTACATACATTCCACAGTATTTGAAACTTTGGCCACATTTAAGAAGTCTTCATTTAAGGCTTGTGTTTCTTTCCCCCTTCTAGGTGAGACATAAGTTGCGGAAGGAGGCACTGCCAGCTCCTGCACCTCGCCGCACACTTCCAAGGCGTATCAGCCATCGCTCTGGCTATGCCTTCTCCCACTCTCAAGGCTACGGCGATCTGGTGACGTCTCGGAAGTTCCTGTTGAGACGACCTCTGAGGAGCCGCTCAGGCCTGTTTACACAAACAGACTCTCCTCTGGCTCACAATCAGCCACAGCACTACCGCACCATCGCAGAAGAACAGGAGGAGTCACAGAGCCCTCAGACAGGAGGTGTAAACCCAGCAGAGAGCGTGGGATCAGCATAAGTTTTTATTCTGGAGCACAAGCTCACCACCTGGATTGTTTCCAGGTTGAACCTTTACACTTAAAACTGAGTCTGACTTTGACTCAAGGTTTCTAATGGATGAATGTTGATATCACTGTGAAAAACTTGGCAGCATTTATAACCTGAAAGGACCACACTGGTGCTTCTGCATGTTTTAGCAATTCCAAATTTTTCCAATTTTTTAGATGAATTATCTTCCTTCCAGAAAGATATTGGTTTCAATTAATTTCATTACAATACAATCAACTTGTAGAAAACTGCATTAGCAGGGCAGTCAGTCATTTAAGTTCCTTAAGTTTTGTCAGTTTCATGTGATAAAATGTTTCCAGCAGGGACGTTATTTGAAAACCTGCATTCAAGAACGTGATTTGAGAGCAAGATGCTAAAAAAGCACTTTGAAATTGCAAAACAGAGAGATTAAATTCAAATTATTTCACAACGTGTTTGATTTTCCTACAACATAGCTCAGAGATTTAATGCTTTTCCATTCATTTCAAATCCACTTTGCATAAGCAAAACACAGCCTTGTTCCTCCGAGATAGTGCAACCTATGAAAAGTTCTGCAAGATAAATTTTTGACCTTGAACATCCTCACAGGGACAGCTTGTTTTTTAAACAATCCGTACTCACAGCTGCCAGAAGAGACAAAATAAAATGTACATTCAAGCATGATTTATTATGGCTGTGGATGACCAAAAAGCATACGGTATCCAGTTTGTACCTAATGGGCTAAAACATGCAAAACCAGAAACTGCGATGAGATTAACTTTGTGTCACCAAATGTTTATTACTGATCTGTAGAAATTGTTATAAAGTTAAAACAAATGTAAAGCTTGCCACCAGCTGATCTGGAGAAACTGGACGACCACACTGCCTGCAACATGACGTTGCATTTTGTACCGTTTCGATTTTTTTGTGTGAATTGTTAATACTCAGGGTGTCATACTGAAAAGGGATGAACCAGTGGTTTCAGTCGTAATTTACGATGAACCTATTTTCACTCTGTTGTTTACATAATTATATAAATGAAGATTTTTTAAAACATTGTTTTATTATTGTGTAATTAGTCTGTTTGTCCATTTAATATGTCTTGCCTTGTTAAAGATGGATTATATGGAGCCCGTAAGGGGACTTTGAAGGGGAAAAAAGATGGGTGGGGTTTTGCATTCTCCCGAGAAATGTGTTCGCTCTGTCGGCGGCTGCATACCACAATAGTATGGCTCGGGAGAACACAAAAGTTTTTTGAGAGAATTCAAAAGTTTCTCAGAAGAAAGAAAAAGTATGTATCTTACTATCCATCCATCCGCTTATCTGGGGCCGGGTCGCGGGGGCAGCAGGCCAAGCACCCCAGATGTCCCTCTCCCCAGCATTGCTCTCCAGCTCCTCCTGGGGGACCCTAAGGTGTTCCCAGGCCAGACAGGATATGAGGTCCCTCCAGTGTGTTCTGGGTCTGCCTCGTGGCCTCCTACCAGTGGGATGTGCCTGAAACATCTCCAGCAGGAGGCGCCCAGGAGGATCCTGATCAGATGCCTGAACCACCTCAACGGACCCCTTTCAGTGCGAAGGAGCAGCAGCTCTACTCCGAGTTCCTTACCCTATCTCTAAGGCTGAGCCCAGCCACCCCACAGAGGAACCTCATTTCAGTAACTTGTATCCGCGATCTCATTCTTTCAGTCACTACCCAGCACTCATGACCATAGGTGAGGGTTGGGACGTAGATGGACCAGTAAATCGAAAGCTTCAACTTCCAGCTCAGCTCCCTCTTCACCGCGACAATCTGCGTATCCATCTCACGCTCCATTCTACCCTAACTCACGAACGAGACCCTGAGATACGTGAACTCCCTTGCTTGAGGCAGTAACTCTCTCCCAACCCTGGGGTATTTTTACCCATCTATAGTTTTTCTCCCCAACGATCCCTTAGGGTCTCTGTTGAATAACTCGTTCAATGGGTACCAGTTCGTCAAAGTATTTGAGAGCCAGGGGTTAGTGTTGTCTTGGTATCTGTGTTTTCAGTAAAGTATTGGTGATGGTTTACATGTTATACAAGGGAGAGTGCAAAGTCCAGCAGAGTTATTCATAAAATCCCCTTTTAAACTTAAACCACAGATTTTGCCACTGTCTTTCATTTATCATCTAAGCCTCCGATCATCACAGTCAAGTTCGTACATAGCAGATTATACATGAACAAAATAAAATATTTGACTGACCACTTTCATCAGGGCAAATTATCTTGTACCTCACATCTTATAATGACATTAAATAAAGAGCACCTGGGAAGTGGAGTTCGCAGTGTGGTTTCCAAGGTCCACATGTAGGGGAACCTTCGCCGATACAACACAGGACTCAATACAGTGACACAGGAAGCAAAGACATGGAAATACATATAAGTACAAGGAAGGTCATTGTTATAAATTGTCACGAATGCTTTTTGAAAAACAAGGAAGTAAAAACTATAAAGATGTTTTAGGTTGACTGATAGAAACATGCACAGGCACACTATCACAGTATTCAGAGACACCAGAATCTGTATTAAGAACAAAAATGTCTGATTACTGTAAATATTTTATAACCTGAACTCTTTTAGGAAGCCTCAACCCTCCAGATTTGTTTGCATTATGTATGCAGCTGAGTGCACTTTTACTCTCTCTCTCTGCCTACGGTCCGCTCTCTCTTTTCACTCACATTTCCCATACATACATACATACTGTACTGTTACATCTGCAGACACACATACACATACACACACTCATACTGCATTCAGCCCACAACTGCAGTGTCCTTTGGGACTGCCAGCAATGACATCACCGGTGAAGGGCTGTCCCAGCGTGGCACAGATCCATAAAAGCTTCTAATCTGCTCTCTGATGCACAGGAAAAAGGAACATGTTGGTGTATATCACAGTTTATGGATATGGGTTTGAAAAGCCAATAACTAAAGAGGTGTAAAAGAGGAATAAAACCCCTGATATATTACGTAGACATAATACAAATTAATAATATTTTAATGGTATTAGAAGTCATATCAGATCTCCTCACATGCTTGGCAACCATGCTTGGTTGAAAAATAAGTCTCCCAGCTTCCTTCTGCTCTAATTTAACCCTTTCTGCTCCCCTCATGGCCATGCAGCAGCGTCAGCAGCCTCCACAGTCGCCAGTGAAGGTCAGAGAATGACCCCACACAGTAAGGAGCAGGAATGAGGAGTGGTATGCTTTATAAATAGCCTGCCTGTGTGGCACACCCAAACCACCACCACCACCGGCACCAGGGACTTTTCCATTTTGAAACAACCTCAGATTGTATTTCTGATTAAACAGAAAAATTATTATTCATCACACATTTTACTACCTTTCACAGCCCATATCATTGAAATTCAAAGCCAGTGAGAGCAGCGATGGACCAGCGACAAGTCGGTACCGTCACTTACGCTATTAATAGACTGACATTTATTGTTCCAGGAATAAAAAGCGGTTTGATTCAACACAGAAACTGGGATGAATCAAGGACAGAGTCGAAGCATGCTGAGCAGTTATAGTTAGATGCAAGTGTTACGCCAAAGACAGAATAAAGTACAAATGAACACACACACACACACACACACACACACACATGGAGACATGTACATTGATCTTATCATGTAATCCCCCTGGGTCAAAGTTCAAGTGGAAAGCTGCTGCCCGCTCTGAGTGCTCAGCTTCTGTAAGAGGAGACAGCAGACTGAACTGTAAGAGAATTTCACACTTGGCGGTCCAAGTCAGACTAAAGGATCACTGCGTGTTTCAATGTACGAGGCAACAATCTGCTGCTATGTGGAGCAACAGTTTGATCACTTCCTCCCAAATGGACATAAAATTTGGTATGGGACCCTTTTAATGACTGACCGTCACTAACATGTCATGTCATTTCAGACCCAGCCACGCCCACCTGCCCTCTCATAACCCCTTTCCCTCCAGTTTAACACCTTGGTTGGCTCCTCCCACCAGCTCACCTGCGTGTCATTTCCCTGATTGCCCACAGCAGCAGCAGCCTTTATACAGCATAGTGCTTCACGCCACTTGTCACTTATTGTCTTTTGTACTATGCTGAGTTAGCAAGCTGTCAATTCACCATTGAAAAAATGTTAACTTTATACACATCCAGTAGTTATGAAGCAACATTGTTAGTCATTTGGAGTCCTGTTTTTGACCACCTGATCAATGTAAGTCCAGCCCCTTGTCTGATATTTTTCAAGCTGGACCCTTTTTTCTAA
Source organism: Epinephelus lanceolatus (assembly GCF_041903045.1). NCBI lineage: Eukaryota > Metazoa > Chordata > Actinopteri > Perciformes > Serranidae > Epinephelus > Epinephelus lanceolatus. The sequence continues at coordinate 33,230,441 of NC_135752.1, forward strand.
TGTTGTTGTGTCGAATGTGAATCACTTTTTTTTTAAACCTGGTCCAGTATTGAGCCAAAGCACTGCAGCCAGCAGCAGCAAAACAGGCTACAACCACTCCTAACCACTCAGGCCACGTCCCCACCCTCAATTTACGTCCACTAACATTGTTTTGCCACTGACAGGTTCCAATTATTATTCTAAGTGTCTGACAATTTATAGAAAGGATCCCTGCAGAGATAGGCGTTTTTGTTCAAGAGTAAGATCCTTTATGTTTTACCAGAACCAGCCCTGAAATTGCCAAAGACAGTTCCACCAGATTCCATTTAAATAATTCATTTAAGTAATTTTTGTCATCGCAAAACACACTTTATGCAAAGTCCACAGAAACAAAAAAACCCTCACAAAATTATACTGGTTCATCTCTACGCAGTTCCAACAATCACCACCTCTGGTTTAGTTCAAATAAACCCTTAATTCACCCAGTTAGATGTGAGAATATGCTGGGTCTATACGGCTAAAATTACTGTTGATTCAAATGGAGTCTGGTAAGTTTGGCGATGGCAATTTCAGGTCTGTTTTTGGTTAAACAAAAGGATTATACTCTTTGACGGACAACAAATTCCCTGAGAGGTTGTCCGTCAGTGGTCTTGCTCAATACTGGATATGTTTCAAAAAATAGGAAAAAAATGGGGAATTTGCAAAAGGCAATTCCACCAGACTCCATTCAATTCAATAGTAATTTTAGCATGTATAAATTCAGTGATTTTGAACGTCTAACTGGGTGAATTAAGGGTTTATGTCGACCAAACCAGAGTTGGGGATTGACAGAACAGTGGAAACATGAACCAAGATGGTTTCTGTGAGTTATATTTTGTTTCTGTCAACTTTGAATGAAGGGTGTACTACGATGATAAAATTACTGATTACCAGAGTCTGGTGGGTTTGGCAGTAGCAATTTGTTGGCTATTTTTAGTTGAACAAAAATGGTCTTAAGGTCGATTTCTGTAAGTAAACATGTCGTAAACTGGGGTGCAAACATGCCGCAATGGTTACATTGCCGCGGCTGTCTGGACTCATTTCAAAAAAGTATGTTCCTATTGGTCATTTAGACATAAAAACATGGGAAAATAAGGTTCAGGTTGAAAATAAAATACTGAACTCACCCTTTAATGGCCACACTTTGTTATTGTAGTCTGTGATGAACATTGCAGCCTTCAGACTTACAGTATTATTATTATTTTTTTGATTGACAACCAATTATTTACCATCCACAACAGCTGAATAACCATCAGCGTATTGAGGCTTTGTTCTTTTTAGACAACCTGACTGACAGCAGGGTGTTTCCTCATCAGACCGATGACTCAGTGTTAATACTTTAGCCTTAACAGCGATCAGACAGCAGTCCAACAGTGGCTTAACTGTTTAGCTGTCTGACAAATGGTGTGTGCGTTTAGGTGTACTTGTGTGGAGGTCTATGTGAGCTACAGGGCGACACACAAAGAGAGGGAGAGTTATCTATAAGTAGAGTATGAGTGGTGTCAGTTGTAAGCCCCGGGTCTAAATAAAGGATTACCTTCAACCTTAGAAAGTGCACACACTCTCAGCTGCCGCATTAGCACAAGTGAGGGGGGTTGCTGCATCTACACACCACAAAGCTAACACACATGACCTGGGGGATCATGTTAAAATTACCAATAACCTCTGCTGGCTTCCTGTCATGGTGTTTCATCAGGAATTCTGTCCAAAACTGGCTAGTCTGGTGGGGTTAGTTACACAGTAAATATTTCGGACATCTGAGGCTTGCAGTGTAAACATAGCCTCTGTATAACATCATCTTTTGTTACATTTGGCTCTCTGTACAGGGGCAAACAGGCAAAAGTTCCCTGAACTCCTGTTTTGAAATAGAAATGACCCTAGAAATCACGCGACTAACACCTGGGCAGAGTTGTGTTGACCCCATTTGAAGTGAGTCAAATGAGTGCCAGAGGCCGTGTTTGGCTAGAAGGTGCATGGTGTTCACGCTGCAAAGGTTCAGGGTCCAGCACCCGAGAAGAGGCGCTCATAAGTGTTGGTCACTTTGGATGGAGAGGGGTCTTCCAAATGTGGAACGACAGCAGGGATTAGGTTTCACAGATTGTCAGATTTGCATGTGGGTGCACACAGTTGACGGTCAACATGTTAGTTCCTCTGATCAGGCTGCCAAAATGAGTGCATTATATTCTTTTTTGACAATTATGCATATATTTGAGTGTGTGCATTGATTTATTCGCCCTAAGCCTTCTTGTTCATTCACACTGAATGTTTTGCTTGCCTTTGTGAATGATTATTCTTTAGCTTTCTGCGAAATCACTGTGCCAGACTTACACTGAATTCCTCTATTTGCTGGACTGCCAGTGACCCATTAACATCTAATTTATGGATTCTGTTTTTTACCCCTACCCCTCATTTTCGAGTGCCACCTTATCGCTTGGAACAGAGTTACAAGGGTAGCCGTTAAAATTTAGGCCTATGAAATGGTATAGTCCTTCAACACCAGGATGCGTCATGGGTAGTTGTTGATGCTGGCATTTTCACACATACTGTTGGGAATAGAATGATTTTATGTGTTTTACTATAAGTTGTGTTTCACTATATAAGTTTTAGATGTGTGAACAATGAGAATACTGAGATGATTTCAGCTGATCTGAATGTGTTTGCTTTGCAGAAGTGGAGAAGTACAGGAGAGGAAGAGACATGAAGTCTGAGGAGCACATACCGCAATGCTTAGATAATTAGTTTCATATATGGTAAAAAGAATAGAAAGTGATATACAGATAGTAAGGTACAGCACGTGTAGGGAGTTGTGTTGTTCTCTTGTCTTTCAAAACAGGAACCACGCCCCCACCGCCAGCGGGAAGGAGTCAGATTAACACAAGGCAGGGGCGTGGTGTGGTGAAGGAGGAAGTGGAACTGCCAATGAGAAGAGGACAACGCCTTGCGTGCACAATGACACTCTGTTACGCTCAAATATACTGGGTCAGGGAAAGGACAGGAGGTCAGACTTCGTGAACTGACACACCTTTGTTGTTCGTCAGGGACGTGAAGTTGAGACCCAGAGCTCTGTAATTTTATTCCTTTACTGCTTAATAAACTACATTAACTGAGACCGAATATCTTCTCCTATTGCTTCATTAAAGAACACGCAGGACTGAGCTCACACATAGCACATTGGAGAGTAGGATGAGACTCTTAGTCCAACAATACATAAACATATGCGATGAGTGTTGCCAGCTATATGCATCCTTTTGCGGTTGCCACAATTTGTTGATAAATTAAGGGTGCTTTCAGACCTAGAGATGTCTTGCTTTGGTCCGAATCAGGGACTCATTTTGTTACCAAGTTGTATAATTGCCTAGAGTTGGTTCGTGTTCTCACGGCAGCATTTACAAGCGGACCTGATCAAATGCCTTGTGTGAGAAAGCTGCTCTTGATTGGTCAGAATTTCCATGTGGAAAAAATCCAGGAAGTAAAGCAGACGTTGAAGAAGAGTACACTTGCAAGATAAATGTGACACTTTCTAATGTCACAATGGAGGGACAACTACGCAGGTTGATTTTAGCGCTGCTCATCGTGGACTATATTGCTGTCATTGTTCATTTTAGTCAAACCATACAGTTTGAAAACGAGGCGCGGCTCCAACTAGAAAACAATGTTTTGATGCATTGGATGTGCTGAATGTGCATATAAAGGCAGTACAGGAGGAGGTGCATATTAATAATCCTCCAGGACTGTAACATGCTCATGTTTAACCCAAACAATGTGTCATGTGACTGAAGTTGGAACAGAGTTCATTTGTAGAGACCACCTCTTCAAGAAGGTCTCGGTCCAGTTGTTGTTTTGGTGGTGTGATTGCTGTGTTCACACCTGCCCAAACGAACCGCACTTAGGGGGCAAACAAACTTAAGTTTGATTGAACCAAACCACACAGGGCAGGTGTGAAAGCACCCTAAGTTTCACACTATTAACTGAAACAAAAAACTCAAGCAAGTCCAGTAACCTACGATGTAGCACTTGAGACTATCAATCAATCAAACAAGTCATCAAATAAAAAAGCACTGATATTAGTGCAGCAAATTTGGTAAATGCCATCAATAAGGGGCAGTGCAACATGGAAATATGTTAGAATGTTGGGCTGTCATGCACCAATTGGCAATATCTATGTAACGTTAGCTAGCTAGCTAGTTAGCTTCTGAAATATTGGCATACCAAGTATTTTTTGGTTAAGCTTGTTAAAGGTAAATGGATTAAGATAATACAAAGGTTACTGTAGTTTTTAAAACTTTCTTAACAAAGGAAATACATCTGTGGGTTTTTTGGTTGGTCATACAGCCATCTTGTCGATGATTTCTTGTAGCGGTCAGCTTGATGTTTGCCTCTGAAAAACCTCAGTTTGTAGACCTAACACGTCGCCCTCTCCCTCTATCCCAACAAGAATGTGAACACCCTACCTCTGGATGTGAATGTGCAAAATGGACGGGTAATGGCTAAGAGGTAGGGGCAAGAGGTGTACTGGGATTTAGCCAAAACTAACATTTTCCAATAGTGCCATCCCCCACCCTCCGTTTCAGCACTGCTTCCATTTGGTTTTATCCTCCAAAATAACCTCACAAACCCTGCTGCACCCTGCAGTGCAGATGAATCATTTACAGGGCCAGCATAACTTTGAATTTCTGCATGCGTATGTGTGAGCATGCACTATTCACCATCCACAGAGTCCCTGAACTGTACTGGAAGATGAAGAGCTCCCTCTTTTTCAGACGCAGTGAAGTCACCTTCAGCGCGGAGCTGAGTGGAGCTGACAAGCTGGCATGAAAACATGCCTGCTAATGACGCCTTCTCTGCGTGAGCCACCTTGGAGCCAGCTGGACTCGGAACAAGGTCATGGTCTTGGCTTTTGGTCCGAATCACAGAGACGGAGGTAGATTTAGGCATCAGTTCAAAGATTTTTCAGTGCATTACCTCACAAGACCCCTCGAGACTGAATCTGTCTGTGTTTGGCTGTTCAATTGTTGCGACAGACGTTAATGATTCACCAGAATTTAGAGAGCAAGAGCACATCATTTGTGCATGTTGGTGCTTGGCTGAGAAACAATAGAGAGGAATCTGCCATAGTGAATTAAAATAATGAGCATTTGAAATGGACTCTCTCACAAATGGACCGGAGTCTCCTTTCTAAATACATATTCCTATATTAAATAATATCTTCTCATTAAGACACAATGTAATAGTGCTTTGAATGCATAGACGTCCTATCTCAATGAATACTACATATTCAGAGAGTTGCTGGTGTAAAATATGAATATTAGTGGACAAAATGATGATGACATAAAATTGATTTGGTACAGACCACACTAGGTACATTTTGGTTGATATTTTTTCATGTGCTTTGACTGCTAATTTATCTTTGGAAAAAAAAAAATCGAATTTTTGTGCATCAAATGATCCAGCCTATATTCAAGTAGTTCCGAACACTGAAAATAGATTGTCAAATTATTGATTATTTAGTGAGCAGGACACATTTTAGGAACAAAACTCTTCAGCTGCCTTTCAGACATCCAGTCTTTCAATGAAGTAATAACAAACATATAATTCCAGATATGACATACTTGGAAGATTAGTTTATTTGGTAACCAACTTCACCTTAATGACATTCAAGATTAGCATTATCATCACAGTATTGCATAACAAGATACTCTGACATGATCTGAGATATCAAGACTATGGTCTAAATTAATGAAGCACTGAAACTTGACAAAAAAAGGTGACTGTTGTTTTTAAGAAAATCAATATACTGTAAGTCATTTAATACAGCTGTCGTGAAACATTGAAATTGATGGCCAGCAAAGATGTTTTAAAACAAAAGCCACACAATTTTGATGTACTATGACAAATTAATAGAAAAATCATGATTGAAAGGCACATTCATGGAACAATGATGGGACAATCTTGCATGCACACAGTCCCATGGGATAGAAGCAGCATCGAAGTTACAACTATATCACAGTTTAGTGGTAAACACATTAGAATACCTGATATAACACGAGTCATATAGTATACAATATACATTTATTGCTTTCATTATTGCTGTAGTAAAAGTGAACTATGTGCATTAATTCTCATAGATTGTTGGGGGATATTCAAGCAGCATATGGACAGTATAATAAAATCTCCATTTACACAAATTAAACACTTCCATCATGTAACCCTTTTAAAGAGGTCCAATTTGCATAATTATAGATACTGCCACAGAAAAAGGGAAGACATTTTATGTAATGCTTCTGTGTACTGGTGGCAATCCTTTCAGTTCCCTGAAAGATTCACTTAATCACTGGCTATTAGAGGGCAGTCCTCTGAGAAAAGTCCCATTAGATGACGGTTTTATCCCACTGATCATGGTGTTAAAAGTATGTGGGTCAAAATACATCAAGGAATCTGAGCTGAAAATGGTTCAACTTAAAAGTTGCAACATCACAACAATGATTATATGTAACACTGACATTTAAAATATGTTTCGTTCAACCTTTAACCCTTCAAATGTATACCAGTTTTACCAACACAGTACACCTCTTGAGGACCCTCAAATTTGCTAAACGAATTCTTACTAGGATGTTTTCATGATATGATACAGTATAAATAGGTATGTATCATCATGTGGGTCCTTGTGACAGTCTGTACAATAAACTTGACCTCGATCTGGTTCAGTATCCAGTACCAAAGCTCACTGTACCATTCTCAATCTTCCTCACACCTCACCTCTCACAAGCGTCCCCACCATTTGTGCACCAGCAGGTCATCTCCGAAGCCTGTATCGAGGAGACGGTTGCCACACTCCTCCCAGCGACACACTTCACCCTTGTCTACGACCACAAATTTCCACTCCACGTGGCTCTCTGCAGGCAGGCTGATGACCACAGACCAGTGCCCATCCTTGGCTCTCTCTAGCGGGACGAACCCCTTCCAGTTCCCCAGCTCCTGCTGGTTCCCTGTGATGGCCACCGTTTGGTACGGTGAATAGGTTAAATAATGGATACGGAAGGTCACATTGACATTCTGGGTCATGGGCTGGACCGCCACAACCTTTTTGTTAGTTTCCGTGTTTTCGTCGACAAGGGAGAGAGTGCTGGTTTGTTTGACTTCAGTGGAAGGTGGGATATCTGTATCGGTACAAGTGGTGTCCATTACAGCAGAGCTGCTTTGGCACTCTTCAGTGGGCAGCTGGTTGGTTTTTGAGTGGTCTTGGGCAAAAGACGGGGCAGAGAGATTCATCCAGGGAAGGACTTGGTAGTTACTATCCATGATCCATTCATTATGGTCCATAGTTGCCTCCATGATACTGATTTCAGTCCTTTCATAGTCCTCCTCTTTCTCCTCTGCTTTTGTTTCGTCTTTATTTTCAGCGCTTACTCTTACCTTCTTCTCTTTGACCTCAACATCCTCGACAACAACTTTCACATCCCTCTGCTTTTCCAGCTCATCTGTGAAGCTAGCAACACTGTCTGCAATCTGCACACAAAACTGATCTATCACTCTGTGGTAACTCTCCTCAACCTCGTGGCCAAAAACGTCCTCGTTGGCTGCAAATGATTCATAAGAAGTCCGATATGTGAGCTGACTGGGGGTAGGCTGGGAGTGACATGATGGGTAAGGCCCAAACACCATACCTGCTGTTTCCTCTTTAATGATGGATAAGGCTATATCATTGGCAAAGAGGTGGTTTTGAGCCTCTGATTGTCCCTTGGACTGTAGATCACAATTCATCACCGGAACGGGCATATTTTCAAAGATCACGTCAAACTCATTACCAGCATCAGGGCTGACAGTCATGCTTGAAATCCCACTCTCCTCACCAACACAAGCAGATGATATGTCATTATCCCCCATCTGACATTGCTCTAAATTCAGCAAGTAATATTGATACAAGGGGTTGTCCATGTCCTCGGTCATGGCAGGAGCAGCACTTTGTTGGTCTTGGTAGGAGGAAAACATGTCAGGCTGAGATTCTTCAGATATTATTGGTGAAATTATGGCAGCGGCATCACAAGCAGGTGCCTCTATGGCAGAATTAACCTTTGTCTCTTCAAAGGTTTCGTTATTTTCCATGTGGTCACTTTTTAGGTCTTGGGAGGAGGACAACATGTCAGAGCCAGGCTTTTCCTCAGATGTTAAAAGTGCAGTAAGGCTAGCATTATTGCAAGTAGCTGCACCTGTTGTAGAATCATCACTCACTTTGTCAAAAGCTTCATTTTCCCTGATGCAGTCACTTTGCTGGTCTTGGAAAGTGGATGACAGCTGAGGAAATGATACATCTTCAACTATTACAGATGGTATGTTTTCAGCCGTTTCAGGATCAACAGCAACACTCGCCTTGTCAAAAATCTCAGCCATTTCAGGGGTGGTAATGATTTCACCATCACAAACTACTATATCAGGCACAAAGGCAACACTTGCCTCTTCCGCTTCATTTCTTTTTGTCTGGACACTTTGTTGGTCTTCGTAGCAAGACTGAAAATGAGGATCATTCACTTGGTCATCCCATTCTTTATTTGACACCATAGTTGTGCCATTTTCATTGTTTTCAGACTGACTATCTGGCTCATTTGATGGCATTTGAGGGCCAAGAGCAGTAGAATCAGCATCTTCATCCAAAGATGGAGCTATTTCATCTTCTTTCTGTGGTGGTTGACAATCCGTTGGTGAGTCCGGGAGTTCTGCAATGCCTGAGATTTGAGCTTTTGCATCAGTAGTGACACCTGACAGGCCATCATGATGATTATCAACTTTTATGGGTGCACTCAAACAGGGCACAGCAGGACTGGATGCCACACTTGGACTGTTTTGTTCTTCATTACAGGCAACGATGTCGTCAGGGGTCATTTTCTCTTCCCCTTGGTCACTGTCGAGAACACCGTCCTCTTGGTCACAGGTTACACTATTTTCCTCTTGTTCAATCTCCCCATCTTGCTCATCGAACTCTGATGAGCAGGTGTCAAATTTGGCAGCTGAAAGTTGGTTCAAGCCGTCTTCATCTGTAACCTCTTCACCAGCTAGATCATCATCTTCAACCCTACCACTGTCCTGACTGGGTGGTGTCACCTTGTCTGTCACATCACACTGCTCCTGCTGTGTAGATGGCAAGTTTATTTCTCGCTCAGATGTTGAGGACCAGATCTCATCTTGTTGACCAATTACCTGTTGGTCTTCATACTCCCCCTTTGCCTCATCACCCTCATTTTTCTCTTCCTCCTCTGGAGAGAGATGAGTGTTGCCGGAATAACTACTGTAATCAATACTATCTGGGCTCTCTTCCTGAAACTCCTCATCTTCACCATGACAGATGGGAGGGATCGGTATATCTTCAATATGAATGGCAGGCTCTTCCGAGTTGGACTCTTTGTCGTTTATGGTTTTATCATCTTGTAGTCTGTCATCATTGCTGTTTTCATTCAGGGTTTGTTCAAAGTGCACTGGACTCTTCAAAGCACACTGGGAGTTTTCCTCCTCTTCTCTCGTTGTCTTGTCAGAAATGTCCTTGTCTGTGGTTGCGTCCTCCTCTTCCTGGCATTCTGCCTCTAACACCTAGACACATGAATGGAAAGTCAACATCTTCAGGTCTTCCTTTGTCAGACAGTAGATAAAATTAAACACAAGACACATAAACTGCCTGTGGCTGATCTCCTAGTCTGTGCTATTCTGGTCCACAGAGAGAATGAGGTCTGTGGGAAATGGATGTGTAGATGTGAGAGACATATTCCCACTGGGTTGGTGCTCCAAATCCTTAAAGAAATAGTTCAGACCAATTGGGGTATTCACTTACTTGCTTTCATGAAGAGAGTTAGATAAGATTGAAGGCCGATACCACTCTCTCTAAATATGATGCTATAGCTGCATCTTGGGCTAGCTTAGGCCAGATCACACCTGGATGTGTTGCTTCAAGGCATGGCCTACAAACTGTGGCTGATCCTGTTCATGCCCTTTTTAAAGAATTCATACAATTGGCCTTGGGAAGATGCTATGGAGCTGCTGCTGCTGCAACCAAGAATATTTAGAAAATGTCTTTCAAACCAAATACAGTAACTTTGCTAAATTTGCAACCTCCATTTACTTGAACCATGTCCATTGTTGTTGTCTCTACTGTGCATCTTTGTGTTATTTATTGTGTGTATTGTGATTTTACTACGATGTGTTTTAGCCAATTATTATTTAGGGCTACCTCCGACTAAGAATTTTCCCAGTCGACCAATAGTCGTCATTTAGGGCCATTACTCAACCAGTCACCTGCATGTTTATGATATTAATTTAATTATTAAATGATATATTTTGGGCGGGACAACACAATGGTTTGGGTTGAAGGTGTGAGAAAGAATAGTATCAGTAACATTGTTAACACTGTGCTACATTACAGAGAAATACAAAACCGTACTAATGAACCTTCATTAATATAGGCCTATATTTTATCTACAAGTGCACGTCACACACTGAGCGAGCCGCCTGTTAATGACGCTGTGGGCTAATGGGCATGTAGCTACTTCCATGTTTCAGATGATACGTCATGTCTGTAGTCGACCAATGAAGATGAGTTTACATATCACCTTGGGTTCGTCCTTCACCTTCTCAAAATGATCCCACACTTTGGATTTCCTTCCCAACATGTTATTAACTAGCCTGTGGAATAACCGCAGGTACCAGCCCTGGAAATTAATATGACTTCTGTCTGACTGCTGAGTGTGGACTCTTCCTGTGTCTGTCCTTTCAAGTTAAATTCCCACATGGTTCAGTCATATGGGTTTTGATTTATTTTAACAAGGCGCAGCTCCTAAAAGAGTTTCACGACTAAGCGACCAATGAAATCTGCCGACTAATTACCTTTCTAGTCGACTAAAGTCTGGTCGACTGTTAGGGCGGAAGGCCTATTATTATTTTCATTTAAAAAATTGATTCAATATCTCCATACCTCTCTTACAGCTAACTAGCTTGCTCGCCAAAACAAAAATTGCGCCATGAAATGGCAGTGCAAAAACCACTGATGCCAACAATGTGTTTCTTGCAACATGTCTTGGTGTGATCAGGGCCTTAGTTTAGCAAAACATTAAAAAATGTAAACAAGGGGAAACAGCTGACCTGGCTCTGTCTACAAGTTATAAATCACACCACCTACCAGCACCTCTAAAGCTCAATAATCAACACATTTGAAATGGATCAACTGCGACTGATGAATTTCATATTTCTCTGTAGCTTGCATATGACCTCACACAGAGACAGATGGCTGCTTACCTCCTCTTCCTCCTTGTGGTTCTCAACACTAATTGGCTCAGGCTCCTTCCAGCAGCTATCATTATCATGGACCTCTTCCAACACATCCTTAATCACGTCATCTGTTTCGCCCTGCTGGCAATCAACAGCATCCTCCACCATTTCAGCCTCAGTGTAAGTATCACTTAGCAGGCTTGGAGTGGCCTCTTCTGCATACGTCTCTGCCTCTTCGTATGAGTCCAACACAGCTGCCATTTCCTCTGTGTTATCTGAAGTGCTGCGCTTGTTGGCTGGTACTTGGATGTCACTCTCAGGAGGGGAATAAAGTGGAAGTTTTTTCTCAGGAGCAGCACGGCGGTGCCTGAGTTTGAGATCACTCTGAATCGGCTCAACATCCTGCTTCACGTCTGATGAGCCTTCATCGCTAACGTCTATAACAAGAAAAAAAAACAAATAGAATACTTTACAATGATACTATACACTAATATAATTTATAGCATACTGAGTTTGTATTTAATTAATTTTGATGTGGTACGTTTAAAATTCATATCTGATTTTATAACTAGGGAAGCAGAATAGATGTGCAAATATAAATCAATTTTAAAAAATATACAAAAAAAGATATTTTGGCACATACGTAGATGAGGAAAGGTTGTGTTAGGGGAGTGCATATTTATTTTGTAACACTGGGTGGTACTTGGACTGTAAATAAACTGGGTTTGTTACTTATTTATTTAATTGGGGGGTAAATAAACTGGGTTAAAAGAGGAAATGTAAGAAAGGGGTAGGGACATGTAAGTTTTACTTCTACCTACTATTTTTGGACAGCGATATCTTTGTCTTGTTTGTTTTTTTATTATGTTTCTATATATTGGTCATTCATTCATAGGAGGCAATTAATTAAAATTGTAAATTAATATATTAAGCAAAAAGACATAATCACAAGTAATCAGTGTGACAGTGTGTTTCTAGGTCTCCTTTAATTAAGGCCTTATTTAATCCAGCCATTATGTTTATTTAGTCATTTTTTTCTCAGTGTGGCTTAGCTGTATCCAGTGTACTAATATTAACAAAATATACTTTACAAATCAAAGGTAAAAGAACTCATAATTTATAAAAAAAAAAAAAAAGGCCCTTGTAGGGTTGCTTTATTACATATTATATTAGTGGGTTATTAGTATGGATGCAGCCACCTGTAAGCAGCATTTGTCTATTTCAGCTGGAGCCAATTTCAACTTTTAATCCACAGTTAATTTTATTTATTGTGGAGTAGTTTAATCTATAACAATGCATCATATTTTATGAGCCCATTATATGTTTTGTTTGCAGGATCTTAACCTGAAAAATAACCAGTGACACCTACTGTCAAAGGCCTATAAATTAGAAGTAAAAAAAAATATATATATATTTTGGGCTATTTCCCACTGAAGAAAGTAGTTTGGAAATACTTGAAGTACAAGTAGCAGAAATGTGTAGAGGACAGCTGTTAATGTGCATGTTACATTCAATCACTGCCAACATATAACAATATTTGTAGGGGAGACAGGGGTTGGTTGTCACAGTGCTTATTACAGCCACACTAGAAGGCGCTGTGACATTATGTTGATATCAAACAGTTGGCCTGACACCCTACTCATTTTGCACTGGTCATTTTGAGGAACACACACAAAACACTGAGGTGAGGAGATATATTGTCATTTGTAAGGGTCAGAGTAATTTTTCATGTTGTTGTTTTTGTATTGTAAGTTCGTAGGATATTAGTCATTTAAAAATCAAGGACTTATTAGAAAGTTGAAGGTAAAAACTTTGATTTGAGACATTTAGCTAGCATGCTAAAGCCATGTGGTAGCTAGCTTAACTGTTTAACTGCCACTGACAAGATTTTCCATCATTTATGACAGTAAGCTTCCATGCCATTGACAAGATATTCTAGCCATCCGTGTTTTCACTGTTATAAGACAGAGGGCGCTGTTACACATCTTGTCAAATAGAACAGCACAAATGCCGGCACTGATGGAAGAGTTACGGTTGCGCAAGCCATGGAGATGTTCATTGGCCTCAGACTCTGACAATTCCTGTTTTGATCAACATTCTGAATCTGATTTGGACGAAGAAGCAAACGAGTTTGGTGGCACGAAACGGGATCTTTGTAATGGTGACAGTGACACATGCACAAAACGAGACAACAGAACATTGGAAGATCACTGAACATGGTAACGTGTTCCGCTATACCTCAAACAGAATATTATTTTCATTTACACAATTCGAACTGATGCAAGGAAATGAGAAAAAAAAACAAAAAAATGTAAATGTGAGATTAATTTTGTACTTTAAAATGACTGTTGTTGACAACAATGCATTTTTCTCAGCTTTTTGTATGGATTTTCTTTTATGAAAATGCACAAATTCAAGTGGTGATAGAAAAGTAATGGAATAAGAGAATAAAATGGTTTATTTGTGTTATAAAACAGAAGGTCTCTTTTTTAGTTTCATGTATATACTGTTTACATATTCATAGAACAAAGTATTATATGGGTCTTGAAAGATTAGTGAATATGCTCAAATTGTTGGCGGTGGCTGGGAATTTAAAAATAATTCTCTGGCGTGGAAAGTGTTAGAAAACTAAAAAGTTACACTTTTGTTGAAATTTTTATTTTTTTAAATTATTATTTTTCCTGAAAACCCCTGGATAAATGCAAGCACAACCAACCCCATATATTGATGAGGTTGATTGTCACAATGTCTTTGATAGTTCATTACTTACTCGTTAGAATTAGCCTAATCGTAAAAATGAAATAGATACCCATTTCAAGCCAAGACCTGACATGACTATTCTAAGATGTTTTGATGGTGAGTAATTCACACAAGAGTAAAAAGTGTGACAACCAACCCTGGTCTCCCCTACTACTATGGTTATTTTATATCTTCAATATCCAATCGAATATATAAATAGGAATGAAATAAAATAGAATAAAATGTTGTTTTCTTGTGTGTTTAAAAACAGACATTCTCTTCTTTAGTTCCATATAAATACCGTAAACATATTCATAGAACAAATTATTCTGTTGGCCTTGAAAGATTACTGAATATGATCAAAAATGCTGGTGGTGGCTGGCAACTTAAAAATAATACTCTGGTGGGGAAAGTGTTAAAAAAAAAACTAAAAAGTTACATGTTTTTTGAAAATCTTTTTTGCCCCCTGAAACCACATTGTTAACTGCAGGGACAACCAATCCCATACATTGTGATGGGATTGGACAACCAACCCTGGTCATGGTTATTTAATATCTTTAATATCCAATCTAATATATTAAAAAGGAATGAAATAAAATAGAATAAAATGATGTTTTTTGTGTGTTTAAAAACAGACATTCTCTTCTTTAGCTTCATGTAAATACTATAAACATATTCATAGAACAAGTTATTCTGTGGGTCTTGAAAGATTAGTGAATATGATCAAAAATGCTAGTGGTGGCTGGCAACTTAAAAATAATACTCTGGCGGCGAAAGTGTCAAAAAATTAAAAAGTTACATGTTTTTACAGTTACATGTTGTTTCTTTTCCCCCCCTGAAACCACATTGTCAACTGCAGGGACAACCAATCCCATACATTGTGATTGGATTGGTTGTCCCAATGTGTCAGGGTGTCTTTGATGGTTAATCACTTCTTGTTACAATCAGCTGTAAAAATGAAAGAGATACTCATTTCAAGCCAAGACCTTATGCTTTAGTTTAATGTAGGAATGACTACTGTAAGATGTTTTGGTGATGATGTGCAATTCACACAAGGGTGAAAAGTGTGACAACCAACCCCGGTCTCCCCTACTACTATGGTTATTTAATATCTCTAACATTTAACCAATGACCCAGAGTTAGTAGTGGCTTAATATTTATTACAGTGTCAGTGTAACTTAACCCAGACATGACTTACACTGATATTATCTGCAGTATGCTGTTACATGTGTAAATACATGGTGTCCTTATAGTATTATGATCATATGTATATAATATTCCAGTGTCCTAGTGTAACTTGAGTGCTTGGTTTTTACTCTAAATGACTGAAGGTGTTGAATACAGACACCATCACCTATAGATAATATTCCGTTATTTACCTGTTGACTCCACGGAGCTGTGTGCTTCCTCGGGAGGGATCACCGATGCGTCCTTCTCCGCTCCGGGGCTCTCGCTGTCACCGTCCCCGGCGGTGGCCTTCCTCCGCTTCCCCCTCACGGTCCGGTAGATGATGAAACCCGCCAGCACCGACACGATCGCAATGACAGCCAGAGCCACGGCGGGACCGTGGCGCCCGATCATGCAGAAGAGAGAGGCCAGATCCATGCGTCTCTCCGCGGCCACGGTGTTGCCTTTACTCAGCGGCATCGCGGTGTGCTGCGAAAAAGCCCGTCTGTGATGTATCTGTGTGTGTGTGTGTGTGTGTGTGTGTGTGTGTGTGTGTGCGTGTGTGTGTGTGTGAAGGCCTGGCTGATCCGACTGAAGCTGCTGCAGGCTGTCGCTGCTGTGTCGAGCCGTGCTGTGCCGTGCCTTGCTATGCTGTGCGTGCTCTCCTCCACGTTTCCAAGTGTAGTGACCTCTTGTTGCTGCAGAGCTGCAAACGGTGCAGGTGCGGGCTTCTCATTGGCTGAGCGCATCACGGGGACTCGGGCATTCATTCATAAAAAGGGAAAGGGACTTGTTTTTGCAGCCTGAGTCACACATCCCACTGATGGGATTTGGATCCAGTGAAACCACGGCAACACAGCATGAAGAGATACTGAAAGGATTAGTCTCATCAAAGGCAGGACAAATGGTCACCTCCACCCAGAGTGTGTGTGTAAGTGTGTGTGACCACGGTTTCTTCATGTCTCTTATTAAGCTGTAGGATGTGTGTAATTAAAAAATGCACATCAACAAACCAACATTAAATCTATTTGACACTTTCACTGTGCCAAACATTTGGATATGTTTTCATTTTTAGATCCAGTTTACATATTTTACACTGAATCACCACAGTTAAAGGGATAGTTCAGATTGTTTGAAGTGGGTTTGTAGGGTATACTTATACTTATCAATAGGATTTATTGGACCCTTAGTAAAATGGCACAGTTAGGACTTAAATACTCTGATCTGTGCTGGAGATGTGACACCACTTTTGGCACCCTCTTACAATTGTTGTCCTCATGCCCCATGATAGATCTTCTGTGGTCTAAGATTATTGCCTTCATCAGTACAGTGATGTCATTTGCACTCGTACACACACCAATGCTTTTCTCATGGTGCAGGATAGCGCTTATTACTGGATGCAGGATAGTGCTACGGCATTGGAAAACTAAAGGAGATATATATCAGTGAAGGAGTGGTTTGAGCCCCCTGTAAAAGTCCCACCTAAGAAAATCAATATGAGTTTAAGTGTATGCTATATCGAGAGTATTTTGACTCCTTTACCTTTTACACCAGACTGCCCATTTTGATGGGGAAGGTGTTATGCGCTTCAGTGCCCCGTCTATGCTCTCATCAAAGCCACCAGACTCCATTGAGAAAAACAGTGATTTAACATAGCTGATTACAGGAGCTGCTGATCTACCACTGCTTCGATTAATTAGTCAGTTTGTGTTATTGTGTGACTTTGCTGAATCAGGACTAACCCTTTTAAACGCTGAAGTCACACAATAACACAAACTAACTAACTGACGGACGTAGATGTAGACCAGCAGCTCCTGTAGTCAACAGTGTTAAATCACTGTTTTTCTCAATGGAGTCTGGCTTTGAAGAAAGCAATATAACAGCTTCATTCCCATTGAAAATCACTGTCTGACATTAAGGTAAAGCAGTGAAAATACTCTTAATATAGAGTACACTTAAACTCATATTGATTTTTATAGGTGGCTAAAATAGATTTTATTGCTGACCCCTCCACAGCAGTAGACTTTAGTTTAGCCTCCATGTCAGACTCCAGCCTGCTTCTCCAAACTGGGGGCGTGCCGCTTGACATCTACTGTATGTAATATACTGTCTATGGATAGAAACAGAGGCGTAAATATAGACAGAGAATGTAGTGTGGTTGCACTGGGGCCCATGGGGTGGAGGGGCCCGACTGCCACCTGGAAATACGCCCGTGTTCAAAGAAGAACTCAAAGAACTTAACTTAAAAAACTATAATTTGCCAATAAAAAAACCATCAAGTTAAACTAATAATTTCCTATTTTCTTTTGTAGATTTGTCTTATACAGATATGTAATGATGATTGCTGTGTAATATGTATGTTAATGTGTCCAATATCAAGTATCTGCAAGTGGATGTAACGTAAAAGCGGCAGTGAGACACACCGTTGCTACCTGAAACTGTGTGTGTGTGTGTGTGTGTGTGTGTGCTTCATAACTTGTAACTAGCGCGTAATAGGGCCCCTCATAATAGCGCGCACTGGGGCCCGCTGTAACTGCCTTTTACCACTGGATAGAAACACCATACAGTTCCTCTTAAAGATTCTGAACTATCCCTTTAAGTGTTGGAAATCAGCATGTCATTCCATGCTTTACACCGAGGCATTGGTTGCTGCTCAACTGCTGTGGGGAAAATACAATCAATGCCAAGCACTGTACTGTCACTCTATTTCATTTCTTTCAAATGCGTTAAGTGGAAAACTAAAATGCAATACGAGTATGATATTGGTTATATAACCATTGAAGTTTTTGTTTTGCTTTGGATGTCATAAAAACGTCACAGTGTGTGCACTTTTCCTGTGTGGCCTTGAATTATATGCTGGCTCCTTAAAATGGCGCTCAGTCATCAAAACCTTGAGCTCCCCTGATCTAAGATTTGTGGTTTAAAATGCTCTTAAATGGTCAGTTTCAAAATGTCTTCCCCCAGACCTCCCTGGAGGGTTGGGTTGCAGGAGGGGTTGATTAAAAATGGTTCGCCCTTACCCCCATAAAAAGTGATTGCGGCTCTGCTTTACACGTAAAACATATACTTGGAAGGTCCTTTTTTGGAAATTAAAAAAACCACGCATTTTAGGGCATCTTCTAAACTGTAAGAGCTGTGTGTTGGTCTGATTTCAAAGCGAGCTTACAGTAGTGTAAGGTTTGAGACTGAAATGTAACAAATTTAATAATGAATTGGTATTATTAATATCGTTAACTCTCATGGACATGTCCTCTCACTTGTGTTATCGGAATAACTGGATACTTACAATCAATATATTCCAGTAAACATGGCAAAACGCAGGTCAAGGATATTGATCTGAGAAAGATGATACAATAATGTATGCAAAGGCTACTACATAGTACGCATGGTGTCAGTAATCCTCTTGGATTAATAGAGAAACATTAATAAATATACATAAAGGTGAGATCTGTCACAGAGGAAATTTCAAGAGCACACAGGAATGATTCAAGTGACATCAGCACGCCTGAGTAATGGCCCCACCCAGTGGAGAGATGTGGTAACGACAGGAAAGTTCCTGAAGACTCTGGAGCTCCTCCAGTGAGAATATAAAAGCTGGGACAGTCCCACTGCTGAGACAGAAAGCAACACACACTTTAACAAGAGGACTCGACACTGAACACACACTGAGGATGCTGTGCTCTCATGGACTCCACTCAGTCCTCTGGCCTGTACGCGTCCTGAAGCCAGAGGTCAGATCCCTGCTCCACCAGCAGGATCTACTGCAGAGAAACCTACAGGAGCTCCGCAGCAGTCTGGAGCTGATGGACAAACTTCAACACAAGATCCAGGAGGAGACGGAGCCTTTCCAAACCAGCATGGCCGTGCAGCTGGAGGAAGAGGGAGAGCACTTCGGCCTGACCCTGGACACTCGAGGCTTTTCCCCAGAGGAGCTGTCTGTCAGACAGGAGGGCAGGAAGCTGAGAGTCAGCGGGAAGACAGAGAAGAAGCAGGAGGACGGGAAAGGCTCCTACTCTTACAGACTCCAGGAGTTCAGACAGGAGATTGATCTGCCCCAAGGATCCAACCCTGAAGCCGTCACCTGCTGCCTGGCTCCAGACGGGAAGCTCCACATCCAGGCAGCCAAAGCTCCATGTGTTCAGGAGGCTGAGAGAGAGCTGACTATCAAGAGGAGCTCGGAGGAGGAGACACACACAGACGACAGCAGCACACAGGGCACACCTGGAAACATGGACTCACCTGCATGATGTTGTTGAACTTGTATAGATTAACTTTCAGTAAAATGATTGAATTATAATCATATAAGCTTTTGTATACATGAAAATGTTTAACAGATAGATTAAAAAGTTGATTCATATTCTCCACTTTCTTTTGTCTGAGTTGGTGACGAATAAACATCTCCAAACAATGAAAACAACACACCACCTTCAGTTATTATCAGTCATCACAGGGAGTGTTTATATGACCACTTGAACCTTGTGCACTCCTGACCTCTTGTGGCCAAAGCTTGTAGAACACTCTCCTTTAGCTGCTTTGCTCCTGGCCATTGTTCTATTGGTTCATGACAACTGTGATCTATAAACAGTTGAATGAAGTAAACTTTTAGGCCCAGATGTGTTTGCACTGCCGTTTGAACAACAAGAAACATTTATTTTGATGGAACATTGCCTAAGAGTTCAGGTTAGTGAGGGTTAACAAGCCATCCAAAATGATTTGAATACAAAAATGTCACTAACAAAGATCACACCAATAGAGATATAGATTCATGTTAGTTCACTGCATATGATGGATTGAGAGTCTGGATAGAGGGATAAGGGTCAAGGGATGTGGTATAAAGAGAGTTACGTACAGGATGTGGAATGAAGGGATGAGGTTTGGGGGGATGAGGGTCAAGGGATGAGGGATGAAAGTTTGAGGGTCATGGGATGAAGTGAGGGTCAAGAGGTGTGAGATAAAGAGATAAGGGTCATGGAATGTGGGATAAAGGGATGAGGGTTAAGGGTTGGGGGATGAAGGGATGAGGGTCAGGGGTATGGGATGAAGTGATGGAGGGATGGAGAAAAAGGTAGGGGGGTGTAGGGAGAAATGGGAGTCGTGTACAGGTGGGGGGTGGAGTGCGATGGCAGTCTAGTGCTGCCTGAAGATGGAAAGGCTGAGTGGAGGAGTTTGCGGGTAGAGCCTCCTGGTGGTTACAGAGAGAGATTACAGCAAAAAAAATAAAAAAGAAAGTTTTTTGGGGGGAGAGCTATGTGAGAACTGAGTCAGAGGGAAGTGGAACAAATCCACTGTGCTTAAATACTTTTAGTACAAAAACAGAATGCGACTAAGGAGTGGTCTTTGTTCCTGAACTTAGTCATAAAACATCATATAATCTGGAAAGGATCTTCAAAATGGATGCAGGACATATCAAGAGTAATAATATGACCATTAGGTACACTTGTGTCAGTGATACCAGTGACATTTCAGCTGTAGTTTGAATAACAGACTGTAAGTATTGGCTTATATTACATTAGTTTATATTAAACAGCTTAGTATTAAACAGTAACTATTAGCTGGCAAATGAAAGACTAATAACCAATAGATGGACTAGTAGTAGCAAGTACTTGTAATAACCAGGGTTGGGTGAATTAAAATCCTTTGTCCTGCTAAATGTAATATTATATTATTTTACAAAGGTGTAGGTTCAGTTTTAAGTTTGTTGGACACAGTCCCCCAGTCCCAAATGGATCCCTTACAGGCTCGTTGACTCAAGCCCTAAGCCCTTACAGACCTAGGACCAATTCCATTTCTTCCCCTTAGCCCTTGTCTTGGCCCTTTCCCTTGGTTTTGCGTGTTCACGTGAGGGTAAGTGGTGCCTCAATTCTCCGTCAGGTTAAGAGCCTGACAGAGAATTGGGGCACTGTAAGGGGTTAGGGCTCAACGAGTCTGTAAGGGATGCATTTGGGATTGGGGGACAGTGTGTATGTATGCTACATCAGCCTTAAAGGGAAATTTCGGTTTATTTCAACCTGTCTCCTATTGTACTAGCCTAGGCACAGCCGGGGCGCATAGTTGCGTCAGACCTGTTAAAATGTAAGTGAATGGGCAACCTTCAAGTGCAAAGTTCGTCCACTAAACAAGCTTTTTTTCCACAAAGACCGCCTCATATCGTTAGGATAAATGTCAGAGAACATATAGAAAACAACATGTAAACGTGTTGTCTTACCTTACCGGTGTGCTGCCATGTTTGTTTACCATTTAGCTCTGCTTTCCAAAGCACGGCCGAAATATCGCGAGAACAGGCAGCAACAGCTGCAAGGCAGAACCGGACAATAGCCTGAAAAGTTCATTCATTTATTTCATGAAAGATTTATAGAATAATGGCTGTCTTTTTGCCAGACTTTGACTTTGTGGAGGAGGAATTTGATTTTGCAGAGTTTGATGGCCGCCCTTATTTATTTGAGCCAGAATACACTGACGAAGAGCTTCGTGAAATTGAAGAACGGAGGAGGAGAGAGAGAGAGAGAGGCGCAACAGGTAGAGGACGAGAGAGGAGGAATGGCTGGTGCAAGGCTGTGTAGCTCTGGAGATTGGTGGTGTACCTGTGAATGCTGTGCCCCAGTGCCCACAGAAGAGGAATGCCTCTGTTGCAAGGAATGGGACCGGTTGCAGCCTTATTTTCAAGGTCTGGATGTGACCGAGGACGAGACACCTCCACCTGGAGTAGTATCCAGCTGGGCTTCATCTAGAGGCCGCAAGATATATTTCAGCCGCGCTGGTAAGGTAAGACAACACGTTTACATGTCGTTTTCTATATGTTCTCTGACATTTATCCTAACGATATGAGGCGGTCTTTGTGGAAAAAAAGCTTGTTTAGAGGACTAACTTTGCACTTGAAGGTTGCCCGTTCACTTACGTTTTAACAGGTCTGACGCTACTATGCGCCCCGGCTGTATCTAGGCTAATGGCTAACATGCTAACTATTATTTTTATGTCACTAGTCACTTGAAACAAATTTAGGACGATAGGAGACAGGTTGAAATAAACCAAAATTTCCCTTTAATCATGTGGCTTCCCATGCTGATCTGTTTTCTTCTTGCAGGAGCCTGGCTGGGTCGTCAGAGCACCTGGCTGCACCTGAGAGGTGGGAGTGGCAAAAGGCATAAAAGGGCTGTTTTCCGGGGCTGAGCTTTCAGTGTTTGGCCAGCCTCAACATCTCTTCATGGCCTCTGCACCGTTATATTTTCACTTATCTGTCATGCCTTAAACGCAGGGTTAGAAATTAGCACCAGCCACCAGCCAAATGCTGATGAAATATGCAAGTGGCTGCTAAATTTGCTTCACTCTCCAGTCAAAAACAAAGCAATGGTAGCAAGTGGCTGGTACATTTTGCCACTGTTACTGGTGGACAAAAATGTTTCCAATCCTGCTTACACTACTGACTCCCTCCATATCTCCTCTCCCCATCTTATTCTTCCTATAAATTAGATACATTGGATAAACTAATAATTAATCAAACTCCCTATTGTTTCAAACCTAAGCTGCTAAGTGTGATGAATGTGTTTTTTCAACACATGCTGTTGCTTGTCCTGCTTTGTCTAAAAGTTTGTGAAACTAGAACAGAATAAAGTGACACATGAAGCTGCTGCAAGGCCGAAACTTTAATGTGGCAAGAACATCCCAGCAGGCATGATTAAAAAAACAAATCCATAGTGTTGTGGGCTCACCTGTTCCCACTTCACCTCATCAGCACTGCAGCTGCCTGACCTCACCTGCTCACCTGCCTTTAATTTTCCCCAATCAGCTCACTTTTACACACAGCTCATTTCTGCATGTGTCCTGTTAAAGTTGCTGTGCTAACATTGTTGGTTTATTCCTCTGTTTTCCAGCCACCTGTAGCAATATCTGCATCCTCTGTGTACCTGTATCTGTTGATTTCTTTAATGAATTACTGAAAATCTTTTGCCTGGACTACATGCATGTGGGCCCTTCATCTGTTGCTTACACTGGAGCCGTGACACCTGGGGCACTTAACCTGTCATTTTATGTTTAAATCTCAAAGTAGTCAAATGTCCAACTTTTCTTGACTGAGGAAGGACACGTGAGTTTTTACTGAATTAGTAGAGGCTTAAATGCATATTTTTTTTCATAACCTGATAGACTTTTATTTGTGTGTCATAGTTAAATCTTGTTTTAATCTGATGAAGGCAACATGACAAGGTTTCTGGAATCTTTAAAGGTTACCAAGTTCAATTTAATACATTTTAAGAGCTGTTTTGGATGTGGAGGCAAAGCATTTATAATAACACAATGCTATTACAGAAAAAATACAGACTGGTTCCACCATTCATGGAGAAGGATGCTGAGAAGTACTTCCCTCATTTTGAGCGTGTTGCAAAAGTTTCTACGTGGCCTCAGCAGGCTTGGATGCTGCTGCTCCGAAGTGTGTTGGTAGGAAAGGCTGTGGAAGCCTGCTCTGTTTAGAGCTATCAAGAAAGTGAGGATTATGATACAGTTAGATATGCTATCCTCAAGGCTTATGAGATACTTCCTGAGGCTCAACGATTCAGAAGCATCAGTGAGCCTAACTTATGTGGAGTTTGCTAAAGCAGATGAGTTCATTTTGACTCATAAGATTAATTTCAATAAGTTCAGCCATGAGCCAAAACGGACAGCGCGCTTGCAGATGCACGTTCAAGGTCTTGAGTATCATTGATTCAACGGATTTACCTGCTTGTTTATCTGAAAGGTTGCCTGACATCAACCTGTTTATGGGTGGGGCTGTTATGTATTGGTATGCTTGACAATTTGACCAGATAGAGGAAGAAGAAAGGCAGGACACTCCCTCCTCCCCTCTCGCTACTTCCCCTCAGCTTCCCCTTGATGTAGAGATATTACCTGTTATGGTATTTATCATTTTAAAGATGATGGGTCATTTACAGCTATCTGTTGGGGGATATATGTAATGCGATGTGTCTGGTGTATGTATGATATGTGGTGTTGTCAGGTGTTGGGCATATGGACATGACCATGTATGGAGTCTGCTCACCCTGCTACTGACTGGATTCTATGCAGCTGCAGCTTTGTTAAAATCACCTGTGCAACAAACCTGATGAAGCCTTGGGCCAAACATGTTGTTTCAAACATTTCAAATGAAGACTGAATTAAAAGAGGAAGTATGTTAGCCCTCTTGTGTGCTGTGCATCTACTTAGTTACTATCAATTCTAAGACTCTGTTTTTAAATTCCAGTTCAATTAAAGAAACAGTGGAAGTTTATTTTTCTTGCCTTGTACTTACCAGGAATTTTCTTTGAGGTTTTCTGGTGGGACTTCTCTTTGTCACTACAGTACATCACATATTCACCTCATATAGTTTAAATTTGTAAGGAAAAATGAAAAGAGAACTGAGACAGAGTGGAGAGTGTAGCAGTATCCACTAGATGTCATGTTTAGGCCAGTAAACGGCTCTGATCATTGCTATGAGCACCTATTTAGGATCCTCTCTTTTAGCAGGTTCTGTATCATTTTTAAAGTAAGCAAAAAGTTTACCTCTGGTTTGATGACAAGCAACATCGTATATTCAGGGACTGATATTGAATGTATTTTCTGTTTTGGTGATACTACATGCAGGAAGGAATCGTGATTGTGATGATGAGAAAATACGCAATCTGCATATTTATAGTTTTTTTAACATTGAGTTAAAAATGCTTTTAATCCTCAGTATATAATAAAAATGATCATTTTTTTGTATCATCACTTGGGGAGCAGGTGTGCTACAGTTAATACAGATGTTTGAATTTCAAGTTTGCATGGAAATGTGTTAACTTGTCCATGTCTGACCTCTTTACGTCTCTTGAAATGCAGCACAAAGTACTTAACAATAAGGCTACAAGCACTGAGTGCTTCACGTGAAAATAGACACAGTGGACATAAAACAATGAAATCATAAAATCAAAGAGTTGTAAAACTATAAATCAAAAAAATCAAGTAAGATTTTAAAAGAGAGTTGCAGCAGTGTGAAGCGTAAATAGAAAGTTTCAGACCTGTATCAGGAAGTCAGACCTAGTTTAAGGCTCAAGTGAACAGATACGTTCACATTTTTAATATATTTAGCGAGCTAGCCTCCCTGATATCTACAGGTAGTGTGTGCCATAGTTTTGGGGCGTGAGTGACAAAGGCTTCATCCCCAGTCTTCTTCCGGCTGTTTCTGGGAACCTCCAGTAAACCAGCAGCAGATGATCCCAGTGTTCTTGAAAAGAAATAGTTAACAAGGGAGCTAGCAATGTAGCTTGGTCCCAGCCCATGTAGGGCTTTGTATACAAGGAGGAGGAGCTTAAAATCAATTCTAAATATAACAGGAAGTCAGTGCAGAGCACCTCAGACTGGCCCGATGTGCTCTCTCCTCTTGGTTCTGGTTCATAGCCGAGCTGCAGAGTTTTGAATGAGCTGAAGTCTCTCAGTGGTTTTTGGGTGGCCGGTAAGAAGTGTGTTACAGTAGTCGAGTCAGCTTGGAAAAAAAAAAAAAGGCATGATTGAATTTCTTGGCATCTTTTTCATTTAGAAATGGTCGTACATTAGCGATGTGTCTCAGGTGGAAAAATGATGTTCTGGTCACCTTGTTAATGTTGGACTTGGAGCTTAGATCTGAATCTAGGATCACACCCAAGACTTGTCATCAGGGAGTCAAATTCCCCAGATTATTAAGCAGCGCTGCTTAATTAAAAGTTAGACGAAGACAGCTTGTCGGCCCTGAAACAAAAAGAGAAGTGCGCACTTCTCTTTTTGTTTCAGGGCTGACAAGCTGTCTTCATCTAACTTTAACAGATTATTGTCCATTGATTTATTTATTGCCAAAAGACAGGTAGTAATGGAGTTCATGGCTGCAGCATCGATTAACTCAGCATAGATGTACAGCTGTGCGTCATCCGCGTAACGGTGGACCCAAACATTGTGTTCTCTAATGATGTCACAAGTGGCAGCATGTGCAGTGAGAGTAATAATGGACTGAGGCAGCTCCCTTGTGCAGCCCCAAAACAGAGGTTTCTCAGACACATGATCTCCAAGTCTTTAATGTATGTCTTTAACCAGTTTAACACACAGAAAGACAGTTGACTCAAACAATCTGGGAAGGAACAATGAATCTAGGTTTATGAGAATATTTAAATACAGCTCAACTCTCTTGAGGCCCAGCCACTTTTGATCACCAAGTAAAAAAAAATCTAAACAATATTAGCTGACACTGTACAATAACGCAGCATTAATGACCTCGCCCACTCATTTTCCCCCTTTTTCTCACTATGTTGTTTACAAGCTAATGTCAGCTATTACCACGGGTGCTTGGGTCTCTCCCTGGCTCCCGTCTGGCTGTCAGGGCTTTTCTGTCCCAAGAATAGATGGATTGTCCCATAAACGTGGCAGCACGGGGCGGAGGAGGGAGAGAAACTCCTTCAGGGAGTCACCCAGCTTTTGTTTTATTTTCTATTTGTGGAAAGTGCTGACAGAATGCTCATTCATGTGATCTTTAAATATCAGAGGGTGCCCTTTGATTTTCTTCATTCCTCCATGTCTCCAAGTTTGCCTTGGAATTCTTCATCCTCTGCTGTATCACCTCCTCTCTTCTCATGCCAGTGCTGCTTCCATCCTATCCTTGTATCGTCTCCTCTCCATCCTCTCCTCTCCCTCTGTGACAGTTAGCTTGGGCGTTGCCGTGACATCTCCTTTACTCACCGTCCTCTGCTTTCATCTCCTCACTTCTCCCGCAAGATGCTGAGTGCCGGCAACACATGGGAACATTTACTAACTTTTATTTCCTCTTTCCTCCAGGCCCATTTTCCTTCCATCCCATCCCATCCCATGCCCCCATCCTCCTATCATCCTTCTTTACCAAATTCAAACTCTTTCTTCAGCTCCCTCCCTTCCTCACATTCACATTTTCCCCTCCTAATCCTTCCACTCATTTCCCTGTCGTCTTAGACGCTTTAACTGACTCTTAATCAACAGGGTATGTTTGAAGCAGATAGCTTTTATTGCCATTACAAAAGCCCATGAGTCAGTCTCGTGTGTGTGTATACGTGTGTGAGCGTGGCTGTCTGCATCTGTTTATGTTGAAAGAGATCTCGTACAAAGGCAATACGGTGCCGTACCAAGTGAGAAAGTGTGTAGTGATTTGACAAATAAAATCAGCTTTGCACAATTTAAAGTTTTAGTTCGTCAAAGATTTAATATTTTCCTGAGGAGTTATGTAATCTTTCTAAATTTTAGTAAAGTCGTGTGTTCCGGGTGCATGTACAAAGGTTGGATTGTACCTAAACCTCTTGAAGCCAGTGCTTACCCATGTGATGACCAGCATCACACCTAATGAAACAGCCAGAATGGATGTGTTACAGACATCGTGAACAACAATAAAAATGTTGAAATATATACATGTTCTGAGAGTACCAGTGTTTATTGTATTGTGAGTTTTATTTTCAGGTTATTCATGATGGGGTGAACCACTCAGCTCCTGAAAACAGTTATATAAAGTTTTCTGTAGACTGTGAGGGAACTGTCTTTACTTTTTCTCTCATTTTCTTAATAAGAAGTAAAATGGGACAAAGTCAGACATCCTGGAGTTCACAATCACTGGGGAAATTTAAGCAAGTAAAAGACAGGATTTTAAAATTATGTAGAAGACAGATCATCAAATAATTCAATATAATGGTGTATGGTAGATACATTTTGCTATTATTTACATGTTCAAAAGACTGTTTTGAAATAATAAAAATATATTAAAAACAAAACATGGAACAAAAAACCTTTTCAAATGGGTATAATTTGGCAAATTTGAATTGTATATATGGAATTTACCAAGCAGGGGCGTGAGATTTATTATAACATTTATGGACGTGAGGGATCTTTCTAAAGTTTGAGAAAATTACCCTGATGACATCATGATGATCATGATGATGTCATCAGTTTTAACGTGGAGACTCCTGTGGAGACATCTGCCTGGCCGACTGGCGGTGTGGAGTTTGAACATGAACAAGATATGGGAGACTCTAATGAAAGACACCATCAAGTTGCATTATGGGACATTAAGGTTCCAGTGTTTTTGGAGCTTCACCCAGGGTACGTCCCAAGTCTCTTAATTTTATACTGCTAACTCCTAACTCCTTACTTGAACCGGAAGTCGTTCGAGGTCCGCCATCTTCAAGGCCGTCTCATGTCTCTTAATCAGCAATCCTCGCTCCTCGCTCCTAACTCCTGACTCCTTGCATGTTTTCCTAAGTGGGAGGGACTAAACAGTTAGGTAAGGTGACTAGGTAAGGTGGTTAGCAGTAATTTTAAGGGACTTGGGACGTACCCCCACACAAGGGTCTAAAAGTTGGGATAGTTCTGCTTCCTTTGCTTCTTCTCTGTAAAGTCCCTCAACTTGACAGAAGTGCAATTTTAAATGGCTGGAGTATCACTTGAATGTATACAGAGATTTACTTGCGCATCATTTACCGGCATGCGAGTGAATGAGAGATATAAAAACAAACCAACCAAACAAACAAAAGAAAAAATAGAAATGGTTTGCTAGAGCCAAAGATAAGACAGATGTTGGCCACCAACCTCTTTCGATGTTGATATGTGGTTGTATTTAGGCTGTGATACCAGGTGACCAAAATTCATTGTCAGGACAGCATCTAATGCCAGCGTCAGCTGATGTAGAATACTGACGACAAGTGACGTTGATATTTTGCTGGTTTTAAGTTGTGTTGATAAGTAACTAAAATCCAACATCTTCCAAACGTCTCATGTCTTGATATAGAATACTAACAGTTAGTCCTATGGTATAAAGAACAAAACCCAATGTCTGTAATATGTCAAAATGATAATGGGTACACAATGTGAAATTATAACATCATCAGACATTTAAAATATTATCAACGCATTTTCATTCCAACCAAAATTTAGCATCTGTCTGAGAAAAAGCGCTGCACCCGCTGTCTTTTTTCAGAGAGCTCCACCTTTTTTGTGCGGCTGCTCCGAGCACTTTAAGTTGAAAATCTCTCAACTTTTAAGAAGCTAGGCTATCGGTCTACTGTCACAACGAAAACAGCAGTGGCAGATTTTCATATTTTAATATACAGTAGATAAAGTGAAAATTGCAGTGCCACTGTATGAGACCTGTGTCTCAGTAACACTATCATGCATCAGCAATATAAAGCTTCTTTGTGTCATTTCTGACTCTCGTAACAAAATACTGTACACATAAAAAGAAAAGCTTTGGCGCTGTATAACGATGTGTTTATTCAGTGTCTGTGTAGCAGGTACATGACAAATTTCCCTCTGTTACTTATTGTGGGAATGTGCTATACGCAGCGAAAGGTCAAATATTTTTATAAATTGCACTCACAAAGAGCAGCTTCTGTAGCACCCGTGCACACCCCAGCGTGCACACACTCACACACGTTTCCTGTGTGACTTCGAGGGTCTCTGGTATTTGAACAGATGTGGTCAGATTGAGCGTGCCTCGATCCCCCCCTGACCTGAACGTGCACTTCCTGCTCCGAAAGCTAACACCCAAAGAGAACAATCGTAGTCTGTACCCTCTCAACACATGCACACACACACATACACACACACACTGTGCGCAAAGGGTCAGCGTGTAAGCCGTAAACACACATAAAAACACAGATACTCTTAGGAATGGACTTTGTAGACACACAACACACACACACTCACAAAGCAGTTAGTGTTTGTTGTCCTTAAATGAGGTGGAAGTGAGAGTGACGCAGTTTTCAAGGCATTCATCTCCACCTCATGTGTGTGTGCACGCCCAAATTTAATTACCAGTTCCACTGCTGTTATGTGTAACATTACACATTGATACAGGCTTCATGTTTTACCTTTTAAAATATATGCAAAATTATGACATTTCAGCACCCTACACATGATCTTTTTGCATGTTACATCAACTCAAATGTGGCAATAGGATCCAGTTCTACGCTGGGAGATGCGGAGCACTTTGAGAAAATAAAAGCTGAGATGGAGAGGTCAAAACCCGAGGAGAAAGACGGACCAGATAAAGAGAGAAAATATGAAACAGCAGTGAAGAAATACGAGAACTACATAAGAAAACAGAGAAAATGGGAAATGTGTGACATAAATTAAGATAAAATACACTGCGAAAGAGAAAGCAGGGCAAACAAATTTGAATTACGAGACGACAAATTAACCCAAAGAAAAATGAAAAATGAAAAATGAACTGGGTGAGCAGCAGAGAGACAGAAAAACTTAGAGATGAGGGAAGAAATCGACGAAGAGGTCATGGACTATAAGCTGAATTTGTGCCAGTGAAGCAGAATGGAAAACTGGAGCCAGTTTGGGGAAGTATTACAGGAGGAGAAGCAGATGAGCAACACACACACACACACACACAGAGGCACAGTACGCTTAAAATGACTATATGTTGTTTCATCCATCTGTATTTAAAATGTGATCTGAATAACTACACATAAGACATAAATACAAGAGTTCACATTTAAAAATAGCAAGAAACAGTAATATCCAATGTGGCTGCGCTGGCGAAAGGTTGGCAAGTTCGCAAAGGAAAACTTCACAACACAAGCAATAAAATGTGGGAGCGCACTGAAGTTCAAGTGAAACTCAAACACATAAATCAGCTGACTTTAAAAATCGATCAGATCGGGGCCTGAGGCAGAATATCAATAGTGTGGCCACAAACAGCCACCCAGGGGCCGTTTCTAGCCAAATGTTTTCTTTCACCTTGCAGCAGGGGGATCACCCTCGTGTCTGAGAGCTCTAACAAGGCCAGAAAAAGATTTACATCAGCTGTTCTCACGAGCGAGTGTCTTGTCCAAGAAAAATCTTTCTCACACACAGAAAGTGTTTCCAGCAGTAGCAACTGTGGTTTCTTTAAAGAAAGAGTAAGAGAAAAGAGCTGGGCACCAACAGTCTTTCCAACAAGGGAGAGAGACCAGTAGGCGCTTTCTAGCCACACTAGTGCCTTGATGGCGGTCAGTCGGTCAATCCACCACTTTGGTACGGCCTGAAATATCAACTGTTTGATGGTTTACCATTCAATTTGATACAGAAGGAGGTTCCCAGAGGATGGACACCATCAGTACAACCGGGTCTCACTTCGAAGTCATCAAAAACCAGCTTTGGTCAGAGACTTCCGGTGTCAGACACCAATGAAAAAAGTCATCTTTTCATGTCAGCATGATATACGTGGTTATTGTTTAATGGCAGCTGGAGGTGTCAAGGGGAGGCACAGCGGTACAACAACAAAAGTTAAGGCGGCAAAAAAGTTCAAGTGGAGTGGTGGATGGGTCCAACAACCACCGACTTTCACCTGGGAGGCTGGTATCGACTTTCCGTTTGAATGTAAAGCCAAGCACTCTTCTTTTTTCCTTAACCCAACCACGTGTGTGTTGGCAAAACCTAACCATGTCTGTTTGTTGTTGAAGGAAAAAATGGAAGTGTATTTTGTAAAAAGACAATGCATGTGACAGGCAGAACTTGACATGCCAACCCCGAACGTGAACAACCAACGCACCCAGGGTACCATGCATGACATGTGTCGACGTGAAAAGTCCATGACCACACATCGATATGTGACAAGACTGGAGTGAGAATGTATTGACTTTAATTTGTCCAATTGGGATACCAGGGACATTCATTCATTTATTCAGGCATTCATTCATATTCCGTAACTGCTTATCCTGTTGGGGGTTGTGGGGGGCTGGAGCCTATCCCAGCTGACATTGGGCGAGAGGTAGGGTACACCCTGGACAGGTCTCCAGACTATCACAGAGCTGACACATAGAGACAGACAACCATTCACACTCACATTCACACCTACAGACAATTTAGAGTCACCAATTAACCTGCATGTCTTTGGACTGTGGGAGGAAGCCGGAGTACCCTGGGACAACATGCAAACTCCACACAGAAAGGCTCCCCCACCCCGGGGTTTGAATCCCTCCAACTCCAGATTCGAACCAGTAACCCTCTTGCTGTGAGGTGACAATGCTAACCACTGCAACAGAATCCCATTTAAACAAAACAAACAAACAAAAATCAACCAGATTTACCCAAAGAAACACGGGCACAGTATGCAGTCAATCTCTTGTACTCACACTAGATGTGCATTAATCCACTGCTGAAGATAGTCCCCAACCCCAAAAATACATTACTAACTCGTGTGTGAGTAATATTGGCCACACAGTTTTAGAAATTTAGGTGGCCCATTTTTAAAAACGTACACCTTCTGAAGTAACATGGCCTTAGGGCTGAGTGCCACAGACAGGGTAAGGAGGCCTGAAATGTTGGTCTTGGTCATTTCGTGAGCAATAAGAAAAAGAGAGGCCATCACCCCGTCCTTGAATATGCATACCTAAAGTAGCCCTCCATCTGGCACCCTGGACTAGCATGTGAATAGCCTATGTGTATCTGCACTCCCCTAGTTGGTCTTCACCAGATGAGCAGCTGTTGGGCTTTTATGGAAAAATGTCCCCACGTTCTCAGCCCTCCCCAGGAGGCAGGATACCTGGTTGAGTGAGACTGCCTTCCTGGCTGAGAGCATACGCAAATCATCCAGACCTGTGGCTCCAGTCCAGGTACTGGATGGGTCTCCACGGTCTCCATTCTGGCACTGCATTCATCACTCTGTTGGCACACACTATTGAGCTTGCCTGGTGCCAAAATGTAGCGGGCAGTCACATATAGCTTTCAGTTGCCCTGGAGGTCTAACCACTTGTTGGTCGATTTGTTTTCAGCTCTGCCATGTTATTATTCATAAATCTGAGGAATTACTCATGTCAGCATGGGAGGAAAGCTCCAGGCTTGGTTGTTATTTGTGTCTTTTAGCTGCCATCGAGAGAACTTGCAGACTGCACAGCAAGTTATTGCCCTTCAGCTCTCCTTCTTACACTGACCAGGCATATACCTGTGTGATGTCATCTTTGATTCTATGGATGCTTAATGTCACGTTAAAAACCATGTCTTAGTCTCTGTTTTCCAGATAGCTGTCACTCATATTTTTATAGTGTCCAATATTAGTTTGGCTAGAAATAATGAATTCAGCAACTATGGATGATATAGTAACGAACGTACCATGTTTGATGTATTGATTCTATCATATGTCACAGTTACACCATTTTGTATTATTAACTGTAAATAACACTGGGTCATAGCAACCACGAAGCAGACTTAGAGCCCTTTTATCATCAGTATTTATAACATGAAAGTTTAGACCGAAATCAAATGAATCCCTGCAAACTAGCAAATTTGTGCCATTGACCATTGGCATCCATGTTGGCAGTGTTTCCCTTTGAGGGAATGAAGATCAGAGATCCTTTTCAGTAATTGGAAGACTGGCATTTCAATCCCCGGCTCCTCCAGTCTGCATGTCAAAGTATCCTTGGGCAAGATACTGAACTCCAAATTGCTCCCGATGGCTGTTCCATCGGTGTATGAGTGGTAACTGAGTAGCAAGTGGCACCTCAGCTTCAGCCACCACTGTGTGACTGTGTGTGTAAATGTGACATGTAGTGTAAAAGCACTCTAAGTGGTTGGAAGACTAGAGAAGTGCAGTTCATTTACCAAATACCACCACTTTGTCAGTGATCTTGTCACATACCAACACACAGAGGCACTGTTTGCGACAGCATTATATGCAGTTGTTGAAACAAGGGCACCTTTCATGGCGTTACGGAATACACTGGCTGGTGGCGGATTGTAACGCTGCCGGCCACTGCCTGAGAAAGTCCTTATAGCGTGGGCAGAAGTGATGGTAGATGGGTCAAACAGACACCAGACTTTCACCCAGGAGGAGGAGTTTGTTCCCCTGTGAAACCAAAAGTCAATTTTAATAACAAAGTAATGTGTTGTGTATGTGAAGCATGCCACATCAGTTGATTCTAAACCTAACCATGTGCTTTTGTTGCCTAAACTTAAGGAAATCAATGTAAAATTAGATGTTTTAGCTACGTTGACAGTATATTTTGAAAAGATACAACGCATGTGATAAGCGTGAATTGACACATCATCCCAGAACATCCAAAACTGATGCATAAGGGTACCTAGTTCATCATATTTTGATGTTTAGGTCCACAGATGAAGCAGCAGTTTTTGACAAGTTTGGATGAGAACGGGTTGTACTACTCCTTTTTATAGGCCTATAAGAGATGTTCCTATCTGTCTGTCCATGAAAGATAGCTACTGCAAGGTTTTGAAATTGTTCATAAATAAGCCGTTCTGTAGACATTCATAACAGCTGGTCTGTCAGGTGATACATCTGTGTGCTACGTCATTAGTAACTGACATCGCTTATACTGTAGGCTTAAGCAACTTCAGACTGATCCTATGGGACCAAGAATTTCTTATTTTTGCAGGTTTGTCTCTTCCTCGCCTCCACTAACATCTCCTGTGGGCACGACTAACGGCTGGGCTCCACCGGGCATGTCAGCGGCACGACAACCCCGTCTGTCGCACGACAACTCTCTATTTTACGCAGCTCTTCTATTTTTGTCGCGCTACGCTCCCCTATGCGACCCTCCAGCAGATAAAAACTACATGAAATAGTGTGCTAAACGAGCACAATGTGTTTTTAAATGAATAAACCATTATCAGAGGTGATATGTGATGATTTTTTTTTCATGCATTTACCCATGTTTATCCGTGATCCTACCATTTAAACTCTGTATTTTAATACAGTTGAAACTGTTTATTGTATTCTATGTAACCCTGCATAAAAAAAATAAAATAAAAAAGTCAATAGGCCTATGCAGGCAATGAAGCCGATCCGAGGGGTGTAAAAGTACTGATGCGATGTGTGTGGAGTTTGCTACCTGCTTGTTGCTGGGTAGGAACGGAGTGGGTGGTTCCTACCTGCTTGTTGTTGGGGGTAGGGTCAAGCACACGGACATCTTCAGTGGAGCTGACAAAATGGACGAGGAGAAACTGATTCTCGAAGTTGAAAAACACCCCGAGTTTTATGATACCTCCAACAAATGTTAGAAGGACAACCTCAAAAAGGATGCAATATGGAGAGAGATAGGTTCTGTAATGGGAGCAACAGGTGAGTATTTGTTTTTTTATCATTGTGTAATATTTTTTTCAATCAAACCTTCAAAGAGATATCTAGAAGATGAATGTAATAACTTAGGTGGAAAATGCTTTAACTTACCCATTTCATGCAGCCTACATGCAGCCTCTCGGCTCAGCAAACGGTAAACAACCCCGCTGGCTTCTCTACGTGTCTCTTCTGTACGCCGTCAGTGGAGCCCAAATGAATACGCTGCAACGCTACGCTGACGTCACGCGTGACGAGGAAAGAAGGCAAGTGAGGGAAGCAAGTGTGCATGGTTCGCAATCAGTCTTGAGACAATCAAATTACAGTACCTAAAAATACAGTCCAAATTTATTTTGCAGTTGGCACCTGCTTAGCATATCTTGCTAACTGGCAGTTAGCAGGCTATCAAGCTTGGCAGGATATTCCCGTCTTGAGTCAGCAATTGTCTAGTTAGCTTATTACCAGTTAGCTTACCAGCCACAGAAGAAAAATAGTAGTCACTATAGATGATGAATTTGTTCATTAATGTATATGACAAAATTGAAGTGAGATGTCTCTGTTGTGAAAACCAGTCTCAGACGGATTGCGCTGACAAACTTTGTTCCCCAGCCACTGTAGTAAAGTCAGAAAAACCACTATAAAACCAAGCAGCGTACAGCAGAGTTGACACAGACTGCTATGTTAATGACATTAACAGAGTGCAAAAGAAAACCTGGTTTACACAGACAATGCCCGTGTGTGTGTGTTTGCGTGCACGAGGGCCTGTGAAAGACAGACCATCATGACATCACTGTTTCCACAGGAAATCATGTTTCCAAAACCCTGGTTTTCCACTCTGCAGCCTACCTCATACACAACTCACTCCTCTCTGTCTCAGTGTCTCCACGTCTCTCTCTGTCCCACACATGATACTGCGTAGTGGCAGCAGTGAACTAAATCAGTTTAATTATGTCTTCCAGTGTTGCTGTTCCCACCAGCAGAAAGGGTGAAGTCATATCATACACGGCTGATGATTCAACGGAAAGCGGATATTATAAGTTGGGTCGTATTTTCATTATTTTGGCCACCGTTGCAAATGGTTACGATAAAATTGTACTCACCAAAGAAAATGCTGACATCTGGGAAATCAGAGACAACCGTGAGCATTACAGAGAGGACTGTGATAATATTACCTCAGATACAAAAAGAATCATCATGTATGACACTGTAGTTTCAGGATTTAATCATCAGCTCGCAGAAAAAGAGCAAGGAGTAAAGAGGAGAAAAGGAAAGGAAGTGTAGAGTAACTGATGATGACGATAATGATAAACACAGATTGTAGAGTGAGACACATGCAGCACAGAGATCAAAACACCTATAGGAAAACGCACACCTGCACCCTCTCCTCATCTATCCTCTGCTTATTTGCACACTCTCACACACACACACACACTCACACACACAAGCCTCACGCTGCAGGCACAGCCAGACGTGCAATCACTCCACGGCCATATGAGATATTGTGCAAACATTCAGCTCCAGTCAGCTGCAGTTGAAAAAACCCAGATCTCTGTGATGTGTGTGCAAAGTTGAAACGTGAAATCAAAGCGGAGTTTAGCCAGTCCTGCAATCACAGCAGCGTGTAATGGGTGGTTAGTGTATCACAGCCGTACTTGGGTGATATCTGGTTACTGCGCTGCGCTGGTGATTCATACAGAAGGAGCGCTTTTTTTGTGACACAAAGGTCTGTGGGCGAGGAGAGGGCAGGTGGCGGCAGAAAATGAAAGGGAGGAGAGGAAAGGAGGGGAGACAGTGGTTGCTTTCCGTTTGGTTAATTGTGCTTCCTCCCATCCTTGCTCCACTGTCCCCAAGCTCCTGACCCAGAATTTGATCAGGATTTGCTGTCATCAAGGATCTTCAGGGGCCGGCTGCACAAAGCACCTTAAGTTTGCTCCTTAAGTATAAAACTTCAGATTTAGTTTTGCCTTAGCTGTGGAAATGACTTTAGGGTGTTGCACAGAATCTCTTAAAATGTTTCCTTAGTTACGGAAGAACGTGGGAGGAAACTGCAGCATTTGGATGAGAACTACCATGATGCTCAGCAGACAGGTGAGGGCGTTTGAAACCCGGTAAATGATGTGGCACACTGTTGACTTGTGTGCTTAAAATACCTTAAGCCATTAACTGATTGGAAAGATCCCGTTGCATAAAGCCGCAGAGCAATCAATAATTGTAACGGGGCTGGAAAAGTGCAGTTTCGGAAAGTTGAGTGATCAAATTTAAAGTGCAAAATGAATTGCTCATCATTAAGGGTTCCATTGTTCCTCAATGATCACCATAAATTCAGTCATGTTTCCATAAAGATGCAGTCACAGGTACCTTGTGTTTATTTCTCCTTGCTTTGGTTGCTAAGGTCCTCTGTGCAATGATTTAATGAACTTAAAGGGCACAGAGCACAGAGAAGCAGTCAGAGCTACAGGCTACAGTGAAGCTAAAAACAGTTCATATGATGTTTTTCGAAACAACTTTTTATGTCGGGGCTGCAGCACACTTGGATCACTATGGATGAGCAGTATGGAGATACTTTGTGGATTCAATTTTGTGTTCTTGGATGTTAGTCTGGGGCGCTGTATGCCATTAGGTGTGCTGGCCGCTCCCCCCGCCGATCTCCGCAAGGGATGTGAGGACTCTAAAACTTTACCAGGGCCTCCATCGGCATATGGGTGAGTAGATAATGGCTGAATTTTCATTTTTGGGTGCACTATACCTTTAAAGCAATTCCTTAAGTATAAGACAGAGATAAGGAGAAACACTTATGGAAACTTTAAGGAGAAGACATAGGATGTTTTGTGCAACCGTTTTTATCTGAAGGAAACCTAACTCCGCATATAAAGGAAAACTGTCACTTAAGGAGCTTTGTGCAACCGGCCCCTGATCCTTAAGTCAGAGAAGATGAGAGTGAGGACAGAAGACATTGGAGCAAGAAACCACAGATGCATCCTATGAAGAAGTTTTTTAACAGACAGTAACACCCAGATGTGTTTCATGATTGGTCAGCTGATCTAATGGGACAGTAAAAGGAAAGGCTTAGCTGCTGAGGAAAATGTGGTCCGATACTGTATTTCTTCTATACAGCCGCAGAGTTGCAGATTTTTAGTCCTATGACATCATCCTGAGCCTGAAATGGACACACTTACTGTACTTATAGCCCCACCGACAAATTATA
This sequence comes from Epinephelus lanceolatus, assembly GCF_041903045.1. Classification (NCBI taxonomy): domain Eukaryota; kingdom Metazoa; phylum Chordata; class Actinopteri; order Perciformes; family Serranidae; genus Epinephelus; species Epinephelus lanceolatus. Next base: position 33,268,861 of record NC_135752.1, read on the forward strand.
TGTTTTATTTAGAGCAGTTATAGTAGCTTTATCTATAGATTTTAGTCATCAGACACATCCGTATTGGATCAGTCTGCAGGCCAAGTGCAGACTTTGTGGTTACTTTGGGGCCCATAGAGAGAGTGGGCCCTCCAGCAATGTGTTGGGTGGAGAATGGGCCCTTGAGAGAGATTGTCACCTTAAAATATGAACTCTCATTAAATTAAATTTGCTATATATGCCCTTGAAAAAGGGGAAACCCATCATCCATCTTGTTTTGTTAAATAGTCAGCATCTATAACAAAATTACATGCTATTGTACATAAACTAAAAAATAAACTATCACAATTATTGAATAAATAATTTCTTTTTTTCTTTGGTAGGATTTTGTCACACACAAAAATGAAATCATGATTGCTTTGAAATGTATCTTAATGTTGTCTAACGTCATGTGATCATGTGACAAGATGATATGCGCACAATAGCGTTCACTGGGGCCCATCATAACTACATTACACCACTGCGTCAGGCATCACTGATACTTATACTTACCTAATTATGTTCCACACTTACTGCACTAGTGTCGTCTCTCTGTTAGGAGGAGCTGGGACAAAAGGGAGCGACACAAGTGAAGGAAACAAGGAGCCATGTCAGCCAAATGGAAAGCACCCAGGGTACAGGAGATAAGCAGAGAGATTCAGTGTCCAGTGAGCTCACATCTCATACTGGTACACATTACATTCTGAATGACTGTATGTGTTAAAACTGCCGGAGCAGCTCTTTTCCTCTTCACTGTAATGACACAGGAAGAAGTTCCAGTGGTTTACTTAAGTGTTGTTGCCGTAACAACCCAAAATATTTCACCACTAATATCTGTCTTCTCACAGAAAATGCCGACCGTGTGTTTCTTCTGTGTATATTTCAGATGATCAGAAAATTTCTTGCAAGGCAGCAATCTTTAACCAGATTATATAACCTGACGGAGATCTCACTGACAGATAATAGACATGTAGGAGAGGGAGAGGCGAGCTCAGAGACAGGGAGAGGAAAACAGTCCGAGATGACTTTGACAGAAGGGAACACGCTGTGTTTTCCCCCTGACCTCAGATTGAACCAGCGACGAAGGCGATGATGGCCTGAGCGCCAAAACATTGCACATGACTATCACTTTACTTCTGCATTGAAACATTGATTGTGGGTACTAAAATACGATCCTTAGAAAATGAACAGACAGCTGAACTTGTCTTTTTTTTTAACATCAGCATCAACAAATTTCTGTTCTCATTTCCTTAATGTGCATGACAACAGTTTCACACAAAGGGATGGAGAGGATTACTCACCAGGTTTTGATGTGCAGCGAGGATCAGTGTCAGCGCGATGGAGTGGTTGTAGTGAGGCGATGTTTTTACTCCGTCTTCCTCCCTCATCAGTTCCTCTGTGTTTGCCTTGGCCAAGATAAATGTTTTTTTAGAGTCACTTAGACTGACTCAGCGTTCTTCCTGTGTGTATAAGTCTGTGCGTACACATGCATCTCTATCCCAGACCTCTCTGTCAATTGCTTTCATTTTTATTTACCTTCTTTTCACTTTTAGAACTCCTCCGTATTCCCCTTGTTTCCTGTGCAATAACTTGCAGCAACTTTTCACAAGGCGTACTGAACATTCCAGACTTCAGACCATTGTGTGCACAGATTTACATGTAAGAGCTTTGTAATGGTAAATAGTCACACAGTGATATCATTCATAAAAGACAACAATACACTTCTGAAAGAAAACACAATCCTGGAAGAGCTTGAGTGAATACAAAGACCGCTCTATAAATACACACACACACACACACACACACACACACACACACTTTCCAACAGACGTGTACATGCAGCACACACACAGCTAGACACAACCAGTCACAATCCAAACAAACAGACGCACATGCAGAAACTAAGACAGGGCTGTAAACAAGGCTTTTGCTCTGTAAATAATTACATACATAAATCTATTATTGTAGCCACCAAGAATTGTTTGGGTCAAACATTTTTCCTAAACACTGAGCCTTGCTGACCTACAAACACTTTACTTTTAATTAAACAAACTTGTGTGATACTGAGGCTGAGGAGTTCAGAAGTTTTTTTCAGATGTTCATGTGTAACTGAATAGCAACTTTCAATTCCTGGTTCAACACCATTGAACAAATTAAATTAAAAAAGAACAATGACCTCAGATCTTCCACAGCTTTTCTTAGGGTACGACACCATAAACTACAATAACCACTGAATGTTTAAAAGTTGTTCTTCATTTTTAATAGGCCCTGTGTCCCAACACTAACAGTGTGGATTTTTTTCATGCCATGTTACCTTACTTAGTTGTTCTTGCATGCCTCCACAGAAAATTGTGAACATTTTGATTTAAATGATTGATTGGGAACATGTTTAACACCTGCAAAGCTATATGAAAACATTAGTTTAAGAACATTCACATAACTTATGCAGTATAATCTTAGGGTGCTCTCAGACCTAGAGTTGTCTTGCTTTGGTCTGAATCAGGGACTCATTTTGTTCCAAAGTTGTATAATTACCTAGAGTTGGTTCGTGTTCAAACGGTAGCATTTACAAGCGGACCAGATTAAATGCCTTGTGTGAGAAAGCTGCTCTTGATTGGTCAGAATTTCCATGTGGGAAAAATCCAGGAAGTAAAGCAAACGTTGAAGAAGAGTACACTTGCAAGATAAATGTGACACTTTCTAATGTCACAATGGAGGGACAACTACGCAGGTTGATTTTAGCGCTGCTCATCGTGGACTATATTGCTGTCATTGTTCATTTTAGTCAAACCATACAGTTTAAAAACGAGGCGCGGCTCCAACTAGAAAACAATGTTTTGATGCATTGGATGTGCTGAATGTGCATATTAAGGCAGTACAGGAGGAGGTGCACATTAATAATCCTCCAGGACTGTAACATGCTCATGTTTAACCCAAACAATGTGTCATGTGACTGCAGTTGGTTCACATCCAGGTCGGAACACGTTCTCACCACAAACGAACCACACCAGAGTTCGTTTGTAACCGGACTGAGACCACCTCTTCAAGAAAGTCTTGGTCCAGTTGTTTTGGTGCAAACCTGAGTGTGATTGCTGTGTTCACACCTGCCCAAATGAACCACACTGAGGGGGCAAACGAACTTGAGTTTGATTGAACCAAACTAAACAGGGCAGGTGTGAAAGCACACTAAGTCTCACTAATTCAGTTGTAGGCGTAGTACGTCCCAAACACATGTATTTTCTCTAAAAAAAAAAGAAAAAAAAAGTCTCTCATGGACTCTGGCTTTAAAGAGAGCATATAAGTTTAACTTTCAGTTCAGTTTCTATTTGTAAAGTTTTAGCAAGTGTTTGGGAAGCACTGAGCATAAAACTGGAAAAATGAGACTTGGATTATGCTGCATGAGGTGCATGAGAGTTTGTAAATGAATGAATGTAGTTTTGCTGTTGTTAAAGTGGTCCCCACTCAGTAACTCAGTATTCCCCACTCAGTAACTCAGTATGTATGGTTTTCTGTGGAGGCATGTGAGAAAAACAAAGTTCTCTTTATGACTTCAAGGCAACACAGCATGACTAACTGATTAACAAACGGTCATTTTGTAGGTGAAGTATTCCTTTAATTTCACACCAATGTCTCAGTTTATTCAATACATTATCAGTCAGGTTATATAAGTAACACAAGCTTGTTTAATGTGTTTTATCTGTTGAAAGGAGTTCATCATGTGAGTGATTCAGATCACCTGCTCAATCAGGGATAGTGAAAACAGGTTTGCCTCATTATGTCCTCTCAGCAGTGAGGGACTGGGCCGTGTTAAGATGGAGGAAGATAGGGAAGATATTTCTGCAGTAAATTATATTCTATTAGATTGAGTGCACTCATTGGTCTGCATAGGTTCCCATAGGTAAATGTGACGTCAATTATAACACAAAAATCTTACATTAATGTTTTGAAAATTATTTAGCTTGATGATGACACTTGTTCTCTGTTTGGTTCACCCCTGTACTTACCTGGACAAATGGTAGCTTCCAGCTCCATGGGGCTGAGAAGATAAAATGCCATTCACAAAAGGTGGCTGCTTGCTAAGAGGCTGCAGCTTTGATTAGATGCTCTTTCTGCTTTGGCTTAATTAGGTCCACTTTTTTCTTTCTTTCTTTCCTTGGCAGGAACAGAGCATATTGAGAACATTTCTGAAAACATGTTGAGTTAGACAGAAAGGCTAACTTTCAGTGCTTTTGCCCTAAGCAGACACAAACATCAAGAACAAAAGCACTGAAAATACAATCAATGATAAAAGTGGTGAAGACATAGTCATGATCAGAGTCTGCACTACAGAGACAAAAAAAGACAGCTCTTATGATATGCATAAGAACCTAAGCAAAAAGAGTGTGATTTCTAATAAACCATGCTCTCAGTGGAGCAGGAATGGTAGCTGACACAGTTCCTTCCATATGTTGTCGTAAATGGTTCCAATCTTGGAAGACTGACAGAAAAAACAAATGAATCAAACAACTTTGTCTTTTTGGAATAAGACAATCTCCTCTGGTTGTTGCTCCAGCAGTTCATCTGGTTTTTAATGCGATACGAGTACGGGGTGTTGGAGGAGCCATACTGTGTGATACCTTGAAAGCAAGACATAGTCTGCTGTATTCAACCATATTTTCTCAGCTTAGAGAGTTGTGCTTTTTAAAAATACCGCATCAATGCTGTCCTTGTGACTTCTTATAGGATTTTTATTGTTTGTTTGCACAGGAATTCTATTGGCTTTAACATGATTTCATTTACGAGCACCCAAGTTATCGGACAGCATGTAATGTGTGGGAGAACCATAGTATGCATGAACATAGAGCTGCAGGGATGTTTTGTAGGCAAATAAAATGTGATGCGGTTCGGCGCAGAGCTATGCGCTCTTGTCTGGGACTGCATAGAATGGCTCCTAAACTTTCAGTATGTGGTGACATGGGTTGGGTGCTTTGTGAAGCATGGCATAATGGTGACATGTTACGTCTATGGAACAGATTAGTCCACATGCCCGATAGCAGACTTACTAAACAACTTTACTGTTTGGATTTATCAAATAATTACACCTGGACAAGGGAGCTTGCAAAAATATTTGCAAGATAATCTATTTCTAAAGATTTACTCAAGACCAGCGCTACCAGAGTTAATTTAAACAATATCATTTGAAAATTGTAGACACAAATCTTCAGAAGAAATTTAGCATGAACCAACAGTCAGGACATATAGTCTAATGAAGCATATGTACCATTGGACCACTATGTCACCCTTAACCTGACCAGAGTTCAGAGGTTTGTCTGTGCCCAGTTGAGATGTGGGAATGGACACTCTCTCCAGAGGAGAATAGAAAATGTCACCTGTGAAAATGAAATACACTTTTTGATCTTCTGTCCATTTTATCACAAACTCTGATATAAGCTTTTTCTTAAACCGCCTCTAGAATGTCCTGATTTGTTTTCCATGTCTGATTCATGTAGACTTGAGTTTCTGCTTACAGACAAAGTGTTTCAGTTTGCTCAGTTTGTGTCAAATGCTTACCAGTTGTGTGTGAGGGCACTTTATGTTCGACATTTGAAAGATATGGTTTGTAGAAAAAGATTTCTGCACACTTACGTCCATTCAGTGTTTCACTTTACTGCTGAGCTTTCGTCTATTTGACCTCCATCAGAGCATACGTTAGGCAACAACAGACAGGCTGGTAAAAGTAACCAATCTCAGTTTATTCACTGGCTGTATGCAATACACCTGTGTGTGTGTGTGTGTGTGTGTGTGTGTGTGTGTGTGTGTGTGTGTGTGTGTGTGTGTGTGTGTGTGCAACCCAGGTGGTAGAAGCTTGTCTTGTCATACAGTGCCACAAAGGGTCCACGTCATTGGTCCGACATCCCATTAGTCCGACAGTCCGCGGTTCCGGCTCTGGGTCAGCTGGGAAAGGCTTGAGGCGGAGCAGGCTCATGGCTTATGTGTTTGTCACTTTCTTTTTCATTTTAACCCACACCATGATCTTTTCCTGACCCTAACCAAGTGGTTTTTGTGCCTAAACCTAACCAGACCTTAACCACAGGGCATCATGATGATTTCGGAACGGACTTCGGAACAATGGGTTTAATATGGTCAGAACAATGGGCTGTCGGACCAATGGGCAGTTCCTGCCACAAAAAGGGTGGAACACGAATCCTTTGTTTTAACAGTCACTATGTCACATTCCACGATTGTGGAGTCATAAAATCGTGCTGTGACTTGGCCGACAGACATGACAGACTACACAATGGTACACACCAATTATCCTCGGTTGTCTTTCACGATGTGTGTGATGTCATCGGGTTATTTTTGTCCTATTTGTATTACTTACTATTATTTCAGTCACTGTGTCTGTTCATGTGTCAACCGAAATGTTGTTGTAGTAGCGTAACAAAGTGCCACCAGATAGTAGGAGCTGCATTTAAAGTACCATATGCAAACATACAAGTCACTGAATCTTCCATAACAAGTTCCTGCAAATGTTTAACAATAAAAACCTATTTAGAAAATGTAGGTATTCTCTCAACCACGGGCTTTCAATTTGAAAGAGATACAGGAAGTGTTGAGTGTGAAATGACGGCGCGATGCATTAACTTTATCAAGGCAAACGGGAGCGAATAAAAAGTAGCGATATAAAAATACAGAGGGAATAATAATAATAATAATGGCCGGTTTATAACCACATGCTTTTGTTGTTGAGGGAGAAGAAACATCAATTTGCTGTGCTGTACCGACGTAGTGTGTTTATTTTGAAAGAGACTGTATGTAAATGGTAAATTTCCTGTGAAAACAGAAGTGTATTTTGAAAGAAGACAATGCATGTAACAGGCAGAACTTGAAACAGCGTACCAGAACTAACACACCCAGGATAGCTTGCATGTCATATCTGGACGTGGAAAGTCCATGACCAAATGTTGATATTTGACAAGGTCAAAGAAAAAATGTGTTGTGACTGACCTGCTTTTTTAACATCTCTTTTAAAGTTTTCTGCTGCCAACATCATCTGCCTTTCATGTCGGATGCCTGTGCTTTAACATGAAATGACCTTTGCTGAGGGTTATCAAAGCTTAGGTTATCAGAGCTTGAATATCTTAACCTCTGCTGCTTTGATTTTGGCCTTTCTGGGTTTTCTTGTTGGTTTCTCACAAGTTCCCCAACTTCCTAGAAGTATAATCCCAAATTGCTGGACGAGCCTCCAAAAAATTGGTTGAAAAAATATACTGAGGGTTTAAGAACACTGATTTGAAACAGTACTTGTCGTGCAGAACAAGATACCTGACAGATGAATACAGACAGCCCAATATAACAACACTGCAATAATCTAAACTGAAGTTATAAACTGTGTTTCAGTTGACGACCACAAAGACATGACATCACAGTAGAGGAACATGGTGGGTGACATGCCAAGTCTAGATAATTCATTTCCAATGAACAATCTGTTAGTGTTGCATAAATCTTAGCTGCATTCCATTGCCATGACATTTTCTGTGTTGTATTTTCACTTAAGTATTGAGAATACATGGTGTGACCTCAGACTAATGCAATTTAGCAAGCCCTGTGTTAAAAAGGTTCATGATTTCATTTCAGTAAATTATTGATACAACAAAAATATATCTACCAATATAGCATCAACAACCATTTTATCAGTTCGGTATGTTTAAGGAAACTTCTTGAGAGTAGGGTGTCTTTTAGTGTAAAATCCTATGAGTTCTGTTATAATTTTTTTCATGTTTGCAGTCATGGAAACCTTTATAACTAGAGGGGTTTTTCCATTGTGCGGGGGTTAGTCGAGGAGGGCCATGCTGTAAACACCCGTGAGCAGTTGAGCTGCGCTGGCACAGTGCAATTTTTTCCCTTACACCGCACAGCAAGGTGAAGCTGTTTACCTTGATGAGGAGTCAGAGGTGTGCTTGCTGCAAACCACAGACAGAGCCTTTCACCTGCAGCCCTTTTCAGTTCACTGTGGCTGTTACTGTTTGTATGGTTCATCCCTGTGTCATCAAAACAGACCCGCTGATCAAATATAGCAGGATGTATCCGTATCGGGGGCAGAGCAAGACGCTGTAAACATCTAGGGCTGAGCTCAAATCAAGAGAGGTCCGAAGGCATGGTCTCCTGTGAAGATTTTTGTCCCATTTACGGCAGCTGTATACATTTTCTTGAGCTAACAGAGACCCTACAAATCTGTACATAATTTGAGAAAACCATGACAGTTACAAAGGGAAAAAATCATGCTCTTAAGCCTACATTGTATTTTGTAGCCAATTATTTTGTCTTCATCATTCTGAACCCATAACACAACAAATGTTGAGGATGACTAATTTTCACTCCTGCTACAAAAATCAGCCCCAAATTGTCTAATATTCCTACATCTATCCCATCCATTTTCAACTGCTTATCCGAAGCCGGGTCACAGGGGCTGTAGGCTGAGCAAAGTATTCCAGATGCCCCTCTACCCAGCAACGCTTTCCAGCTCCTCCTGAGGGACCCCAAGGCGTTCCAAGGCCAGATGAGATATGTAATCCCTCCAGCCTGTTCTGGGTCCACCCCATGGCCTCTGGCCACTGGGATGTGCCCAGGACACCTCTAATGAGAGGCACCCAGAAGGCATCCTGATCAGATGCCCGCACCACCTCAACTGACCCCTTTCGATGAGAAGGAGCAGCAGCTCTTCTCCAGACATCTGAGCTCCTTACCCTATCTCTAAGGCTGAGCCCAGCCACCCCACGGAGGAAACTCATTTCGGCTGTTTGTATCTGCAGCACATCACTGCCGATGCCATGCCATACTGCTGATCCATCTCACGCCCCGTTCTACCATTACAATATCTACCCCTAGATATTGAACTCGGATGGGGCAGTAACTTGGGAGAGAGTATTGTCTAATATTACTTTTTAAAATTTACACAAAGGTAGGGTAGGAATTCGGTGTAGACAGTATTATTAATCTTAAAACCTGTTTTTCTTACCTGCCGACTTTGAGACCTCAAAAATAGGGAGGATTTTAAAACCAAAGTGGCAGATCTGGGGGCCCTACTCCAGTTTCAGAGACTTTGTTTCAGGCATTGTGGTGTGTTAAAGAATAAAAATAACAAAATAATAAGTAGCCTACAATGCATCAGCATTATCATGTTGAATGTATTTAATTTGGTGTAGTTTTTTGGTTTATGACCCAAGAACCCAGCAGGAAAGTACCAGAAGGAGAGAGGGAGGCCAGTTCTGCAGGCTTGACTTGCGCCAGGAACCCATGGCATGTTCTCCTCCCTTGCCCACACACCCCGGTCCTGGATGCCGAAGTGAGGTAGAATGGGAGGCTCAGAATCCTTGGAGGACAGCTGGGTATCCTGCCGCAACTGGGGTGAGCAAGCTGAATCCCACCAACCCCTGAGGCATCCCTTAAACCCCTGCCAGAGTGTGTTATGAGACTTGCCCATGTGTAACATGATCAGCACGGAGATATGTTCACTTGCAGTCGTGCCCAACTCAAGCACGCCTGATGGGCACCCTTCTCCAGCTGGAGAAGAAGGAAGAGAGGGGAAAGTGCCAGCGGGTAGGACACAGTGCAATTTCAGAGTTGTAGGGGTCTTACATGCTGCACAGTGCCTGAAACAGGTTGTGATAATGAAAAGGAAATAAGAGTGTGAAAATGTAATTATAGCTTTGTTTATACAGCAAATTCATGCAGAGATGCAGCCCAAAGTGTTTAACAAGACAAGGTCAGATGAAAATAAACAGTGACAATAAAAATAAGAAAAAATGGAAACTATAGCTTCAGCAATAAGTGAGAGAAAAAGAAAACAGTTTGGTCATAAAACAACAAAACTTTAACAATGATACCAGTGGTTTATGCTGGCCAGTAGACTAACCTTAATTCCGATGATTCTGAGGTCGTTCGTGTTTGTTGAAGAGTTCTCTTTTTCCTTATTGAGGGAGGTGTCAGAGTTCGGGTCCTCTTCCATGTTGTTATGTCGGTGGTAATAGTGGTCCACTGTAAGGTTATCTTACTTCAGACTGGTTGTAGAGTGTGTGTTGTGGCTGTGATCTGACCAGAAATGTAGTTTTATTCCTTTTTCGTTCATCTTCATGTTGGCATGTATCTCAGCAGTAGGGCGCCACCATGTTGAATCTTGCCTCGATGTCCCAACTTGACGTCCCAAATTCTGCTATTGCAAACCCTGTTAAAATGACTAATAAAATTAAGATCATAACCTAAGATCACTCCAAGATTTGTAAACTTGTGTTTTAATCTGGACAGGTTGGCAAACATTAACTGTAGCCTCTGTCTTCCTGCCCCTGGACCTACAAATACAATTTCTGTTTTCTGCTCATTTGTTTTCATGAAAAATGTACTCATCCAAATGCTGATGTCAGTTAGACAGGTTAAAAGAGAATTGTAAAGAACTTGGATTGTCAGGGGAAACAGATATAAAGTTGTGTGTCACCAGCAAAAAAAAATTATAATTGACATTATGGTGATGAATTATGTTGCAAAGAGAAAACATGTAAAGAAAAGAAGAATAGGACCTAAAATGCTGCCTTGAGGAACACCGTATTCAATTTCAAATGTCTGAGACACAAAATTACCAAAATGAGCAAAATTTTCTTTCTGAAAGGTAAGAGCAAAACCAGTTTAGCACTGCGCCAAAGACACCTACCCACCTATCTACCCTGATTTGTAATAAATCATGAGAAAAATGTAAGAATTGTGACTCCAGAAGGAAACTGGGGTGGGCAATGACAACAGAGTCTTTGAGGTCTTTGCTGGAGTAGAGAAACATTTGGGGTTGGAGCCCCAGGAGCCCCTCCCCAGCTCCACCCCTGGTCCATATCTGGTTGATTATATCTGCTGTCATGAAGAATAGCACAACTAATGAAGCTCTTCTAACTATAACTTCTTCACGATAACACATCCTTTCAGTCTGCTGGCATGATTGATTTGAATCCGTCTGTGCTTTAGCCTACGTGCTGGTTGATAAAATAAGCATGTGTCAGTGAGGATTTGTATAAAGCTGAACCTCGACACCATGCTACCAGAGTCCTGTCACTTCTCGCGAGTCTGTATGTGTGAATGGGGGCATGTCAGCAGGTAAAGTCGTTGACTGGCCTCAAAGAGTGTCGAAGAACTCACTGACAGAAAGAGCTAACAGGCTCACATGACCTTGTGACACACAAACATGGAGACATATGCTCTCTTTATTTCTCTCTTTCATTTTCTCTCAGTCAATCAGACTCTCCCTTTCTCTGTCAGACACACACACACACACACCCACACACACACACACACACACACACACACACACACACACACACTAGAATGAGTGACGTTCTCATCGTTGCTCTGACGGTGGGTGATCTGCTGTGGTTGACCTCTTATTGAAGTTGGGTGCTAAATGTCACCTCTTTGATGTGAAAGCACAACAGCGCCTGTGTGTGTGTGTGTGTGTGTGTGTGTGTGTGTGTGTGTGTGTGTGTGTGTGTGTGTGTGCTATCACACATTCTTAACATGCCACAAAGCATGTCACACAGAGCTACAGACATGCCCCCTCCCTTGTCAACCATATGTTGAGGAAACCCCCAAGTGTCCACTACCACAACACACACACACATACACAGACACACACAGCCCTCTGTGTGAGTCCGATATTCAATATAATAACCATTATATTATGATTAAGTACTTCATCAGTGGAGCTCTACAGATTCGGGACAATTTAAGTTCCCTGCAGCATTTTTTTTTCAGATTTATTTATTTAAGCTTTATAGTCTAACTTACAGGTACGGTATGTAAAATCGAAGTTTTACTTGCGGATTGATAATGAGCATTGATAATGATGCTTTTTGTGGTTGGCTTTTGATGGTGGTGGCGTGCAGCGGCTGTGGAAATCATCTCACCAGTTTGTAAACTCTCCTCCTGCCAACTTCTGCTAGCTATTCAGGTAGAGGTCTTCAAATATTAGAATCAAGGAAAAATGGAGAAGCATCGCACCAGTGGAATGAGCATCCTGCTAGCAATTGTACATAAAATTTAAACTGGGTGACCTCTGTGCCTCATCACTTTCCATCAGGATATTAGGAACTGTCCTTTGATTCACAGCACCTTGGCTAAATGCTGGACAGTGCCATTCAACCTTGGGGCTCTTTTTCTAAATGCCAATCTGATAGAGCAGAGTACCCTGGAGAAGGAAGGAGAAGAGGTGTATGCTTTATGGTGAATAAGAACTACCTATTTCTATAAGTACAAAGCATTTTCATGTGTAAAAACAAAACAAAAAAAGCGCTCACTGAGGCCTTCAAAGATAGTGAACATCTGGGAATCTGGACCAAGTGTCAGACTGGACTGAACTCAGGAGACTGAACTAAAGAGAGCTGAAATGTGACTTTGTTGAAACAGACAAGGGCTTCTTTTACCTCTATGGGCAGGGACCATTTCCTCTCCCCGCTCCCGCTCTCTCCCTTCCTCCCTCCCTATATTTCTCTTTTTAGGGTCTTTATATCTTTCCTCTCCTTCCTCCCTTCCTCCTCTGTGCCATCTGTCTCTCGCTCGCTCTCTTTCTCTGTGTGACACATCTCTCCCTTGCTGACTGCCTCCTTTAGGATTCTGGCAAAGGAACTGACAGTGTGTGTTTAATCCACAGGTCGTCTATGTGTGTGTGTGTGTGTGTGTGTGTGTGTGTGTGTGTGTGTGTGTGTGTGTGTGTGTTAGTCAGTCAGAGGTCCTGTGGTCGTTGCGACTTCAAAGCTGTAACCAGAGTCTCTCCACAGTCTGCAGCTTCCCTATAAATCACACTAACCATACTGCAGGGGAAACACACACACACGTATACACAGCCACAACAGAGAGACAGATGAAAATGAGAGTGAAAGCATTAAGAAAGGAAATTAGCGATATCATAGAAGAAATATCAACAGGTAGAGGAGGGAAGACGTGGAAAGAAAGGACAACAAACTGAACGTGACAATGCAAGAGAGGGTCAAAGCGGGAATGAAATGAAGATGAGAATTTGGCCAAGATGGATGTGAAAGAGTTGAGTAATGTCAGAGAAGGGCCAGTCTTTCATTGAATTTGCCATAGAATAAACAGGGTGTTGCCAGCCAAGCCCTAAGTGAATTTATTTTTGTAACTAGATTCTTTCTCCCGTTATATATGCAGCTATGCAGTTGAATCAAATTTTATCCTTTGTGTACAGTAACCAAAGACTGCAGAGGGTTTTGTTTTTGCTTCATTTTTGTTTTGTTTGATATTTTTTTGCTGCGAAAGTTGATTCATCTAAACGTCTTTCATAGTGACGCCCTGCTTAACGCTTTAGTTCATACTCCATGTATGGCTATAAGAGCTGGAGCTGCTGTCACATGCTTTGTGCACATCTCATGCTGCGTGTTAAATCAGCAAATCCAAAACATATTTACCTTTAGGTTCATAATCTGTCTTTCCCTTGCATCTGAACTTGCAATAGCTTTGACAATACAAGCTATTATAACCAAACTCTTGCGGGTCTCGCATTGTCCGGAGGTCAAAAGTCTCCAGTTGTAAACACTATCACTTACAAGATAACCTTATGACCTTTGCCTTGAGAGCTCTGAATGACATGCAGTAGTCCTGGAGTACCAATTGTTGAACTGGACATCCTGTAGTTGTCCCCAACAACCATTTAATGGGTTTTCCAACAATATACGAGCCATTAAATGAGTGTTTCTGCCCTGCTACCTTGCCTGAAGGCACACATTGTCAGTTTTATTTTAAAAGATGGAGGTTGTGCTTATTTTTGTAGAGTTTGTAGATAAGACACAGGTTTGTTAATGTGTAAGGTATGTACAAGTATGGACACAGGAGGTAGTCATTTGTGTAATTGGTGACCACATCTTGAAAGTGGATAAAGTGGGGTGAGCATTTTCTTGGAAACAGAGGTACAGTGTCTTCTTTCATAATTCCTTAGGGTCTGGGTCAATGTTCATTCCATGATTCAACATTTTGGGAGAGTCAACGCCTCAGCACGTGACTCTAAAGGAGTAAATACCAGCAACCTCTCAACCTGACACTGTCCAACGCAGAGTTGGGTATAACGCGTTACAAAGCGTTAGAGTACTTTGATTACTTTTTGCAGTAATGAGTAACTTAACACATTAGTTTGCTGTTTGAGTAATCAAATACTTAAGTACATTTTCAAACAAGACATCAGTTACTTCCGTTACTTTTAGAACGCTGGTCCTTCAGCTCCGAAACAGCAACGGCTGTCGTTTGGTTCTAATAACGGAGATAACATTAAACCTATCAGTCTGAAAGAAGCCACGGAGCTTGTGGCTCGCTACGTGGTCGGAGAAATGCTGCCGTTGTCTACGGTGGAGTCTCAATAGGTGGAGTAGGACTCGCTGACAGACATATTTCAGACTCAGGACTTGCATTATGCCTGGTACACGCTACATGCTGGTACTCACCAATTATCCCCGGTCGTCTTTCACGGCGTGTGTGATGTCATCAAATCAAATCAAATCAAATCAAATCAAATCAAACTTTATTTGTATAGCACTTTTCATGCATTAAAAATGCAGCACAAAGTGCTTCACAGAATCGTGTTATTCTTGTCCTATTTTTATTACTTTCACAATTATTTGAGTCACCGTGTGTGTTCATGTGCCAGCAGACATGTTGTTGTAGTCACCTAAAAGCGTCAGCAGATGGCAGGAGCTACATTTGAAGCGCCATACGTAAACTATCAAGCTACTGTATCTTCCACAGGAAGTTTTGACAAATGTTTCAGAATAAAAGCCTATTTAGAAAATGGAGGGATTCTCTCAGCCGAGGTTATAAGGGGCTTTTAATTTGAAACAAGTGTTGAGTTTGAAATGACGGTGCAATATGTCAACTTTACAAAGACAACGGAGTGGATAAAAAGTAAATATATAAACACACAGAGGGATTAATAAATAACGGACCGTCTATAATGTAGTTTGTTTCAAATGAAGCTGGGAGCCTCTGCAGTTGTGGTGAGTAAAAGCCCCGCCGCTATTTGTTAATGTTATTACTTTATGTCCGACCGTGAGGATGTACCATTGTTTGTTAGCTTGATGCTAATGACAGTAACATTAACTCAGCGGGTTGACAAAGTGCCTCTGCTGTTTCACACCATCATTTCCCCCTTTTACTCTGTGTGGTAACATCCCTAGAGGAAATATTAAAAATGCTGGGGTGTTGTTGTCATACAGTTGTCTACGGCAGCAGATCGCTCTGTGTTTCTACTGGTCAAAGTGACGGCTGTGATGGGAGAATTGGATCTCAGTGAAGGGCAAGTGGTCCATAACTTTAATTTTGGAGACAAAAAAATGTAGGCTTAGCATCTTGTGGTCCATTGCCCAATAGGAAATGTAGAATACTCAAAAGTACTTTAAAAGTGCTTGAGTTACTTTTCTCAGGGAGTAACGTTGGAAGTACTTTTAAAGTAATTGAGTTACTTTACTCAGGGAGTAACGCAGTAAAGTAACTGGTTACTTTTTTTTAAAAAAAGTAACGCAGTAACGTACTTTGATTACTTTTAAAGTAACCCTTACCCAACACTGGTCCAACGGCATATCATACCCCTGCGACAGATGCCATACCGGCCGGCAGGTGGCGTATCAAAACAACAGCAAAGATCAAGTCCAACGGCGTTACATACTGAAGCCACCCTGCCCATCCGGCCAACTGGCGGTGTATCATGACAACACGTTAGAGCTTAGATTGGGCCCAAAATATCCAGCCTAACCCCACCCGAGCCTGTGCATGTTCTGTCCGAGCCCAGCCCGTCCCTTTAACTGTAATTATGAGCCCGAGCCAGGTTTAAATCCGACATTTTTTTAAGGATACGAACGCGGACATTGAAGGCTGACTCAGGTCTTTCTTTCCATGGCAAGCCTTCGTCATGTGCCCTCGTCATGTAGTCTATCATACTGCCACAAAAGGTGGCTTTTGGTGTCAGGTGTCTAACGTCGAAATCATTGGCAAAGTGGCAGTATTTGACGACTTCGGAATGAGAGGCTTTTTAGGTGCCTGTCTCTTTAAGCCCCTCATCCCAAACAGCCTAGTGTCCTGTCATTAGTCAGTGTTTCGGGATCTTCCACATCTGTTCTCCGGGCGTTTTTGCACCATCATCGCAGCCTGGGGAATGGCTGCAACTGTTGATGTTTCACTGGAACTACATCGCTAGGAAACAGCTCAGTCACATTATATGCAAAACATTCCCACAGAAACTCCAAATGGACCCATTTAGAATGTTCTGAGTTTGAAACAGTCTACATATTATAGATGTGACATCACGGCTTCACAGAAGTTCAGATGGCTTATTTAAAGGCACAGTTTGTGAATACAGACTGTGTGCATTTCTTCATGGATTGATTGCAACAATGACTGCTTTTTTTGTTTTTAAAAAGACATGAAAATCTGACTTGTTACTATATGGGACCTTTAAGCTGTCAGGTTAGACTATGATTCAGTGCATTTTGAAGAATATACGTGAGGCTATAATTGAGTTTGTATTTCTGACATCTAGCAGTTAGCCTACATTGCTGACAACAACTTGACTGTGGAGATTTGGCTCAATGTTCCGTCCGCTATTTAAATCACCGCGAACGACTTGACCTGGGATTTTGTTTGGACAAACTCTTGTGCAGACTGACAGACCTCCAGCTGTTGCTGTGGCTCGAACATGCAGTTTTTAGAGCTGATTGTCTCTAAAGTGGAGTTTTAAGGGCCGATTTTCTTCACACAATGCCTGAGAACCGCAGCAGTCAGCACAGCGTCACAATGGGTGGTAGATCCACATCCTCCCTTCGGCCATTAAAACAAATAGCTCTTTATCCAAGAATGTGTGTGTGTGTGTGTGTGTGCGAGTGTGTTTGTGTGAGAGAGAAGGCTTCTACAGGAGAGGCTGTTTGTCTGAGTAAGAGCAGACATGCATGTGTTTACCTCTTACTTACCTGATGATGTGAATGCACACATTTGTATTTAATTCTAGACGTGTCGACTGACTTTTCTTTTCAGTGTTTGTCTGATATTTACTGATAATGACGTATACCTCCACGAGTATCACCCCAACATACTAATACTTGAAATGACAAAAAGGTAACTCATGGCTTGTTTCAGGGGATGGAAATGTTAGTCAGTCCACCAGTTTGGTTCAGACTGAAACATCTCAACAAGGACAGATTGCCACTAAGTTTCGTACAGGAGTTCATGTCCCCCTGTCAATGAATCTAAGGGTGCTTTCAGACCTAGAGTTGTCTTGCTTTGGTCTGAATCAGGGACCAATTTTGCTCCAAAGTTGTATAATTGCCTAGAGTTGGTTCGTGTTCTCACGGCAGCATTTACAAGCGGACCAGATCAAATGCCTTGTGTGAGAAAGCTGCTCTTGATTGGTCAGAATTTCCATGTGGGAAAAATCCAGGAAGTAAAGCAAATGTTGAAGAAGAGTACACTTGCAAGATGAATGTGACACTTTCTAATGTCACAATGGAGGGACAACTACGCAGGTTGATTTTAGCACTGCTCATCGTGGACTATATTGCTGTCATTGTTCTTTTTAGTCAAACCATACAGTTTGAAAACGAGGCGCGGCTCCAACTAGAAAACAATGTTTTGATGCATTGGATGTGCTGAATGTGCATATTAAGGCAGTACAGGAGGAGGTGCACATTAATAATCCTCCAGGACTGTAACATGCTCATGTTTAACCCAAACAATGTGTCATGTGACTGAAGCTGGTTCAGATCCAGGTCGGAACACGTTCTCCCCACAAACGAACCGCACCAGAGTTCGTTTGTAACCGGACCGAGACCACCTCTTCAAGAAGGTCTTGGTCCGGTTTTGGTGTGCACCCGAGTGTGATTGCTGTGTTCACACCTGCCCAAATGAACCGCACTTAGGTTAGATTGAACCAAACCAAAAAGGGCTGATGTGAAAGCACCCTAAAAATAAACCTGAGTGCATCAATATTATTGGGGTTATTAAAGAGTGTCAATATGTGTATATTTGTATGTTTTTGTGCCCAGTTGCCTGAATAAATATTGGCATTGTTCATTTCTTCAGACCACAGGTGTGTAACATTTGGACATTATAATGGGTGTATATGTTGAAACTTTCCTTCTACTTTATATTTCAGTTACGCTGTTGTTAACATGTGGTTATGTTTAGGCACACAAACTACTTGGTTACAGTTCAGAAAAGATCGTGTCTTGGCTTATAATACCCATTTTTGGTGGCACAATTACCACTTAAAATGTTTAATAACGTGCACATAAGAATGAGAAATGTGGAAAGTCTTTGGTGACTGGACCCCATCAAGTAGGATTTACGGAGGGTGATGAATCCATACTCGAATAGGGTGTCGTTTTGTTGTCTGTTGGTCTCAAACACTGGTCTGAAGTTTGGCAGCTGTTTCATCTACATGTCACGACATCCACCATCCCCTCCACCTCCTAATGACATAGTCAGTTCATATACTTGTAATCAGACTGACATCACTTTAAAAATGTTTATGATAATTATAAAATGTACATATGTACCGTATCCATGGATTGAGAAACATACAATACCAACATTTTTCTGGCGTTCTGTGCACTGGCTGTGAAAACAAACCTCCCCCTGGGAAAATAAATCTAAATTTAATCTGCGCAAAATCTGTGTAATTCAAGTCATATTGAATATTTTTTATAGTCAGTGAGGCTGTAATCTGATTTGCATATTATGTCTGTGTACAAAGCTGCATGTGATACTGTAAATACACTACTTATGGTTAACTATATCCAAAAATACGCAGCAGATGATGACCCCCAAAGTGAATACAAAGCGAACATACAGATGTAGACAGACACATCTGCAAAATCCAACTGAAATGTGCCGATAAAATCAGCTTCTAGGAAGAAGAGGACGTGGAGATACAGGAAACAGAAGAAGACAGCGTGAGAAGGAGAGGGATGCAGGAAAGCAGAAATACAAAACAGAAAGACAGACGGAGAGAGAGAGAGAGAGAGAGAGAGAGGAGAGAAAGAGACGGAGAGAGTGCACAGTGTGTGAGGGTTACCACAACCATGCCACTGAGTGGTGTGTTTACATGGTACCACACCACGAGGCTTTCAACCACAGACGTGGCACTGCTCGGGTGTGTGTGCGTGCAGCTGTGTGCATGTGTGCTCTCAGTTACTGAAACGCCGACCGCACGCATGCCTGTGGGAAGAGATTCAATATGTTTCAATATGTAACCTGTGATTTTACGATGCAAACTTAGCTTTAATGAAATCTGCGACTAATTCAGTTTCACAGACAGGTGAAATCCGAACCATAATCCCTCGCACGCCTGTGTCAATACACATTGGATTACACATGTACGAGTTCCCAGACTGTTTCAACTGAAATCTGGGTTTGCACAGTACTTGTATATGTAATTTCCACTACCTCAGCAAACACTAAGCTAACATTTTTGTACTCGCAGCGGGACAGTTGTGATTATGTTTCAAAACTATACATGTCAGAGTACGCTGTTTGAAAGAGAGGAACAAATCACAATTATTCTAACTGAAAGGGACACAGTACATGTAGCTCTGCCGGTCTGAGAAGCTTTATAACAGTGGCACGAGAGCCAGTAATAGATGTTTATTCTCACCTGTTTCTGGATGAAATCCTGGACACTGTGAAAGCTGCATGTCACAATGGGTCCCATGCATGAGGTTTGCTTGTTCAAGTTCCAAGTTGGCTTCACCAAGCTCACTTTATTGTACAAACATTATGTAGAGCCCTCTTTTCAATGTCATAAATGCCACCTGTTCACAAATGGGTGCACATTTTTGAGATCTGATCATTAGCATCAACAACAAACTGCTGAATAGAACAACCTATTTTTGAGTCACAAAAATGTTCTCAAAGAGTAAAAGGAAGACGTTCACATTTGGAGCTTCAAGTCCTACTTTTTTTAAATCACAAGATAAGAACAGAACAAATCTTGCAGTGTCAGAAGAGGTCTGTATGTGACTTGTATGACAGGTCTGGACCAGGCGTCCTATGAGAAAATTATAAGTATAGAATATTGGTGAAAGCCAAATTCTCTTAACTCTAGTCTTAAGTGAGCAGTGTGTAGGATTTAGGGGTATTTAGTGGCATCTAGCAGAGAGGATCACAGATTGCAAACAGCTGACAATTCTATAAGTCCTTCAGTGTTCATTATTCAGGAAGTATTTATCTGCAGAGGTCTCTTCCTCTCTAAAATGAAAGGACCTTTGGTCTCATTTGTAAACACTGCATATGCACAAAATGAGGCCTGAAAGAGATGTACGCCCCTTCCTTAGCAAAAGTTGTAATGTATAAAAACAGACTTGATGGGAGAAATTTTGACCCATGCTTATGAACATTTTGGAGACAGGAAATTGGCAACGCAGATGGTGAGGTGGAAGCCTGATTGTAGAAATTGCTGAATTTTATTTAGCCCACACCATTTTTGGCTTTTGTCCATACGTACATTTTTAGTATGGATCCTACACATTATTTTATAAATGAGACCCCTGGTGATTTAAATTGGTATACAGTGAATGACGCGGTTTGGCAGAGTGGCTGCCTACAGTGGCCGATGTGAAAATGCAAATGGCCTTATCTAGAGCCAGCGTTTGGTTTGTCCATTCTGGGCTACTGTAGAAACATTGCAGTGCAACTTGGTGGATTCTGTGAATGAGGATGCGCTTCCTGCGTAAATATAAAGGGCTCATTCTAAGGTAACATAAACACAACTTTTCTTTTTTTCAGGTGATTTACACATTTAAGAAACAGCAGCATGGTGGTACAAATAGCAGTGTCATGTTACAGCAAGAGGGCTTCTGGGGCGGGGGGTTCGAACCCCGGGTGGGGGAGCGGCTCCATGCTGAGCTTGCATGTTCTCCCGATGTCAGCGTGGGTTTTCTCCAGGTATTCTGGCTTTCTCCCACAATCAAAAGACATCCAGGTGACTTTATTAGTGACTCTAAATTGTCCATAGGTGTGAATGTGAATGGTTGTCTGTCTCTGTGTGTCAGCCCTGTGATAGTCTGGTAACCTGTCCAGGGTGAACCCTGCCTCTCGCCAAATGTTAGCTGGGATAGGCTCCAGCCCCTCCACGACCCCCAACAGGATAAGCGGTCACTGAAAATGAATGAATGAATACACATTAAAGAAAACATGCTTATTATATTATATTTCAATTTCTGCCAATATATCCACCTAAATTCTACACACTGAACCTTTAATATCCTGAACACTCCCCTTGTCCTGAGGGTAATTAATGAACTTCCTTTACTTAAGGCCTAAAATAAGCAGCTAAACCCCTTTTAATAAATCTTATCTCTACAAAGGAAAAGGGTAGGTTACCCTGAATCATATGATGCACAACACTTCTATTAACTGGAACTATGTCCAGGCTTTCTTTGTAAGTCCCCCCATGTAAGTCCCTTTTTGCATAAAAAACATCCTGTTGTTCACCACAAACTTTGTGAAAATCTGGGTTTTCCCTCTTCAATACAGAAAAACTGATGGGAAACATTTAATCACTCGTATGCGCCACCTAAGAACGAAACTGTTCACTAGAGTGGTTCTTGCATGAGGGCTATTGTGCAAGATGGCTCTAGTAAAATCACTGAGGAGTCTGTGTAACACTTAATCAATTTCAAGACATATCATATGGTGCGATAAATACATGGTGAACCATAGTGCTACGATGTAAAAAAGGTCCCTGGGCCATCATTAGATGTGTTGCACATGACATCTAGCATGACGTCATATTTCTGTTATGATTGTACTTAATTGCTGACAGTATGAGATGGAAAATAATATACTCACCTCATCAGCCGTTCAAGCTGCTGATTTAAGCTGTTATTAGAGGGGGTTTTTCACATAAAAATTCTGCTTAGTTCACGTTTAATCCCTAGGTTTCTTGTAGTACAAGAGACTTTGCACGCCAAGTCTGTATCTTACTATATCATGACGCAAACTCTGTCTGTGTGTCTGTTCCACGTTTTTCTCCTCACTGACTTGGTCAATCCATGTGAAATTTGGCACAGTGGTAGAGGGTCATGGGAGGATGTGAATGAAGCAATATTATATCAATTGGCCAAAGGGGGGCGCTATAGCAACCAATTGAAATTGCAAACTTTGAATGGGCATATCTCATGCCCTGTATGTCGTAGAGACATGAAACTTTGCACAGAGATGCCTCTCCTCATGAGGAACACATTTGCCTCAAGTTTTTTCTTGAGGCAAATTTCGGTTATATAGATTTTCTGCCATTTGAATTTTTTGAAAAACACTTCAAATCGATCTCTTCCTAGGAAGTTTGACCGATCTGCATGAAACTGGGTGAACATAATCTAGGGACCAATATCTAAAGTTCCCTCTTGGCAAAAGTTGGAAAACTTACTCAAACTGAGCTTCTATAAGGCAATGAATATTGTGGAGGGCGTGGCTCATCACATAAAGGTGTATAACATCTCAAGGGTTTCACCCATCACCACGCAACTTTGTAGGCATATGACCACACATAATCTGAGGGGACCCCTCCATTATTGACCCCATCAAACAAAATGGGGGCGCTAGAGAGCTCATTTCTTATCTAGGCCTAACCGCCATATGGATTTTTACTAAACTTGGTAGATATGTAGAACAGGACGCCTCAAGGTGACTGGAGAAATTTAACTCTAATTGGCAACTGGGTGGCGCTATAACAACAGAAAAATACTTAAAAATGGCTAAAATGCGACCGATCGCTGTGGCTCCCCCTGTGGACCAATGTTTGGGGTTTGTCTTCTAATTTTTGGTATGACTAAGTCATGGTATGGTATGCTGTACATAATCACGGAAACTGTCAGTGTGTCATTCTGTCAGTCAGTCATTCTGTCTGTCCCACGTTTTTCTACTCACTGATGTGGTCAATCTATGTGAAACTGCATATAGGCATTGAGGATTGGCATAGGTAGAAGGTGACAAAGCTACCAATGGGTATGGACTAGTTTCTTTATAAGTGTCTGATAAAAATTGCTACTCACAGAGACACACTGAGTCCTTTGTGTTTTTGTTCTATTTGTCACAAAAAGCAGTCATCAGGCAGTGAGGATGATTTTGTCCTCTCACAAAGTAGAAAAAGAAAACATTGGGTCCATCTAATCCTGAGAAGGCATCCAAAACAAGAGGGGGTCTCCCTGTTGATAAAGGAGCTGTGGAATTATCCCAATCCTTTCCAGGTGACTATTACGGGATGCAGTGGTGCGCTGCTAGCAATAATGGAATCACACATTGAAAAGAAGACCACCAGTTTTCACTATCCAGTTGATTCCTATCACAACAGCGGCTGGCAGTGTGTCTACGTCAGGAACACACGCACAGGTGTGAAAGAATGCAGGAAATCGATCTGGAAATAGTTTCGGAGTTTGTGCATAAACATAACTGACACAATGAGAAGCTGTATATATTTTTAAATGTGCAGACAAAACCCGACATGGTGTGCAAAGGCTTGAAGTGCGAGATGAGAGAGGAAGGAGAAAGAGGAGACAAGGGGGAACTTGTTGAGAGGCAGAGGGAGCAAGAGTTCCAGGGAATGAAATGATGATAACAAGGGGAGGGATTGGAAAGAGAAACATAAGTGGGGTGCAGACAGAGCCGGGCACGAGGGCAGGGAAAGGTTATGAGAGGTATGAGGCAGTGAGAAATTATGAAAAAGTGCAAAAATCAGGGGAAACATATAAAAGTAAGGTTAGCGGGCAGGAAAGGGTGGAGGCGGACAGAGTGAAACCAGATAGAGAGGGAGACAGGAAGGAAAAGGAGGGTTAGCTGAAGAGAGATGCCAGCGAGGGAGAAGGAGAAAGAGAGAGGGAAGAATAAAAGAAGGAAAGGGAGGGCTATGGAGAGAGGTAGGTACAGGCCGGGGAGGGGGCGCAGGGAGAAGTGGGGGACGGACACAGAAGAAGAAGAAGGTAGAGGTGGGGGGTTTCTTCAGCTGCTTTCTGAGGAAAGCAGTTGAAAGTAATTGGTTCCTTATGTGAAGCTGAGCTTAGTTCTCCAAATAAAAGGCCTTTCTGTCAGCTGTAATGGCTTTTCCATGCTGCACTGCTCCGGTGGGGGCTACATTAGCATCCTAGCATTGCTCATGACCTGCTTTGAATTACAAGGTACGCAAAAATACAAACGCGCCAACTGTGATGGCCTGATTAGCATCATAGGTCAGGGGCAGTCTTGAAAGAGAGTTTCTCTGTGACAATACAATCTAATGTGTTGGAAGCTTGATAGGAATCCCAGCATAAAACTGCAGACTGTACGCTGTGCAACAATATAGTGCAGTACAGTCTGGATGATGGTTCAGCATTTAAACACACATTACAGAAGTATCCATGCATAACTAATGCAGAAAATGGGGGTGTGGTGGTTAAATGGGATGGATATCACCTGCTGAACCAACACATTCTCACTGTGACCTCGTCACACATTGACATTTGGTCATGGACTTTCCACGTCCAGGTACGACATGCAAGGTACCCTGGGTGCGTTGGTTTTTGATGTTCTGGGACGCCGTGTCAAGTTCTGCCCGTTACAAGCATTGTCTGTTTTCAAAATACACTCCCAATTTCACAGGAAATGTACAGTTTGCATACAGTCTCTTTCAAAATACACACACTACGTCTGTACAACACCACAAATTGACGTTTGTTTCCTTCAACAACAAACACACGTGGCTGGGTTTAGGCAATACAAGCATGGGGTTTGGTTTAGGAAAAAAGAACAGGGTTTGGCTTTATAATCTTACGGGAAGCAAACACTGGCCTCACAGGTTTCGTCAGTGTCTGATGCCGAAAATCACTGCCCAAGCACCTGTATAAGACGACTTTGGAGGGAAGCCAGATTGGTTTTTGTTTCCGCCATATCACAATCTGTTTTGGTTTTCCCTGTTTACATACAGTAGATTTGTCCTCAGTCTAGGAGGTGGTGATAATACATATGAAGTTGTTCAGTTACTGCCAAAAACACCAGAAGGAGTATAACTTCTGCTCATTAAGAATTTCGCCACAACAGTAACTGCTTGTGTTTGGAATCACACACTAAAGTCCAAAACACACGGCGGCATCACATGACAGCAGCGTTATTGACGCAAGTCAAGTGCCGCCCCCAACACACACAGAAAGGATCCGAAAGAATTCTATTGCACACTCCACTCCGCTAGGTGGCAGTAATGTGACTAGCTGGTTGCCAGCCGCCTATTTGAACAAAAGACGAGGAAGAAGAGAAGAGATCGAAAACACACAACGCAGGACGATCACGACAACCAGACAATGATGGTACCAATGTGAGCTGCTTACGATAGATGGCACCTAAGTTGTTCTTCTCTGCTCTTCAACAGAGCTGCTACTACGGAAGCTGGGAAGTACAAAATAGGCTTTTCTCTGAAAAAGAAGTGCTTTTTCAAGGGCGGCGACGCTGGAAAATAGAACAATAGCAGGAAAGTGCCGCGGCGCATCACGTCAACGCGCGTCGTACGGCGCCAGTGTGCTCTGGCCTTACCTGCATACTGCCTACTAAATGAATGATTACGTATGGCATTACCAACACACCGTTAACACTGGATGTTCTTCATGGGGCTCTCGCATCTCCTGTTTTCACAGGAAATGTACCATTTGCACATAGTCTCTTTCAGAATAAATGCACTACGTTGACAAATGCATGTGCGCAAGTTTAGCTAACAGACGCACGGTTGGGTTCAGGCAAGAAAAGCCCTTGGTTGGCTTTCAAATAAAAAGAACAGGGTTTGGCTTAACAATCTCACAGGAAGCGTACACCGGCCTCCTGGGTGAAAGTTGGTGGTTGTTGGACCCATCTGCCATCCCTCCCTACCTACTAGGACTTCCACCGCCTTAAAGGGATAGTGCACCCAAAAATGAAAATTGAGCCATTATTTACTCATCCTCATGCCGACGGAGGCTCAGGTGAAGTTTTAGAGTCCTCACAACACTTGCGGAGATCCGAGGGGGGAGTGGGTAGCAGCACAACTGCACACCTAATGGCTGACGGCGCCCCAGATTAGAACGTCCAAGAACAAAGAATTGAAACTACAAAATATCTCCATACTGCTCGTCCGTAGCTCTAACTGCCTCTCTGTACACTGCGCTCATGTGTGCATGCTTGCGCGCGAGACCAGTGAAAGCACTTGAACACACATGAAGGCGGTGCCCATGTCTCACGGTCTCGTGCATGTGCACAGACGTCAGCGCAGTGTACAGAGAGGCAGTTAGAGCTACAGGCTACAATGAGGCTAAAAACAGAGTTCAAATGACGTTTTTCCAAACAACTTTTTATGTCGGGGCTTCAGGACACTTGGATCACTACGGACGAGCAGTATGGAGATATTTTGTGGTTTCAATTATGTGTTCTTGGACGTTTTAATCTGGGGTGCCATCAGCCATTAGGTGGAGTTGTGTTGCTACCCCCCCTCGGATCTCCGCAAGTGTTGTGAGGACTCTGAAACTTCACCAGAGCCTCCCTCGGCATGAGTGTGAGTATGGCTGAATTTTTATTTTTGGGTGCACTATCCCTTTAACTTCCCCCATGCCGTTAAAACACAACAACCACCAGCTGTGTTTCATACCAATGTGGAAGGATGGCTTTTTCATCGATTTAAGTCTGATGGTTGTACTGTTGTTAACAGATTACTTCTTTGTTAGGAATGTTCAGGGTCCATGAGTATATTTTTGTTTGTTGTTTTGGGCACTGCTCAACCCTGAAGTTAAATAAACTGCTTACTTTGTTGGAATACTGAAATATTATGTAACTGGCCTTCCTTGGAAGTGGGAAGAGTGGGAAGTCACAGTATGTTATGTCTAGGTTCCCCTTGACCGAGGACATAACACTGACTAAGTGCTGGATTTCGACAGCTTTGGGGTGAGACCAGGTTGGCTGAACAAATGGTAGGACTTGTCTGATTTTTCTTTTTGGAAAAGATAATGCAAGAAGAGAAATGCAAGAGAGCATTTGACGAAACAGGTTTGACACATCTGATTATTTGCTTTCTTGACGAAAATCTGATGAAAAGGTCGATACCATTCTCTTGTGTTGAACTATTCCTTTAAATGAAACATTGCAGAAACTGCTGGCTTTGTGTTGATGCAGGTCCAAGGAACAGGGAAAAGATACACTTTCACATTAATTTACAATACTGAGGACATCCTTAGTCAAACACACACACACACACAGCTGTACGCTGACCCTGATGCCACACTGAGAGTCTGAGCCACTACAAACACCAGACCCCACTGACCTCACCGACTCAGTAATAAACAGCTGTCACATAAGAGCCCTGTGTGTGTGTGTGTGTGTGTGTGTGTGTGTGTGTGTGTGTGTGTTTACTCGCCTGATTGGCTCTTTCTTTGTGTGACTGACTGTGTGTTTGCTTACCTGGTTGCATGACAGCTTTTGAGTGTATATATGTGTGTGTAATAGTTGTACACATGATGGATTACGCCTCTAAAGCTAACTCATTAACAAGTAATGACTTGCTTGTTTAATGTGGACAAAAATTGAAGTGTGAAAATGACAATGTGTTCTGCTGGGGAGGTACGGTGTCCTGGAGATAACCCAACTGTAAATAGCAAGTTGTTGTTTTTACACTTATAAGGACTTGTATGGATTAGACTAACAAGATATATTGTATATTATCAGTGGCTTTCAGAAGTGCCTGCAGATTTTCGAGCTGTATCTAACTGCCAAAATACATGGGACACATTCGTGGTGGGACTCAGCTAAATCTGGTGTTATGCATCTCTTCTTGTGATTCGAGATTAATGTTTATAACACATGGTCCCTATTAAATAAAATTGTTAAAAAAAAAAAAAAAAAAAAGCGGAGCGCAACCACTATACTCAACTGAAGCTGCTATACTGGCCACAGAAGCCATGCTTACCTGTGTGAGCACTGCGCTGCTTAACGTTACTTTAACTCCAAGGGCTCCACGGCCCTCCAACAGGTAAAAACTACATAGAACTCTGTAAAAATACGCACAATCTAGGGCTGTCATGAGAACCAATACTTCGGTACCAAGTCGATGCCAACACGCAAAAAATACGTTGGTACCTCTTTTTTTTCGGTACCGTAAGTACCAGATACAACTTTGTCCTCAGCGGGCCATGTCGATTCCTGTCGGAACTGATGGGGGCAGTATACGCACATCAGTCGGTGCCGAGGACGAGCGCCGAAGAAGAACGCCTGTTCTCCATCGTCTTTGCTAGAAACAATGGCTTTTACAAGTGCTGCTGGAGCCACAACACCTCGGCTTGTTGAAAAGTCAGGTAGTAGGAGTCATGTGTGGAGAGTGTTAGGCCTCATATACACCGCAAGCGATGCGTTCGCGATGCGTTCGCGTCGCGCTCGCGAGCGGTTGCTGTTTACTCACGTGTTCATTTCAGCGAGCATGTTAACAGGTTAGAGCATTCACACCACATCCGTTCTACGTGCTGCTCGAGTCGTGCTCTTTTCACGAGCAAACTCGAAAATAGAACAGACGCTGATTTTTTTGCGCGAGTCACAAGCGAATGGTCACGGTATTCAACAAAAACACGAGTTTGCGTGTGTTGTGACCTCTCTTGGCCACCGTAGACATCTCCCCCTTGACTAAGCGAGACCTGACAGGCACATGTTTCATGTACTTAACCATTTGTAGTGCTAAATTAAATTCTCCAAGCCTAAGCTTTGGATCCAAACTCACTTCTTCTTCTTCTTCTTTGGGGTTTATTGGAGATTTGCAAACACTGCACACTACCGCCACCAACTGTTCAGGTGTGGTTTGTATTTTGATGGGACAGCAGCGGGCACTGCATGACGCGTCTGTTCAGTTTTGGTGTGAATACACGTGTTCTGCCACCATGCTTGTGGTGTAAATGAGGCCTTAGAGTTAGAGTTAAAGTTTCATAAAGTAGTGAATTTAGAAATACATGAGTTCTGTTTTTTGATTTTTATCATGGTATTGAATGAGTATTGAGAATCGTGGAAATTCACTGGTATTGGTATCGACTACTGAAATTCTGGTATCGTGACAAGCCTAGTTTTTTTAAATTTCATTTCATTTATTCCTTTTGACCCCTCCCCAGGGTATAAGGGGCAGACAACAAAAAATAACATTAACAAATCAGAACAGGCGGCAGCCAATGCACAGCAAAATAAATAAAACAGAATTTGTGTACATACATACAAGTCAAAGCAAATCAAGAGAAACTATTCAAGATTTTCTTTAAAAGTTTCAACAAATTTGACAAGACCTTTACTTTTCGAGATGACATTAACTTTTTAAACTCATAAATATTTGGATTTGCTCTATAGAACTGTTCGACCAACTCTCTTCTCTCTTTATCAAAAAAAGAATACACAAGTACATAATGATATTCGTCTCCTCGATTGCCAGTCAAACAAAGAGTACATTTCTGGGGGACATTTTCATGATCATACCTGCGCTCAGAGATAGGTAACTTATGATTTCCACACCGAAACTTAGACAAACAAACTCTTTCGGAAGGTCTTAACATAATCAGATATGGTTCAAAAGTGAAATCAGTTTTAAACAATTTATAACTATCACATAAAGGGTTACTTTGTAATTTCTCATGCCATCTCTGTAGTTCCATATCAGATAATCTACGTTCAATCATTAATTTTAAATATTTAGGGTTCATCCGTCCAGCATCATGCCATAAGTACGATAAACCACAATCATCAAGAATATTTTTAACTTTGGAAATCCATTTACACTGAAAAATATTGTCATCATACAAAGTCTTGAAAACAATAAACACAGTCAAAGAGATTTTTGCTGTATTATGACTAATTAAATGTATCCAAAAGTTAATCATTCGCATGTTTACCTTTAAATCTAAACTATTTCGACCAAACTCTCCATAAATAATACAATTTGCTGTGCGTTTATTAACATTAAGTAAACGTTTCAAGAAAGATCTGTGAAGCATTTCAATTTGGTCAAGTTTATGAAATCCCCAGACTTCACTTCCATATAAAAGAAAAGGCACTATAAGCTGGTCAAATAACTCACATTGTATATCAACAGGTAACTGTAATCTAGTAACTCTGTTTTCCAAGGAGAATAAAGCTCTTTTAGCTAGTTTAACTTGCTTAGCTATTGCTTTATCAAATTGTCCATTAAAATTAAATAACGTTCCAAGATAGTCATACTCAAAAGTAACTTCTAATTTATCTGAACCAAATTTAAATTCTCAGAGTATCCGTAATTTCCCCCTGAAGAAAATAACAACCTTTGTTTTGTCTGTGTTGATAGTTAAATACCAGTTTTTACAATAAGAAGCAACTGCATTTAATGCAGCCTGTAATTCTGAAGGAGTCTCTGCCA
Organism: Epinephelus lanceolatus; assembly: GCF_041903045.1. Taxonomy (NCBI): domain Eukaryota; kingdom Metazoa; phylum Chordata; class Actinopteri; order Perciformes; family Serranidae; genus Epinephelus; species Epinephelus lanceolatus. The sequence goes on from NC_135752.1 coordinate 33,299,279, forward strand.
GTACAATCGTATCATCCGCGTAAAGCAGGACATATAATTTCAAATATATCCCTATTTCACCATTCATCACATTTCGGCATTCAGTTGAAAAAAGTTGAAGTCTGTTGTACCATTGACTCACATATTTTTCAAAGTCATTTAAATATAGTGCAAACAATAGCGGTGATAAATTATCCCCCTGACGCACTCCTACATTACATACAAATTGTTCAGATAAATCATAACCAGCTCTAACACAAGATTTGGCATTCTCATAAATATTATGTATCACATTTAATACTCTTCCGTTTATACCAAGTGCAACTAATTTAAACCATAGTGATGACCTATCTACCAAATCAAACGCTTTTTTATAATCAACAAAAGCACAATACACAGTCTTTTTTTCTTATACAAGTACCGTTCATCCAGTGAAGTGAAGAACAAAAATATGGTCAAGGGTTGAAAAGCCTTTCCTAAACCCTGCCTGCTCTTCTCCAAGAATTCTTTAAGACTCTATATAAGCAGTTAGTCTGTAATTTATTACAGCCGTAAAAAGCTTACCAATACAACTAAGTAAAGTAATACCTCTGTAATTTTCAGGATCATCTACTGGTCCCTTGTTTTTGTATAATGGTTTTATCACTCCTAAACACCAGACAGTGGGGACTATACCTGTTATCAGTACCAAATTAAAGAATTTTACTAAAATGTTCAGCATTTCCAAAGGGGAGTTCTTTATATATTCATTTATAACTTCATCGATACCATTTGCTTTTTTATTTTTTTATTTTTTTTACCATTCGCTGTATTTCTTCCAAAGTAAACAAATCATTTATGCATTCATTTGTAGGAGAGGTGACTTGTCTGAGGTCAAATTGCTGGTCTTCTGGTGTACAATTATCACTCGATTTTTGTTTCTTAAAATATTCAGCAAAGGTTTCTATAGATACATTTCCTAATCTTCCAGATGGTTTACCTGCATTTAGAATAGACCAATATTCATTACTATTAGATTTCTTAAGTGTACGAAGTTTCCTATGTAAAGAATCATAGAACTGCCTTGAACATTTCCTTATGATGGATTTATACTTTCCAGCTATACATTTTATTTCACTTATTTTTCTTAAGACATCTCAGGCTGCTCATCTGTTTTGTAAAAGGATGAACATCTACTGAATGTAATTCTTAACATAAAAAAAGGGAAACTATTGGAACTAATGTTACTTACAGGTTTTTGTGCGATGGTTTTATTGGTCTGGCCCATCTGAGATCAAATTGGGCTGTATGTGGCCCATTAACTAAAATGAGTTTGACACTCCACATACAAGAAGTGAAACAGGAACATGTGAGACAGTCAGAAAAAGTGTTCACAGATTAGCCTGTTTACACACATCTTTACTCTTTATAGCCTTGTAAGTGTTGCAACAACTTTTGTTTGTGTTGCAATGCAACACATACTATAAACTTCCTATTTTACAGGCAACCCCCTAAATTTACTCTCAGCCTGTGTCTTGTGCTGTTAATGACTGTAGCTTGATGACAGGTCTAAATATTTAGTGTGCTTGATATCTAGGGATCTACTGCAAGTAGCGGCCAGCCTCTCACTCGCAACCTTTAAAGGGATAGTGCACCCAAAAATGAAAATTCAGCCATTATCTACTCACCCATATGCCGAGGGAGGCCCAAGTGAAGTTTTAGAGTCCTCACATCAGAGAGAGGGGGTAGCAACACAACCTAATGCAGGCTTACAGCGCCACAGATTCAAACGTCCAAAAACACATAGTTGAAACCACAAAATATCTCCATACTGCTCGTCCGTAGTGATCCAAGTGTCCTGAAGCCCCGACATAAAAAGTTGTTTGGAAAAACATCATTTGAACTCTGTTTTTAGCCTCATTGTAGCCTGTAGCTCTAACTGCCTCTCTGTGCGCCGCGCTCATGTGTGTGCACTTGCCCGAGACTGTGTGGTTTCAATTTTATGTTTTTGGACGTTCGAATCTGGGGTGCTGTCAGCCTCCATTAGGTGGAGTTGTGTTGCCAGCCCCTCTCCCCTTGGATTTCCACAAGTGATGTGAGGATTCTAAAACTTCACTCGAGCCTCCCTCGGCATATGGGTGAGTAGATAATGGCTGAATTTTCATTTCTGGTTGCACTATCCCTTTAATAGTTCACACATAGTGCTAAACCGCCTATTTGCAACCACTGAGCCGATGTCAATTCACCTCTGATCTGGGGCTCAGCGAGTTGGGAATCAGTTGTGTATTTTGATCTAGGGATGAATCCAAATCTGAATATGTTATTCAGGAAAGCACAAATAATACGATGGAAACAGATATTTGCTCTCTAAAAGTTTTGTTTCTTCAAATTGATTCATTCCATTGTGGACATCCCAAGATAAAAATGCCCATTCTGTTTGCAACATAGGACCTTGATTCAATTAACTTGATTTAATAAGTTAAAAATGAATAGAAATTGAGTGAAAAGGCACAAGAATTTCATTGCAGATGAAAAATAGGTTGAAAAAATACAACATTTGCCTGATTTAACAAGACTTAAGGTATAAACGCCCACTTCCGGTCTTCTATCTGAAAACAAATACAGGTTGAGACGTCTCTGTTCATCTCCAGGGTGAACTTTATGACTCTCAAGCCTCTCTGATTTACAATATATTTATTTATTTTCTATGCCCAGCTGAAGCCAGGGATGAAAATCGATCAGTGACCTTACCCCGAGTCCGTCACAGTAATTGCCATGTCTGTATCTCATCAAATCCAAACTAAACTTAACTGGACATTGTAATTAACCTGTTTTTTCCCCTTTTACAATGGCAGCCTGGCAATGACGACAACACTGAGCGTTTTAAGACCCAGTAATTGCAGCGGAGGCTGTAAACTTGAATGCGAGAGTCCATTACAAAAGGAACACTTCATCAACGGATACAGTCATCGACAGAGAGAGGCCATTACCATGCATCACCCTTCTGAGACAAAGGAAGTCACCATGGCTAATCTGTCATCTCCATCTCATAGCTCCTCTCTGCTCCGACAATAACAGAGAGAGATGAGAGGGAAAGAGATGTTGTCCGGAACACACGCATACACCGTTACTGTAGGTAGTCGGTCTTACTGTCATCATGTGCATCTGGTCTGAGTAATTCAAATTGTCAGATGGTAATCATGACAATGAAAAATCTCTAAGGGAAAAGAGAGATGGAAGTTTCGAGAACCTGAGGTTCACTAATTTTGCAAAGCAGGTTTTAGTCAGTTATATTTATGTATTTTTGATGCACTTTATTCATTATTCAAGGGGCAAAGTCAACGATGGACAAGGTTGTCTTTTTCGTCAACTTGTGTAAATAGTTGTTGTTCAGTGCCCGAATAATAAGGAACAATAAACTGCTGCAGAAACTGTCTATAGCTCAATAAACCTTCATTTGAAAGTGTGTATGAAATCATTAACTGTTAGTAAATTAGAGGTGATGACAAGGGCAATATGGTCTCTTTCTTTCCATCAAAGTGACTGTCTGGCATTTCTTGCATCTGGTATTTTCTTAGAAAGACTTTCTGGTTATTCTTTGGGTACATTCATATGGATGCTTCTCATATCCAAGCTTATGGCAGGCCTATCTAGTATATGAATGATAGCTTATAATCACCTCTTTTCAAGCTCCTACCTAAGACTTTTGTTTACTTTGTGTGTGTAATTCATCTCCCTGCCCCCGGGCTGTTTATGTAGCCTTGTGTCTCTCCCCCTCCTCTGCTTTTTTCTTCCATTTCCTCTATTTCACCCTACCTAACCCCTCACTCTCTTCACTCTCTGGCTCCACAACTGAAATTTAGCTCTGCTTTGAAAGCCCTGAACCTTCTCTCTCCTCCTTTCTGCTGTCGTAGGCTACGTCCAAAACTCTTAAAGGTTCTGTATGTGACATCCAGAGCATTAATATGGCAGCAAACACGATTTGCTATGTATCTATGGATATCACAATGTTTTAACTCGTAGAAGCATAGCCCCTGTCCTGCGGTACCCCCTGGTTAATATAGATAAATCTGTCCATTGCTTTGAGCTGTTTATAGAGTAAGCACTGTTTGCTGCTAGCTCAGCCACCTCTATGTTTTAGCCCAGTTTCCACCGAGTACTTTCGGTATGGTACCTTTGGAACCAAAAGTAACCTAGACCCTAGTGTCTCCACTGCAAACAGTACTCTTAAATGTGGGCGGGGTTGTTGTCACTCACTGTATTTCCCCATTAACAGTGACACAGATGGAAGTCTGCGCCTCGTTTATCATCCACAGAACGAGGCTGCACGCCGACATTTTCAGAGCAAAATAAAACAGGCTGCAGTGAGCGTCTCTCTCCATAGGATATTTAAAAATAGCGGGTTTGTGCATTTAGTCCTTCTCAGGCAAGCTCAGGGGTTTAGTGTTGACGGAGCCCACAGGAACAACACTCCGCTGCGCTTTTTTTTTTCTTGGTGTGAGGATTAGAATATACGCAGTTCACATAATTCGGCCAAAATTAACATATATATATATATATATATATATATACATATATATATATATATATATATATATATATATGAAGAAGATTCACTCATTACTAAAAGTGTATATCGTATAGAAACTAAAGTAATGGTCAGAGTTGTCACATTGAAATTTAAGGTGTGTTGATGGATTCATGTTGTCAACTCATCCCAGATAGCACACATACATCTGGCTGACGTCGGCCTGAGGACGACACCTGAATTTATAACGTCTGACAAGCGTCGGCCGCATGGGCGGATATCTTTAAATTTAATACTCTTTTGTCCCAGCTCATCAAACGTCTCTGTTACGTCGGCTTTGGGTCCGCCCAGTGCTGTAGAATGTCTGCCCACATACAGAAGTCGCCACAGAGGCAGAATTTCATCTCCGCGGTCTTTGTTTGGAACTGAGCTCGCAGCACACAGCATCTCATCGCAGTTGGTTTCAGGTAAGCTAACTGGAATAAATTGGCAGAAAATAGCTATTTAGTTTCTTCTGTGACCGTTAAAAGAGGTTCCTGGTGAGTGGCGAGGCACGACTGGGTGTATAGCACATGTCCCCACCAGCTAACGTTATCTTTCGTTAGCTGATAGCTAGTTTAGTGGTTTAGCTCATGTTAGCTAACAGGCTACAACTGTGGTGTTTTCATTTTATTTTCCCTAGTTGACGTTATCTGCTCATCTGGTTATCGTGAGCACTCGTTTTGGGTTAAAGTGGAAGTGCCCGGAGCTGCCACCCGTGGTCCCGCGGCCCCCCCAGCCTGACCTCCAGGGCCCTGGACGGATGCTCAAGTGTGGGTGAGAGGAGCGGAGAGGAGCGGAGACGTAAGGCGGGGCGGGCCGACACTGTGTATCCCAGAACGGGTGCTTAAGTGTGGGTGACAGGAGCGGAGAGGACTGCAGAGGTAAGGCGGGGCGGGCCGACACTGTGTATCCCAGAACAAGTGCTCAAGTGTGGGTGAGAAGAGCGGAGAGGAGCGCAGAGGTCAAATAGTGAAGTTTAAGGATGCCTTTGGTATGTTGTTAATGTGATTTTATGGGCAATTTATCAGTAGAGGTCTCCTCATCTGCAAAGCAAACCGTCCCGGTGGCTACAGGTAATAGTGCAGTTTTGAAACCACTGTTTTTCCAAGATGAAGGACTGATTGTTGAGCTGCTGTTAACAGTTAATGGAGTTAATGCTGGATCCCTTTATTTAACAGTTTCAACACTAAATTAAGCAGAGGGATGGACCCAAAGCCTTCAATCTGGCTAAAAGACAGCTGAAATGCTAAAAAAAAAAAAAATACAGTGGTGAAGTTGGGATTTGTTTCTTGAAGTTACGTGCTAATCGTCTTTTCTGTCTCTTGCAGGCTTCCAGGAGAAGCGGACAGGCCATCAGATATTGTTTGTGGAGATTTGAAAATAAAGTTTGTCAAATTGACACAAAATAGGGTAACAGTCAGCTGTTTTTGAATGTTAGCATTGATTTCTCACATTGAATGGTGAAATATTTGTAGTTTGAAAGGTCCGACCTAAATGAATAAAGGTCGTAGTTAATGAAGCATATGAATATTAATGAAGGAGCACCCACTGAGCGCAGCTTCTTGTATTGAACATTTGAACATCGCGTGGTCATTTTCGATTAAAGGCCGACGTCTCAGCGACGTCTCGGCAATGAGCAAACGCTCTCCCTGCTACGTCTTAACGATCTAAACTTGATACATCAGGCCGACGTCGGCCAGATGTATGTGTGCTATCTGGGATGCATTGAGTAACATTACAAGTTAACGTTCCAGCTTAAAAGTCACCGGCAGTCGGCCCAGTGAATTAAGTCATATATTTCTAAGACTCTAGCTGCTGCAAGAGGCAGCAAAACATCCTTTCATTTAATAGTTACAGTCACCTAATAAAACTCTCCACGGTATGAACAGTGGTTACATGAGCATCAAATTCAGCCACAACTCATCCCTGAGCAGAGTGACCATCCTCTACTGACCAATCAATGAACTGCAGTGTTCACAGCTCCACCTTTTAGTACCAGATCTGTGTGCTAGGTACCCCAACAGAGGGGGGACCATTTCCACAACTGGAAACAGAAGAAAAAGCGTACTGAACTGAACTGAACTGAACTGAACTGAACTGAACCGTACCGTACCGTACTACTACTACTCTCTCACTACCAACATGGTGGTGATTATAAGGGTGATTCTTAACTGCCTCTCAATGCATTTTGTAGCCTAGTTTTGTATTGGGGGATGGAGATTGAGCTGGGGCTGGACAGTGCAGCTCATGCTTAAGAAAAGAACCTTTGTCTGCTTATATACACAAAGTAGACACAAAGATTAAAGCCTCCCTTATTTGCATAACTAAATGTCACATGGCGCTACATCTGGCTACATGCCTCTTTCTTGTTAGTTGTTATCACACAGAGTTTGCATTTGGCAAATACAGTGTTGCTTTTCCAGCGGCTTAAAGTATTGAACTGCTTTGCCACAATGTCCACATACAGCTTTTTAATTGGTACGTTTAAAAACCAGACTTGCCACTTGAGCGGCTCTGTGAGGCTTTACAGGCATGACAAGGAAGAGTTGAATGCTAATGTCCCCATGCTTACATGCTCATAATGAGAATGCTAAGAGGCCGATGTTCAATTCAATTTTATTTATAAAGCCCAATATCACAAATCACAATTTGCCTCAGAGGGCTTTATAGCATACGACACCCCTCTGACAGCCCTGTATGAGACAGTTGGAGTGAGAGAAAGCATCCAAGTAGGATATCTATGCAATCTGTAAAATTTTACTGGTTTGAAATGGCAGAACTCAGTTGACACAACCATATTCTCTTTAGGCATCAAACAACCTCCTCATGTACAAGCAACTATGTCAGACACATCTTAAGCCAAATAGTCATATGCGAATTTGCCTCTACAGACTCGTGATAACCATACAACATCTTATTACATATCTGTATACTATAACACTTCATTATTCTGTCCATCAAATAAAAAACAGGACTGGTGATCAGAATACAAGCCCGTCTGAGGTGATTACATGATGCTCACGCCTCCAGTGACTTCCAAGAAAGACAAATTTCAAGTCCCAGTTTTGTAATCTCTACTTGCGTTCCACTCCTACAATTATGCTGGTTTGTTTACTACAAACACCTCAGTAAATACTACCAGATGGTGCACAAGCCTGTGGGTGTGACACATTAAGAACAACTGTTGTGGATTGTGCTTACTGAACTACCTGGTGACCAGGATACATTTGTCTTAAAGGGATAGTGCACCCAAAAATGAAAATTCAGCCATTATCTGCTCACCCATATGCCGAGGGAGGCTCAGGTGAAGTTTTAGAGTCCTCATATCACTTGCGGAGATCCAAGGGGAGAGGGGGTAGCAACACAACTCCACCTAATGGAGGCTGACGGCGCCCCAGATTCAAACGTCGAAAAACACATAATTGAAACCACAAAATATCTCCATACTGCTCGTCCGTAGTGATCCAAGTGTCCTGAAGCCTCGACATAAAAAGTTGTTTGGAAAAACCTCATTTGAACTCTGTTTTTAGCCTCACATGTTTTTCCAAACAAATTTTTATGTCGGGGCTTCAGGACACTTGGATCACTACAGACGAGCAGTATGGAGATATTTTGTGGTTTCAATTATGTGTTTTTGGGCGATTGAATCTGGGGCGCCGTCAGCCTCCATTAGGTGGAGTTGTGTTGCTACCCCCTCTCCCCTTGGATCTCCGCAAGTGATGTGAGGACTCTAAAACTTCACTTGGGCCTCCCTCGGCATATGGGTGAGTAGATAATGGCTGAATTTTCATTTTTGGGTGCACTATCCCTTTAAGTAAATGGAATTTCCTTTTGAGCTTATATGAGTATTTTAAATCCTTGAATGACTCTGATGGTAGAACCATCAAGAGCAAAAGGTCAACAGGTCACTTTTAGCAAGGCAATATGAAGTCTAACAGTGCGTTCATGTTGTGAGGTACTTCGTTGTGTTGCTCATGTGGGTAATGTGGCTAAAATGACATGTAGTCTTTACTGTTTTGGTGTTCCCTGTCATGACATACTTGTTTGCTTATTCAAGATAGGCAGTTATGAATGCAGGCGTATCAAATGGTGTAACCTGCCAGGAAGAGCAGAGGAAAACATGATTCAGATGAAGATGATTCAGAGGACAATGATTCCAAAGAAAAACACGATCCAGGTGGATATGAAAATAAAAACAATCAAAACCAGCCTGGCTGCAAAGAACAGTTATCGACCCATCCTTGCACAATCATAGGAGATTCGCTCAGTTGATACCTCACCCATGCCAAAACAGTGACAGGAACCTAGTGCAAAGACGTTGCTGATAACCTTGTGAGCTTTGACTGAACTTTCTGTACAGATATCTTGATGGGGAAGGTTACTTGGCTTGTCCCCATAGGAGAGCCTTTTTTGATTCCTTGTACAACCTTTTATTAAAGGTTTAGACATGCCTTGTAAAGGTTTTACAGAGAACCCCTTTATGGTGTAATGGTTCCACCCAGAAGCCTCTCTGGTGGTTTCATCCAGAACCTTTCACCTTCTAAGGGTGTTAACAAGGACTCACCCAAAGGGCTCTACTGAGAAACCATTTTATTTTCTAAGAGGTTCATCTAAAACCCACCCAAAAATACCATTTCAAACATGGGTAAACATTTCAGCAGATGGGGGGTGAGGATCTTAGAACCTTTTGGGGAAAAGAGTTCCTCAGGGATTGTTGAAAGCATGGGTATTCAGTTTGGATAAAAGGGCTCTTAATGAAACACTTAATCTTAAGGCCAAAACACACCGGCAGCAAACACATGCGTCAAGAAATACACCCCTATTATTTTCCATGTACAACCCCACGCTGGCAGCAGTAAAGCATGCATTGGTGCTCTTAGAGGTGCCACCCCATGACCATTTACATCACTGTCCTGTTTCCACCTTTGACGCCGCCGGAACGAGATGCATTTCCCCCCCCCCCCTCTCTCTGCTTGTACACAGCAGCTCCCATAGCAGTTATTTTTCTCTGCTCTTAAAGAGAACTCTTGCTGTTGCTTTGTCTTGTGTGTGACAAAGAATGGATGAGGAGAGACTTGTTGTTGAGGTTGAGAAATATCCAGAGGTAAACGACCCACAATCCTATTATCAAGACAATGGCCAAAAAGACATTTCCTGGCGAGTTGTAGCTCGGAGATCGGCTCTTTAGGTGTGAAATCAACTTTAATTAGGAGATGTCCATACTTGATTTTAAGGTAATGCAAAGGTGGAAGAGGTACAGATCTTTCAGTAAAGTAGTAATAACTTTGTGTGGTCGTCTGTTGACAAGCTGCAGCGCAACACGTCCAGTGTGATAGGGGTGGCACATGACGTTTGGCACATGACACACTGCAGCAGTGCCAGTGTGTTTTCAGCTTTACAAGGAACCCTTGAGGAACCCTTTCTTAACAAGAGTTCTGTGGTTGAAAAGGGTTTTTAATGAAACTCTTAGCCTTACAAAGAACTGTTGAAATACTTTTTCTTGAAAAAAAGGGTTCTTCACAAACACATGGTTCAGGGGAGAACCTTAAGCCATCAGTAAGAACCCTTTTCTAGGAGTGGTATGTCAAAGTATTTCTGCATGTAACATGCTTGTGCCTCATAATAACATGAGAAGAAGTACTTAAATTTGGAAGACTATATCATAAAGCTTCTAATATGAAAAGTTGGCATGCCTGACAACCGGTTTTATCTTGCTCAAAGTTATGTTTTTATTAAAGTTGCAGAGTAAATAGTCCATCTTTAAATCAGATCATCACATATACAGCAAACAGCATCTAAGCAAACAAGTACACATCTGCCTGCAGCCATGCACGCCTGAGTCTCCCCCTTGTACAGTAGGTAGGATTCTCCTTTGGCCAACTGGTAGATGTTTGCTTTCCATTGTGGGACACCACGGTTTAAATTTGGTCTGTTAGACTTGTGTGAAATAGAGGAGCTTCTATCGCAACAAGAGCACAAATACAGCACAGTGGTCATGCAAGTATTTTGAGAAATCACTCAAAGCAAACAGATTTCCCCACTGCTGGGTTCTATGCGGTTCCACTCGATCCTTTCCCATCCTAGGGTAGCCTTTGCCAGACGCTACAAGTGACTGTATACATCATGTCTTTCTAAGTAATTTTGTATTTTCTGCTTTTCCTTCTTTTTCTCCACATTACTGTGCTATGCTCTGTGCTTTAAAAGGCAAAGAAGAACCACATGTGGGTGGCAGGGAAACCAAATACTGAAGTCAGGCTGAATCTTGTGGTAGTCACAGCGATGTGAGAGATTTTAAATTTCCATCAGACATTGACATTAAGTGTTTTGTCATGGTTACTTTATAATCATTACGCTTTACATTCCTGCTGTCACTTACCAAGAGACATGTCAGATTATGATCTCAGACCAATCATAGTTTACTGTCTTTGGAGACTGTCCTCACGAGAACAATGACAGCATTGATCGTTCCTAAATGCCTAAAAAAACCTTTGCTCACGTTTCCCTGACAAGAAACTTTTATGACTGCTGTCTGTCAGGAGCGGAGGTTGATAAAACCTGTTAGGGAGGAGGACGAGGTGGATGGCTGGGCCCACAAAGCCTGTGAGCACTGTTTGGAACCCGTGTTTGACCAACAGTGAGTGATCTTCTCCCAACGTTAACTAGGTTGTTATTGTGCCTAAACCTAACTAAACCTTATTTACTGCTAAACCAATTGGTGGTTGTTAGGAAAAATCATGTTTTGGCTTAAAATACTTGAGTTTGCTGGCACTAAAACATAGCTATGTCTTGGCTTGAAATGCAATGAAACTTGACGAAAAGTACAATGCCAACATTTTCTCTGGTGACTGGACTGTTATTACAGTGGCAAATAAAAGAGGGTCATTTTGAATTATTTTTGTAAGTCATTGTTAAGAGTTTTGAAGACAAAGACACATGATGGCATCTTGCCATTGGTTGGTTTCAGAAGGTAATGACAAATTACCTTTTTTGTCATTTAATTTGGACAGCTTGGGTTTTTCATGACCTGCATGATGAGCCAAGGTAAACAGGAAGTAGGGGACAGAAGCATCACTTCTAAAATCAGAGGAATCAACAACCATGGCATCATAGATATTGCCAGTAGGCAAAAAACCTATGCCGTCCCCTATGTCGTAGCCTGACGTGCACCTCCCCAGAAATGTAACTACACACCGTGGCAACGCAGACCTCCTGTCATTTTTGTAAGCTGAAACCATTTCCCTCAGTGGAAACAAAGCTTTTATTTACTTTAATTTCACAGATAAGAAACAATAAATTGTGAAGACAGTAAAGCCTCCACAAAAATAGCATTTTATGTCTTGTTTGTGATTTATTCTGGCTTCAGGAAATCTCTGCTGGTCACTAGGCTGATTTGTATAATGTAAAATGCCGTTGGCCTGTGCTAATAATGTTAGCTTGTTGTATTTGTTTGGAAAACATGTTTAGTATAAGACAGTTGTTTTGTTGGTGAACCTTGTGAGTTGTAAGGGAGCCAAATTATGTATCGTTACCTTTGTTAAATGTTGCTGTTGTCCCTGGTTTTATATGAGTAGAGGAAAAGTCTGCTAGCCACTAAGCTAATTTATACAATGTAAAATGCCATAGGCTAGTGCTAATAACGTTGGCATGTTATATTTGTTTGGAAAACGTGTTTAGTATAAGACAGTTGTTTTGTCAGTGAACCCTGTGAGTTGTAATGGAGCTGAAATTTGTAACGTTACCTTTGTTAAATGTTGCTGTTGTCCCTGGCTTCATATGAATAAAGAAAAAGTCCACTAGCCACTAAGCTAATTTATACAATGTAAAGTGCCATAGGCTTGTGCTAAAAACATTAGCATGTTGTATTTGTGGGGAAAATGTGTCCAGATAAAGACAAGTGTTTATCTGTGAATGCTGCGACTTATAGTGAAGCTGATTTGTGTACTTGTGTTTGAAATTGTTGCTATTAAGCCATGTTTAATGTGTGTTTAATGTGTGTTTTGGATGGGTTTTGAATCAGCTCAACTTCACAGCACTTCACAGAAAACCCATCGCTGACTAGTGTTTTGGGGGTAACTGCAGATTGACACAGACACACCACCGCACAAGTATAAATGCTCACAACAGCAAAGGCTACGGTGTAAGCTCTGCAAGTATAAATCCATCATGAGGCGTCCAAGATGCTTAATTCTTCCACTGTAACACTCTACACTGGATTAGGGCTGCAGCCAATTTACCACAAAATATTTGTTTAATCAGTTTATAATTTGGTCTGTAACATGCCAGTTTTTTTTAATGCCACAGCTTCCTAAACCCCAAGGTAATGCCAAAAAATGTCTTGTTTTGTCTGACCCACACTTAAAAGGCCTATATTCAGTGTTGCATTGCAATAACAGAAAAGAAGCAAATCCCAGAGCTACTTAAAAATGACTGGCGAAAAAACAACAATCAAAATATCTGCAATAGTTCTACATGGGGAAAAAACTTTTGCTTGTGGAGCCTGTCCTGAATTACGTCTGAGTGATGGTGTACTTTGAGGATATGGCACTGATGTGCTTAAATAACATTCAATTTAAGTGACATATTCGACTTAATGGGACAAATGAGCAAATGTCCTATTGTTCGATGCACCATGGCTTTTACACTTCATTTCATTCCACAGCGGCGGCGGTTGGTTTACTACAAACACCTCACTAAGTGTTCACAGATGGTGTAAAGTTGGCAGACATAACTGTCCCTTCACCAAATACTTTCTCATAACCTGAGAACCCCGTATGAAAAAAAGGTTTTCACTTCACTTGGACACCGGCACCGGCAGACAGGAGGAAATATTTCCAGTGTATTATGTGGAGGGTTAATTGGTAAGGAATACAATATGTCTTTGAGTCCCTGAGTGTCAGTCTCACGCTCTCTTTTTTTTTCTCTCCCCTTCACTCCACCCCTCTCTCCTTTCCTGTCTCTTTCCTAACAAGTTACTGAAAAAAAATGTGTTTCCAATTAGGCTCTGAGGGAAAAAGAACAACTCTCAACTGCGAATACTACAAGAAATGTCTTCAGTAACAGGACATTTACATCATGAAATATCAGTCTTTCAGTAGATAAGTGGGAAGAATTCGAATTAGATTAATTAAATGCACTTGTTTGTACTAAAGTTTCACCTGTTTTCTGTGTTTTAAGAATAAAAATCCACCAGTTTAAAGAAAACTCTTCACTTTTATTAATTTGCAGTGAAATGCTGTGACACCTTTTAAAAAAGCAAATAACGTGCGCAAATGTCACTGCCACTCTTTATTCAAATGCATTCTTTGCAGTGAGTGTGTGTCTGTGTGTGAATGTGTGTGTGTGAGTGACGTCATGTGCAGACAAAGGTCCTCTCCTGCAGAGTGTGTGTGGCAGTCGGTCGGTCAGAGAAAGAGAGGGAGAGCTTGGCGGAGCCGCCGCGCCAGCGCAGAGAGGCACGGAGACACAGCAGAGAGCATCAAGGCGACTTCATCCGGAGACGAATCAATTGAACAACTTCACAAACAGGGACACGCTGCTGGTGGAGAGAATAAAAACCAATAAAGCATCGGAGGAGGTGTTGCTTTTCTGCACGGACATAAAATGAAAGGGTTACCTGGCTGTATTTTGGATTTGGAATCTTTTATTACACCGCTGCGACTTTGACATAAGAGTTGCACAGGCTGAGTCTCTAGGAGTTTTCTGTTGGAGGGATTTCAGGCACCTCGAATCAAACTTGAGTTGGACATCCAGGAACCAGTCAGGGAGTAAGCTACCCACCTACTGCTTTCATTGGAAAGAAAACACAGTAAGTATTTCTTATTGCATGAATCCTTATTTTTTAAAAAAGTTCTTCTCCAAAGCGCACTTACGCGCGTCTTAAATGCACGCACGGATGTGGGCATCTTTACATAATCAAAGTATACCTGCCACGTAGACGCGGCTGGAAAGCCTTCGGTTGAGATAAAGCCTTTGATGGCATTAGCAGATGCCTGAATCCGCTGTGCGCACCGTTATTTCGATATGGGGAGCTGTGCGCACACAGGGGTCGAGAACGGGGACGCGGCTGGCTGGAATGAAGGACTTGTTGCGCCAGAGCTGGGCTCTTTATCAAACACTGGGATTGGAACAATATTTGTGGAAGGGAGTGAACGGAAAAAAATCACAAGCGGGCGTTGGGTCTGGGAGTAAAAAACTTTGACATCTGTCTTGATTTTCCACGCTGATGTGCAGTCAGAGAATGTGTTTGGAATTTTTTGTTTTCTTCATGGGACCTCTTCCTTTCTCACCCCCAAATGTAACCCCCTTCCTAAACAAAACAAAAAACAAGTTATCCATAATCAGCTGTCATACTTAATACTTATATTAGTGTCAGCACTTGTAGGTGTAACTGCTAAACATGCTGAAGAGGCCAGCAGCAGACTAATAGTCCCCAAACGCTTCTTGCGGTGTTGGCATCCTCACAAAGTATGCGCCTTGATGCTGTCTACTACCGGCAGGAGTCAACACACCGTGCTGTGCCCTGGACTCAGGCCTTCAAATACAACACTTCCATGAACTAACTTAGTGTCTCGCTGAACTCTGTTAGAGATGGGACACTGGCAAGACTCGTGATGTGGTTTGGTCCTGCAGCTGCCAGAACAAGATCAGAAATGCTAGATGATTCGCAGGCAGACAGAATGTTAACCTCCATCACCTGCAGCAAGGATGGAGATAAAGTATGCAGCAGGGTGCCTGTGATTGTTACTACTTGTCCTGCTGTGACACAAATATAAAGACATCATTTGTTGTGTCTTTTAAGCTACACAGAACACAACATATTAATGATCATTCCTGCATCTGGATCAGGTTGGGCCAGGTGCTTCCTGTTGTTCTGATGGCATGATAACTCATGCAAATAGCTTTGGTTTTTCATTCAAATCAAAGGTGCGCATAAAAAGGATTATTGGTAATGTTTAGCATTTACAGGAATACGCATTAACCACAAAGTTCAAGGTGGTAATGAACGTGTGTCATGCTCACTGAGTCCATTCAGAGGCTGCAAAAGTTTACTCTAAAGAAGGGCATCTTAAACACTTTTTTTCTGCCCAACAAGTGCTGGTTGATGAAGCTGTCCAACATTTTTGTGCTAAGCAGAATATCTCAATGACTTCTGGCCAGACTGCTGTGCAACTTGGCATTTGTGTCCCTAGAGGGGAATTCCTAATCTCTCTGGAGCCTCTTGAAGTTTCATTGATAGCAGGTCAGGTTGGACTTTTTACTTGATTAACATTTAAGTCTCTCAGACTAAAACTAATGTCCCAGTTGCTATGTAATTTGTGCACATTTGTCACCTTCAGAGGTCGAATTTGAACACTTTTGGTAACTTCTTGACCTTTCCCTCGAGTGCCATCATCAGGCAAGCATTTGCTAATTGTTCTACCCTCTTGAGTTTCCTTCATTTAAACCCTCAGGCTGAAAAAAATGCATTTGTGCTTAAACTCACATCAAAGGAGAGATAAGAACTGAGCACTTAAATGTTCCACACATGATCTGAGATTGGGCAAACAGGTGGCTCAGGAAGTTTCCATCGGTCTCTCTACACCCTCCTTTCAAGGCATTACAGAAACCCAACAGAAGCCTTGAAGGTGCTGCTAAAGACCCACATCCTCTTGTTGGGGTATGATTGGTTTTAATAGCTTGATTTGCCTTCATCTTTGTTGTGCTGCAGTTTGTTCTCTGTTATGTTCATTGTTTTCTTCTGTTCTCTTTGTTGTTTGTTGTTGTTGACATGACTCGGCTTGACAAGAGTTAGTGTCAAAGACAGCAGTGAAGAGGGAACTGGTGGCTCTGTCCATTTGGGTCATTATATGAGCTTTCATTTAGTGCCACTGTTAAGACAATTATTGATGCCTTTATGCAAATTATCGTCCCTGAAAATAGAAAATAAATACAAAAGGGCGAATCACCTTGATTTTTTGTGGATGTTCATTTTCTCCATATATTGGTGATCCAATGGCTTTTCTTTCACCCACATTTCCACATGAGCTCAAGAAATAAAAGCCCCTTTTACACTGCCAGATTTTCCGCAAATGTTGGGCCGTTTTGCCGGCAAGCCGCGAGCGTTTAAACACACAGAGCCAGATTGGCGAGTTGATCCGAGGTGCCCAATTTTCCGCCTCGTAGGGTAGACATATTGACAGAAGCTTTTTGGTTTATAAAGAATGAGGCGACCTTCCGCCACGGGAGGAGCTGTTGATGACGCCGCACGTGCAAGCCACTGGCGGTGGATAAACAGGAAACAGCTGATAGCAGGAATTAGCGAGCAGCTAGTAGCAAGAGGGAAACACAAACCTGACAGACACTGTAAAGATGAGCAACTGGGGAGACAAGGAATTGTGCGCCCTCCTTGTCCTCGCAAACAAAAAGGCCATTAACCATCAGATGACGGGGACGGTGAAGGACGGGCCGACTTATGAGAGAATCACCGAAGGACTGACCAGCCGCGGCTTCCCTCCCACGTCACTGTTTACGTCACACGCTGAGCTACAGGTTTTGTTACTTGCTCACGCCCCCATTGCCCCGAAAAAGGTGCATTCTGTATAAACAAATGTAGGTAGGCGGCATTTTGCTGCACTCCCTGATTTTGCTTTTATACTGCCAATGCTGAAAAAAGACTGATTGGGCTTTCCTGCAAATTTGCACAACTCCTGTTTGAAAAGGGCTAAAGTTTGCAATTCATCTTTTTTTTAGCCACTTATAAAGGTCTACAGTGAAAACCAGCCATATACTCCCTGCGTGCTAGGTGTCTGTGCCCTTTTGATGCTACCCAATTAATACTGATCTGACGCTCAAATGGTGTGTGTGTGTGTGTGTGTGTGTGTGTTTATTTGTGAATTCACAAGAGATGGTGAGAACACTGTTTACCTCCCACCCACTGCCACAAACCTCAGGGGGTCTTTGATGGTAAATTGGAGTGTGAGGACCATTTACACTTCTGTGGATAGATTAGGTCTGTAGCTTTCAAGCTGTTTTATTTACGGAATCCACATTCTCAGAATAATATTTTGCATTTGTTGACTTAATATGTTACAGTAAACTGTTTTTCCCCTGGTTGACATGTGGGAACCTTTAAACAATTTCATGTTATGGTATGACGCTTTGAGAAATCTCTTGCATGTTGACTTTAACTAGGCTGAGACACATCCAACTGCCATAGACAGAAGTGGGATAAGATAACTAAAGCATAGGGTCTTTTTCATGTTCAGCCTTGGGTGAAAAAAAAAAGACATTTAACCTTTTCCACTTTGGACATGAAGAATTATTACTTGTTATTGCGAAATTCCTCAGAAACAGGGCTGCAGCCCACTTGGTGTCCTGACCTATGGTTTATTGAACCAAAGCCAGCTTTGCTGCTTATAGATCTTAATTTAGTCACTCTTACCAATATGCTGACAACACTCACGCAAATGTGTAACTGGACAATTTAAAAAACAAAAGAGATGATAAGCTTTAGTGATTCAAGACAGTTTAGGGTCATCACACTATTTTAGATGGATAGGATGTGACTCACATGATAAAATAGCTTCCTTTCCTTGAAAACAGAAACGTGACCTTTTTACCCATATCTTAGTCGTATACATATGATATATTATGATGCATATTCTCCAGCATTTTGGCACAAGCACAGCTGCTGCAGTGGGTTGTGACATGAGGAGATAAGATGACAGGAGAAGACAGGAAGACACTGAGACAGAATAACAGTTTGGAGCTGTGTTTAGATAGCAAATAAAAATGTTGCCTCCCTGTGACAGCCTTTGCATACAGAGCAAGCTGCAAGAGATAATGGTTTATTAAAAGCAGAACGGTTGCGCTTTTGTTAGATTTACTGAACTTTATTTTGTGTCACATACAGCACGAGATAACAGTCAAGCTTTCCACAACACTTCACAGTCTCAGAACCCATTGACAACTGGTCGGACGATAATAAGCCTCTGGGGTTCAGCTTATCTGTTTAAGCATATATCTGAATATGAATGCAGAAAAAAAAGTTAGTTAAAAGCTAAATTGTCATTAAACAATGATGGATGCTTTGCGCCTCATAGGCTGTTTCCACTGAGCAGTACGATACAGTTCAGTTCAGTTCGGCATGCTTTTTTTCCACTGTGAAAAGTTGTGGATGGTACCAATGGAACTGTTCCGTACTATTCCCATTTTTGGTCCCCCTCTGTTGGGGTACCTAGCACACAGATCTGGTACTAAAAGATGGAGCTGTGAACACTGCAGTCTGATTGGTCAATAGAGGACGAGTTGTGGCTGGTGCTGAAGCTCATTTAACTACTGTTATGGCCTGTTGCAGCAGCAGGAGTCTGAGAAAGAAAAAAATTTAATTCACTGGGCCGACTGCCGGCAACTTTTAAGGTGGGACGTTAACTTGTAATGTTACCCAGTGCATGAGTTGACGATGTGAATCCATCAACACACCTTAAATTTCACTGTGACAACTTTTGCCATTACTTAAGTTTTTATTGTCTCTCTTGGATGACATGCACTTTTAGTAATAAGTGGATCCTCAAGCATTTAAAATATATATCAATTTAGACTTGCTAGGAGAAAAAAAATGCATCGCTGAGCGTCTTTCCTGTGGGCTCCAGCAACACTGGAATGGAGATGAAACACTAGAACCGCGACGCCAGTAAAACCATTGTTTTCCCGTGATACGGCGCATCTGACCGGCGTTCAAGCGTCTTTTTAGATGGGCGTTTTTCCCGGCGTCTTTTTAGACGCGCATTTTTGTAGACGCTTCTTTTTAGACGTGCGTAGACACTGAAAAGTTAAAATATTTTCAACTTTATGAGCGTCAGACGCCAGTAGCTAGCGCGCATTGAATAAGCACTTCCAGCGTTTCAAACGTCTTTGAAGCGTCCGCGTCTCTAGCGTCTCATTTCTGTGTGATCGCCCCTTAAATGCACAAATAAATAATAAATATCCCATGGAGAGAGACTCTCACTGCAGCTTGTTCTATTTTGTTCTGAAAATATCGGCATGCAACCTCGTTCTGTGGATGATAAACGAGGTGTAGGTCACCAGTGATAAGGAAATACAGCTGGTGCTTGATGGAGCAGTGAGTGACAACCCCGCCCACATTTAAGGGTACTGTTTGTGGAAACGCTAGGGTCTAGCAGGTTAGCGGGTTGTCTGAAGGGTTACTTTTGGTTCCAAAGGTACCATACTGACAGTGTTCAGTGGTGTATATGTATTCAGATATCTGTTTATAGTGATTAAATATTTAGCAAATATTGTATTGTATTGGCCATCCTCATTTTCATGTATCTTAAGACTTCTCAGTGGATAATCACACTGTATTACCCTGGATGTAACACACCAGCACTCCAAATATGAGGTCAGCATAGTTCTCAGGAGCTCTGTGGTTTCCTCAGTAACCAGGGAAGAGGTGCAGGCTATTAATCCTCAAAGTTCTGGTTGATAGATCTGACAGGATTACAAAAATACACTCATCCCAGAGTTATTCCACAACTTGTGAAATGCTGAAATGCATCAGGGATAAGCTGATGCTTCTGACTTCTGACCTCCTTGTGTGAACTAAACAAAACTCCCACTGCAAGGACTTACCGTCTCCCCCGAAGATGACTGCTTTATGTTTCCCTGCGTGAGCTCCGACATCCGTCAAGAGAAAGGGTCCTTGAAACATCTGTGTTGTGATTACTGAAGGCACGATTCCTCCTCCCCCTCGTCTAAGGACCTGCATTCCACCCATTCTTACTTCCAAGGTCCAGATTGTTTCCACATTCATGCAGGTAACACAGTCGCATTTTGTGAGCCACTGTGGAGGAAAGAAATCTCCTTCAAGTGCATGTGAGCGGGGAAATGATTCTAGCAAGAGTTGGTACAAAGCTTAGTTTTATCACCAGCATTATCTCCTAAGTGCTCTTTGCATTCACACTTGTATACATGTTTGTTTGTGGAGCTTCACAGCGCCATTTCTGTGGGAATTCTGAAGAAGGATGCAAATGTTTCTGCTTCAGTTTCCTTTCCAACTCATGTGTGAGTCTGTGGTCAGACCACTTCTTCTTCTTCAACGGCTTATCATGATTTAGTGGTCGATCACATCTTTAAAGCATGACACGCCACAGTGAGTCGGTCTTGATCATGCTTTTGGTTTGCAGTGACATGGGACTTGTAAGTGTAACACACAATGGTCAGTCCATCTGCTGCAGTGAAAAAAGGTAAAAACCTACCTCAAGCTTCAACCGTCCCACTTGTGCTCGGTAATTTTTGTTTTTATCATGATAAAAACATCATATTCTGTGATATGCAAAAATGCCTGTGTGATCACCAGCAACGACTGTGAGGCTGGTTTCAGTTTTGTTTGGAAGATACACACTTGCTCTCCTTTGGTTGGACAGAAGAGGAAATGGCAGATTGATGCAAGGAACTGAACAGCTGCTGCTGAGAACTTGACTTATTTTAATTCAACTAATAAACTGAAAAGTAGTGGCCTCCACTCCTAAAACTGCCTTTAATGGGACTGCTGTCTAAAGCCCCTTTCCCACTGGACAAAAAAACCCACTAACATCTGGCTTTTGTATTTAATGTGAAAGGTTACAATCAGTATTTGCTCCTGGGACAAATGACTCTGCAATAATCATGGGTATTTATCAGCTCTAGCTCTGAATGGCTTCGATCTGCAGGGATGGATATACAACATCCAGATGGACATGCAAATTCCTGCCCTTTTAATGGTGTATACAGTGACCAACAAAAAATTCCATGTGTTTCCCCGTCCAAGCAGTGTTCAAACATTGCTCCAAATTAGTCAGCACCACCTTTGAAAGAGAGAGTGATGAAGTAACAGATATGAAAAAGAACGACAAAAGAAGCAACCACCTTAACAGCTTCAATGGCCTCCATGCTTTTTACTGTTTACTCGCCCTGTTTTAGGCGCATCCATTGTATCCATTGATGAATTTAAGGGCAGCATATAGAATGCGACGATAGAGACACGTGCTTGAGGCCAGTATGTTTGAATAGTTGTTGTTTTATTGTGGGTTTTTGGATTATATGTTGTATTTGTTGCATTTTAAACGTGTTTTCAGTGGCTGCTACTTCGGCCAGGTCTCTCTTGTAAAAGAGATTTTCAGTCTCATTGTGACCTCCTGGTTGTAAATCTGTAATATTGATCGTGGTACACCAGAATAACACTGGTCTACTGGCAATGGGAAAGGAATATATTGCCAATTTCTAGTGGGGTTTCCCACATTTAAAAGTGAAATACTTGCATTAATAGTGTGTATAGTGGTGAGACATTCAGACAGGTGGTGGGGATAGTGACCATCTACATTTTGTTGGAGGAATATTTTAGTGAACATGTTGTACAAAGTGCCACCTGGTTGTGACAATGCAGAATTGCATGGATTTACAAAATTAAGGCCGGGGTGAAGACCTTGTATTGTATCATCAGGCTTTAGCATGGCCACTTGGCACAGGCAGAAAGAGAAACTGTGTTAAAATCATCACCAGTTTGGCAACCAGTAAGAAGGCCTCTTTAACTGTTAAAGATGTCCTGTTGAATGATTGTATAGATGGCCGTGGTATAGTTCTGATAATGCACTGCAGACTGCTCTGGCCATCAAACACTATCTGTATGTTGTGCTCACGCACACTAAAATATAAATGTACAAAGGTCCTCCTCCCACTCGTCTCTCTGTCTCCTCATTTTCATCTCAGATAATGCAAAAATAAAACTGTGGTTTTGACAGGAAGCTGTTCTCATCAGTTTACAGACGCAGCTGCCATTGTGTGTGTACGCGTACGTGACACACAAAAAATGCAGTTGAGAATAGTCGACATTTTTGACATTGTTATCTCATAATGTGGTCACTGTATGTTCAGTTGGATGATGATGGTGAAGGGAAGCGTAGCTATGCTACCATGTTACCCAACACAGCATCCTCTTATTATGACACATTAAGGGGACTTTTTGAAAAGTTTTATGTTCTCAACAATGTTGTTGCCCTTGGTCAAATGTTCAATATATATTTCCCTGGGTCAATATGTTGAAATAATCCACCTACAGCTAAAATCTACGAATGTTATATTTGAAAATTTCCAGTCTTGGAACAGAAATTCCTGCACACTGCTCTTGGTCAGCTTCACAATTTATTAGTAACACTAACGTTTCAGTCATCCTGGACTTTTGTCAAGAGTGTTCAACATCATTATTTCCAACATTGAGAGGCCGTTTACACGTACACGGTGATTTTGATAAACGGAGACATCTTCCTTCGTTTGTGCCCTTCGTTTACACGCAAACAAAGATTTCTCCTCTGAAAACGAGTCTTTCTAAAAACTCCGGCCAGAGTGGAGATTTTGGAAAACTCCAGTTGCGCGTTTGCATGTAAACTGAGATAAACGCAGATAAACGGAGTTATAGGCAGCCGACGTCACAGTATGCGCCGGAACTTGCGCCTGTGTCAAAAGTGCGACCTATGTTGCTATGGTGACAATGGATACATGGAAGGCTTGAGCTTCTTGTTACACTGCCACCTACAGGTTTGGCATGCTCTTGTGTATATATACACGGGTAAGTGTAAACAAAGATCTTTTTGAAAACGGAGACGGTGAAATGTCAGTTTATGAAAATAGCCGACAACGTGTAAACGGCCTCTCAGCTTAACTAGAAAGTGCTTCACCCATTTCACAGGTGTGCACAAGTGTGGGAGGATTAATCAGGTGTGGGTGTGTCTCAATAATTGACAACAGCCTGTGCACCATATGTCACATATCCCACAAACAAAAGAACAAGGAAACAAGAAAAAAAACAAAGGAAAACCTGAAAACTGAAGCTTCTTACGCAATAAAGATTCTTTTAAAGGCTATAGAGCTTAAATATCCGTTATCTCCTAAAGGATAAGATGATGAGATACCATGGCATGTCATGCTATTAAGGATCTGGGGATCTCAAAAGACCAATTTATAATACAAAGCACAAGAGAATACAATGCTGACCCTTTTGAATGATTAATGAAAGCTGCAAGGCCGATGTGTTCACTCATAAGATCAACATTGTTTTTCTTGTTCCCTTGTTCTTTCAGTTGTGGTGTATGTGGCATATGGTGCACAGGCTGTTGACAATTATTGAGAAACACACCCACAGCTAATTACTTGCCTCACACCTTTGCACACCTGTGAAATGGGTGGGCCAGTTTCTATTTAAGCTTAGAGGCTGTTTACACATGGCCGGCTATTTTCATAAACGGACATTTCACCGTCTCCGTTTTCAAAAAGATCTTCGTTTACACTTACCCGTGTATATATATATATACAAGAGCATGCCAAACCTGTAGGTGGCAGTGTAACGAGGACCTCAAGCCTTCCATGTATCCATTGTCACCATAGCAACATAGGTCGCACTTTTGACACAGGCGCAAGTTCTGGCGCATACTATGACGTCGACTGCCTATAACTCCGTTTATCTCAGTTTACATGCAAACGCGCAAACGGAGTTTTCCAAAATCTCCACTCTGGCCGGAGTTTTTAGAAAGACTCGTTTTCAGAGGAGAAATCTCCGTTTGCGTGTAAACGAAGGGCACAAACGAAGGAAGATGTCTCCGTTTATCAAAATCACCGTGTACATGTAAACAGCCTCTTAGTGTTGGAACACTCTTGACGAAGGTCCAGGAAGACCGAAATGTTGGTGTTACTAAAAAGTTGTGAGGCTGAGCAAAAGCAGTGCGTAGGATTTTCTGTTCAAAGACTCAAGTAATATTTCCCAACATACCTGTATCTGATGGCAGTTGGATGTGCAAATACCTTTTCTCAAACTAATATTTGATACATTAGCCCTAAAATATGCAGGGAAAACAGTTCTCTTGACTTAAGACTTTGGACAGAACAGATTTTTATTATTCAAACTGCATTTTAAATGGCCATCTTGCTTTGTTCTTTTGTGATTCACACTAGCCCTCACCAGTCTCTCACAGTGTTGGCTTATATCAAGAGACACACATGCTCAAAACTTAACACAAGACTAGAGCTCCTTTTCCACTGCACAAAAACCCCACTAACACCCACTAACTACTGGCTTTTGTCTTTAATGGGAAAGGCTACAATCGGCATTCACTCCTGGGACAAATGGCAGTAGTATTGGGTATTTATTGGCTCCAACTGCGATCGGCTTTGATGGAAATATAACACCTTGGTGTGCACGCTAATTGTAGTCCATTTGCCAGAATGATGCAATGACAGGCGGCCACAAAATATCGTCCGTCTCCATCCAAGCAGCGCCTTAACATCACCCCACATTAAGTCAGCACCGAGTTTAAGAAAGACCGCTGTTTGCTAACCTGTTTTCCGGCCTGTCCATGACATTGAACGTGGCACATCAGTAAAAATGAAACAGAAAGGCATAGTCATCTTCTGACTGTAGAGCCATGTACACACCTCTGTTCTACTGGTGATGGGAAAGCAGTCCGTCGCCGATTTGTAACAGGTTTTCTCCAGGTTAAAAAACCTTCATACACACGCTAATTTGGGTGGAAGAAGGATATAAGACCCTGGGAACATACAGGAAAGATTCCATAAGGAGCCATCATGGGAATTGTTTATCATGTCTTTCAGCTGTTCCCTATCGTTTTACTACATCTGGTGCTGAAAATCCCCTTGAAAATAGTGTACATTCTCATGGTTGCTTCATGTCGTTAATCCTCAGAGAATGTACAGAAGAGTTGTGCAAGCTAGAGGGACAACTCCTAGCTAGTTAGCAAGGTAGCTAGTCAGGGTTAGCACCCCAAAAATGAGTCATGTTATCTTTGCAGGACTGTGAGACGTGGCTCCTGTGGGGCAATCAGTGTATTTAACATATCCAGCCAACTCAGGGAAATGGAGGCTGGCACTGAGAAAATAAAAAGATGATGAGAAAGAAATAGAGTGGAAAAAGAAAGAAAGAAAACCAGGTCTCTGCATACCTGTTGAGCCCCATTGACTCTACAGACTCATGCTCACTCTCTGCAGCTGTTAATGTGTACATACTGCTGTGCTGTCATTGTTGCGGGAGTTGCCATTGCACTCCACCCAGAAAGTTGAGTTTACTGTGCAATCTAGGCGGCACAACAGCATCTTTAACAGCATGCGATGGCATTCCCAGAGACCATATCTGACAGTGAGACTCTGTGTATGTGGCAGTGGACCTCTAAATTGTCCTCTATTGGGAAGCAGAGCAGACATATCAGGATTATATTATGATGCGACTTAGACAAAAGGATTTTGGTCAGAGTGACCAACCGTTCTAATCAGCTGTTGGTCGCACCATGAGCTCAGCAGGCCGCAATGTTTAAAATTTTGAGAGCAAAAACCACTATGGTGCAATTTCAGAGGCTCGTGCTGGCAGGCACTGGACCGCATCAGCTTGAGAAAAGAGCATGTGGTGGCCCTTACTGCACGGTCAACTCTTCACTGCTCATGTGTTAATTCTATTGTGCATGCGTGTGTGTGTGTGTGTGTGTGTTTGTGTGTATATGAGGCTTAAAACTGTATAAAGGATGTCTGAAATTAGGCAATGGAGCAACAGAAAGAGGAACCAAAATGTGCAAAAATGAGGAAATAATTTTAATACCCAGCTGTATCTCAGGAATATCCCTTGAATATAAACAGTAGTCTTTGCAAATATCTTGAACTTGCTGTGCTGTGCAGTGGAAAAACCCTCTTACAGCGCTGCGCTTCACGACTTGAGATACACGTCGCATGTTCATTCATACTTGGTGACCCCTCTGTATTGTTGTGTTGACTTTGCAGTTTTGGATCTGAAGTGAAACCGTGACCATGAGCTTAAATTGCTGACTCTCCACTTTATTTTGAGGGTGTTTATATTCACATGATGGACCATGTTGTATTTGCTAAAAATAGAGATGCAAGTGAGCCCTGCCACAGTTAATCTGATCAGAGTATAAAATGGTTTTGCCCATGTCAAGAAAGCAGTAGAGTGCAAAAGAGTATTCTCGGCTGTGGAAGTTGGAATATTTATTGAGGGGAAGATACTTTTGGTACTGAAATAGTGCATTCTCCCCGCAGGAGGAAGGCTACATGTGAGTCAGCAGTTTGTAAACCTGTCATTCAAACTTGACCCCTCCTCCCTACACTGCTTGTAGTACACTGCAAGCTACTGTTGGAATGTTACATTTGTTGTAATGGTCAAGCCGATACTTTAGAAAGCTAACTTAGCTAACTCCCAGCACCTTCCCATTGACAGAAAACAGGCCAACTTTGTGGCGCTCTTCATCCACATCTTTTCTTTCAGAGCTCGTCAGCACTGGAAGTGAAAGTGAAAGTCAACTCCAGATTTCACTCTAATTTTGGAACGAGCTTTCACTGGCGTTGTTTCAACTCCCTGTATTTGCATCTTCTCAGTGCTGTGTTTGTGGCTTTTATCGTAGCTTCTCCTTTGCCTCTACTAGTGCTTCTTCTAAAGTCCCAACCTCACCTGCCTGCTGTTATTGGCTAGAGGCTACATGCCCATAAACCAATGGTTTCCAACTTGTCCAGCCACGGGATCCAGATTTCTCCTTAAAGGGATAGTGCACCCAAAAATGAAAATTCAGCCATTATCTACTCACCCTCATGCCGAGGGAGGCTCAGGTGAAGTTTTAGAGTCCTGACATCACTTGCGGAGATCCAAGGGAAGAGGGGGTAGCAACACAACTCCACCTAATGGAGGCTTACGGCGCCCCAGATTCAAACGTCTAAAAACACATAATTGAAACCACAAAATATCTCCATACTGCTCGTCCGTAGTGATCCAAGTGTCCTGAAGCCCCGACATAAAAAGTTGTTTGGAAAAACGTCATTTGAACTCTGTTTTTAGCCTCATTGTAGCCTGTAGCTCTAACTGCCTCTCTGTACACCACGCTCAAGTGTCCTTCTAAGGACACTTGGATCACTACGGACGAGCAGTATGGACATATATTTGGAGATATCTGGGGCACCGTAAGCCTCCATTAGGTGGAGTTGTGTTGCTACCTCCTCTCCCCTTGGTTCTCCCCAAGTGATGCGAGGACTCTAAAACTTCACCTGAGCCTCCCTCGGCATATGGGTGAGTAGATAATGGCTGAATTTTCATTTTAGGGTGCACTATCCCTTTAATCATTAGTTCAAGGTCCACACAGTTTAATACATCCGGCATCATACCTGTCATGTCTCTGTCAAGTAGCTGTCCGTTATTTACTTACTCTACAGCAGGAAATGGCCCTTCAAAATAAAAGCTTTGTGCTGGAAATTCACTGTACTTGAAATTAAAGTGTGTTTTTTACAAACTTTACGTGTTTGAGAGTCACTTGCGGTCCATTCAGAATGAACCAGCGACCCACTTTTGGACCTCGACCCACCAGTTGGGAACCACTGCCTTAAACATCCCAACCACAGCAGAATTAAGAAGAAAATCAGAAAATGCTGTAAGAGGGTCTCAGCAGATGGGTCATAAGTGATGATTCAAAGGGATTGCTTTTGTATGAGTCTATACTTTTATTAAGGAAAACTCATGGTATGCATGGTATACCTTTAAAACGCCTGATGTAATCACCAAGGTGGTTGATTTCTGGTACTTGAAAATCCTTGAACTACATGAAAAAAGGTACACTTAAAGTATTTGATTTGCTGCTTTAATCATATTGCAGCAAACTGGAGCCATTAAAAAAGGGAAAACTCTGCATTTAAAGCTGTAGAGAACGGTAATGACGACAGCCTGTTGCATTGCTGGTCTTTGTCTCTTGGTCTTTACTGCTGGCACTTAAGTGTTTTTGTTTGAACTTTTACTGAGGATTGTTCATGAAGACACCTGCTCTTCCCAGATGTTAAAACTTAGATGCAGTTTCCTCTGGTGCAGTGGTCAGTCAGCAGCATTAAAGCAGATGCAGTGGATACATTTCCACCTCTAAATAGGAAAACCTTAAACAAAATGAAGCATAAGCACAAACACTTATTTTTTTGTGCCTTTGTCAACCCTTAAGTAAATATGGACAAATGTGATTTGACTGTTTGGTGCTGTTTTCATATACAGTGCAGTGGCTTTGGAAAGTGTTCACTTTTTGCACAACTACACAGCATGTAATCGATTCAATTTAGCATTTATTAAATGTACTTTTCAAGAAAAAAACAATATTGACAAAGAGAAAATATGGAATTTTTTTTTGCAAATTTATAAATAAAGAAATGACATCTCTCATTCACATAACTACTCAATAAAATGTTCTCCTCTGGTGAGACAAAATACAGCCAAATACTCTGAGGTCCTTGAAGTAAGCCTGCTCCAGAGTGCACGCAGTTTCAGACTGGGACGAATATTCACCTTCCAGCACGACGCTCACCAAGACACTGTTGTGCTTCAGCACAAGTCTCTGAGTGTCACTGAATGACTCAGCCAACGACTAGATTACCATAGAAAATTTGTGGAGAGACCTTAAGATGGCAGCTGACAGATGCTCTACATCCAGTCTGACTGAGTGTGACAGGGCTTGCCAGCATGAATGCTTTGCTTTTGTGAAGCACTTGGTAACTGCTGTTTGCCTTCAGTCTGGTCTTTAGCAAGTGGAACATGTACAGTTGGACTGAGGTCAGGTGACTGGCTTGGCCGGTCAAGAACATTCCACTGGTTGGCCATAGAAACTCCTCGGTTGTCTTGTGCGTGCGTTTAAAAATACTGTCCTGCTGCATTGTTCCAAAATTGGGCATCTGGGGACTATTTAGAATCGGGCCAAAAGTCAGCCAATATGGATGCAAAGACCCTCAACTCTGAAGCTAAGAGTTAGCACTTGAACCTTGTAATCATTGGTTTGTTACCTCCGCCAAAGAGGTTGTGTTTGTGGCTTCTTTGTTGGTTTGTCAGCAGGAATACGGAAAAACTACAGGCCCAGTTTCCATGAAACTTGCTAGAAAGGTGTTGCATGGTTCAAGGAAGAACCCATGAGTCATGGGTGCACAAATATTTTTCACTCCCTCCCATTGACATTTTGAGATAGGGCATATGGCCTTGGTGAAGGTCTGCGTTCTCTGACTGCCCTTCTAGTTTCAAATGTAATGTGCCGAACTACAACAATGTGTCCTTTCCAAATTCTCACAGACTATGTTTCACAATTATTGCATAATTTCTTTTCATGGAAGATTCCCTAAAGTCTAATATAAATTGTATACAAACCTTTCCAATGCACTCGCAGTCTAATGGCCTACAGGCATGCAAGCGTTTGTTTTCAGTGATGAATTTGAAGAACGCTTTTGAGTCAAACCCTGAAATCTCTGCAGACCGCACTGACGCAATCCCATATCGCATCTGAGCTGCGGTGATGTAATCTGTGGAATCTGTCTCCAATAGTGTGATTTCATTAGAGGATGACTGCACACACCCAACAATAAACTGCAGAGGAACCTGACACATATGGTGGAGGCTGTTTATCTGGAGTCAGTCATTGCTAAATAAGTTTGGTTATCATAATGAAACGCCAAGTGCTTTGGGACCAAGTTGAACCACATGTACTGTGTATTTGCGTGTTAGTTAATGTGTGAAGTTGTGTACTCACCGTGTATGTGTGCCATGCAGATTATGCTGCTCTAAACTGCATTTCTGAGGGGTTTTTCCAAGGATTAATTTCAAGCTTATATTTTTCCCCATTCCTGCCATTCAGCTTAAAAACCTGCTTTACCAAAACATGTGGAACAGATCATAGCAGAAAGACCTTAAAGCAAAAAAAGCTTATTAGATGGACGTTTGCTAAATGAAAGGGTGTGTTATATGCTGTTCTGCAGATAATAACCCAAGAGTTGGATTTCAGTTGTCACTAGGCTTTCCTAAGCTATGATCCCTGGAATAATTTATAGCCAAATTAAAAAGGCTTTTATATGTAATTTATGATTCTGGCTGTTATGTAGAAATAAAACATTGCTTTCGGTGGCCTTGGACAAACCAGAAGCCACTGTGAAAGCCACTCAGACTGTCTCTGCAGAGCTGAGTGTAATTTAGCAGTTAACTCCTTCTCCGTTGGGAATAAAACATTATTTTGTCAGAAGAACATCCAAGACTAAACGCTCAAGAAATGCTGCTGTTGGTGGTGTGATGAAATGCTGCTTCCCCAATCTCCTGTAGTGTGGTTTCCTGAGTATCACCATTTGAAGTTATATTCTCCACAGATTCCCCTAATTCAAATCTATTCTAGTCAAAGACGGTCTCCCCCTAGAATATCCGAGTCAACTTGTGTTGAGTCTATTTTTTTATTTTTTATTTTTATCTCCTACAATATTATTTCAGAATCCCCTAATTCTGTTCTATTCTTGTTGGGTGAAGTCAAGACAAATATAGTCTACCCTATAAAACAAAGTAGATTCTATTCTATACTATTTCAGTCATATTGAGTCAAATATGCACTAGTCCATGAGAAAAAAAAAACATTCTGTTGGAGCCATGTAAAATATGGTCTAGAATACAACTTAGTCATATAAATTATTCTATACTATTCTCTAGTATAGTCACGTTTAGACAAATACACACTAGTCCATGAAAAAACTAGAAAAACCACTTCAGATGATGTTGAGTAATGGCCAGAAGACTTTTGGCCTTTTGGATACTTAATGTCATCCTTTCATCATTTTTTTAAACTATATTTTTGGGTGAAATCCTGACATAATTGGCATACGAATTCTTCAGAGTTCTGATTTCATAATCATGTGTCGTGAGGTCATAGTGACCTTGACATATGACCACCAAATTCTAATCACAATATTTTTGCGTCCAAGTTGACATTTGTAACAAATTTGAGGAAATTCCCTCAAGGTCCTTTTGATGTATCACTTTTACAACAATGAAATGGACGCAACAGATGGACAAATTCATCATCAGTTCATCCTTGACTCAAAGTGGATATTGGGGCTAAATTTGAAAAAAAGAAAAAAAAATCCCTCCAAGGTGCTCTTGAGATATTGTGTTTTCACAATAATGAGACAGATCATGGTGACCTTGACCTTTTGACTACCAAAAAACTAATCAGTTCATTGTTGAGTCCAAGTGGACATTTGTGTGAAGTTTGAAGAAATTCCCTCAAGGTGTTTTTTTGATTTCTCATTCACGAGAATGCGACGAACAGGGTCACAGTGAACACAGTGACCTTGACCTTTGATAACCAAATTCTACTCACTTCATCCATGATTGAAAGTGGATGTTTGTGCTAAATGTGACAAAATTCCTTCAAGGTCTTCTTGATATATTGCATTTACAACAATTAAATGGACACAAAGGCACAGTGAAATTGACCTTTCTCCACCAAATTCTAATCAGTTCATCACTGAGTCCAAGTGGATGTTTGCGTCAAATTTGAAGAAATTCCGTCAAGGTGTCTTTTTAGATATCACATTCATGAGAATGCAACGGACAAGGTCACAGTGACTTTGACCTACTACAACCAAATTATAATCGTCCTTGACTCAAAGCGGATGTTTGTGGTTAACTGAAAAAGAAAATCCGTCAAGGTGTTCTTGAGATATCACGTTCCCAATAATGAGACAGATCATGATAACCTTGACCTTTGACCACCAAAAAACTAATTAGTTCATCGTTTAGTCGGAGTAGACGTTTGTGTCAAATTTGAAGAAAGTCCCTCAAGATGTTTTTTAAATATTGCATTCACAAGAATGCAATGGATGAGGTCACAGTAACCTTAAACTTGATAACCAAATTCTAATCGGTTCATCCTTGACTCAAAGTGGATGACTGAGCTAAATCTGAAACAAAAAATCCCTTTAAGGTTGTCCTGAAATATCGCAATTACAACAACGACATGGACACAAGGTCACAGTAACCTTGACCTTTGGCAACCATATTCTAATCAGCCCATCCTTGACTCGAAGTGGATGATTGTGGTAAATTTGGAAAAAAAAAATCCCTCAAGGTGATCTTGAGACATTGTATTCATAATAATGTGACAGGTCATGGTGATCTTGACCTTTGACCACCAAAAAACGAATCGATTCATTGTTATGACATTTGACAATTGACATTTGTTTCATGGCTATCATCGGTACGAAGGCACAAAAACACATTCCATTTAAGCCATATCAAATAGGCCTAGGGTTTATTTTATAAGGCTAAATGGGTTCAATTTTGTTCCATTCCATTTCTATTCTATTCCAATATGGTCTAGTTTGCCTTCCTATATTCTAGTCAACTTTGGTCCCCTTTGCAGGACTTGTCACGTTCTATACGGTTCTTTTCTATTCTATTCCATCTGAGTTAAATGTGGTTTAGTTTATGTGACTAATCACATTTAATTTGGTTCCTTTCTTCTCCATTCTCTTCTTCTCTATCTTAGTCATCACATTTAATGACTGAACATGTGTCGGTGTGGGGCTTCGTGGGCTGAGATGGAAGTGCTTAAGTGGTTGGAGGGGTATCATCCACTGACGAGCCGTGAATCAGCCCGTCACGGCTGCAGTCACACATGACTCAACACCAGCTCTCAATCCAGCCCTTGTGCTGAGCTCTGCTGCTCCGCAGCAACTGTTTGAGACTATGTGTGCGAGCGTGGTGTGTGTGCACTCGCCCGTGATGTTGAGGAGAAAGTAAGAGAATGAAAGCCTATGTGTGAGTGTTTGTGTGTATTCGGGGTTCTAGAAGTCCTGTTTCTCTGCTTTCTGGGGTGGGAGTGGTGAAACAATGGGCACATTGTGCGGAGACTTGGCAAAGTGGAGACGTGGGGGAGGAGGAGGAGTGAGGTGGAGAGGAGGAGACAGGAGAGGAAAGCTGAGGAAAAGAGAGGTGATTGAAGATGAGTTGAAGGGAGAGAAGAGAAGAGGGGTTACAAGGAAGCATAGACGAGAGGAAAGGAAGCAGTGTGGAAAAGAGTTATGGAAGGAGAAGGACAGGAAAGGGGAAAGGGATCAAGGTGGAGGAAAGAGTAGCAACTATGGAAAGGGCAAGGCAAGAGTGAGAGGAAAGAAAAAGAGTGGAGAAGAGTTGAGAGAGGGTGAGGTGCAAGGATTTCTACTGAAACGGGAGAGTAGAAAAGAAAGGAAAGGAGAATATATAATCAGTGTGAAGATGCTGAGGAGGAGCTGAGGAAGCAAGGAAGAAGGGTGGAGGGAGAGAGGATGAATAAAGTATTAGAAATGGGGCAAAAGGAGCAGAACAATATGTGGAACATAGTTGGAAAGGAGGACAAGTGAGAGGAGAGCTGGAAGAAGTATGGAAAGTTTTCTCAGTTTCACTTGTCAGACATTTAATACGCATGCTGCCACAACAGTGCCAAGTGGGAATTTGGGGATCAGACTCACTTTCAGAATTGAAATCTTTATACCCTGGTTGCACTAAAACGTAGCTCGTAAATCACTTCAACAAAGTAAAGCGGGCTATGAGGTAGCAGCCCTGAGACCTCCAAACAAATGGGCACCCCTGACCCATGATTGGCATACTTCTTCACGTCCTGGACGTTTCAGCTACTCATTTGTCATGTGAAGAATATTTAAGGTATACAAAGTCACCACATGGTAGCCAGAAAAAATGTCAGGGGGATATAAAGTCTCTGTTACCGTTACCGTAGGTATCAACCAATAAGCTAAGTGTGAACTAAGGCTGCTTTCAGACCTAGAGTTGTCTTGCTTTGGTCCAAATCAGGGACTCATTTTGTCACAAAGTTGTATAATTGCCTAGAGTTGGTTCGTGTTCTCACGGCAGCATTTACAAGCGGACCAGATCAAATATCTTGTGTGAGAAAGCTGCTCTTGATTGGTCAGAATTTCCATGCGAGACAAATCCGGTCTGGTTGTTTTGCTGTATTCCAGTGTGATTGCTGTGTTCACACCTGCCGAAACAAACCGCACTAAGGGGGCAAATGAACTTCGATTGGACCGAACCAAACAGGGCAGGTGTGAAAGCACCCTAACTAATCTGAGATACAGGCCTAAACTTAACAGGCAGTTTTACTCTGAAGCAGACTCAGCAGTTTGCAAGCACTCAGTGAAGAGACTCTCTATCACTTTCAGATGTTACCTCCATCATTCATAACTCATTCACATCAAAGTCTGCTTCGCGAAATGCTGCACAGCTGAACTCTGCAATCTGGCTGATTTATTTTACACCCTAAAAATAGATTTTTACGTCTTTTAAAAATCATCGTCAGGCCCCAGATGCATGCAGTGGAATCGTTATTGGGTATGGTAATTTATGCATAACTGTAATAACACTTCAATGCTTCGTGACTTTTTATGTAAATGGATCATTCTTACAGAGCTAGAAACCACATCAGACAATTTACTGTTAGATGCCATGATGATGAACTGCAGGGACCATTTGGGGTTATAAAACAACATATTTGCCTGAACTTTAACATTCAAATGGGATTCATATGATCATATTTTTGTGTTTCGAAGCCAGAACATGGATGCTGTTCTCCATTAAAGAGCTTGTTACCATAATTTCTTGTGAAACTATTCATCAGTATGATAGACTGACACACTTATAAATGTTCCCGAATACAGACTAAACTTTCTCTCTTCATTGGAATAACATGTCAAACAGGGAATTCAGTGGTGTTCTCCATAAAGCTTTATTTCTCTCAGGACTGTAATAACAAAAGTAACCAGAAGGTTGGATGATGGATTGTTGAGAAACTGGGAGCAGACTTTAGTTTAGTTACCGTCTGAATTTTATTTCAGACACTCAACTGTTCTGTCTGGGCCCAGCCGAGTTCCCACAGTGCTCCTACTATATTGACAGATAAAGCCAGATAAGGGTCTCTCTCAATACTGAGAAGTCTTAATTTATAAAAGACAAGACAACAAAATGTTTTTGGCCATCTGGCCTTCAACATTAGGTGTTTTTAGACCCCAAATAATGTTTGTCATAGTTCTAAGAACCTGCATTTTTAGTGCATTTACTTCATTAAAACAAGGAACAATAGTTCTTGGAACCCCATTTTGAGGAACCTTTTTTTAGCTTGTATACCACAGTAGGTACACTTCCAGCACAAGAGGAACCTCGAGTGACCTGATTATACGTTGACTGATCGAACTAATGAGCCATTGGTTCACATTTCAGCGCTCCTACTGATGGTGTGAATGCAAAAGCACCCCCAAAACAAGCTCTTGAAGGTATGTAGTTCTTGGGGGAGCTCCTCATCGGACAGTTCCTCTTAGGGAGTTCTCAGGACTGTTCGAAAACACCCATTGTGTACTATACAGTGCTGATGCCTGAAATAGCGAAAACAGGTGATCCTTTCTAAGGTAATTAATACTTCACCGAATGTAACAAGGTAGATCTTTAAATAACAACCAATCAGCATGTATTTGGAACAAGGCGGAGGTTGGCAAGACTTGCTAATCCATGACATCTCGTCACACAAGACATTCACTCTTAAAACATTTTTCTTAAACAAGTAGAATATCTTTGTCAAATTTTAAGTGGCAGTAACTATAAACCAATGCAAAGAAAAACAGATAAAATTGAAATGCTGATAATCATATTTTCAATAATAACAGCAGTAGACTAAACCATGGTTTAATGATTGGGGTGATATGGCACAGTCCACTGTTGTTCTTAGACTTGGGCCAGAAGAATTGAATGCTAGATCATTCATTCATTCATTCATTCATTCATTCATTTTCCATAGCTGCTTATCCTGTTAAGGGTCGCAGGGTGCTGGAGCCTATCCCAGCTGACATTGAGCAAGAGGTGGGGTACGCCCTGGACAGGTCGCCGAACTATCACAGGGCTGAATGCTAGGTCCAAAGGTTGTAAAGATATGTTGCAACAAGTTCTCCAAATGAAAGCACAAAATAAGTAATTTGTATCTGCCCTTTACAACCAAAGCATTTCTGATCGGTCACCCTCCAGACCTGGTTCAAGATGTGACAGCACTATGGTAAAAGGTTTGGATTAGGTCTAGACACAAATATGACTTGGTTAGGGTTAGGGAAACATTGTTGTTTGGGTTAGATTTACTTCTTTGTCAAGGTTAGGGGATGTTCATCGCCATGGTTACAGTACTAACCATGTGGTTATGGTCAGGCGATGACTGTGGTCATGGTTAAAAGAAACCAAGTGTTGATAGGAAATGGTGAGCTGAGAGCAGTCCCCAGTGTTACAGTCAGATGTTGTGGTGACATCCATCCACCCATCACTGTCAAGCCTCAAAAATAATGCTCCTGTCATTAATTTCCCTTGCTGCCAGGGGGCTTTATATATGTCATTTTGAGGTGATTGCTAAAACAACTGATTGTTTATTTCTCTGGAGAACAGTCTTGGATATTGGATGTTGTTGTCTATCCGTCCATCCAAGATATTGTGGCCATGATTCCATCACATTTCATATTCATATATTTACGGCTCTTTAAAGGAATACCTCAACGTCCAAATGATCATTTGTATATGAATTACTCATCTCATGTTACATTGAATTTGTGATAGAAAACTTTGATTTTCTTGCATGTCTCTGGTGAACGAGATCCAAAAATGAGAAAATTCTGAATGAACTTTGTTTGTATTATTGTGTGACTTAGGTATATCCAAACTAATCCTTTAAAAATCCAAAGTTATTATGCATGACAGTTTTTAAATTAATGTTTCAACATAGTTTTATTGTTGTGAACTGTGGACCCTAATGACTTTTCATCAAGAATTCTTCCTGTTTTTGGATTCTTCGTTCACTAGAGGCATGTACAATTCAACAAAACACAGCATTAGGGTGAAGTATTCCTCTAATCCTCTTACAGACTTTAAGATTTTATCAGTCTTATAGTGCAGCTACATTGTGCGCCATGGATCTAATAAACTTGGGCACAACATCAAGTTTGATGTGTGCAGGCTGCACCTACTGAATTGCAGGCTACGACTTACGATGCAATAGCTTCCCATACTGAGTGTGCAAGGATGCTGCACAGGTTGTCACTTCTCCAACTGTGAAGCACAACATAGAGGGTCACATTATTAAATAACCTAAAGTTTTGTGGGCACTATATACTGCAGTGTGTCTGTGTGTGTATGTTTGCTGGCTGCTAGATTGCTCACCTGGCAGCTGCAGCTCCGGCGCTATTTTCTTCCATGCTTCATCCTTTACCTGATCGTGGTAAGGCTGTTTGGGTTTAGCACCAGTGGGTTATTTAATGCTGCATTTCTATTGGTTGGTCAACACATTCTCACCCCGACCTTGTTACATATTGACGTTTTGGTCATGGACTTTCCACGTCCACACACGACGTGCAAGGTACCCTGAGTGTGTAGGTTGTTGACGTTCTAGGACACGGTCTCAAGTTCTCTTCTTTCAAGATACACTTCCGTTTTCACAGGAAATTTAAAGTCTGTGTCAAAATAAAACAACAAACACACGTGGTTGTGTTAGGTAACAAAAGGAAGTGGTTAGGTTTGGGAAAAAAGAACAGGGTTTGGCTTTAGAATCTTATGTGACATGAACTCCGCCCTCTCAAAGGAAGGTTGGTGTTTGTAGGATTCATCCACCACTCCTTCGGCCCGCCCCACTCGGACTCAACTTTCGCCATGTCTCCCCCTGACGATATCTGGCGCGATTAAACTATAACGGCACCCGGCCGCGTATCATGCCAACGCTAAAGGACGCTCTTTTTTGTTGATTTCTGACGCCGCAAGTCACTGCCCAAGCGCTGGATTTCGACGACTTCGAGTGAGACTGTGTTCGGTTAGTAGACGTAGATCGAACAGGAGTCACACAGTGAGATAATCATTCCACATTTCTGACACAGTCGGAATTTTATCTCAGGCTGTCTTGGATTGCAAGACCGTGACAATGGCCATCCTTGAACTGCTCTCACTGTGTGATGTAGGACCACTGTTTTTTAGCCACGATGAAAGACTGCCATGATTCTTTATCCAAAAATATCCAGATCTAAAAGTCGGATAGCCATGACATAATGCCATTACATTTTGGGTACTCCAGCTCTCCTGTCTAGTTTGCACATGATATGCCTCATAATCCGTTCCGAATATTTCCATACAATGACCATAAACCTTTTGATTTCAGTGAACGTATGATGATCTGTACCCCATCTTCATGATTTGTTCATTTCAACTTGCACTGTTGGAGCTAATGAGCTTTGCAGTCTCTCATAGCTGCAAGTGGAACAACAACTTAGGGACTGTAGATCTTGTCCTGCAGCTCATCCTGCAAGGGTATTAAATATGTGCTCATATATTTAAAAGTAGGAGTATGTGTTTGCTCATTTGCAGACAAGAGATGAAGTGCGTGTGTGATTGGGAGACTACAATAATTGAGTGTGTGTGTTAATTAGGCGTATGAATATACGGATGCAGCCCTGGCGCTGATGCTTGAGTTATGACCTCACTTGAATGTATTCCAGGGTGGTCCTTTCAAAGCCTGTTACACACACACACTCACGCACACCCACACAGATACACACACACTTTATCCTTTCTTCTCCCTCTCCACACACCCAGACTTTATCACACACTACTAACAAGCATGAAGAGAGTGTGTCGACACACACTCAAGCACAGCAAGCATTTTGTTCTCTGCCTTTAACACCCGGGGTTCAACATTGTACACACACACTCCTGAATTTTCCTCTCCCGCTAACGGACACACACTAAAATGCTTTGACAACTTAGTCATTCAAACTTTCCCTTTTATAGTGAGCATATACACACACCCAGGTGCAGGAACACAGAAATGTAAAATCCCCCTTTTTCTGTGTCCTCTGTCTTGCTCAATCTTTCCCCTCAACAAGACCCACCCACCGACTGTTGCAAACAAATACACACACATAGACACACACAATGACAGGATCTCTCTCTGCAGGCTCCAAGGGTCTGATGAAAGTGTTGGGAATGTGTACTGAGAGGCCACTGACACTTCCTCCACTTTCTAGTACTGACGACTGGCCTCAGGCATCTGATGCCCCGGTGACTGCCCCCCCCCCCCCGAGACATTTTATAGACATTAACCGCAGATGACAAGCAGTAATAAATGGGCTTTCATCTGCTGTGGTTATTGTAGTAGAGAATCCATCACTGTGGATATGTCTTGCATTAGTGTTGTCGCTCAGCTGCTCCTATCGCTGCTTGTTGATAGCTGACTCTCTCTGGATACAAGTAATGATTGCAAACCTCAAAATGACATGCAGGTTTGATATCACCCTCTCTAAAGTAATAAATACAATCACCATAGTAACCAAGAGGAAACAACAAACTCATCGCAAACAGGAAAGGCAGTTCGCAACAGTTGGTTTCTAGAACACCGATCTGTGCTACTTTCGGACCTCATCAAGAAACACAGCGCATATGAAGGCATAAAGATTTATTCCAATAACTTTTTCATGTATTATCTGATAATGAAAAGTCATTTCCTTGAAGGATATACATTCACATTGTTTAAGTGTGTCTTAAAACAATGCTCGCATGCCCATATGTACATTGGAACAGTTTTTACTTGCTGCAATTGTTCCTCATGTTCATACTCGCCATTACAAGATCCACCATCTTCATTCCTTGCACACACATATAAATATAGTTATATATACTTATATTTGAAGTTAATTTGAGCAGTTTAAGTTACAGCCGTAAGCAGAAACTTCCATTTTTGTTCTTTCTAAACAATTTTGAGGGATAGCAACACATTTTATTGTCAAATTTTTACGTTTAGATACAGGAAATGGTCAAACAACCCAAGGCAAACAAGCAACAGACACACTGAATATGCTTGTCTGTAAGCCATTTTCAATATGCTACAGTCAGGTATTTGAAGAGTACAGGTAAAGGACAGACATATAAAGTTAACAATAGGCCTGTCTTTGAGATAGTCAATGAATGGACCCCATACACTCAAAAATCGTCTGGATACTTTTGTGTTCTGGCGTACAGCAGTATTCTCTCCATTTGTATCATTCTGATCATTTTGTTGAGCAATTTCTGAAAACAAGAGGGTGTTGGCGATTTCCCACTGGTTAGAATCATCCTCTTGACGGCGAGCACTCCATGCATCAATGCCAATTACTCCTCAGATGTATAGTTCAAAACAGACTCTGAGCGTCTGAACAGTGCCAGCTCAGGATTGGGGGAAAATTCTTTCCATTGACATTGGAGAACCTCCGAAATATTTCACACCAAAATTTGTGTAATTGAAGACAGGGCCAGAGAAGATGTGTTTAAGAGCC
This sequence comes from Epinephelus lanceolatus, assembly GCF_041903045.1. Classification (NCBI taxonomy): domain Eukaryota; kingdom Metazoa; phylum Chordata; class Actinopteri; order Perciformes; family Serranidae; genus Epinephelus; species Epinephelus lanceolatus. The sequence goes on from NC_135752.1 coordinate 33,339,969, forward strand.
CTGTGCAGCTTTGCATCTGTCACGTAGTGGGGAAACAGATGGATGAATTCGGAAATCGAGCAGTGGAGTCTATGGATGGCTTTGTGCTGAATCACTTCAATCAAGCAAGTTTGAGTTCTAGATAAGGCTTTATTCCAGATGTTGTCAGCAGTGTTGGGCTTGTTACTCTAAAAATGGAATAGAGCACTCATTACTTGTTACTCTTTCAAAAGTCAAAATATTACTTTACTTATTACTCCCTGCCAACAGCAGTTTGTAGCACTACTTGTTACACAAGTTTTATATTACACCCCATAAAACTGTTAATGCATATCTCCCCAAAATTCAGATGTGTGCCTCTGTGTGAATATTAGGGTAACTGCCATTAATATAAGTGTAGCTAAGCTAGCTGAATCACTTGCAAATTATATATTTTTTTTTTTTACCTGGGGATCTTCTGTTGCCTATGACCTGTATTTTCCCAGGGCTCTGCCTGGAAGACAGAGAGTCACTCATGGAGCAACATTTCATCCTCCGCAATCCAGTCACAAGCTTCATTACTTGTTTTAGCATGCAGCTGCCCACGATTAAAATCCATTCATATCCATCCATTGTTTTGGTTGTTTAGCCAGTGTAGCGCTACAGCCGACCTCCACGGCCGAGGAGGGCTCACCTTTGGTGGGGTGTATCTCCTGGAGCTTCATGTTGCTGTGCTGTCGGTCGTAGCTGGTGTTTCAGAGCGTTTGAGGACGTGTTTTCTGCAGTGGAAAGAGTTTTAGTACGACTACCTGCAGCAACAGTGTTCTTGTCATCCTTTCTCCCAACAAATCAAAGTAATGGGAATATTTCCAGCCACATGGGTAAGGGTAAGCGTTTCCATCTTGTGACGTCCCTGTGCCGACGATTATGAAAATGAGTCCACTGATGTGATGTTCCATTTCAAGTATTGTGTAACTAGTTGTTTGGTTTTGGGGCAACTGTAATATTATTACTAAAATGTTATTAGTGATTACTTTAACTGCTCATTATTGGAAAAAGTAATATTATTACTGTAATGCTGCCCAACACTGGTTGTCAGACACCTCAGGATTCAGTTCATTGGACCAGGCTTCTTTCAGATAGTTAGTGGATACTGAAATTGTCAATAGACATAGAAACATAGATATCAGGTGTTTGGAGTCTGCAGGAAGCTGCAGGAGCTTGAACAGGAAAATCTGTGGCATGGTTTCATAATTTGGAATTCTGACTTAGAGTCTAATAGGGGCGTCGATGGCTTAGTGGTTAGAGCAGGCGCCCCATGCACAGAGGCCCAGTCCTTGCTGCAGCTGCCTGGGCTCAACTCCGGCTTGCGGCCCTTTGCTGCATGTCATTCCCTCTTTCTCCAACCAACAACCAATAAAAAATCAGAGTCTAATTTGGATATAGTGGGGAAAAAAAGGGAATCTGGGATGTTGAAATTAATTTTCAATTGATTAAATGATTCAAATGTTTTGCCTTTAGGTCACCAAAGGTCACAATTCCCCTGTGCAGTGAGACAGCAAACGGCCCATTCATCTGAGATGGCAAAAAGGAATGGTTGTGACTCACAGGAGTGTTGATAACAGGAGTAATGATCATAGCAAACACTGTTTCAGTTTGAGCATTATTATTTTATGTGGTCTTCTATAAAAAAATGATTTAAAAAAAACCCAGTCTAGATTTCTGTGCTCCTGGTGCACAGCATGAGCCATGAATCAAACATACAGTAAAACGTCATGAGAAAAATGCGGCCCTGTTATAGTGATTACTGGCCAGTGTTTATTTTTGACATGTCTCAGAAATCAACGGGCAGAAATTAAGCAGATACACCAGGCTTGTCTGGAACAGCGCAGTACGGGCAATAATTCAATACAGCTAATAGAATGTACCGTCGCTGTTTCAGTGAATGAAATAACATTTTACAGCCACTCCAAGCAAACATGGCTGCAGATGGAGTCCCTTATCGGCCCGCCTCAGGAAATTGGACATATAAACAGAGCCCTGAAAACCGTTTATTTAATTGATTAGGACTTCCTTTATACTGTTATTGGTGCACTGCCATGCCTAATACACACCCGATTTGGCTAAGGAATATAAAGATGTTGCACAGTGCCAACAGTCTGAGCCAGTCTGCTGTATAGTTGATGTACAGTATTGCCTTTGGCGTGGATTATGTCTAAAAAATGGGCTAAATTTAGACTTTATAGCGAGGCGTTCTATGGAACAAAAGCAGTCAGGAGCTAAATCATGGCTTATTGCTACCGGCAAAAGTAAGCCATTACATTATGTAACATGTCTTGTACATCATGGCCGTCAAAACAGTATATTACTGGTGAGATTTAGAGCTCCCGAGCAGTCGAGGGTGCAGGAGTTGGAAAATATTCTTGGCAAACTTCAGCTTTCGTAGCTTTCAACACTGCCTCATTTCTCAGGAGTATCCCTTATTTTTCATGTGAATTTCTGCGGAGGTGAAGGTTGTGATAGTTTTTCCGACGTCGCCGATTAGTCCAAGAAGAGGGAAGAAAAAAATCCGTCATGTTTGCAGTGCAGCTTTGGCAGTTTTTGCTGTGTCACTGCAGAGAGAAACGAGGGCCTAAAGGGTTTGGATATTAGAAGGTAGATCAAGAGAGACTGATTTCCAAAAAAACACTGGGCTTTGACGCAGAACTTTTAATACTCTTTTTTTCATTCCCTATCCCTGACGCTCTTCTCTCTCTTTGTCTCTGTCTTACCTAAACACACACACACACACACACGCACACAAACTCCAGCCCTGAGGTCCTGTTTCCGGTTGGGGGTGTATGAGAGAGACTAGCCAGCATCTGTGTGGGACTGGAGCTTATTACACACACACATGTTCCTGTGAGCATTGTTTATGTGTGTGTGTGTGTGTGTGTGTGTGCGCGTGATTTGACTCTGAGCATCATGTTGCTGCTTAGTTTCTCTGTTTCCTCAGATTTTTTTTTTGCAAAAGCAGGAACACTCATAAAAATTCCACCAGATGGAAAAAACATGTTACCGTTTCATATCACACTGGGGTTTATTCACACAGCACACATAAGATACATACACGGCTGCACACATGTAGCAGGCGAGCATGCAGACACACACACACACACACCACCCTTGTGTAGTGTTGCTGTAAACTGTGACTTGTGGACAATACAAGTGTTGTTCCTAACAATCGTTTTTAGAGCTTTTGCTCTTATAAAGCTGTCGTTCACGCCTTTACGATGGCTGTTTTCTTTATGTAAACTCTTGTTGCACCCCACACACACCCACACACACACACACACACACAGGACAACTAATCACGTTGAGTCTAAATCCAAAGGAGATTTGTTTTTCCTAAAGCGCTGCTTTGTGTTGAGTGTTGCGAAAGAGGAATATATGCATTTTTTAAGAATATATGGATTAACTCATTCCTGACAGAGGCATAAAAGTAGGACATGAGCTCAGGAAAACGGACACAGAGGCCGCTCTGTTTAGTGTGGACATATGTGTCATAAATCCGTGTAAATACATGCAATGCAAACACTGTTTTCGGAATTCATTAATCCAGATTTTTATGGTAAGGTACAAGTTCTGCTGTATCATAGCCGGCTGATGGATTGATGGTTTTGACTGTTGATTTCTATACGTGAGCACGCACAAATAATTATCGGTGTCCTCCCAATATAGATGTATAAATGTTCACATTTATACACATTTGTTTGTGAGGACCCATATTGACATACTGCATTCCCTAGTCCAGGAGTAGGCAACCTGTGTGGTTCTGGAGCCACATGGGGCTCTTTAGTCTCTCTCCAGTGGCTCTGTGTGGCTTTTACAAAATATGATATGGAAATGAATAAGTTATTTTTAAAGATTTTTCATTGCTGTAGGCCTACAGTGATTCCTACATTTCCCTGTTGGAGCCTATCCCGGCTGACATTGGGCGAGAGGCAGGGTACACCCTGGACAGGTCACCAGACTATCACAGGGCTGACACATACAGACAGACAACTATTCACACTCACATTCACACCTACGGACAGTTTAGAGTCACCAATTAACCTGCATGTCTTTGGACTGTGGGCGGAAGCTGGAGCACCTGGAGAAAACCCACGCTGCACAGAAAGGCTCCCCCACCCTGGGTTTAAAGCAGGAACCCTCTTGCTGTGAGGCAACAATGCTAATCTTTGCACATCATAGATAGCTTGGCAGTGTTGGGGTACATTTTGAGCCAATCTCTTTGGTTTTTAGGTTTCATTTTTGCTGTGATATGATCAGATTGGATTTCCATGTGTGCCAGACTCTGTGACTGAACAACCTGGTCCTTCAGTGCAGCTCTTTTTTTCCATTTTAATCTCGCTTTTGTCTTCAAACATCACAAGTTTATACAGTATGGTTCATTGCCAATGGAGGAAAACAATCAAACATTACCTACTGATAAAATCTTTTCTGTGACATGGTTGTATTGGTATTGTTTTGAGACAGTGAGCAGTGTTACAGATCAGTGCTTGTGAAAAATAAATGACATTTTCAGTACCTCCACATACACAGATTACAGATTACAGGGCAAACACTGAACCTCCTGTAATGTCTCGTGTTATCTCCTTTCAGAAAGCACCACTGCCACCATGGATGACGAACAGTGCTACTACAACGAGACCATCGCCTTCTTCTACAACCGCAGCGGCAAGTACCTTGCTACTGACTGGAACACTGTCAGCAGGCTGGTGATGGGCCTGGGCATCACCGTGTGCATCTTCATCATGCTCGCCAACCTTCTGGTGATGATCGCCATCTACGTCAACAGGAGATTCCACTTCCCCATCTACTACCTGATGGCCAACCTGGCAGCTGCTGACTTCTTCGCCGGCCTGGCCTACTTCTACTTGATGTTCAACACGGGACCCAACACGCGGCGCCTCACTGTTTCCACGTGGCTGCTGCGCCAGGGCTTGATCGACACCAGCCTAACGGCGTCCGTGGCCAACTTGCTGGCCATCGCCATCGAGCGCCACATCACCGTGTTCCGCATGCAGCTACACACGCGGATGAGTAACCGGCGTGTGGTGGTGGTGATTGTCATAATCTGGACCATGTCCATAGTCATGGGGGCCATCCCCAGCGTGGGGTGGAACTGTATCTGTAGCATTAAGTCTTGCTCCAACATGGCACCGCTTTACAGCAACTCCTACCTGGTCTTCTGGGCAGTGTTTAACCTAGTGACTTTTGTCGTCATGGTGACGCTATATGCCCACATCTTTGTGTATGTGCGCCAGAGGACCATGAGGATGTCGCGGCACAGCTCTGGACCTCGACGCAACCGAGATACGATGATGTCTCTGCTGAAAACCGTGGTGATTGTACTGGGTAAGGAAGAGATCTAATGTTTTCTTTATAATCTATCTATCTATCTAGCTGTTGTATCTCTATCTAGCAAGCTACATACACTGTGCATATCTAGTACTCTATCTCTGTAGCAGTGAGTGCGACAGTTGGCATCAGCAGCAGCAGAACAATGAATCTGTTGATGGGTCCGTCTGTGAGGCTGTATCATTCAGCACAAACACAGTGTCTGCCTAGCACGAGTGTAAGCCTCAAATACATCATCTCAGCCAACCCTGTCCCCTTACAAATTACGTTAACATGCTGTGATTCTGCATGAGCAGTTGAATATGTTCTGTTAAACAACTGCATTTTATTTTGCTGATGCCAAAATGTGGATATGAGTAGCTACAATGTCTAGAGGATGCAGTCTTCGGTGAAGAAGTGGAATAGATAGAAAGAATGCCATAGAACTTTGGTAGCAAAATCCTTTTCTTTGTTTCCTGGAGTAAATGAAGGAAGATGGAACGGATACCCACTTCTGCAAATTTGGTGGGAAAGTACCTGAAAAGGTTTAGGAGAGATAGGAGTAAGATAAGAAAGGAGCCTGCAGATAATTTTCATGACATCCCTTTACAAGCCTTTAAATGTGTTGGCTTTAACTATGGGTCGATGATGAGACTATGGGCCCCTGGGCACAGATATGAAGAGGGCCCCACCACCTGTGCTACAGACGAACAAGACACATAGACTCTGTGGAGGTTTTGTGTCTCTTTGTGGTCATTGTGTGTCTCTCTGAGGTCATTTTGTTTCTTTTTTGGTCGTTTTCTGCCACTTTGTAGAAATTTTGTGCCTCTTTGTGGTTGTTTTGTGCGTCCTTGTAGTTGTTTGGGTCTTTTTGAGGTAATTTTGTGTCTTATGTGGTCATTTTTTTGGACACTTTGTAGTATGTTTGTGTCTGTTTGTGGTTGCTTGGCCATGGTTGTAGATATTTTCTGTCTCTTTGCAGTTCTTTTGCATCTCTGTGTGGTCTTTATGCATCTCTTTGTTGTCATTGCGTGTCTGGTTGATGTTGTCTTGTGTCTTTTGTAGTTGTTTGGTTCTCTCTGAAGAACGTTTGTGTCTTATTGAGGTAATTTTGTGTCTTTTTTGGTCGTTTTCTGCCTCTTTGTGGTTGTGTGTCTTCCTAGTTGTTTTGTGTCTCCTTGTAGTTGTTTGGGTCTTTTTGAGGTAATTTTGTGTCATTTTTTGGACACTTTGTAGTAATTTTTTGTCTGTTTGTGGTTGTTTGGCCATGGCTATAGATATTTTCTGTCTCTTTGCAGTTCCTTTGCATCTCTTTGTTATCATTTCGTGTCTACTTGTTGTTTTGTTTCTTTTGTAGTTGTTTGGGTCTCACTGAAGTACGTTTGTGTCTTATTTAGGTAATTTTGTGTCTCTTTTGGTTATTTTCCATCACTTTGTAGTAAAGTTGTGCCTTCTTGTAGTTGTTTTGTTCTTTGTTAGGTAATTTTATGCTTTTTGGTTGTTTTTTGCTGCTTTGTTGTAATTTTGTGTCTGTTTGGAGTTGTTTTGTGTCACTTTGTGGTTGTTTGGCCATGTTTGTAGTTATTTTGTGTCTGTTTGCAGTTCCTCTGCATCTCTTGTGGTCTTTTTGTGTTTCCGATGTAATTTTGTGTCTTATTGAGGCAATTTTGTCTCTTTTTTTGGCTGTTTTCTTTCGCTTAGTAGTAATTATGTGCCGCCTTATGGTTTCTTTGTGTGTCTTTGTGGTTGTCTTGTGTCTCCTTGTAGTTATTTAAATCTTTTTGAGGTGATATTGTGTCTTTTTTGGTCATGTTTTGATGCATTGTAGTAATCTTTGTTTCTTTGCAGCTTCTTTGCATCTATTTGTGCTCCTTTTGAGTCTCTTTCTGGTCAGTACATGTTAATTTGAGGAACATTTTGCAGATGAAGGCCCAGGGGCCCCTGACACTGTTGGCCCCTGGCCTTGTGCACCGTAGGCCTGTTTAGTAATCCATCCCTGGCCACAATACAGTGCACTCAAGTCTAAGGTAAACTGTGCATTAGGGCATTAACAAAAAAGTTGATTTGTCGACGTGTCGATGTCAGTGGCACAAGTCGACACCCCCCGGGAGGAGTCGACAAGTCTCTCTCTGTGTGCTTGTGTACGGAATGCAATCGCTGCCTCTGATTGGCTTAAGCTGATACTTTATCCTTGACTTAACCAATAGTCATAGTCACTTCATAAAAAGGGCGGTAACGTTACTTGGCGCGTAGAGGGGAAATTAACACAAGACCACAACAAGACAAGAGACATGGCTGCAGAGAACGTAGAAGGTGATAGGCCTGAGAAAACGCCTGAAGGCCCGAACGTACTCGGGCGGAACGTACGCGGAACGGACTCTGCGGAGGTCCGCGCAGACTCAAAGCAGACGTTCGCAAGACCGGTGCGTGCAAAGCTCAGATTTTACGACCGCGCGACATGCTCGGCATGTATTTTTCACATCGCAGGGATTTTTCACGGACACTTTTACAGGAAACTACAACACGGAAGTGCGCTCGACTATGAAAGCCCGAATGACTGCTGACATTCCTCGCGGAGTCTGCTCCACTAATAGTATGCCCAAGTATGTTCGGGCCTTGAGAGTGACAGACACACATCAAATGTGTGGAGAGACTTCACTTTCCTCCGCCGTGTCAATGTGATGACGTCATCAAATGACTCGTCGACTCGACTTAGACTTTATTGACAGATAAGTCGACCTGAAAAAAATCAAAGTCATTAATGCCCTACTGTGCATAGATACTTGGAGTATTATCAGTATTCACTGATGCAAAATTAGAATCCAAAATGTGGCGTCTGACCATGACTACATTTAATAGCAGCTTGATATCACATTAGGAGTTTTTAAATCTTCAAATGGACAGATTCTAAGCTGCAAAAAACACCCCTCCAATGAAATTCAAGTTTTTAACCTTGGTAACATGTCCATGTGGTGTTTTTATTCTATAAGACATATCACAAGCAAAAAAAAAAGCAGTCAACACCATGGCTGAGCCTCTCCGCCTTGAAACTGCAGTGTACAAGTAACAGTGTTAAAAACACAAATTCAGACAGCCAGGTTTTCATAAGCCACATATCTAAGGAATCAATCCCGTCAACTTCCAAAACCAGGTGGATCAGAGAAGAAGCCAGGTGTAGCTCGGTATCAGTATTTTGCCAAATAGTATTCACTCTACTGCCTGACCTGGCGATAGGGAGCAAGGTTTATCCAACACATGCTAATAAAGAAAACGAACGCACATCAAGGGTTGTAGTGAGGCGTTGATGACTTGCAGTAGGCTTGAAAATGGGAAACAAGTACACTCTTTGGCTCTATATGGATCTCTCTTTTATTCAGGCCCTCAGGCCCTCTTCAAGATCAATTATCATAGTCAGATGCAGCTGTTATACAGGCCACACCCAAGTCACACAACTGATAGTGATGAGGTAATCAGGCTTCAACTTTAGGGTGAGCAAGTTAAAACCTTGAAACAAAACAGTTACAGGAGCCACAGCCAATGAATTACTTCAGATCAAATGACAGCCACCATATCTCACGCCAGATATCAGTTTAACATGCAATTTTTTTAGAATCAGAAATACTCTAATGTAAAGAATAGAGAATTATAAGAAGTAAGAATAAAGTGTGTAAATATAGAGCAATGAATAAAATAAAGATGAATGAAAAGTGCATTAAAATAAAATGTGCATGTTTAACACTAGTCCTTGAGATATATCAAGTAAAATATTAAATAAAATAACTGTGCTGATGCTGTAAGTGTTAAAAATTAACTACAATATATACATCAGTAGAATAAACAACAATAGAATATGAGTAAACATAAGAAATATGTAGTTATGTGTATCGTTCAATTCAATACTTGCACAGAAGTATTTAAAAATGTTAAAATACATAATAGATAAAGAGCAAAAATGAAGACATTGGCCATTAATAAACATAATTAACAACACTAAATATCCAAAAATTCAAAAAAAAAAAGCATTTCAAGTCATAGTTTATATTCAGTCCATGAGGTGACAGGGTTCTCAGACGATGGATCCAACTGTGTTCCCTCCTGGAAAGTAAAACGGTTTTAAATTGTTGAAGGCCTCTTGATTGTGTTTTGCTCTCCCTGATGCATTATTACCTAATGAGTATCAGCTGTGTGAGCAGGGTGTGGCCTATATAACCAGTGAGTGTGCTTGTGTCTCACTTTGCTTGTTGGAAGTATTGTCTAAATAAAAGAGAAATGCACATGGAGCCAGAGTGTGCAACACATATCTGACATTAGCAACACATTGGTAGCTGTTTGGGAACCAACTGAAGTCAAAGGCGTGTGCTATCTCTTACCATTAGGCTTCTAACATTGAGTAAAGAGTGAGGCTTGAGCTGCAGGTGAGCAGCCGGTGGAGATAGATGTGGGACTAGTTTGCATCCAAATTCCAGAAACATCATCCAGTGTAGTATTTTATTATCCTATGCTCCAGTTGTTGGTTGTTGTTAACACATTAATGCAGCCCAAGCCTCTCTTCGCATGAAACAGCGTCTGTTTTATTTTCAAGCCGAGCTGTGTGTGTGCAGCCTGACAGTTTTATGTTTAAGCATTCAGCTGAGAGACGTTTCCCACCATGCAAGTCTCCAGGCCTCTTTGGCAGTTTGCAATAAATGGAAGCATTGCTGTTTTGTACATTATAACAGTGGCACACTAACTCGGCGTTGTGTGTGGAGCAAGTCAGAGTGCGTGCATTGTGGGAAAAGTACTTCTTACTGCCTGGGAGCAGGATGTGTTGGTCCTAGACAAAACATACCAAAGGATTGTGTGTGATTTGTCTCCTATGTGCTGTGTTATCTCATCCTGTTGCCTCTGTTGTCTTTACTCCAGACTTAATTCAAAGCAGTGGACAGCAGCAATGTGCTCTGCAGCCTACAGTATTTATAAAAACTGGAGGACGACGAGATGCTTTGTTTGGTTCTACTTACCCTGTTGTTTTGCAGAGAAGCATTTCTGAGTCCAGTCTAGTAACACTTCTGTGCCTCTTAATGGCCACAGAGTGCAGAGAGACAGGCTGACTGTGAAGTAAATAAACAGATTAATAAGCATAAGAGAGAAGTATGAAAGTCCTTTTGTCATTTCAGCTCCTCCTTCTCCTCGTAGTCAGTGTCCCACATACAACTGCAGAGAGAAGTCTGAGTCATCCAATAACACTTGCTACTATCGCTGAAAAATACCCCTATAAATAAATGCAAACAGGTTCCAAATGCTGGTGACTTCATCCCGAAACGGCAGAGGATTCCTTGGAAATAAACAATATATGCCCTGTCGCAAGAGTTGCTCAACAAAAGTTTTACTCTATCTGCAGATGGATCTGAAAATGGAAGGGTTTTATGTAAACACAAACTGCTCTGCGACATACTGAAGGAGAAGTGGAATCACCTACACTAAGTGAAAAAACTACTGCTGCTCTTTGGCTTAACTTCAACCTTTTTTTAAAAAAAATCATGAACAAAGCATGTGCACAGGGACATATTTTTACTGAGTTGGATAATGTAAATGTGAGCGCATGACTGTGTGTGCACATTCTTACTCGGGAGCAAACGTTACATGTAAACTGCTCAGACGTACCTACATCGGTGGTCCCATCAGCCGTTACTTCAAATAATGTTGGCTCTCTTGCCTCAGTTTGTCTCTGAACTGCATGTGCCAAAAGTTCTAATATTTCATTTTCTAATGGTGTCGGACATTCAGTTGTCAGCTTCTTGTTCACACTTCGTATTTGTTTTTTTGTTTTTTTTACTTGTGCAACAAAAGCATGTGCTTAGGTTTTCAAAAAAAACATAATTTGGCTCAACATTGGCAGAGTCAGCAAACAGCGGGCTCGTAGGTGAAAGTCCAGGGTTTGTTGGACCCATCCACCTCCCCTCCCACTCACCCTATCAGGACTTTCCAGCTCCATATTACGTTATTACCAGTGGCGTTTCAAACTGATGCCATCTGGCGGGGATATAAAAGGATGCACATTTACCTCTGTGAAAAATACCTTTTTGCATTGGTGTCTGATGCTAAAATCACTGACAAAGCGGCTGTTTTGACGACTTGAGAATAAAGGCCTTTGCACATGAGTCCATTTTTTTCAGATGTGTTTTTTTAATCCGCTATCTGAAAAAACAGCATTACACGCAGAAACCTTGCACACTAAGACCGGTGCCTTCTAGTCGTTGTGAAAATTGGCAATAAGTGACAAAATTAAAAGACGAATTTCCTCCATTGCTTCTCCACTGAAGTTACCACTTCCTCTCTGTCTTTCATTTGGCACTGCAGTTGCATGAAGGGGCGGAGCTGTCCTCCACATTCTGTGTGCAGTCCACATCCTCCACTTCATCATCATCATCATCATCTACCCGAATATTACTATCTGACCTGTTGAAAGTGAGCTATCTGAGTTGTGAAATGATTCTGTGCTACCCATTCCTATGTCTTGTCATGGCTGTGTCCCACCGCCACATTTTCTTCACTGATTGTTGGTCAAACGTCTCTCAAGGCACTGACGGATGTGCAAAGCGCAAAAATCTAATCTGTTTGGAAAATTTTGATGACAGATGAAAGTTTCGGAGTCAGTGTGCAAACGTGATTGACACAACGTGAAGTCTCAGTGTAAGAATGGGTTGGTAACCCACAAGTAAGTTAACTGTCCTTGCTATTCTCTGGTCTTTCTTAGTATTTTTAGCCTGTCTGCACAAATGGTTAGCTCCCGATGCTACTGCAAATCTCTGACCCCAACCCCCTGTTGAGAAATTAATTAAATTTGCACATTTTTTCCATTATGTTTTCTCACAGGCACCTTAAATGCTGTTCAAAAGTCAGGTGTTGTTCCAGCCCTCTTAAATAGGAGGTGCTGCAGCACCAAAAGCACCCATCTTCCAGTGCCCATGCAACAAATTGTGCTAAACTGACCGCTGTTTTGTATTTTCATTACAATATACCAGTGTGAACAAGGACTGTGAACACAGCTATAATGTGGTAAAATATATTTTATGCCTCAGCAGAGCTACGTGATCATGAGCAGGTAAAAGCAGTTTCACCATACTTATCACAGCTCAACAAATCTCAGAATTATTTATTTGAATCTTTATTGTTTTGAGCCCCTGAACACATCACATATGTTTCTTTTTACCAATGTCAAGCCCTTACTGGGAAACTAAGTCTTTTGAGCAAGGGTGTGATGTGTTTTGGCTCAGTCTGGAATCCACTCCTGTTTCTGAGTGAGGTCACTTTTAAGCACCGAGGAGGATAGAAAATATCGCTCCGTGTTGCTGTATTGAAAGAAGGGAGTTAGTTTCTAGTTTCAAGTGGATTTACAGCACAATCGCTTATTCACATCTCTTGGACACTTATCTCCAGTTTCATTTTGATGAGATCCCTCTTTGTCTGTTTTTGTTTTACACTGGCCAAAGTTAAACAAAAAAGGTCATGCGTCTCTGGTGGAGTTAGAGTTGCCATTGAGTACTGGGGTTTGATTATGTGTGACTTCTTCAGGGAAGGTTAGGATGAGTTCAGCCTTTGCCGCTTGACGAGAAAGTAAACCCCACAGCTATTCCTCGTCCAGGTTCTCCCATCTGCTGAGCAGATGATGATGATAAGTGTTCCCCTGCCGCCTGCTGTCCTCTCCACTTGTCCTTCTCAGAGTGCTGTAAAACCAACCATGGGTGATTTCGTCTCAGGAGGACAGGATGAGAAGGAGAGTTGGTTGCATGGATTTGTGCATAAGCACGTGCACATGCAGGGACTCTCTCACACTCACATAAACCCCCAGGCTCAATAAAAAGCTAGAGGGACATGAGGTTGGCTCCATTCACATAAACTCTGATGCACTTAGTCAAATGATGGGAAAACAAAACCAGAATCTGGCTTGTGCGTTACTTGTTTTGCCAAAAACAATAGAGGTAAGGATACACACACGCACACACACACATGTGGAAATAGCATCTCCACACAAACAGACTTCCTCTGCCTTAAAGGTACCCTGTGGAGTCTTTTACCACTTGTGATGGAGCAAAGGTTTCACAAACTGGTCCCTGTTTTGTGTCTGCTTGTGCACGCATACGAAGATGCACACAAACTGCTCCAAACTTATCCATTGATAGCACCAGTGTTATCATATTTTTCAGTTGATGGCACTGGCACATTATTGGGCCCACACTCTTTTTATTAGGGTCCGGGAAGCTAAGCTACCAGGACACTATTGTAATCCTAGGTATTCTTCTTCTTAGATGCCTAACAAACTGTCATCATGTACCTTAAACACAGTAGGTTGGATGAGGACTATTTCATTAATTATGCAAGCACATCCAATAGGACAAAAGAAAACATACTTGCTAGAGCTAGAATGATGAATTGGCCTTTCCAGTACACTGGGCATCACCTTATTGCAGACACTGTGTGTTGATCTGTTGCAAAAAGCTGTGACACAAAGGGTCATGGACAGTCTTGGTAGTCTGTTCAGCCACTGGTGCTTCTCTGCTGACAAAAAAAGTTTGAATGACACCAACAGAGATCCTCTTCATCACTCCTCAATGAGTCAACTGCACCGTCAAATTAACCATGACCCTTGTTCAGTGTGTGTGTCTGTGTGTCAGGTGTTGGCTCACGCAGGGGTCTTCTGTGAATGATCTGATTATCTTAAAGCCCATGGTGTTGTGTGCGTTCCCATCGTCAGACAGTGTGGAGCGCCAAGACATACCATCGCCCAAACACATGCACGCAGATGCCATATCAATGACCTACATTTGTTTCAGGCTCGTAATGTATAACCAATCAATGTTCGACTTCGGAACTCACTGATTGTCTTCCAAGCCACTGTCAGCATGGAGACATGACTGGCTCGCGATGTCACCTGTTTTCTGTGTGTGTGCTAAATGCAAGAAATTGCTGTTCGTAGCTAATCGCTCACAATAGCAGCATCTGTTCTTTTGCATCCTGTTTCCGCAGTTGTTAATTTCTGGCTTTGCTCGAACAGCTCAAGCATCTACAGCATCATTAAATGCCTCCAGGGGCTCGAGTAAGCCTGGATTTGTAAGCTGCCTGCATTAAATATTAAAACATAGCAAATATAATCATGTATTATCAAGATAAATTCTGCCTTAAGGGGGGAAAAAAGTAAATCATGTGACTCTATCAATCAGAAACAGCTCCGGAAAGGAATTTGTTCTGGGACAGAATAATAGAGGCGATTCTAATTACAGAACATCTTTGTCCATTGCCTGAGGTAACACCAAAAAGCTAACAGGAGAAAAAAACGCAACCATACGCAGACAATTTCAAAGCGAGCTGTAGGATCGGAACAGACTGATATTATTTCAGAAAGTCAAGGACCAAAGTGCTGCTTTAAATCACATGCAGTTTTCGTCAGTTGGATTCAGAATCTGGTTGCGAGAGGCATGGCTGTGGTTAACAATCTGGATGTGATCTAAACCACAACAGAACATGACAGCGCCAGTGTGCATTGTTTCCCCTGTCCTGTTTTGTCCTTTTTGAATTAAAAAACAGAGACGTAAGGTGGAAGTGAGTGAGTCACTGCTGGTGACCAGCAACTCAGATGCACATTTATCACAGTGTGTTTGTGCATGCAGAGCAGAAAACCTTCATTATTGCCTTTTTCAAAGAGCTCACTGTACTTCCAGTCAGAAGCGTTTCCCTCGAGCCATTAGATCACTGTGACACCACTGCCAGACTCCATCGCTGTGTACACCACAAGCCTCTTTATCAATAATTGTAAACACTCAGCTGCTGAATGTGAACTTTTATCTAATCTCCAATGTGTGTGTGTGTGTGTGTGGAAGTAAGTGATGTGGGAAAGAGGAAAGAGGGAAAAGAAATCCTCTGTGCACAAACGGGAAGCCACCGGGCCATTTCAGAAATATACATAATGGTTTCTGTCCGCTGACTTACTTCAGTGGCATCATGGTCACGACCGCAGATGATGGCTGGGTTCGGAAAATGAGGGAGATGAACAGAAATTGAGACAGAGACATGCAGTGAGAGGAAGAAGACAGGTTGCAGAGAGAAAATCAAGAAAAGAGAGAATTGTGCGGAGAAAATCTGAAAGACTGAGAGTAGCTGACAAGACACGAAGAGAAGAAAGAACTGAAGTATGATATTAAAAAAGATGGGAAAAGACAGAGAGAAGGAGAGGGACAGGAAACGAGCAAGAGACAGAGATGCAGCGAGACATAGATGGGAAGAA
This sequence comes from Epinephelus lanceolatus, assembly GCF_041903045.1. Classification (NCBI taxonomy): domain Eukaryota; kingdom Metazoa; phylum Chordata; class Actinopteri; order Perciformes; family Serranidae; genus Epinephelus; species Epinephelus lanceolatus. The sequence continues at coordinate 33,355,570 of NC_135752.1, forward strand.
AGGCAGTGAGACACACAGAAGAATGAGAGCGGTAATTTAATATCGGGTGTTCATTCATTTTTAAGGTCCTGGGAGAATTGCACATTAGCGGAAACCAAAGCCGGCATGAAGACACGTGAGGAATAATAGGAAGGAATGAAAATCCCTGATAGCAGAATTTGAATCTGTGTAATGAGATAAGTATGTTGCTACATGTGGAAAGCATCAGCACAATGTAGAGGAACTTAGATGCGTAAGACACAGCATAGACTTACATAGACTTAAAGAGCCACACAGGACATTTGCAATTATATTTTTCACTTGATATATCAAAAATATTGACATTACAGCTGACAGTTTTCTTTAGAATTTTGAACTACTATGATTTTACCTGATTTCAGTACACCATAGTAACACTGCAGATTAGATTTGTGCATGTGTGTGAGAGAGAGAAATGTATGCTAGCATTGCTCGCCATAAAAAATAAAAATAAAACGCATTGGTCATTTTTGTCATTGTCACGGCAAAAGTTGCATTGATCAGAAAACCCTCCCAGGTGGCGTCGACAAACAACGCTTTGTTCTCTAATTATAGGACTTGTTGGTACGTCTACATGGTGGACTCGACCAGTAGTAGCTTAGCGTCTTTATTTGTTTATTTGTGTGATGTACATCCTAGGTGATCAAGAGGACGGTGCTTGTCATGATAGTCACTATGGCCTTGTTTATACAGATACAGATACAAATAAAAACACATTTTTATTTATCCCGTATAAAAAAAATTCTGGGTTTACGCGATCAGTTGTAACGATATCCCAGTTTCCACGAAAACGCAAAAACAGTATGCTGCAATTAGCATGCCAGGCCAGTAGGTTGCGATACGCCATATGCCAAACACCACAGAGGAACCTTTTCCGCTTGGCGCTAGTGATAAAAACAATGATAAACTACATTTTAACCTTATGTAGCATAGTTAGCTGCTATGCACTTACTAATATTGGGCACAGCAGACATCTTTGTGCGCCGATGTAGCGGTGATGTAGATGCAGCAGTGTTGAGTTCATTTGTAAGCTCGTAAGTAGTCCCAAAAGCGCTAACAAAATCGAAACAACCCGGCATATATCCGCCGTTGTTGCGGTTCCTGGGCGCCTAATGGGCATGCACAAAGTGGGTTGCCATGTCATCATTTTCCAAAATCTCAGTCTATCCTGTTTACACGTCTCCATGGAAATGGATATTTTTAAAAACTTTCACTCCGTTTTCATTGAGAAAAACGCAGGTTACGTGTAAATGATAGGTGCGAATGCAAAGATAAATACCCATTTCAGAAATATCTGGAACCGTATAAACAGGCCCTAAGTCAGGACTTTGTATTTTGTACATAACGGCCCAGACACACCAAACTGACTTTAGAGAACTAGTGGAAACAAACGCCCTCTGCCATGTTGCCTCACCTCGCCGTGTCCTGGCCATAAAAGTTGCACATGAACACACTGCAAAGACTACAGCCGACGGTTTACCAGTACGTACATTCTGCACTTGTATAAGAGGACATATTGCTCTACACCAGCAGATGGCGGTCATCTATAATCCTCATTAAGAAAAGGGAAACTGGAACACCATCTTGATGCTAGTTAGCCAGTTAGCACATGAGCACCACAATCCATTGTTGAAAGAACAAAGCATCATTCGCCAATGAACTATTACACAGGTGACATCTGCTAATTAACTCAATGGCTAAAGAAAAAGTTGTTATCATATGTAACAAGTTTGTTTTGATCTCACTCCCTCTTGACTTAAGCTGTTTGTTTACTTTATGCACGCTGAGCTGAACTGCCAAACAGGATGATTTCATTCACCGATGGGCTCCGCTGCTGCCAACACTGATTCACCATGCTGAATCAGTGGAAAAAAGCCGATGGGGGGCAAGGGAATGGGACACACCACACTGATGAGGTCAGCCAGTGCTCACCAATGGCCAAACTTTGCTGACGGCCAACCATGGGCTTGGTGTGTCAGAGCCTTAAGTTATCTTCCACTGTAAGAGAAACAGACAATCATTGTACCCAATGCTTTCTGATCCCAACACCACATAGCTGATACTGTGAAAAGTATGTAGTTCATTGAACTTGGCCATGCTTTGCCTGGTCAGAGGAGAGCATGTAGTGTGCAAAATCACCAAAAAAAAAAAAGATCGTCATACAAGTGCATTACCACTAATGTAACTCTGACAAAGCCAAAATGGATGACATAATGCTCATTAACCTCTCTTGTTTCAAATCTCTGCAAGTTGCTTTCCAAAGCAAAGCATTCCCAGAGTGACTGGAAATGTGAAACTGATGGCTGCAATCAAAGACAGTGCCATTTCTGGTAACACGTAAAAGCACCAGCCTGATCTTTTAAGCCATTTACACTCATAGTTATGTAAAATCTGTTGTCCACTACAAGTGACTGAGAGCTATAGAGCAAGCTGCTGCGGACAGTGTGTCATTAATGCTGAAAAACAGCATCATAAACCTCTTAATGATGCATTTCTCACTGGAAGAAACACGACACATCAGCCATTAGAGCGAAGCCTCGTCCAACAAGCACCAAGTTAGATTAGGAAAGAGATCCATATTTCCTAATCTAAAGGAGGAGGTGGTGCTCACGCCATTGCTCATGATCCTCTAACAATGTTTGTATGAAGCAAGGGGCTTAAACGCTGAAAGTGAAACCCTGTTTCTGGTTAATGATGATTGTGATGCTAAGCATGCCGGGATGGACGTTTTTTCCGGGCACTTTCTCAACACCGTCCAAATGTTTTCACATCATGTTTGAGCGCTCCTCCATCTGCCTTTGTGCCATGTGCAATTATGTAAGTGAGTGTTTGCGTGTGTTTGTGTCTGCACATGTGAGTGTTTGTCCGTGTCTACCCTTCAGTTTTGCATCTGTGTGTTTGCGGGGGTGAAGTTCATTGCTGTAGTCTGGTCTCCATTATTTCCTTAATTTTGTTCCCATAGAGCTCCTTTCTCTCTCTCTAATGGAAGCCCATTTCCGTCAGAGAAAAGAGTAAAGTTTTGACTGTCTTAGTCAAAATAAGGAAAGCCAAATGGTGTCGGCAAGGTCGGATCGCTGGGTTGCCAATGACGATCCTTCAAATGTCACCATGTGTCACAAAGGACGCTATTGCTAAGCTAACACCCGAACACGTGTCTTGCCTTACTCTATCAAAACCTGCAAAGTGTCAAAATAATCTTCCATGAATTCCCAGGTTTTCCAGGCCTGCATCAGAGCCGTGTTTGTTTACCTTCCTCCACTGACTTTCCATTTCTCCACTCTCTTTTCCCTCCATGTGGCATTTCCGAGCAGCGACAGGGCAAAAGGGCCTTTTTGTTTCATTCATAAACAAAAACTCTGCTTTATCCTCAGTGAACCTGGTGCGGCCGTAACGCTGCCTCTTTGTATCCACGACAAACCGCATACATTTGGGTTCAGCAAAGGCGCATTTCTTAGATGAAGGGTGTAAAACAAGCAACCGTATACCCCCAGCTTGAGAGAGGAAATGAAAGACTCCAAGGGTGAAACCTCTCAGGTCATAGCTTCACACAAAGACTGTTTTCTTCCTCCTTCTGAGGCAAAATCAGGACAAACATCCTGTACATATGCATATTTCACAATCCATTCAAAACAGAAAGGGACTGACATTAAAGAAGCAGCAGGTTATATGAAACTGGAGGAATGTGGAGGGGTATTTGGTTGTTATTTTGGCCTCACTCGGAGGAGAATATATGTTGCGGTCAGGGTCTATTTCTTCAAAATGAGACAGTATTACTAAAGGCAGGAAACATTTCTGTGCTGCTTTTTGTGCTGAGTCTTGTTCTGTCTCAGAGTGAGATGTTTCACTCAGTGACAAATAGCTCGGATAGTTTCTCCGCTGGGCTGCGAACTGGGTTTGAGAAATTTATCTAACTCAGGAGAGTCTGCCTGCATAGCTGGGAAGTGAGGTCAAGCCTTCGCTGCAGCTGCCGCCTGCAAAACACTAACAGATAACAGGCCTGCCTGTCAATATTGCCTCCCTGTATCCCCCCTCACTGTCTTTGCTTGCCTAATTTCTCATCAAGACTTTTTATTTCACTGTCTCAAGAGTGTAATGTCCCACAGTTGTCTTGTAGTTGTGACAAACAGCATCTGTTGACTGGAATTACAATGCTCGAACTCGACATTCGTGAGTAATGAGTCAGTGATCCCCCCTCGACTGCGCTAACACTCTTCATGTAGTCAGAGAAATGATGATGCACTGTATTCAGCCAAATGGGGTTGGGAGGTTGCGGATATGATGATGGAGTGCTGGAGATCTGGTTGCAGAAACGAGGCAGAGATCAGTCATTTATGTTACTCTAGATATTTCACCTTAAAGGAGGGATGATGACGGATGTTGATGGTGATTTACGGAGGAATAAGGAATGCAATCCTATCATTCAAACATGGAGTTTTAGTTGTGTAAACATAACCCAACTGTAACTATCATATTGTTGTGGAAAGGACTGACAAATGATGTTTGAGGCACCATATTAGAAAATGCTCATATATGGAGTGTTTTGGAAAGCAGCGACCAACAGCCTATTTACATCAGTTAGACCTGTCATGTTAGCTACTTTTGTCGGATGAAATATTATCCCAGGAATAATTGTAATAAATGATATTATTGTTATTTTGAGAACATTTTCTGCCACTGAGATAATGATAATATAAAAGCATAATAATGCAAGGACACCCTCTCAAAGAGCAATGAGCTTTTGATTTCAGCAGAAATGACAGAAAGATGTGTCTCTATATAGTTGTTCTCTGTTCATCTGGCTTTGGTGCAGTGGGGAAAACATTGCTATTTACTTTGGCATCATGTTCCCAAAAATATTGGTGACATTCTTATGTAAAGAACCATGCATGCAAACACAAGGGCCACATCGTATGATATATGGACAGGACCTTGATCAGTTTTGCTGACCTTGATAAGTCATTGGACATTAGACGTTGATCTTTGGTGAATTTAGGTTGTGATGTCAGGCGACCAAAATTCAGTGTTAGGACAACGTCTAATGCCAATGTCAGTTTGATGAAGAATACTGACAACAGATGATGATGATAATGATATTTGGTTGGTTTTAATTTATGTTGTTAAGCAACCAAAATCGAACATCCTCCAAACGTCCCATGCCAGCATTATCTTGATGTAGAATAACTATGGCCGCCCTCAACTAAGAATTTTCTTAGTCAACCAATTGTCGTCATTTAGGGCCATCAGTCGACTAGTCTCCCGCATGTTTACGATATTGATTCAATTATTAAATTATATATAATGGTTTGAGTTGAAGGTGTGAGAAAGAATAGTATCAGTAACATTGTTAACACTGTGCTACATTACAGAGAAATACAAAACCGTGCTAATGAACCTTCATTAATATAGGCCTATATTTTATCTACAAGTGCACGTCACACAATGAGCGAGCTGCCTGTTAATGACGCTGTGGGCTAATGGGCATGTAGCTACTTCCATGTTTCAGATGATACGTCATGTTTGTAGTCGACCAATGAAGATGAGTTTACATATCACCTTGGGTTCGTCCTTCACCTTCTCAAAATGATCCCACACTTTGTATTTCCTGCCCGACATGTTATTAACTAGCCTGTGGAATAACCGCAGGTACCAGCCCTGGAAATTAACGTGACTCCTGTCATGTTGCTGAGCGTGGCCACTTCCTGTGTCTGTCCTTTCAAATTGAATCCCCACATGGTCCAGTCATATAGGTTTTGATTGAATTTGATGAGGTACAGCTCCTAATAATAGAGTTTCACGTTTGCTTGGGGTTTTTTTTCCTGCGACTAAGTGACCAATGAAATCTTGCCGACCCTTCTAGTCGACTAACATTTGGTTGACTATTAGGGGGCAGCCCTAAGCATAACAACGTTTAATTGTAAGTTATGGAGAGCAACACCTGACCCCTACAAAATGTCACAATGTTAACATCCATACAAAGGGGACTTTTTTTTGTGAAAACTAATTAATGCGTATGTCTTTTCCTCACATCAGATAATAAAATATTAATAATAATAATAATAAATAAGTCCAGTAGTTTATTATCATTGCACTTGCGTAACCTTTCCAGCACCTTTTAGTTTTCAAATATTATTTTTCTATGTTCTTGGTGTTAGCGTGTTTACCGATTTCAAAAATGGCTGTGCTGTGGCACAAAATCATTGTGATAAATAAGATTATACTGCGTGGTTAAACTAAGTGGGAGAAATTGATTTCATATTTACACAGTTATTTATTTATTTACAATCACTTTAAATTATTAATTTCACAGTGGTTATCAATGTGGCCTTTTACGGTAATTTTCCCTTTTGGCATCCCATAAGTGGTTACCTAATGCACCCACAATAACAAACTACATTAAAAACACTGTGCAACGAAATTACTTTGTACTCAAAGTGTCAGTAATAAGCTTTAGATGTGGTTATGGAGTGTTTTTGTTCTGTAGACTGATGGTGTGGTTGTTAAGTGATGCTGATGTGGCTGCAGAGTGATTTTTTCTTTATTCAAAACAAACCAAAAACAACAAACTCTGGCTCCCAGATGGAGTGGCTTCACCCACACTGTATATATTACCTCATCCGATCAGTGGTTGTGCTGATGGATACATTTTCATGGCCAAAATTTAAGTTTCTGCTTCTTTATTTAATTTGATTTATTTATTTATTTATTGTTGTGGCTCCGTAGATGGAGAGGAAAAGACAAGATGTCTGCCTGGTTCAAATCCAGGACATCACATTAGCATAATATTAATTTAGAGTGAAAGTGGAGGTGGCAGGATGCCTCCCATGTGCAGCATTTGGGGCATAATTTTTTAAGATGACACTAAGAAGACGTGGAGCCATTTTGCTCAAGTCATAGTGAATCATTGTTTCTCAAGTGTGAGTCAGTCTGAGACCAAAGGAAGTCATTAGTGTTCAAATGTATCATTTCCATTTGAAAGTCATTAAAAACTGCAGGAGCCCAGGACGTCTGAGACTCAGATCAAATTCACCAAAAACAAAACAAAATTAACTGTTTTAAAGTTCTTAATCACATTGTTGTGGCATTAACTTCACATTCAGCACAAGTGTTTTGTCAGACTTATAAAAGGCAGAAGAAACCACAAATTAGAATAGGTAGGACGCTTAATCACTCATTACTAACAGTGACTCATGTCAAGCCAAACAAAGAAAAACCTCACCAAAGCCAGAGACTGTTTTTTGCTTCTTTTATTTATGTGTCTCTCAAAGTCTATTATACAATTCAAGCACAGATGTATTACAAATTTGTTTGGAATCACTGAGGCCTTCGAAAACTCCAGTTACAAAATGCATTTATAAGAATTCTGAGATAATTCAACTAGCGAGTGAAGTTTGTGTGCATCTTGATATAACTGAAAGAAACTATGGGCCCAGAACTGCCTCATTAGTATAAAGAATTATGAAATAACGCAGGTTAAAATTGACAAAGTGCAAAATATATTTACTCAACCAAACTTTTACTCAGCTTTTCAAACCATATCACCAACTTCTACAACTTTTTGGTGGCCAAGGATCAACAACTGTGTATAGCTCATAGGGCAGCCTTATCCATGATCAGTTTCTCGATATATTTAAATCTGTGAATATATGTATTTTAAGAAACAAAAGCATTCATTAAGGTGTCTTTTTTATACTCCAGAGAAACATTTTTTTTATGCTCCCTGCACGAATTTAAACATTTTAATGCCTCTGCGCTGATGATAGCCATGGCTTTACGTCCGTTTCTGTACACATGCCCGTCCCATTCTCGTCAATGGAATATGTCAAGAATGCAGTGAGGGTATTTCTTCCACTTTGGCACAAACATCTACTTGGACTTAATGATAAACTGAATAGCTTTTGTTGTTCGTAGGTGAAAAGTCAAGGTCACTGTGGCCTCCTCTGTCTCATTCTTGTGATTGCAATATCTCAAGATCACCTTAAAGGACTTTTTTTTTTTTTTTCCCCAAAATTGGCACCAACGCTTACTTGGACCCAATGATGAAGTGATTAGATTTCAGTGGTCAAAGGTTATGGTCACTGTGACTTCGTCTGTCTCAAAGGTCAAGATCACTGTGACCCTGGCTTTCTCGTTCATTTGAACGTGATATTTTTTGTGTGAATTTCTTCAAATTTGACACAAACGTCCATTTGAACTCACGAATGAACTGATTTTTTATGATCAAAGGTCAAGGTCACTTTGACCTCATCTGTCTCAAAGGTCAAGGTCACTGTGATCTTGTCTTTCTCAGACTTTTGAACGTGATATCTCTTGTGTGAATTTCTTCAAATTTGACACAAACGTCAACTTGAACTCAACAATGAACTGATTTTTATGGTCAAAGGTCAAGGTCACTGTGACCTCACAAACAAGCTTTTAGCCCTAATTCAAAAATTCATTCACTAATTGTGACAAAATTTCATACAAATGTCTAATAAGATAAAATTATGAAGTGATGACATTTTATATTTCCAAAAGATCAAAGGTCAACTTGACTGTGACATCATAGTGTTCTGCATAAACACTTTTCTGGCCATTACTCAGCATCATAACTCAGGAACAGAAAGGGAGACATTTGGACGGATACTGAATCAGTGACGCTAATCTTGGGTGTCCACCTTCAGACTGTGCTGATTGTATAGATCCTCTGTGCTGCCAGGGGAAGATGTGTGAGAAGCATCTATGTTTCAACAGACATGGATGTGAACTGTAAGTGCAACTGGACTGTTGCATGAACTTGGGAGGCAGTAATTCTCATTTACTCTGCTTCTTGTCTCCTCAGGTGCGTTCATTGTCTGCTGGACCCCCGGCCTGGTCATCCTCCTCCTCGACGTCTTCTGTGCCAGCTGCAATGTCCTCACCTACGAAAAGTTCTTCCTGCTCCTCGCTGAGTTCAACTCGGCCATGAACCCCATCATCTACTCCTACCGCGACAAGGAGATGAGCGCCACCTTCAGGCAGATCTTGTGCTGTCAGCGGCAGGAGAACGTCAACGGGACGACGGCAGAGGGGTCTGACCGGTCCGCGTCGTCCATCAACCACACAGTGCTGAGCAGTGGTATGCACCACCACCACAACGAACACTCGGTGGTATAGAGCAGGGCTGGAGATCATGGAAACTAATCCAACTGCTTGAGGGGGTTAATCTGTTTTGGAGACTGAAAGAAGGTAAACGGCAGCACGGGAAGGTCGAGAAAGACTGCGAACATGATGCGAACTTGAGACAGTCACGTGATAAATTGGAGAGTGAAGATTAGGTAGATGGGGTGGAGCTGATGAGGCGCTGAATGAGATCACAATGAAGAAGAGAAAGGCAACTATGAAGAAAGATGACAAGAGACTTTACCGCTGTGGGAGTCTGATCTTCGAGGACTCTGATAGGCTGTTAGTGTTTTTGTTTAGTTGTTTATTATTTTCTATTTGTGTTGTTATGGACAACGCTGATATGAACTATTTAAAAGTAATCTGTGAAATGAAGGTAATGCCAGTACTCCAGTCTACTCTAACTCTGTATCCTGTAGTCGTGGGTTTCAGACTTTTCCCCCTTGACCCCCATTCTTTAGAAAGGTCTCATTACATCATACGCTTATTGCATACAGATATGACATCAGAGTTTCCTTCACATCCATTTGAGGACCCATTTTGGGTCTGAATCCAAATTTAAAACACATTTTTTTCATTATTGTTTGGGAGTAAAGACAGTAATTCAAATGCAGTTTTGTGCTCATAACATGTAACTGAATGTTATTTCCAGCAGCCTTTCTTAATAGCATTTGCATCTATTTCCAGGGTTTAACGACTTACCAAAAAACATTGTTGTACCCATTATATTTAAGTTACCAGAGCCACTATACATTTCACATTCATCTTTTAACGACACGTGACCTGACAGCCTTAATCCTCTTGGGACTCATTATTCTACTTATCTTATTCTCGTAGTTAAAAGCGTTCAGAAATCTACTTCCTTCTTTTCATCCAACCCAAATACATGAAGGGTCCAAGATCAGTTGTTTATTCCCTCTAAGGAATTAGAGACAAGTTGTTCCAGGGATCTTACCAAAAACGGGAGGAGGATGTTTTGTGGTTTTGGAGCAGGCTCTGTGCCACAGTGTTATGTGGAGACAAGGTGAAGGTCATTTCTGGTGAGTGTTCACAGACTTCAGATCATGACATGAAATGTGCTGAGCTGTCGGACTCTCGTGGTTTTATCAAGTGGCTCTTGAGTCCGTGAGGCTGACTGAGGAAGAGGAGGAGGGGGGTGAGTGAATGTGAAAGTATAATCAGTGTTGATGTGAATTTGAGAGAGGTGACGAGGTGGGTCATTCCGTCTTTTCAGTATGAACATGAAGATATAATGTAGTTCACAAATTCAGTTGGGGCTGCAAACACTGACCTTCAAATTGCCTTGCAGTCTGTCAAATAGTTATATTTCAGTCGGGACCAAAGAGGTGGACTGATCCATAGACTAGTAACATTGCCAATACAAATCCAGTTTGTTATTGGTCAGCAGTGAAAAATTGTGTCAGAGTTCAGAGTTTGCTTGGATTTACTTGGTCTCCACAAGTGTTCCAATATTTTTGTCCAAAATGTGACTTTAGTCCTGCCTACTAAATTTAACCAATAAGCTGCACTTCCAGCTGGTGTGGCTGTTATCAGGCCATTAAACGGTCATAATCAGGGGTTATAAGCGTCACAGATATGAGTTAAAAGGGGCCTCCCACGCCTATTATCAATTCAGGAGGCCATTACGTTTATTGTCAGGTGATGACCTCTTGGCGGCTGTAATAATTATGATGAGGAAGTCAGGTGACGTAGCGTAAAGACAGAGACAGTTGGCGTCTGGCAAGAAGGAGTTCAAAAATTCAAAATGGACTTATTTACCAGAGATGGTTGTGTTCCTAAAGCTAATCACATTGTTGTTGCGAATACACCTAATAAAAGTGAAAGCAAAACCTAATGAAACTCCATTTGTTTCATAACGTTGGATATTAATGGGCTAAAAACAGCCTTTGAACCCAACAGTAGGTGTGGCAGGCCCGTTATAACACACATCCATGAGGTTACAGACAATAGATAACGGCCATTTAATGGACTGATAACATCTGAATTGGCTGCCATTTCAAATTAGCTTCGAATATTGTAATGATATGGTCTTAAAACCCAACAATCTTAAAGTCCAGTGTGCATCTTTTATGGCTGTATTTAAGAAAAAATACCATTTTAGAACATGCTCATTGACCTTCTGTGATATGCTCATAAAGTAGTCACAAACACTCTAAGAGGAGTAGAAAATATCCTTCATATTTACCAGAAACTGAATGTTATGTCCACAGTAACAGTATTACTGGTGATATGAAGTAAAACCGAAGTCCATTGAAAATCTATGACGTTTTCGTAAGTCATAATATGAGATGGTTGGGGTTATGATTATTTTGTAACCAGTCTTTACTTGCAAATGCTGCAAAACTTCGGACACGTCAGAGCTTTAAAGCTTCCCAGCTGATTAAGTTGGCACATATTACAGATTGGACTCATGTCCTGGTCTCATGTGAAACTTGGTGACAGGCATATCATGGGGTTTCTGATGTCGATGAACATTAAGGATTTTTGGAAGGCCATTCTTTTTGAAGGGGAACTGACAACAATGACGTACCACAGTTTACTCTTCAGGGGAGACACTACAGGTGAGAACTTCAGAAGCAGTAAGAAAAACAGACACACAGCTCACCTTGACATCTTAGCTTGTCCCTTGTGGTACAAACAAGTTAATGTTTGCCACAACATGAAAACGCCCACCTGTACAATTGTAAGATTTCTTAAAGAAATACGCAATCCAAAAATCCTGGCACCAGATTTCCACATTCGGTGACTACCTTGAGAACAGTTAAATGCAAATCTGGACAACAGGACACCTGAGGAGCTCTAATGATCTTCACGGCGAAGAAAGTGAGAATGACAGACGGGATGCTGCAGGCATTTATAAAGGGGGACAGGCTGGCCTGTGCAACTCACGTGGAGCTTCCATAATCTGTCATGCCTGAAGGCACCTCCCATAGTGAGATACCTCACTCGGTTATCAGAGAACCGGGGTTATCTTGGTAACCCAAAGTTTTACCCTGTTCATCTGTAGTGTCTTACTTTTGGTCTAAAAATGTAGGCTATGGAATTTTACAATACATATCTTTAAACCTTATAACATACAAGCCAAAAATCTCCATTTAAATAGCACTTACATAGACCAAACTATCCAGATTTAATCTTGTACTCTGAAGGTTTTTACAGAGGGGTCTGTTCACAAAATCAAACAAGAATTTTAAACCATGTTTAGATTTCTGTTCTGGAAATGTATGCGGATAAGCACATATTTAATTTGATAATGAATCTTTTGCATATTTATATAACATCTCACAGAACTTGTACTATGTGAAATATTAGTTTTAATGTTATTAATCTCCTGGGGAAGTTTCATTTTGATATCTATTAGTTAAGACCTGTAATGTCTCCCCTTTTGATAATACTACAAAGTCAAACAGAGTTGAGCCACTGCAGTGTTGAATGGCGATATCTCATTTCCACAAGTGCACTCCCCACCCTCTGCTATTAACTTGAGACTCGACTGAAAGTCAGCCTGGCTCCGATGCTATGACGTACGTCGTTAAAAAGCACCAGCTGAACGTTGTGTCGTGACTTGAATCAAAACACATTTGGGCCAAAATACATAGACAAAGCTCCAAACAGCTGACAGAAACGTGAGAGCCGTGGCCAAAAACACAGTCAAATGTTTTCCAGGAAGCAAGATGTTTGTCAGGGATTTAGGCTGCAGTGAAATGAAGTCAGCTGGTATTTTTGCCTGTCGAAGTTGGCCAAGATGTCGCCCTGTTATGAGGCAGTGTAGGTTTTTTTAATCTCTAGTTTGGATTTTCTTTTCAGCGTACCCTAGCTGTTGAGCGTTCAGAGTGAGTTTCTTATCGTCTTCGTCCCCAGCTACATTTTCCTTATTGTTTTTGGCCTTTAAATCTCCAATCTTCCTCCTAACTTAATTCCTCAAGTTTCGTCTTCGAGTTTATCCACCCTTCACTTCTGTTAACTTCACAACAGGCCTCACAACACTTCCACTGGCCAAACCTTGTCTCTCTACGGCTCTGGACCCAACCCTCCATACCCGACATTCACTGTAACCATTTCTCTTACACAGTATTGATTCAGGTTATATAGCAAACCAACTAAACTGTCTGTCTCTGTTTGTCTCTGTTTACCAGTGTGTCACTCTTTGTACACCATTGTAAGTATATGTGTACAGTATGTGTGTATATAAAAATATATTATTCAAAGTTAATCACCAAAGGGAAAGTGTTTTTTGTGTTTGTAAATTTAAGTGTGTTATAATCTGTCCAAATGTACTGTAGGATTTTGTTTATTTTGTTTTTATGTCGTGAGCTCTTTTATATTGTGATCCTAACTGATGAGTTTCCTGTAGATACTATTACAGTTATTAACTTGTTTGTGACCCAGAACTAGATATCTATGTGTGCGGTGCCTTCCAGTCCTCGTCCTGTAAAGAGTAAACCTAACACCAGGTTGTAACGCAGTGTTTTACCACCCTCTCTGGTTGAAAATGTGCCTTGTTGCACCTGTAGCCACACCCAGCAGTGATGTCACAGTGTCTTGGAGTTCACTGTGACATCACTGCGGCAAAGTGAGAAGCTTAACCAATGGAGGCGGGTGAAAACGAGATCATCAGGTGGTGTTTTCCTTCTCTTTAAGTGTGTGTGTGTTGCTAACACCGTCGTTTTATAATTGCCTTAAAGTACAACAAGAATTATTGTCAGTGTTAGAGCGATATTTCACGTTTGCAGAAAGTTTGATGCTTGATTTTTGTTAATAACAACACATCCTCAAAAACTGCTAAATGAAGTCAAACTCATAAATACAGATTGTATATTTTGATTCTGTTTGTAGTATGAGTTTGTAAAAATATAAAACTCTTGTTCCAGCTGAAAATATTTGATCGATGTTTCAACTTTTTGGGGGCGGGGTCAAAACAAGTTCAAATCATCTGATTTGGGGGCACTAATTGAAATTTAATGTAATCTATTTTTATTTGTCTTTTTGTTCAACAAGGAGACAAAATTCATTCTTATGGGCAACACACACTGGCATATGAAGCATGCGTCAGTCTGTGATTATTCATGCCAGGATACGCCACTGGCCTTCCTCTCATTTTCAACACATTTCTCATATTAGCACGGCTATTGTACTCTGACTACTACTTCATTTGTTTGTACAACCCCATCACCAGAAAAATGTTGGTATTGTATGTTTCTGCAAATGTGTTAAATTGGCATGTTAACTTGAAACTGTGGTTCGGCTTAGGCACAGAAACCATTTGTGGTGGTTTGGAAAAGATCACGTTTTGGCTTAAAATACAGGGTTTACAATCCTAAAAACACAGCAATGTCTAGGTAAAAAAGTTTGGTGCCGTAAAAGCCACTGGAAACCTAGCAAAGACTCAATAAAAGACAACCGGTTTCGTTGGTTTCAAACAGTGGTTTGCCATAGTCAGATACCGAGGCCAAAAGCCACCTTTCGTGGTTGTATGATTCGTCACTGGGCAGTGTCAGTTTGTTACGCAGATGGATGGAACTTCTCGTGGTGTTATGATATGCTGCTAGCTGGCCAGATGACACCTGTTGCAGCAGTATAATATGCCACAGGACAGCGTCAGTTTGACACGCTGATGAAATATAAGGACCTGGAAATTCCCTATAGGGAAGGGGTGGGGTGGTAGATGGGTCCAACAAACCCTGGACTTTCACCTGGGAGCCCGGTGTTCGCTTCCTGTATGAATGTAGAGCCAAACCATGATGTATTTCTTTATATCTAACCATGTGCTTTGGATGATGCCCTGATGTTGTTAGCAGTGTTCCGAAACATCAACAGCAGACGCAGGAGGACACCTAGCACATAATATGTGGATGTAAAAGTCCAATGACAAAATGGTGATATGTGACGACTTGGGATGAGAACGTGTTGGCTTGGCAGGTGTTTCTCGCCAAGGTGTCACCAAGTCTACCATTCCCTTCACCTACTAATGAAAGTCAGCCATGTACTATGTCACTTCAAAAATATTGATATTTTAAGTATCAAAATTGCAAATGTAGCATGTTTGCTTTTTGCAGAAATGTACAATGCCAACATTTTCTTTCTGCGACTGGTCTGACTGGTGCATCCAGTGTTTGCTATGGCCAGTGTGTGTTGCCTTAAGAAATGTCATTTTAATACCAAAAACCATTCATCCCATGTGTATGCTTACACAGAATGATGATATGTACATTATCAGGAGCAATGACTGATCTTCCAAACTGCAGGTCTGGAACATTTTGTTCTTCCAAAGTCAAACGTTGCTTTAAAGTGTTTTTGAACATTTGTCACCAAGCCTCAGATTTAACAAACCAAGTACCAGTAGTTTGTAGAAAGTAAGTGTGACACAGGCGTTAATGTGATTTCCATACTCTCTATACTGTACGGGCCAATATCAATGAATGTCCACCCTGAGTCATAGTGTTGATATCCAGCAACAATAAAAACATGAGAAAAGTCTGAATTATTGTGTTTTTTATGTGAAATTAGACACAAATATTGTGAAAACGGAGTTTAGAAAGACCCTGATTTTGAATGTTTGTCGAATGTCTTATTTTATTCTACGTTTGGCCTTGCTATCATCACTCCTGTCTGATATCAAATTGTTTTTTTATTTTTCTGACATCCAAAAAGTAAGTAACAGGCAAACGGGGGAACACACAGGGTCACAGACAGACACAGACTGATGATGTTTGCTTCATGACATGCAGGTTTTTATGGGCTAGACCTAATAATCGTTCGACCTTGAGGCTGTTGACACATTAGACAGCCTTGACTGTCAGCGGTGTGTATTCTCAGTTTTGTTTTGCGTGGCTGTGTGTTTAGAGGTGAGACAGTGCTCAGGGAATCAGCTCCCATGACTTAAATGTGTCTGTTGAGGTGATGTGTTTGGACTTGGCTACGTTAAATTTTTGTCAGTCATAGATGAAAGATGGTCCGAACACCCCCACAGGCCTCGGAGCTAAGTCATGTTGTATCACCAGACACATTATTATATGAATATCACCTGACAACATTCTGGAGTGAAACAAGGATGGCTTTGGAGTTTGGGAGAATAGACTGGGGCATTATAGTTGGGGGTTATGGATAGCATGGACAGCAAAAAGCAAAGTGAATATATTCTGAGCTGTGATGAGAAACTCAGTCCTGTTTTTCTGCCCTTGGCCCAAACAGTTTAAAGCTGCAGTGCTGAAATATTTATTGAACAACGGATTAAAATACCATCTTTCGGCTTATTGCTTTGGTTTTCATGGCCCGCACTTTTACTGTTTTGGTCCACTCTCATGCTCTCCATGCAAGCTGCATCAGGCATTGTTTTGAAGTAAAAAGACCCCAATAAACTTGCTAAATGCTACCAGCACATGGTGGAGCCTTTGGTGCCAGATATTCCTCCTCAGTCGATGAAGACAAGACCAGAACTAAAAAGGAGAGGGAATATCTGATTTACATGAGAGTCCAAATGAATATCAACGCTGCTCCATGTCTGCTGAATGTATAAATAGGCAACTTTTTGCCATAAGGATCAGAAACAATCAGTTATTACAGCTTTCATACATTGTGTGTGGTCCAAAACATCTCTGCAAAATTCTGTCACAGAGACCGTAGATCCACTGTACAGAAGTGAAGCTAAAATATCACAGATAGGGCCCCTGCCATCTTGCTCTGGTGACCCTCTGCTGAGCCAGATGCTGTGTCTCAAATCGCGTACTTCTGTACTTGCGCTTAATATTTTGAGTGCATAAGTGCATTCACACTGAGAAGTATGGAAAAATGCAGTGCACTATGAGTACCCGGATGGTGCACTCAAAACAGTCAAGAAGTTGAGTGTGGAACTATGGACACTTCTCGCACTCAGTGGTCGCCATCTTGGCTACGTACTGTTGCGGAAGGGGAGGGACCACTTTTCAAACTGGAAATGGCGACCGTGAACCTTGCTGCATTGTACAAACATGTTTTTTGCACTGAGCATCACTATACTGTTGTCGGGTATAATCCAGCAGTATGTTTATTGGGTTATTTAGCAGTCTGTAATGATTTGGTACCGCAAACGATAACGCGAATGCTAATGCTAGTTTGCTAACTAGCTAATTTGTGGTCGTCATTTCCGGTGAGTGCACAACGGCCGTATTTGGTTTGAGACAACACTACCCTGTCGAAATTTGCACACTACGCCAATGAGTACATAGTGCACATAGTATACTACATGGAAGTGTACTGATGGAAGTATGTGATTTGATGCTCATCCAACCAATTGCGAGCGGTACCACTGAATGGGAGCCCACTGATTGGCTCACACAGTGTCAATCATGTTGTAAAATCCTCGTTTTATAGCATTAAATAAATAATGAGGGGGTTAAGGAGGTT
This sequence comes from Epinephelus lanceolatus, assembly GCF_041903045.1. Taxonomy (NCBI): domain Eukaryota; kingdom Metazoa; phylum Chordata; class Actinopteri; order Perciformes; family Serranidae; genus Epinephelus; species Epinephelus lanceolatus. The sequence continues at coordinate 33,373,129 of NC_135752.1, forward strand.
ATTGTATTGTCAATTGTACATAAGGCTCTTAATTCAAGCATGTTGTATGTTTCTCACTCTGCCCTGATCACGTGCGTATTCCATCTTGCAGATGAGTAGCGTTAATTTCTGAGGATGTGCAAAACAAACGCTCCAAATGGACGCAGAATACGTGAAGCAGCCATCAAGCGCGCAAGAACGCGTAATTAGAGCAAGCATATCTGATGCCGTACTGGTAATTAAGTCCCTAGACCTAACAATGATTTATTTTACTGATACTTCCTGTGCCGTGACATTTTGTGGTGTAGTAACAACTATCTTTGTGCCTGTGGATATTCTCATTTATCCAGGTCATAGTTATCTCTCAAGGCAATTGAACGCAACTAGACTTGGTTTTGTCTTAGAAGACATTTCACCTCTTATCCAAGAGGCTTCATCATTTCATGCTTGTCTGACTCGGCTGGAACTATTCTGACAAAGTGGTGTGGAAGACCCAGGTATTTAACCTCTGAGGAGGCTTTCACAAGTTTTTCAAGGGGTTAAGCTGTTAAATCTCCTGGGCCAGGATGAAAGGACAACATTATAGGTGGGAGATAGGTGGTGTCGCAGACCTCCTCCTCTATTGAGAGATGGTTTTTCCAATTCCACATAGATGGATTCTTTTTCTCCTCTTTCAAACCATCTGTCTTCCCTGTCCAAAATGTGCAACTATCTTTCTTTTTACACATTTACAGGCATTCAAAGACAAAGTGTTGATCTAATAAAAGGACGAGAAATTAGCCATCTTTATTCCATCTATATATAGACCAGATGTACAAAGTGACCAAATATATGCTGATGATATGATGATGTTTTTGTGATAAATATCACTCTTAATTCCTGGTGCTCTTGAATCGCTCTTCACTGTGAAAGTAAAACAAAAAAGAAAACAGATGGACACTTTCAAACTGAATGTTTGGAGGTAATGACTTTACATTGCAGAATATGGACTGTGACCTCAAGCAGACACGCATGCAGCACTGGGCTATACAAGTGTGGTATGTGTGTTTGTTTAACATTATTGTGAGAGCGGTCAGGGTCACTATGTGTCATGTGTGACATGAATTAAGCAGCAGTCCTAGCAACAGCGGCCAAATGTTTTTATAGGGCAGAATGTTCTGTGTGTGTGTGTGTGTGTGTGTGTGTGTGTGTGTGTGTGTGTGTGTGTGTGTAATGCACGCTCTGCTATGTTTATTGTTCCACAGCTTTGGAGTGCTAGCTTCCAGTTGACTGATATATGTCTCCATACTTCCTGTTGCTCCCTGAATGAGCCAATCAGAGCCTGTGCGGCCACACAGGACGTTCCTCTGTGCCGTCGCTGATTGAGGGGGATATCACATCTTCGTCACAATGTCAATACAGACACTTTCCGCGGTTCCCAGCATGATTTGCTGACTGACAGATGCGTCCCCTCGGTCAAGTATCCTACTGCGTGTGTGGCAGATAGCTGAGAGCTAATGATTTGAATGGACAGAATCAGCATTCCCGTTGCCAGAAGCATTTATGATGCATGGAAAAGTCAACAAGACTTAAAAGCTGAGCTGCTAACACGCCAAAACAGTCGGGAATTGCTGTGTTTCTGTTGAAACTTTCAGAAAATTTCAACGCATGAATCACATCCAGCCTCCTTTTGAAGCCTAGTCAAATTTCTTTGCTGCAAAGGTGGACGGAGCCAAAGGAGATTATCATGACAAAACAGGAAGTGATTCTTCATGGCAGTATAAATCTCAAACATTAAGAGCTGCTTGGCTGAAGTTGGCAGGAAGGGTAGAGAGTCCATTCAGATAAACCTCATGTTTGGAAAAGAGACAATCAGCTAAATATACTGTGAATGAGTGTTCCTTCCCAGTATCTGCAGCTGGCTTTGTGATGCATGTTAGCTAAGACCTTTCAGAGATGGAGCAAATGGCAACAGGGAGAAGGAACTGACTGAAACTACAGATAAGAAAGGACAGAGGGAGATGGAACAAAAACAGCAAGGGCAGGAGATGATGAGGAAAGACAGGTTGAATGAGTGAAGACTGAACCACAAAACTGAAAAACTTTCGGTTTTGTTGCTTCAGTCTTTCATCTTACACACATCTAACATAACAGATTTGCTGCTTTAATGGACCAACTCAGAGGCGAAGTCTTTGACATGGAAAACTTACTGTTGCAAACCATCTTGACATTGCTGATCCTCGAGGGAATGGAGAAACCTGGAAAATCACAATGGGCACCAAAGTCATTCATTCATTTTCCGTAACCACTTACCCTGTTAGGGGTCGTGCAGGGGCTGGAGCCTGTTCCAACTGACATTAAGCAAGGGGCGGGGTACACCTTGGACAGGTCGCCAGACTATCACAGGGCCGATTGTAGGAGGAAGCTGGAGTACTCAGAAAAAAACCCATGCTGACACAGGGAGAGCATACAAACCCCCCACCCGAGGTTTTAACCAGGAACCCTCTTGCTGTGAGGTGACAATAATCACTGCACCACTGTGCTGCCACCGAAGTCATACACTTTCAAATTTGGCTGCACCTATTGACAGCACCCCTAAAAAAGAGCAACTACCACAGCAAACAATGCTTGTGCACACCTCACAGCTTTTACATATGTCTGCACATTAATCAGCTCATGAGTGAAGGAGGAAGAAGGAGCTTGTACCCTCAGTTTTCATTCACAAATTGAGGGAACTAATATTCCAATGTTATTCCAAGGACGACAATTTTCCAACTTTGATAGGAGTCCTGCAAACACCATATTCCATTTTATATTCTGTATTAGCTCTTATTCCAAATGTAGCATTTTCTGGTCGAGACATGTTGGATATCTTACTATATCTTACTATATAATGACGAAAACTCTGTGTGTGTGTCTGTTCCACGTTTTTCTCCTCACTGATTTGGTAAATCCATGTGAAATTTGGCACAGTGGTAGAGGGTCATGGGAGGATGCCAATGAAGCAATATTACATCAATTGGCCAAAGGGGGGCGCTATAGCAACCAATTGAAATTGCAAACATTGAATGGGCATATCTCATGCCCTGTATGTCGTAGAGACATGAAACTTTGCACAGAGATGCCTCTCCTCATGAGGAACACATTTGCCTCAAGAACCCATAACTTCCGGTTATATAGATTTTCTGCCATTTTGAATTTTTTGAAAACCACTTAAAATTGATCTCTTCCTAGGAAGTTTGTGCCCTGGAAATCCAGAGTTCTCACGAGAGAACAATTTGAATTTGCTCAACGAGTCACTCTGGCAATCAGTAATGATGCTCATTATCTATGCCAATGAAACCGAGCTGCACCAATCACATCGGTGTATCTGATATAGGTGGGCCAGAGGCGAGCTAAACAGATGACGACAGCGCTGTGACGACAAAGTCCGGAATCAGTCAGTAAACATTGCAAGATGGCTACGGATGAACACCAGTTGTTTGAAACGGCTTTGGCTGCTACAATGAACGAGTTAGACTTGGCTTTTTCTCTAAAAGAGGAACAGAAGAAGGCGCTCGAGTCTTTCCTTTGGAAGAAGGACGTTTTTGCTGTTTTGCCGACTGGATACGGCAAGAGTCTAATCTACCAGTTAGCTCTGCTGGTAGCTAAGCGTATACGTCACCCTGTGTATTGTTCTGATTGGTCGTATTGTTATCCAATTGTGTGCAGTGATATTTTCAAATGCATGCTTGGTGCCGCCCCTCGAGTTGGGCCATTTGCATTACTCATAGCCAGACCCTAAATCTTTTTAGATTTGGGTCTGGATTTCCAGGCTAGGAAGTTTGACCGATCTGCATGAAACTGGGTGAACATAATCTAGGGACCAATATCTAAAGTTCCCTCTTGGCAAAAGTTGGAAAACTTACTAAAACTGAATGAATATTGCGGAGGGCCTGGCTCATCACATAAAGGTGTATAACATCTCAAGGGTTTCACCCATCACCACGCAACTTTGTAGGCATATGACCACACATAATCTGAGGGGACTCCTCCATTATTGACCCCATCAAACAAAATGGGGGCGCTAGAGAGCTCATTTCTTACCTAGGCCTAACCGCCATATTGATTTTTACTAAACTTGGTAGATATGTAGAACAGGACGCCTCAAGGTGACTGGAGAAATTTAACTCTAATTGGCAACTGGGTGGCGCTATAACAACAGAAAAATGCTTAAAAATGGCTAAAATGCAACTGACCACTGTAAAACTCTTGATTCTCTGCATCTGAGGATGCTTACAGACTAAAGGTCTATGAATAACTTACAGGGTACTCAAGGAATGGACACATAATTTGAGGTAGTCAACAACCAAGAACTTGTATAAAAAAATAAAAAATAAATAACTGTTTGGCAACCAGACCAGGCCTCTAATTGAGACAGGCCTTTATTTGTCAAAATGTGTAGCCACCTCGAGTTAGTAAAAAGGACTCAGAATATTGAAGTATTAGTTTTCATTAGTCACACAAACAGCTTGGAACGGACATTGTCTCTTTTGAAATAAGGGAAAAAAACTGGAGTATTTTGTGCTTGTACACGTAATCTGCGAGGAAAAGAAAGGAATAAATTAGTAATTATGATAAAGACAGAGAAATAAGTAGGAAAGAAGTGAGGAGAGGAACATAAGAGGAAGTGGGAGTGAGGCAGTCTAATCCACAGTTTACATCAAGGAGAAGAGGGATGACCCGTCCAAGGCCAAACTCCATGCTGCCTACTTTAAACAGTTTACACTGGGCATCCCAAACACACACACACACACACATCCACACACACACACATGCATGAGTGGACTTCCTTCATAAAACTCACATACACACACACTGGGAAACACACACACACACACACACACACATTCACAGACTTGTACAATGATCTCAGCGATGCATGCAGAAATTCACTGTAAAAATGACTCACATAGCACCTTATGGCAAATCTGTTAGTCTGCTTCACTTCCTCTTTCTGGTCCCTCTAGTGGTGAGTTGTAAAACTGCAGCATGCACATGGTGAAGCACTTTATGTCTGTGGGTGGAGTCGGGGGCTGTTATGGAACACGTTAGGGGAGGCTCATGATTAAATAAACAGAGAGAAAGAGACAAGTTCAGGGTCAGAGAAAAAGAAATGTGCAACTCTGCTCACCCTCTGTCATTCCAGTTACAACAAACCACCATTTTCCATTTTGAAATCAATAAATAAATATGGTCAGTTCTCCATTATCTTGACTGATTCTTCCTGTCTCTGTTCACGCCTCAGCCCCACTCTTTGTCAAACAACTGGCTTTCAAATAATACTGAGGAAGGTTCAGGGCATGTGCCATTTGCTGTGGGTATGTCTGTGGATGAGGGTTTATTTTACAGCTGTTCCACACTCTTACCATAAAGCCACAGCGGATACAGCAGCCTAGGTGGGGCCACCGCCTTCCATTTATTTTCAATGAGGTGCAGCAAGTCACTTATGCTGAGAACAAGAGGGCCTGCGTTGGCACGATTAAAGCAGGGCCTGAGCATGGTGCCGCTGTCCATCCATGTGTCCAGCACTTTGCTCCAGAGAACTTAAGATATCTCACATCTTCTTGTCTACAGCTACGTCAGAAAGCACTGTGACCAAATTTAAATCACATTATTTCCATGCAGCTGTTTGTTTAGTTTGCAGAGGGGCATATTTTCGTCACCACAGGGGCGAAATAATGACTGGTATTGTGTTTAAATATTAAGTTTATTTGCAAGCAATAAAAATATAATACTTTACAAACCAGCATCATTACCCCCCCCCACCCCACCAAGGAGGCTTGTTTGTGTGTCAGCAGGATTTTAGAAAAACTACTGGCCGGATTTTTGTGAAACTTGGTGGAAGGGTGTAGCATGAGCCACCCATTGAATGCTGGAGCAGCTCAGAGTCACAAATTATTTGTCGCTGTCATAACATAACATTGAGAAATAGGGCAATTGTCCTTGGCGGAGGCCTCCTAGTTATAGAACAAATAACAAAAACATAACATCACACCACATTTAAGAAATAAATAAAACATGTCATTCGTCTGAAAAGCATCTCCAACTGACAAGACAAACATTTTTCTGTCATTTGATATTAATCTTTTAAATAAATGAGCACACTAAAAAAACTGCTTTCAAAGAACGCTGTTGACACATGACACGTTGGTAATACTGTGCCGAGATTGTGTAATAATGTGACTCTAATTCAATTTAACTCGGCTGAAATGAGACCAGAGAGCAGAGATTGATCTGCAAGAGAGAGTTTCTATCTTTGTGAGAAGTAATAAAAGATTTACTCCCTCAGAACGAGGGTATTTTTGAACATCAGGAACATTTTGCCCATTCTTCATTTATGCAAGAGTCTATTTTAAGCCATTAGTTAATGAGTTTCTGCAAAAATATAATTAAGCAAATCTGCGTCTGTGCTTCAGTGTGAGACTTATGGCCGATGATGACGCAAGTTGGAGGAATTCATTAATAAACTTCAAACTAATTTTACCAATGCTTCAATAAATTTACTCCTTATTCAAACTCTGTGTTGAACACCGTCACAAAGTAAAATTAACAAAGAAAGACAAAGATCAACAACATAACGACCAAAAAAACAGTAAAACAAGAATGCCCAAAAGTGGAATAGCAACTTTAACTATAAAAACAATCAACAGCAATGGTTTAAAGTGATTGTGTGCCACTGTGGAATTTGCTAGAGGTGACAATAACAAGAAAGGTGTTCACTATGAAGCGTTTACTGTCGTTTCCCATTCTCTTTCCTACCATAAGGTTTAATAGTCAGACTGTCTGTAGCAGGGTAACAGCTCAAAATGAAGAAAAGGAAGATTACATGCAGTGGATGAAGCGTAACGGGTGTATCTGCGTGGCTTCAAGTCTTCAAAGGTTAAGGCTCTAGGGTCAGGGGTCAAGTTTACAGTCTGTCTATACATGCATTTAATATTTCTCATTAATAAAGCAGAGCTGTCTGATGGATATGTGCTGGTAAATGATCAGAAGTGACCATAGAGGCTAGTCTGAAAACACTACAATCTTCCTTAAAGGGACAGTTCACCCCAAAACCAAAAATACATATTTTTCCTCTTACCTTTAGGGCTATTTTTCAGTCTAGATGGTTTTGGTGTGAGTTGCCAAGTGTTGGAGATATCAGCCGTAGAGATGTCTGCCTTCTCTCAAATACAATGGAATTAGATATTTGAAAAATTCAACATCAATGTCTCTTTCCAGAAATCATGACCCAGTTACTCAAGAGGATCCAAAGACCTTGTTGTGAGCAGTTTCATGAAGGAACTATTTGCTTTATACTGAGATACACCTGCCAACTGTAGGAGTGTGCAGAAGGAAGCGTGTTTCTACTCGTGAATATTTGCCTCTTTTACACTGCCTCTTAAAAGTGGGAATTTCATGCTGTTATCCAGCCTATCTGTTTTGTAGAAAAGGTACATTCACGGGGCGTCCGTAGCGTAGTCGATAGTGCCAGCGCCTCATGTATAAAGGCTGCAGCGGTCACAGGTTCAACTCTGGCTTGCAACCATATCTGCATGTCAACCGCCAGTTCTCTCTCTCATCCCATTTCACTCTGTCCTGTACAATGAAGGCAAAAAAGCCCGAAAAAATAATCTTTAAAAAAAAAAAAAAAGGTACATTCACAAAACAGGGGGACGAAAGACAGACTTGTCTCGCCTTTGAGCTGACAGTGGAGGTAGTAACCACAGCATAAAATGAGAAGAGACAGCCAAGATGGACGCGTAATGACCCTTCGATCTGGATCGATATATTGATTCAATGATCATCGATGCAAAATGAGAACCTCGAGAACTATACGCTTTTATTTTGAAAGTCTATGTCACCATCAAACAGCGGCAGGCAGATGGCAAGCAGCCGAGAGAGACGATAAAGACAACATTATTTACTCGGGAATAAATCAGCAGAATGGAAATATTTAAGATTTTTGGTAAAACTACAAGTCAACAGACAAAGCACATGGTGTATGTAAACAATGCTGTTATGAGATTAAACACGACATAATGTTACCCACCTTGCCGGGCATCTCAGTCCGCTAACGTCTCACTATGCAGAATGTTCGGCTAAAAAAAACATGCGTACAGGTTAAAATTCAACCATGCTGTTCTGTCGGGAGATGCAGTGACTTTTACTGACAGTGAGCTGTGAGTAGAGGGAAAAAAGTCTGCTAGCTGCTAGGCTAATTTATGCAGTGTTAACATGCTTGAGCAAATGAACCTAAACAGTTATAAACGAACTGCATTTGATACTTTTGTTAAATGATGTTGTAAATCCGTGTTTTATGGCTGTTAGGAGAAGTTTGCTTTTGGGATTTTAAGCCCGATAAGCCCTGAAATTTTAGGAAAAAGATGATGGTTTGCATTAAAATGAAAGGATTTCTTCCATACAAGACTTTCTGACAGAAAGGGGTGGCAGCTTCTTCTCTAACTGACTGTGTTATTTAGGCATACATTATCGTCTCATATCAACCACAGGCCCTTCAATCGCATCGAAATCCTATCATGGCAGACTCTGTCATATCGGCAAATATTGTATCGTACTTAAGATGATCCACAGATCTTGATGTGAGCAGTTTCATGTAGGAACTGTTTTCTTTCTACCAAACTGCACCCACCAACCACATCACCACACGGGATGCAGCTGAGTGCCATCTAGTTCCATTATATTGGAGACAAGGTGGACATCTCTATGTTCAATTTCTCCACCAAAACAATCTAGACTGATAAACAGCACTACAGGTAAAAGGAAAAATATGTATTTCTGAATTTGAGGTGAACTGTCCCTTTAAAAACAATTCCTTAACTAAATAAGTAAGCAATGTGAACATTACTAAAATATGGCAGAAGTCAGTGGGTTTTGTTTTTGCACAGGGACAAACATTTTTGTAAAAGTTCCCAGTTTAGCAGTCAGCCTCAGTTTCAGCATTCGTGCTTAGCGTGCTTTGATGCATCCGCTCCAGTATCCGATGTATACTACTGAAGCTGGGCCTATCTGATGGGTGTGTGCTCCAACAAAGCCTCATCAGATTGTACAGCTCCAGAGGACAGTTCTCAGGACAGGAGAGGATCTGACCATCCCTCACATAGTAAATAACCTCCTCGTGACCCATACCGTAGTATGGCTGCATCCCGTGGGAGAAAATCTCCCACAACACCACGCCATATGCCCACACGTCCGATTCAGTGGTGTAGCGGTTATAGAAAATGGACTCTGGGGGCATCCAGCGAATGGGGATGGCGTCGTTCTCGTTGGCTTTGTAGTAATCGGCTGAGTAGATGTTTCTGGAGAGGCCGAAGTCTGCGATCTTCACCACCATCTCCTCCCCGACCAGGCAGTTCCGGGTTGCGAGGTCACGGTGGACGAACTTGCGCTCCGACAGGTAGGCCATCCCTGCGGCGATCTGCTTGGAGACTGACAGCTGCTCAGCACAGCAGAGAATCCTCGCCTCCAGCTCAGAGGAAAAACTGCGACCCGACAGGCTGGCGCGGCTGAGGGTGCGGACGGACTGGTTTGGAGATCGGCGGCGCAGGAACTCATTGAGGTCACCGTGGGCCATGTACTCGAACATCAGACACATGGGTTTACCCACTGCACACACACCTGGGGAAGAGAGCATACAGATGATTTTATTTCATGCTATCTGACATGCAGATTTATCGAGTAGGCTTTTCATGTTTCCCCCTCAGAGGTCTGAGAACAAATACATGCTCAACCACGTAAACACATCGGTGACATCATCAAACGCCGCTGAATCAAGTGTGCTCATTCCTCTACAGTATCACACAATGAATTTATTCACTGTAAAAGGTAAATAAATACTCAGCCTAGACATAAACACAGACGAAACCATCTGTGATGTGTGTGTGCACGCTCATAAATACACTCTCATGCACAGTGGATGCACAGTCTTACATTAGCAGCCCTGTCATGTAAACATAGTGCGCTTTTAAACTAACCCTGTGATCGTCTGAGCCTGTCTGTGCTGCGGGGAAACACGGGCAATTTGAAGAGAGTTTCTAAAATTGGTAGTGGTGTGATTGTGGCGGAATCTCAGATGTGATTAAGGTGTTTGTATTTGGCAGCGAGGCTTTCCACAACTGAACCTGTTTGCATTCTTGATGTGGAAAGCAAGTGTTTGATGTAGTATGAAAAGCATTCAAGGACAAGAGTGCATGATAACACATTGGAGAATATTCTAGCATGGGCAAAGGTCTGCGCTCATCAAATTCATTTCACTTATTTGCTTTACCTCCTATAAAAGAGTGGCTGTTTGCTTGTTTATGCATTCCTGTAAACATTTCTTGCAGCGTGCACTGCTTAGAGGAATTAGAGCGCACACTGTTAAGACTGTGCAGAGCCTCAGCAGCCCTGCAGAAGTTGTACTTGTGCCATCCATGTGACCTGCCAGTCACAACACCGACTTCACATTCTGAGTGCTTTATGGCTCTGCCGAAAAAATCATAACAAATCACCAGGATACCCAACAAGAAAAGAAATACCCCCCTCGTGTCAGACAGTGGTTGCAGTTTCTGGTTTTATAGCCAAGTTTAGTTTGAGGCCTTGCAGATCTCGTCTGTGTTGTTTCCAAGTAGCCCGTGATGAGTGCACTTTATGTGGTCACTGCACTGAAATGCACTGAGTCATATTAGCCACAATCATAATTTTGATTTAGTGCACTTCACTTAGCTGCTTCTGTTTCTGTGTGAAATATGAATTGGAGTCTCGTTGACCTGCCAGCAGCCCAGTCATTTTGAACTCTTTTAAACCCACAGAACAAAACAAAGTTCCTCAAAGTACCAAATATGTCAGGCTGAATTTCAGGCAAATGTATAGTATAATGCAGAATGCAGAATATTTCATGGGATAGTGAAGCCATTAAAAACAAGGAGTCTTTGTGTAAGCATGGTAAAGCTTCAACAAACAGCTGCCAAGTGTCATCCGACGTGTTGCTGATGTGTCATTTATCAGCTGGATGGTCCCTCCTCCAGAGACCATCCAACAGCGGGGGGTGTGGCTGGCCCAACAGATTCCGATAGGTCTGTTGGATGACACTTCTGAGGAAGACTAGAGTCACAGTCGAAAGTGTCAAGCAGGTAAAAGAAACATCTCCTACACTTTTTGTCTGAGGATAAGAAAATATTGAACAATTTTAAAAAGAAGACAAAATGAACCTAATCAATACACTACATAGTCTCTTCCAAATTGACTTTTTTTTTTTCCTTCAACAGCAAACATTCGTGGTTGGGTTTAAGCAACAAAAACACATGGTTAGGTTTAGGAAAAAAGAATAGGATTTGTTTACAATCTTACAGGACATGAACACCACTCTCCTGGGTGAAAGTCCTGTTTGTTGGACCCATCCACCACCGCTTCCACCCACCCTACCTGGACTTTCGCTGCTTTAAAGGCGCTGTATGTAAGAATGTGGCCAAAACGGTTACTGCACTCAAATTCAAAATACTGCCACAAGTCGTGTCCGCCCCCCTCTCCCCTACAGATTCGGGGTTTCTGAACAGTGGCACGCTGGAGACTGATTTGTTTGCCCACTGGCGGCTGCCGTGGCAGGGCCGCGTCGCTGCGTCCTTGATCTTCGGTTTTCCAGCGGACCGTTCAAGCAAGTCTGGCTTCTCTGCTGCTAACGCTGCTGCCGGGATACAGCTGAGGAGGAACCGGCTGCTAATGCTATGTACCGGGACACTGCTAATGCTGCTGCCAGGACACAGTGGAGGAGGAGCCGGCTGCTAATGCTATGTACTGGGACACTGCCGTGCTGCTGTAGCTCAGTCGTAACTGTAACTGATGCTGAGACTCTACTGACTGTGTGACTGGTAGACGGCGGTGGGTGGCGCAACAGGCCAAAACACAAATTCAAAACATAAACATGATTTGCGGACCGTAATTTTTTTTTTTTTAATGCGAATATTCTGGCTGTACTATTGTTGTCGGTGAGATCAGTATGTTATATGAACATTATTCCTTCGTCTCTGTGACATATTAGGAGGATTTTACGACTATTTGCTTTAGATTTCTTACATATAGCTCCTTTAACTTACGTACTTGTCCTGCTGTGTTTCCCCCGGATGCTGCCAGCTGCTGTGGAAGTATAACGGCGACCAGCCATGTATCATGCCAGCATTAAATTACAGCTTTTTTTTGTCAGTGTCTGGCGCCAGAAGTCACGTCCCAAGCACCAGATTTTAAAGACGTCAGATTGAGACCGGGTTGGCAATGTAAAGACTTGGGGCATTTTTGCTCTGTCAACGTATATTCACCTTCTTGTTTTTGTCACTGACAGGCTTGCATTATAATTTTAAGAGTCTGAAAATATAATGCAAAGGATCCCTACAGAGAAGGACCTTTTGTTGAAGAGTAAGATTCTTTATATTTAACCAGAAACAGCTCTGAAATCGCAATCAGCAAACCCACCAGATTCCATTCAAATAAATGGTAATTTTAGCATGTATAGAGCCAGTATATTTTCACATCTAACTGGGTGAATTAAGGGTTTATTTCAACCAAACCAGAGTTAGTGATGGAACAGTGAAAAGACGACCCAAGACAGTTTTTGTGGGATTTATTTCATGTCTGTCGACTTTGAAGTTGTGTGTTTTTACAAAGATAAAATCATTCTTTATCGAAATGGAGTCTGGTGTGTATTGTCATGGCAATTTCGGGGCTGTTTCTGGTTAAACAAAAAAGATCTTACTCTTTAACAAAAAAGTATATCTCTGTAGGGATCCTTTCCATAATATCAAACACTTTTTATTAACAATTTGAGCACATCAATGGCAAAAACAAGCACTTTTAATGGATGTACACTAACACGCACAATTGCCAATTAACGTTACTTTGCAGCCTGTTTCCTTACTGCTAGCTGCATGGCTTAACTCAATACTGGACCAATTTAAAAAAAAATGCTGTCTCCATTAGTCACTTAGACACAAAAGCATGGAAGTGTTTAGGAAAATTCAGGGTGCCATGTCAAACAAACACACAGAACTGGAATGTGGGTGTTTTTTCTTAACTGTTTTGTTTTGCCTGTTATGTCCAACTCCGTACAAGAGCCGTAACAACAAGATGCTCAAATGGAACTTTTGGCAAGAAGAGAAGGAAGTTTGGAGGTCATGCTCAGTAAGTTCATGTCCTGTGGGTCACAGAGTGGGACAGCTCCCCAGAGACAGAGCTCTGATCACTGCTCCCTGGGGTGGTGGTGGTGGAGGGGAGGAAGGGATTGGGGGGGTGACTGCCCACAAACAGGACTGTAATTCAACAGTAGCAACCTCAACTGAAGGTCAGTAGCTGGATCGAAATGTTTCCCTCCATTGCTAAATATACAGAACACAGAGGCCCCGTCCTGCACATGTGACAGTTTAATGACATGCAAACATATGGCATCTCTAATTCTGACACATGCACGTCATGGATTGGTGCCTGTATTTTTACACATGATTTGCGGTGTATTATTAGTCCGGTGGGTAATTAGAGGTTAACCAAATAATTCAATCAACTCTGGTTTCATGTGCACCAGAGACCTCAGCGTTAGTGTGTCACTCTCCAGTTGACTCACTCAAAAACAGAAAACACATGATACTGTCATTTGATACACTTCTGAAAAAACCCTCTTTGAATGATGAATGTTGATTCAAAAATATTACACAGCTGTAAACTGGACCAAAGTAAACAAAGTTCCCTCAGCGCAGCCAATGACCAACAGCCCTGTTTACTCACCGACAGCGCCAAATAGAGAATGTTGTATCTCTAAATGTCTTCCTGGAAGTATTTGGATGCGAGCAGTTTGTATTAGATTAGATAGGCTGCATTAGTGTAGATAAACTTTAATAGAAGACATTTGTTTTGCTTGGGCCAACAAAACCATTGGTTGTCAAGCTGCACTTGTAAACTGGCAAACAGTCGGCTCTGTATCTGAAGCGGTTTCATAGCGCTGCAGTGAAATAGATCTGAGGGATAAGGCTTCATTCACATGATTAGTTCAGTTTCTCACAAACAGCTTTTGGTTAATTTTGCATGAGATAGTCCTCGTTAAGATCATGCTTCGTCACTTTTAAGGGTATTTACCTGCTTAAATGCCCTGTGACTAAATATGTGTGGGTGAAAAGTAAAGCAGCAACTGAAATCCAGATTTGAGACAAGATCTAATTTCTGAAACACTGCCACACTATCTCGAGTCTACTCAGTTTAATGCACTGAGAAATAAAACTGCCAAAAGCAAGTTGGCAATCTGTATTTATTGCTTTTAGATAAGTAAATTAAACCCAATATTTCCACATAGTCTTAGGAGGAAATAGATTTTATGTTGCTTTGAGATTACCTAACTCTGTTTGACGCATCTTAGTTGGAAGTAGGGCACCTGAAATTGATTCTTGTCTATTCCTTTGGCTCCTTGGGTGCACCTCATGCTCAGTTAAGTCAAGAGCCAATCACAGTGTGGGCATAACGTGCTCCATCTGATGGCGCAGCAACACAGGTGACACGGATGATTGCTTGATTACTGGATGGTGCAGTTATCCAACAGGATGCCTGTATGTGTTGACTGAAAAGGTATTAAAGTGCCTCTGGAGCATGAGTTCTGTTTGGCTCCTGATGAAGATATGAGCTGGAACATGAGCTCGGCTTTGGTTCATGAAAAATGCTGCTTGAGTACTGAAGATTTCAAAAAGAGCAACTCCTTCAAAACCTAATTTTTTGCCCCTGAAGTAGGAACCAAGTGTTTTAGTTGACGCACCTTCACCATTCTCACCTGCAGACTAAGTTTACAATCCTTCTCCAAATATACCCTGAAGGTTGCCTGAGTGAAACTACAAAACTTGGCCATGCATTTAGGAAAACTAAATAAAAATACAACAGAAGAAATTCACAAATCTGTTTGAAACTGTTCAAATCGCAAAAATGATCAGGGAACAAGTCAAGCAAGAACAGCAGTCCACTGATACAGAACTGCACCACATGTCATGTCGTTGGACTCATGAGTATTCTAATTGGTGCAGCAGAACCAGAGATATCATCTTTTTGCCTTCCTTGTCAAAACCTGGCACTCACATTACCAGCAAGATGCACAATGACTTCAATTGAAATCAGTTTTGCAGATTTCGTGCAGCTCCTTCTGGAGCCACAAAATGCTTTATACAACTATTTTCACGTGCTGCAATTTCCCAGAATTTGAGGAGTGAAATCACTGTTCCTCTTTAACTATATGCACCTATTGTGATCTGGTTAGAGGCCTCAAGTTGATGAGTCAGCAATTAGTTAAAGTGGGAATTATACTTCTACATTGAATTGATGCGGTACCTACAGCATAGGCTGTGCGTCAATGTAGAGCCTACGCCATAGCCTGACGTGCACCTCCACAGAAATGTATCTACATGTCACAGCAATGCAGACCTCCTGGCTATTTCTGTAAGCTGAAACCATTTCCCTCAGTAGAAACAAAGCTTTGATTTACTTTAATTTCACAGATAAGAAACAATAAATTGTGCAGACAATAAAGCCTCCACAAAAATAGCATTTTAAGTCTTGTGTGTGATTTATCCTGGCTTCATATGAGCAGAGGAAATCTCCGCTAGTCGCTAGGCTAATTTATACAATGTAAAATGCCATAGGCTTGTGCTAATAACGTTAGCATGTTATATTTGTTTGTAAAACGTGTTAAGTATAAGACAGTTGTTTTGTCGGTGAACCTTGTGAGCTGTAATGGAGCCAAATTTTGTAACGTTACCTTTGTTAAATGTTGCTGTTGTCCCTGGCTTCATATGAGTAGAGGAAAAGTCCGCTAGCCCCTAAGCTAATTTATACAATGTAAAATGCCATAGGCTTGTGCTAAAAACATTAGCATGTTGTATTTGTGGGGAAAATGTGTCCAGATAAAGACAAGTGTTTGTCTGTGAATGCTGCGAGTTATAGAGAAGCTGATTTGTGTACTTGTGTTTGAAATTGTCTCCATTAAGCCATGTTTAATGTGTGTTTAATGTGTGTTTTGAATCATCTAAACTTCACAGCACTTCACAGAAACCCCACAGTAGACTAGTGGTTTGAAGGTGTAACTGCAGAATGACACAGACACACCACCGCACAATTATAAATGCTCACAGTGGCGTAGGCCATGTTGAAGGGCTACAGCATAAGCTCTGCATAGAGCTGACCCACAAGTATAAATCTGCCTTAATGGTGCTGACAGTATGAACAGTGCTAATGCCTGTTTCATGCTTCTTGCCGTCAGCGTGGTTTGGATGGTCACACAATGTATTAGATCTCGAAGTTTGCTGATTTAAAGTGCAACAGACTCCTCTTGTCCACCGCACATGACCTCTCTCTTTCTTTCTGTGTATCTGTTTTTGCACTCTCCTCGAGCAACCACGCTGATCCAGCAACTGTAGAATGTAAAATTCAGCTGTGAACGCAGCCTTCGTGGGAAATCTTTGCCTTCACACACACACAAACAAACATGCAAACACACTAACCTAGGAGCCGCACAATGTTTGGGTGGTCAAACTGAGCCATCAGCGCTGCCTCTCTCTGGAAGTCATTCTGCATGTCAGCTGAGGCTTCCTCCTTCAGCATCTTCACAGCCACCATCGTGAAGGACTCCATTGGCAGCAGGCCAGGTGCTCTGCAGCAAACAAATATATTAAAACACAGACATGTGCAGCTACGCTAGCCCTGTAGAAAAGAAGAGATTTAAGAGTTGCAGTTTGTGCCAAGAGCTTCTTAAGTAGCGTCCAGCATGTGCAGGGAAAACAGTCAAAAATATATAAATGCACAATGCTGGGAATTTTATTGTTGCGGGTTCTCTCGATTAATGCGTCCACCAGATTTCTGCAACCATGTGTTTTGTATGCGTCTTTTAAGTCTGCTAACAAGCAGCCTGGCAAAACAGCTCAGCTTTATTACTGGAGCGCTCTGTAAATGTCAGTCACTTGGAGAGGAACACACATATACATACACACACTTCCTGTGTTGGCTAACCAGAGGGCCAAGCTAAAGTCAACATGTTTTTTCTCAGTGTAGATTTATATATAGTTTACACACACACACACATATGGAAACACTCACTCACGAACACACAGATACATTCACATACACTTTGAGAAAGTACTGATTGAAGCATATCTGTCAGGGGAGATATTCTTCGAGTCTATTTAGGTCTCTGCGTATGTTTTGTGTGTGTGTGTGTGTGTGTGTGTGTATGTATTTGTTTATGTAAGCATGAATATACATTACCAAAGGCACGTGTTGCCTGTGTTTTAATGTGACATTTTATCTCTATTTTTGAGTGCAAGTGTACAGGATATAGTCTGTATTTGTATTTATATCTTGCCTGTTTCTGGTCATGCATGCAGGTATGAGTGTATGTGTGTCAAACAAGTTTCTCAGAGTCAGGATGTGGCTAAAAAGTGAAGACACTTTGGTCAGGAGGTGTTAAAGGGCCAAAGTTAAGGTTAAATAAGGTTTGTAGGTGAAGGTTGGGCATCTGGTTTTCATAGTTAAGATTACAGGTGTTGATTAAAGAATACACTACACCAGCGCCCTTACATGTATGCTCACACAAATGTGTGTGTATGAGAGTGTGTATTAGTTTCTCAGGGGTGTCCATGTACTGCGCCATTCCAGTTTTCATTAAGGGATTACCTGCTTGCCTGAAGGACGTCTCACAGATCTGCACGGCTACATGCAAGTGCTACTGTGAAAGTGCCATTAACTAGATCTCCACACACTGACATTAAAGCTCTGCGTGGTGTCTGTGCAACATCACGGACAGAAGGTCAGAGTGGTCGATTGCAGTTTATGGCATAATGGATGATAAATGTGCTGCTGTATTGCAATTTTGCAACAGTCTAGTATCCAGAACACCAGAGCTTTAGCAATAAAAATGCCGAACATTTCATTCTCGACACAACTATTTCTGACGTTTTTCATGTGAACGACCAAACGCAACACTATCACTGTCTCCGAGACTGAAAATACGGGCCGTTATCCCTTGAGAGCGATGGGTGAAAATGAACAAATCTTTTTGGTGTCCTGTCTGTCAGCCTGTTGAACGAGTGTGCATGAGTCCATGACTTTTCCCAATCGCAGTTATCATTAGGTACTGCTAACGCGGAACAAGAGGCAATTAAATCGTAGTTGAGTTGACCCAAGGCCTATGGTGCTTTCAGGTGCTCTTTGGATGATCATTCTTCCAACTTTTGTGTGTTCATGAGCTTTTAGTTGTGATACTGAAACAACATGGATGCTACAAAGAAGACATGTTGTGTTTTATTGCTCAGAGTATTTAAACAACACATTGGTAACAAAGAGCTAAGTAAATGGATCAGGTGAGCCATGAAATATGATCAAGAACTAATTTTTTTTATATTCTGACACCACGTGAATGCAGAACAAGGCTGCAAAGCAGGGGTGTAAATAGACATTGCAGGCAGTGCAGTTGCACTGGGGCCCATGGGACGAGGGAGCCCATGGGATGAGCAGGCCCTACAACAGCATGTAGGCCAGAGAACATCGGAAATACAACCATGTTCAAAGAAGAACTCATGTTGAATTAAAAAACTGAAGCAATCTATTCTACGACAAAATTTTTTAAAACTACCATACGCCACTGCTGCACAGGTAACTGGGACGTCTACTACTCGCCCCTCAAAGAACTACGGATTATGGACAGTGACATTTATGTGACATCATACTGACAGTGCTTAATTTGAGCCGGAACGTACTGGAACGCATACCAGGATCTTTTCAGAAAAGGCCCTGGTGCGTTCCGGAACTAATTTGCATGGGTCTAGAACTTTTCACACCTAAAAACTACATACAGTATTGGCTGATGTCACTAGTGTTGCAGGGTGGAGTACCGTAGTACTACGGTGCCTCATGTACCACTACTGTGGGATAAGTTCAAAGTCCAATCGCAAGAGGGTGAGTGTCCATGCGCTGTCCAATAATGGCGCGCGCTGGCCACCTGGCACTCAATATGCTGCTGTAGTTTGTTTGTTTTCCAGACATGTGAGTATCTTTGAGCAGTGAAAGTTATTATTTTTTCCTTTTTACTTGTCGGCAGTGATTTGTTTTCCACAGAGCTATACGTGCGAGCATTTTACTCGCATTTGCGACTAAAAATAGTTTTGTGCGAGCAAAATAAATCATTCAGCACGCTGTGCCAGTACAGATTTCAACCAGCAGCAGAAACGAAAGGTGAATCCTGCCGGTTGTGGGTTGAACGGGGGTCACAGACAGGAATACAGCGGTCAAATAGCCTACAGCGGCTCCACGGCGCAAGATAACGGCTTACCGGCAACAGAGAAGTCCGACTCCAGGTCCAGTAGCCTAATTTCCTCTTTCGTTGGCATCATGACTGCCCAGTAGTACCTGGACAACCGAGCCGTGGCGGCACACAGGTATGTGGCGTGTCAGAGGAGAAACAAGCCGTTCACATTTCTCTCTTTGTGGCAGGTAACGGTCCACAAACCTCACCGCACTTTAGGGACTGTTCTTTACTTATGGAGGGACTGTTCTTTACTTGTCAGGGGAGGAGGGTGGCTGGTTGATTTTTATTTTATTAATTTATTTTATTTCGATTTCCCCTATGTTAATCACTTATTGATGCTGTTTTTGAAGTATGAATAAGTCAATAAGTAATTTATTCCATTGAAATATCATTGATGTATTATAGAAAAGTGATTCATGTTTTTATAAATGACAAAAGGCACATCTGCCTCATTTTTGCTGTGGTATCGTGATACTACTCAGAACCGTGATACTTTCACTGGTATCGTACCATGGGTTCCAATTTTGGTACCGTGATAACACTAGATGTCACAACCATTCCATTCGGAGTTTTGCAGTGAGGCGGCTCGGATGCCCACTTTTGGGAGTGGGGGAACGCTGCTCTCTCAGAGGCCAAAAGTGTTCCCCTACTTCTAATTTTACAAATTAAGCACTGCATACTGACCTTGTATATCCTACCTACACACTTCAGTCAACATGTAGAAGGTCAAGATGGAGTCAACATGAGTGCACTGGAGAGAAGTTCTGTGGGGTGAGCAGCACTGCACTGACTGTCAAAGGTGCATGTACACATGCCGCGTTTTTTTGCACCATCAAATTCATTGTTTTCATTGTAGATGCGCTGCAGGTGCTCAGTCGCCAGAGAGATGCCACTGTGGCTCGCACCCGTTCCCGAGTGCTTTCCCAAGTGTTTAGGCCCTGATGACTGTTCTCTGAGTTAAACAGAGTTCAACTTTTGAAATGCAGCAGCACACACGGCATGGCATGTGACAAGGACCAACCAATCACAGCTGACGGATATCTTTGTCTTCTTCCATAAATACCAGTCTATTGAACTCAAGGTTCAATACATATCAGTGTATCAACTCGAAGGAACCAATGCTGTGTCTGATTCCTATATCTAAATTATATTGCATCCATCCACCCTCATGATTTGAAAAACTTTCATCACTAAATTTTATCTCTTCAGCTGCCATGAATTCTTGTACAAAACATTTTAAGCAATCGCAACGGTTATTAGTCATGTATTTGCTTTCAGTAACTGAGCAATTCAATCTGGAATGTGTTTGGTTGATACTGCACAAGAGTCACTTATGGTGTTTTATTTTCTGCTGTGTCACAACTGAAATATACGGCCGCTGTCTGCATAAATAAGGAAACTACAAACTTCTCACAGACACCTCAAGCCTGAAATATTGTGTTTTACCAGATGACATTTCAAAAATGCAACAACTTGATGACCCAGGTCTGGTATTTAGTCTGATTGAGTCGGATTAGTTTGAGACATTCGTGTCTTGCTGTGAGCAGCGTCAGCGTGGAGTGTAAATGACACCTGTAGCAGCTCCCCTTGTGACTTTGTGAATGACGCAGCAGTTCTCAAAATGAGCAGTGGCCTTGTTTAGCCACCCCACCCCCCCTCTCAAATCCTGCCTCACCCCTTTCTCTTCCTCTGCCTGAGATATATCCGCCTCATCATGTTAGCCCCTGGCAGCGATTATGATGATGACATGGCAATATTTAATATCAGTCTGAGTAATGTAATATTGCAAACGAAAATCCCTTTTTGTCCCCCTCGTTTGGGGGTGGAAGGCTCTTCAACCTCTCCTACTTTCTTCGTATCTTTTCTTCTTATCTCTTTTTATTACTCAATTGGACAGACATACGGTGAGCTATAAAAATCCCTTTTCCCTCAGCTTCATCTCTCCCCTCACCTGGCTTGGAAAACCCGTCCGAAGGCTCCCTCTCCAATATCTCTAACATATTGGATATTATTTCGAGGATACTCCAAGGCCAGCAGCTTTGAGTTGAGCAGCAGAGGAACCCGCTGGTACATGGGGTTCGGGTGGAGGCGATCCAGCAGGAGCTCTGATGGAAGAGCACTTAGCGTTGGCGTCTCCATCGCTCTGTGGAGAGAAAGTGGAGGTGAGGAATCAAAAGGCGGACACAAGGCTAAATATTGAACTGTGCATCTTTATCTGACCTCTTCCGGTTTCTCCACTGCTTCCTGCGTCTGCGGCAGGCCAGGATGCTGATGGTGAGGAAGACTACAGCTGCGAGTGCGGACAGGATGACGATGATGACGGACATGGAGTAGGCTGGAGACGATACTGTGGTCGTGGGAGGGAGACGAGGAGTTTGACGAGGGCCTGGTAACTCTGTCCTCATCACTGGAAGACAAAGAAAATCCAACATGTTCTCACTTCGACCTCGTCACATATCGACATTTGGTCATGGACCTTCCACGTCCGGATACAACGTGCAAGGTACCCTGGGTGTGTTGGTTGCTGACGTTCTGGGAAGCTGCTGAGCGTTGTTAAACTATAACAGCAATCGGCCACATATCATGCCGACTTTTTCGTCAGTGTCTGATGCTGCAAGTGCCCGATTTCGACGGCTTCGGAGTTAGACTGAGTTGAAAAATCATGGCTGTGAATATGCTACCCTGAACCTTGATCCTGAAACCTCCTCTTAATATTTAATGAAAACAGTCTCAATTATTGGTGGGCTAATCTACAGTCACATGCTAGCTGCTAACTGGCGAAACTGCATCCTATACTTTCTCTTCGCTGAATGTTTTTTTGATGACAGAGCCAGGACCTGGAACAGAAAATAGGAGACAAAGAAGACAGTACCTGATGCTAAGCCCATCTCCCCACACTGCGGCACAGTGCAGTACTCCCAGCGTATGTTGGGATTTGAGGTGTAACACCAGGGCTTGTCGCTGATTCCTCCCGGGTTCCTACAGTAGTTGTCTGAGTTCTTCAACTCTGGAATCACGTCTACAGACAAGCGGTGCTGGTGGGGAACCTACAGAGGGAGAGAAACATTGAGAAAATCTTTGACCAGAAGACCTTTTACTTTTTCTTGACAAAGCCTTATAGTATCATGAATAAGTACAACTAGAAACAATGGGAACAAGAAGCCCTTCACTTCATGTCCAGTAAGACGTCTATCATTTCTCTTTCTTCTTCCTACAGTGGTAAAGGGGGGGTCCAGAGGTGTTTCTGGGCAAAGCATTATCTATTCTGTTCTATTGCTGAACCTGTGCACTGCGAGAGGGCATAGAGGAAACAGACTTGTCTTGAGGGATTAGTAAAATCTGATCAGTAAATTTCTTGCTGTAGTTGTTTTCCTTGAATGCTCAAGAGTTGGTCCAGGCCGATTTTCTATGGGCAGTTTTTAACCATAGAAATAGAGTAACAGTAGAACACACATTCCCAGGATGGTGAGAGCAGCAGTTATATGCACCTTTGCCATTGCAACCACTGTAGCAGGTTAAATTACATTTAAACAAACCAACTTGCAGCAAGTAGCGAACTCACCAAGGTGAGGCTTGGCAGTAACAACCAAATGGGCGGTGGAGTAGTACGTTTTCAAGTAAGCAATGCATACTATTAAAATATGACTGTAACTGTTATTTCCCAGATTCTGTTGTCGCCATTACTTGCATGTTTGTTGAGACATGATGTACTGTAGCTGCCTCTAAAGAATGAGGGAGAGCCACTGCTCAGTGGACAACTGAGAGGATGAAACACAGCGGGGATAGACAGAGCACAGATCAGCATATGTTCATAATTCATCTCAGTGAATTTAGGATTTATTTTGACCAAACCAGAGCTGGTGATTGCTGGAACAGTGGACCAACTGACAAAATGGTTAACAAGAAGACCGTTTAGGGTGGAGGAGCCCCTCTGTGAAGAGTGTGCATGCTATGTTCTCTGTCCCTCCAGGTACTCCAGCTTCCTCCCACAGTCCAAAGACATGCAGGTTAACTGGTGACTCTAAATTGGTCTTAGGTGTGAATGTGAGCATTAATAGTTGCCTGTCTCTATGTGTCAGCCCTGTGGTAGTCTGGTGACCTGCCCAGGGTGTACCCCACCTCTCGCCCAATGAGGGCGACCCCGAGACCCCAATGACCCCAAGAGGATAAGCGGTTACGGAAAATGAATGAATGGATGCGTTTGAATGAAGTAAAATAATAATGAATAATACAACTTTTTTTTTTATCTTGCACCTTTCAAAACACAGTTACAAAGTGCTTCACAATAAACACATTTAAAAACATAGAGAGAATGAAATGAACTAAGCCAGACAGTCGGCATAAAGTAAAAACAGGGTAACATAAACTAAAATGTCCTGAAACATAAGTGAAATTACTGAAAAGCAATTCTACAAAAGTTGATTTTTAAAAGTGATTTAAAAGATGAGACAGAGTTTGTGGCCCTGATCTCCTCAGGCAGGTCCTTACACAGAAGTGTAGATGGCAACAAGCAAAAGAAAAATTACCCAAAAAAGAGAAAATTAAAAACAAGAAAATTAGTGGGGAAAAGTTCGTTTTTTCCCCCATTTTTCTTAAAAAATATTTTTTTACATTAATTATTTTTTGCAATTGGTGAGACATTTCTTACCAAGTAGCTCATTGTCTTTTTTCCCATGTTTTTGATAGAAATGGTACCAATTTGTTCAGGGTTCAAAGGTTTTAGTACTTGCGAAAGGCAACTGAAAGCACAAGAAAGGTGATGTCTCTCCAGGTTTCAAAGGGTTAACATGGAAAATAGGTGTAAGAAGAGGCCATACTAAGTGTGACACACTTTTATGGTCCCACTGGTGTGTGATGTCACCAAATAGTGACCTAGGCACACTAGTCAAATGACCAAGTCAAACAGTTCAGTGTCCCGTATTCATTCCATTTCCATGACTTTTACTTTTCCAAGAAATTTCTGTCTCTTTATCAAAAACTAAGATGACCTTTCAGATATTTTTGCTCATTTTCAAAGCCCTGTGTTGGGTCTACGCTAAGGTTACAGTTTAATAACTGCAGAGGGTGTTAAATGTTCTGGAGTGAGGGACATCAGGGGCTGCACGGTTGTTTCTGCAAACGTAGAGTGCCAACTCAAACACTGAACATCTGGTGTCTCTATGTGTCATGAGCTTTAGTCATCAAAAGAGCAATGGTCCAATGTATCCCGAGAGATATCAAGTAAGGAGCTGAAAAGGCTGGGTTCGGCACATGTGCTGCTGTAGCTGAACACGTAGAGCAAACTGTGCACAGGGTTGGCTTCCCGCTGGTGCCAGGAATGTTAAAAACAACATTGCTAAGTGACAAGATGGGTAATTTGTCATTGTCTTCCAAAACAATCCACATGAGCGTCTCTGATCTGGCACACCTGTTGGCAGGGTGCCATTGTTTACTGGTGTTGCCAAAAACTATTTGGTCAACTTAAACCACTTGGTTTAGGTTGAGGAAAGACTGTGGACATGGTTAAAAGAAGCTAACATCAACTGTTTGACACTGGAGACCACTGTCCACATCCCATCTCCTACAGACTCCAATCATCCACCAACCTTCTCCCTGAATAACAAAGTCACGCTACTTGAGCCTTTGCTAATGAGGGAGAACGGTCATTATTCTAACAACACCCAGAGGTCACTTGACAGGGAAAACTAAGGATATATATATATATAGTTAAACACTATTTGCGGCTTATGTAAAGATATGGTGGGGTAATGCTAATAACACCATCCTAACCTATAGGATGGGGATAGCAATGCTGCAGAAGCGTAACTGTCACAAGGCGGACGTGCTAGTTTTATTGTGTTTGAAAAAAATCCAGACTCAAATCTAGAAAGATTTTGAGTCTGGCCCTCACCGATACACCCTTCCTACCCAAGGGGCGGCACTAACTGAGGCATATGAACACATTAGCATGATGGCCAATCAGAGCAAAAACAAGGTGACGTATTCATTGCACTAAGCCCCATTGGTTTGCCGACCAGTGGGGCTAACTGATATATTATGCTTTTGCCGTATCCCGTCAGCAAAACAGCAAAAACGTCCTTCCTAGAAGCGAAGGCTTCTAGGGCAGTCTTCTGTTCCTCTCTCAAGGAAAAAGATGAGTGTAGTTGGCTTAGCGTTTCTTCCAAAGCTAAACTCAATGGACGCGGTCCTTCGGCAGCTGCCATCTTGGCTGTTTACTTTCCGACTCCTACGGTGCAGCGCTGTCTTCATCATGTTACGCCCGCCCAGAGCCCGTCTCTGTCAGATAGACTGATCTGGTCCGATAGGCAATTCAGCGGGCTCTGCTCGTCGGGGCCAGATCCCCGTGCAGTGCAAATTCACATTTGCTAGGGGCAGGGCATCTGGATTTCCAGGTTAGTTGTCCCACTCAATAAGTGCCAAATACCTGCCCCTAGTAGAAAAGTCTCTTACAGACTGACAAGGTGGTCACCCAACCAGACAAGACTGTTTTAGACTACAACCAGTGAAGTGGCGGAAAGGAGGGCCTTAAGCAACGAAAACATGGAAATAAATATGCCATGGTGTGTCGGAGCGGGACACAGAACAGTATGAGAGGACGGCTCAAGAGGCAGCACTGAAACTGGCGCAGAGGAGCAACCAACGGCCACAGCAACAGTGCATCACAACCATCGGACAGAGTTGAGAGGCCTGATTAAGTTAGTATCCCCCTGCTTGACTTAGATGTAGGCGGGGGTCGGGTATAGTAAGTTGATTTTAAAATCTGTGTCGTCTTGCCTTGCTGCCGTCCTCTTGTGCTGCTTCCTTCGAGCCTCCTCAAGTGGCATATCGTCTACTTTATTAGTGGCGTTCTCAACAGTCTCTGTGCCAAAAGGCTGAATCAAAGTTTGGCTGCAGTATTTCTGACTCAGAACACACAAAAAGCACAAAATAGGTCCCTACTCACTCAACACGTACTGTATGTATGCTGTACTGCGCATATGTGCTGACCATAAATGTGGTTTTACTACAGAGGGCAACATATGACACGTGGAACATTAGAGTTTGGGGCTCATTTCCTGCAGGACTCATACATGCAGAATATTTTATATCCTCTATAAAGAAACATTTGCTTAGAACATCTGCTCTTTGATGCGTGAAAGGTAAATGATGACTTTGGACCGAACCTACGCTGAATGATCCTGCGCCATGTTGTTTAGAAAAACGACACTGACTGTGCGGAGTATTAGGAACAGCTGCTTCTCTGGTGACTCTAATAGACCAGGTAGGCACGTGAAAGCTGCTGTATTGTTTCTACTATAAATCCACCATCAGGTATCATACAGGATGCATGGAATGGGTGTGAATCATGTCAGAGGAAGATCTTAAAGGTGGAAGTTCATGGCATATCTACATTTTTCTCCACCTCCAGCTCTGCTTTGCTCTAATTTTGCGCACATAGCTGTATTCTGTGTGATCTGTAGCTATTAATCAGTATTTGTAGAATACAAATTCCCAAAAAGAAGATTCCAACTCTGTGTGTCTACCTCGTTTTGTTAAAACAACAACAAAACAAAAACCACAAAGGCTATTTGAGTTCACAAAAAATGGTGCAATCATTGCTCTCTGGCAGAACTGCTCCTCCAGACATAATCCCAATCATGCTATCATTGTACTTACAACAGGAAATGAAAGCTTTGATGCTGGCCAGGAACTTAAGCATCATCATCAACATATTCCCAGCATGTTTAACAGACTACCTTTTAGTTCATGTTTAGCCAACACATCATTTCATAGAATTAGAGGGTGCTTTTTTCCTGGAAGTAGCACATGCTGCATTCTCACAACCTGATGTCACTGGAAGGTTGAGTAATTTAAATCCTGGTGTTGGTGTAGGCCGCTGGTCTCAAACTTTTTTTTTTCAAACATGACACCCCGAGCCACTCTGCATGCTTATGTGTACAGAGATGGCCATCAGTTTTAACGGTTTTAGATTTCATGTGTTATATTAATGTTACGTGAAATCATGTAAGCCCAGTCTTAACCACTCAGAGTAAAACCCAACAGGTACAGCAGGTTGTCCGCTAATCTGAAGATCGGTGGTTTGTGCATGTCAAAGTATCTTTAGGCAAGATATTGAACTCCAAATTGGTCCAGATAGTTGTGCCATCAGTGTGTAAATTCATGTGTTTAACTGATGAGAAGGTGGCACCTTGTATGACAGCCTCGGCCACCAATGTGTGAATGGGTGAATGTGGTATGTAGAGGCAAACCATTTTGAGTGGTCAGAAGACTAGAAAGGTGCTGTACAAATGCAAGACCATTTACCATTTTCCTTAGATTTATTTACCCTGTGACAGCTTTTTATCACTTGCTCTGATCATCAGTATTTTTCTGCCTGCTGAGCATCATTTTCATTCAGTTCATTCATTCTCGTAACTGCTTATCCTGTTAAGCCTAGTTCACATTACACACGATTTTCACCGCAATTTTAACGTCGCAGAGGATCTTGAGAGCCACCTTGGGTCAGAGGTGAGTCGGCAGATAGTCCTCAACGAGTCCTCATGTGTGAACAAGCCTACGAGCAAGTCGTCCTGTGACTGGTTATCTGGCATGCTAGAAAACTGGAGAGGTGTGACACAACTCTCCAACTCTCAACTGACAAAGAGCATCAGCCAATGAGAGGCAGGATACGTCCCTCGTCAGCACGCAGGAGGACGGAAGAAATGTGAGGAGGACAAGCCGCAGGGTTGCCACTAGCCAGGTCTGCTTATTAGCCTCGACTTTGGGCTTGATTCTAAACGTCATCTTTCTCTATATATATCCGTCTAATAAGTTATTTAAACGCATGATAGTTGCTTCTTTTGGGCTTGTTTCCATAGCCCTGGTTGCTTGTTTCTCTCCCAAGACCTGGCAACACTGACAAGCCGGCAAGCAACAACAACAATGGTGGCATCCACAGGATCACGGGGAGCGCATTGTGGTTGGACCCAGGATAATACTGAATATCCATGCCTTTACGATGTGTCGTCTCCAAGTTTGGTGACGTCACCGCGTTATCTGGGGCTCTGTCGGCGAGGGCTCGGTGGAGAAATTTTGTGGTGTGCACACACAGGTCGTAACGCAGTTGGCAAGACTCCCGCTGACAGAAACACACGTCACCAGGTGTGAACACTCAAAAGATTACGATAGTCTCCACAACGCAAAATCAGGGTGAAAATCGTGTAATGTGAACTAGGCTTTAGGGGTCGCGGGGGGCTGGAGCCTATCCCAGCTGACATTGGGCAAGAGGCGGGGTACACTCTGGACAGGTTGCCAGACTATCACTCACACTCACATTCAGACCTACGGACAATTTAGAGTCACCAATTAACCTGCATGTCTTTGGACTGTGGGAGGAAGCTGGAGTACCTGGAGAAAACCCACACTGACACAGGGAGAACATGCAAACTCTGCACAGAAGGGCTCCCCCACCCCGGGATTAGAACACCCCACCTTGAATTGTCATATCAACTCAGAGTCATTTTGGAACAATAGGTTCTTGATTTCAGACAGTGATAGACAAAGCAGGTTTAATCAATTTTGGCAGATTTTGCCAGCTGTAGCTAGCTAGCAAATTATGCTAACATTAGCTTAATTTTTTGGTTGAAAATGCTGCCTTTGGCTGACTTTTTCATGTGTCATGTTGACACCTTTTCATCCTGGAGTGAGGTCTTCAATCTGCACCTGAGAGCTACATGACTTGTGTTGCAATAAAAGAGCCGGACACTCTGCTGTAACATCCAGGACCTGGTCAAACCTAGCGGAGAAATACTACAAGGTGGTTCTGCAAGTCATGAAAAGGGCTTTTTATGAATGTAACCTCAATCCCAATAGAATAATGCAATATGAAACACTGCAAGGTATTATGTGCTCTCATGTGGACGTGGTTTGGAACATGAAGCTGGTTTGTGAAGTGAAGGTGGAAGCTAACACTGGAGAGAAAGAAAGAGACAGAAAGAAAGGAGAGAAGGAATGCGCTAATATTTGTGAATCATATCAGAGAGCAAAGGTTCTCTCAATTTTATATTTGTCTGTATGTGTGTGTGTTAGTGATGAAGTCTGTGCAGCATATGCGTGTGAAAGCTAATTGCTTCCAGAGCCAGGATGTGACATGATGAGCCCCTCCCTCTCTGCTGACCTGGCACACACACACACACACACACACTGCACAGGAGAGTAGTAACAGCTCATTCTAACAGACTCTCTCACTGAGCAAAGCCATAAAAACATAAAGAGGCTTTTGGGCCACAGGGCCTGTGTGTGTGTGTGTGTGTGTGTGTGTGTGTGTGTGTTTGTGTGTGAGTGTGCATGCATGTGCTTGCACTTGTAAGCACTTTTGTGTGTTTTTCTGTTTCTGGTTAGAGGCCAGGAATGTTTGATATAAAACTGAACATCCACACACAACATATCAGTCACACTTTGCTGGTTTAAATCTGCAGGAAATGTAGACTCTTGGATTTATAAATACAGGCATTAATTGTGTTGGCTTCCTCGCTATCTGCGCCCTTACACAATATCAACACTGTTCAACATTTCCCCCATAATCCCTCAACTTCTTCCACCTTCATTTTGTGGTGATTGTGACCCACAGGTCATTATGAAACCATTCTTTTAAACACTCGACAAAAGGACATGAGGACATTCCCATAAGCAGAGATTGCAATTATTATCTACATGTGGTTATTTTGTATCTGCACTGCTTATTTGAGTTGCATATATGTTCGACATATTGTGCAGTGATGTGACATCATCCCTTTAGAAACATATACACACATACAAACCACATTACCTGTTGGTTCCATGACTGACACGGTATCCCAGATCTCGTCACATTTACACTGCCTTGGTAGAAACGGCCTCTGTCATTGTAACATGTTGCTGTTGATACCAAACAGAAAGGAAACAGGATTAATGTGTTATTTCGACTTGTTGACGTAT
Source organism: Epinephelus lanceolatus (assembly GCF_041903045.1). NCBI lineage: Eukaryota > Metazoa > Chordata > Actinopteri > Perciformes > Serranidae > Epinephelus > Epinephelus lanceolatus. The sequence goes on from NC_135752.1 coordinate 33,403,376, forward strand.
TGACGTCATACTGTTACCCACGGCAACAACAAGCATGGCTGAAAGCGAAATTATTACAGACTTCGTGGTGGTTCCAAAAAGAGGAGCAGCTTCAGTAGTGTGGAATAAACTGTGGCGTCCTGATTGTTTTATTAACAGCCCCGGACTTCTCAGACTCTTTTAGTGACTTAGGGGGTGATCACACAGAAATGAGACGCTAGAGACACGGACACTTCAAAGACGCTTGAAACGCTTATTCAATGCATGCTAGCTACTGGTGTCTGACACTCAAAAAGTTGAAAATATTTTAACTTTTCAGCGTCTACGCGTGTCTAAAAATGCGCGTCTAAAAAGAAGCGTCTACAAAAACACGCGTCTAAAAAGACGCCGGAAAAACGCCTGTCTAAAAAGACGCTTGAACGCCAGTCAGACGCGCCGTATCATAGGAAAACAATGGATTTACTGGCGTCGCATTTCTAGCGTTTCATCTCGGTGTGAACGCTCCCTTACTGCTCAGAGGGAACTCATTCAGCGGCTCCTCTGGCAGCAGCACAGTGTCTCTCCCTCTCAGCTCATGCCATGCGTCGTCAAGTATTTTGGAAATGTAAACCTACGTGCCGCTTACAACTCGACAAACATCTAAATATATGTAAATTGCGATAGTTGTGGTATCATAACAGCCTGTCACAGGTTACAGCGTGATGATTAGAGGAGAAATGGCAGAGCATAAAGACTGTCATTTAGGGTTTTACTAAAAGAAGGAAATCACCTGTTGATTTATTTTTATATATATATATATATATATATATATATATATATATACATATATATATATATATATATCCCAGGGGACATTGTTTGTATTTGAGAGCTGTTTAAATGTGTAATTTGTTGTAGATTTTACTGAGTTCAAGTGTTAATACTGTGACAGAATCTGAATCTCACTCTGAGTTACTGTTGTTGTTCACAAACTAAAGAAATGAGAGATCGTTTTTGTTTAGTTTTATTGAATATTTGAAGCAAACTGCTGACATGTAAAACTCTATCACTTATTTTGTTTCATTTTTCTGTTTTCTTAAATTAACAATACATACCGATTTGTCATATCGTCAAGATCAAAAACAAAAATACCTTGAAAAAATCATGATATTATTTTAGCGTCATATTGCCCACCTCTATTTGCAGAATTACGAACTGGGTGTTGAGGGTGATGATGATAGAAAAAAATGCTGTATTTAGTTACGGTAGATGGCGATACAGCCTCTGGGGGCAGACCCCCGGATTTTTTGGCATTCCGGTTGAACGAATTTACGTTTCCGACTTCCATTTATATATAAGTAAATATGCTGAACCATTGCGATGGATTCAGAGTTTGCAGTGACGCCAATTATGTTCCGCCTCGTTAGTTCACTGCACAGACCGTTTAACCTGGCAACAACTGCAGCCAGCTCAAACGTGATTGGTCAATATCACGCGGACTACAAACAGCCTACAAACAGAAACCAGGGCTCTTCCACTCTTCTTCCAGAGGCAAGATCTCCGGGGTTTGCCTACAGACTCTACATTCACTGAATGTAGAGTCTGTATATAGAGACTAAGTTATGGCTAACGCAAAGTGAACATTTCCTACTGCTGCAGCTTCATATTAAAAGCACTTAAATGGCTAAACACTTGACTTTTATCATGATTTTGTTGTTTTTTTACATGTTAACTTTTTTGGTCCAGCACCCACCCTCATACGGGGTAAGATGTGCGTGTTGTTTTTCCACTTTTGTTTGAAAAGGCCAATTATTGTCTTGATTCTTCATAAAAATTAAAACAGTTTGTTTTGCTGCTCCCAGAACACTGTGACATATATTAAACTGTATTTGCTGTTACCACCAGTAACTGCAGGTGTCGCCAAATCAACCATTTTCCCAAAGTTTGCACTTTAATAAATGATGACTTTCATTAATACAAATACATTTTTGTTGCACACTTCTCACACTTACTTGTAATCTGATCTTGCTTGATGTCTGAAACGCAGAGAAGAACAGATTAAGTGACCACAGCTATTACATAATCTGACTAAAACATACATCATGGAGGAGTCAGTACAGTACCGGAGGTCAGTTCAGTACAGTTAAGATTATATTACAGAGCAAAACATATTACTCTACTACGCTTAGATCCTTTAGAGCATACTCCACACGCACACGCCTGCAGCTGTATGTTTTGGCTCGGCGAGTCAGGCCTTCTTAATGACCTCATCAGTACCAGTGACCTGCAGTGTAGCAGGCCGGGTTTTATTTGGCTGTAAGTGACTCCTGCTTTTCTTTTACGTAACACCCCATTTCCTTTCTGCTTTCATGCTGGATGGCTCAAGCTGTTTCTGCAGCACTGCATTCACATTTTGAATAATGTGCTTGTTACTGTCTCAGTAAGATACACCTTACCTACAAAGGGGACATGTGTACAAGCATCAGGGTCTGCGCGAAGGCTCGGTAAGGCCTGACAGTTTGGCAGCAGTGAAGTGGGAGTGCGTGACCCAGTGACAGAGCTGAAGATGTCAGGCTGGACTGAACTGCTGCTCTCTAGCACCAACCACTCCTTATGGCAGTACAGCTCTTTCACCGCCAGGCAGTGTTCTCTGTTTTGTAAAGGGAGGAACAAATAGACATGTGTAAGTCATTTGAATACTGTTCTAATAAAGAAACACAAAGGGAATCAAAGAGACACGTATACTACCTGCAGACAGGTTTAGGGGCCGGTCCTAACCCTGATGGGTTGCAGTCAGGGAAGGAGGAGTGGCAGAGCAGTGAGCGCACCGCGGGGCTACACAACACACTGAGTCCTTCCAGCTCCGTCCACCAGCTCTGAACCAGGTACTCCTGCATGTCCTCGGGGTCCGACAGGGAGGAGTTAAAGAAAACCAGCAAGTCATCTCTCAGAATGGTGCGGCACACGTCTCCACGATACGCACTGCAGTATCCTGAGACGCCCTTGTAGAGTCTGTGGGTAGAAGACACACACAAATAGTCCTCCAAAACACAAAAGGCCCTTCAGCTATAGCAGAATTTCTCTAATAAAGTATGGCATAATTCAAGTCGTTGATATTGACTAAACTGGAGCAAAAATATTCTGGGAATACATCCTGCTTGGCCCCAGCTTTATATTGTACAGTATCAGCTTGGACGTCGCTTTATTAACATCTTGTGTAGGTTTTGGCTCGGCTGGCTTAATTGTTTACTGGCAGGTGTTTGAAGAAATTCAATAAGGAAAGAGCAGTCATGCCACAACTGTATTAACTTGTCAAGCAGCTAATACGGTCTTACGATTAACAGATATAAAATATTTTTCTAGGTATTACAGCTGTGACTGGAGGCATTATGTTTTTGGATTTTTTTGTCCTCTTGTCTGTCCGGTTCTCATGAACGAGAGATCTCAAGAGCGCCTTGAGGGAATTTACACAAATTTGGCACAAACATCCACTTGGATTCAGTGATGAACTGATAATAATTTGGCGCTCAAAGGTCACTGTGACCTCACAAAATGTTTTGGGCTATAACTCAAGAATTCATATGCTGATTAAAGTTATTACAGAAATGTCTAATGGGATTAAAGTGATGAGGTGATGACAGCTTCACTGTGACATCATAACATTCAGCAAAAACACGTTTCTGGCCTTCACTTAATGTCATATCTCAAGAACAGGAGCAGAGACATTTGGTCAGACGCTGAAATGATGACACTAATTTTGACTAAAACTGTCGTGATAGCTTAGTTTAGTTGACGATGTGTTTGAAGTATCCATATTTTAGCGTGTGTAGCTTCTTTGCAGCATCATCCATATGTGAAGCACCGTCTACTGTCATGACTCTGGACAAACATGGGTTCAAACTGCAACTTGACTGGTTCCCAGAGGTATGCAAATGCAAGGCGGTCATTGTAGTTCTTATTTATTTGTATGGAGGATACACAGACATGGCAGTAATTCTACAAGGGAGACAAGTTTGCTAATCCATTATCTTAAAGGGATAGTGCACCCAAAAATGAAAATTCAGCCATTATCTACTCACCCATATGCCGATGGAGGCTCAGGTGAAGTTTTAGAGTCCTCACAACACTTGCGGAGATCCAAGGGGAGAGGGGGTAGCAACACAACTCCACCTAATGGAGGCTGACGGCACCCCAGATTCAAACGTCCAAAAACACATAATTGAAACCACAAAATATCTCCATACTGCTCGTCCGTAGTGATCCAAGTGTCCTGAAGCCCCGACATAAAAAGTTGTTTGGAAAAACGTCATTTGAACTCTGTTTTTAGCCTCATTGTAGCCTGTAGCTCTAACTGCCTCTCTGTGGACCGCGCTCACGTGTGCGCGCTTGCACAAGATCATGAGACATGGGCACCGTGTTCATGTGTGTTCACGTGCTTTCGCTGGTCTCACACGCAAGTGCGCACACATGAGCGCGCACACATGAGCGCAGTCCACAGAGAGGCGGTCAGAGCTACAGACTAAAAACAGAGTTCAAGTGACGTTTTTCCAAACAACTTTTTATGTCGGGGCTTCAGGACACTTGGATCACTACGGATGAGCAGTATGGAGATATTTTGTGGTTTCAATTATGTGTTTTTGGACGTTTGAATCTGGGGCACCGTCAGCCTCCATTAGGTGGAGTTGTGTTGCTACCCCCTCTCCCCTTGGATCTTCGTAAGTGTTGTGAGGACTCTAGAACTTCACCTGAGCCTCATTATGCATGAGGGTGAGTAGATAATGGTTGAATTTTCATTTTTGGGTGTACTATCCCTTTAAACCCCTTGTCCGTTGCAGAGGACTGAAGCCCGATAACAATGGCCGTGAGTTAAGTAAACCCAGAACAGGTCACATACTAATTTGTATGCGGTAGTCCACATTAGCAAAATATCCAAACTAGATCTAAATAGAGTCAAGTTACTATGCAGTGACCTCACTAGCAGGAGAACCTTGGAAGATGGAAATAAGTCTATTGAATTTCTAATGAGTTATAATGGAGGAGTTTTCAAGGCAACTCATTGCTATGCTATGTATGTAGGGCAACACATTCTCACTCCAACCTTGTCACAAATTGACATTTGATCATGAACTTTCCACGTCTAGATACAACGTGAAAGGTACCCTGGGTGCGTTGGTTGGTGACGTTCTGGGACGGCGTGCCGTGAAGTTCTGCCTGTTACATGCATTGTCTTCTTTCAAGATACACTTCTGTTTGCATAGGAAATTTAACTTTTACATACAGTCTCTTTCAAAATATATGCATTATGTCGGTACAACACTGCAAATTGACATTTAATTTAGGTTTAGGATAAAATTAAAGGGGTTTGGCTTTAGAATGTTACTGGATGCAACCATTACTCTCCAAGGTGAAAGTCTTGTCCCGCTGCATTTCCCCAGACATCGTTCAAGTATGCAGGACTGGCTGCAAATCATGCCAATGTTAAAGTACAGCTTTTTTTTGTCAGTGTCTGACGCCGCAAGTCACTGCCCAAACACCAGATTTCAATAACTTCGGAATTAGACTGAGCTGGTAGGTCCTATACAGTAACCCAGGAGTACTGAAAATGCCGGCATGTGTTGCTAATGGACATTTACAGTAGTTACCCCCAATCACAGGGCAGAAAGCTAATCATGGAACTGAACTTTGTCTGTAATAATACTGCCTGGATCCATGTGAGAAATAGATCCTGAATGAGTCCCAAGAGTAATCAGTCTTTTACTGCTTTAGCAAGTTTAACTAATGAACTTGTGCAGAGGTGCGTGCACTTCAAAAAGGAAATGGTCTGAATCTGGAATATCTTCTCTTCTATCTAAATCTTCCAGATGCTGATCACAGAAAAGGTTGCAGAGAGTTCATATGAAATCGCATCCTGTCTGTCTGCCTGCTGGACCTAAGTCTGCTCATCTGCTCGTCCTCCAGCATGATCCACATTTCTCTCCGTCTGCCTCACATCTATGCTCTCTGCCTGCTGGCCTGTCTGACAGTCTTCACTCCAGTTGTCTCCCTGCCTGTCTGTAAACTGCAACACTTACAAACTCCAGATGTCGCCTCTTGGGGAAGTTGATGCTTCAGCAGAGTCAAACCATCAAACTCAAAGCTGACCTGTAAATCTATCAACTCTATCATCCCACAATGCCTCTCTACTTTCTCTCCATGACTCTCGGTTTTTACATTCTATAAATATACGGTCCAGATGTGCCCATGACTTGACAAACATTTAAGATTGAACCATTAGGCCTGATCCTACGACCTGCAATCCACTATCTCTTCCTTTATTCTTCCATCAGAAATTCTCATCAGGCCGATCCCAAGGCCGACATTTCTCTTTCTCCCTACCTTTCTTTCCGTATCTCCCTTTCTCTCTCTCATCGCAGTTACATAGTCCAGATGTGGTAACTGGAGTTCAGCAAAGTTCAGATTCAGCTCACACCATATGGGTAACTGACAGACACACTCCCTCTTGGCATTGAAGGTTTATTGCCAGAGCTAAAATACATATTGTCTACTGCAGACCCAAAGGAAGCAACGGCACTTAGGTTTTTCAAGCACAGTGCAAACACAGATGGTTATGGTGCCCGTATAGAATTCAGTGACTGTGTGCGGTGTCATTTTTATGATTCAAGGTGGTTCGACTGGAAACACACATTCAGGTATGCGTGCACATGCAGTCACATATCGTCATGCACTGAAGAGACAAGAGGAGAAACATTTAAGGACAAAGGATTCAGATATAGAAAGAAGGTACAGACCATTTCTCTTACCTCCACTCTACGGGGAAGTGACAATATCCCGAATTTGTTGGTTGGAGAAACACGAGCAGGAGAAAAGGGCAGAAGAGAGGAGGAAAAAAGACAAAAATCAGTCTCATAAGGAAGAGAGAACCAACCATTGTGCTTCTCTTACTAACTCATATCTAGCTGTGAGGAGACTGAGGGACAACCAGGTGGAGGGACAGTGTGTGTGGTCAGGGGGGAAGGGGTGTGTGTGTTTGTTTTAAGTGACTGTGGGCGAATGTGGCTGAGGTATCAACCAAATGGGGGGGACAACAAACAGCTGAAGCCACAAAAACACAACTAATATAACTGGCAGCTAACCTGACCCCCTAACACACGCAGATGGAAGAGCGACAAGTATGTTTGGTATTTGTTTCCTCTCATTTTGCAGAGTTGAAAGAAGGTAAAAAAGGTGTCCCTACCTGCGACAGTGACTTTAGCAGTTGCCTTCACTGTGTTGGCTCCAGCGCTGTGCTTGTTGGAGGCCAGACAGGTATACAGAGCCGGCTTATTCACCGTCACTTTGAGAACGGACAGGATCACTTCACCTGTCAAAGTCTCCTCGACGGATGCGCCTGAGATCTGGGAAACAAAAAAACATTGACAGCAAAGAAACAGAAAGCAAAAGTCAATGTGAAAGACCGAATTACACTTTAAAAAAAATACACCATAATTATATTTTTGTCCACTTGAGGCAGCAGAGCAACCTGAAATCAACACTGCCATACTATATTGTCTGATAAAGCTGTTATGTCACATCTCTTGGGGAAATGGTGCATATTTAAACATCCAAGTGACACAGGGCAACTTTAGAAGTCATTGTGTGTCATCTCTCTGCCCACCTGATAAATATTTAATAGTCACTTGCCCCTTTTACTCTGACAGTGTGCTACAGGGCCACAATGAAGTCCCTTCTTTATGCCACTTTTGGATTTTTTACATAGAACTAAATAATGGCGGCATCATGCCGTTCCAGTGACGGTTTAAAGGCGGGACAACTCTGTCCCCCCATTCCACAAATGTACCTTTTGTAACATAACAGCGTGAAATTTCCACCTAAATGAGACAGTGTAAAAGGGGCTACTGTTACTATCCAACATTATCTCATCCCTAGTGGTCATATTTTGATACTTGGACAGCCCCCAGGGTCACTGTATAAAACAGATCTTGACACAGAAGGGGTTGGCACAGGGCTGTAAGTATGGATATTGCAGGCAGTGCAGTTGCACTGGAGCAACAAACCTGCTATATGCCCTCAAAAATGCAAACCCATCATGATTTTAATTTAATTTAATTTAATTTAATTTAATTTAATTTAATTTAATTTTAATTTTTTTATTTTATTTTATTTTATTTTTGTATTTTCTTGAAATTAATCAGTAGCAATCTATAACTATATATACATATTAAAAATATTCAGTTAAATGGATCATTTCTTATTTTCTTTGATATTTTTGTCATACGGGTATGCAATGATGATTGCTGGGTAACATGTATGTTGATGTTGCCTAATGTCAAGTCTCTATTTGATCATGACATCATGACAATACAATGAGGTAACTAGTTTAGTGGTAACGACCTTACGCCACTGTGTTGGCAGTAAGTCACGTGGTTGGTTTGGGTTAGGGAAAGATTGTGGTTGAATGACTAACAAATGACTAAGAACTCACATGACTAACGACTGACTAACTCACATGACAAAATAACTCAGCGCCAACTTCTAGTTGCACACAGGACACAAACACCAGGATGGGTTTTCACTGTGTGTCTCCTACAGACGCTAAACAGTGCCCCCGGTGTCACTATAATGACCCCAGGGACACGAGTGGTGTATTTTGATGCACCTTGAGGTTGCACTGTCACTTTTTAGCTCCAGTTTGAAAAATCTGGCTCTTTAGCTGTTAATTTCTTACTAATATTTATACTGCCCGATTAGTGCAGCTTATAAAATAGAATTCACTGTATTGCCTTAAAAGATCAAAGTTGTGCCTTTTTCAACGAACACCATTGTGACTAAAACATGTACAATCTCGTCTGTGATAAGATTTCTCTCAAACTACACAGACAGGACTGTAAATTATCAAGCTTAAGACGTGTTGTAAATAATTCTATGGCGGTACAAAAGTATATCTGAAAGCAGACTTTCCAAGCTCAGTATTCTTTGTTGGAATCTGCAGCTTAGACCGGTCTGCAAAATCTATCTAATAATTTCTAGATAATCAGGTGAGAATTTGGTCAAAAATCTGAAAATAACAGCCTGGAAATGACTGTCCTCTGTTAGCAGTTAGCATCGATGTCTCAGGATTGTTAGCCCGTGAGTCTGGTTATATTCAGATGACAGACTCAGTGACAGAGCTGAGCTTTACCTTTTCAGATCAAGCACAGTAACAGTCTATTTAATCCCACTCCTAACCAGATGGTGGCAGTAATGCAAAATAGGGTTGTAAACAGATTATGAAAATAGGAAAATTTGTCCTCCAAAAATTCCTCCATAAAAGATTGAATGTGTAAAGTGCTGATACACTGATTATTACAGTCTCACTGGTGTTAAGCCGATAATATGAAATGCATATAGTACACTATGTGTGTGGCATTAATATAACCACTTGTGATCATTTAAAAGATTTAAAAATTCCCCGGTATTCACACTGGGCAGATGCAGCCAGATAAAATGTCTTTGTTGTTTTTAGTTTCTCTATTACCGCACAACTCCCACATATATCATTTATATATGTATATATATATATATATATATATATATATATATATATGAGGGAGTCTGCAGAGTGTGTGTGTGTGTGTGGCGCGAGGTGCGACGTGTCTATATTTGAAGTTGTGTCTGACACCGCCTGTTCTTAGGCCGAGCTCGATCCAGCAGCCCCGCTGAAATTAATGACCTCAACAAGCTGCCAGAAAAGCAGCTCACACAGTAATTTTAATCAGCGCACACACATACACGTATTATTTACAAGCATTATGGGCCTGTAATCACATTGTAGCTCGCACCCAAGACTAGTAAATACCCAGACATTATGTGGTGTATGTCTGCCCACAATGGCACGTGTAAAAAAACACGTCTGCTGCCTGGCTGAAAAAAACGTCCTGTTTAACATTCTTTAGGTGGCAAAGTATGTGATTTTATGTTTATGATTTTTTTAAAGCCTTTAAATCGTGCATGTTTTATTGGGTTTACAGAGGTGGGGTGGGAAATCGTGACTGTTACACCGACCAAAAACAAGAGCAGTGATTTTATAAGAAAAGAAGGTGCAAGTGCATGACAAAATTTACAAGATTTTAATTTTAGCGCAGCAACTAAAATCTCAATAGAGCATTGTTTCTGTCTCAGTCTGTTATGTAAACTTTCTATGGGAACAACAGTCGACAGGAAGTAGAGAATTCGCTCTCATGGTGTGTTACTTGAGTTACATACTTGCAGTTTTGAGTGGAATGAAGAAAAAATATTGTTTGTTCTTGGCATGAGTCACGAATAATGACTTCTCCTGCTGTCCTGAAAAGCATTGCATGTGGTTACAACTGCAAGGGGGATTAAAACCAAACCAAAGACATACATGTTTAACTGCACTCCATATTTATGGAAAGCCCTACCTAGTACTTATTTAATTTGACTTTTGATTTATGTCATTTTTACTATCTTACTCACTTTTGTTTTTTGTTGTTGGGTGTGTATATAAATATTTTTAAACAAATTCCCCTGTTTTTAATTATTTTTACTGTCTTTTCATTGTCTAATTTTATTGTCTATTTTCCCTTGCTTAAAAATGTTGCATTCTTATTTTTATTGTAAAGCACTTTGCGCTACATCTCTTGTATGAAAAGTGCTCATAAACAACATATTATTTTTATTATAATTATTATGTTAAAGCATAATCGCTAAATTATTTGACTAAGGGCTCATACACATGCCGCATTTTTTGTGCCCTCAAATCCATTGTTTTCAATGTTAGTGCACAGCACAGGTGTGATGGCTGCGCCCTGAGAAAAATAAAGTTCAACTTCTGGAAAGCAGCAACATGCATTGTGTGTCATGTGATGAGAAACAACCAATCATAGCAATCAGAGCTGGCAAATATCTTTACTTTGTTCCATAATATCAGTCTGACATAAATATGGAAAACAAGTTGATTATTTTAAAGCAGGTGAACCCAGAGTTTTATAACTGTCCCACAGACAACATTTTAGGCCTAATTCCAAGCGGCAACCTCTGAGACTGACAAACGAAGCCAATGCGGAAGTGCCAAAAACTGCAGTTCATCAAATGGCCACTTGAGGCTGGCTCCAATGCCTGACTTTACAGCAGAAATAAACATGTTTACAGCCTGGCACAAAATATGGTTTTGGCTAATTTCAACATTCATGACAACCGTACAGGTGGTGAATTTTTTATATAATAACTAAAATGTTTACATTTTTTTTAAGGCCCAAAGTTACGCATATTTAAGAGTGGGGTCACTTGAGTGACAGGCTGTCTATCTCGCCACAGTCTATGAGTCAGTTCCGACCCTCGAACTTCCACAACTCCAATGTTTTATCCAAATATGGTCACTTCTAGCTCCAAAAAAAAACAAGAAAACAACAGCCGAAAATGTCAATCTAGAGGCTACAAAACGGCAGTCCACAAACCAATGGGTCACTGTGGCTACGTCCATTATTTATATGGTCTATGCCTACTATGCAGGCATAGTAAGTAAAAAGCAACACCGGAAAGAAGATCAGATCAAACTTTGGATTCCTAGGGTCTCATTCATAGACATTGCTTTCGCACAAAAAGAGGCCTGAAAGAGGCGTACGCCACTCCCCATGCTAAAGTTGTTAAGTATAAAGACAGACTTGATTGGAGAAACTTTGACCCATGCTTACGAACATTTTGGAGATGAGAAATTAGGGACGCAGATGATGAGGTGGAGCCTGATTGTAGAACTTGTAAAGTTTTTTTGGGGCACACACCATTTTTTGGCTTTTGTCTATACGTACAAGTTTAGTATGGATCCTAAGCATTGTTTTATAAGTGAGACCCCTGGTAGGTAGGCTATGATACAGTGCTGTTGTGGTCGCATAGCAACTTCAGACTCAACCTGCCTCCACGCCCTTGAAAGCTGGCACAGAGTAGGCACAATAGTAGAACCCAGTGCCTAACCAAATGTTATCAAGGCAGTTAAAAATGCTGTATGTCCTGGCCCTAGAACACATCATAACAAATGAATACTTGACCCTCTGGGTCACAAAATGTGTTTAAGTGTTGTTGCTTTTTCAAAATAACCATTTGCAGGAACCATTACATCTCCTACAGTTGTCTGTCTTTTTATGATCTCAATAAACACCAGCCCTCTGTAACAGCTATATATTCCAGGGAGACCACCTTATATGGCTGGGCTGTCAGACCATCTCGCCAGATTCTCACACATCTACATAAACCATTCAACACCTAAAGAACATTGCTCACTCCATTAAAAGAGGTTTCCAATTAAAGCTGATAACACTGTGAATGGCGGGGTAAATGGATGGGAATCTCTTCAATCCTCTGTCAACGTAATGAGAATTCCTATGCTGTTTATATCGCTGATCCCATGGCCAATGCTGGAGTGTGTATGTGTGTGTGTGTGTGTGGAGGAGAGACATGCAGGGAGACAGAGGGAGCGAGGGATGAGTGGATGAAGTGGATCATTTCTTGTATGTTTACATTTCAGTATGGATTTGCCTTTGCTCATGCACATGACACTCTTACTATAAAGTCATTTGCTTCTGCGTTATGAGCTTAATTGTTTTCTTGATCACACATGGACACCACTGTTGTTATGCAGAGTCATACATACAGCAACAGGTGTCTTAAAAGAGAAGAACGTAATTTGGTTCTACCCACTTAAGAAGAGAGCGTGTCGCTTCTGTAGACCAAAATAAATGGGACACTAGAGACCTAACAAGGATGTACAGCTGCAGATCTGAATGTCTGACACCAAACAAGAAATCCACTGGAGAACTGGGTCTAAAACAAATAATGGATTCAGCCCTTTTCTATGGAATTGTCAGCTAGCTAGGTAGCTGTTTGCTACCAGACAATGGGTGCAGTTACATGATGGCTTCTCATTCAGAATGAAATAAATCTGAATGAAATCATTCGGAATTAAAGTCTTTCCAGGTTGTTTACATGAGAAATATTCATTCTGAATGAGGGTTTACACGGGAGCTTTTATTCAGGGCAGGGAAGGTTTCTGATTGGATAGGGGGCGGGGCGGATGTTACGTGTTTACGTTTAATGGAAGAAAACACTGTAGTCCTATTCACTCCGGATAACAAGATGCTTGACGACGCCGTTCTTAGTGCCTTTTTCGGGCTTGTCTTGCTTATTTTCTTGAAGCAACAGTACGACAATAACCTTGTTCTGCTAATGCTTCGTCTGTTGAGGAGGAGAAGGGAGGTAGAAGGTCGAAGAAGGGAGATGAAGACCGTGCTGTGGCGAATGGAAACCGTTGAGTTCAACAAGTCCGACTGCTCTATCTCAGCCCGTTGCTATGCGCGCTATATACGTCATCGTGGCAGAAGGGCAAGGAAACGAGCATGCGCAGAAAGACCAGAATGAACTTAAAGAGGAATGAGCGTTTACATGCACACAAAGTTCTTTCAAATGACAAATGGAATAAACCACCCCCTTTAATCGGATTTAATTTTCAATCGGAATGACCATTTTTAATCAGAATGGCCTTTCATTCCGAATGAAAGTGGAATTAAACTGTCCATGTAAACGTACTGAGTGTTACTTGTAGGTTCCACATCTATGTGACGATGAGGGTTTCTCATATAAAACTTTATCTGAGTATTCCATCAGACTGCAACACATGATGGCTTTCCTGGTTATTGTCACAGCATTCCCATTATGTGAGGCTCTACAGCCGACAATGTGTCACAATGTCAGCTACGTGATGAAATTCCTCCGATGCTGGCTGTGCGGACTAACGTTAGAGCCAAACTTGAGTCACTGTGAAAGAGGCAACAATATTCCCGGTCAGATCACAAGCATTTCTGAGAGACCGGGGATGGACATGGGTGGATAGAGCTTCAACAAATTAAGTGGAACGCTTTGGTGTCCTGTTAAATGTGGTTGAGATGCCTTTTGATTCTAATAGGAATGCATTTATAGCGATACAACAAATTCAACAGGAAAAAAAGTAAAGGACTATTTAGATCCAATATTTGTCAAACCCCAAACTCTTGCCCCCACACACACAAACACACTCTGCACCCAAACACTTACAGTATTTCCATTCTCCAGCCAGGTGATTGTGGGGATTGGATTTCCTGTGGCGTTACACTCCAGGGAAATCTGGCTCCCGTATGCTACTCTCTTCTCTTTAGGAACCCGCAGGATTCGTGCCGGAGCTTAACGCACACACGAACGACACACAGTGCAGACACATGAACTCACATATGCAACCAAACAATTATATTCCACTGGTTTAGATTACAGGTTTTTAAAGTACGTATGTACATTATGTACCAACCACTGAAAGGGAAACCACTTTAAAATACATACCCTGTACCTCTATGGTGACAGGCTTTGAAAAGGCCAAACCAAAGCTATTCCTGGCCACACAGCGATACTGTCCTGCGTCTTCCTTCTGTATGTTGTGGATCTTCAATGCACCATAGTCAAGAATGGTGACGCGGTCACTGATCTGGGAGAGAAGAGACGATTTGTCAGACATATACCACATCTTGTCCTTGTTTTGGAAAAAATAGGACACTTGAAACCAAGCCAAATAAGAGGGCATTCCAGCTTCCACTTTTCGTTTAGCTGGAAAACATCCACAAACGTCCTGTTATGTGTGAGTGTGTTGAAGAAAAATAATAGTGCATACCTTGATGAGTTCGTCATCTTTGAGCCAGGTGACTTCCGGTTTGGGGTTGCCGAGGGTAACACAGGGCAACACTGCTTTAGATTCCACCAGAAGGGTTACATTAGTCGGATGGCGTTTGATCTGCGGCTCTGATGGAGAGACAGACAAGAGAGACAAGATTAGCCTTTTGTCTCAATGCTGCTGTGAGTGTGTCATTCATCATGGATTTATACCATCTGAAAATTCTTTAAAACACATGGGGTCGAGATCAAGATTGATTCTCCAGCCATAGGATTTGGGAGAAGGCAGACGTACTCATCTTTAGCTGCAAAGCCCCACAGCTTTTGGCCGCCTCTCCGATGCCGTTACTGGCGAGGCAGCAGTACTCTCCGTTGTCTGACTCTCTTACGTGAGGGATGGTTAGCATCTGTCCCTGCTCCCTGGTTATGTATCGGGGGTCGTAGTACCTTGTGGGACAAAAGGGAACTGTGGTAAGATTTGAGATTAGTCGCTGAATGCTGTAGTTGAAAGAGGTTGAGGTGTAAACTTACATTATTGGGTGGTTATTCTTGGTCCAGGTGATCTCAGCGGGGGGACGGGACTCAACCTCACAGATGAAGGTTGCATTGTGATCCAGCAGTATATCCACTGTCTCTAATAAGGTGATGATACGAGGAGCTGGACATACAAGGACAAAGACGAAGACTTTCATTAGAAAACAATAAATCCATTTGAGTATTTGGAAAAAAAGGACATGGAATACACTACCCAGACCATTTTCTAAGTAACTCTACGGTCAGGCCACAGAACATTGATACTTGACTTTTTGGTTTTCTGTAAACTACAGTACACAGTCATCACACTTGGCTACATGTGCCGTAGAGCTGAATTACAGCTGCATCTTTTCAGCCAAAGTATTTGACATTCTTGGCATTCCTATTTAAGATTGAGTCATCGGATTCAGTCAGAAAGTTTCCTGCAACGGCTGTTGACTAATGGGACCAGATCAGAGGTTTTGAGGTTTGTTACAGCGTTGACCTAAGTAGAGAAGAAGAGGGGTGACCTTGAGGGGAAGAGAAGTGTTTAATAGGTAAATTACATGTCAAGCATTTGGGAATTTCCAGCTTTATATAAGGAGAAAGAAGAGGATTACAGAGAAGAGTGACAGATGAGGAATGACTTCAAGTTGAACTCTGAAGTTTTTAAGTTTGTTATAGCTTTACTTTTGTATTCCAGGGGAAGTTGAAACAAGGACAACATTTTAATTTTTGGTTCAAGGATAGGCTCTATCCCCAGCGTGCACACTGCTCTCCACTATCTCGTTTCCACAGATGGTCTTTGTTAAAATAAAAATGGGTAAATTACCAGTTCTGTGTACACTGAGCATGCAAGTTATTGGAACCACTTGTTCTTTTCCGTGATATAAACCAGGTGAAGATCAAAATTTATTTCATCCATGTAGTTTTCTTCAATCACAAAAGGGAGTTGTAGGCAAAAGGATTATTTTTAGACATGCGATACAAGGGTAAAAGGGAAAGCAACTAAATATTAGGTGGTCTGACATTTATATATTTTAAGCTCTACATGAATATATTGAGGAGGAGAAAATGAGAGGGGGAGTAAAAACAAAGAAAGGACATGTTCAAAGGGGAAAGGGATGGAAGTGGATAGTGCTAGCGTGGGGGTAAGGCAGCCACTGTTTATATGTGGATTTAGATCAGAGACATCAGAGTTGCTTTAAACTTTGTATGAACTAAAGAGAGGAAGAAGGAAAATAGAAAACAGGGGAGAGAAGAAGGAAAGATCAGAGGAGGGGAAAGGAATGAGGCAGAAAGTGAAGAAGAAAAAGCAAGGAGAGTAAAGGAAAGGATCAGGGTTAAGAGATATTATGCATGTTTGGCTCTTGTGAAATTAAGATTTCACAATAACATAGCTGGATAAAACACCCACGTCCCCACCCCCACCCTTGGGTCACTGCTGCTGTTTGACCCGTGGGCAGTAGAAATAAAACTACTATAAATCAAACTGAGCCCCTGTCACACAGTTAAACTTGGTTTTAAACATTGAAATACGATTTTAGTCAAGGTCAAGTAAGATGAAATATCTCACCAGTAGCTTGGTTCAGTCATTTTCTATGCAGTCTAAAATCATATTTTTAGCTTTGCAAGCAGCATGAATCTAAGGATGGCACCTATGTTCTGTCAGTCAGTCGGTCACTTTACTGAAATATCTTAACAAGTATTGGATGGATTGCAGTGCAGTTTTGTACAGACATTGGTGGTCCTCAGAGGATGAATCCCAATTATGTTTGTCATCCCCTGATTTTTCCTCTAGTGCTAAAACAAGCACTAGACAAAACTATTGGATGGATTGCAATTAAATTTTGTAAAGACATTTAATTTAATGCATTTAATACATTTTAATGAAATGTATTGAGAACTTTCAGGTGGATTGTTATAAAATTTGGTAGATGGTGTGCGTGGTCCCCAGAGGATGAACTCCAATGATGTTTGTGATCCCCTGACTTTTCCTCTGGCACTAAACACCGTTCAAATTTCTAGGATTTTTTTTGTGTGAAATGTCTCAATAACTATTGGATGGATTGCAATGAAATTTTGTGCAGACATCTGTGGTCCCCAGCGGATGAATCCCAGTTATGTTTGTTATCCCCTGATTTTTCCTCTAGCACTAAAACAAGGTTCACATTTGTTGGGCTTTTGTATGAAATGTCTTAACAACTATTGGATGGATTGCAAACAAACTTTGTAAAGACATTCGTAGTCTCCGAAGAATGAATCCCAATGACTTTTGTTATCCCCTGACTTTTCCTCTAGCGCTAAAACAAGGTTCACATTTGTAGGGTTTTTGTGTGAAATGTCTCAACAAATATTGTATGGATTGCGATTAAATTTCGTACAGACAATTGTGGTCCTCAGAGGATGAGCTCCAGTGATGTTTGTTATCCCCTGACTTTTCCTCGAGCGCTAAAACAAGGTTCACCTTTGTAGGGATGTTTTTTGTGAAATGTTTTAGCAACTATTGGATGGATTGCAATGAAAATTTGAACAGACATCTGTGGTCCCCAGAGGATGAATCCAAATTACATTTTTGATCCCCTGACTTTCTTCTGGCGCTAAAATGAGGTTCACATTTGTAGGTTTTTTGTGTAATATCTCAACAACTGTTAGATGGATTGTAATTACATTTTGAATAGATATTTGGGGTCCTCAGAGGATGAATTCCAATGACTTAAGTGATCTCCTGACTGTAGTGCCACCAGCAGATTGGGATTTTTGGCTTTAAGTAAAATGTATTGACTATCAGGTGGATTGTTATAATATTTGGTAGAGATGCATGGTTTCCAGAGGATGAATCCCAATGATTTTTCCTCTACCATGAAGTTTACATTTGTAGGTTGTTTTTTGTGAGATATCTCAGCAACTATTGGATGGATTGCAATGACATTTTAAATGGGTATTTCCCAAGAAGATGAATCTTGGTGATTTTGGTGATCCCTTGACTTTAATGCTACAAGCAGGTTCACATTTTGGGCTTTTAGTGCATTGTCTTATGAACTACCATATGGATTTCTATGAAATATAGTAGCTATGCATGGTTTCTAGAGGATGAATGCCAGTGACTTTGGTGATCCCCTGACCTTTCTTCTAGTGCCACCAAAAGGTTCACATATGAAGATATGTTGTAAAATGTCTCAACAACTATTGGATGGATTTCCATTTATGTCATCCTCAGGATGAATTCTCATAACTTTGATGATTCTTTAAATGTTCATGTAGAGCATCATCAGCAAGACAACAATAAAATTCCCATTAGCCTCAGCTGTACTTTGTTTTAATGCTAATTAGCTACTTGGCATACAAACATGCTAAACTAAAATTAAATTGGCCTGTTTTTGATTGGGTCTGTTGTTGAATGTGTCATTTCCCTCACACCATGTTACTTTTACTGTTGCCAATATTATGTCTGAACAGATGGACAACATCTGAAGGGTGAAGGTCTCATTGTGGCTCATGTTTAGCCACATGACTCATTATTTAGAGCAAACGAGAGCCTCACCGGATTTGACCTTTTGAGAGGTTCTTGTTATGAAATGCTGTTTGGACACCAGCAGTGATACAGTGTTGTTCAGGCCCTCAGAGGAGGCCAGTTAGAGTGGTCACAACTGGCCTCTACTGTATGGATTGCAGAAGCCTACTTGATCCAAACCAAATGCCTCTCATTATCACTTGCTTTCCTATGTTTTACTTTATGTGTGTGTCCATTAGAACTGTTTAAAACTGTTGCTAGTTTTCTTAATGTACATGAAGGTCTGAAAATGAATGTCCTTGTAAAATTCTCAAATATTATCTGGCCAGTCTCACCACAAAAGCAGCCATATATGTTGACTGTGCAAACAGCTTATTTGAAAACAAACTTAAGTTTAATGTATGGCAGTGGCCTCTAGTGGCCATAGTAAGTATTACAGAAGCAGGGGAGAAAGTGAGGTAGGGTAGTAGTACAAAGCAACAAAGTCTGTGTGATGCTCTATACAGATGAAGGAAGTATTTGTAGGCTGGACAGGAGGGGAGGTGGATGGCCCAAACAAGGAAATGACTTTCACTCAGGACACCGATATTTACGACCTAAATTAACGTAACTTTGTCAAATAACTATGTAGCATAGTATGCTGGCATGTGTATGATAATGAGGTATTTCACACTTTCGGTGATGGACTTTGCATGTCCAAATACAACTCACAAGGTACCCTGGGTGCGTTGGTTGGTGACATCCTGGGACACTGTGCCAAGTTCTGCCTCTTACATACATTGTGTTTTTCAGAATACACTTCCGTTTTCAGAGGAAATGTAGCGTTTGAATCCATCCATCCATTTTCGTAACAGCTTATCCTCTTAAAGGGTGCATACAGTCCTTTTTAAAATAAATGCACTATGTTGATACAAAGCGAATTGACGTCTTTTTTTCCTTTAACAACAAACGCATATGGTTACGGTTGGCCAACACACGCACGTGATTGGGTTTAGAAAAGAAGAGCAAGGATGGGCTTTACAGTCTTACGGGAGGCAAACATTGGCCTTCCTGGTGAAAGTCGGTGGTTGTTGGACCCATCCACCACCCCTCCCACCCAACCTACCTGCCCGTCCACTGCCTTAGCTTTCCTTCTTGTCCTGCCGCGTTTTCCCCCTTACACCACCTGTGTATCATGCCGACATGAAAGGACAGCTTTTGTCATTGGTGTCCGGAGGTCACTGCCCAAGCGCTGGAATTCAACAACTTCAGAGTGAGACGGGGTTGCAAATGTGACATGACATACGTGACATTATGTTTGTAACAAAAGTACTATTTTAAAGCCAAACCATAATGTGCTTTCTAAACCTAACCACCTAGTTTTGTTGTCTAAACCTCATCACACAACGATGGTTTGAATTAAGTCTGACGTAGCGCACCTCTCTCCATGGTGATATCCACACTCCGGGTTGGGAAGGCGGTAATGCATTTACAAGCTGGTTGCCAACCGCCAGAAAACGTAGAAGAAGAAGAATGCGAGACTTCTTTTGTTTCTGGTTCTGCGGAAACTCATGCGAGTTTGTAGTTTTCACCAAAGTCCGTACATTTAATGGAAACACACAGGATTCGTATTTCTTTTAATGCGCATTTCCCAATGATTCGAATCACTTTTGGATGGAAACATAGCTAGTGTGTACTAGCTCTGTTAGTTTTACTCCTGTAACGGTCTTTCACGACAGTGGTTCTCAACCTTTTTCATCTCAAGGAACTCTAAATTGATAAACAGACCACAGACCCCCATTTCATAAGATTTCGGTTGTTAGACCCTGTCTCACTCCGAAGTTGTCGAAATCCAACCCTTGAGCAGTGACTTCTGGTGTCAGACAGCAATGAAAATAGCTGTCCTTTAATGTCGGCATGATGTGTGGCCAGTTGCTGTTATAGTTCGGCGGCATCAGGGGGAAACGTGACAGGACGAGAATGAAAGTTAAGGCACCGAAAGTCCAAGAAGGGTTTGCGGTAGGCGTGGTGGATCTCATTTCAGAAGATTATAAAGCCAAACCTTGTTTGTTTTTTTCAAGCCCAACCACGTGCGTTTGTTGTTGATGGAAAAAATGTCAATTCACCGTGTTGCACCAATGTAGTGTGTATATTTTGTATTTTGTATTCTGCATTTTGAAGGGTACCAGGGTCCCTTGCATGTCGTATCTGGACGTGGAAAGTCCATGACCAAATGTTAATATATGATGAGGTAGGAGTGAGAATGTGTTGGACTAGATTTCTGTAGTTGTCAACTACAGTTGAGGAGATAACCATTGAGGAAATGAGCCCCATGATCAGAATAGTTACTCTTAAGACTCTTACTCACACAGGACTCACAAAATGTTAAAAATAAACAACTTTTGTAACCCCCTGTAACTCCCTCAAGGACCGCCGGTGGTCCCTGAACCCCTGGTTGAGAACCACTCCTCTACAACATATGTCATTTATTTCTTTGTTTGTTGATGCCCTCCTCTGCAGTGAACGTTAATAAATCTCTCCCACTCAACTTTTAATTGCATGTTTTCTGTCTTTTATATCTTCCAGTATTCATTAAGTCTCTGTCAACCTTTTCTTTCCCATAACAGGGACCTTCTTTAGAGCCTGTAACTTGTAACATCCTTTGGTTCCTTTGGTGTTTGCTTTGATTTGCAGTTTATCCTCTAGCTTTTTTCCATACTTGAATCAAATTGTAAACAGCATTCTCTCTAATTCTATCATGCAGACCAGATACATGTTGTCTTTGCTGTTGTTGTTTTTTTTTTACTTGATTCTTTCATTGTGGTCGAACAAGAACAAACACAAGAATAGCATTGTTCTCGTGGCATGTCAGGGGATCAGATGTCTGCAGGGGAGTCAGCCATTGTTTGTAGTGGTCCAGCTCACACAGACACTCTCTTTAACCTATCATGCTGCGTTCAAATGCACAAGTGGTCTTCATTCCTCTTGGTTAAGCAGATTTTACAGTAATACCGGCTCTCAGCAAAGTGGACTAATTAAGTCGGTAATTATAAAAGATGTCAACATGTTAATTCTACATGGTTACATGTTGCAGTAACCGAGGTGCAATTTTGGCTTATGCTGTCACCAGTTCATCTTTAAATTCAAAGCTTGAAACTTGAAAGCTGTCTCAGACCACTGTGACTCGACAAAGCCTTCAAAACAGAAATAATTCTTTTAGGGGACACATTAATGACGATCACCATCCTTTGTATTTGTCTGTTCACACTCATTTCAAATGGCAGCTAATGAAAGCAAGCTTGGCCCCACACAACACATGAAAGCGAATCCTTTTGTGTTATCCATCTCAGCTTTGCGCAACTGACCCACGCCTCAGAAACCACAGCAAAGAGGCAGTAATAATGATAATAAGAACATAATAATGCAGTTTTACAACACTTGTCACTCCAGAGTTGCAGCACCAGCTTGTAAAAATGTGCTTAATAAAATCACAGATGATTAAACTTGTTCTCATTTGGTAGCTCAGTCTAACAAATCTTAAAAAGTAACTTTAGTGCATTTAAAGAAAGATGAAATGGGAAACAGCTAGCACGGTTCAGTCCAAAGTTAAATACTACTTCTGACTCACTGAAGCAGGTGTAGACAGTTTAATTTCGGCGTCATTGGGCAGAAATCCCATAAAAACCTTTGAGCACATTGTAATTCAAGTGGTCTGAGAGAACTCAAGACTTCTGCACATCCGCTTGGCTCTGTTTTCTGGCTTTAGAAAATCTAGCCTGTGATGGGACACTTAATGCCGGGGTCAGCCCTATGTTCCCACAGCCCAATGGTCCCACATTTCTAAGATTATTCTTAAAATTAGGCCCTATGTTTCCACATTTCTAGGACATTTTCAAAATTAGGTCTTGTGTTCCTACATTCCCCTTCATTTTAAGCCCTATCCTCGCACAAGGGTTAGGTTAGGGTAAAAGCGCAGTGCTCTAAAGAGAGCACTCCGGGGGGCACGGGCTCTCGGGGGCTATATATATCCATAAGATACTTAAAATAATTTTTGTTTAAAACCAAATAGGTCCTTAAAAGCCCTGTTAAAATTTTATAAAATGCAAAGGGCCACAGGGCAGTGTGGCCCTTTGCAGGGTCTCCAAATTTACATCTTGGGGTTGCTGTCAATAAAAAGGAGCAAGATAAAATTTATATGAAATAAATGAAAATAAGTGCTGGGGTTGGATTAAGAAAACCGACATAAAAGAAGAAACGTTAATAAGTGCTTTTAAAATATATAAATAAATAAATACATGCAAAAGTGCTGAATAACAAGACAATAAAAATACATGGAACAATAAAACCAATTAAAAAATCAGGAAAGGGAAATAACAAAAGTTCATAAAAATCATAAAATATAAATAAGTGATTTTAAAACATGCAATTCTTTAATGTCGAGTGACGTATAGTGTAGAATTCCAACCCCCAATCTAAAACTTGCTCTGGTTTATAAATAAAAATAGCTCACCCCAGATTTTTCAAGAAAGTTTATTAAAACAATAAAGGTTAGTGGGGACTCCGGCTGCGGGCAAAAAGCTGGTATAATGTAACAGATAAAATGAATGAGTTAATAATAAAAAACATAAATAAATAGAATAATTAAGAAGATAAATAATTGAATATAGTAAATAAATGATACATTGTAAATAAAAATGCAGCTTCCTCCAACATGAATCAGTAAGTGCTATATAAAAAAAATGATCATAATAACTTAAAATACACACTAAAATTCATAGAAAGTTGAAATATAAAGAATATATATTGTAAAATATAGTAAGAGGGTTAGGGGTTAGGGTTTGGGGGTTAGGGGGATAATAGGTTGGGTGTAATTGGCTACCAAATTGGGAGAAAGGGGGATAAAATCTGATACAAATTTATGAAAAAGGAAATGAGGGAACATATAGTTGTGGGAACATAGGGCTGTGGGAACATAGGGCTGTAGGAACATAGGGCTGTGAGAACATAGGGCTGTGGGAACATAGGGCTGTAGGAACATAGGGCTGTGAGAACATAGGGCTGTGGGAACATAGAGCTGTAGGAACACAGGGCTGTGGGAACACAGGGCTGTGGGAACACAGCTGTGGGAACATAGGGCTGTAGGAACATAGGGCTGTGGGAACATAGGGCTGTAGGAACATAAGGCTGTAGGAACATAGGGCTGTGGGAACATAGAGCTGTAGGAACATAGGGCTATGGGAACATAGGGCTGTAGGAACATAGGGCTGTGGGAACATAGGGCTGTGGGAACATAGAGCTGTAGGAACACAGGGCTGTGGGAACACAGGGCTGTGGGAACACAGCTGTGGGAACATAGGGCTGTAGGAACATAGGGCTGTGGGAACATAGGGCTGTAGGAACATAGGGCTGTAGGAACACAGGGCTGTGGGAACATAGGGCTGTGGGGACGTAGGGCTGTAGGAACATAGAGCTGTAGGAACACAGGGCTGTGGGAACACAGGGCTGTGGGAACACAGCTGTGGGAACATAGGGCTGTAGGAACATAGGGCTGTAGGAACATAGGGCTGTGGGAACATAGGGCTGTAGGAACACAGGGCTGTGGGAACATAGGGCTGTGGGAACATAGGGCTGTAGGAACATAGGGCTGTAGGAACACAGGGCTGTAGGAACACAGAGCTGTGGGAACATAGGGCTGTAGGAACACAGCTGTGGGAACATAGGGCTGTAGGAACACAGGACTGTGGGAACACAGGGCTGTGGGAACATAGGGCTGTAGGAACACAGAGCTGTGGGAACATAGGGCTGTAGGAACACAGCTGTAGGAACATAGGGCTGTGGGAACACAGGGCTGTGGGAACACAGCTGTGGGAACATAGGGCTGTAGGAACATAGGGCTGTAGGAACATAGGGCTGTAGGAACACAGGGCTGTAGGAACATAGGCCTGTGGGAACATAGGGCTGTAGGAACATAGGGCTGTGGGAACACAGGGCTGTGGGAACACAGCTGTGGGAACATAGGGCTGTAGGAACATAGGGCTGTAGGAACACAGGGCTGTGGGAACATAGGGCTGTAGGAACACAGGGCTGTGGGAACACAGGGCTGTGGGAACATAGGGCTGTGGGAACATAGGCACGCTCCCCTTATGCCAGGTTCACACTACATAACATTTTGGTCTGTTCCGACAGTCACTATGTCAGATGCCGATAAGGCGATTCTGGAGTCATAAAATTGTGCCGAGATTTGGCCGACGGACATTGATGGATCTGACAATATATTTTTCTTATTTGCAAAACATCACCAGTAGTGTTTTAGGTAGAGTTGGTAAATAGATCTGAACTTGTATAGCACCGACCACTCAAAGCGCTTTTTACACTACTACTCGCACTCGCCCATTCATACACACATTCACACACTGATAGCCAAGCCACCATACAAGGTGCCACCTGATACTCAGTTTTTAACACACTCACACACCAATGGAACAGCCACCAGGAGCAAATTTTAGTTCCGTATCTTGCCCAAGGGTATTTCGACATGCAGGCTGGAGGACCTGGGGATCGAACACAGCCGCCCCAGAAGGTGGACGGTAAATAATTTTTCTCACTCCTCCATACAAGTTATCGCTGACAGGATGCCTCACGTGATTTGGACCAACAAGAAAGATGCCATCCACATTCATCTCAGCTTTCTAATCACTGATATATTATGCAAAGCGCCGGTCGTCCGCCAAGCCCAACCTGCACCATGGCAACCAAACCCAGCTCTGATATCTACCCTGGCAGAATGTGACAGCATCTACACCACCTGTTTCCCTGACCGGATCTGCAACATGTACCCTTACATCTGTACTTATAAAACATGTATTGTATGTCAAAGGTCTGCTCTGCAAGCCCGTGCATGTGACTGTGAAATTGTGCCAGCATTTGATACGGTACCCATCTCACATGTCCCGAGGCCACGGCCAGACTTGCTGCATGCAGGCAACAGTCTTTAGCAGCCCACGAGATGTCCATCTGTCGTTATTTATGACAACTTTACCAATTCGCTGCTTTTTCTTTTGATAGAAGAAAAGCTAATTACAGCCTCAGAGTTTCACATATCAAAATAATACAGGAATAGATGTGACATGGTGCCAGGCTCTGCTCCCAGTACAGCTGTGGTGGAGGTGAATCGGTTCCTAACCACCTTTACAACAGCCCACAGAGAGGATATACCAGGGTGTAGGAAGGATATAGATTTAGTCACATTTACACTATGTAGGCCTATAAACACCTTCTCCTTTTCCCTGCAGCATGGGGTGAAAAACAGGTGATCTCAGGGCTACATATGTGGGGAAACACCGCCTGCTTTCACTGTAGAAAAAAACACTTTATAGAAGGTTGAAAACAGATGCCAGAATAAAGGATGCTCTTTTGTGATCATCATTATTAGTGAACAAATTGAAAGAACAAAACAGCTCATATGATTTAAATAAGACATACAGAATCCACATTGTTTTATGTGTGCAATACCTGAATGTGTTTGAGACTCTTTGGACAACTTATCCTTAAAAAAAGACACTTTTAAAACCCCTCTGAGTTCAAGCATATAGAATCTTACGTACCTCTCTGTATCCCGTAACTTAGGCTGACAGGAACCAGCAGAAGCAGGATCCTGAAGACTGAAACGGTTTCCATGATCCGACTCGACAAAGCTTTCAGACAGGTACACAGAATGAGCAGGTAGTTAGATTCCCATTGCAGGTAAGGAGACGTTCTCACTCTGTTTCTTCACTGTGTGCGTCTGCGTGTGTCCTGGCCAGGGGACAGCCATGAGCTCTCTGCTCAACAAGAACCAGCTCAGTCACTGTGTGTTTGTGTATGTGTGTGTGTGTGTGTCTGCGTGATGGACAGCAGCAGCTGCTAGCTGTCCTCATGTACAGTCACTCAGGTTTTGTAGCTTTGCTCAAAGCTCTCAGGCTCCAGTGCTGGTGAGTTATCATCCACGGTAATCAACAACAGTGTGAGTGTAGTGTTTATTCGTGGAAACACACATTCGAGGTTCTGCTTTTTAGTGTCAGTTGGAATAAGTCACGTTTATGTCAGTAAATCCGCAACAGAAATGGAAATCACAAGACGGGAAACATGATAATATATAACACGATGCAAATCCACTTTTTAGTAACGTGTTGTACGTTTTTTATTGTCACATACACCCAGTTCTGTTCGTATCCGATCTACGCCATGTTGCAGCATGCAGAACTTTACCCTCTATACAGTAGGACACACAGGGGACATTAAAGCTGCAGGGAATAGTCACATCATCACCCAGAGGATACCAGATAGGAGAACTTTCTATTTCCATAGATTGCAGTTTGAGTGTCAGGATTCTGTGCATAAAAAGTCACAATACTCTATAGCTTCTTGTATCGTTAGCATACAGTCTAATATGCAGATATAAACAACATTAACACTATAAGTAAACCATGTTCCGCATACTGCAGTGTACACATTATACATTTTCACAAACAAACACTACACACAGGCATATTCCAGCTCGCTACTTAACATGTATTTACGTTTACATTTTCACACACACACACACACACACACACATGCAGAGTCCTTTGTCCACCTGTCGCCTGCCAGCCTGTATGTCCTGTTTTATTTTAGGAAAGGAATGGCATTTCAGTTCATTTGCTCCGTATCCATTCTGCTGTGGATGGAGTCAACTATTGTACTCGCTCAGCGGGCGCAGTTACACATTGTTCTTACAGATAAAAATGTAGTCTAGGTGGCTGTAAACATTGCGAACTAGCGTTGTCATGATGCTGTAATCTGTAACTTTGATACAATAGTATTATAGTAGTATTATAATTCCACAAAATTTGTTTCAGTTGTTATTACCTGACACGCTTAAGCCTTCGTACTCAATACGTGGAACGTTTGATACTCAGTTTCTGTGCCCTACATTCACCTTTGGGGGTACCCTACCTATAAAGGGGTGTTTCCTGCCTTACCTCTCCCCGTTCGCTGTTGTACTCCATGGGTGAGGTAGGCGACATTGCTCTTGTAGTAATTTCCGTGTTTTAGCACTGTTAAACTATGTTTCTGAGTTAATTTTTCAGCCTAAACTTGATGTATTATATGCTAACATATTTCTGTGTCACTTGATTTGTTCAGGGGCTTGAATTATATGGTCGTAATTGATGGAGGATTTTGTTTATAACCTCATGCTGTCAGAGTTGGATATTGCCTCCAAAGATAGAGTACCCGTAGAGTCCACCAGTTACATAAAACATCAACATTTGATACCATTGTCAATAACACATTGTAGGCAAACAAGTAAAAGTTTGTATTAAGAAATTAATAAAACAAGGCTATAACATGACAACGCCAACTTTTCTTTTCCTTGGTAGTTGCAGAGAACAGCTGAGTGACTATCATAAAGCGTGGCGGGTACTGGTGTATCAGTGTTGCGAAAAATAAGTATTGAAACCATTACAAATATTCAGAAATTATATGTATCAATAAATGGATATTTTTGCCAACACTTAGTAAACTAACTGTTGCGTTAACAAAAGTCTTGTGTCTTGTGATGGCTAGCATCATAGGTGCAATTTTCAGGGAAAACATGAGAAACATGTTCCCTTCATCGTAGAATCTGTCAACCCCATCTCACTCCAAAGTTGTCGAAATCCAGCACCTGGGTAGTGACTTGCGTAATCAGACACACATAAAAAAAAGCCATCTTTTAATGTCGGCATGATATGCAGCCAGTCGCTGTTATAGTTTAATGGTGGCCAGCGGCATTGGGGGAAATGCGATGGAACAAGGAGGAAACATCAACTTTCACCCGGAAGAGCAGTGCTTACGTCCCATAAGATTACAAAGCCAAACCATGTTGTTTTTTACCGAAACCTAACCATGTGGGATGTAGTGCTTTTATTTTGAATCAATGGCGTCCCAGAACGTCAACAACCAACACACCTATGGTTTCTTGCACGTTGTATCTGGACGTAGAAAATCCATGACCAAGAGTTGATATGTGACGAGGTCAGAGTGAGAATGCCCCCCAGGAAAAACATAAAAGTAGCAGAGGACTTTTATTTTGACAAAGCCAAAGACACATACACTGTAAACTGATGCAGAAAGACACAAATCAGTGCATAAAAATCAGCAGAGTGTTGGAAATTAAGTGTTTGATGCTCAGTATTTTCTGGTGGAAGGACCCCCTACCACCTGCTTTATATATGCCCCCACCCCCCAGTGTTATAAGAACACCTATGGCCTTGGTTAGGCTGCCATAAATTATGTCATGTTGGTGTCTTTTGTTTTGTCATGTGACAAAGCCTAGCGATTTAGTGGCTTGTCCTGTGTTTGTCTTGTCCTTTCCTCTTTATTCCTGTTATACTGTATATTTATTTGACTCTGATCTCCTCCATCTTCACATTTTAGGTTAAACAAAACACATATGTTCCATACAGTATAAAGCAGACCAGCTACAGCGTAAGATTAAAGCAGTTCTTTCAGTGATGACACTGAACACTACTAGATGATGCTGTCATACAGGGTACAGGATTTTATTTTTCTAATAAAGGCAACACACCACTGAAGTATGTCAAACACAACCAAGGAACCAATACCAGACCACAAGAAAAAATAAACATTACAGTGTCAGGCTGCTTTTTTGCCAGGGACCACTGACTCAGCAGGATCAGTCTGGACAGGTTCTGTACTGATGCTCTGACTCCCTCTGCTGGCACAGAAATTAACTGCTCCGTAATTATAATCACTACAGCAAACTGACTCATCTGAAAGCGAGTTTTGCAAACATCTTTAAAAGATTGAATTAATCTGAGCGACTGAAATAAATAGGACGCTGCCTGTGTTGCAGCCTCAGGTTACCATGGAGTCTACTGTCAATAGTCTTCTGCCCAAAGTGTTTGCATTGCATGCATCCAGTCAGCCTGCGTGCTGTTTAATTGAGGAGCATTGAATTACACTGTTTGTCTCATAACAGAAGAACCAAGCAGCTGCTTTCTCTTGTGAGAGCATAAACACTGAGGCATGGTTACACTTTAAAGTCACATTTGACCCGTGTATTCTTAATACCACCAGGACAAAATTTGACTTTTAGATCTTTGAAAGCTCCTGCTTTAGGGTGGACCTGTGCACAGACAAGATGTCGGTAGTTAGATTCCTGCATCAATAGACTGAAGCCCTATTCGTTCCATCGGAGCTGCTCTGTAACCCACATTTTTGTCGCTGAGAGGGAAGAAAGAAAATAGTGAGGCTGATTATCTTTAACATGTTGAAAACATTAGCCAATTTCTATTTTGTGCTCTAGTTCTAATAATGAATTTGTTTATACAGCAATTTTCAAACACAGGATGCAAAGTGCTTCACAAAACAAACTAAAAACAACAGATGGATATTGCGATTAAATTCAAAAAATAGTTTTTGAGCAATTTACCAAATGAAATTAAAGAAAATAAAACCATTCAAGAAAACGCCCAAGTCTGAGGCAATGGTTCTGTAGAACGGTGAATCACCCCTCCAGTTTGGGAGTGGGTTACTGCTCCACGCGAGGGAGTTCAAATATCTCGGGGTCGTGGTCACATGGGTCGGTCGTTTGGCACTGTGGCGGACTGCTGTGGTGAAGAGGGAGCTGAGCCAGAAGGCAAAGCTGTCATTTTCCGGTCCGTCTACATCCTGATACTCACCTATGGTCATGAGCTCTGGGTAATAGCCGAAAGAAAGAGGTTGCGGATACAAGCGGCCGAAATGAGTTTCCTCTATGGGGTGTCTGGACTCAGCCTTAGAGATAGGGTGAGGAGTTCGGACATCTGGAGGGAGCTCGGAGTAGAGCCGGGTCAGTTGAGGTGGTTCGGGCATCTGATCAGGATCCTCCTGGGCGCCTCCTGTTAGAGGTGTTCCAGTTACGTCCCACTGGTAGGAGGCCCCGGGGCAGACCCAGAACACACTGGAGGGATTACATATCTCATCTGGCCTGGGAACACCTTGGGGTCCCCCAGGAGGAGCTGGAAAGTGTTGCTGGGGAGAGGGATGTCTGGGGTGCTTTGCTTGGCCTGCTGCCTAGCATTAAGATGTCTTCAATGTACATTTATCAAAGTCTAATCTATGTGTCCTTCTGAGATCACTGTAAGTATTGGTTATTAACTGTAACTGACGGACCATCTATTTTTTATTTGTGTTTTGAGAGAAGGGCAGGTAAAATAAAATTCTTATCCCCGCTCCTTTTCGATGATGGAGCATGTGTTATAATTTTTTACTGTGATATCATTTAGTTGCAGCGTGTGGACATGAGCGAAACAAATAAATGAATGGAATGAACGAAATGAGTTATTCCACATGGACAGGGGGGCCAGCTCGCTTGCCTCGCCTCACCTGAAAGACTGCTCGCAACACCTGTCCTGTCCTGGTTTGACATTATGAGTGTTTGTTCTCCACCTAACAATCATTGTCATGACTGAGGTGCATTTAATTGAACCCAATTACAGTGTGTATTGGATGTCCGTCCTCAGGAAGCTCTCCTGGATTATTGTTCTCTTTATTCTTACTTGCAGCTGTCGTTTGCTCAGTGTTGTCTGATCTTCAGTGCAGCTTCTGGTGGCCTCGTAGTTTCAGAAAGCAATCCTTAGCAAGGAAAGATATGATAATGGCGGTCTAGGTTTCAAGATGTAAAGGTTTCATAACCATCCACCTCATGTGTATAAAATGTATGTTTAACTTTCTTTGTTTGACTTTGTCGTCCTTGTTTTTGTATGTCTATTTCTGTCTTTCCTGTAAAGTCAAATTCCTCATACATGTAACATACAAGGAACACACTGACTGCAATGAGGTCAAACTAAAAGCAAACCGCCAATCCCTGGCATGACACACTCTCTCTCGCTCTCTCTCCACACACACACACACACACACACACACACACACACACACACACACACACACACACACACACATACACACACAAAACAGGCGAGTCATATCTGGTGTCAGCCAGCCCCTCCCTTCCAACGCTGTCTCAACGTGTCCTGCAATAATTAACCAGCTGCTGCAGTGTGCTACACAAGCTCACCTCTTTACCACATGCACTCACTGTACTCTGGACCTATGAACACACACACACACACATAAACACACACACACGCACAGTTTCAAGAGCTCAAACATGGAGTGAACCAGCTTCATTTGTTTGGAGACTGAAGGACTGGACAGGTAGGAGTGAATATGTTCGATCATCTTTATGTTATGTTTCAGTTTGTTAAAGTGTGATTAACTGTGGAAGTACAGGTAAAAAATAGCTTATATTTTAGATTATAAGAATAATAATTAATACATAATGTACCTGAATGTGCTGATGGTCTGATAGCTCTTTAAACCTGGACATATTTGATGTATACATGTATGATAGTTAGGTTTTCGTTGTGTATGTGCCAGCAGCTTTTCTTAGGTTGTTCAATATTTTCCTTTTAATAGCATTAGAAACTTTCATAATTTTGATAAATTATTACAGCTGTGTTCATGGGTCTGCTGTACTTTTAGTAGTTTAGTCTCAACAGGCCTAAAAATACCTGTAAAACTTGTAAAAATCAGCATAACAGTTAAACAGAGTTTCAACAGGGGGCACTGTACCAACACGACATCATATTTAGGTCAAATCAGTGTGTGTGAGTGAGACAGAGAAAGTGTCACACACTAGAATACAGCACAAAGGGTGAAAGGAGTGGAGTAAAGGAGAAGGACAGGCAGAGAGAGGGGGAGTGGCACACAATAAGGCAATATACGGAGAAACTGGGTGTGTCATGGTGTACCTTGGCTATTTTCCCGCTGGCTACGTCTTTTCCCAGCTCTTTTCCTGGGTCACTTTAGCTCCAAGTCCATTGGTGGCGAGTATCTAAGAACAGCAAAATGTCTCCATTTTGTTTATCCAAAAATTGGACTCTAGTGAGCCTCACTGCCACCCATTGGGCTGCTTTGATTTATTGATCCACAGTTGCAAGAGAACCTTAAACTCATGTGGCAATACCTCACTAGAAGCAAAGTGGAACATCACTGAATAGAAGGAAGTGGCCATGATGCATGCTTGTAAAAATACTTCACAAGATGTTTTGTTTTGCACTAATGACATTTATTTCAAACGTCTTAAAAATCCCTGACGGTCTTGTTTTGTGAGATTCTTTCCAACCCCTCCAGACTCAGCTGTCTCCCTTTTTGTGAAGGTGCGTCTAACAGAGCAGTGTCTTTGCTGGATTTATGAGCCCAGATTATAGACTTCGCAATGTTGACCACTTTTCAGCAGTTCTCCGTTTTTGTTGGCTTTGCTTTGACTTTTGACGTGCGTATGATTCACAAATCACACACATGCACGAACACGTAGACACACACATGCAGAAAAGCACACACGGTCTGGATGTATTTGCGTGTTGAGGCTTGCAGGACACACAGACAGACAGTGGAGTGCTCACATCAGGTAAAGTTAGAGATGAAAGAGAAATTCTTTGGACTTGGTGTAACAAAAACAGCTTCTTTCTTCCAATAATAATAAGTTGTTTTTTTTTTGTTTTTTTCAATTAAATTTTTAATGAAAGCACAATCTCCCCATGTAAGGTCTGTTCAGACATGAACACACACACCCCAGGGAGTTACTGTGAAAAACCCTGATTTACAAATGAGTAAGTAGTTTCGAAACAGTCGATGGGAATTGAGTGCTTGTGTCTAGAGTCCTGCACCTAGTTTGGTGTCCATGGATCCTTGTTGAAATCCAGAAAAAAAAACAATAAATAAAGGCAAATTTAAGTTTTTCATGCAAAGTCCAACCTCTATTTATCAAAACAGTGCAATTATTCTACACTAAATCAGAAAAAGAATAAGTTAAAGATCCAACCAATCACCAAAAAATTATTATTATTATTATTATTCAGCAGATATGTTTAAACTTTAAATTTTAACAAAGCTTAACTTCAGGCCCAAAAACCACTTAGTTATGATTCGGAAAAGGTCATGTTATGGGTTAAAATACTCGTTTTTGGTGGCACTAGCCGGGCTGGAAACAGCAGTGTCTAGGTAGAAAACAACTGCTTTTCTCTGCTGACAGGTCGCTACAAAACATCCACGTTTGGAGCCCAAAAAGATGCTGGAAACACAGCAATAACTCACAAATGCACAACCAATTTTGTTGTTTG
This sequence comes from Epinephelus lanceolatus, assembly GCF_041903045.1. Classification (NCBI taxonomy): domain Eukaryota; kingdom Metazoa; phylum Chordata; class Actinopteri; order Perciformes; family Serranidae; genus Epinephelus; species Epinephelus lanceolatus. Next base: position 33,437,210 of record NC_135752.1, read on the forward strand.
TTGGTCTCAAACAGTGGTCTGCAGCTTGGCAGGCTTCTCGCTTACAGGACGGACCATCCCCTCTACCTTCTAATTACAGCTCTCATACATTTTACTGGAGTATTAGCGAGACATGGCAGGCAAAATCATCGATTTTTCATGCAGTGGTCAACAGACTTTGGGCTCGTTTACCCCTTGAATATGCATTCTTTCAAACTGGCATAAAGAAAACATTCAAATTATACATTTAGACGTTTATTTTATTACATTTTGTCTACTTGTATAATGTCATTATGTTATTATGTAAATCTTTGAATGCCGTTTTCTCGAACATCTCAGCCTCTGTAGCACCTATGTACACCAAACTTTCCAGTTATACACCTAGCTATATTCTGAAGATATTTACAGAGGGATTTGTTAATAAATCATTCCTAGCCTGATTTATGTGACATTTTATTCCCCAAAATATGACAGAAATCGATTTTTTTTTAGGGCTATGGACAGTATATTTTGATTTTCTAGGTAATAAAAGCAGATATCCTTAAATCCCTCTGTAATTTTTGTTTTCATCTTCATCAGATTTACCTTTCTAACATATATGCAAATTTGTGCATAAATAATGAGATAATGCCTTATTTAATTTATTTTTTCATACTATTATAAGTAATCAACTGAGGAAGTTTCATGATGATATCTTTTATTTTAAAATTGCACTCTATTCACCAAATTCCTGCAAATAAATGCCTTTATTATATGATTTGGACAGGTATATGTAAAGCCTTGAGTCGATAATATTGTGTAGTGTAATATTTGTCCCACCTTCCTGTCCCTCAGCTCAGCAGGGATGAGAATGTGACAAATATACATGAAAGATAATGCAGCTGTTAGCAGCACAGATGTTATTGTCTGACAAACATTTAGCTTTTTCCTCTTTTTCATTGGTTTTACTAACTTATTTTAATAGTGAAATTCTTCTAACATCATAAATTTAACTTGGACCTTGCAGTCATGTTTGGGATGAAGGGATGAGGGTCGTGGGATAAGGGGGTGTTTCAAACCTGTTACAAGAAATCTTGAGTCTGGTTTGACAATAATTTAAATTTTGAGTAACATGTCCAGTCATGTTCTCATCATTTTAGAAATATTTCAAATATACGACCCATTTTAATTTTTAAAGACACTGAGACAGTTTTACTTGCTTTTATCTCTTTATGTCTGGGTCACTGCAACAGCCTCTTTTCTTGCCTGAATCAAAAATCTATTAATCGACTGCAGACTGTACAGAACTCAGCTGCCAGGCTTTTAACCAGAACCACGACACATGATCACATCACTCCAGTTCTTTACACTGGCTCCCAGTATGTTTCAGAAAAGATTTAAAGATGTTACTGATTACTTTTAAGGCTCTTGATGGCCTCTCTCCCAGGTATATCTCTGATCTCTTAGTACCGTACACACCAGGACGTATTTTGAGGTCTTTTGTCTGTTCCAGAGGCCCGTCTGAAAACTTAAAGGGGACAGTGTTTGCTGTCAGGGCCCAGAGGCTCTGGAACAATCTGCCCGAGAAAGTCAGGTCTTTTCTTTGAGTAAGAGATTTCTTTAAGTCCCTTCTTAAAACACTTTTATCAGAGATCCTTTACAGATTTTACTTGAGTTTTAAGTTCATATAAAATGTCTTTTATGTCCTCAGTTTATATACTAAAGTGTTTTTATCAGTTCTTTTAAAAGTTGTTTTCATGTCTTGTCTATTTTAATTGTTGACATGTAAAGCACTTTGTAACTGTTTTTAAAAGCTCTGTTTATAAATAAAGATTATTTTATTTTGTTTATTTCATTTCATTTCATTTCATTTTATTTCATTTTATTTTATGTTGGATTTTTTTGTTTTGTCATGTTTTGTTTTGTTAGGTTTTGTTTTATTTTGTGTTATTTATTATTTTGTTTTGTTTTGTTTTATTTTATTATTTTATTTTGTTTTGATTATTTTTGTTGTGTTTTGTTATGTTATGTTTTGTTTTGTTTTATTTCATTATTTTATTTTGTTTTATTTTATTTTATTATTTTGTTTTGTTATGTTATGTTTTGTTTTGTTTTATTTCATTATTTTATTTTGTTTTATTTCATTATTTTATTTTGTTTTATTTTATTTTATTATTTTGTTTTTGTTTTGATTCTTTTTGTTTTGTTTTGTTTTGTCTTGTTTTGTTAGGTTTCATTTTATTTTATTTTTTTGTGGTGATGGTGGAAGAGGGGGCAGGCATCAGGGTACAAAATAATTAAATATATTGTTTCACGTGTGAAAACTTAACTTCACATGTGTGTTTTGAAACAGGCCATCCATTTACATTTAAGACTAAAAATATGGGATTTCCTTACCTTCTATAAACACTGCATTGAAAGTTGTGCACTGCACCTTTAAATTTTGTTGTTGATGTACAAGAGTGAAGTGTCAGTCAGAGAGGGGAGTGCTGGGGCTGCTGGATGACAGCTGCTGAATACCTGAGATTTTTCTTCCACCAACAAACTGAGTGCTGCTTTCACACTGCTCTGTAATTCACATGGAGAGAGAGAAAAAGAAAAGAGATTTAAAGGAGAGAAGCCACGTGGAGCCTCCAACAATCTGTGCTCACAGGCACAGACCTCAAAGAATAAACAAATGGTTGGCTCCACACTGTCATCACTGGTTACTGGGTGGAGTACTGTTATTAAATCTCTTTGGAGACAGCACAAAAAAAGAAAGTGAAAGAGTAAAGGCACGGCCAGATGGAGAGAAAGAAGGGATAAATATAACACAAAAACTTGAGAGGGACAGAGAGAGAGAGAGAAGAAAGATATATTTAAAAAGCACAGAGAGAAGAAAGACAGGGACAAAGAAACAGAATCAAGAGGAGAGCACTGATTTGTCATGTTAGAGACGGTAAGACTCTAATTATATTGTTCATTTTCACAGGGAGTTACACAGTGTTGTTGTACAAGAGGAGTGGAGTTGATTTTCTGTGAGATTCCTCGCTCTGTGTTGACACTGGTCAGGTGTTTTTATTTAGGAACGTGCACACCAAAGTACCATTCAACAAGTCAGCAGCCTCTCGTATTTGTCTCCTGCTTCAAGCTCCAGATTTACTGACAGGAGCTGCTGCTATGAATGATTTGTCCATTTGTTTGTCTCTCTGCAGTAACCAGAGATGAGTGAAGTGGCTCTTCAACCTGTGATCCAGGCAGGGGACGGGAGGACACTGTCCAGGTGGGTCACTTTGTAAGCAAGGCAAGGCAAGGCAGCTTGTTCAACATCGTCTGGGAGGTTGTTTTTCAAAGGTTTGTGCTGCATGATAACAAAACAATGCTTCACCATGTTTTGTTCTGACTCTTGGGACGGTCAGTAGGCTGGCCCCAGATGTCCCAAGGCAGTGGTTCCCAACTTGTCCAGATACTGGGTCCAGATTTCTCCTTGGTCATTAGTTCCACACAGTTTAATATATTCAGCGTAACACTTGCGTTTGGTTATGTTGTTGAGCTAGTTTGCAGTCTCTGTCAAGTATCTGTCTGTTAATCACTCGCACTACAGCAGGAAATGGCACTTTGAAAGAAAAGCTCTGTGCCAGAAGTTCACTGTTCTTAAAGATAAAGTGTGTTTTATACAAACTTGACACATTTGCAAGTCATCTGCGGTCCATTTAGATTTGATCCACGACCCACCAGTTGGGAACCACTGTCCTAAGGGTCTTAGAAAGTTCATACGCTCAAGCATGTCAGAGATATATTTGGGCGCTGAGCATATGAACTTTCTAAGACCCTTAGGACAGTGGTTCCCAACTGGTGGGTCGTGGATCCAATCTAAATGGACCGCAGATGACTTGCAAATGTGTCAAGTTTGTATAAACAAGGATTTTGGAGTTGGAGTAATGTAGTCAGAATGTTGCTGCTAGGGTCCTGACAAGAACTCGAAAATAAGTTGAAGATGCTGAACAGCTTGTTTTTAAAGTAATCCACTGAAAACAAAGGCGTGGGTGAGCCTTTCTAGGTCTTGCTTTGACATTATTTTTCTGACTCTAGCAATGTCTTAAAATGGTAGCAGGCAGACAAAGTTGCGGATTTGATGTGGCTGTGGAAATTTAAATCTGAGTCCAGGATAACACCAAGGTTTCTCGCTTGATTCTTGGTTATAAAAGAGAGGGATTCAAGGTGAGAGCTGACACTCTGCCTTTCTTTCCATGGCCAGCTATGTTGGGCTTATCTCTTTTGGTTTTGGAAATAAATTTGATGCATTCAAATGCATGTCCTGTTCTTGTTGGTGTGTTCGAAGAAGTCTTTTAAACTGTATGCCATGTTTTTTGTTTGTTTGTTTGTTTGTGTTTTGTGAAAGTGATATGTATATTTGTATGTCGTCTGCATAATTATGATAGGCTGTTTTATTATTTTGTATGATTTGGCTCAACAGAAGCATGGAGAGGTTAAACAAGAGGGGTTCCGAAATGGACCCCTGTGGGACCCCACATCTCACAGTCATCTGCTCTGACTTGTTAGTTACCAATTGAGACAAAGTGTTTCCTGTCATGATTATGCACCTGAGTTTTGCTTGAAAATACTCCAATATATAGACACTATAGATCAGGGTTTGATTCCCGGTCAGGGAGGGGCAACACATATCCAGTGTGGGCCCTTAACAAGGTTCTCAATGCCACCAGCCTATCTCAGGATGGGGAAACCACAAACGCAAGAGTCATAGCAGATCGGACATCGCCCAGGTCAACAAGGTCCTCATCAGGTGTTGAGAAAGCAGGGCACCCTGATGAGAAATGGGCTACTGGAACAAGACATAGATGGTTGAGAGCAGAGAATATGGAGCTGTTGGAATGCTACTATACAAGTAACCCCAGTGAGAGGAGCTACATACAGAGGCTGTGGGATATATAGATGCTTCGAGGCCTAACATCTAGGCTGGATGTGAGGAATAAAGGCAACAGTGGTGCCAGTGGTAATCGGCTCTAGCAGATTTCAGGTACAACATCTGAGGTCTTAGTCCAAAACAGTCCAGTCCTAGGAACAGCTAAGATATTGCACAGAACCCTCAAACTCCCAGACCTCTGGTAGACGACCCAAGCTTGAGGAAGACGCACCGCCACCCTGGAAACATGATTGTTGTTTTGTGTTTATATATGGAACATATACTTAAACATCATGTTTGGACCATAAATATAATAAGTCACTGTTGTGTGGCACTGCTCTGTGCTCCCTCACGGTCTGCTACACCATGCAATTAGTCAATCATCACTGTTGTTTTCATTTCAGAGCAGAGTTTCTCTCACTACTCAACACCTACAACTGCTTCCTGAAGGACCACAATCAGCTGCACCTCAGTTTCTTTCAGGTACGCTGTGATTTTATTTTTAATATTGCCTAGTTTGTTTGTTAACTGTTGCTTCATGAATGGTGTACACATAAGAAGTATCTTTAGGACTCTCAGGGTGCATTTACATGAAAGCAGGCAGAGGACCGACAACAGCGTCTGGATGGCATGGGAAAAACAAACAGTCCGTCAGAATGGCAGGATGACAAAACAAAACATGGAGATATGTTGCCACGGTGATGTCGTTTTGTTTACAAAGAATTATTTTGTGTTCATTATATTATGTAATTTTTCTAGTACAGTCCAGTGCTTGTCCAGAGTGTTTTTTTCCCTGTGTGAGGGAGCTATTTGACATCTGGTGGGAAATTCCAGTCTGGAGGATGGCAAAAGTTATTTTAACTTTGGTTGGCGATGCCATGTACTGCTGCCGCCCTCACCTAATTTTACCATGTTGCTCATATCCATGAATATGATATCCTGCCTGAATCCATGTGAATGCAACGATTACATAGCTGCTTTTGAATTTGGGTCATGAAGTGGTGTTAGGAGTTTGAGTTAGGGGTTAGAATGAATGTACGACTGTAATTATACACCGTGCAGGTGTTTGTTGGTCTGTCTCTGTAACAGGATGTTGATGGAGAGGTGGTGGTGGAAGGAGTCCTCAATATCTCCTGGGGAGTACGGAGGCCCATCAGGCTGAAAATACAGGATGATAAACAGATAATCCCTTTTGCCCCTCTGATCTCGACCGACCCCAGCAGTCCTGTCAGCCCCATCGGAGACAAGAGGTTGTTCTCAGATTCTGTGTGATATTACCGATATGTCATACAAATGACAAATGTATGGTGGCTGAGAGAGCTCAATGTGCTGCAAATTAAGGAGACACATGCTAACAGACACAGTGCCAGCAAATGAGGAAACATCTTCACCAGTTCCATGACACATGTGCAGCATTAGGAAAAGGTCCTGCAAGAAGCTCCCAACACAGTGGAAATTGTTTTCAGGAGACACTTACGAGTGATGCACATGACTGGAAATGGCTACGCTTCTTGTTGCGGTTTGTGCCATTAACCTAGTGTTTGCATTTTGCTTATTATTATAATAGATGAATCATATGACCCGGATGACGTATAGCTGACTTCAATAACTTCACAAGCCAAAAACTATGGCAACAACAACGGTGCTTCTCAAAGTCTTGGTAGGACAGGTCCTTCCAAGTCGGGTCCTACAGCCACTAGGCAAGATTCCTTCCCATAGCATTCAGTGAACACACATTGGAACAGGCTAGCAAGTGCCCAGGTATGGATAACTGAAGAGGCCCTTCCTTCAGTTCTTGCAAATCATGTGCAAAGAATTATAATCACTTCATGCCCGCTGAGGACACACACATGCATCCTTGAATTTTCTGAAGGACGAACTCAGTCCTTGATAGAATTTGAACGACCCTTGACATTGGAACAGTCCTTCGGGGGCATTCAATGATGTAGCCTCCTTGACATTTAGCCGTTTAAGATCCTTCCTTGACCTTGAGAAGCTCTTCAGTGTTTAGTGTACCCTGGAAAACGTTTCCATTGTGTTGTGTGCTGTGCATGTATCATCAAGTTGATGCTTTTGTGTGTCTTCAAGTTGGTTAAGATGTTCTCTAAATGCTGAGCATGTGTAGCCACAATGGTGAAGATGTTTCTTAATAAATAAAATGAGCTTTTAAATAGAATTCAGTAGTAGTGTGGATCAAATGTTTCACGCCAAGATTAAAGTATGTTAAACTAATTGATGTTTCTACATGCAGATAGTTAGGATCAGTTATAAGTTTCTAACATAATTCCCTCCCTTCTCTGTCTCTCTGTGCAGGGGGATGTCACGATGGGGAGAATATGCTGACCTTCACCAAATAGATGAGATGACTGAGACGCCACAGGACAGAGTCGTCACCAAACCTTTACCAGGTTGTTTTTATTTTCCTCCCATATTCCCATAATGGAAGAAGCACTCAGATCTTTCACTTAAGTAAAAGTAGCAATACCACAATGTGAAAATATTGTGATACAAGTTAAAGTCCCGCATTCAAAATGTTCCTTTAGAAAAAGTGCAAAAGTATTAGTATCAAGACTTAAAGTACCAAAAGTAAAAGTATTCAATTTGTAAAATGGCCCATTCAAGAATATTGTATATTATATTACCGGATGAGGACGGGCTAATTGGGGCTGATTTCAACTGATTAGTGGTTAGTTTACAGTTACATATATATCATACTTTAGTTGATTATATTTTCTATTAATAACCTCAATCTGCAGAGTAACTAGTGACTAAAGTCGTTTAGGAAAATAATATAGAAATTAAATTAAATTAAATTAAAAAATAAAATAAAAATAAAAATAAAATAAAATAGAAATAAAATAAAAAATGAAAATAAAAATACAAATACAAATAAAATAAAAAATAAAAAAATAGAACAGAATAAAATAACAATTAAATTAAATTGAATTAAATTAAAGTAATAAATGTATTCCACCACTGCTTTAAAGTACCTAATTTGCATTACATTACAGCATACTGACTAGACTATTTCAAGGACATAAAATACTGATCAAAAACTTTTTATAGATTGGTATCAAACTTCATTATTAGTTTTATTTTTAGCAAAAAACAACAAAAAAAAAACGTGATTGACAAAAGAATAAAACTATGGGATAAACTGGTATTATTTACACCAAATGTTGAATGTAAGCATTTGTGCACACCTTAAAGGCCCAGCTGTTTATGAGACGACCACACTGCGCCCCACGAGGCAGAAGAGCTCAGAGATGGAGGCCGAGTCCAACCTGTTTCGCTGTATGAGTGACGCCTCGTTGGTCAAGAGGAGGAGGGGAAGAGGGAAATCAGCGGCACAAAGAGAGAAAGAAAGACAACATCGCTTCTCGATTAACGGACACTTCTACAACTATAAGGTCGGTTTCTGATCAACATAACTTCTTTTTTGTGTGTTTTTATATCTGTGCTGTAGCTCACCAATGTCTCACTGTCTTCTACAGACGTCTATCTTCACTCCATCATATGGCACTCCGACTAAAGTTCGTATCACCAGCAGGATGACGACGAACCAGGTCATTGAACAGCTGCTAAACAAGTTCAAGGTGAGCTTTGAAAGGTGCAGGGAGCTGACAGGGTCAATGGGTGGAACATAAATGAGAGTTTTCCTTATTCAAGCTACTCACAGGAAATATTGATAATTTAAGGAGAAAATACATATATGTTAAAAAATGTTTCTTCTATGTTCTTCCCACAGATAGAGAACGATCCCCAGGAGTTTTCTCTGTACTGTGTTCACCAGAGTGGAGGTACGCTTTCTTACACAGCAAGTAAAATAATTAGACAATAGAAGGCAGCAACGTGCTTCACTCATGTCACGTGTCTGTCTTATCCAGAGAAGAGGAAGCTCAGCGACAGAGACCAGCCCCTATGGGAGCGCCTACTACAGGGACCCTCTGATGACATCATGAAGATCTTTTTGATCGACATGGACGAAGAGGAAGTCAGCAATGATGTGAGTGTTCTAGTCCCACCTCCTGTGGGGCTAACGTAGAGACCAGACTTAAACACTTGAAGCATATCTGTCTCTATCACTGGAAAAGTATGAACTTAGTAAAGGCATTGCATTCAAGTATCCAGGTGCAGTTTTATCGGAGTTAAACATTCTTCTAGAATGTCAATATTTGTAAGGAGTTAGTGTCAGTTCCTGAGGACTCTTGTGTCTAAATGAATTACTCAGTCTCTAATTTTCTGGCCTCATAAATGTGAGGTGTGTGACTGAAGAGACTTATACATGAAAAATCTTCTTGACACCTTTGGAAATGGGCATGAACAGAATATTAGTCAATAGAAATGAATATGAGGGTGAGAGGCTTCATTTGTGATACAAGATTCTTTTTTGCAACGTTCCTTTTTTATACATTACTAGTCCATACCCGCTGAGTACAGCATACCATACCATGACTTAGTCATACCAAAAATTAGAAAATTAACAACAACATTGGTCCACAGGGGGAGCCACAGCGATCGGTCGCATTTTAGCCATTGTTAAGCATTTTTCTGTTGTTATAGCGCCACCCAGTTGCCAATTAGAGTTAAATTTCTCCAGTCACCTTGAGGCGTCCTGTTCTACATATCTACCAAGTTCAGTAAAAATCCATATGGCGGTTAGGCCTAGATAAGAAATGAGCTCTCTAGCGCCCCCATTTTGTTTGATGGGGTCAATAATGGAGGGGTCCCCTCAGATTATGTGTGGTCATATGCCTACAAAGTTGCGTGGTGATGGGTGAAACCCTTGAGATGTTATATACCTTTATGTGATGAGCCACGCCCTCCGCAATATTCATTGCCTTAAAGAAGCTCAGTTTTAGTAAGTTTTCCAACTTTTGCCAAGAGGGAACTTTAGATATTGGTCCCTAGATTATGTTCACCCAGTTTCATGCAGATCGCTCAAACTTCCTAGGAAGAGATTGATTTGAAGTGTTTTTCAAAAAATTCAAAATGGTGGAAAATCTATATAACCGGAAGTTATGGGTTCTTGAGGCAAATTTGTTCCTCATGAATTTGTTTCATGTCTCTACGACATACAGGGCATAAGATATGTCCATTCAAAGTTTGCAAATTCAATCGGTTGCTATAGCGCCCCCCTTTGGCCAATTGATGTAATATTGCTTCACTGGCATCCTCCCATGACCCTCTACCACCAAATTTCACATTGACCAAGTCAGTGAGGAGAAAAACATGGAACAGACACACACACAGAGTTTTCGTCATTATATAGTAAGAGTGTAGGTCTTTTTATTTATTTGTTTATTTTTAATTATGTATTGGTTTTATTTACTTAGTTATTTTTGCAGGTTTTCTTTCTCTCACTGACGATATATTGATCTGCACTGAAAAAGGATGTATTAACTCTGCATTTCAAAAATAAAAAGAAAGTTAAAAAGAAAAATCTTCTTCTTCGGATAGAAACTAAAAAAAAATAAAAAATCAAGCCTTAATTTAACACATATGTGCATCGTAGGAAAAAATAACACTTTGGAATTAAAAATTAGAAGTTATTTTGAGTCGATGGATGTATTAAAAGCTGTGTAAATCAATTTGAGAGTTGCAGCTTTTACTATTTTTGCTTACATCAGCAGCAAAGAATAAGACAGAAGATATTTACATTTCTTTTATAATGTAAAACAGATGCTCCTCTGGCTTGGGAATGTTATAATTATTCGTTTAGTATTTATACTTGTGAGTGCTGTTTCATCAAGTTTCTTATTTGGTAAGTTTTTTTTAACCACAATCTTAATATAACCCTCTCCACTCTCCTCCTCTCCTCCTCTCTTCCCTCGCAGGTAGCCCAGTATCTAAACTTGGAGCTTCCCATCCTGGAGCAGGTTCTGCTGAAACTCAGAGAGGAGGAGAACAGAGAGATACAGAGAGTCATTAGCAAGTCAGTATTTTTTACACTTAAATACTTCCTTTACAGATTAGTTTGGATAACAGTTGACTTTAAGATCACTGACATGTACAGAGTTCAAGTACATCATCTTTAATTGTGTAGTTTGCCAGTGGCAGGTCACTACCCTCTCTTGCATGACTTAAATATAATGTAGACTATTTTCATATCAGTGTTTGAAGACAAAGTCCCTGTAGTAACACTTCTGTGGCAGGTGATGGCGCCATTATTTAATGTATTAGCTTTTACTGATTTGCTGCTCACTAATGATGTTACTATACAACGTGTTGCTATGTGTATGTTTTATGTGTGTGTGTGTGTGTGTGTGTGTGTGTGTCTGTCAGGTACCACCACCAGCACAGGCTCCTGTCCCGTATGATGTCCTGTAAAGTGTCACCTCACATCGAGACCAGTGTCTGACGACAGCTGATGTGAGTCACTGACACAGGACCGGACGTTCATCACAGCACAGCTTTAATGATGATAGAGCTGCACAGAACTCTGCCCATTCTGTTTCACATCATCTTCATGATTTGATAAACGAGGTTAACATTGCAGTAAGTTCAGATACATACTGACAAAACAAATGTTTCTTTTTAGGTCTTACAAACTGGGTCATTTATATAGATTTTATTCATTATATGTTTTTCCTTTCAGTTTTTAATCTGTAAAGTAAGGACAAGATAAGAGTGTAAGATGCTGCTGTAAATAACTGTAAATCAGTGTTTTGTTTTAATAAATATAACTTGTGGAACCAGCATGACTTCTTTGGTTTTGTGCTTTCTGTCTGTGCAGTACACCACTGGAACTTTTAGGAGAGTGGTTATAGTCAGTGAATTAATCTGCACATAGAAACAAATATATGAATTGAAAAATACATAATTTAATTGAAACATTGTAAAATTGATGACTACCAACATGGGCACTCATGAATTGGAATCAGTTTCTTTTTTTGCACCTAAATAAATAGAAAATTAGATAAAATAGTAATGAATAATAGAGAATGAGTTGATTTAACATGTTGAGTGTTTTGTAGCAACTTTTTATGGTTGTGTTGTCTTCAGTGTCTGGTGAGCTGATGACAAATTTCCATCCCTGGTGGATAATAAATATATATTCTATGCTGTTTTTTATTTTTATCTTTATTTTATTTTAATTTATGTTATTCTATTTTTATTATTTTACTTTATTTTATTTTAGTTTGTTTAGTTCTTATATATATATATATATATATATATATATATATATATATATATATATATATATATATATATATATTTATTATTATTATTATCATTATTATTATTATATTATACCTGACCCATTGGGTTCAGCTCAGGCTGCAATTTTCTCATTATTCCCCTGGGTTTGAATCAGGTTGAGTTCTCGCCAGTTTACGGGTCTTTTCTTTTCTTTTTTAAAAATGAAACTGGCAGTTCTCATGTGCAAATGGCAGCAGTTTTAGTGGAAATAAAATCTTTTGTGTCACCCTTGGCATTTGAAGATATGCATGACTTTGCCATTCAGACAAAACCTCATTGTCCCTGCTTCACCTCCCTCAAAATCAAACCTGCCAAACTTTCCACACCCACGTGCTCACCTGCTCCTCATTTCCTCATGAGTCCCTTATATAACAGCCAGTCAGCACCTCCTCTCTGCCAGATCATCTGTTGAGCCTCCACAACCACAGCACTCAGCCTCTGCTCCTGTTTGCCTACCTGCCTGTTTATATTTTCTGCTTGCCTGGTCCCTTGTGGCTTCACTTGCCTTCCCTGAGTGACTGCCTGTTGCAGATCTCTGTTAGCTCATTTACCCTGCATGTCCCTCAGATAGCTGTTGAGCCTAAACATCTGCTACTACAGATCTGTTCCAAAGATACTGTCATGCTGAGTGTTAGTGGAAATGCGTCTAAAAAGATTCACAAGACATCTATTTTATTTCCAGTTTAATCAAATGCAGCAGCCAGAAAAGCACGAGCTGTGTGTGTAGAACAGAAAACTGCTCACAAGTGAAAAACGCAGTCATCCTAATGGTTAAATAATGTGTAGAGTGAGCGGTGGTGCCTGGGCTGTTTAGTGGCAAAGACCTTCTAAACGCGTGCCAGCCCACCAGACAGCCTCATATTACCCGGCACTGAGTCTAATTTTCCTCTGACATGATGAATGACCCAATGAGGATAAATGCTAACTGGTTGTTTTATTAAAGGGTAGTGTTTCCATGTGATCTTTGCCAAGGAGCCCAAACTAGTACACTTTTCAGAGATGGAAAGAGTGTAACATGGCTTTACTGTGGGAGCTGGTGTGGTTGTGGAGGAGATCCACAGATGTTGGTTGGGTGATCCCCCATCTTAAAAGAAAGTTTAGCCTCTGTGCTGCAGTAGCACATTTATTTTCACATTTACTGAAATACTAAATAACAACATTAAATGTGTCTTTGTCAGTTTGCTTAGTTCCCATCTGACAGGAGCATGGGCAGATTATGAAACAATAGCTCTGTTTCCACCGAGCAGTACAGTACAGTACAGTACAGTTCAGTACAGTACAGTACAGTTCAGTACAGTTCAGTTCAGTTCAGTTCAGTACAGTACAGTACAGTTCAGTTCAGTATGCATTTTTTCTGTTTCCACTGTGAAAAGTTGTGGATGGTACCAATGGAACCGTTCCGTACTGTCCCCATTTTTGGTCCCCCCTCTGTTGGGGTACCTAGCACACAGATCTGGTACTAAAAGGTGGAGCTGTGAACACTGCAGTCTGATTGGTCAGTAGAGGAAGGTCACTCTGCTCAGGGCTGAGTTGTGGCTGGTTTTGAGGCCCATGCTGGCAACTTTAAGGTGGAACGTTAACTTGTAATGTTACTCAGTGTATGAGTTGATGACGTGAATCCATCAGCTCACTTTAAATTTCACTGTGACAGCTTTGACCATTGCTTTAGTTTTTATTGTCTCTCTTGGATGACATACAGTTTTAGTAATAAGTGGATCTATATATTAGTTTTGACCGTATTATGTGTACGGCATATATACTAATCTTCACTTGGGAGAAAAAAAGCATCACAGAGTGTTGCTCTTGTGGGCTGTGGCAACACTAAACCCCTGAGCTTGCCTGAGAAGGACTAAATGCACAAACCTGCTATCCTTAAATATACTGCGACAAATATCCCCCACAATATTACTTGTTTCCTTCACTGTAAAATTGGGAGATTAGCGGGAGAAATTACTGACCTGGAGCATCGCGGGAGATAGGGTTAAAAATTGAGTCTCCCGCGTGAATCGAGAGAGTTGGCAAATATGATATCCCATGGAGTGAGACTCTCACTGCAGCCTGTTTTATTTTGTTGTGAAAATGGCCCTGTTTAGACGACAACGGTTTCTCTAAGAACGGAAAACTCTGTCCTTTGCGTTTTAAAAAACTTCTGCATTTATATGACAACATTATTGAAACGATCCCCGTTCACACGGAGCCGCAAAATCTACTGGAAACGCTGTAGTATGCACGCCAGGCCAATGGGTGGCAGTGTAAATTTGCAAAGCAACACCACGGCATGACGCCATGCGCCTGCGCTGAAGTGCCTTCCTCTACAACGCCGTGATTACAAACCAAAACAAAGAAGACACAATGGCGAAAGCATGCACAGATAACTTTGTCTGGATGGATGACGAGGTGGAGTTGCTACAGTAACAGATCTACACTTCACTTCAAATCAACAGGGTGAGCAACACAAACAGAGCTCGGCGTTGCTGTTGTCGTGACGGACGACTTTCTGGCGCATGCCCCGTGACTGGAAGCGTAATGCGCATGTGTGAAAAGTCTCCGTTTTCAGAGGAACTGCATATTGCAAGTTTACATGACAATGGAGACGCTGCCGTTTCCAAAAAATTGCACTCTGGAACCTGTTTTCAAAATGTTGCGTTTTCAGGCACCCAAAACATTGCTGTCGTGTAAATGATCGGCCAAAACGCAACTAAAGTTTACCGTTTTCAGTTGAAATCGTTGTCGTATAAACGGGACCTATGAGCACTGTTTGCAGTGGAAACGCTAGGGCCTACGTACCATATCTGAAGGGTTACTTTTGGTTCCAAATGTACCATACCGAAAGTGTTTGGTGGTATTTTTGTTGCCTGAACCCAACCACATAGTTGTTAGAGGCAAAAAAACATCAATATGCATTGTTGTACTGACACAACATCCCAGAACGTCAACAACCAACACACCCAGGGAACCTTTCACATTGTATCTGGATGTGAAAAGTCCATGGCCAAACGTCGATATGTGACGAGGTCGGAGTGAGAATGTGTTGTGAAAAGACATTTGAAACCTTCAGTTGTCAACGAATACATTTATATGTCGTCTTGTGTGTCCACAGTGGATTAGCCAGGTGTTTATGTGACTGTGTCAACATGTGAGTCAAATTACTTCAGTAAAGAAGAGCAGCTTGTCAATATAGATCTAATGCATTACAAGCTATTTCTTATTAAGAAATCAATCATGTACACATAGGTATGATACACATCTACACACCCATTTAGCATATGGAGCCTTGTCTTATTGCCACCTGAGATTGTTCAGGAAGTTCCCTGTTGGGGCTTATCCTTTAATTAAAACATTTGTTCAGGGGTCAGTGTATTGTCTTTACAGTAAGTCTGTTTACAGTTCCTACCTTTTCAGCTGTATAAAAGCAAGACTGCAACCTCTGTGGTCAAGCTCCTTCATCCAAAGAAGGTCCGACATGATGAAGATGAACCTGAGTCTCTTGTCTGCTGTCCTGGCTCTGCTGCTGGGCCTTTCAGCTCAACACTATTCCCTGGTAAGATGGATATTTTACATGTTTTTTAATGTTTAAATTCTATCATGTTAAAGTGGAAACAGACAAGTGTTTTGCTTTAATTTATCATTATGAAATAAGTGTTGATTGCACGATGTAACAGCTATGGAATAATGGCATCAATTTCCCATGAGCCTCGCTTTCACAGCAGTTCTGTCTGCCACTGGGTACAATCTCCTAAGAAATCACTGCACGAATGGATAGCATGTTTGTTTTCCGTGATAGTTATCAGCAGCTGTCCCGAGTTACCTCACATTATCAGTGTCAGTTGTTTGCAACAGCAGAAATAGCAAACAATGGAACAACCGCAGTAGCTGTGGAAACAAATGTTGTGTGTCCTGTAGTTGCTAGGCACGGAGGAAAATGGAGAGCTATCTGGTTGTTTTTGCAACAGCTGCACCAACTGTGAAACCACTTGGACACACTATTGTTTCCACTTTAAAAGAAAGAATATAACAAGTGGAACAAGTTTAAATATCTTGAGAGACAGCAGATTGTTCCAAGCATTCAGAGCTGTGAACTCAGTGAAACAATGACCTCAACCAGTTCTCATCTATTTTAAGAAAAACCTAAATGGCCATTTACGGCTTTATAGGCCAGTGAACCAGCTTTAATCATTCTAACAACTACCAGGAACTCACAATACGACATACAACATCTCCCATGACGAGATTATCTATGTTGATTTCTTTTGGTCAGATGATCATGAAAAAAGTTAAATGAAAAAAAGTTTTGTTTTAGAAGGGGAACCTTTTTCAGGGTTGGATTTCTTTGCCAGGCCTGGGATAGACGGCAGAGAATTCTGTTTCTGGACTGAGCAGTTAAATAACATGTACTTTGCATTGTTACTGCAACATCATTGTACTGGTGTCTCATAAACCCATGAGGGTTGGGCACGTGTAAGTGTGCATGACACAAAATAAAAAATCAATGAATCAATCAGTCACCCGAAAACTCTGCTTATAGCAAGGTGTGGTTTTTGGACTAACACACATGCATTTTCAAACTATGTGTTGACTTTTGACTAGAGGCATGCACTCAACATAGAGGGATTGATGAAAACACTATGGTTAAAAGACATTAGGCAGCAAACAAACCAATAAGCACAACATAAAAGTAACGCAATAACTGATTTGTGAAACTAGATCATATAAATCAAGCTGACAAGGGCACATTATCATAAATAAGCAGAGTATATAATGCCCAAACAGTGCACCAGGGCACTAAATGAATGTATTAAAGTCAAAATTGAATATAAAAATGTTAATTTTTACCACTTGTTCACTTTGTGTCTCTGCAGGCACAAGCACAGGAGGACGGTAACTGATTTTTCTAACCACAGGTGTTTAACACATTTACTGCTTAAAGGGATAGTGCACCCAAAAATGAAAATTTAGCCATTATCTACACACCAATATGCCGAGGGAGGCTCAGGTGAAGTTTTAGAGTCCTCACATCTCTTGAGGAGATCCAAGGGGAGAGGGGGTAGCAACACAACTCCACCTAATGGAGGCTGACGGCGCCCCAGATTCAAACGTCCAAAAAACACATAATTGAAACCACAAAATATCTCCATACTGCTCGTCTGTAGTGATCCAAGTGTCCTGAAGCCCTGACTTAAACAGTTGTTTGGAAAAACGTCATCTGAACTCTGTTTTTAGCGTCATTGTAGCCTGTAGCTCTAACTGCCTCTCTGTGCGCCGCGCTCACGTGTGCGAGCAGTATGGAGATATTTTGTGGTTTCAATTATGTGTTTTTGGACATTTGAATCTGGGGCGCCGTCAGCCTCCATTAGGTGGAGTTGTGTTGCTACCTCCTCTCCCCTTGGATCTCCGCAAGTGTTGTGAGGACTCTAAAACTTCATCAGAACCTCCCTCGGCATATGGGTAAATAGATAATGGGTGAATTTTCATTTTTGGGTGCACTATCCCTTTAATAGGTTTTCATATTTAGTAACTAAATATTTTCATTTCAGGTGTCCAGACCAAGAAGCCTTACCGTTTAGACATTACCTCAAGAATTCTTGAGGCAAATAAAGGTACACTGCATCCTCTCCTGCTCACGTAATGCTCATGTCTGTGTATAAAGATGTGCATCTGTTCAACATGCTGCCCACATATGTCTTACTCCAGGCATCAGCCAAAATCTGGTGGAAGGTGACGTCGCTCTATCAAAGAAAAGGAATGGCATGAATCCTACAACGGACTTGTTGAAGTGCCGTACAGCCTCAGCGATTACTTCTGTAAGGGCTCAGGAATTTATTCATGAGAATTTTTTGTTGATTTTGGACAAAGGAAATGAGCATGACCATTTTACATTTGAACTTTTAACTGGCGTTAATTGTTTTCAGATGACAGTGAGAAGGACATAATCAGGAAAGCTATGGAAAGCTTCCACCAGAAAACCTTCGCTTTGTTCCTCATCATGGCCAGTCTGACTACCTCAGCATTGAGAGTGAACTTGGGTGAGTGCAGGGCAGTAAAGGTAATCATCAGTGTAATGAACATACCAGCCTGTCAGGATTTAAGCCCGCTGTCTCTTTGTCTGCAGGTGCTGGTCAACTATTGGCAGAGACGGAGGGAAGCAGGTGGTTTCTTTGTCCGTGTATGGCTGTCTTGCACATGGCATCGTTCAGCATGAGCTCCTCCATGCGCTTGGCTTCCACCATGAGCATGCTAGGAGTGACAGGGACCAGTATGTCAGGATCAACTGGGAGAACGTCTCTTCAGGTGAGCTCTAAAGCGGGATTTATAAATGTGCGTCAGCTCTAGGCAGACCCTACGCTGTAGACTACATATGTGGCCAATAAGCACAACATAAAAGTTGTGGTTGGGAACCACTGAGTTACAGCCCTAACTGATACATTTTGGAAGTAGGTGAGGTTGTGCCAGAAATCCCTACAGTGGGATGAGAGACGAGATGAGATGAGACGAGATAAACTTTATTGTCCCAAACGGGAAATTTGTTTTGGGCACATAGTGCGACATAGCGGCATCATATAAAATCAAGACACATGTACACCATGTAGTACGGCAAAATCGCAGATTTTGATTAACATGATTGTCAGGACCTCTGGGCAAAATAAATACATCAACTTTGTCATAACAAGGCTAAAAGCTAACTTAGAGGTACATTAATGCACACTTTAATTTTCATATTTAATGTTTTATTCTACAGCATATGTCTTCAACTTCAACAAAATGGACACCAACAACTTGAACACGCCGTATGACTATTCTTCTATTATGCATTATGGAAGGTAACGTCTCTGCATGTTATTAACACTATTGTTTGCAAGAAATTTAAGTCAGTTAATTTGTTTCTTCATGTTGTTAGTGTCCCGCAAAAGTGTCCTTTTTCTTTGTTTGTTTGTTTTTGGGGGTTTTTTTGGCCACTTGGGGGCGGTGCAACAAGCTATTAGTATAACACTGACATATGAGACCCTGCGTCCTCATATGAGGACATCATATTTTAGGTGTACTGGACCATATACTTCATTCTACTTAACTCAGACCTGTTGTCCTCGTTCATGGACACTTTTTGTGCCATCTAGTGGTAGTAAGAGCACAATACACTAATCCATGTAAAAAGAAGATGGCAGCCATCTCTGCCAAGTCAGTCTGCAGCCGACCCTGACACAAAAGTGGACAAGGTCCAAAACCTGATCACATTTTATGGTTGAAACTTGTTTATTTATGATTTATAATGTTTGTAGTTTGATATGGCGACAAGTTTGACCAATTTTGACAACAGTAACAAGCTGAGACACTTTCAATTAGGAAGTACTCGTTTGAAGATGTTGGGACTTTATTATCGTCTTGTTTGAGGACACTGAGACTTTATTATCGTTGACAATGTTTAGGTTTTTTTTATACTTGTCAGGTCCTACTGATCCCAAATAGCTAGGAGAAATCAGAAATGCATACATCACAAAAGTTTGGGTCTCAGGAGGATATTATCACTTAGGTGTGAAGCCAAATTACAATAAACTAACTATAAAATGTTAATGTGTACAGGTGGCATTAAAAGAAAGAGGAACCACTTCTTTTAAAAAATAATTTAACTATTTAGCATGACACTGAAACATTCCTGCATTTTTTAAAAATGAAATAAATGAGGATAGTTTTTCCATCAGTATATATTTAAATTTTTCACTCTCTTTAGGACCGCCTTCGCATCTGAGTTTGGAGCCGACACCATTACTCCTATTCCTGATCCCTCTGTGCCAATCGGTCAGAGAGAAGACATGTCTCATATTGATATCCTCAGGATCAACAGGTTATATGGATGCAGTGAGTATAGGAGTCCTTAAAGATACAGTACAGTATAGTCCACTTTTCATTAAATGTCTTAAAGTGTATTTTTAAGGCTTTTTCGTTGATTGAATGAACATCATTCAACCCATTATCATGCATGTTATGTAAACTTTGTATTATTTCATTGTGACTTTTTAGTTATTATGGAGGATTTAAATGTTTGAATTATGACAATAGAGTTAAGCTTCACATCAGCTTTGTTATGACTTATTTCTTCTCATTTTTTCAGACATCTGAAAGAAAATGAAGACAGCTTTCACAAGATATCTCCAGAGCTTCATGAGTGGCATTGAGTGTATCATATTGTTGAATGATCTCACCAAATAAATAAACACTGATATGAAAAATGTGTTCTTGCCCCTTGCCTATAACATGATTAATCACCATTGATACATATTTTAGTACAGGACTTTATCATGCACATAACTGTACATAGGTCTTGTGTTTACTTTTATTACCTCCGCCAAGGAGGTTATGTTTTCGCCAGCGTTGGTCTGTTTGTTTGTTTGTGTGCAAAATAACTCAAAAAGTTCTGAACAGATTTTGATTAAATTTTCAGGAAAGGTTGATAATGGGACAAGAAACAGATGATAAAATTTTGGTGGTGGATAAAAGAATAAAATGGTGTATGTATTGTAGTTAAATTTCACACTTACAGCCTCAGCAGTGACAATATATATATATTTTTTATTAAAAGTGTTATATCTTAAGCACCAGTGTTAAACACTGTAGAACAATGTACATTCTATTTTTTATGTACATTTTCATTTCAATTGAATTCAATTCAATTTAATTTAACTGGATTTAATTTAATTCAATTTAATTTTTATTTATATTTTTTTATTGTATTTTATTCTATTGATTTTTATTGACACACTTCTATTTCAGACTCTTATTCTTACTTCTTATAATTCTCTACTCTTTACATCAGAGTGAGTGTAACAAATTACAGTTTCCCCTCAGGGATCAATAAAGTATTTCAGATTCTGATTTAATCTCTTAAGTAAGAAATCATTTCATGCATACCATATCAATTGTTCTTTTGGACAAAACATAATTGTTAAAAAAAGTAACGCCAGGCAACAAACCACAAAGAATCTCCACATTATGGTAACAAAAGTCAGTCCTTTTCGGACAAATTTTATTGAGATTGTGATGTGTCAATGTTGCAAGTTGTTCATGCTCTCCAAAAGTACACATCCAGCATTTAAAATCAGCTGCAAAACATTTATTCAGAGAAAAAACATATCAAAATGTAATAAGGTAGTCAAAGCTATAGAGCCAATCTATAAAAAAGTTAGGCCTATTAAAAAGTTAGGCCGTTTCCGTAATTTTCTTGCACTTGTGTTTGTGCATCTCGTGTTTGTTGTTGCGGGGGTCGAAAGTCATCACAAAGTGGCACTTCAAGCGCTGCAGAGAGAGAAACAACAATAACTGTTACACAGGAAATCACCAAAATCTAGCTTTCTTTAGAAGGCAATAGGTCTGTAGTAGACAATGTACCTTTTTCTCAAGACTGCAGCTGTTCAGGTCGGGGTTCTCAGACCTCTGACACTTGGTTTTTCCCAGGATCGCATCAATCTTAAAGTTGATTACATTGGTCACCTAATAATACGAGTGGACACAGGACAGATGGTTACATGGTGACATGATGTGTTGCATGTGAGTACCTCTGCTTCCGAAAGGTAAATCTAACCTGTGAATGAGCGGAGACGACGGAGACCAGTTTGAACATCTTCTTGCTCTTGGTGTTTGCGTTGAAGATCGTCACAGCATGTTGGGCTGCCTCCTGGATCTCAGCTGAATCTGGACTCCTTTCACTCCAGTCACCCAGAAGAGGCACTTTTTCTATGTGGAAATTAAAACACACACGAAAGGGAAATCTCATGATGATGGCTATTAATGGGATGATAAGTAAGTGACATGTACCTTATGTTCTCAGCAAAATAACAGACTATTAAAGGAATACTTCATCCCTCAAATGACTATTTGTATATCAATAACTGACCCCATGTTACATTGACTTCGTCAAGAAAACTTTACTTTTCTCATATGCCGCTGGTCAGCAAAGAATACAAAAACTGAGAAAATTCCTAATGAATTGAAGTCATTGGGGTCCATGTTTAACAACAGCAAACTATATCAAAACATCTGTTTACACACTTACGCAGAACTTGTGCAGCATAATCCAAGTGCCATTTATCCATTCAAATGCCAAGTACTTCCCATTCCCTAAGTACTTCACAATTTTGTTACCTTAGCACTTAAAAGTGAACGAAAATGTATCTGCGCTCTTCGGAGTCAGGGTCAGTTGACAAAAACAGTCATTTTATCTCGCTGAACAGGGGAGCCACTGCCTAGGTTGTGTTATTGTTTGATTTTGGTGTTTTAAAAGGTTAGTGTGGACTCACCAAAGTGTTTTTCCCAAATCTAACCATGTGTTGTTGTTGCCTAAACCCAACCACGTGTGTGGGAGAGGAAAAAAAGGTAATTTGCGTTGTTGTACTGACGTAGTGAGTTTATGTCAAAATAGACTGTATGTAAACGGTAAATTTCCTATGAAAACATAAGTGTATTTTGAAAGAAGACAATGCATTTAACAGGTAGAACTTGACATGGTGTGTATGTTTTTGTTGTTGTTGAACGTGGACCCCTATGACTTCAATTCATTAAGCATTATCTCTGTTATTGGATCCTTCATTCAACATGGACACATGCAAGAACGTTTGAGTAACTGCTATACAAATGGTCATTTTGGGGTGAAGTCTTCCTTTAAAGTGGCACAGCATTATGCAATGAAATGCACTCACTCATACAGATAAAGACGTAGATTATCAAAAGGACACTCTATAATTTGCTGTTTCAGTCCAGAACATTAGTCAAGGATTTGGAAACTTTAAGACCGCCAAATATTGGATTCAGCAAGACTTGTTTTACCCTGCCAAAACCATCTTCACCACTCTGCCAAACCAAACCTCAATCATCAGGCCAAGAATATAAAGTAGGTTTTCTCAAGGAAAAAGAAGAGGAACTTAGAGATAATGGATGCAGCTCTTGTACCTTGGGTGACACAGGCAATCAAAATGATGTTGGTTTTGTTTTTGTTTTGCACAGTTTTCAGACACAGCAATAGTGGCATAGCTCTAGGCATGACAGTGTCGGTGGATGAAGCAACCATTTTCACACAGACTGAAATATCCAGCCCATTCTCATTCTGAAGTATCAAATACCGCTGCTTTGTTAGTGAATTCGGCATCAGACACCAACGCCAAGAACCACCTTTTCGGTGGTGTGATAAGCTCCAGGTGGTGTCAGTTTGTAACGCAGCTGGACAGAACCTTTTGCAGTGTAATGATACACCACCGATTGGCCAGACAGCACCTGTCGCAGCGTTATGATATGCCACAGCATGGCGTCAGTTAGAAACGCTGCTGGTAACAATGTAATGAAAGGAGCTGGAAAGTCCCTATAGGGCAGGCGGGAAGGGTGGTGCATGGGTCCAACAAATCCCGGACTTTCACCTGGGAGCCTGGTGTTCTAAACCTAACCATTTTGTTGACGTCGCGCCATTGGTAGCTGCATCCCAGAAGGTCAACAGCAGACACGGGAGGATACCTAGCAAGTAGACGTGAAAGTCAACTGACAAAGCAGCAATAGATTATGACTTGGGATGAGAACGTGTTGCGATATCTATATCTAATTATTGGATGGATTGCCTTGAAATTTTGCACAGACATTAATGATCCACAGACGATAGATCTACTGACTCTTCCTCTGGCGCAACTATGAGATTTTTTTTCTTAATGACTTGACAATAATTCTATAAATTGCCTTGAAATTTGGTACAGACATTCATGGTGCATTGAGGATGAATCCTTAAGGCATTATAGTGGTCACCTGACTGTTTATCTAGCACCATCGGCAGGTCAAAGTTTTCCCTTATACATCAAAACATCTCCATCAACTTCAGTGAAAGGACTGGCAAATAGTTTTGTTCGGACATTCTTGGTTCCCAGACGATATATTGAACCAACTTTGGTCCCCAGATTTTCCTCTGGCATGACCAGGAGGTTGACGTTTGTGGTTAATTAGCAAAGGTTAGCATGCTAACATGCTTATACCTGCTAAACATAAACAATTTTGCATTACCATTGTGATCATGTTGGCATGCTGACGTCACTGTGCTCATTATCCAGATTAATGTTATGACTATGTGTTTTCCACGTAGTGACTTAGCCTTGGTTGAAAATCCTGTTTTTACTGCCACCTGACAGCTGCGACGTGTCCAATCCCGACCCTGTCAAGTTCATTATGTAATGTAATCCAACAATACATAGAAGCTGGGGTGTGTTCAGAGGTGCAACAGACTACACCCAACGTTGCAGCTGGGTATCAGAAATCAGATATCAACACACTTGAGCCTTGAGCATTTGCAGCCTTAATTATGTACAAATCTGAACCAACCGGAAAGTTTCTCAGCTCAGTAAAACCATTTCACCAACAGAAGCCACTGATGTTGGCCAAATTAGGTGAATTGTACTGAGTGGCCCTGATGGATTATTTTTCATTCTTTAACACGTCCAAACCAAACTCCATTCTGCCAAATTAAACAGCATCTGACAAATGACGACGTTCTCCAACTGCCAGCTGAGCCAAAGCTTCTGACTCACTCTACCCAACCAGACAGCAGCACAGAGTCACTGTCTGCAGACTGAGTACATGAGAGCACAACAGGCACACACTGTGCAGTTTCTTTTAGTGGTTTGAAATAAATCTTGATAGAAATCAATCACTTGAATCATTTTATTTTAAAAGAATGACACCTTTGATAGCTGATGCAATCTGCTCATACGAGAGTTTAATCACTACTATTTTCTGTAGTTAAGGTAATTGTGCTTTTCCTGTTTGTCTCAGTGGTCAAATGGGCGTACATCTTTCTCGCCTAATTTTGCTGTTATTATGTTTATATTTTTTTTACACTGCCTCTGTAAAATGCTCATTTGTTTCATCTCATTGTATCATAAACAGCATACGAACGCACAAAGTTAAATGGGGTTACAAATGTTTTGTTTGGCTTGTTTCTAGACTGTTGGTCCTGATTCTGATGCCATTGTTGTATTGCTGTATTGTCCTTTCAATCAACTCATACATAACCTCCCCTTTCTAGCCATACAAAAAAGCGTGCACACAGGCTGTATTTTGTTTACTCTTCTCAAACTGCGCCTAATCGTGTACACAATCTCGACACACATTGCTTCGCATGTCAAATATTGAATGACAGTTATATTTATGC
Source organism: Epinephelus lanceolatus (assembly GCF_041903045.1). Classification (NCBI taxonomy): domain Eukaryota; kingdom Metazoa; phylum Chordata; class Actinopteri; order Perciformes; family Serranidae; genus Epinephelus; species Epinephelus lanceolatus. The sequence continues at coordinate 33,462,442 of NC_135752.1, forward strand.
TTCACCTGACCTGATATGGCTTTAATTCTATTGAGCTTTATCCGCATCAGTGCTTGTTGGGACACTCATCAATCAGGACTATTTTGTGAAGGGTTGTGCATGCAACTGATTTAAAATAGTGTTATATTAAACTACAAGGACGAGAGAAGGTTATGTGCAAGCAGAAAGTGTCAAAGTTTAAGTGTGCACGTTCATGTTTTTCATGTTTTTAGCATTTTATCTCTATGGGGCGTTTGGCATCTTCACATTAATAAAGGTCACCCATGTAAGACCCATGTGGATCACAAGAATAGAGGTATAAATATGAAGTGTAACCAGTATAAATGATGACACCAGGACGATATTATGAGTAATTGTGAGGCTTTAAAGATACTGATCCTTTGCATTTTGTGCATCAGCTCATTGAATTAAGCAAACAGCATTAGTCATGAGTCTGTCTCTTGTTGTTTTATGTCTCAGTTATCATTTTGTCACCACTTTTTGAAAGTGATATCAAGTCACAAACCTCTATTCTCAAGAAAATTATTCAGAAACAAACAGTGGATCATTCTCTGTCTTGCTGTTTTATCTCATCCCTATCACTACTTACTTGTTGTGACGACTTCCTCCACAGGCTGATCTCCCATACCCAGCTGGATCACTGACAGACATATCACCACGGCCAACGGGAGAGACATCTTCGCTTATCAACCTCCACCAAACTCTGCTGTGCTCCTTAACAAGGGGAAGATGAGTGGAAGACGGATCTCCACAAGAAGATGTCAGATGAGCAAGATGGATAACTTCAGCTGGACCACTTTACAACCAACTGGAGGTGTCCCTCAGTGTTGGCAGCAAACTGTTGGTGTTTGGATCCACAGAGAAAGCAGAAGAAAAGGGAGATAAACTGTAGATTGTTATGACAAAAAGGTCAATTCAAATGACTGTAACAGAGCCAGAAAGTGCAAAAATGACAGCTTTAGAAAAGGCTACAAGAGGAGAAACATCACAGCTCTTTACCTTTCTGATAATGAAAAGAAAACAGGACTTCACTCAGTGGCTGCCGAGGACCAGTGAGCCAGACTGAGGGAAATAATGTGAGTAAGGAGGAGAGAAAGAGGGAGGAGGGGGGTGTCGGTGAGTGGCAGCGGCTGTTCAGCATTTAAGCTCTGGTATGTTGAACAAGCCAGTGAAGACCACACCCACCACTGCCTGGCAATGACGTCATGCTGGGATTTAACAACCATCAGCGGCTTTTGTGTGTGTGTGACAGAGTGTGTATGACACAGGGAAGGTGGGGATGGGTGTCAGATGTGTGCCATTGTGTGTGTGTGTGTGCGCTGGTGCTCTTTGTGTGTAGTCATGTGGGTGTGTAGTCTGCCAGCGTGCTGTGTGTGTGTGTATACGTGAATGTGAGCATGCACATATTGTTGGTTTCTTTATAAGAGTTACTCCTGCTGGCAGGCAGTGAGTCACTGTGCAAACTATAGCACACGTTACGCACCACTTCTAGGTACATCAACATCCTGTCTGGAACATAGGTTATCATGTGATACAGCCATTAACCATTCAGATGGCAGTGAATAAATACACAAGCATCAGCAAGTGGAACTGAGTGGAATTAATGTGCTCGTGTTTAAAGATGTGGCTGACAGAGAGGAAGGGTGATTTTAGGATGCCTCTCACTTAGCTTTTAAACAGAGTGATGGTTAATGTCAGTATGCCAGTAAACCAGAGAGGGACATCCCATACTTTTAAGTCCAAATCACAAGGGGGAAAAAGTGTGTGCCACTAGAGGGCAGGATGCCTCCACAACAAACCAACAGCCCAAAAGCCCTGACATATTATTGCCTTGTGAAATTATCACATTCTGCAGCAATTGTCTATTTATACATGCAGCACACACAAACTTAAGTCCAATTTTAATTCTCCCTTTAGCTCTGTTTTGGTCTCCACCAGAGCATGTGAGCGGAGAGGAGTAGGTGAAAATTTCCGCTCCTCGCTCGCAGACCTGTCAATTTGCACCGCTCGTCCACTCCACTTGGTTCCGCTGCAAATTTTATCCTGCTCCACTCGCTCACCACTCCGCTCAAAAAAACTGCGTCTTACTACCCTAACCTGTAATCTTCTATTCACAAATAAAACATGAGCTTGGTAGATTCTCTGGGGATGCCCTCTCCCTGCAGTTAGGGACCGTTCTCCAAGGTACCGCTGCTTCTCTTCTCAGTTTCTTTTCTGAAGTACACAGTAAACTCCATAGTTTTGAAAGAAAACAGTGTGGGTGTGCGCAGGTGCAAAGATGCATTCTGGGTGGGGCATGAGCGACTGGAGCGAATTTGGAGCGAGAGATAAGGCTCCGCTCCACCTTTAAAAAAAAAAAAAAAAAAAAAAAATAGCCGCTCCTCGCTCAACACAAAATCCTTCTGCTCCCCGCTCAGCTCCACTCCGCTCACATGCTCTGGTCTCCACCAACCACTTCGATCAGGGGTGGGCAACCTGCGGCTCCACATGTGGCTCTTTAGCCCCTCCCAGTGGCTCCCTGTGGCTTTGACAGGAATTAAATGGAGATAAATAACCATTCTTATTTTTTAACATTTTAATTTCCATTTATTGTTGTAGGCTAAAAATAGCTTGTGTACGAATTTTTTAAAAAACGTTTTAACATTTCGTAAACTAAAATGTGCGTCATACATCTGGCCTGGCGCCTTTTCCTCTATAAACATTGCTAGTGATTGCTACAGTAGTCTTGCATCTTCCTAGTCTCTTACACAGATGCCGATGATGTCCGCATGCTGGCTGACTCGGTCATCTGTGGACATTCCCAAAGGAAAGTTGTAATAGAACTAGCGCTGGCTCCCAGCGGCAGTGATGTGATTGGATCCAAATCCGTGTACTTCCTCGACCAACAGCTGATTAGCTTTGCCTTACGCCTGCCTACACCGGAATTGCTGTTCCCCGAATTGTTGTCTGTAGTACACCAGAAAAGAAAGTGTTCAGTGCATCGCAAGAAGAGATTTAAATTGATATGATTTCATTTGATTCAGCTATATTGCAGAGCTGCAACGTCTCTGTTACATGTAACAGACATGCCTTACCTATGGCAACGGTGTCACATGGTCTGGATATCCCCGCCCATTTCTATTACAAAACGAAAGACGAATGCCCACAGACTCCCATTCCGAAGTAAGGGAGGCTGGTCACGCGAGACTAGGGTCTTCCTCGCTAGGCTAGCTGTGGATTCCAAATCCAAAAAGGGAAAAGTCTCAGGGGAAAATAGAGAATTCAATAGTGCAAGGACAAATTTATTTGCTTTCATCAGCAATGCTGCAAAGTTAAAATACCAAATAATGAAAAATAGCCCACTGCAGAATAGCCACCCTGTGCTTAAACATATTAATGAGTGCTCAATTAGATCTATTTGTAATGTTGATAGGCTAAATTCGATTTTCAAGGCTCCTCTGATAGTAAAGGTTGCCAACCCCAGAATTAGATCAATATATGCCAGGGATGCCCTCTCTCTACTTGTTTCCTGTCACCACTCTACTGTCACTATCTAATAAAAAAGCATAACATGGCCAAAAACAAGGATACCCCAATGTTCCACTTTCTCCACCAGCTGGTCGCTAACATTTTCTGTCTGCTGTCTGATGCTGAAAAGGCAGTGCACATTTCAAGGGTGTAGGTTGTTTCAATATAGTGGGTAACATAATAATGAGTTTGGGTGTCCTCCACTATAAAATTTTGACCGCCAAACACCTAATTTCTTGCATTCTGATGTTTTTTCATGCAGCAATTTGCGCCTTTTCTGCATCAGGGTATGGTGTGAATGACTGATTTCATACTCCTGAAATCTACACCTATGGTACATTTGGTTTATTGGAGCGTATGGCTTGATAACAACTTCCTGCTGCTGCTGGAGGTGATGTTACTAAGAGTGGTGTGAGTGAAACAAACCAAGACAATGAGCTAAAAGAGGCTAAAAAGCTCTGTACAACTGCAGATTTAGGTGAGAATCCTGTGTGGGTCTGTTACTGTGAGCAGCTCCTCCACAGTCATATGACTGATACATACAGTGTTAGAAACAGTAGCAGTCAGTAGTTTTTTTGCACATGGTAGTGGTTTGAATGAACGAAACTTTCCACTCTCTCAGCTCTCAGTTTTAAGTCCTGACCGTGGGCGTTGTTGGTAGCATGAATAATTGTTTTTTTGTCTGTTAGTTGGCACAATTAAAACCTTACAACAGATCTTAAGGAACACTCAGAAAGAAATAAGTGATTCTTTTTTTCTAATAGATGGCGTTCCAGATCCAGGCTGTTACTTACTTCCAGTACATTTTGTCACACTAAAGCAAGACTTATCCATGCAAGTCGTTGGAGCTGCTAGTTTGTTAGTATAGCATTAAAAATGTAAATAAAAAGGCAGTTATTGTTATCAGTAAACACTTCCAAGCAGCAAAAACCACATGCACTTAGGCCCTGTTCAGACCTGGTATGAACATGCATCTTGGGTGACTTGATTACATGTGGACAGCCGAGGCACATTGCTGTTTACATTTGTGTTTAGATTTCGTCACTGCCTCGCACACAGTTATTACGCCCACACTTTTACTAGCTGCTCTGTAGCATGCTTGTTAGGTAGCGGTTAGCGGTTGTGCGGTCAGTACAGCTGGAGATATCGCTGTCTCCTTCCATAGGGCAAAACAATAGACGGTCATGGAACACTTCGTCCAACTTGACATAAAATGGGTATACAGCATTAGTGCACTGCTACCAAAATAACCACCACGTCCTGCACTGATGACATATACCCCTTTTCGACAGTCACAGGCTGTTTGGTTCGGGTCATCAGCCCAGCACAGCATGGATTTACATTTCATGCGTTTTCCACAGCAGGCCAGGAGAAAGAAGTTTACGTGTTGGAGGTGAGCTGTTTGCAGAGGTGCAGTAAGAGCCTGGAGTCTGCAGCTCTTCATCAACATCTCACTGTGGCTGTTTCTTCTACTTTCCTCCCTGCTGTATTATTAGACTCATCTTTAATGACGAAAAGCTGTGGACAAAGTTCCACTAATTCGGTGATAATCACATTTCATTTCCTCCAGATTCTTCACAGTGAAAGTCCCCAATATTTTTTTATGTAAAAGCTGTTATTTTGAAGCAGCAAAATAAGTAAATGTTGGGTTTTTCAAGCAGCATCTTCACACAACTTCTAATACAGCTGACAGCGAACATGAAACAGTAAAATAAAGCCGATATCTAAAGTAAAAACAGGACGCGGTAGAGAAACTAACCTCCAAACCACAGAGATTCAGTTAGAAGCTACACACAAAGACTTTCTCTTAGGTCTACGGCTTGTTTGAGAGGGAGAGAGCACGGTCATCAAGGGTTGGCTGCAGTCGGTGAGACGTCACTGCTCCCCGCTTGAGAGCGGACGGCCCAGCTTTTGGACCAACTCTGGAGAAGGTCCATCTGTGGCACAGCTCGGCGTGGCATGTCACATCTTAACGGATGATGGAAATGCAAATCGGCACGGCATGATTTTACTTAGCACCAGTTGAAAAGGCCCAGTAGTCCTTGTTGGGGATGTATCAAAACGCATTAGTGTTTACACTACAAAAGATATGTGGTCAAATGCGTCCAAGACCATCTCGGCAAGTTGTCAGAGAGATTGGATCACAATACATCAGATCACCCCAAAACGCTTTATAATACCAGGTCTAAACAGGGCCTTAGATATGTCTCATTAAGTAAACATAATCACATATATTTCCCTTAAGGTAAGGGGCAAAATTTAAATTCACATTAAATTAAACTCTCATGCAATTAGACTAAAGCACAAAGGTTTTCCTGACATTTCTGGTGTGCATATACTATTATAGCGTGGGCAAACAGTTTTGATTTCAGTATGTAATGAGTCAGAATGCCCAGAAGGGGGAAGCAGCACTGTATCCCATAGTGCAACAGGTGGTTGATGATACTACATCACTGTATTTTCATAGTCTGGGAATGCACTAACAGCTGGGTTTGACAAGCTTGAATACAATAAAATTCAACTACAAAGCCTCACTGTGTCTTTCAGCTGCAAAAGCTCAGGTTTTAAGCAGCGGCACTGATCAATCTAAGATAAGTTAAAGATGCATAAACAGAGATAGCTAAATGATGACAGCTCTGACAGAGGAAGTTTAGATAAAGATAGGTGAGACAAAGGATGGGCAGATGGGATCACACTGACAGGTACATTTGCTCATACGACCAGGCAGATGGGCAGGCAGATAGACGCAGTGCCAGACTGGAAGAAAAGAACCCTGCAGATGGACGAGGAGTCATAAAAACTGACACAGACTGAGACACCAACATGGAGGGAGATGAGCAGCAAAATTATTTCTCCGCCTGGCTGGAGTTCACTGCTCCCAATGAGACGCACTGTACTGTAACTCATCCAAGCTGCGACTGTCAGGTCAGGGTCAATAAAGGGGGCGGCTTCATTTTGCACAAATTGGAAATCCCCCTTTTCAAAGGAATAATTGATGTCAGTGTTGTATGCCTGATGAGCGGGCTGGACACCAACTGCCACACGTTTCTTTCACATTGTTTTTGTCCAGTCTATCCAGGCCAAAGGTTGAAGTTACTTCACAAGTAAACAGCCTAAAATGGAGCAGATAGCATCGGCTACTGTGTGATATTCTAACTGCTCTCTGAGGTTACTAACATGAAGAAAAATCTAGTCTAAGTTTAGAGTTATATTTTAGAATAAAATGTTGGCATTGTCATTCCTGCTAACCACAGATTTCATACATATAGACAGCAGTAGACCACCATCCAGACACAACAAAGTAAGTGTTCTTTAATGAGAATTTGGGACATTTCCAGCCATATTTATAGCAACAAAAGCGTGTGTTTTTAACAAGCATTCAGGACATGTCACACAACATTTGTAGCGACCAAACCGAGTCTTTTTTAATGAGAGTTTGGGACATTTCCAGCCATATTTGCAGCGATCAAGGGTGGATTGAGGGTATTCTAAGCCAGACATAATGTTTTCCTAACCCTAAACAAGTGGTTTTTGTGCCACACATTAAAGGGATATTTCAGATTTTTTTAAGTGGGGTTGTATGGGGTACTTACCCACAGACAGTATATCACAAACAGTAGATGTCAGTCAGCGCACACCCAGTTTAGAGGAGAAAGCTGGAATCTGACATGAAAGCAAAGTAATCTACTGCTGAGGAGGGGCCAGCAACAAAATGTATTTTAGCCACCTAAAAATAGTGTAGGCTATGTTTAGAGTATTTTCACTGCTTCACCCGAAGGTCAGACAGTGATTTCCAACAGGAAAATGAAGCCATTATTCAAAGCCAGACTCCACTGAGAAAAACAGTGATTTAACATCACTGAAAACAGGAGCTGCTGGTCCACTGCTGCCTTAAACATTTAGATAGTTTGTTTTATTGTGTGACTTCGGTGTTTAAAAGTGGTAAGCTGGGATTTACGAATGCTGCGCAATAACACAAACTAACGAACTGATTGAAGCAGCAGTGGACCAGCAGCCCCAGTATTCAGCGAGCTAAAAATGAGTGTTTTTCTCAATGGAGTTTGGTGGTTTTGACGAGGACATCGATGGGGATCTGAAGCTGTTAATGACTTCCCCGTTGAAATGGGCTTTCTGAGGGAAAAGTAATCTCAATACAGCATACATGTAAACTGATAGATATTTTTTTGATGGGACTTTTTTTGGCAAGTAAAATATGTTATGTTGCTGCCCACATCCACAGCACTACATTGCTTAGCTTCCATGTCAGACTGCAGTCTGCTTCTCCAAACTGGGGGCATGCTGACCGCCATTTACTGTATATAATTAATTGACTATGGATAAGTACTCCATACAAACCCGCTCCAAAAAGTCCGAACTGTCACTTTAACCCCAGCGTTGTTTCATAAAGCTGAAAATCAAAACATGACGAAATGTAAAGTTTCTACATATCTGCTACATATGCAGTGTGTAAAATATCTGTTGCTTATATGACCATGCATTGCCTACATTTATAAATCTTTGTGAAACCAAAACTCCTCACTGTCTTTTGACACTGCATCAGCAAGGTGTTGATTCTACCCCACAGTAATATTGAGGCTCTCATGCTGCATCGCACTGTGTTGCACTGACAGATTTGTTTTTCCACCTCCATTTACATTCATGGGAATGAAAGGTCAGTGCTTTGGATAATGAGTTGTTCCTGTCACCCAATTTATTGTCAGCTAGAGCGAAGAGTGCTGGAGCCATTAATGGGTTTAATGTTTTTCTGTAGTCATCACATAACAGGTACGCTACATAACAAATAAATAAATCAAGTTCCTGTCACATGAAATGGGAATAAAGAGTTTAGCTGGATCACTGAGTAGCACCTAGAAAAGCTTGTTGTTGTGAACATAGTAAGCTACTTGACAGCCAACAGTGATTTAACTGTAATGAGCCTGTTGAGGGAAACTACATATTAGCAATAAATTTATCTTAATGTGTTAATCTGACCAATTTTTATTTTTATTTTATTTTATTTTATTTATTTTTTGTAACCATTTTTTCCTTTCCTCTTCAAACTAAGGCAGAAAACTCATCATAAAAACAGTAGTTGGATTATTTGAAAATAAGCTTTATCCAAAAAAAATTAAAAAAAAAAGGATTACATTCATAAATCAAAATAAATTATTAATTGAAATAAAAAAAACATACAAAAGTAAGAGTCAAGTAATATTTCAGTCATTGGCTATATTTTATTTTATTTTGTTATTTACTTTCTTTTTAGAAGAACTGCGTTCATAGTTTGGTCATTAAGCACATTTATTCCACTATTACCTAGAGCTGTATTCAAAAATGTTGGCATTGTACATTTCTGCAAACCACAGATACATTACATTTGTATGTTACTGTGTAGCAGGTACACTGAAACTTAACATTCAACAATAATTAAAATGTGTGGCCAGTTTAGGCACAAAAACAAACTGGTTTTGGTTCAGAAAATATAATGTTTTGGATTAAAATATGGGTTTAGGGAGCACAGTTGCAATGTCTCTGTAGAAATCAGTCACTTTTCATGGCGCTATCCCGGCTAGAAAAACAGCCATGGATTGCAAAGAAACACCCACATTTTTGGGTTAAAAAGCTGCTGGAAAACAGCCACAGATTGCCAAAAAACACAAGTGCTTAGGGCCCCAGGAAACACAGCAATGGGTCCCTAAAAACACCCATGTAACAGGGTTGAAAAGCCACTAGAAACACAGCAATGACTCGCTAAGTCACAACTGGTTTTGTTGTTTGTTGTTCTCGAACAATGGTCTGCAGCTTGGCAGGTGTATGTGACATGCCATCCACCATCTCAGGCCTATTATGTCACTTTGGAAACACTGATATGATGTGTATAAAGAGGGCAAATGTAACGTATGCAGAAACATACAATGCTAACATTTGGGCAATTGGGCTGCTGCATTACTTATTATTGATTTGATTTAATTTGATTTAATTTAATTTAAATTAAATTAAATTAAATTAAATTAAATTAATTTAATTTAATTTAATTTAATTTAATTTGATTTGATTTGATTTACTTTAAGTTAATTTTTGGGGATTATTTAACACATGTAGAGACAGAAAAAGATAACTTAAAAGGCAAAAAAGAAAATACATAAATACATACATAAAACATAAACAAACAAAAGTGTTAGCAATTTCAGGAAATAAGCAAAAATAATATAATGATAACAAATCAAGGGATTTAAAAATTAAAAAAAAAGGAAATTACTTATACATTATGTCATAGGATGTAGTTAAATAAACCCGTATATAATTTTAAGTTAGATGATACATTACATAACAACTAGGTACACACAGATATCAACACACATGACACCCACATGCCTAATCATACATGCTCGCACCCATGAATGTGTGTGTACCCAAACATGGACACATAGTTACCATACATACATATTTATGTGAACGATACAGAACAAGAAAACACTTCTGTGCTACTAATCTCACTACTTCAGCTGCCATATAACCAAAGATCACTGGGAACATCGTCTTTTATATATATCAGCCATTTTTCCCACTTGTCTTTAAAAATATGCACTTGATTTCTAACTCTCATGCTGATTTTTTCTTTGTCGTAAATCTTCACAAGATGTTTCCATTTGAATGAATGAATGACTTTATTGCGAAACAACAAAAATAAAAGTAGAAGTAAAACTTATACGTCCCTACCCCTGTCTTAACATTTTTTCTTTTAACTCGTATATTATTTCAACAAATTCCCAGATTTATTTCCAACTAATATACAACTATCCCCAGGCTATTTGCCACCCAAGTAAATAAATAAGCAATAACCCCGGTTTATACAGTCCAAGTAAATATGCACTGCCCTGACACAACCTTTCCTTGTCTATATATCTGCCAAAAATATATTTTTTAATATCTTTTAACCAGTTCCTTGTAAATGTTTAATCATTGCTACCCTGTTGATTAAAAACAGGTGAGAATCTTTCTTATCGGTGTCTTCTGCTATTTTCCCAAGTAACAGGAGTAAGTTTTTTATTAAGTTTGCAGCTTGCAGCACTACCAACCACTTTGCAAAATTCCACATTAAAAGTGCTGCAAGTGTAAAAAGTGCTCCTGCTCCTGCTGCAGGAGACCTGTCTGTTTTCCCCACGCCACATTCCTCAGCCCTCAGACCTGGGATCAGTGCTGATAGCTCAGCCTCCATAATCCCCTTACAGTTAGGCCCCGCCCACCCCGCCAGGTGATTGACAGGCGGCTCCTCCAATGACGCGGCGGGAGACCGGTCTGGCCTCCTCCTTCCCCTCCTCCGCCTCCTCAGACTCGCTCCTGTGCTCCGCTAGTCCGTCCGAGGGAGCCGAAGAACAACTCGACAAAGTCCCAACTATGGAAGGCGACAACATAATAATGCCTGCTTGACTCGGGGAGATTTACCAAGGTAGGTGTCGGTGTTTTTAAACTGGTTTCACCGGGCAGGAGGAGGGAAGTGGCGGGTAGGACGCTGCGTGTGTGGGGGGCGAAAAGTTTATCCGCCTCACTACACGGGACGGGAGGGAACACAGGGCATTTTACTCCAGTGTTATTCACAGTGGGGATGTGTCACGCCGCTAGCTTACATGTTGGTGCCTCTTTAGCTTGTGTGGCACCCCAAACACTTCCTATATAACATGTCTTTTTAATAATATGACTCACAATTATCCCTCCAACAATGTCACAAAAAATAATGGCTTTATTGTCATTTTAGGTGTGATAATTGTCACATAAAGTGGACTTTTTTTTTTCACTGTAATGTAGACCCTTTGCTGGAGGGAAGCAGCAGCTAAATATGAGATAATATTAATTAATGCATTTTATTGCTAGATTTAATTAATGATGCCTTTTAATTTGATGGTGTCAACTGTGGTTTGTGAGGTGTGTGTTTATGTGCATGCAACACTATATGTTATCATATTTTACAGGGCCAGTAACTGCATTGGCCACCTTTGCACTGGTTTTCATTGACTTGTTTTGCCCCTAGCTCCCAGACACTAGCACAGAAACACACTTGGCACTGTGCAGATGAAGCGTTGGAATCGTGAGTCACCCAAAAGCACTTGTTGATTTAATAAACAACATCACTCTTCACCCCTTGCTCTTTCTTTTTTTGTATATTTATGTACACACAGTTACAGTTCCGGGGGCAGCCGTAAAGGCTAATGCACCGAGTCCACAATTAGAAACAAACACTGTACTCGCAGACGGACTGGGAGAGAGAGGCAGAGACAGTGGGATCAGGGGCTTGTTACAGATGTGCATTCCTCCAGCCAGTGGAGTGTTCAAGCCTTTAAATAGAGCTCGACAGGAATGCAAACAGACCAAGCAGAAAGACGAAGCCTGAGGGCATCTCGGGAGTAGGAGAGGGAAGGTTGGTGGTACAAGGAGGCTGAGAGACAAGGCTGTGAGCTCATTTGCTCAAAATTAGCCCAACTGGTTGCTCTTTTGCAAACGTCTCCCTATTTTAAGCACATGTGGGTCTAAGTTCATGCCACTCTGCTGTACTTTAAAGCACCAAGAAAGTCATAAGAAAGATTTAAATGTGGGGTCTGTGCTCTTGCATCACCGTGTAACATTGCACATTGCGCACCAGTGGTAAAAATCCTGTGACTTAAGGTCAGTGTATGCTCGTGTTTATCAGCCAGGCTGGCCTGTGATGCTTCAGAGAGATGATACAGTGAAGGGCACAGGAGGAGACTCTCATTCATGTGTTGGAACTTGTATTTCTGTCTTGAGTCATCGTTTGGTCGGTGGTTTGCTTTCTTATTTTATAGAAATGACACATCCGATCAATGGGTTCGTGATGTATGAGTGTGCTGTATGAAAGCCAAGCTGTGGTAGTGATTATGCTTTAGCGTGTGTGTGGGTGTGGGTGTTTCATTTATGCATAACATAATTCAAATTAAATGTACAAAGTGTTTTTCCTTTGCTCAAATATACTTCAACATTTTGTCATGGAATTGTGGCTGTTATGTTCTTCTGCTGCTTGAAATGTTGACAACAGAGCGAAATTTGTCTGGCGTATTAAACTCAGAGGAAGCTCAAGTTGTTATTGCTTTGGTTTGCTCTAGAGGTTGACCGATATTGGATTTTGTGGCTGATGTAAAAACAATAGGTGATTAGGGTGCTCTCACACCTGCCCTGTTTGGTTCGGTTCAGTCAAACTCAAGTCTATTTGCCCCCTGAGTGCAGTTCATTTGGGCAGGTGTGAACACAGCAATCGCACTCAGGTTCGCACCAAAACAACCGGGCTGAGACCTTCTTGAAGAGGTGGTCTCGGTCCCAGGTTACAAATGAACTCTGGTGTGCTGCGTTTGTGGTGAGAACGTGTTTCGACCTCAATCTGCACCAACTGCATCCCTGAGTCCCTGATTCGGACCAAAGCAAGACAACTCTAGGTCTGAAAGCACCTTAAGATTCTCAGGTACACAATGACATTACCTAAACTTCATGAAAGGAGCCTCTGTTAGAGATGGGCAGTATTTCTGTTACTTGTATTTAGAGTACAGATTTCAAGCACTTTTGAATAGTTTGTAACTTGTAAAAAATGCAATTGTAATTTTAAACAAGATATTTTAGTGGGTAGAAACTTACTACTACTACTACTTTCACAACGATTCATTAAACATTAAAAAAAGACATGACAAGGTCAAAGCCTTTGCAGCCATCGGCCACTATCAGAGGCAAGATCGGCCAATAATGATAGTTTGTAAAAAGCCTTTCGGTGCCTATTAATTGGCCAAACCAATAATTTCGTCGACCTCTAGTTTGTTCAGTGCAGGGGAGTCACTAAAGGCCCATTTCCACCGCAGGAACTTCGGGGTAATTTTACGGGGCCGGGGCCGTTGGTGCGTGTCTCCACTGCAGGAACCACCCCCGAAGGACAGAGTTCCGGAACTTTTACGGGGGCTAAACAAGTCCCTGTCTCGGGGTAGGTACTCAGAACGGCCCCGAGAAACTCCTGGCTGGGGCTTGGGGATTACTTGGTGCTGACTGGATATACTCAAGGAGAGATGTGACGTCAACAGAAAGCAACAAAATAGCCGGCATTTTTAAAACTCAGCTGATGAGGATTAGCTCGTTCATATAGCTTTCGCTGCCATGTAAAAAAACCTCACTAAATGGCCCGTGAAAAAAATATTCTTTCCAGCGGATATCTTATTACAACATGATTGAGCTAAAAAGCAGTTTTGTGTTGATATGTGTGGTATTTATTCAGTTTTGGGAAATCACGATGTCTAGAAAGCATCAGCTGACAGGGACAGCTAACAGCAGCAGCAAAGCTAACATCAGGACGTCATCTGTTAAAAGCCTCCCGTTGTCGGATACGACATGAAACTACCCCAGTTAGCTCAATCATGTAACTAAGACATCCGCTGGAAAAAATATTTTTTTCACGGGCCATTTAGTGAGTTATTACAGACACCGCTATCGGCTAACGGCGTCCCTACGTCGCCCCGGTAAAAATGGTCGCGCAACGATTACGTCAATCCAGAGGCAGCCTGTAACTTTACAGGAACCTTCCTCGTACTCCGCTCTCTCAGTGGAGACACGGCGGTTGAGAGGGCCGAACGAGAGGACGTTCCTGTAGTAGTTCCTGCCCCCCAAATAGTACCAGGAACTTCTTCAGTGGAAACGGGCCTTAAGTGTTTGTATGGCTAGAGTTTAGTGTGTGTTGCCTTCTTTCGGGGTAACCTTGTGCTCATCACATTCACAAGTCACCGTACTGACAAATTTTGACTTTCAGCCTTTGTCGGTTAGTATCTTGGTTGCTTGAGAGTTAAAAGGGAATAGGCTGTAGTTTGTTAGCTGTCTGCTGATCAGTCAGTGCCAGTTCTTCTCCTGCCCTCCAATGTGGCAGTTAAACAAAGACAGATCTGCTTCAGCCAGTCTTGCAGCTAATACGACCCAGGTTTCCAGTGGTCCAGTGTTTGATCACTGTTTATTTCTTTGTTTTAAAACCCATTCAGCTAATTTAACCTTGTCAGCTGAGTCAAAGCAGAGAGATTTGCTAATTGTTGTTTGAGCCCAACCAGAGTTACTGTGTGCTCTGCGGCCAAACACCTGGCCACTCCCTGCACCATCTCTGTCAATTACAACAGTGTTTGCTCTGAAGGGATTTCACCTCACAGACTGGGTGGCCTGAACAGGAAGATGCTTCTTAGTTTTAATCTCAAGCTGTCAAATTCACAGTGCACTAAAGAAAACAGAAGATCGGCTTTGAACCTGTGCTGCAGAACTTCAGCACTTCCACTCTTTTGACCGCTTTACCGCCGAGAAAGTAAATGTACACAGAGAAAGAAAAACGACAGACACCAGGCACCTTGTTGTTTGCCTCTGGGAAGTTCGCCTGCCCATGGACTCCCAAGTCTTGCATCTCTATAAAAGGAAAACTGGGGCATATTTTTGCTTAACAAACATTTTGACCGGAAAAACTGTAATAAGGTTATTTAAAAATACAGTGAGTGAATAAATTTGCTCTTTGGACTCGAGGTCCTACAGGGATATCCAAAAAAGAAAGGGAAATCCAAGGTGCTCAGATTTCTGAGAGTAGTGAAGTCCCTTAATTCAAACATGGCTGACATCGACACATTTTGAGGCCTTTAGAGCTTTTCAGGGTGTAAAATAAAGGAAATGTACAATGCTGCTTTGTCATCAGAGTGTTAAAGAAAATCCTAAAAGTTTAAAAGTGTAAAATCAGGCTTTAAGGCAACACATGTGATACATTTAGTGAAGTTTGGCTTTGTGTTTTGATGTTAACTGCAGTGTCGTCCAGAGGGAGGCTCATACTTAAATTCTGAGATTAGCACTTACTGTAAAATGACTGTCGCGAGCCAGTTTTGGAGTTAAAATAGTATTGGCTAGAAGACATTTATGATAAGTTTAACTTTGGCTCCAGCTTAAGGTGGGAGTCGTTTTTAAGAGTAGCACTCAAGGAATCAATCGATCAATTACACGAATCCTCAGAGACAGATATTTGACCTGCATCTGCCCCATTGTTCCTTCGAAATCCTAACACTTGTGACATCTGCCATACGTTTGATGAATGCAGACGTGCAGTGATTTACTTGGTCCATACTTCAGTGCATTTTTAGTACATCTCACTTCAGCTAAACTCACCTCCAAACACCTCATTCTAGTCAGAGAAAGGTACTGTTATTCAGCTCGCCTTCTGCTTCGCCCGATTCCCTGCAGACAGCTCTCCCTGGCAGTCCAATCTCTGCACTCGCCCTGGCCAAAAACCACATGCGCACACACATAGACACAAGTATGCACGGGCTCCACTTAGACCTTCACACAGACTCATGCATGCATGCACACATACATGCACGCTGCAGACACAAACTCAGACGATCCAATACTTTTTGTGCGCACACCCTCCCCATAATCACATGCACACAAGGCTAAACTCGGTCCAAGCCTCCATACTCTCCTCTCCACACTCATATTTCACTAGTCACACACAGAGGGCCCACGGCAATCAACTTTAAATTAGAGAGAAAGCTGCTCCAAGAACTCGAATGCTTGCTTGCCAGGTCTGAGGCCATACTGTTCTTGGTGTGTGTGTGTGTGTGTGTGTGTGTGTGTGTCGCAGAGAAACAGAAAGAGCCAGCTCTTGATATTAAACCAACTCCGAGGGGCCTGAGTTGGGGTATTTCTTCTCCTCTGTGCTGCTGTTCATGCACTTTATCCCCGCTCATACTAACCAGGAGCTCTGCTCGATTGTTCAGTGCGTTAAAGGAGTTTCTCTGCAAGAAAGGGTTGCAAGTTATTTAATCCCAACCTGGCTTCTTCGTTTCTTGCTCTGCTATGATTCTTTACAAAACAGCTCCAAGCCACAAGGTCAAGCCACTTAAGTAGGGCTTGACCTTGTGGCTTGGAGCTGTGGCTTCTTTTGACATCGACTGACCAGTGAGGACAGCGATAGTGAAAGTGTGCTGGATAACAAGGGCTCTTCCTTCTAAGGAAATGTGAGGTACGCTCCCTGCCCAGCTTAAACCTCTGTCAGTGATAGCTCTGCCTACTCTACAAAACAACTCCCTGTATGATTGGTGAGTGATGGTTGAATATAATGGCAGCTCTGCAAAGAAACCCAATACTCGCTCCTTGATGTATGGGGACTAGTGCCAAACATCTGAAGTTCGCTGCATCTGTTTCAGATAGAAAAACTATTTTTGCCAACGGAATCCATTTTTTTTTTCTGACTCTGGAAAATATCCCATCATGTCACATCATCGTCATTTGGCCTGTTATTATCATATATAAGATTATCATGGATAACCACTGTGTAGAAGACTACTACAGACACTGGATATCCTAGGAATTCAAGAAATTATACAAAATGACAACCAAAAGAACAAGTAATGTTGTTAATGTTGAAATCAAAACTGTCGCAGAGCATGATAGAGCTCTACTGCAGGCGTGTTACAGAACAGAAAGCAGCTTTATATGGATATATGATTATGATTATGATTTCTATGAGCAGCCAGATCACTTCTTCTTTGTCCTTTTAACTAGACGTGGAGTACTTTCTCTTTTGATTAGTGTTGGGTTGATTTCTTGTTTTGCCAGTCTGGTCTCGTGTATGAGCTTAAACTGGTTTGATTTTATGCAAACCTGCTAAACCGGCATTTGTCACTTTCTGGAAAATTAAAAAGTAGTCTAAAATGACAACCTATGTTGTGTGATGAATGTTGCATGAATGATAAGCAATAAGGCAACATGATCAATGTAATATGCTTTTTGACGGACTAACGGAGCCACTAGTGTCTGAGAGGCTGTTAGCCGAGCACGGCAACATCAAGGAGATCTCATTTCAGGAGAGGAGGCATGGCAAGGAAATTAAAAAAAACTGCACCAATATGGAAAGGTTTTGGATTTGAAACCAACAAAAGAATTGTCCTAAATAGACGCGAGCGATAGAGCGCTGATGAGCTGTTGTCGGACGCTGTGTTTCTATATCTGTCGCTCACTTTGAAAGCACCGCAGTGGACGAGGAACAGCTGATTCATGGAGTTGAAATGAGGAATTATCTATGTGATAACTTCTTATTACACTACAAAAACCTACATAAGGTGGAAGCTGGCTCAAGGGAGATTGCCAGGGAGCTAAAGTTTTTGGTGAGGTAAATTACCCCTACTAATAACAAGCCAGGCTACTTGACGTTGGCTGCATTGTTTGTCATTTCTCGTAAATATCACACTATAAAATGTGTGTTTACTGTAAGTAACGTAACAAACTTAGGAAGAGATCAAGAAGGCTACTCAGCCATCTTTCAAGTGATTGCATTTCCCGTCTGATCTTGAGCAAACAGATGATAGTTACCATATTTAATGGATTCAGTGTGGACAGAGAGCTCTGATGTTACCTAATGTGATACAGTAGTCTGCCATTCATTTGCCGTAGGACGTTGTGTTATTTTGTTCCACTTGAGTGGCTGCTGAGTCAAGTGCAACACCTAGTAAAATTCGGTATCCTGGTCTGGCCTGGTGTTTGCTTAACAGAAAATGGATTCCCCTGCCCCTCCCAGTTTGACTTAACAGAGTCACTACTTCATGACTCCTTGTGGTGGCAGTTATCAAGTAAATGAGGGTGAAGTGAAGGGAAGTTAACTAGCTTGTGGTAGAGCAGAAACTGAAAATGGCGGACAGCGGACAGCACCATCATCTTTCAAGTCGACAGTCTGGGCCCACTTCGTCTTCTACAGAGTCAATGAGGACTATGTGATATGCAAGACCTACCTCGTATGGCAGAATCTCTGTATTGCGATACCATTGTTAATGTGGGCAACTTATGATACTATGGTCTCGTAACATCTATTTTCCTACATGGGTGCTGCTGAAATATTGTCTTTGTCACTAACTTTTAAGACCGAATATAGGCGTTGTATTTGTTATTCATTCGCTCAGGTGGAGACTATCACTGTGGGTGATGGTATATTTTTGTTATCCTGTTTTACATTTGTCTATTTAACTTAGGGCGCCATCAAAGCAGCGATAAGGGAAGAAGAAGCTGCAGGAGTGTTAAATTTCAAACTGCACTTACGTAATGGATCCGTTTCTAAACAGGATGAGTTCTTTAGTTTACTGTGCCCACTAATAGCCATCGTCTACTTGTTTAGTTAATCTTTATACACAGAAGTAATACATCCTACTTTATCCACTATTGGCATTATCTCTAGCATACATCTCAGTATATAGATGTCGGCCCTTTTATACCACCTGAATGGTTGGTATTAATTTACAAGAGTGAAGACATTAGAATTGGTGTGATGGTAGTGAAGGAGAGATGATAAGGGATCAGACCAGGACCACTCTAGTCAGACAGAAATTGATTTCCATTTGCAGTATATTTGGCGGTATGGCTCTGTTCTGGGGCCTCTTTGCCTTTCCTAGGCCTGCTGAGAGAGCACACTTCTCTGCCCTTCCACGCGCAAATGTGGAAAGCCTGGGGCAGAGAGAGCAAACTTCCCTGCCCTTCCATGCGCCTACATGGAAAGCCTTAGGCAGGGAGAGCAGCAGCAAAGACCCCCCAGGAACAGAACAGAGCAGCATCAATGACAAACAGAAATGACACTGATAAGTCAGACACAGCATGAAAAGGAGGAGAGCTGGGGTGGAGGCAGGTTGCAAAGCAGCTTGCTGACTTACTTGTGTACTTTTACAATGGCTAACAGCAGAGGACTGGTTGATGTTGACAGCTCCACTGTCAGCTTATCACTTGTCGGGGTGAATAACTGCTAAGTTTGGCTACTCAGCAAAACAGTATGCATACTCAGAAAATTTCCAGGAAAGATAAACCTTAAAGAATGTGCTTCCTTTCCTTCCCATGAGCACATGTGCTTAATGATTCTCTGGATCTCTACAGGCCTCCACTGCTGAAAACAGACATTTTTTATCTATTGGTCACAGAGGAAGAACCCCACATTCACTTATTTGACCATTTTGCTATCAAATTTCAGGAGGAGAGGTTGTGTGAGGTTTGTATATATGACTGCGACCAATCTATCAGTATCTCAAGAATTAATAACCGCATGCACATAAAATTTTCTGTGCACTTCTGACATATTGCTGCAATCCTGCCAATGAAAGCAACAGCTATTCGGTTTGCCATATATTCTGTAACTGCTCTGTCCAGTGCAGTGTTGACTGTAAAAATATAGCTAACTAGGGAGATTATTAGAACTTGGCAGAATTTGAGCGTGTGCTGGAAAAACACTCTATTGATTTGCTTTGGTATAAAATTCTACCTCCAAATCTCAAGTGGTCGCATGCCAAACCAGCATGAAGAATACTGTGGATTGATTTACAAGCTGCTGTGGCAGAATTGCACCAGCGCTTTGGCTGCTCGATGTTGACTCCCGCCCTGCAGGTGTTCATATTTACCGTCACTGCCAACCTGAAAATGTTCTGTTTGTGAACCAGATGTCTGACACGAAATTAAAGCTGTCCCCCAGCTGAGCACATAGATCCACCGTGCTGTTATTCGACCAAGTTCATTAATGCACACTCACTTTGCCGTCTCAGCGTGGCTTATTTTCAGATGCAGTGAAGAGATCTGTCGGGCTATATTACAAGTTAGACAGCCAGGGAGCTTTGTTACATGAAATAGAGCTGCGCTTTGTGTCCAGAGTTCACACTCACTAGTGAAACAAATAGTTTAATTGTTGTATTTCTCTCTCATGTGTGAATACTAGACACATTGTTTTGGAAAAAGCAGGCGGCAATCCCTGAAGTGTGGCTTGTAGGCAGCTGTTGCTAGGTTTGGACGGACTGAATCACCGTCTGTGCAGGCTTTAAAGACATTAGCCGTGCTGGCTTTGATCCAGAAAGGCCACAGCATGGTTAAACTTTAGACAGTGTGGATAATTCTGTCACTGAGGCTTTACGAGATACTCTGAGCTTTGAGGATGAGCAACTGGCTTTAAGGTCGGCATGTCACGACACCAGAAACTTAGCAGTTGATACAGATACCAGCGACAATGAATGATTCTTAATACCCGAATTCAGAAAAACACAATTCCTTTTTTATGACCAGATGCGGCAAAGCTGTTGCTACAGGTTCATTCCTCCACATGTTGTTGTTCTTCTTCCTGTGATGGGAGACGTTCTTCTTCCTTTGTACTTTAATGGCAGACCAGAGCACTTGTGGGCTTACGCTGCCCTGTCAGGCCTGAAAGAACTGCATCTTCAGTACCGAGGGTACTGGAGAAAGAAAGCATCACGTCTTCAGAATTTTGGCATTGGCTTGGTACTGAAGTATTGGCTTTCATGACATCCCCACTCCCCACAGGGAGACACTGTGTTATCAAGTGCTGCTGAAAGTCGTGAACAGATCTCTCACTGTGGCACAAGTGGCTGAAAAGGGTCATGGTGTGAATACTGCATGTGTGTCTTTGTGTACGGTCATCTAAAATTACACTCCCTGATTGTGTGAAATCATTTTGCATGATTACATGAATCTTACAAAAAGCCTTTGCCACCACTGTGCAGGTTTTGAATATGCAGACCTGCGCAGACTTTATTTATTTGCATGTGGTGTAAAATGTTGTGATGCTTGTATCCACTGTAGACTAAAGATTGGCTTTACAGTGGAGCTCAAATGATTTACTGATCAGCTGATAACAGATCATTAATCAGCAACTACTTTGATTATAGATTAACTGTTTCAGTCAAATTTTTACTGGTTGTAGTTCCCGAAATGTGAGCGTTTGATGCTTTTGTTGGCCACATATGACCATACGTTTTTTGGTTTTGGACTGTTGGTCAGATAAAACTACAGTTAGATGTGTTAACTTAGGTTTTGGAAACTTGTAATGGCCATTTTTCCTTTTTTTTGACAAAATAATCACCTTATTGAAATAACTGTTAGTTGCAGCCCTTCTGTATTCACATGCAATTCATTATCTTTATTTATTTTTGTCTATTCCAGGTATTTTTATTGGGCCAGGGTTAAATGACATATGTCATGTTGCAGTGTCAGCCCTAGTTTCGTTTTACATAAAGAGTTTTGAAATAATAAGTTCACAGATGCAGGAAAACATGAACATGAACATGGAAACAAGACAAAAAACAGATGCATTAAATGCGCATATCGTAAATAAAATGTCTAGATACAGGACTTTTAAACCCCCTCTATTCCCCTTTATTTTAAAATATATTGAATCATCAGTGTTTTATAGATGTGCCCCCTCTTTTCTGGTAAGTAAATTTAAATTTAAAGCCATCCACTCGAAAAATGTGTTTATCTTGTTGTTACTTGACTTGGATGTTTGAGCTTCGTTGTGTGCAGATGATGCCTTTGCAGTTTGTTTTCACATTCATCTGCTGAAGGGGGAAAGTTTCTCTATGCTCACCTCAAATCTCAGTTTAACACCAGGACATAACAGCAGGACATCACAACTAGGTTGGAAGCAAATTACAGTCCACAGTACGCAATTTATAGACGTGTGGTGTGGAAACGTGACACCTCTCCATTTCCAAGGCTGAGAATTATTAGCATTTTCTGGTTTTGTTAAATGAGCGAGAGAGAACAGAATAAGATGTTTTACTACGCAGTTGAGCATTCTTGTGGAAAATCATATAATACACACACATTTGAGTGTTTTTTAAATGTCTTGAAATATGTCACTTTCTTCCAGTTGTGCCGACTTAGTGCAGACACTTAAAGAAAGAATGTTAAGGAGAGGAGAGACAAGTTTAGATGGCTGGCACAAAACACTCCTATTAACTCTTTTATTTTGCTCCAGACAAGAGTTTGAGCTAAAAGGATAAAATGTAAGCGTGGGTGGTCTAGATTTTTAGAGGCCACACTTTGTTTGAAAATGTCACCGCTCATGCACTTTGTGTAAAAGCAGCATCTAAATTCCAAAGTGTGAGATGTAAGACAGAGAAGCCATCTGCAGTCACCACCTCGGGAGGTTGTTGTATTTTTGCTCATCACTCATAGCACACGCCCATCCCTGTCACAGACACGCTCGTAAACCAGTTCATTCATTCACCTTCTTCTAAAAATGGCGACGACACTAAAATGATGGCGCAGCATTGAGGAAGTGGTGAGACCATCCTGTCTGAGCAGAGTCGGCTGTTTGGTGTCCGTCTTCTTTGTTTTCTTGGTTTTAGTCTGCGTTGGACATAAATCTGTGTTTCTCCCTTGCTGAAACGTCTTGGCCATTAATTCCAGGATATCACATGCTCCTTGGAGTTCCATGGAACAGCAGGTGGTTCCAAACGAAACCAGACTGACTAAACGGGAACAAACACACACTGGATTTGACTTTATTTGAGTGGGAAATATGGTCTGGATTTGGGGATTTCTGGGGAGGAGCATATATGTTTTTTCTTTTTTTTTTGTCTACCTTTGGTACTATTAACACCCAGGGCGGGGCGATATAACGACTATGTACGATATATCGATATATTTCCAAGCAAGACATACATTTAGACAGCAGTTCTCTAGCAACACTGAGAGACACACAGAGCTGCTCCTCTGTTTAATAATTAGTCCAGAGCAGTGGTTCTCAAATGGTGTGTGTGCCGTGGGATTTTGTGATAACCAGATGATACAGAAAGTTACGAATGAATTTTTAATTGACTGTATCAGTGTGTCGTGCACACCCATTTCCTTATAAAGAAGCAAACTCTACCTAATAAATGTCATTAAATTAAAAAAAAAAAACCCTTCACAAGAACCTATTTTTCGCTGTTTGTGCGTTTGAATTATAAGTGTGTGACACAGCAAACCTTTAAACCTCTGTAGCTCCAGTGCTGTGTGCAAAAATGTTAGCATACAGCCCTGCTTTTTATTTCATATAATTTTTCATTTACATGTTGTGCAGCTGTATATTTTTAATTCAATCGTGTTTTGTTTCTCAGGGATTAAGATACGAGTGTTCTAGCTTGAGTCCTGTGTTTGGTGGAATAACTTCACTATATTGAGTCACAAACCTGACAGATTTGTTTTTTAGGCACTTCCCTAACTGGCCCCCCGAGCACTCAGTCGTACTGTTACTGTTTAATACTGTAGATGTCATATTTTTAGTGGACCTGGTTGTGTTCATGTGTTCCTGCTGCAACAAGGTGACTATTTTTACTGGACTGCTCATACATAATTGATAGACGTGTCTGTATAAATTATGTGACAGTTATGATGTGGCGAAACGTCTCTGGGGCAGCAAAAGTGTGTGTGCAGCTATGATGATGATGATGATGATGACATAATGCTGTTGGAATGCCTATGAACGATAAGTGTGAACTTGCTTCAACCATTACCACACATCTTCCCCGTTTCCCCTCTTTGTTTCCTCTCTCTTCCTTCCTTTCAGTTTTGTTTCCCCCTTGTTTACTTTAACCTTTCTCTCCCTCCTTCCTTCGACCTCTTTATTATTTTATTGCTCTCTGTCTGACTCTATCAGTCTGCCGCCCTCGCTTTCCCTCCTTCGTTGCCTCTGCCGTGTTTGTTGTCTTCATGGAGCGTTAGCAGCCTTAAAGGAGGATAAATGGGTGTTATCGAGCATGGTGATCATATCAGATTTGGCAGGCAGGTGACAGAAACAAATGAGGATGAAGCCAAGAATAAACTCGCAATATTTCTGAGACAAGTTCATGTTTACACTCGGCTTAAAATGTCCAAATTCTCATTTCTGACATAGACAGGGGGAAGCTTGAAAGATAAGAATCTGCAAGGAGCAGACCTACGTGGAGATTAATGGTTTTGTGAGAGAATGACAAATATGAATATGTTTTAATGATGTTTTAAAGGCTCAACAAAACACTTTATATATGTGAATGTGTGATAGTTGTGGTATCATAACAGCCTGTCACAGGTTACAGCGTGATGATTAGAGGAGACATGGCAGAGCATAAAGGTCCAGGTAGGGAAAAAAACAACTCAGTCATTTAGGACTATTTACTAAAATAAAGAAATCCCCTGTTAGATCCCAGGGGCATTTTTTATATTTGTTTAAATGTGTAATTTGTGGTAGATTTTATTGAGTTGAACTATTAATATTATAATCTCACTCTGAGTTACTGTTGTTGTTCACAAACTAAAGAAATGAGAGTTCATTTTTGTTTAGTTTCTACTGAATATTTGAAGGCGAGCTGTAAAACTATATCACTTATTTTGCTACAGAACTGTTTTCTTAAATCGTTAATAAAATATATATATATTTTTTTTTAATTTATCTGTCATATCATCAAGGATATCATTATTACAAAACTACCCTGAAATATTAGGATATTATTTTAGGGCCATATCGCCCACCCCTAGTATTATCCCGATACTTCGATACGATACGATCACGTGATTAAATAAATTAAGGCCCGAACATACTCGGGCGCACTATAAGCGGAGTGGACTCCGCGAGGAATGTCCGCAGTCATTCGGGCTTCCATAGTCGAGCGCACTTCCGCATTGTAGTTTCCTGTAAAAATGTCCGTGAAACACACTACATTACCCACAATTCTTGCGCGTCAATGTGAAAAATACATGGTGAGCAGTCACTGGTGCGCAGAGCGGAGTCCGCACGGTCGTAAAATCTGAGCTCTGCGCGCACAGGGCTTGCGGACGTCCGCTTTTGTTCCGGGCGGACTAGGGCTGTCAGAATTGCTCAAAAATTACTTTCGAATATTCCTTCTAAAAATAACTCATAGGTTCGAACCATTCGAATTTTTTTTTTTTCACATCATGTCCACAAGAGGCCAAACTAATACAAGGAAACATACTTGTATATGTATTAATACAAGGAAACATAACTACTTGTAGGTATTTTTATTTCAACGTAAACGTCTTTGAAAACATTGACATACCTACACATTAAAACACATAAAACAATTATCTATAACTTTACGTTAGAAATGACCGTGGACCTCTCGCTGGCCCCCCCTCTCTGACCCGTCAGGCCACACTGCTCGCGGAAGCGCTGCGAGGAGCCTTGAAGCGCCGAGAAGCGAAGCCAGTTTCCTTTCGGCGCCCATGTTAACCGATCGTGTCATCCACACCGGCTGCGCCGCGCCGCGCAGCTCCGTGGCCGGCTCTGGTCTATTTTCTGCACGAGCCGCGAGCGAATGTGTCAAGCCGGGTGACGGGGACAACAGCTGGGAGCAGAACCGCTTGTTGACCAGCATGGAGAAATGTGCGTCTGATGTGAACGGAAGTGCTCCGGCTTGTGCCAGAATTTCAGTGCGCTGCGCTTCGCAGCACCTCCGCGGGCGGTGTGGCCTTTTATGCAGTGCGTTCAGTGCAGCGGTCCAGGCCAACGCCCTCCACAATTGAATATCAATTTTCATATTCGAAGGTCCATTTTTTTTTTTCAAATTCGAATTTAAATTCGAATTTAGAATATTCGTTGACAGCCCCAGGGTGGACCTTGATACTTGCGACTGTGTGACAATACGATATTGGCACACAAAAATATCGCGATACTGTGCTGTATTGAGTCCTAGTAACATCAGATGTAAATGGGGCTTATGTACCATCTTGTGTGGCTTGGGCAATCTACGCAGTTGAGTTAGCCAGTTCATGTTCTGTAGTTGCAAAGGTCATTCAGATTCATCCATCAATCCATTTTATATAATTGTTAAAAATAAAGTTGTTTGGGTGCATTCTCCAGATACTTTATAAGAGTAATTTTGTTCATTTGTGGTTCCTTGTTATTGTTAGATGTTCATGGAAATATTTCTGGAGGCAAAGTATGTGCTTTTTGTCTTTTATTATGAAGTAATACATAAAGAAATGTTGTCATAACGATTTAGTCAATTAAAGGCTGATAAATTGCTTAAAAGTTCGAGCTGATTACTATTGGTTTGAGTTCTGAGTTCTTACAAGGGAGACCTGGCCAAGAATAGCATGAGGTCTCAACAATTAACAAATAAAAATAACATAACAGTGCATAGATTTTTATAAGATAAGACAAATCAGATAAATCAGTTGCACTCAGACAGTCTGGACTTAGGCTAATAGAGTTCACCACAGTTTTACACTCATTTACAGTCACGCTATCTTAAAGTTGGAGATCAGTCTGCAGATTGTTCCTGCTGTAGCTGCCGAGAACCGAAAAGCTTTTTTCTCCAGTTCAGTTCTGACTTTAAGTACAATAAAACCATTTCCATATTTCATATTCAAAAGAGAAGATAAGTAGGTTGGAGGTTTATCAAGACAAACTTTGTAAATAAAACATACCAGCGACTGAGGCAGCGTGAACATAAAGCAAATTCACTTAATACAAAACACTGATGAGTAAGAGATCACATCACAACACAAAATACAAGTAAAAAGGTAGACTCCATCAACTTCCATTTGACACTAAAGAAAAGCAGTAACTTGAATAAGTGGTAAATCAGAGTTGGCTAAATATGGCATTGTCTGCCAACTGCAGTTTGTTGGAATTTTCCTGCCAAACTGAATGTTCTTTTGAAGACAGCTTTATTGCCGGTTTTAAGGTTGGTTGCAATGACTCAAGCAGGCAGTGTTGACATCAGTGCATTTCAAAAACACTGCTCAGCGCTGAGACAAATGCAAGACGTGGAGATCTATCCTAACAATCTAGAACAGATAAATAGACATGACAAATGATCCTCAGCCGTTGTTTTCTTTCACCAAATGCGTGGTGTTGAACACATCAGATTGAAGTTGTTAGTCGATGTCAGTCAAGAGATATTGCAGCGTGAAAATATGCAGCATGCGCCAATCCTTCATTTTTAATAGATTTAATTGTTAATTGTTTTAAAAAAATAGGTGCAGAGAAAAATCTGTGTCCTGTGTGAGATGAGCACATTTGATGCCCATATGGACTCTGTTTAGTGAAACGATTTTTAAATATATGCTTTTCCCTGGGTCAACAAAGGCTGATGTGTTAGGTAACACTGCGGAGGAAGACAGCAAGCGTGTCCTACTTTGAATATCTGTAAGAGCGTCTCCATTCTGGTGTTTCTATGCACAATGTCAATTTGTGAAAAAAAAACTTGAGTAAAAACATCAGAAATTAATTAATTAAAGAAAATCAAATATCGTAAAACAGTTTTTACACTTGGCAGAGGTGGAAAAGTTGTTGTATTGATTCAAAGGAAGTATGACTAAGTGCAGCGGAAACACACTTGCACAGCAAACAATCCATGGCGCTCAAGAAGCATGTCACTTAAATGTCACTGAAGCTCATGCTCCACACATGAGACATGACATTAGAATTGCGGCAGGCTAAATAGATGTGTGTGTGGACAGATATGGAGACAGTAAGCATCTTCAAATGAATACATGAAAGACACATTAATGCCATATTTCGTCACTTTTTTGACATGGTTTCCGATCGGTCAAGGGTTGACTGATGCTCTTTCAATACGTCATATTATGGCTGGCTCTTCTTCAGCAGTGCTTTAATGGCACTGGGCTGAGATTTAGCGCTAGTGTACCAAATGTTTATCTCAATGCGCTCAACTTTTGATATCCCCATAAGAGTTGTGGATCATTTTCTTTTGCAGATTTTTGTGAGATGTAGTTCAATTTTTTCATTACATTTCACGGACGCTGATTTCTACAAAAGATAGCAAAGAAATCTAAATGCAGAGTTAAATTAACTTCCACTAATTTGAAATTACCTGTGTGTACTTGTTGTCAAATTGTCCAAAGATCAATTCAACACCTAATGCCTTAAGGACACTGACTTGATTTTACTGCCCTAGTAAAACTCTTAAGTTACTATCAGGACTGAGTTTTGGCACTTGATACCTTCAAGGTATGACCGAAATAACTTGGTTCTAAGTAGAATCAAAACATCTCCAGTCAAATACCTGCATTTGATCATTATTGCGTCGGTGGTCTGATCCTGGACCACGCCGTCTCGTCTTCGCCAGATCAGCAGACTTTCTGTTACAGCCATCTCCAGAGTTGCTATCCTCCCAGCAGACAGTCAGTTCAATGTCCAACTGGTATGCACAAGCTTACCAAGCTTTAACTATTGTTAAACCCGTTTAGGGATGCACCGATCCGACACCTGGATCGAATATCGGCCCTGATATCAACAAAATAGATGGATCGGGTATTGGAAAATGCAACCTATACCTGAGGCGATCCTTTCCCTTTAAATCTATTGCGACGTGAGCTATGTCTGTGTGGAGATATCTCACACTATTTCAACTGCTGAATTGTTTATCTTTGTTAAAATTTTATCTTAGGAAAGAACTGTGTAGTCATCAATGCCTGATGCCTCTAGTCTTTTCTGTTCTACATGTAAAGGTCAATAGCTTTTTAGGTCAACCATGGTATCGGATCGGTATCGGGTATCGGATGATACTCAAAACCACAGCATCAGGAACGGTATCAAAACTGAAAAAGTTGGATCAGTGCATCTCTAATAAGAAGCTCACGCTCAGCAGCAGCAGCAGCAGCAGCAGCTTCAATTTCTTTGGTCACCAGATGTTACAACATTAATTACACAAAACGTTAATGTCTAACAGCGCTGGTGGCCAGATGGGTTGTTTGAAGAGGTTAAAGAGAGGTGTTGTGTTGAGTGCCGTTAAATGAGTGTTGTAATGCTCTCTTTATCTCTATCTGTCTGGTGATTGAAACAAATAAAAGCCCAGGCTATTATTTTTTGGTAGACATGTCACTACATTCACATTATGGGTATCGAATGAAGTCGTAAACATACGCATCTCCTGGCTTAACATGTACAGTTATGAACGTACAGTGTCTCTTCTATTAACACACTGTATTTGATAGAAGTTGTCAGTCACGGAGTCAAACTGTTGCCTCAACTAGTGAGATCATGTCGCACTTTTTCTGGTCTGACAGATTTTAACTCTGAAAACTTCCCACCCTCTGATTAGCCTTTGATCTCAAACAGGCTTTTTAATCTCCTGGATCACGCACACACCGCACACACCACACACACACACACACACACACACAAGACACGTACGCACAAACACAGTGTGTCTCAACATCAACAAACTTTGAAACCAAATCATGGCGGTGCACTGTAAATCAGCCCCCTATCTGCGTGACTATCTGGGCAGTCGGCAGTTTGCAAGCCAGGTCTGTTCAGCAGAGCCAAGCAGTCTGATGAGGGCTGTCTCTTTATATGTCACTCATTTATTCTGAGAGAAACTTTGTTACAGTGGGTTGTATCCTGCTTCCTGTAAATGGTTCAAACAATAATGAGTTGTTAATGATTTTTGTCTTGCAGAGGCCTCTCTGTTGATTGAACCTGCTCAGCCTGCTGTAGTCGTTATCATGAAATGTGTTTGCTCTAGTGAAGATGAGCTTTGCGAGTGTTCACTTGAGCCTGTCAGATATAGGGTCTGTTTGCCCCACTGTCTGCCCCGACTGAATAGTCCTACTGTAGATCCCACAGTGTACACTGCAGCTCAGCGCCCCTGTTATGCCTCCGCCTGGCGTACGGTGCATGGGGGCTGTTTACTGTGTGATCTTTTCGCCTGATCCAGTCATAGAGAGTTTGATTCAGCATGGCATATAAACGAAGCCGCCAAAACTTGTTTTCTGTTTTTTAATGGTGGTTTACAGTTCATGTCTGGAATGATATGTGGTCGACCACCAGTGCTACCTGGTGTAACACTTTTTTCAGATGCACAGGTCTGCATCTGAGTTTCAACGTGTTTTTTGTGTGCCACAAAAATGTTGAAGTAAGGTGTGAATATTACAGAGCAACCCAGATGTTAGATGTTTTTCCCGGACATAAAACTATCCAAATCATCTGTCACTCAAAGCCCTTTGAAATAATCAATAGTATTTTGTTTAATTTTCATGGAAAAGAAGGTGAAAGAGTGTGTTTTATGGTCTGTGACAATTGTGACCAGTGGGATAATGTGTTCTATCTACCATTTATTGATCAGTTTACCATAATCTCCTATGATGTTATCAAAATACTTGTACTTCCTGGCTCAGTTATTAAAACATTTAAAACTCGGTCTCTGACAGTCCCCAGCATTTCCACTAGAATGCTTAATCATATTCTAGAGTGACTACTTTACATATCAAAAACCCTTATACATACTTATAGGTTTATCACCACTTTGTCAGTGGCCTTTTCATTCACATATGACTTGCTAGGTATCCTTCTGTGTCTGCTGTTGACGTTCCAGAATGCGCTGCCGATACTGTGACATCAACAAAAGCATGTGATAAGGTTTAGGAAAAAATGTCCTGGTTTGGAATTCAGGAAGGGAACACTCTGCTCCTGGGTGAAAGTCCAGAGTTTGTTGGACTCACCCACCCTATACCAGGGCTCGACAGTGCGAGCGTTTCACTAAAAATAGGTGTGTGCGAACTGTAAAAAATATTTAGGGGCACATGTGCACATAAAAAAATCAGCCGAAGCAGCCTGTATTTTTGTCAATAAAAAAATATGATAATCTAACCGCAAATGTTGGAGGAACTCCAGCCACCTTTCCTTTTCCCCGTGTGACACGGTTATGGGCGGTTTTCCAAGCCACTGTCTGCACAATGAATATAAGTCCCACTGTCGGCAGCGTGGAAATAAGTCAAAGTGTGGCGGAGACGAGGGACCGGGAAAAGCGGCGCACCTCCGGGGAAGCCTGCTCTGTTCTCCTCACAGTTAGGGACCGTTCTCCACGGCCAGGCTGTCGGCTGGGTGGGAATAAGTCAAAGTGTGGCGGAGAAGAGGGACCGGGTAAAGCGGCGGACCTCCGGGGAAGCCTGCTCCGTTCTCCCTGCAGTTAGGGACCGTTCTCCACGGTACCGCTGCTGGGCAGGGTGGAAATAAGTCCTGCAGAGTTTCAGAGGACCTGGAGAATGTTTTAGGATAGTAATAACATTATATAAGATAATCATATTGCAAAGATAATATATATAAGATAATAACATTAAAGACAAAATTAAATTGCAATACTTTTTCAAAACTTGATGATTTTACCTTTCTGTACATTTTGTATACAAATTCATTAAATAATTTTGCTTGTAAATGTCTATTTGCATCACGTTTATTACGGAAAACACATTATTTGATCAATTTACATTGTGCCCCTAAAGTTCTTTGTGCACTCCTTACTTTTTCCACTTAGGAGCACATGTGCTCCTTGGGAAAAAAGTTAGCGTCAAGCCCTGCTATACGGACTTTCCTGCTCCTCATATTACGTCGTTACCAGCAGTGTTTCAACCTGACTCCTGCTCCTATTACGTAGTTACCAGCAGCGCTTCAACCTGACTGCATCCAGCAGTGTATCATACCCCCCTGATAGGTGCCATCTGGCTGACCAGCAGCATATCATAGCAGTGCCAAAGGTTACGCCAGGCGGCATTACATACTGCTTCTGGCGTCAGGTGTCTGATGCCGAAATCATTGTCAAAGCGGTAGTATTCGAAGACTTTGGAATGAGAACGGGCTGGAAGGGGAGGTCATAATCACTGATGAAGTTGTTCCTGTCATGATCTGTTTGCATAACTTCAGCATATGAGTTCAATCACTGAAGACAGCAGCTTTTTGATTTTTATTGACTACTTTAAAGGACAACTTCGGTATTTTTCAACCTGGGCTCTATTTCCCCATGTGTATGTGTGCGTATGATTCATGGGTACCACTCAAAAAAAAAAAAAATTTGGTTCAGTATTGAGCCGCGAACGATGCTAAAATGGTAATGGGGGCAAATGCATCCCGTATAAAAGTGCTTTTTTCCGCCAGTGACCGGTTCAGATCGCCAGTGCTATCTCTGTAAATAGCATATGGTAGCGGCCCTGGGGCAGTGGTGAGTGTGAATGAGTGGAGTCAGCTGTCAGTCAGTGTTGGAGCAGAAAGGCGGAAGTTGTCCCCGCTCGGTATTGTAAATGAGTATGTGTGTGTGAAGTGTGTGTTTTTTCGCTACTGACCGGTTCAGATCGCCAGTGCTATCTCTGTAAATACCATGCTAACTTAGCCTTTCCCTTACCTCTGGGCTGTGTGATGTCACGAGCTTTGCTCCACTGTGTCTGTAGCTCTCTCTACTCGTGGGACAGCCGTTTTGTTGAGGAAGAGGTGTTTCGGGATTGGATGTCTTCTCTTCTTCCGCTGGCAGTAGTCATCTTGGGAGAAGTGAGCACTGCAGACCCGATGGTCTGCAAGGTGCAGTGTCTGGACAGGAGTGTTAGCATCCATTTGTAGCACAACTAGCCACAACGTCAGCATCTCGCCGTCCGACAAAGGCAGCCTGTGAAAGCTGTACGGGCTGTTGCGCAACATCCTGTTCTTGCGTTCGGGAAAAAGGCCCGCTTATTTGAGCACTCCAAAAACTCCGGTAACACTCCAGGGGGTAGCACGTAAAAGACTCCGTCCTCTGACTCTTCTAGCATAACACACACTTCACACACACATACTTATTTACATTACCAAGCAGGGACAACTTCCGCCTTTCTGCTCCAACACTGACTGACAGCTGACTCCACTCATTCACAGTCACCACTGCCCCAGGGCTGCTACCATATGCTATTTACAGAGATAGCACTGGCGATCTGAACCGGTCACTGGCGAAAAAAGCACTTTTATACTGGACGCATTTGCCCCCATTACCGTTTTATTCATAGAGCTAGAGCTAGAGCTAGAGCTCATTTCACTGCTCAATACTGAACCAATTTTAGAACGAGTGGTACCCATGAATCATACGCACACATACACATGGGGAAATAGAGCCCAGGTTGAAAAATACCGAAGTTGTCCTTTAAGGTGGTATGCATTGTCTGCATCGTCACCAAGATCCCACGTATCCAAAACTTCACCCAAAGTGAACCTACAGAAGGAAGAGTAGAAGGTTAGGTAGAATAAGAACTACGTATGTGTAGAAGTACATATACATTAGATGCATATCCCAGTGGTCACCATTGTTGCCGTCAACACGCCCCAGCTGAACAAAGCTGAGTAATTCCAAATGCACATATCAATACTAGACACCTTGAAGATAATGTGTACCAAAATTCTCTGTCCTATCTTTATGTAACACACTTTAATAACCTTTTGTTTGGGAGCTTTGATGCAGCCATCCTCGTCTCATGGTGCAACCAGGAAATCAACAGCTCTGGTCATGTGACAATTTAAACATGTGACACTGCATATATTTCATTTAGACCCTTTATTATATCAATATTTGCTGGAAATGCATTGATACATCATTTGGTATCATTTTTAGAGCCTTATAACTGGAAAAAAAAATGTTGTGGTTACTATTGTCACCAGGGGGATTAAATGGGTTAACTGAGGTACTTTAGTTGTGACCCCACTGGTCAGTCCAGTGTTTATTCATATTTCAGCCAATATTAAAGGAAGTTTTTCTACGTTTTTTCTCTTGTTATTGTATTTTTATGTGGATCTTTTCCACCCCCTTCCCTTTCTCTTGCTCAATCTGCAATGAATTACCAGCAAAATCCCAAATGATGAGAGTGGAGTTTAAAAGGAACAAATCATCTGAAGCAAATTACTCCCTGTGGTCAGATGATGCAACTTCATTGTGCTTATAACTTAATGCTGCATTTACACAGCTTAAAAGGGAAAACGTGACATACCCTAACAATAACAGCACAATATGAATGCAGTCAGTAGGTTTTTATTTTTATTTGATATTTTATATTTGTTTCATTTTTTCCATTCAGTTTTGCTTCCTTTGGTCAGAAGAGCTCATTAGTTCTGTGTGTTTTTATTTTTATGTCCTTGTCTCCATTTTTGGTGTGAAAGCTCATTGTTCTGGTGTTCTTCCAACACACTTACCAGTAAGTGATGGTTGTGAATCCATGGCAGTTTCAGGGCTGAGCGTACTGAGCCTCAGCATGTTCTTGGGACAGACTAAAATGTGTCTGTAGCGTGATTACAAAGACCGGTCACAAACTGGTCAGATTCATAATCTTGTTTACTTATTCTTTGATCGGATAGCTCTTGATTTAATCCCAATTTTGCTAATTTTAGACGTCTTTATTAAGGTAATGAGCTTGTACAGCTGCATGTGCTTAGACGAAATTGGTCATTTGAGAAGTTTGGCTTCTTTTGTTAAACGAGAGATGGTTTACATATTTTAGCCATCGATGATCCCTCTGCAGTCGACATATGAAATGCTTCACTTCATGTTTGCCATTACACATTGTCCATTAAAGACCATCCAAGTGTTTGGTTTAGAGCATCCAAATGTAAATGATTTTATGAACTGTATACATTCAGCTAATGCTGTAAGTTTGTGACTAGCAGGACAGGAATGCACATGTATTAAAATGTGGAGTACATTATGGATTATTCAGTATCTTCGCGCCTGCCTTTGGTTTTTGTTTGTCTCATTTCCAGCAGCATTTTTCAACAGACAGTCAGACAGTAGTAATTAAGAAAGCATGGCTTTGTCGTTTTTTATGCTCTCATTGGATTGTTTTTTTCCTCTGGTTTGGAGTGACTGGAAGTTAAACTTGCTGTTTCACGGCACCCTTGTGTGTAGTTCAGCAACCACTGAGGTACTTAAAACACAATTGTTCCTCCATTTCTCTCACTATGTGAACACGTTTGGTTCTTTCTTTTTTCTCTCACTCTCACTGTTTTTATTTTTGTCTCAGTCGATCTACTTCTCTGTTTCTTCCTCGTTACCCCGTTCTCTCACTTCTACTCAGTTACCTACTAAACTCTCTACCTCTTTCTCTCTCAGCATGTTAGGACTTCAGTCAGCCAGTCAGTAGTAATGGGGAAAGCATGGAGTTCCCAGCAGAGTGACTCATTGCTGTAGCAAACAGGGGTCGTGTGTGTGTGGGTGGAACTGGGGTGGTAGGGGGCGGGTTTTCTTCAGTGTGTGTGTGTGTGTGTGTGTGTGTGTGTGTGTGTGTGTGTGCCCAAACATGTTTGTGTAACTTGGGTGTATATGTTTCCCATGTTTCCTTCCTGCTCAACACATGGTGAAAGCTCTTTGCCGGCTGTATTAAAGGTCATCTGTCGGTGAAAGTCAAACATACATAAACTTGTGCACGCTCAAACACGCTCGCAGCCAATATGGTGCCACGGAGGAAAAGGCATTGACTTTACGACCTCAATGTTATGTTACGTCGTTATCTCTTTTTAGGTCTATCCCATGTAACTCTATTTTACTTCTTTTATCAAAAGGCTCACGATAAAGTCACAACATGTCTCAGCTAGACATGACGTTTAATGTAAGTGCCATTTCGTAGGCAACTGGACTTGCTTGAGTTCCTTATAGACGTTTCACCTCTCACCCAACTGAACTGAACTGAAGAAGCCTATTGGACGAGAGGTGAAACTCAAGCAAGTCCAGTTGCCTAGGAAATAGCACTTAGGATTACCATGACCTGGATGTCTGATGTCTTCACCAAGACATTTAAGGTTATTTTTAGAATTAGTCAGGCTACTCCAGAGCTGTATCATATGGCTTGTGAGTGATGACAGTTTTCACAGAATATAAAAAAGTTAGGCTCCTTTGCCTGTAAGTCCACAAATGTATGAATAGATAGAGGGCAACGCCAGTGTCCAAGGGATTTAATAATTTATTTCAATGTATTTTGGGATGAATATAATCAGTTTTTGCTGTTATGGTTTGGACGATGTTAAGAGGAAACATATGTAGTACACTCATTTTATTCCCATATCTCTAACCAGGTAACTTGATTTGTAGGTATTTATAAAAGTGCGATTCTGGTAGATTGGTAGATCATATGATTTTGATAAGTTCTCAAAAGTATGTATTCTTTTGTCTGAATCTATCTGAATATGTAGTCAAGCCATTACTTTTAAAGCCCAGATTTTAAAGGTATTGTCATTTAGGGTTGGCTTAAATTCCCTATCCATTGCTATCTCTCATTGAAATTAGACCCCTTTAAATAAGCTTTGGTTTCATGTCATTTTTTCAAGGCCAATAATGTATTTTTATACATATATTTTCAATTTTTCTAATATCTTTAATAGTCATTTTGGCAGATACGTACATTTTGTTTAATTTCCATTTCTTTCCACTTTGCTGTAATTACATAACCAAACAGTAATTTATCTGACTTTAGTTTTAAAGGTGGTTTTCTTACTCTCCAAATTAATTTATTAAAAAGTTTATCACATTGGTTGAAATCTTTTTTTTTTGTATGTGAATTGGCAGGTTCTGAAATGAAAAATAAATCTTTAATAAAACATTGTTTTAATAATCTCAATTCTCCCTAAATTGTTAAGGGGATTAATATCAGTATTTTTAAAATCTTGTTTAATTTGCCTCTCCAAAGCCTCAAAATTATATTCGAGTATCAGTACATTTATTTTAATTAAAAAAAAAGGGCCAAACCCTGGAGAAACTGCGATAATGTTAGATAGTTTTTACTGGTTCTAATATCCTCCTGCATCATAAATTCAAAGTATACCTTCATGGATGTAGTGGAACGTACATTTTGTCCTAGGTTGCCAACACAAAAGCTTTGACATTTTAGAATGACATGGTTTGGGTATAATGCTGTTAATACTGGAGGGTCTGTGCACACCTATCTAACACATTTTGTGTCTTTTTGGGTCAGTCTTTCCAATAAAACATAAAACATTTTAATGTCCTATACCTGTAATTGGGGAACTACTATAAAACACACATTTTCTTCGCCAAATTCCACTCACAGTTTGTGCCACACTGCTCCCATTGGTTTACCTGCATATAAACTGGGTATAAATTGTTCCTTATAGACGTATGTGTCGTATCTATGACATCATCATTTGCTTGAAGTTTGAGACGTATGCAGGGGATCCTGGTGTGAGGGAGACAGAGTGTTGGGTTGACGGGGAGATATGGAGTGTGTGTTTGCTGAGTGGTTCTATTGGCAACTTTGAGCATTTTCACTCACACCATCATTCTCTTATTTGTTAGTTTAGTTAAAGCAATGCGTTTTGTTGGCTGGTTCTGCTGAGTAGCCCAGGCTTGAGTCTAATGAAGTCCCGTTCCTGCTGGTTTGGTGCTGTTTCACTTCCACAAGTACATCCTTTCAGATTGAGCCACCAAGAACACTGTGCTCCTTCCCTGCCCATCAAATGATCATTGGGATTACTTAAGGATTTATGACAACCTGCCGACCAGCAGTGTTAACAGGATCACCTTAGGCCATATGAATGGATGAGCAAGATTAAACGCCTTTGCTACTGTCTAATCACTGTATACTTAGTGACAATAACCATAATAATACAAGCAGCAGTATGCCGAAAGTACAAGCAATCAAGCAATAAAACAATGTCATCACCAGTGTGTGTTTATCAGTATTTGTTAAGAGGTTGCTACTCGTCTCTCATTCAGGACATTTACTCCTCCTTTTGGCTCCAATTCTGACACATCTAACACTGGCCACTCTCTTGAAAGACACAGATTAGCACATTTAACACATTAGAGAATAGTTGGAAGAAGAAAAGGGCCTTACTGGAGTTCTGATGAAGAAACCTCAGATGCAAAGGTGGTGGATGTCCCGAAACAGAAGATATGGCTGGCTTTTAGTGGACCGTGACAGTTGTCCCCCCCCCCCCGAAGAAATAATGATAAATGATTACAAATGATTAAAAATTCATGATTTTAAATCTAAACTAAACGCCCACTTCTCAAGTCCACTAAAAAGGCTAGAAAAACCATCAATAAAGAAAAGAAAAAGGTGCATTCAAAGTAAACAAAGTCTAGTCTAAATGGGTGGACTCTACAACCATTTGTAACTCAAACCATCTTCATATAAGGCAAAAAAACGCACACACATGAGCTTGGTATGATAATTAATTGCTGTCAAGGTCAGAAATTAAGACATGTCATCTCATACACAGTATCACAAGTGGAAATTGTTCATGTGAAGAAATATATGGTTGTCTAATGCTGTTTCATTTGAAGCTTGGAACTTGGAAGAGAAAAAGAGAAGTGGAGATTAACAGTTGCTTCTAACAGAGATAAGAATTGAAGCCTCTGAGGCCGAGACACATCCAGTCTTTCTGTGTAACTATCCATGTTCATCTTTTTTTTTTTGTTGGGCAGAGTCCATGTAGAGTTCTTCCGTGATGAATCGCGTGAATAGGTAACGTGTTACATTTAATTGCGAAAGTGATATAGAACGCTGTGACTCATGATGATGTGCCAAAAAGACACATCCTCTAAGTCTTAGATGGAGAGGGCCCTCCTCAACTGGCTACCTTAGCAGATAGGAAAGATACATGGGACGGTAGCCAACTATCTACGTAGGATGGCGCCTGTCAGGAGGAGTACAAAGACTGGTAGGAGGGTTTCATTCACATGAACCACGCTGCTGACGTTCACAATATATGAATTTCCGTCAACGATGACGAACGCAACAGTGATGACGAACGATATTTCATAAACTTGTTGGAGGAGGGACTGAAGCTTGCAGTGTCTGACGCTCACAAAGCTCAGGGAGACTCAGAAGTACTCGTAGCTCAAACAGCAGTGACAGCAGCATCGAAACAAAGAACTGTTCTTGTTGGAGGCGACGCCGACCTCCTCGCTCTTTTGTTACACCTCCATCAGCAAGGAGAGCTGTACTTCATGTCTGAGCCCAGTAAGTCATCTTTGTCTCGTCCAAGGTTTTTGAGCATTAAGCATGCAAGAGATGTGTTGGGGGAGGATTGTAGAAACATCTTATTCACGCATGGAAGCCTTGGCTGTAGTACAACATCCAGAGTGTTTGGAGTTGGGGAAAGGGGTGTCTCTGCGTCTGGTTCGAGAAAGCGACTCATTCATTCAGGCAGCTCAGTGGCTCCGTGGTTAAGTTGTTGCCTCAGGTAACCTGAGGTAAGTTATAAGGGACAGCTTTTGTATGGGTGATGTCCATGTGTCCATCTGATTCAACTGCATGAGCGGCAACGATTCATTGATCAGCTGTCAAGTATTAAATTGATTACTGACTAATTTGATCATTTGATTGAAGGAATACTTAATTCACAAAAAGACCTTGTGTAAAGCAGTTGAATTTGTGAAGAAGACTTTGTTTTTCTTGAATGCCTCCATGTATAACGGTGAACATTTGATTCGTTGATGGTTGCTCGGTACTTCCCAAACATACATTTTCACTAAAGAACCTTATACTCCGTTCACACCAGAATTAGCATATGTACACAGGTTTTTAAAGAGTAGGCTATAGACTCCTTTCCCATTCCCAGTAGAGCAAAGCTGTGAACACGGCTCTGCAACAGACAAGTATGCTCTCTGTGACACACCTGACACACCAAAAAAGAACCCACAGACAGGTCAGTGAACAGGTAAACAGGAGACAGCAGCATGGAGGAAAGACGGTGGCTACTTCTTTTTATCTCTTAATTACTCAGTCTCTCTTTAAAACTTGGTGCAGACTAATCTGGACCGATGTTTAAACGTGATGCAACGGGCAGAGACAGATGATGGTTTGTGACGGTGCATCATTGCATCTTGCCTGTAAAGGGGCTAAAATTAACATTCACCCGGGTGTTGTGTTTCCATCAATGCTGATCGGAGCCGAAGGTGCTAAATATCTGTGACTACTGCAGAGTCATTTGAAGGGGGTGTGAATTCCAATTAGAACTATTCCCGTTGCATTAAAAAGCCAGATGTTAGTGGGTGTTAGTGGGTTTTTGTGGAGCGTAAAATGGGCTTCAGTAGTGGAGTCTGGCTTTCAAGAGAGAGTCACTT
The DNA here is from genome assembly GCF_041903045.1 of Epinephelus lanceolatus. Classification (NCBI taxonomy): domain Eukaryota; kingdom Metazoa; phylum Chordata; class Actinopteri; order Perciformes; family Serranidae; genus Epinephelus; species Epinephelus lanceolatus. The sequence goes on from NC_135752.1 coordinate 33,502,584, forward strand.
TTAGTTTGGTTTTAAAATGTAACATTTTAGCTAAATGTAAATACAAATGTTGGGTGAAGTACTCCTTTAATTGGTTTAAGTGATTTTTTTAAACAAAAATCAAAGTCCTCGGATTGTAGCTTCTTAAATGTGAATAATTCCTGGTTTCTTTACTTCTTTATGACAGTAAGCTCGATATCTTTGGGTTGTGGACGAAACAAGACACTTAAAGACGTCATTTGGGAAACACTGGTTGAGACTTTTTGCCATTTTCTGACATTTTATAGACCAAACAACTAATTGATTATTTAGGAAAATAATTGACAGATAAAACAACATGAAAATAAAACTTTGCTGTGGCCCTAAACTGAGCTTTGGCGCTGATGAGTGAGATTTTTCACACAAATAGCGTAAATCAGGGTTCAAAGGGAAATGTGTTTTTAATTACTTCAGCTATGCTTTTTCTTCACTGGATGGTTTGTTGGAGCCTGTCAGACTCCATCTGAACCTCCAGGACGCTCCGTGTTTGAGTTCATTTGTCTCATTGTAATGACATAGTGTCAATGTGAACAAATAACCATCCTCCTAAAACACAGCTCAGTTTATCATATTTTTGTGTATATTCATGCACATGCATGTGTGTTTCTCAGTGTTGCATAAAACAGCAATCTTCAACTATCTGCTTCATGTCTTTATAATTGCTCCCAGCAGTAGCGTGGCGCCAGTCAAATGTACATGGACGCGCATTTGCCCATACACACACACAAACACGGAGCAATACAGAAACTCATAACTCTCAGCAGATCATCAGAGGAGTGTGGCAAAGCAGAACTGGGCAGAGTTTGTTGGCTGGCCAACCTGCTGGCTTATTGACTTGGATCGAGTTTGGTGCAGCTATCATCGGCAGCATATGCCTGTGTGTTTGTGTGTGTGTGTGTGTGTGTGTGTGTGTGTGTGTGTGTGTTCATGCATTTGATGTGCTTTTTTTCAGGCTCTGACAACAAGCCATCAGCTGACACATGGCTAATCTGTCTATCGCGGTTAGAATTGAGCTATTTGTTTGGTTAGCAAAGAAAGCAAATGCAGCTGCCTCTGTAACAGTCAGTTCCACATTACTAATCAGAATATCAAGAATTGTATTTTATGTCACAAAAGCTGTCTTTTCCAAGTCCTTTCTCTAGAAAAGTTGGTCCCTGCCTGTGTGTGTGTCAGCGTTGGATTTTTTTTTTGTGTGTGTGTTTGTTTCTCTTTCTGTTCCGATGAGTTGGCTGCGCAGGGTTAGTAATTGATCACACAGCAGAGATTTGTGTATGTGTGTCTGTTTATGCGCCTGTGGCTGTGTCTGTCTGTGTGTAAGGCCTTGTTGGATAACACAGAGCAGATGTGGGTGGGTAGGTGGGTGTATGTTTAAAGAGCCTGTCATTGGCTCACACAGAGCAGATGTTTGTCCGACCATCATCTTCCTCTGGCTACCAGAAGTCTTGATTCAAACCGTTCTGCTACATTTCAGATGCTGAACCAAACAGTATAAAGTCAACTCACGATACAAGAGCACATGAATGCAATCGCTCTAAGACTGTGTGAGTCGTCTGAGCACAATCGTACTTGCATTCACAGATGTTTAGGTCAGTCTACAGATGACTGGGAGCCTTAACCAGGACACTATCGCTTTGGAATTTTCCAAACCACAGTTATAAAGTGCTGCGGTTTACGGTAATAATCTGGTACTGCCAGCTGACTCCAGTTGAACGCAGTCCAAACAGTTGAGCATAGTTAAACACAGCCAAACATGTTGAGAGGTGAGATCACATGTTCCAGCTGATTTTGTTTGTGGAAAAAAGTTTCCTTTGTCACCTTTATTGTACTTGGTTCATTTACGTTCACTTTACAAGAAAACCAGAGCTTGTAAACAAATGTCACCAGGACTTTTGCTTTCTGTACTTGATTTGGTTAACAGTCTTATACCTAATTAAGTGCACCTCAGTAAACAACTGCACTTCATGCTCTTCCAAAAAGACTGTCAGCCAAACCATGCTAGTCAAATTAATGGCATTAGTACAGCTAGCATCATCTTTTTGGTAAGCCAGAGAGAAACCAGAGCTGGAAGAATCTCCCGTATCATTAACGTCTTTTATTTGGAAGCATTATGGTTTCTCAGGAAATTACAGTGACATTTAAATTTGGGGATGGGATAAGGATGGGGACAGCCTCTCCTGGAAGGCACTCATAGTGTTGCATTCGGTTGTACATGTTAAAAGTGTAAAGTTCCACAAAAGACAGTTACACACTTAATATGTAAGCACACATAGTTTTGCCAGTATGAAGCACAAGATTAAGAACTCTCCAGGAATTCAGGAACATGCAAAACACTCGATTGAGAATAATGCCCTGGCTTTACTCAATGTCACATTTTCACGTTTGGTGTGAAAGGTATGGTTGAAACAGTCAATTGATCTGAATCGATGTTATCAATTCAATGATCAGCAGTCCAATATCATCAATGAAAAGTGAAAACATCAATCCATATAATCATCTTGAAGAGACGTCTTTATTTTGAAATAGGGTTGCAACCGTATGAGATTTTCCTAGTCCGATAAAAGTCTCAGAGAATATCCTGGTTTCACGGTATCACGGTATTACAGAATTCCTATTATTGTCAGTCAGAATGACTCTTAAAGGAATTAAAATGGACAGGTTATCTTTGGTGACAAATGTTTTATTACTATATTTGAAACTTGGAAGCATTTTTTGATGGAAGTATGTGTAAAAAGTCTCCCTTTTGAAAATACGTTAAAATAAAGTTGACATTTTCTGTCCAGTTGCATTTTTTTCCCAATATCATAGATAGGCAAATGCACACGGTATGATAACTGTCAATTTTGATATCACGGTATACCTTGAAACTGGTATACTGTTGCAACTCGATTCTGAAATTCCCATGGCACGTCTGTGTGACTGTCAAACAGTGCTAGCCAGTGAGTATATTTGTCGGTGAAGATTCTCAGTCATCCAGGTCACGGTAATCATAAGTGCTATATTGTAGGCAACTGGACTTGCTTGCGTTTCTTAAAGACATTTCGTCATTGCGTTTCTTGGATGAGAGGCGAAACGTCTTCAGGAAACGCAAGCAAGTCCAGTTGCCTACGATATAGCACTTATGATCACCAATGAGTGCATTTACCCGCCTCTTGGGAATAAATTAACAGTGTGAACATTTTTGTATTCTGGAGAAAAGACAGGTTTGCAGACAAAGCACGTGCCACATGCAAACAACAGTGCCGCTACGAACGAACCATGCTGGGCATGTCGCTGTGCTAACTTGGAGCTCTTACTTAAGCATAATAAGCTGCTCTGTTTCAACAACGTTAGGCTGAAAAAGTATAAATAATACATGTAAATGGTTAAGCTATGAGTAAAATTTACTGCACTTTTAACATTTGCTTCTATGGCCAAAATCAAAAAAGAAAGGGGTTGCAGCTTGTAACCGATGTTAAAGAGACAAATGTTATCGTCTCATATCGATTGAAGGCCTCTGAATTGAACCAAATTGAAATTGTATCGTGGAAGACTTTGTGATAGTAGTAAAGGTTTGAGGTGCAAGCCATTGCAGAGCCTTCAAGCATTGTCTGATGTTCCAAAGCTTGAACCTAAAACTGTGATACCTGCTGAACCGTGAATTTTGCGCACTGTTACACCCCTTGAGGGAAGCTTGCCACGGCTCTGTTTGGCAGCCAGTAAGTTGTGCAGGAGAACATCTGTTTGGCCACTCTGTTAGCGGGGCTTAGGCTCTCTTGCAAGAGTGCTTGAGAGGCAATAAGCTGAGCTCATAAAAGTGATTTCAAATACAGAAATGGCACGAGTTCTGGAGATCAAAAATAGAAAAATGCCCATGCACAGCTGAAGTCAAGGTGCTGGTTCTGGAGATCAAACTTTGTTCTGTAATCTGTGAAAAAAAGATTTCTGATCTCCACTACCTCCACATTATAAGCTTACCGTGCCTTTTCATTTGCCTTACTGTGCGTATTCTCAAAGACATACACAAGCCTCTTCAACTTATTCATGAATTGCTATTGTTAATGTTAGTAGGGTCCGTGGACACCACTTGTCAGGATGCTTAAACACCACTAGACGATTAACATCAGTTGAAGGGTTAAAGTTGCTAGGTAATTTGGATGAGGAGTTGTTGAATTTGTCAGATGAAAGTTGTCAGACATAGTTTTCTTGCTTATAATCTTAACTTTGTGGTTAGCATAGATCAAGCACTTTACTCAGTAGTCAGTTTGCTTTGTTGGTGCAGTTTTACAGTAATCATATGACGGATATTATGTCCAAAAAAACTCACCGCCAGCAAACAGTTTGCTATTTCCTCAGGAGATTTATGTAGCGATCCTCTGTGGTAAGCAGTGTGACTTTAACAGTCTTTAACTGTTGTTGAGCCCCCAGAGCCTCCTTAGATCTTCCCTTTTCAGAACCACTGTATACAGCTGAGCTTCAGATCCTGGCTGTGGTTTGCATTCGCTCATGGCGGTGTTTACTATGGCACTGTCTCCTGCATACAGTGCTGTTTTTTCAAAGATGCCTCCGAAGCAGTGTCATGTAAACACCTCACAGCATGCGGGCGATTGTAGGTTGTATGTCTGTGGTTGGGGTTAAGCAGTTACCATATAATACAGCTTTCTCAAACTCTTCCTTCTACATCATCACATATCTGTCAGTTCAGGATAACTGTTTAACTTAATTTGATAAGTCACCAGATTTCTGCACATTTCCTACAGTGGAAAGAGGAAGTACCGGGGATATTCGACCGAAGTATGATCAGCACACAGGGCTGTGAAAATCCATCATCAGCTAAACCTTAGTTGGTCATCAGTTATCAACGGTCTGTCGGATGTCCATAGTTCCTTGTTTCCTTGCAAGTGCCAGATGTATATAGTTGTCAGGGCTCCAATTTACTAGTTTATACTCCATAAAATGTCATAAAGGAGGGATGTTTCCTCAACAATATCCTTGAATGTCTTTATATTATTTTTTTATTGAATTTACAATGCTATAAAACTGAGAAAATCAGCAAATCCTCATATTTCAGAAGCTGGAACCAGCGAATGTTTGGCATTTCTTCTTAATAAATGACTGGAGCAATCAACCAGTTGTAAGAATTGTTGTTAATTAATTTCCCGTCAGCTTTGGTTACTCATCATACCAATATATTGGATCAAAAGACACCAGTAACTGGGCACTTTGGGTCAACTCGCCAATCCGGCTCTGTGTGTCTAAACGCTTGCAGCTTGTCGGCAAAACGGCCCAGCATTCGTGGAAAATCTGGCAGTGTAAAAGGGGCTTTTGACTGGCATTGTCAGAAAACTTATCAACAATGGGCATAGGGGTGGGAATCACCAGAGGTCCCATGATACGATGATATCACGATACTTAAGTCACAATACCATATTGTTGCAATTTTAAATGTTTTGAGATATTCTGAAAATTGTGATAAAATAAATTGCGCTTTATTCCCTTTTTTTAGCTGCAAATTATGTCCCCTGAAAAAAAAACTGTCAATATCTGTAAGGTTTTCAGTCTGTTTATCTCACTTCAGTCATTTCTACAAAACTACCAAATGTTAAATTGCAATATTAATGATTTATTTGATACAAAAATCAATACTTACTCATTATCCATTTTCCCCCCCACCTCTATTTGGACACGAGAGTCTTGCAAGATGGAGTTTTTTCTGAGGCACATTTATAAGTTGTTTTACTTATTGTAGATCTTAACAACATTTTAGGCATGCCTTATTGCACAATCCAAATCTTTGTCAAAACGTGCCATTTTTGATGTTTAAGCTGTGAGCACAGAGGTAGTTGTCGTTTCCTGTAGTGAAGGGGACTTGTAAACAGTAACACAGATAACACAGATAGCGGAAGGAAGGAAGAATGTCGGCCTAAATCAGCTGCCCAAGTGATGGCCACAGTCTGCATCCGGTGAGTCAGACTACTACATGCGTGATGCACATGCCTTGTGGGTATGTTATTGATCTGTCACCAAACTGGAGAAGCTTTTGTGGTACCCAGTAGTGTATCCGTTGCATAACTGGACAAATCATAGAGCCAACTGTACACTCTCTCCTTATGTGTGTGTGTGTGTGTGTGTGTGGCACTTGCTCTGTGTAGTGCGTCCATGATTTTACAGTCCTCACATTTGCTCTCCAATTTATACACACACACTCGCTCGATCAAAAACACAATTGTACTCGTACGCATCCACGTGGGCACAGCTTTCAGGCGGAGCGACTTGTGTGTGACTGCCAGTGCAAATGTGTGTAAGTGTGTTTTTAGTTCAGCCTTCACCCCATTATGCATTTCAGCGTGTTTGTTTATATGTGAGTTTGGCTGCAGTATTACAAATGTGTTTGCTTGCTGGATTGTGGTCCTCATTCAACTGTCGGTGCGTGTGTGTTTGCATGTGTGTGAATAGCTGGCATATGGGAGCCATCTTGCCCTGGCGGCAGAGTTGGAGGAAATTCCATCGTTGTAGAGTTAAGGCCAAGATACTGCTGCCACACACACATGCACACAAACACACACAGGCACACAGCACAGCGCAGGTTTATGATACCTGCGCCAAACACACACACACACACACACACACACACACACACACACACACGCACACACGCAAAGTCATATTTTTACCTTTTGAAAGCTCTTACATGTCAATGGAAAATTCTGCTTTCAGTAACAAGCCAAAAAGCTGTTTTGCATTTTCTGATTGCTTAACATATAATTACTTATATAATATTCTCACTCTTTCTTTGTGTGTGTCTCTCTCTCACTCACTCTCTGCCTCACACTCTCATGCACACATGGACAAACGCACACTCAGGCCTTGGTCTGCGGATTGGCTGGGTGCTATCTCTGTACGCACATGGCAGCCATTACTCCTTGTGTGTTTAGGCTTTGGCAGTTGGAAGTAAGCCTAGCACCTCGACCAGCAGCTCCACCACTAACGCTAGATAGTACTGGCGAGGTTTAGATTCTGTAGGGTCTGTTTCTCTGTTTTTAGTGTTAACCATGGCTCGAGGTATTTATATATAGGCCTGTTCGTCATCCATTTGTCATGGCTGGAGCCACTGCCAAAGTCCAACTTTATGTATGTATCCTAGCAGTGTTTGTGGCCAGTGGGAAAATCATCTAGTATGCATTACTCCAGCGTTATTCCAGTATCCAAAAGACAAAAAAATAACACTTTGTTGGGTTTAAATACAATCAGAACACACCCAGAATCTTTACTTTGATAAGTAGAATTCGAAGTAGAAAAGCCGATTGTTAAGGCGACACATGATTATGGGAGAATTTATTTGAATTTAAAACCTGGCACCTGTACGCCAAAGTTATTAGTCACAAGTGTTTCTAAATCAAAGCTCTCCAAGTGTGTGTAACCTGTGTCTCTATGTTGTCCCTGGATGGCCAGATGCTTCCAGCGCTGCTTTGGCTTCCTTGGTAACAGATTTCCTGTGCTTATCGTCGTTTCTTCCCCCCTTCAGGAACATGACGTCTCATTTTTCCACTTCAACTCTTTCCTTATCTCGAGTGCACTCAGGACCTTTCCACATTAGATGATTTTGATTATAGAGCATGACTGAACCTGAACCTCTCTGCCTCTGCCTACTGGACGCTAATAGCATTTATCTGTCTCTCTTTGTGTCTGCGTTATCTCTGTCTTCTGCGGTTTTCTTCCACTTTGATTTAAATTCTCATTAGCCGTTGCTAGGATCGCTCTTGGTGGTGCTCCAGCTGGTCCTCAGAGTGCCAGATACTGTCGTCTGACCAACCATGAGGCCAGTGTTTCCCTTTAGATCCACAGATTATCTTGCGGGGGGAACATGCTCATCATGGACACAGCATGGCCCTCCTGACAACATTTTCTTCATGTGTAATCCTTCCATGTGTAGCTAAGTTGGGAAAGAAAAGTGAATGAAGAAAGAGAAGTTGCTTTTACTTAGATAGAATAAATCTTTTGCAACTGATCACGTTTTCCCGAGAAATAAAGTCACGTACATGTACTTTTACACATATTTTTATTGCGCTTAGCTGTTAATTCTCACGGACAAATGCAAAAATATGTGTTAAGAGTTTGCTTTGCTCTGTTTCTCATCTGTTAACACCTTTCTCATGATAAGCATGTAGTCCAGAGCAGGCGCTTAGGCTTAATGCTGCTGGGTATGAGGCACAGAGAGGGGAAGGCGCAAAGGGCAATAAATAGCACGCCCAAAAAAATTCAGTATCATTGGGGAAACAGGCTGTGAAAGAGTTAGGTAGAGGAACACAGAAAATGGTGTGAGCTATTTTCATCCAGCACCATCTGTGGTTTATAATTAAGGTTTATCACAAAACATTTTCACACAGATTTTTTGTTCTTATATGGCATGTTTTAAGTAATAGAAAGTACAAAAAAAGGGAGGAAACACTAGTGACCCTAAGTTATTTTCACCTGGTGTTTCATCTTAACATTAAATATCATTACATTCCTAAAAAATTGAAGGGCCATTAAGGGATGTAGTTATCTCCTCGGGGTTGACGTGCGGTTGAAACCTCACACAACCTTGATAAACTTTTGAAAGAAAGCACAAAGCCTCAGGATTCTGTCTGTGTGAGCCACAGTCAATTTTTATTTATAAAGCCCAATATCACAAATCACAATTTGCCTCAGAGGGCTTTACAGCATACGACATCTCTCTGTCCTTAGGACCCTCACAGTGGATAAGGAAAAACTCCCCCAAAAACACCTCAGGTAGAGCAACTGAGGAGGGATACCTCTTCCGGGATGTACAGCCATGCAACAGATGTTGTATGTAAATAAAAGCTCAACATAATAAATGTACAGAGATCCATATGACAGAATGATACATTAGCCCTTTTTAAACAGGAATTGTGCAAATTTGCAGGAAAGCCCAATCAGTCTTTTTCAGCATTGGCAGTATAAAAGCAAAATTAGGGAGTGCAGCGAAATGCAGTCTACCTACTTTTGTTCATACAGAATATACCTTTTTTCGGGGCAACGTGTAGCTCAACGTGTGACGTACTCTGAGGGAAGCTGCGTCTGGTCAGTCCTTCAGCAATTCTCTCATAAGTTGGCCCGTCCTTCACCGTCCCCGTCATTTGACGGTTAATGGCCTCTTTGTTTGCGAGGGCAAGGAGAGGGCGCTATTCCTTGTCTCCCCAGTTGCTCATCTTTACAGTGTCATCTTTACATCTGTCAGGTTTGCGTTTAATTCTTGCTATTAGCTGTTTCCTGTTAGTCCACCGCCAGTGGGTTGCACGTACGGCGTCATCAACAGCTCCTCCCACAAGTCATCAACAGCCCCACCTGTGGTGGAAGGGCGCCTCATTCTTTTTAAACCAAAAATGTTACGTCAATATGACCACCCCTATGCGGCGGAAAATTGGGCACCTCGGATCAACTCGCCAATCTGGCTCTGTGTGTCTAAACGCTCGCAGCTTGCCAGCGACACGGCCCAACATTCGCGGAAAATCTGGCAGTGTAAAAGGGGCTTTAATCTATGCTCTCTTTAAAGCCAGACTCCATTGACAGAACCAGTAATTTTACCTTGCTGAACATGGGAGCACAGGAGCTGGTCTACTGCTGGCTCAATAGGTAGTTTGTTTGTGGGGTTAGTTCGGATTCACCGGTCACACAATAACACAAACAAACTACAGCTGGAGGCAGCAGTAGACCAGCAGCTCTCGTGTTCAGTGAAGTAAAATTACTGTTTTTGTCAGTGGAGTCTGGCTTTGACGAGACCATAGATTAGTTTCACTTTTAGTTCAGTTTCTTGTCAGAAAAGGTTGTCTGACTGGGAGGTACTGAGCTTACATTGGATAAACGAGAGTCGGATCAGAGTTCATTTGGTTTTGCCGTTGTTAAACTTGAATTCATCCAGAGTTTTATCCAGTTTTGGATCCTTTGTTCACCAGAGGCATACTAGAAAAACAACAGAGTGAGTAACTGATACACAAATGGTCCTTTTGAGGGTGTAGTATTCCTTTAAGGTTCTGACATCACCAGCACTACAGTTGCTATTTTTGAACAGTACACTAATATGTGAAAAAAATAATAAAACAGGCAAAGGGAAAAACAGCATGTCCAAAAAACTCACAGGGAGCCAGGCTTGTAGCGAGGACATTCACATATGGAGATGCAACACAAACACTCACACGCATGTCAGTCAGCAGTGTTGTTATCGCCTGGAAAGGTCAGATGGACAGGGTGTGCAGTGGTTGCCATAGTGACCTGGGTAAACACCAGAGCCATTGTAATTCGCCCCCACCATCCTGGCTTGACCTCCCTGCGTTGTTGGTTTAGTGCATGTATGCGCGCAAACACACGCACACACACACTGGGTCCATTCTCTCACACTCACACACGTACTTGTATCACTTAGGTTAGCTGATCCGTCCATTTGTCATCATTTCCTTCAGTGCAGTACTTGAACACAGGTATCCATAATGACACACACGCAGATGCAAACACAGCGATGACCAAACTGAGCAGGCAGGAGGCTAAATTATACATCAGTCTTTGTTAATTTTTAATTTATGACATAAGCTCTAACGACCCGTCCTCATGAGCAGGACATCCTGTAATAATTTGTTATGTCACTGGACAGCAAAACAGTGAGTGTGTAAGTGTGTGTGTGTGTGTGTGTGTGTGTGCGCACAGAAAACCTTAAACAATAGACTTTCATTCAACTTCAGAGATGTTTGTATTTTAATAAGCCTGTTGTTCTGCATTTTTAACTCTTGACGTTCTTCATTTCTGACCATCTGCCATCTGTTTTTCTCACCCTGTACTTAAGCCCCGTCTTCTGCTCTTCTTCACCCCCCCCCCCCCCCCCCCCCCCCCCCCTCACCCTTTCATTCCTTTTCTCTGTCTTTCTCCCCTCTCGCCGTCTTCTCCTCTTGTAAAGCTGACTGAATGTGCAGTGGCATGCCAGAGTGTGAGTGACTCACCCTGTGGGATTATGCTGCCACAGAGAGGGCTGGCTAAAAGAGAGCCCTTTTGAATTGGATTACACCTCATTTTACTATGAGGTCCTTTTTATCATCAACTCTGGAATTGCTCATGGAAAAAATAAATCACTTCTACTTCTCCTGCCTTTCCTCAGCAGCAGCAGCAGCAGTCCCGTTTCCGATTGTCCCTCTCTCAGTGCTTTGAGGCATGGCTATTGTTTGACTCTTGTCGGGATACCTCGGCTTTCACCCCTGACCTCATTATTGCTGCCGACTCGGAAGGAATGTTTTTCACCCAGGAATCTCATCATGCTCCCTTTGCTGCAATTATTTTTAATTACTCCGGTTGTGGTTCTGGTGTGGATTTGCTAAGTCTATGAAAATAGGAGCAGTTTTATTTTCAAGAACAAATTGTGTGTTTGTACCGTCACTGTTGTGTTGAATCTCTCTGCATGTGGGAGCATTATGGGTGCATCCTGGTGACAATATCCATGGCTACATTCCCCTGTCTATTCTGGTTCTTGCTGGAAGAGTCCCAGTAGAAAGGTGACTGGTGGGGGTGAGTCACAGAATAGGCTTGCGATTACACACACCCTCACTCGCACACAAACTACGGAAAGAAAGAGCATTGAAATTTGAGACGTTCAAAGTCGTCCTTGACATTGTTAGTCTAATATTGGCACTTATAATGTGTAACATGGTGGCTGTTTTGCATTGAGCATTATTTTTCAGTAACTTTTAGGCCAAGTGAAGATAAGAATTCTGTTCCTCACCAGTGTGCAGGTACCTTGGTACCTTGGAACCTTAGGGGCGTCATAGCCCACTATGGACATGTTTACACTGGATGAAGGGGTGGTTTTTCACATTTAGCTTCAGAAAGACCTCCTCCAGCTGCTGTGGAAAGTGGTTTGTGGTGAAATCAGGCTTGTGCAGATCCCAGTAGCCGTGTGCTCCCCAGAGGGATTTTCGTTTCGATTGATAGGCTGAGGAGTGAGCTCAGCTGTGCTACTCTCACTTGTTGCTTTTGCATTAGAGGAAGAACATCTAAAGTTTAAGAGTCCAGCTTTCTCTGAACTGAGCACTACATGCCGAAGACTGTTCAGATGAATTTCACATTGAGAGGAAAAGTTACCATATCTGAGGTGCTTTCAGACCTAGAGTTGTCTTGCTTTGGGTGTTGTCACGGCAGCATTTACAAGCGGACCAGATCAAATGCCTTGTGTGAGAAAGCTGCTCTTGATTGGTCAGAATTTCCATGTGGGAAAAATCCAGGAAGTAAAGCAAACGTTGAAGAAGAGTACACTTGCAAGATAAATGTGACACTTTCTAATGTCACAATGGAGGGACAACTACGCAGGTTGATTTTAGCGCTGCTCATCGTGGACTATATTGCTGTCATTGTTCATTTTAGTCAAACCATACAGTTTGAAAACGAGGTGCGGCTCCAACTAGAAAACAATGTTTTGATGCACTGGATGTGCTGAATGTGCATATTAAGGCAGTACAGGAGGAGGCGCACATTAATAATTCTCCAGGACTGTAACATGCTCATGTTTAACCCAAACAATGTGTCATGTGACTGAAGTTGGTTCAGATCCAGGTTGGAACACCTTCTCACCACAAATGAACCGCACCAGAGTTCATTTGTAACCAGACTGAGACAACCTCTTCAAGAAGGTCTCAGTCTGGTTGTTTTGGTACACACCTGAATGTGATTGCTGTGTTCACACCTGCCCAAACGAACCACACTGAGGGGGCAAACAAACTTGAGTTCAATTGAATTGAACCAAACAGGGCAGGTGTGAAAGCAGCCTGGAAAAATAAATTGAATTAACACGGTTTCATTACTTTTTTATGTGATTTTGCTAAAACAAATGTCTTTTTAAGGAGTGTTGCACAATGCACCTTCATGTTTGTGTCCAGGAAATAGATATAATTTACACAGCAAAGATTAAAGAAAACTTTTCTCTTGTTCTTGTTTTTCTCCCTTCTATCGTGTCTCAAAACTTCCAAGTGGTCGCATCCAATAGATCAGACAAAAGGAGTGGCACTCCTGCAGCCTTCAACATCTAAATGTTTGATTTGTGTACCTGGAGTCAGAAAAAAAAGGCCCATTTTCACCAAACCACAAAAGTCTGGGGGTGGATGCCGTACGTTACAAAAATGAAGCAGAGAGATAGCATTTACTGTCTCTGACCTAAGATCCCTGGTTTGGTGTTTTCTTTGGCTTGGCTGAGGGAGCATGGTTTTGGATAAAATCTGAGGTTTGGATGGTCCTTTCTCATGGCCATCTGCCAGTAATAGCTCCAAATTTTTGGGTGGAACCTGAGACAGTCGATCTCGACATGCCGAACAAACCCACAAACAGAACAGAGCTGTTAGAAAAAAACAAGACTCATGCAACAGGTCACTCAAGTTTGACAGGGACGTGCTGCTTAGCTTTGAGAGGACAGATTAGCATTATACTTTCAAGGAACGACATTGTTCTCAAGTGTTGTGGAAGGAGAATTGGAAGCCATTGTGTAAATATGTTTACTGGACCTTGTACTGTGTGGCGTTAGTAATGGAAACTAAAGAGTGCCTGCGCAGGAAACCACAGGCACGGAGAGAAACGAGACATCTAAAAGATGGTGAGGGGGAGGCAGAGATAAGGGAGCAAATGGGAATTGATAGAAAGGAAAGATTACATGCGAGTGAAGAAAAGGTGCAGGGAGGTACAGGGAGATGCAGCCTGCGTTTTCTGATGTTTAGTTACTCTGGTGGGAAGCAGGAAAGGGAAGAGGGCAAGCCATTATAAATTATGACATAAATATGTTTACTGAACCTTGAACATTCTGGAAACTGTAGCCAAGGACTGACTGCAGACTAGAGAGGGGGGGAAAAGTGTGCGTCAAGGTCTAAAAAAGTAAGAGACACAAACTGAAAGCGGTGGACAGCGAAGAAAAGTGTCCTTGGGATTTACAATCAAGCATTTAAAGCAGTATTCCCTTAACCCATTTAAGCCCACAATCATATTAAGGCTTATTCCAGATTTTTTTTAGAGGTCAACAATAACCTATTTTTTAATTTATTTCTACACATAAAGGGAACATTTTCCATTCACAGTAAATACAAAAGTTCCAGCAATGACACATCTTGAGACTGCCGTTTTGGTAGGACACATTCATCAGTTAGGACAGTTTGTGCACCTCAACATCATCGGGTGTTTCGGCATTTATCACAAGACACCCTCCATTGGCGCCTGGGTGTGTGTCAGAAGGTTGGCTCTTCCGTGATCACCAAGGGGCCCAGACAGGATCCTTTCTCTTCAGCTGTAGCCAATGACTGCACCTCTCAGCTGTATTGGCCAGATCCGTGACCCCTTTCTTCTGGGCCTGCCGATTAATCCCGATGTCCTTGAGGAGCCTAGTGGTGGATCTAGCGACAAAGTTTCTGCAGCCCACCTCAATCGGTAGCACCTCAGCTTTCCAGTCCCCAGTCACCGCTTCAGGGTCAGCGTAGCGCAATCTCTTGCGTTCAAATGCCTCCTCCATGGCATCCTATCAAGGGACAGTTAGTTCTATGAGGAAAGCACACTGACAGGACTTTGACCAGAGGACAAGGTCTGGTTGTAAATTGGTTGCTGCTGTCTTAGGACCTATGAGAGGCTGGCCCAAGTCAGCACACATTTCAGAGTCCATGGCTCCATGTAGCAAGCTTAAATCGGGGGGCAAGACAATGAATTTTGAATGAATAATTTATTTTCACTTTTCACTTACATATATATTTTGATATTTGAGGTCTTATTTTTTTCAGTGGCATGTTTTATCTTTTCAGATTCAGATCTTATTTTTTACAGTTTCAGATCTTATTTTTTCACTTTCAAATCTTTTTTTCACTTTCAGATCTTTTTTTTTTTTTTTTTTTTTCAATTTCAAATCTGTCTTTTGAGTTTCAGACTTTTGACCCTGATGTGGATGAAACCTTGGAGCTTGGGGAAAAGGAGACAATCCTAAAACACCTCCCTATTCACCTGGTGCCACAAAAATCACCTGGAGCCAGGTCAGGTGAGTAGGGAGGTGTTTTAAAATGTTTAAAAATCAAAATTATATTTAACCTGAAAAAACATTTCATACACTTATTTTTATTTTGAATACATTGTTGTATTTTTCAAAATTCAAGATCAACACATGAATTTTCAGTTTCAAATTTTATTTTTTCAAGTACAAAACTTTTGACCTTAATGTAGCTCCATACCTGTAGACCTAAAAGATGGCCCAAAACAAAGTTTTTCAAGCCACTTCTATGAGCAAGCAGAGGATTTGAAGTGATTTGAAGTGATGTGAAGAATCAGCAAAATACAGCGTACAGTATGTTCTGTCTTCCTTCTTGGCAGTTTCATTGGGGAGTGAGGTATTGTGTCAAATGAAAAGAGCTGACCAGCGTGCCAGCTGTACAGAACGTACTGAATGTAAGGAGGCGTAAGAAAACAAGAAGGGAGGGATGGATAGAGGAGGAGGAATGTAAGCATGTGAAGGAGACGGGAGTCATTGAGATTCGAATTTGCTGAGTGCGCTGTGTGAAGTTACAGTGCCGTAGTGGTGAATGTAACACTGCCCTGCTACATCAGAAGACACCAGGAGAAATAGAGATTATCTCTGCTTCCTTTCAAAAGTTTTCAAGATCTCTGTGTACATGTTTTGGGGGCAACTGGAATGTCTTAGTTTCAACTGCATAGTTTTTGTCATCTGTTTTTTTTTTTTGTTTGCAGTTTTTGGCAGATTCACATGCACCACTTAACCTGTCACCTCCTTTTTCTTTGATCAATCTAGTAATGTGCTCTCCGTGCATTTTGCTTTTAAACTGCTAAAATATGTTTTGAAAGCAAGGCCAAGGTGATTAGATTAATAAATGGTATGTTCATAAACGGGCCACAATGCTTTTCCCACAGTGTTGAAGTTGTTAATGGTGTGGTTTTATTGAGTGGGATCAAATTATTTAACCTTCATCTGAGCTGGTGTGAGAAGTAATGGAAAATAGAGCGAGTAAAGGCGCAACATACAAACATCAAAGTGTTTTTTCAGGTAGGTCTATGGAAATATTTGGCTCAAAGAGAGATGGATTTACTAAACAGTGTTGGCCTATGGTCGCTCTTTTATGTATTTTAGAACCTGTGTGTTTAAAGACATGATCAACAATGAATTATGCAGTTTTTTTGTGCATTCTGCAAACATTCTTTGAGATTTTACTACTTAAAAAACTAGGGACAAACTGATTTATTGGCTGAACATCAGTATTGGCGGATAGTTGCCTTGTTGACTGCCATCGGCCTATCAGCAAATAAGACGACATTCACAGATGGCAGTGCCTGATGTTTTTCTGTTGTGTCACATCAATCTTGCGCAGGAGAAAAAGTAGGGCTCAAGACTTAAATTAATGAGCAGGCACAAGAAAAATAAGACGACTGTTTGGAAAGTGGGCTCTGTGATCCCATCGTCTTGTGTCGAGATGGCGAGTAGCAGCTGCAGTTCGTTGGGACAATAGAAAACATGTTTGGGACGAACAGAAATCTTCCTTTGGGACACCTTCGGGACAAAAGGAAGCAGTAAACTCAATATTGCCGGATGAACCCTACTGTTTCCCTGATAAGGCTACATTCAGTACGTTTACGTGACACTTGAAAAAAACTAATTATTGCCTTAATCCGACTATAACTGGACAACTGAAGTGCATGAAAACGCGTTACTCCGACTAATATCGGGAGTTCTCCAGCTCCGATTAAGACACCCAGATAATGCGACTGGAATTCAATTTTCTCCGGCATGTATTCGTCGTAATCGGAGTTAAACTAGGCAATGCATGTGCACATGCTTCACACCCCCCGCGCTGGCCTATGACCCCGGAACAGACAAGACATGCAATTGTTGTAGCCCTCTAACAGCATACGGCGTTCTTGTCTGCCTCTCAAAATCACTATGACCACGAGGGATAGCGTGCACCTTATCTGCACAATCAGTAACGCGTACATTACGTACGAGATGAACAAAGCTGTACGATTATCCATCTTGCTGTTGTTCGAAAATGCCTGTCTGCCGCCTGACTCCAGTTGTTTATTATTAAGTGATGTAGTAGGTCAACCAGAAAGGGGGCCGTATTAACCCGCTGAAACGACCATATCGCCAGCTAGTGTTGAGGAGGAGGACACGTTCTCGTCAGTAATTCGATTTTCTCAGTTGCTTGTAAACTGGGACAAGGACAGAAGTCCGATTAGATGCCAAAATCGAATTTTGAGCATAGCTGGATTAAACTGTGCATGTAAACGTACTGAGTGTGAACAGCTCTTAGCAGAGGTTGCACTGAGTTACATTATGATGCGTTCAAGCTTTGTTCAGTGAAAATTAGTATTTGCTTAAGGTAAATTTTAACATCTTCATGATGTGTTCAATGTATTCTAGAAAAATGTAGTTTATGGCGAGAAACCTGAATAAACGTAGTTGTTTGATGGAGAACTTTATTGTTTTTGTAGGAATAAAGTTTGAGCTCATTCAAAGGTAGTGTAATGATTGGGTTAATTACTAAAAACCAGTTCCATTTTTTATGATAGTGTAGATATCTTTGTTTCCCTGGGACAAAAGGGGAGATAAATAACACTAGTTCACCTAGTAGAGCGGACACCCCATGTACAAAGACTTTATCCCTGCCACAGTGGCTGTGGGTTCACTTCCAAACCATGGCCCTTTGCTGGGTGTCGTCCTGCGGTGCCAGGGAGTGATTTGACAGGTCATTATCAAGAGGCAGTCATAGGACAGTAAGTGGGATGTGCCAGAACGTTAAATGAATGTGATCAAAACTGCAGCTTGTGTGTTGAGTTGACGTGCGTTGATGCCGATAATAGGACAGTAGCGTATCCTGACACCACCCGTGTATATGCTTATATAGAAAACAATAGATGTTTTGACAGCATCATACACCGCTGATGTGTGTTGCCCTATGGATTACTCAGTGGGCAGTTTGCCTACGCTGTCTCTTTTGTTTGACATTGTCTCGTTCTCTAAAACCAAAAGTCATCATCCCATTTGACTTACACAACTGTCACATCATCATCACTCTAATTATTTCACGAACAAAAACACCATTAATCAGAATGTAAGATGTGCCTGCAGCACTGTTAATCAGTGTCTGTAATTCACCAAACATGTTGTCACCAGTGTTTAGTTATTGGCAGCCTCGTGTTACTCGTGTGAGCCAAACGTAACACATTGTTCTCCTGATGAAGAGTTGATTGTATTTAATTTATGGTTTAAACAAACAGATGATCTGTGTGGTAGCGGGACCTGGTGTTTACAGCGAGGACAAGAACCAGAGGTTACAGGTCTAATCTCACCACCACACAGGAAGTTTTAAAATGCCTTTTAGTAAATCTCTGAAGTCCAGTTTATTTGTGCAGCGCGGTATCACACACGACTGTCAAGGAAGCCATCTGTAATGTAGTTCTTCAAAGTCTGCATTTGGTAGCCATGGAAACTGTAAGGTTTTTCAGCCTCAGTCTTCAGAAAGTAATAATGAGTTGTTTGACTTAATGTATTTTGGCAGGTCCTTGTTAAAGCAAGTAAAACTTAAGAAGCAACCTCACTGTTTATTTGACATTTCCCACATCATTGTGGTTCAGGACACCTTGTTTCCATCTTTTTGCTTTTAGTTTTCTTTCACTATTTATGACATATCATATTTCTGAGGTCCACTCGCAGGCTCAGCTAGTGATTCTCGCAGCCAACTTTTCTTTGTGAGCCTTTCCGTGACCACCAGAGAAGAGATATAAAACCTCCAAGTGCAGCAATGTGCTGCGAGACTTGCCGTCAGTCTTTGGAATAAACTTTGTTTTGGTTTCCCTCCACTGCTCAATATCACGCTAGCGGTGTCGGATGACTCCACAATGTCTCCAAAAACTGTCTATAGATGAGTTTCCTGTCAGTACATGTACATTTTGCAAACAAATCTTGCTTCAGCTGTACAAAGTAAAAGCAGATCTTTTGTGTAAGTAACCTTAGAAGACAAGACAAAAAGAAGCCTTTGTGTGCAAACAAAAAATAGAAAAACAAAATCCTTTAATTCCTTGCTGTGGACAGATATGCACATGCACAGATGGCTTAAT
This sequence comes from Epinephelus lanceolatus, assembly GCF_041903045.1. Taxonomy (NCBI): domain Eukaryota; kingdom Metazoa; phylum Chordata; class Actinopteri; order Perciformes; family Serranidae; genus Epinephelus; species Epinephelus lanceolatus. The sequence continues at coordinate 33,521,700 of NC_135752.1, forward strand.
GAATTAAAGAATAGTTTGAATTGTTAAAGAATCAGCATCTGTACTTTTAGATTTACAGTGCACTTCATAAAAATAAAAGTAGAAGCCAAAGAAGCTGCTGATTTTCCTTTTAAATGCAGCAGCACAAATATGTTTTAATGAAACTGAATCAACGAGAGCCTCATTGATTCACTGCAATGTGAAGATATAATTCATCTTGCCTACACACTTTTCCTTCTGCTGTAAGACTCCAAACCACAATCACTGTATGTATATTACGTAAGGTAAGGTACAGTCACCGTGATTCACAACCTCCTAGCTCATCACTCACCCCACATTTTGCTCTTTGTAAAGCACAGCTCTGTTTGACATTGAAAGAACTCCTGAAGTGAAAAGTGAAAGCAGCGAGCTCTCAACGCTTTGTGCTGACTTCATCAGACCGTTTGCCAACCCACAGAAAATGTCTCATTTCTACTTTCTGTAGAAACATGGCATTTAAGAGTTCAGCAGGTCAAGCAAGATGATGAATGGCCTCGGAGAAATAAAAACATTTTAAAGCAACGTAAGACATGATTTTCTTTGACGAGCTGCATGATCGCTGATGGCTGAAAAGTGATGAGTATTTTTTTCTTTCAGCTTTTCAGTCTTGCTTTCAGCTTCGACACCATTTACTTAGTCAACAGGAGTAGTGGAGTCACAACAGCCAGACACTCTAATAAACACTAATACATGTTTGGTGCACTTTTTACAGTCTGACTCCAGACTGCGACCAAATGGTCTAGAGATGCACTGATCCAGCATTTTCAGTTTCGATCCCGATCCTGATGCTGTGGCTTTGAGTATCAGCCGATACCCAATACCGATCCGATACCATGGTTGACCTAAAAAGCTATATACCTTTACATTTAGAACAGAAAAGACTAGAGGCATCAGGCATTGATGACTACACAGTTCTTTCCTAAGATCAAATGAAACAAGATGAAACAGATTAATGCAATGATGAACTATTTATTTTTAACAAAAATAAACAATTGTGCAACAGCAGTTGAAATAGTGTGAAATACCTCCACACAGCAGATTCTCTCCTTCGCTCTGTGACGTATGATGTAGCTCGCATCGCAATAGATTTAAAGGGAAAGGATCGCCTCAGGTATAGGTTGCATTTTCCGATACCCGATCCATCTATTTTGATGATATCGGGGCCGATATTCCCCGATCCAGATATTGGATCGGTGCATCCCTTAAATGGTTGTATTTTGCGACCATTTTTGGAGTCACTGTGAGTATTTTTTTACCACTACTCACTTGTGTGTGACCTGCAAACTTGCAGGCGTTTTTTTTTTTCCCCATGTTGAAAAACAAGGGAGGGACTAGCTGTGGTCGCGTCCAACGTCATATTCAAGGATGCCAAAACGAACTATTGTATAGGCGCGTTCCTCAGCCCACTGTCAAAGCCAGGCACTACACAGCGAAAAGTTGCTGAGGAAAACTCTGATATAGACACAGAAGAAGCCGTACAAAAAAAGCCCAATCTACACTTTAGACAGGAATGACGTAATGACATTACATGGCTCAGATCCAACCAAACAAATATAGAATGAAATGTGTGTTCTGCGCGAGTTATGGCCCCAAAGATTTTGGGAAAACGGAGTTCGTAGAAGCAACCGGTGCTACACAATTCAATCATGATACACTTATAAAAAAAACTGAAAACATAAAACCTCTCGAGACAGGTTTACAAATCAAACAGAATCCCCACTTCCAGCAGTTTTTAAAGTCCCATTTAAAACTTCATGTTTTTAGAGGTATACTTTGTAGGAATTGTCGCCTATTGATTGTAAACACTACACTGTTTGTATGCACACTCATTTCTACTATCTCAGGAACGTTACATTTGTTATAATGGAAAAGCTGATACGTAAGCAAGCTAACTAAGCTACCCACCAGCACCTACTTGTCCAACAGGAAAAAGGCCACCTCTGCAGCACTCTTTATCTCCATCCTTTCCTTCAGTACTCGCCAGCAAAAATGAAAGCCAACCCCAGGTTCACTCTTATTTTGGACTGAGCTTTGTCTGCTTGGCATTTTGCCTTGCTGTATTTGTGTTAGCATGCACCAGAGCCTCCTCTTGGATGCGTGCTCCTACTACCTGGTTGCTATCTTTTTATAAAGTCCTGACCTCACCTGCATTGTTATTGGTTGGTGGCTACACGCCCATAAACGTCCCGACCTAGTGGATTATAAGTGATGATTGAGAGGGATTATGTTTGTACAGTACGAGTCTACATGTCGTTTTTTCTTTCTTTTTTTTTTTATCCTGCATAGTTTGCCTTTAACTACAGTTTTAAAGATGATGTATCTTTGTTTTTCTCTGAGGTCCACCTTGGATTAGCTATGTATTTTCTGAATTAATTTGTAACCCCAGTTGATCTAATCTTGTTTGAGATTTTTTCTGGATAACACGTGTTGTGTTTAAAAGCTCTGGAGCAAATTTAATCATATTACTCTCCTAATTGACAAGAACACCTGATGAAGCATGAGCAAAACCCATTGTTCACTGTTCCACTTGCAGAAAATGTTGAAAAGTTTATCAAGATATTTGAAGTTAATCCAGAGTGAAGTGTTGGTGTGCAGCAAGCTGTTTCTTAGTTTTTCCGTTTGTGTTGCCTGTTTCTTAGACCAGGCACTGTGCTACGATCCCAGCCTCAATAAAACCCTGTTTGAACAGGAAATGCATCACACTAAAGACATAACTAAACCATTTTTATGGGCCTTTAGTCTCCGTCTCCCACTATGGCCGGGCAGTTAAATGTGTTGATATGTTTGTCATGAGGATATCTCACATGCAGCTCTATAAAGACAAGTGGCACCAGAGATAAGATACATGTGTTTGTTTGGGTGACTCTGGTCTGAGTAGCTCACAGACACATACTGCACATAGTCCTTCACACTTTATGGCATTCACAGACACTTTTTACAGACACACACACAGGAGCGTCCAATGGCAGGAGTCCAATTGTCGTGTCTGGTTTGAGCTTTAATCAGATCGGCTTGAGGGAAGATTAATAGTTGATTGAATGAGGAAACAGTGTTTGTGTAATTGTAGCATTAGCATGTTAGCATTGCCATTGCACCCATGTTAGCATGCTGATGTTACCAGTTAGCTAAAAAGCACCACTGTTTTTTTTTTGTCCCCAATCCCGATCCAAGTGTCCCGAGTGCCAATCCGATACCTTTATTTTTCTTCGATAATACAGCTACACAGTGCAAGTATATTATATGTATAAGTATATTAAGTTATTCAATTCAAATGTACATGCTTGACAATTTAATAGCTCTGCAATGCATTTAGAAAAAAATCCCTGCATCTAAGCTGGTCCTTCCTTTGTTCGTTTATATATGTTTTTTTTTTTTTTTGTTTTTTTTACAAAGTAAGTGTGAAATAACAAATCCTCTGTTTTGGCTTTATTGTCTCAAGCAAATTTCTCTGCCCCTTCAAGAGACAGTTCTCTTGTGTTTGTTACCTTGGTGCTGCCTTTGCGTGAGTTACCTTAATGAGTTTTATTTTCATTGTATGTACATCTTTTGCACAGATTAAGCTACAATAATGAATTACTCCTATTGGCTTTTGTTGAGCTTTTCAGTGGTGTGGTGAGTGTGGCTCTCGTCAAGTTCTGCACAGCTGTCTTATCTCTTCTCCGTCTGCGGTGAAACACCAGACGCTATAAATGCAAGACACTCTCACACTGATAGTTATGGTAAAAAACATAAACAGTCTCATACTGTGGTTTTGCTTTCGTTTATGGCGTGTGGTGTTTCACCTTGGGCGAGTCTCTGCATTTGCTCTTACACACACGGGAGCTCAGCGGAGCTGAGGAGAGAAAGACAGCAGGAGAGTTGGAGATGGCTGCACTCTGAGTGTCTGCTTGAAAGCTTTGCGGGTAGAAGCACCTGCGTAACAGCTGACATAAATCAAAGGATTGATCCTCTATATAGCTCAATATATTGTCCAGTTAAAAAAGGCATTGATTGGCCCAGATACCGACCTTTGAGATCCAATCAGGACATCTCTTGCCAGTACTAGCCTCATTTTATTAAATTTGATTGAAATGAGAAAATGTTTCATGTATGACACATGTCCTGCTCGTCATAATACCACCCCAAGACCACATAGTATCCACTGACCTCTACTTTTTACAGTGTTCCCATCTTGGTTACATTATATAGAAAATGTGTTAAGGTGATTTATGGTACAAAACCAGGTTAATGGATCTGTTCTCCAGCACAACTGGAACTGAAACTTTACTTTTCCAAGAAAATCTGGGAACAGTGGAAACAAAAAATCACATCCAACATAGTTTCCCTCAGTTTCTTTTATGGGAAATGTGTTTTTAATTTTGAGAAAGACTCGCACCAACAATTCCATGGGTGAGAGATAAAGGCTACCAGTTGTCTTGACCATTGTCTTTGCATTTTTGGGCTTTATGAGACATATAATTTTCAGGCAGACAGCTGGATTTGTGAGAGATTACCTGCAACATGTTGTTGCCAAACTATTTTAACAGTTGTATGTGAGGAAATTGACCAAAAGAAATAAAGTCATGCTTTGTTCCCAAACATTTTTTTCTTTCGATACCAATGTACTAGAACAAAATGGACTCCAAATGATGATGATGATGATGATAATGCTGCTGATGTTGTTAATGCTCACTGCCAAACCTTTTAGGCTTTAAAATAACTCCTAATCATCATACCTCCTCCTCTCCCAACTCTTTCTCTCTGTGTCTCTCTAGATGCCAGGCCTTTTGTCCAGTCCTGTGTGTCTGACAGTCATCTGGTTTTTATCTTGGTCGCTGCGTCCCAGCCGGGCTCAGATTCGGACTGATGAAGGTAACACATGCACATGTACGCATGCACACTAAGCAGAAAGACCTTTTCTCAAGGACATATTTAAAACACGCACGTAGCAGCACACATACAAACACACACTCTGTTAAGGATCAGGCATGGATTCTTTTGTGAACTATTTTGGGCACTCTTGACTTATCTTGACTCAAAGTACTTGTTGGATCTGAGGCTACTGCAGAAGAAAGGAAGGAAGAAAGTAATCCAAAATGAAGAATAAAAACTGGACGCAGTGCAGTTGACTTTAAAACACTGACGCATTTTTCCAAGCAGAATCTTGATCAGAGATTTTCATGCTTCTCTCTTTGTCCAATTTTGGATCCGCATCTTTAGATTTTTTATATTTGAGTTGGAGTCATGTTTTTTTGGATCTCTGCAAACAAGAAATCTATTGTTGAAGCTTTTTTTTTTGCCTCACGCAGCACTGCAGGGATCTGTTTGGCATTAAGAAATTGGCTCCTCTTTCTTTTTTTTTCCTCCTTTGAAAGACTGTTCTCCCCTCTTTGTTTCGGTCTCTTTCTTCCTCTCTCCGTTACTGTATCTCTCTCTCTCAAATCAGCCAAATTAATCCCTCCAACAATAAGAACACTTGCCCTTGGCCCTTCAGGTGAAACTGTCAAAGTTTTCCCTTCCCATTAATTTTATCCTACAGCAGCCCCAGCGTGCTTTTTTTTATTGTTTGGAAAGTACTGAGTTTCATCCAGCTTGCAATTTCTGTGTCCACCCTGCCATCTGATTTCAATGTCAGGAGAAACTAGCAGCTTTCCTGTGCGAATTAGTCTGTGTGTGTGTGTGTGTGTGTGTGTGGTTTTATGTGTATTCGTGTGTGTATGCATGTGCGCATGTCTGGGCCCTCCTGCCAGAGGCAGAATCAGATATGAGTGGAACGCTGCGGGTTTGGGGAATAATGTACTTCACTGCCAATAAAACATGAATACACACATTCAGACCAGCCAACTCTTTGCAATGCACCAAGGCCCCAGGTAACACTCACACACACGCAGGAGCAGAGGGAGCCGAGCATGTGCGTATGTGTATTTTTGGTGGTTAAAGGGAAAAAGAAAATCTGGTCAAAACTGGCGCGAGAGTCATTGAATAAAAAGATTAAGATAGAGGGAAAGATTGACACAGATGGAGAATAAGAAAAGAGACACAGGAAGAGTTTAATATGATCTAAAGTAAATTTAATTAAGGGATGCTTTGACCCACTGTAGCTGCCAGAGTTTTTCTCTGGAGTAAGTTGGGTCAGAGTGTATTTATCTCTTTTATATCAAATTGCAATTTGAAAGTGCAAAACGCAAAAGCCACAATTTGATTTGCTGGTCAGCTGTGAATCATACACTTAATAGTGTCTTCTTAACAAAGTACAGAAATGAAATTTTGCCGGCTGTTATGACTAGTACTGGTTATCTTCAGAGTTTTTTTCTGATACCGGTGCCAAAATGATACTTCTAAAATGGCGCTGGTGCCTAAACAGTGCCTTAACTGATACAACGATATCACGTCAACGATGTGAAAGAACGACTTTTTGGTTTTATTTTATTCCAAAGGCAAATTTGAACGTGAACCTGAACAATATATGACAGTTCAACGTATACCGAAATATAAAAATATGAATTAATACAAACACAGTCCACCTGCCACCTGGGGTTGGTGGAATCCAAAATCTAAATAACCCTTGATTTGTCGGCAGGTGAGTGAAGCTAATCTAGCAACCACTAGCATATTTTACCAGCATTTGGTTGGTGGCTGCTGCTGATTTCCGAAACTGCCTAAACCAATGACAATTCATTCACTCAAGTTCTGTAACTGTCTCCTGTTCAGGAGTCACACTCTGGCACCAAAATGAGGCAATAAAATCTGTGTCATGATTCAGTCTGGTTGTAACCAGTCATGTGGGAACTGATGCCATATTGGCACTGGGTTTTGGAACCCAACCCTGATAGTGACAACTGTCAGGGTTGGGTATCGTTTAAAAAAATACGATACCAGTACCACTGCTGGTACCTATATAGTACTTCATGTGAGACCTTTTTTTCCCACTTCATTCGATACCCATCCTGTGAATGGAAGCGATCAGTTGTGTAAAATGGCCCCACCTTACAAACAACTCTGTGAAAAACACCGCCAGCAGCTTGTTTGGGTTGTAGCTGCTGCAGTAGTCGGCCAATCCCACATTGAATTCAGTCAAAGAAGTCGAAAGTCATATGTATGGATCCAGTGTATCCTTAACATTTCATGGCAGAAGTTTCAATTCCTTTTGGTACTGTGTTATTTCAGCCAATACCTTAAAGGTATCAAGCACTGATACCTTGTCCTAGTTGCTGGTAAACTTCAGATGATTTTGTGATTTGGCAAATTTAAAACACTAAAATTCGAAGCTTTTTTTCTGGTTAACACGAGAGGAGTGAGGTGTGTCTCTTTGAACATTTAATGATCTAGGTGATCATCTCCTCATGTATATTTTAATATTACAGACTTGTGTCACGACTGTTTTCTCCACCGATCCCTCACCGACAGAGCCCCAGATAGCGCGGTGACGTCACCAAACTACGTTTTTTAACTTGGAGACGACACATTGTAAAGGCATGGATATTCTTCCCAGTGTTGAATCAGATCTGCCTCCAGGGCCTGGGTCCAAACACAACGCGCTCCCCGTGATCCTGTGGACGCCGCCATTGTTGTTGCTTGCCGGCTTGTCATCTTGGGAGAGAAACAAGCAACCAGGGCTATGGAAACAAGCCCAAAAGAAGCGACTATCAAGCGTTTAAAGAACTTATTAGACGGATATATATATAGAGGAAGGAAACAAGCCCAAAGTCGCGGCTAATAAGCGGACCTGGCAAGTGGCAACCCTGCGGCTTGTCCTCCTCACATTTCTTCCGTCCTCCTGTGTGCTGATGTGGGACGTATCCCGCCTCTCATTGGCTGATGCTCTTTGTCAGTCGTGTCGCACTTCTCCAGTTTTCTAGCATGTCAGATATCCAGTCCCAGTCACAGACGAGGGGGCGACTTGCTCGTAGGCTTGTTCGCACATGAGGACTCGTCGTGGCAGATAGAGATGTACAGATACCACTTTTTCCTTCCCGATACCGATTCCGATCCCTGAACCTTAGGTGTCTGCCGATATCGAGTACCGATCCGATACCAGCGCGTAAAATAAAAATGGATGGGATATGAATTGTTGTATGTCTCAACTCCTAAAAATAAATACATAACAGTAGAGTGAATGCCATAAAACTTTTTATTATTATTATTATCCAGTGTTGACACAGATCAAGACACAGGTTAAAGTGCAGCCACACATTTTGGTAAAAAAGACATTTTAAAGGCTACAGTAGAATGCTTTTTAAACTCTGCTCCGTTTCCATTTCATTTGCCTGTAGTGTGCATATGTGTAATGACGTGAGGCATTACGTGGTATCGGATTGGTCATAGGCTGTACTTGCCGATACCCGATACCGCATTTTAGGCAGTATCGGAGGCATTTCCGATACTGTTATCGGTATCGGTACAACTTTAGTGGCAGACTATGTGCTGACTCACCTCCGACCCAAGGTGGCTCTCAAGATCCTCTGCAACGTCAAAATCGCGGTGAAAACCGTGTAATGTGAACTAGGCTTAAATTGTCCGTAGATGTGAATGTGAGTGTGAATGGTTGTCTGTCTCTATGTGTCAGCCCTGTGATAGTCTGGTGACCTGTCCAGGTTGTACCCTGCCTCTCGGCCAGTGTTAGCTGGGGTAGGCTCCAGCCTCCTCCGCTACCACCAACAGAATAAGCAGTTATGGAACATGAATGAATAAAAATGTAATGACATATTGGTCAGAAAAATTCCAGATTCTTTTCCTCAAATTGTTCAGCCCTACAATGAGGGATTATAGCCAGATTGTCTGGTGTGTTCACTCAAAGGGATTATAACGGAAATGTCTGGTGTGGTCACTTTTGGTTTCACCTCCTGATAAGTAGTTCAAATAATCACGCTCAGCTAGAGTGTGTGATGGTCTGTCGGCTCCTATTCTCTGCCCTATTCTCTGATCTCAGCCATGAACTTGCTGATTAAAATGGCGTCACGTTCGATAACAATAGTGGACAGATCTATGATGATATGAAACAAAAAGAATTTCCTTTTCATAAAAAAAAATAATCACGACATCTACAGGTGTAGTGTGTTGTTCTAATATCACACAGCTTTGCTTACAGTGGCCCATGGCAACAGCTGTCTTGGTAGCTCAGATTTACTAACCATGTCTCGTGTTGTGTCTGATAAATTTCCCCGTACACACCGCAGCAGAAGAAACACGCTTCCATTCGCTTATTAAAAAGTCTCAGTAGGTTTCATTGTCCTCCTCTCCGCGCATATTCGTCTCCTTCACTTAAACACATAACTGCAACCACAAAATCACCGTGGAGCACTTAGCTGCTCTTTTCCCCAACTGTTTCATTTTGCACAGCCACTAAAACAACAACAGAAAGGCCAGAAAGGCGAGCTTTAGGTGTGGGTGAAAACCAAGTATTGAAAGGCCCTCAGTGAAATCTCCAACTTGTGCATGTGTAAAATTTAATTAAGGATTAACTGAGTTGGTCCCCAAAGGACACATGAGGTTACTGCAGCGGGGAAAACTAACATAAATATACCAATACTGCAAATTAAATAATAACATCCCTGAAAAGTTTCCCCTTCTTCACCTGCCTGGTCCCCTTGAGCCTCACTGATATAAACAACAAAATCACACTTTCAAATACCAGCTTAGTGTTTTAGGTTATCTTTCCTGACACCACTTCAAACTTGTGACATAAAGAGAGGTTTGTATAAAGCATGAAGAAGAAAAACAAAACCCCAAACTTGGGACAGATTGTTTGTTACAGTGGGAGGAGAGGCCAGCGGGGAGTGGGCATGCCTGAGTGATTTGAGGTTGAGAATTAATGAAGGTGTGTGCGTGGCAGCCTGGCAGTCAAAGTGATGTTTTTCCACTCCAGATCTACTGTAAATGCCAGCTTTCATATAATGGAGCCAAGCTAAACATGCACACATGCAAACTCGCACACTGCAGATAGAGTATCAACTTGGCAAATTACTACAGTCACCACAAATATTTGCTCAGGTATACACTGCACTTAGTATTGCTTCAAATCCGCACTACCTCTCAATTTTGGATGATGACAAGAAGCAGTTTAGCAACTTCTGTCTTGTTGTTGTGTTCAATAAAGCCCTCATCACACCAAACTGACCATACTTGGCTTGTCAGCTTACATTTGTAGACACATTAATTGATACCTATGATACCTATGTTGTGGGTGATAAACCATGACATTATGTCACTGAACAATCTCGGCTACATCCCGCACATTAAAGGATACATTTGGTATTTTAAACCTGGCTGTTTTTCTCCATGTTTTTGTGTCTGTGTGACTGATGGAAGGCTGCAATGTAACCACTCTGGGCATGTTTGCACTGTTAATTTACCTCGACTAAAAGTGTTTGTTTTCCCCACTGACATGCTCAGATTATTATTCCAAGTGTCTGACAGTTTAAGGAAAGGATCCCAACAGATATTGACCTTTTCGTTAAAGACTAAGATCCTTTCTGTTTAACCAGAAACAGCCCTGAAATCACCGTTGCCAGTTCCACTTCATTTAAATAAACATTACTTTAAGTGTATATAGAGCCAGCACATTTTCACATCCAACTGGGTGAACTGAGTGTTTATTTTAATCCAACTAGAGTTGGTGGTTGTTGGAACAGTCGAAAGATGAGCTTAAAAGTTTTTTTGCAAGTTTTATTTGTTTCTTTTGATTCAACGAAGTGTGTTTTCAAATGATTTAATCACTGTTTATTTGAATGGAGTCTGGTGGGTTTGGTGATAGCAATGTTGGGGCTGTTTCTGGTTTAACAATTAAGATCTTAAAGCCACAGTGTGTAGGAATTTCTCCCATCAAACGTTGAAATCATATATTGCATTCAAACGGATACCGCACTCTAGCGCCTCACTGTTTCAAATGTATATTGCAACTACGGTAGCTGCTGTGTACCAAAAAGCTATGATGACATTGATGAAACCATGTCATCTGATACTTCATGGAGTATTCATTCAGGCTCCTACACAGACACAGGTGACGCGAGTTGACAAACCCCCTCCTCACCATGCTGGCTGTGTTTACAACTTAGGACTGTTGGGGCGGATGTAAATTGAAACAAACCAATCGTGTCTCCGCCGTGTCTTTTGACAACTGACAAGTGGCTCAAACTCACACACCTCATCCCTATCCTCGCGGTGCTGTTAGCGGTGTGGCGCTGGCCTGTGATTGCATTACCTTTCTCCTCCTTTCCACCCGGGAAAGGCTACCCCGACGTTGACCTCGTTTTTTGAATTCGCTGGTCACGTTGCTTTTTTGATTACCTTTTGCGCTTTCTTGGCAACGAGGATTCCATCTCCCGTGATGCTGCATATGCATGACCCAGCATTATGCTCAAAGACTGGGACTTTGTTATGCCGGGTTAGTAGTGAAGCGCCTCTTGCTCCTCTCCTTCGTCTTCTCAGTCTCGCAGTGCTGGTCTGGCTCTCAACAAAAACACTGATGGCAGGGCTGTATGTCCCTTGCTGGCGAATGTATTCTCAAGATGGCGAAGCGTTATGGAACCCCCCCCAGACGACTTACCGGCATGATGTACAAACAAATCCGAAATTCTCCTCTTACGAGAATAAGTCATATTATTGGTGGAGGTAATGATATACCAGTGATGACATTTATGAATGCAGACATTGATTTTTGCCAGTAAACAACTGAAAATGTTACACAATGTCCCTTTAGGGTCTATAGGAATAATTTCTGTAAGTTGTCAGACACTTAAAGGCCCGAACATACTCGGGCGGAACGTACGCGGAACGGACTCCACGGAGGTCCGCGCGGACTCAAAGCGGATGTCCGCAAGCCCTGTGCACGCAAAGCTCAGATTTTACGACCCCGCGAACTCCGCTCCGCGCACCAGTGACTGCTCGGCATGTATTTTTCACATCGCTGGGATTTTTCACAGACATTTTTACAATGCGGTAGTGTGCTCGACTATGAAAGCCCGAATGACTGCGGACATTCCTCGCGGAGTCCACTCCGCTTATAGTACGCCCGAGTATGTTCGGGCCTTAAAAGTAATCTGAACATGTCAGGGGCAAAAACGAGCATTTGTGGTGGACGTTAACAGTGCAAACTTGCCCCAAGTGGTTACATTGCTGCCTTTTTCTCTACTGCCGACGACAGCATCTCGCTTAGTAGCGCGATCAATTAAAAAAAAAATTGATTCCCATTAGTCACTCAGACACAAGAAACATGGGAGAATATAGTCCAGGTTGAAAAATACTGAACTTACCCTTTAAATGGTCAGTAGCTTTGATTGTGTGTGCCCAGGTTCGGAGATACAAGGTCTGAAACGTGTGCTGCCGTCCCAATTAGATGGAGGTGCATGGAGTTTTGTTTGGGCTGCTTCAATAGTTTTAAAAACATAAACAAAACAGTAAATAATAACTTTGTTCCTGTTAAGTTTTCCAATTGTCTTTCTTAAATGACCACTGTAAACAAAATTCCATTCGCCCCCATATATAAGGGTGGAGACAGAAATCTCAGAGATGGCTATCGCGAAACCTCAGCAGATAAAACTGAAGCAATTTGCATGGCTAGATACCACTAGAGGTGATGTCAGGCAGAATTAACAGGATGTCTGCAGGTCTTCGAAAGTCTTAAATTGTCTTAAAGTAAATTTTAGAAATAGTAGACTTCAAAGTTATTAAATTGTCTTAAATTTAAATCTGTGAAGTCTTAATTGCCACAGACATTTTATCTAAAAAACCCACTCATCTTTTAATTCATTTCTGACAAAATGAGTCAGGCTCTTCTGTGTCAAATTCACATTTCTGATGTTACAAATCCATCAACCTACCACCGTCTTTTCACTTTATACGTGCACAGACCTGTTGGCAAATTGTAGATTAATCTAACTTACTTTAATGACCACATTCCTACATAAAACCTACCTCTGCACAGGACCACATACATTCTGCTTAACTTAATATTTACCTGCAATGCTTGAATAAGAAAATGACAATCTGTCCAAAAATCAGTCTTAAATTTCATTGAAAATCATCTTAAAACGGAGTAAATTTAAGTGTCTGATAAGTGTGAACACCTTGAATAAGTAAAAATGCATGCTTTGTACAAAACAAGCCTGGTCTTTCTGAAAACCCACGTGGCAAAGCTCTGTACAAGGTAGTGAAATGTGTCCCATGTCAGGCTGAATATTAATATTTTGGAACACGGCGGACAGAACAAGGCACATTGTGTCAGTGTATCTTGTTCAGACCTCTCTTCCAAAATCAATAGCATGCTCGTAGTCACTTTTTTGGGTCTTTCTACGGTAAAGGCTGGGAGCAGAGGGCAATGTTGAATCTTCTGGGAAGTCGTTGAAAAAATCTTGACAGACAGCCAAATTAAGACATTGAGCAGGAAGCGGCTCAAAGTTGTCCAAATTGATTTATCCGCAGGTGGATCAGCCGCACTAGTAACCTCTCACATTACAAAGACTCATTTTTATAATGATAATGTCTTCTTACAATGCCTCGATTTCTCTGTCTGTTATTGAGGAGATCTTTAAGAGGATTTGCTGATACAGAGTAATAATATTTTAATGTGATAATAATAAACTTTCAGAAAAATAAAACACACTGGAGCAGCTTTATACTGTGTGCCAAAGTCTCCGCAGCCTCGTAGCTGCAGGATCCCAAACCTTGTATGGTCATGTTATTGTGATACTGTTGACTCGACTGTAAATGGTGGCCCTTAAGTCACTTTGACACAGACAATGCGGACACACGGTATGTCAGATTGTGCAGTGTGCACATACTGTAAGCCAGACGACAATGTGCTTTAATGTTTTATGCGATGTCTGTGTTTGCAGTGTCAGACGTGCAGTTTGGGCGCTTGGAGTCGAATGTGACACTGGCATGCGGGAAATCACAAATCAGGTAAGGAAAGAAAAACGATTGCGTGTGTTGTGTTACTTTGTCTCTGGATGACGAAGAGATCTGCTTTACTGATCCAAAACATCACTATAGCGGCTACATATATTACATTTAAGAGTAGAGAAGAGAAGACAGGAACAAATTCATCATGTCATGAATCAAATCATAAAGGTTGCAGTGATATCGTTACGCATGTCTTTTTTTCCCAGCTTTCACTAGAAGACATATGCATGTTTATGTGCCTTCAAGAATTGTTGGGAAATGTATAAAATTCTGACAAAATAAAACAGTTTAAGTGGTAATGGTGGTCTGACAGTCAACACATTATCGTCAGTGGTGTCGTATAGTGGAGTATACCCACCTATTAGCCAAAAGGCCATTGGGATATATAGGACAGTATACCCACTTCCTCCTCAGTAACCTACCCATCTACTTAGTAGGACAACCCCCTTGTCAATCGCTGCTACACCACCAATTTTCATGAAACAAATGGTCTAACAGTGTCTACATTGCTAAAGCAGTAAAGCAGTAGGTTCAAAGAATGTAGACTGGGGGTACAGGCTCGTCATTGGCCACCTATTTCAAAATCACCTTTGCTACGTGGCTCTAGTTTCGTATAGCCAGACCTAGCTCCATTTTCATTTTAGTGCTGTGTGCAACCTCCCAACTAGCAACCTGCACGCTAACACGTCTTTTAATGTCTTATGTGGCGTTTTCTTTTGCCATTTTAATGCCAGGGTTCGACTCTCCACGTGTAAATGTTCACAAACAAGTTCCCTCCCAACACTATTTTCACAACAGTATTGTTGTTGGGCTTAGCTCCCCCCAAGACGATTGTGATTGGTTTAAAGAAATACAAACAATCTACAGTGTTTTTTTCCATAAATGTGGAATAATGATGGGCTCAGCCAGGCGTTTGTCTAATGCTAGCCCAACACAAGATACATCTGGCTATGCTAGATAACTAAGGGGGCGATCACACCTACAAGGAGCGCTAGAAACGAGACGCCAGTAAAATAATCGATTCCCTATGATATGGTGCGTCTGACTGGTTTTCAAGTGTCTTTTCAAGCGGTTTTTAGACGCACGTTTGTAGATGCTGAAAGTTGAAATAATCTCAACTTTTGGGCGTCAGGAGCCAGTAGCACCACCAGCAGAGCAACGGCAAGTGCCCTCCTCCGTCTTGGGTCCATTTTCAATGTTTTGATCCCCCGGTTGCGCACGCACCCCGCTTTACAGGTGCTCCTCGTAAGGAGCGATCATTGAAAGGGCGTGTCAGGCATTTCAAGCGTCTTTGAAGCGTCCGCGCCACCTTTAGGTGTTATCAGCCCCTAAAGCAGGCACAAAAACATAAGTTATCTGACTTGAGACTGAGGCAGTGTGTGCCAGCTGAACCATCTTTTCTAAAAGAAGAAAAGTCCAACAACTACTAACAGAAAAAAGACTTTAAACATAACATTGAAGTGTATTGTCAGTAAATCCTATTAAAAGGCGAACCCAACTACGGATGCTGACAATATCGGCACATCATCGGAATCAACCAATATTTGCTTTGAAATGAACTATGGGAATCAGCCAACATGCTGATGATATCGGTGCGTCTTTGTACCGACTGATATCGGCTTTAAAATGAAGTGTTAGAATCAGCCAACATGCTTTTTCTTATTTTGCGTAATGAATGAATTTTACATACATTGCGAAGCATTATATTTTATGTCTCCATCTGCTGGCGGGACATCACAATAAGAGGATGCATGTATAATATGATGTTAATTCCTCTACAGAAGAGACTTGATAATCACTAAAATTAGGTGGGGAAAAAGGTGGATATATCGATATTGGTGTTGGTTGTTGGCCAGATAAGTTGTTACATATTGGCATATTGGATACTGGGAAAAAATCCAATATCTTGAAATGCTAAACCCAACGATGAATTTGTCTCACTAACAGGTGTTGCCTGCTACATCTTTTTCATGTGTCCTAGAACTTTATTTTTGTCCAAAACGTAGCATTGCAAGATGGACTAAGGCACTGTTGGTTGTGCTCTCTTTACTGGATTTGTTGACAGTGAGAAAAATATAGTTTTAAAATGCAGATTTGGGTATTTGCTACCTTTGATATCATCCTTAAAGATTTTAGTTGTTGCTTAAGTGCTCACAGGTTAGTGTGTGAAGTCATCACCAGCATAATAACTAAACTCTAATGTGTTCCCGACCAGGACACCTGTGGTGTGGCATCTCAACCACAGCTCGGCGTTACCATGGCACAAACTAACATCAGATGGAACCTTAGTCCTGCTGCGCGCCAGCCACTCAGCGCAGGGCAACTACAGCTGCTATGACAACCGGGGGCTCCTCCTCCACTCCGTCAAACTCAGGCTGGGCCGTAAGTGTTGTTGTGTTGTGACTTGTCCAAGCTCACAGTGCCTAATTTAGAAGTTATTACACTTTAACAGCTCTGCCATACTTTTAGTTTCTCGCCGTGGGACTGCAGCTTTAAAAGATTACTCTTCTCAGCAGGAACATGCCTGTGTCCCCTGTGTTTTAGACAGTATCTCCCAGTCTTTCACACTACAGCTCAGTCTTTGGATTATTCAGCATAAAAGCATAAAATAATTTTCTGTTCCTCCTACTCAGACATTCTCATCTCTTTTTGAGCTTGCCTCAGTGTATTTTTCTCTATTTCTGTTTCTCTTTCTCCACCTTTTTTCATGAACGACTTTCTTCTCTAAACATTTCACATATGCCGGCCCTCTGGTTGTACCAAGATATCTTATGACAACAGAGATGATCAGAACAGCACTACTGGTCCTCAGAGGAAATGGGTCTTATCAGCCGTCACAAAGACAAAGCCCTCCACTTCCTGTAACTTTCTCAAACAGGAAGTGGCTCCCTAAGTGGATTTCCTTTTTAGGGGTAGAGAGTTTTCCATGGTACTGGCCAGGCTGCTCCTGAAATATTTTAGTTCATGAAAGGGACACCAGAGCACTGAGCTGTTCATTTTAGACCTCAGGGATAAGGCATAAAAACATTTTCTAATGTCACTTGACAGGGCCCCTTAAAAAAAAAAAAAAAAAAAAAAGAACTCCCTTTCTGTTCTGAAAATAAACTGTGTGACTCCCGTTTCCCAGACCCCCCTGGGCTGCTGAGCATTTCCTGTCAAGTGCCGAATCACACGCATGTTCGCTGCTCCTGGGTGGAAGCAGTGAAGACCTTCCTGCCAGCCACGTACAATGCCTCCCTCAGGTAAGAGTGAGTTACTGCAAGTGAAACAGCAGCGCCAAGGGCCATATTCAGACTGAGCAATGAAGAAACTAATTATAGTGCATGTGGCACAGAGTTGCATTTTGAATGAAATACGTATAGTGTGAGTCGTATCCCAATGTGAACCCTGACTATCCTTCTTTGTTTCCTCTCTTCACTTTGCCATATGGCACGCAGTGGAAACTTTTACCACAACACATTACAGCAGTGTTTCTCAAGTTCTTTTTTTAAAGTGTCAACTGAGAAAAGTCGAGCTTTGGCTCCAGCGTTCAGCTGTGATGACCCCTCAGTGATTACGTTTCTGCAATTTCCAGCACACACTTTAGTTGCCTTTTACCCAGCAGACTGCAGCACTTGACAATTTCTGTTTTGTTTTCAAGGGGGACTGGACAGGAGTGGAGGCCGTGTGTCGTGGATGTCGTCCGCAAGCACTGTGATGTAGATCACCCTGCCTTCTGGCAGACCATCCATACCCTGAGAGTCACAGAGACCAACGCCCTTGGGTCCGAGACAACATCTGTCCGGTTTAAATTACATGAGCTATGTAAGATCACATAAAACACACCCACACATGCACGCACAAAGGAATGTAGTGATTAAAATATTTTCATATTTTAGTGACAAATTTGTATGATGATTGTGTGTCTGTGAAGCACTTAAGTGACTTTGTTTTTCCTCAGAAGGTTGTGAATTTTACAATTATTTTCTTCTTCCATTGCTCCAAAGGGCAGGCCATATTCTCAGAGCACACCTGTATTTATGTCTGTGCACAATAGCTTCTAAAATACTCTTATCACAACATAAGACAATAAAAATAAGAATGTCAGGTAGTTTTTTTTTTTTCTCCTTTCTTTCGGTGGTAGGTTGTCTTTGCTGGTGCTTTGTTATAATTTGCTCCAGACAATAAAGCGATTCACGGCTTTCTCCTTTTAAATGTCATCATCCCTCACACTGGCTGCCAATCAGGACTTTTCATGTGTCACACACTTAGAATTCCTACACACGAATGGCGACAAATAGGTTCCCCACAAAGGTTTTTTAAATTCAGTTGAATTAAAGTACATTTTTTTAGCTAGAGTTTGCCTCTTTAATAGGAAACTTGTGCAGACAACATACTGATACAGTCAGTTAAAAATGTATTCATAACCTTTTTATAGGCCCAGTTGAATTGGGCGCGTTCCAGGCAACCCGTAACCCGTGTTTTTACAACCTTCTACCCGTGAAAGTGCACTGGAACGGCAGTCAAACCCGTAACTTACCACCCGTGAACTACTCCCAGTTACGCTCTCTGACGTCACACAGCCCTCTAAACAACAATGGCAGCCCCCATGGATGCGGTGCTGACGCAGGTGATACACGGTGCTCTAACGTGAACATTAAATCTGCTAACATCAACGCATTATTGGCAGTCGCTCTAACAGCAGTGCAAGAATAAATCAATACTAAATACGTTTCCAAACACACAGATAACGTATAATAAAAAGTATAATAACATCTGTGACCTTATGCGCCGTTTCTCCTCCTCCGTTTTGCTCACATGAGCAAGGAACAGGCACCTTTGGCGATAGAAGTGATTGTAAACAAACGTAAACCTCGCACGGTCAGCCATGTTGGTTTGACAGTTTGGCGTGACTTGACATGGTGACTTGCGGGCTCAGAGACTTGCCTGGAATGCAGCATAACACTATTCAAAACTGCTATTGTGGTTCACTGACAACGTTGCTGGATCTGTCCCCTCTATTATTTTTTACTACTTGTGACATAACAGTCACTTAAAAAGCTTGTTCAAATGCTGCACTGTCAGGGGTACGAGCGTCATGGCTTAATAGCATCTTGATTGTCTACTTCTTTTGTCTAAAAAACCAATAGAAATCCATAGGCTTTGTGTCCTTACTTGTCACCAGTTAACCTGCATGTCTTTGGACTGTGGGAGTTGAAGCTTCAATATGCCGCTATAAAGATTAAGCAAACTTTATTTTGTTGGAAAGATACACCCATACATCCATGTAACATGCACATCCAGAGACATTCACACAAAATGTCTTGATTTCTAAGGCTGCACATAATTTTTCTCCCGCCTGCAGTTGTGACCGTGCCCTCTTGGTCTTCATCTAACGACCTCAATTATCTTGTTTTGCCGCTTCTCTGTGGGCATGACGTTCTTGTCGCTCTCGAGCAGAGAGATTCACAGCGTCCTTGAGACAGTCTTCACAGCACCTGGTGTGCTCGCTGGATGTTGCTCAGCGCTTTTCTCTTTTTGCCTCTGCATACTTTTTGTTACAGTGGTGTGAATGCGCCTCAGAACATAAATAAAGAGATAAGAGTCTGTGGGATGGGATTCAGAGAACTCATGGATAGTTCGAGTAATAGCGAGGTCACGTATTCATTAAAAAAAAAAAAGTTTGATTCACTTTATATTCCTCAGAGCTGCAGAGGTAGATCATTCATCAGATAAAGAACAGCAACAATACAAAAGACTAAAAAGCAAACAAGTGGAGAAATTAAGTGTTAATGGTTTGATTTGTTACATTCATCCCTCTTATATTTGATATCTCTCTCCAAATTTTCTTTATTGTATCTTAAACCATGTGCAAACCACGGAGGAAATACTTGCGGCCAAATCTCACTGTCTTTCTCTCTGTCTGTCTTTTTTTGCAGTGAAACCGGACCCTCCAGAGTCGCTGCTGGTCAAGGAGCTCGAAGGCTATCCAAAGAGGCTGATCGTCTCATGGAACTTTCCCTCCTCCTGGCCACTGCATGATGCTTTCCCTCTTATTTTTCAGATCAGATACAGGCCACAGGGCTCTGTGTACTGGTCAGAGGTTAGTAAAAAAGGCTGGAGACTTCATTTGGGTTCAACTGAGTTTAACTCTTGCATCTCGTCAGACCGATACTCTGTATATACAGGTTGTTTTAAAGACAGCACAACAGTAGTTTCCCTGTATTATACCAGCAGTTTAAACTTAACATATGTTCATTTATTTACTTGCTCTGATCGGTAACAAACAAATAACCCAAGCCAATCAATTTCAGTCTCATATTGTCACTGACTTCTTGCTTGGCGTGTCACTCAGAACCCACAATAGGTCTGAAAACAAATCCCTGTCCTGTCTCTGTCTCCATCGTCAGGTTTACTCTGAGGAGAGTCCAGTCGTAATATTCGATGCCCTGGCCGGTCACCTCCACCAGGTTCAGGTCCGAGCCCGTGACGAGGTGAACTCTGAGAGCCAGTGGAGTGAATGGAGTCCCCTGCATCTCGTCAGGCCCTGGGAAGGTCAGAAAGAACATTCACTAAATGTTGATTTTTAAGTCTATTTTTAGAGCACTTTTAAAAGCAACAGACGATGAGAAAAAGTGCTTCACAGAGAGAAAAATAAGAAATGAAACTCAAGACATGAGTTAATAGAGGCATTATTATTATGGATAAAAATATGACAACACAATAGCCATGTTGCTAGAGCTGCAATGATTAGTCAATGGAATAACTGGAAATTATTTTACTAATCTCTTATCATTTCAGTAATTATTTAAGCAAAAAAATAAATAAAAAATTGACCTTTCACTAAGCCCCGCCCCTTTGTGATCGTCCGACAAGCTGTCGGAGTAAACATGGAGCCCACACTGTAACTAACTGCACTCCCTGAAGAATTATTATCATATTTATGGAAGAATGAAAGAGTGATTCCAGAGAGAAGCAGACAGAGGGGTCTACAGTCTGTGTTTGAAGGATATATCCAGGATGTCAAACTGACTCAGCAGCAACAACAGGTGAAAAAGACAAAGATAGTTAGAAGCTAAAGCCGAACTATAGGCTACAGATCACAGTGTAAAAGTGAACCACCACATCACTGCTGATCGCCACACAAGACAATGAATATAAAGGGAAACTTTGCTGATATTGAACCAGCTGTGTGGCATCGCAGTGTGTGCAGATGAACAGTGTTTGGGATCTTGGGATCTCCAGGGGACGTGAAACAATGTTCATCTGTGCACAATGCAATGACATTCAGTAGGCTATGTCTTCAGTAGCTAGCTAGCTAACCCTACACTTTCCAGGGTTTGATTTTGGAACAGGGAAGAAACGTATATCTTTTTCCAACCTCTCCAGGTAACGAGTATCATTAATACACGACGTGCCCCAGGCACAACATTTAGCTCCAAATCCACAAAAAAATTAGAGTCAATGGACCCTGGTCTGAGCCGGCCTGCTGCTACATCATGATTGGCCAGTTTGTGTCCAGGGGTGGGACTTAGAGAAGAGTCAATTGTGGTTCCAGCTTCTCAAATATGGAAGGCTGCAGCTGCTCCTTGTCTTAATAGTGTAGTCAACGAAATATGTTTGGGTTTTGGACTGTTGGTCAGACAAAATGAAGTATTTCAAGACGCCTTGGACTCACCTTTTTTCTGAGGATTTAAAGACCAAAAACAAATCTAGAAAATTATCTGCAGAATAATCAGAAACAATTGGTAGTTGTAGCCCTGCATGTTTTAATCAGAACAATTGAATAACAGAAACGTTAGATCTTAGGGGGAAAAACACTTGATACATCTATCAGGGCTCATGCATGTAGTGTATGTAGTGCTATCACCTTAGATTAGCAGAAGCCCTTTTAACCCTGTAGCGAAAGACTTTGTAATTTGTGCTTATTCATCGTTGCTCACCAGAATAAATTCCCAAAAATGTGTGTGTTTTGTATTTACAACAGTCTCCTCCACCCCTCTATCTCCAGAGAATCTCCCGCCAGAGGGAGACTATCCAGACTATTTTTTCCCCTTCAACTCGAAACCTGAAACCTCCACGGAAAAGTCGAACAGTAAGTTGTTTCAAAAAAGATAATTGTGTGTGTGATTGTATTCCAGAGCAACACCCAGTGTGTTTGTGTTGTAGCTCGACAGTAGTACGATTACTGTCACTGTTATTATTATGAGCAGCTCTGCCAAAAAATGTGCTGCTTCTTCCACTGCAGTTGTTTCTGCTACAATTACAGAAGCTGGGGGCGCTAGAGAGCTAATTTCTTATCTAGGCCTAACCGCCATATGGATTTTTACTAAAATTGGTAGATATGTAGAACAGGATGCCTCAAGGTGACTGGAGAAATTTAACTCTAATTGGCAACTGGGTGGCACTATAACAACAGAAAAATGCTTAAAAATGGCTAAAATGCGTCTAAGATGCAACTTGATATGACTAAGTCATGGTATGGTATGCTGTACATAATCACGGAAACTGTCAGTGTGTCACTCTGTCAGTCAGTCATTCTGTCTGTCCCACGTTTTTCTACTCACTGACGTGGTCAATCTATGTGAAACTGCATATAGGCATTGAGGATTGGCATTGAGGATAGGTAGAAGGTGACAAAACTACCAATGGGTATGGACTAGTTATTATTATTAATGGTTGGATAATTTGAAAACAAGACTGTTCCTTTCTTGTTTTCAATCATGTCAGTCTGAGTTTTAGGGGATCTCTGTGAATCACAGCAAGTCCAGCAGCACCCGCGTATATTTTTTTTCACCATTATTTGGCAACAACAAGAAGCCGCATCAGTCATTAATACAGTAATAAGGCATTATTTACTGTTATTATACTTGGATGGAGCAGTACAAGCACCTTGTGCCCGGCTTCATCACCAAATTACATTTAAGTGCAGTAGATTGTACCTGCAGGGTGTTGTGTTCTCTGCAGTATGTGCCCTGGATGAAAAGTTAAGTGCGTGCTAGCTCACATGTACACGGGCAAAAGCAGCCTGCAGTTGCGAGCATGCCCATCTGCGCTTGTAAACACGCACACACACCCACGTACAGTGTAGTCAAAGAGACAAACACACACAGTCGCCGTGACTGATGCTGTCAGATTTCCTTAAGCTGGTGTGCTGCGAACCAGATGTCTTCTTCTCTTTGTGTGTGTGTGTGTGTCCACTGTGTGTGCGCAGATGTGCTCATAAATCGTTATGTTTTTTCATGTTTTATTTTTTAATGTGTGTCTGTGCTGATCTTTTTTTGTGCTTTGTATTACAGTTCACATCCAACAATGTGTGTGAACCAGAGTTGTTTACTCCTCTCGGTGGGATGAATGAATGTTTGTGTGAAAGCCATAACAGCACATTTAAAATTAACTTCTCGCCAGAGAGTAATTAAATCGGAGAACACACACATACCAGCGTTTTTTCGTCTCTGTATTTTACTCACACACACAGACATGTAAGATGAAACGAGTATGAAAAAAAATGAAATACATAATTTTACAGCTTTGTCTTTTTTCGATAACTCAAGACAGGAAAACAATGGAGCGATGTGTGAACCGTCTCATTCGTCTTTGTCTTCTTCTCCATGTTCTGTAACTATATTTGTCTCCACACTTTTACATCTGTCTCTATTGTGCTTCTGTTTCCCTCTCCAAGCTTTCATTCTTGAGTCAGCTCTCCTCTCCCACCCTGCTCGTTTTGTTGACCTCCCCTGTTGTTTTCTCCGTCTCCGTCTCTCCCCATTCAGATGCAGCACATCCTGAGGATGAAGGTAATTTGGGTTTGGTGATTCTGCTGGTTTTGTTCTCCGTGGTCATCCTCACCACCGTCCTTTCCCTCATCTTTGTCGTGTGGTAAGAAACACACACACACTCACGTATCCCACATCCACAGGCCACAGCTGTGTGGTCTGTCTCTGTTTCTCTGGATTTGAATGAGATTTTTTTTTTTTTTGTCAAAGCAGGACATTTTTAAAGGTTTTTTTGTTGCTGTTTACTCAGTGTTTTATATTTTCAGGGTAAGGCAGAGGCGGCGCGATCATGTGACCAAACAGGAACTCACCTCTATGGTCAAGATGAAGTCCATGCCAATCTAATGTAAGACACACCTACGCACAATTTTGTGTTTCTTTGTCTGAATATCTTCTCATGTTTAATTCTTCGTCTTGTCGCACGTGTTGTGAATATGCCGAGTTCTCACCAGTGGCCACACACGGTTGTTTATGTTCCTAGTTTAGCTCATTTGGCACATAGTCCGAGACCTTTGGATGGCGAGCAGCCTCTGCGGCTGAGCTAATTAAAATCCTAATTAAGTGTCACTTCTCTCTGATTTATACGAGGACCACAAAATGCCCTCAAACGGGAGTGAAGCCAGTGAGACGAGCACAGCAAAGCTCTGTCCTCAGTACGAGCTGCAATGGTTCAAAGTGCTGCTATAAACAACAGTCAGACAGCCCTTCAGATAGCCAGCCAACTTGTGATTATAAGCCTGACGCACACACACACGCACACACACACACACACACACACACACACACACACACACAGATTATAACCCTGTAAGTATGCCTGTATATCTCTCATTCAGCTCTGTTATTTAAATGCATACTTTTAAGGCAGTGCTTAATTACATTATGATTTATACATGTTTTTTCTTCTGTTTTCCTCCTCTCTGCTCTCCCTCATGTCCTCTCTCCTTTACTCTAACCTCTGTCCTGGCTTTATTCATCATATTTTTTCATATTTTCATATTCTCTTCTTTTCTCTTCTCTTCTCTTCTCACTTTCCCGTTGCCCATTTCATTTCCTCTCTTCTCCTTTCTCTTCTCCTCTCCTCTCCTCTCCTCTCCTCTCCTCTTTCCCATCTTTCTTTTCCTTTCCTCTCCTTTCCTTTCCTTTCCTTTCCTCTCTTTCCTTTCTCTCCTCTCCTTTCCTCTCCTCTCTTGTCCTCTTCTCTCATTTCCTTTCCTTTCCTTTCCTTTCATTTCCTTTCCTCTCTTTTCCTCTCCTCTCTTCTTTTCTTCTCTCCTTTCCTTTCCTTTCCTTTCATTTCCTCCTTCCCTTTCTCTCTTTCCTTTCTCTCCTCTCCTCTTTCCCATCTTTCTTTTCCTTTCCTTTCCTCTCTTTCCTTTCTCTCCTCTCCTTTCCTCTCCTTTCTTTTCCTCTCCTCTCCTTTCTTATTATCTTCTCTCATTTCCTCTCCTTTACTTTACTGTACTTTCCTTTCCTCTCCTTTCCTTTCTTCTCTTTCCTTTTTCTCCTCTCCTTTCCTCTCCTCTCTTTTCCTCTCCTCTCTTGTCCTATTCTCTCCTTTTCTTTCCTTTCCTTTCCTTTCCTCTTCCCCATCTTTCTTTTCCTTTCCTTTCCTCTTCTTTCCTTTCCTTTCATTTCCTTTCCTCTCTTTCCTTTCTCTCCTCTCCTTTCCTTTCCTCTCTTTTCCTCTCCTCTCCTCTCTTGTCCTCTTCTCTCCTTTTGTTTCCTTTTGTTTCCTTTCCTTTCCTCTCCTCTCCTCACCTCTCCTTTCCTTTCTTTCCTTTCCTCTCTTTTCTTCCTCTCCTCTCCTCTTTCCCATCTTTCTTTTCCTTTCATTTCCTCTTCTTTCCTTTCCTTTCCTCTCTTTCCTTTCTCTCCTCTCCTCTCCTCTCCCCTCCTCTCTTTTCCTCTCCTCTCCCCAGGTTGATTTCAAGCATCCTCTCCATGTCAGCCCGTTCTAGGGCTCCTCCCAAGAGTCAGCCTTTGCCTTCACCACTGTAGCAAGCTGACCGTCCGTATTTCACTACATTAACCAGAATGCATCAGCCGGGGTCAAACCAGGATCCAGGACAGGGATACAGGGAACTCTGTGGAGTGGGGTAAAGTTACCCAGCATCAAAAAGCTGAATGAAGGGTATGTTTCGCAAGATTTCCATGGACTTATTCAGTGGTCACATCTAACTGTACTACCCATAATGCATCAGCGGACTCCACTTACTGTCCGTGGGGACAGGGGGAAAACAGACCCTTCTCTGTTTCACGTTCACTTCAGCAACTTGACTGCAGCTCACTCCTCAGCGGACTGCAGGAGCGACACTGCATCAGGAGATTCGAGTTCACTTACAACCAATGCTGCTTCAGGTGGACTGACTCCTCCCCCTTTTTGGAGAGGAGCGACTTTTTTTTTTATTTTTTTTTTTTTTTATTTGAACTTTTAAGCATCAAGTAGGGACAGGAAGTGCAGCTGCCAAACAAGAGAACATAGGCTTTTTTTGTTTGTGGGAATGGGAAGTTTTTTTGGAGGGAAGAATTTTCCTCTCTTCTCCCACCCAGAACTCCTCACGTTCTTTTATTTTTTTGAGTTTCGTTGTGAGAAGTAACAGATTAATGTGCGTCCGTTATTACATCGACTGACCGACCGACTCAATGCTGTGAAGGAAGCATAACTGCCAGTCTCTGTGTGTGCATCTGATGCCAAAGCAGCAACCAAGGGCATTAAGGGTCTCAGCTGAGGGGCAGGGAGCAGCCTGTTACTGGCTCCTGACCCGAGGAATGGACATGGAGAATAAGGTCCAGGGTGGGCGGGCTGGGTTGACTTTATTTCATTTACGACAAGTGATTTTATGTTGCATGATATGCTTGTTATGTCGTCTGATGTCTTCAGCACCAGTGTTCTTTTGTTGCTTTTGTCATACCTCTTTCTATCCATCCATCCACTGTTACTGAATGTGTGACTGAAAGACACACGAAGGGAGAAAGAGAGTTAAGTAAAGAGATACTGGCCTTTCACAGACCACCAGCATTATGAAATTACATCAGTACTTAGCTAGAGAATATAAAAAATAGATAGTCAGCCATCCTGTCTAGACTCCAAACAACCCCTAATACCTTCTTTCTCAATGTGTGTCATTACATTTCTTTTTTTAAAGTTCAAACACAACCTTTTAAGAGCAAGTCAGGCTGAAAAACGGTGTTTTGCTGCCGTCTGTGGTTGAAGGTTTCAGCCCCGTTTCTCCCAGAGTAACACCCAATACTGATGTTACAAGGTCCTGGTGTACACCTGTGCATCTCTGCAGTGAGCTGAGAAGTTAAACCAATGGAGGTCAGAGAGAACAAGCTTTTAACGTGGTGTTAAGGGTTGACGTACTCTTTAAAATCAAGATGGTTAAGAGAAAAGTAAAAGAGAAAAAGAAAGTTGTAGGGTTTGCCTTGCGATTTAAATTTGGGGTAGATATCACAATTTCCGTCACGATACGACATATTCTTTGACGGAAATGGTGAACCAGACGTGTCTTGGGAAATTCAACGTAAAGGCATGTCTAAAACAGTGGTTCCCGAATTGTCCAGCCACAGTCCAGATTTGTCCATAGTCATTAGTTTGAGGTCCACACGGTTAAAAATATTCAGCGTCAAACTTGTGTTTAACCATGTCGTCAAGCTAGTTTGCTGTCTCTGTTAAGTAGCTGTGCATTAGTCACTCACTCCACAGCAGGAAACAGCACTTAAAAATAAAAGCTCTGTGCTGGAAATTCACTGTACTTCAAAATAAAGTGTGTTTATTACAATCTAGACATGTTTGCAAGTCACTTGTGGTCCATTCTGAATGGACCCACGACCCATCAGTTGGGAACCACATGTCCAAACAGTGACGATTTGTATCGATGTTTTCAATCAGCATCTATAATACTGGATCATTGATCATTGAATTGATATATTGGACTAGATCGATGTATCGTTACACCCCTAATTTACAGTATACATGGTTTGTTTTGCATTTAAAATACATGTGTAATATGACAGTGTCCAATGTAGGGCTGACGCTATCCGGTATCTTTATTATCAAGTAATCTTTCAAGCATTATTTTTAAGATATATAAAATGCGACAATGCCATAAAGTTGAGGAAAGCAGCTCATCTTAACGACTGAGGAGCTGCAACTGGCAAATATTTGGCACTTAAATGATATTATCGTTGTCTATCGACAAGTACACTAAACGACTTTAAGCACTAGGCCATTGTTACACCATTAAAGTTACTTTCACCCCTTTTTAACTTTATAAGACCTATAGTGTTTCATGTGAATTGTTGGTGTGGGGTTACTCACTCAGTTTCTTTCATCTCTAGTGATATTACCTACAGATAAGAGGAATGCAGTAACAAGACAATAAGAGGCATATTTTAACTAGACACACAAAATAGTTGCCTATACTGATACAATAAGAAAAAGGAGGAAAAAAAAGAAGAAGTTATAGATTTAAGGGTAAAATCACATAATAATATGTAGGGCTGGGCAGTCTATTGATATTCTATGGATGTTGTGATGAGAGACTAGATATCACCTTAGAGTTCTGGTATCATAATATTGTTACTGTTGTATTTTCCTGGTTTTAAAGGCAGCGTTGCAGTAAAGTGATGTCATGTTCTGAACCTACCAGACTGTTCTTTACCCACTTAGTCATTATATCCACATTACATGCAATTATCTATTAAAAAATCTCATTGTGTCAATATTTTGTGAAAGCACCAATAGTCAACCCCTACGATATCGGTATTGTATTTGGTCAAAAATATTATGATATTTGATTTTCTCTGTCTCACCCAGCCCTAATTACAAGCTGGTTCATTTTTATAATGGGATTAAAGCCAGTGAGCTAAAAGCTAGCTAAAATTATATTAAGCACTTTGTTTTCCAGCAAAATTATTTGAGAAAGAATCATTTTACCTAAAAGTCCTTTTGGGAAACTGCTCTCATGAACAAATAACAGACATGTTAAGTGTCTCCAAGACTGTGCTACTGTAGGTGTAGTTCACATAGGAATGAAAATAAAGTTTATCAGTGCAACTCATAGCCAATGCGGGATTTATACTTCTGTGTCGAATCAATGCTGTAGCCTGACGTGCACCTCCCCAGGAATGTAACTACAAGTTGCAGCGATGCAGACCTCCTGTCTATTTCTTTAAGCTGAAACCATTTCCATCTGTGTTTACGAAGCTTTTATTTACTTTAATTTCACAGATAAGAAACAATAAATTGTGAAAACAATAAAGCCTCCACAAAAATAGCATTTTAAGTCTTGTGTGTGATTTATCCTGGCTTCATATGAGCAGAGGAAATCTCCACTAGTCGCTAGGCTAATTTATACAATGTAAAATGCCATAGCCTTGTGCTAATAACGTTAGCATGTTGTATTTGTTTGGAAAACGTGTTTAGTTTTAGAGAGTTGTTTGTCGGTGAACCTTGTGTGCTGATTTTTTTAACGTTACCTTTGCTAAATGTTGCTGTTTATGGCTTCACATGAGTAGAGGAAAAGTCCGCTAGCAGCTAGGCTAATTTATACAATGTAAAATGCCATAGGCTTGTGCTAAAAACATTAGCATGTTGTATTTGTGGGGAAAATGTGTCCAGCAAAAGACAAGTGCTTTGTCTGTGAATACTGCGAATTATAGTAAAGCTGATGTGTGTACTAGTGTTTGAAATTGTCACTATTAAGTCATGTTTAATGTGTTTTGAATCAATTAAACTTTACACCTCTGCTGCCAACTAGTGTTTTGGAGGTGTAACTGCAGAGTGATACAGACACCACCACACAAGTAAAAATGCTCACATCGGCTACGGCGTAGGCTTTGCTTAGAGCTGACGCACAAGTATAAATCCCGCTTAACTTTGACATGGGTTCTTTTCACATGGTGAGTGGACTCTCACAGTCACTGCCACCATCACCGCCTACTCAGATAGAGATGAAATGGTTTGTTGACAGTTGCGATGGAAACATTCAGTAGCATTATGTTCTTGTTTACCACATGAATAACAAAAAATGTGCACCAGTAAGCTTGCAGTAGTAAATTGTTGATGTGTTGGTGAAGCTGAACAAAGTGATTGTACTTGTCTTCTCCATCTCCATAACTGAAAAATCAGCAGACTCTTGTTTCACCAGTTGTGGCTTCATCAGCTGGTCAGTAATCTCATGGAAGCTGAGATTATGTAGCTGAATCAGTGCGTGCTGGTTGGCGGGCGTGAACACGAGATGAGCACCAACATTACTAACTGACAAGAGCGACTCTCGTTCGCTGTACTCGTGTCTCACGACCCACCAGCTCATAGAAATGATTAGTGGGTGGTCAGTGCTCGCCGAATGGAAAGCTCCAAATACCTCTAGTACACTATATCTGGTTTAGTTTTGCTTTTGACTCCTACAAACCTTGTGTCCTGGCTGACTGTCTGCAACAGATGGAAGTGAGACGCTCTGCTGCTTGAGCGGGGTGCTTGCGTTAAAAAAAAAAAAAAAAAAAAAAAAACCTTCTTTCTTTCTCTTTCTGTTGGTCTGGTGGTTTTGTTCTGTCGATCCAAAGCTGTGTAGTTATCAATTGATTGATTGACTGACTGTGTAGTTTGTATCAGAAACACAAGGTGCATCCAAGTCAAACTCTTTCCAGTTTGACGACTGTATGTTCTCTCAAGCTAGCTCCACATATTATGCATGGATCCAGTTGAAGCTTTTTTTATGTATGTTATTGTATATCACACTTTAAAAAAATACATTTCATGTATGTTATTATAAATGATTTTTATGTATGTAGAGAAAAAAAAAATCTCAGGGAACGTTTCACAGATGTGGATTAACTCAGTCTTGTTTTAATTTGCAGTTTTACAGTTCATTATGCGACGTACGGTTAAATCGGGAAACCCAGGAGACAAAACATGCATTTTATTAATTGAATAATAAAAACAAAGAAGAATGGCGATAAATATTCCGTCTTTAAAGGCCGGAGTGGAGCAAAATTGCGATGCGAGATTGCGATGCGAGAAAAGTGACTGGAGGGAGATTCCCGACAGGAAAATAGTTCAGTGACTGAGGATAATCCATGTCTGGAGAACCTTCCCAGCATTGTGTATTTGTGTCTTTCTCCCCAGTTATATGAAGCTGTGTTAACTGTATGATTACTGTATGGACAATGTGTTTACTGAACTTCATCCAACTTGCTTTACTTTAATGTTCAGTTTCATTCATTTCTCTGCAGTCAGATTAATGACTTTCCCCCCCGCTCTTCGGTGGCAGCGTTCAAATTTTCAAATTATTCAAGTTATATTGGACAGAGAGCTCTTTCTGTTGAAATTGGGGTAAAATTTAGATTGCAGATTAGCGTTAGCTGCAAAATTATTAAGTATCTGAACGCTTAGAGCTTGGGAAAACAAAAACATGTACTTGCAATGACATGTCTATTAACAAAATCTAAAAAGTTAAAAAAAAAAATCCCGTAATTCATTCTTTTAAACTGGATTTGAAAACCGTTACCTGGCAACGCATGGGCCAGTAATGAATGAATGTAAGTATGTTTATTTTTAAGCATAATATTACCTCCACATGTTAAGGCACCATCGTTTCCTTCAATGGTTTTCTTTCTTTCAGTGCCTGGATATTGAATTTATTTTTCCATGCTTTTCTAGGCCGTCATTGTGTGGTTAATGACCCTGCTACCTGCTCACTCATTGTAACCTATGCTCTTTCATACGGCATACCTACACACACAAAAAAAAATTCAAAATATAGTAAATATTAAAGTGCTAAAACTGACATGAGGAGAGCCATTTCTTCATAACTGCTCGGGTTCACGGGTAACAAAGTTAATATTTTTCCAATTTGAATCGCAACTGATTGATTTTTGACAAGATTTTTTTTTTACGATGCAGACACTTGCCGAGTCAAATTTTATAAACCATCCATCAGATTGAATCTTATGTGGGCCATGTGCAGTATCACTGACTGTTTTTTCACCCTGTCCATCCTGTATTCGAGGTTAACGTGATCCATTTTCTTTCTGTATGTGCGTAGCTATGGAACGCCACCTTTCGGTTCCTCTCTAGTGGTGTTTTCTCTGTTTTGTGGACACGTGTGGTATTCTCAGTCTTTCTATGTTCCTCTGCAGTATGTGATGGCAGATGGAGCCTGTTGGTTTTAGTTCTTAAACCTCAAATTACACTCAGGCATCCATTCTCAGATGTACATAGTCTTTTTTTTTTTTTTTTTTTTGCTTTATGTGTACAACAGATATCACCATAAGCTGTTTTTTTTTCTTCCTGTCCTTGTATGTCTGTGAAATAAATACTATTTTATCACACTTTTAGCTTCCGGGGTTTTCTTTTGTTGTTCTTTGTGTCCATTGCAAATGTCTTAAATGTCCAAAATATTCCAGATGTTTCGCAAAAAATGAGTCATTAGTGGAGAGGATCGGCTGTCTCTGTCATGCTGATAGTATTGTTTGTGCTTGTGATTGTCAGAAATTTGACCAAATTTTCCCTGAAGCGTTTCTTCTAGTCTCTTTTAGAAAGCTTCCATTATCTGGTTGTGACAGCGCCTAATGAATCCCAAATGCTCAAGCCAGCTTTTGTTGTCTTTATGAAAGGACCTTTTAAGATGTACAACTGGGAGGAAATTTTCTTGGTATTCTGGCTCCACTTCCCATAAGCTTTAGCGTCTTCAGTGTTGTATCTTAAATCTCTCATTTAGATTAATTGAAGAACAGTGAAGCGTGTAAGATTTGAGCCCTGAACATGGGGAAAGCAGTCATTTTATGTCACTTAATTCAGTGGAATGGCAACTCTGACTCAAGGCAACTGCATCCTTCCTGCTGTATTCAAGATATTCCTAAGAAGCTGCAACAGCTCAGCACAATGGCACTGATGCCAAACTCAGCAGCTGAAGAGCAGCTGAAGTACTGATAAGTGCAGATAAACAGCAGTCACTGTGGCCAAAGGTGGAGCCTTAACTTTGTTCTCACTTGAAGATATCTTCATATTGTATGCCGAAACATTCCCAGTATACTTTATAAAAAAACTTGTATAGTTTGTCGACTGTTTTCCCATAAAAAAGTCATGTATACCACGTTGATATATTCCATTTTAAAAAGTCATAGTATAGCATGTCGATTTTTTTTTTTTTAAAAAAAGGTTATAGTATAGTACATCGATTTATTTTTTCCACAAAAAAAGTCATAGTATATTATGTCAATTAAAAAATAAGTCATAGTATACTGTCATTTTTTGAAGCAAAAAAAGACACTGTTCAGTATGTTGATTTATTTCACAAAAAAAACATAAAGAAGTCCTATGACTTTTTGTTTAAAAAAATATGACAGTATTTTTTTTATAGTATGTCAATTAAAAAAAAAGTCATAGTATACTATGTAATTTTTTTGAAGCAAAAGTCAGTATAGTATCTCAAAGTTTCTTTTCACAAAGAAAGTCATGTTATAGTATGTCGATTTTTTGCACAGAAAAAGTCATAGCATAGTAAGTTGATTGTTTACGCAAAAAAAGTCATTGTTCAGTATGTTGATTTTTTTCACAAAAAAAGTCATACTATATCAGATTTTTTTAAACAAAAAGTCATAGTATAGTATGTCAAACTGTTTTTGGAAAAAGTCATAGTATACTGTTTTTTCTCATAAAAAGTCATAGTATACTATGTAGATTTTTTTTTTCAGAAAAAAGTCAGTACACAATGTCTTTCACAAAAAGGTCAAAATATAGTATGTTGATTTTTTTTAATTCATAGTAGAGTATGTTGAATATTGAAAACATACAAAATATTTTTAAAAAAGTTATGAGGCAGAAAAAGAGGAGTTGCCACAGACCCAAAGTCACAATATTTCCAAAGAAAATTCTTCACAGTATGGATTGGAATAATCTTAAGTGCTCTTCTGTCAATGTTTTTGTCAGGTCTTTTTATATACGGTATAATTCCATTGAAATGTAATGTTAATTCAGTTCCTCTTGTTTGTACATAATAAAAAGAGTGCAGTAATAAATATGTATATGATGAGGGGCCTGTTTCCGTACCGAGGATCCCTAACAGGATGCTGGCAATGGTGTAAGACTAGAAATTCCTCAGTATTGGAGGGGATATCTGGATATTGCTGGAGTTTCTTCAAGTGTCTGAGGTGGAACAGTATGCAACACCCAGGTCAGGCCGCCAGTGACGTGGACACCATGGTATTTGAAGCTATCCACCCTCTACACCGAGGACCTTTTGACATAAGGTCCCTACTTCTTCCCAAAGTCAACCATCAGCTCCTGACTTGGCAATAAAATATCTTTTTTTTGTTTGTATTTACATGTCTTTTATTGTTTACATGTTAACGTAGTCCAAACCAGATTACTCCATGTACTGCGTGGACCGCAATGAAATGTAATACTGGTATTCATGTCCCCCTCAAGACAAGTCAAGATTGAAAACATCCTTACAATGGTGATGTTGTTAGGTTGATAGAGTTTAAAGAGCTGTTTGGGCACTCTGATGGCACAGGTTCTATTTTTATCCAGGGCAGGTGAATTTTAAAGCCCAAAACCCAATTAAAAAAGTTAAATGCACCTACTCTGTTCAGAAGTAGCAAGGACTGGATGATAATAGGGTAAGTAAAAAGTATGTCAATAAGATATATTATGATGATAAATAAACATGACAAAGATACTTAAAAAACACTTAAAAAAAACTTTTTTAAAGTTTCAAACTATATTATACTATGATTGTTTTTCATGATTTTGGACGACATACTATACTATGACTTTTTTTGATAATTTCGGACGAAATACTATATTATGACTTTTTTTCAGTATTTCGGACGACATACTATACTGTGACTTTTTTTTCAGTATTTCAGATGACTATGACTTTTTTTCAGTATTTCGGACGACATACTATGCTATGACTTTTTTTCATGGTTTCGGACGACATACGATGCTACGACTTTTTTTTCAGTATTTCGGACGACATACTATACTATGACTTTTTTCCAGTATTTCGGATGACATACTATACTATGACTTTTTTATCATGATTTGGGAAAACATACTATACTATGACTTTTTTTCAGTATTTCGGACGACAGACTATACTATGACTTTTTTGATGATTTCGTACGACATACTATACTATGACTTTTTTTCATGATTTGGGACGACATACTATATACTATGACTTTTTTTGATGATTTCGGACGACATACTATACTATGACTTTTTTGATGATTTGGAACAACATACTATAGTATGACTTTTTTTATGATTTCGGATGACATACTATACTATGACTTTTTTTTATGATTTCGGACGATATACTATACTATGACTTTTTTTCATGGTTTCAGACGACATACGATGCTACGACTTTTTTTTCAGTATTTCGGACAACATACTATACTATGACTTTTTTTCCAGTATTTCGGATGACATACTATACTATGGCTTTTTTATCATGATTTGGGAAAACATACTATATTATGACTTTTTTTCAGTATTTCGGACGACATACTATACTATGACTTTTTTGATGATTTCGTACGACATACTATACTATGACTTTTTTTCATGGTTTTGGACGACATACTATACTATGACTTTTTTTGATGATTTGGGACGACATACTATATACTATGACTTTTTTTCATGGTTGTGGACGACATACTATACTATGACTTTTTTGATGATTTCGTACGACATACTATACTATGACTTTTTTTCATGATTTGGGACGACATACTATATACTATGACTTTTTTTGATGATTTCGGACGACATACTATACTATGACTTTTTTGATGATTTGGAACAACATACTATAGTATGACTTTTTTTATGATTTCGGATGACATACTATACTATGACTTTTTTTTATGATTTCGGACGATATACTATACTATGACTTTTTTTCATGGTTTCAGACGACATACGATGCTACGACTTTTTTTTCAGTATTTCGGACAACATACTATACTATGACTTTTTTTCCAGTATTTCGGATGACATACTATACTATGGCTTTTTTATCATGATTTGGGAAAACATACTATACTATGACTTTTTTTCAGTATTTCGGACGACATACTATACTATGACTTTTTTGATGATTTCGTACGACATACTATACTATGACTTTTTTTCATGGTTTTGGACGACATACTATACTATGACTTTTTTTGATGATTTGGGACGACATACTATATACTATGACTTTTTTTCATGGTTGTGGACGACATACTATACTATGACTTTTTTGATGATTTGGAACAACATACTATACTATGACTTTTTTTATGATTTCGGACGATATACTATACTATGACTTTTTTTCATGGTTTCGGACGACATACGATGCTACGACTTTTTTTTCAGTATTTCGGACGACATACTATACTATGACTTTTTTTCCAGTATTTCGGATGACATACTATACTATGACTTTTTTATCATGATTTGGGAAAACATACTATACTATTACTTTTTTCATGGTTTTGGACGACATACTATACTATGACTTTTTTTCAGTATTTCGGACGACATACTATACTATGACTTTTTTTGATGATTTGGGACAACATACTACATACTATGACTTTTTTTCATGGTTGTGGACGACATACTATACTATGAATTTTTTGATGATTTGGAACAACATACTATATATTATGACTTTTTTTCATGGTTGTGGACGACATACTATACTATGACTTTTTTTCCAGTATGTCGGACGAAATTCTATGCTATGAATTTTTTATCATGATTTGGGATGACTTACTATACTATGACTTTTTTTGATGATTTCGGATGACATACTATACTATGACATTTTTTG
The DNA here is from genome assembly GCF_041903045.1 of Epinephelus lanceolatus. Lineage (NCBI taxonomy): Eukaryota > Metazoa > Chordata > Actinopteri > Perciformes > Serranidae > Epinephelus > Epinephelus lanceolatus. Next base: position 33,558,199 of record NC_135752.1, read on the forward strand.
ATGATTTGGGACAACATACTATACTATGACTTTTTTTTCATGATTTCGGACGACATACTATACTAAGACTTTTTTTCATGATTTCGGACGACATACTATACTATGACTATTTTTGATGATTTCGGACGACATACTATATACTATGACTTTTTTTCATGGTTGTGGACGACATACTATACTATGACTTTTTTGATGATTTGGAACAACATACTATACTATGACTTTTTTTATGATTTCGGACGACATACTATACTATGACTTTTTTTCATGATTTCGGACGACATACTATACTATGACTATTTTTGATGATTTCGGACGACATACTATACTATGACTTTTTTTATGATTTCGGACGACATACTATACTATGACTTTTTTTATGATTTCAGATGACATACTATACTATGACTTTTTTTGATAATTTCGGACGACATACTATACTATGACTTTTTTTAATAATTTCGGACGACATACTATACTATGACTTTTTTTCATGATTTCGGATGACATATTATACTATGACTATTTTTGATGATTTGGGACGACATACTATACTATGACTTTTTTTATGAGTTCGGACGACATACTATACTATGACTTTTTTTGATGATTTGGGACGACATACTTTACTATGACATTTTTTCATGATTTCGGACGACATACTATACTATGACTTTTTTTCGAGGTTTCGGACGACATACTATACTATGACTTTTTTTCGAGGTTTCGGACGACATAGTACTATGACTTTTTTCAGTATTTCGGACGACATACTATACTATGACTTTTTTTCATTATTTCGGACGACACACTATACTATGACTTTTTTTCGAGGTTTCGGACGCCATACTATATTATGACTTTTTTTCATGATTTCGGACGACATAGTACTATTACTTTTTTTCATGGTTTTGGACAACATACTAAACTATGACTTCTTTTCAGTATTTCAGACGACATACTATACTAAGACTTTTTTTCATGATTTCGGACGACATACTATACTATGACTATTTTTGATGATTTGGGACGATATATTATACTATTACTTTTTTTCATGGTTTTGGACGACATACTATACTATGACTTTTTTTTCAGTATTTCGGACGACATACTATACTATGACTATTTTTGATGATTTGGGACGATATATTATACTATTACTTTTTTTCATGGTTTTGGGCGACATACTATACTATGACTTTTTTTTCAGTATTTCGGACGACATACTATACTATGACTATTTTTGATGATTTGGGACGACATACTATACTATGACTTTTTTTCATGGTTTTGGACGACATACTATACTAAGACTTTTTTTCATGATTTCGGACGACATACTATACTATGACTATTTTTGATGATGTGGACGACATACTATACTATGACTTTTTTTCATGGTTTTGGACGACATACTATACTATGACTTTTTTATGATTTCGGATGACATACTATACTATGACTTTTTTCATGGTTTCAGACGACATACAATGCTACGACTTTTTTTTCAGTATTTCGGAAAACATACTATACTATGACTTTTTTTCCAGTATTTCGGATGACATACTATACTATGACTTTTTTATCATGATTTTGGAAACCATACTGTACTATGACTTTTTCATGGTTTTGGACGACATACTATACTATGACTTTTTTTCAGTATTTCGGACGACATACCATACTATGACTTTTTTTATCATGATTTGGGAAAACATACTATACTATTACTTTTTTCAGTATTTCGGACGACATACTATACTATGACTATTTTTGATGATTTGGGACGACATACTATACTATGACTTTTTTTCATGGTTTTGGACGACATGCTATACTATGACTATTTTTGATGATTTGGGGCGACATACTATACTATGACTTTTTTTATGATTTCGGACGACATACTATACTATGACTTTTTTTCAGTATTTCGGACGACATACTATACTATGACTTTTTTTGATAATTTCGGACTCGGACGACATACTATACTATGACTTTTTTTCATGATTTCGGATGACATACTATACTATGACTATTTTTGATGATTTGGGACGACATACTATACTATGACTTTTTTTATGAGTTCGGACGACATACTATACTATGACTTTTTTTTTATGATTTCGGACGACATGCTATACTATGACTATTTTTGATGATTTGGGACGACATACTATACTATTACTTTTTTTCATGGTTTTGGACGACATACTATACTATGACTTTTTTTGATGATTTCGGACGACATACTATACTATGACTATTTTTGATGATTTGGGACGACATACTATACTATGACTTTTTTTATGATTTCGGACGACATACTGTACTATGACTTTTTTTCATGATTTCGGACGACATAGTACTATTACTTTTTTTCATGGTTTTGGACAACATACTATACTATGACTTCTTTTCAGTATTTCAGACGACATACTATACTAAGACTTTTTTTCATGATTTCGGACGACATACTATACTATGACTATTTTTGATGATTTGGGACGATATATTATACTATTACTTTTTTTCATGGTTTTGGACGACATACTATACTATGACTTTTTTTTCAGTATTTCGGACGACATACTATACTATGACTATTTTTGATGATTTGGGACGATATATTATACTATTACTTTTTTTCATGGTTTTGGGCGACATACTATACTATGACTTTTTTTTCAGTATTTCGGACGACATACTATACTATGACTATTTTTGATGATTTGGGACGACATACTATACTATGACTTTTTTTCATGGTTTTGGACGACATACTATACTAAGACTTTTTTTCATGATTTCGGACGACATACTATACTATGACTATTTTTGATGATGTGGGACGACATACTATACTATGACTTTTTTTCATGGTTTTGGACGACATACTATACTATGACTTTTTTATGATTTCGGATGACATACTATACTATGACTTTTTTCATGGTTTCAGACGACATACAATGCTACGACTTTTTTTTCAGTATTTCGGAAAACATACTATACTATGACTTTTTTTCCAGTATTTCGGATGACATACTATACTATGACTTTTTTATCATGATTTTGGAAACCATACTATACTATGACTTTTTCATGGTTTTGGACGACATACTATACTATGACTTTTTTTCAGTATTTCGGACGACATACCATACTATGACTTTTTTTTATCATGATTTGGGAAAACATACTATACTATTACTTTTTTCAGTATTTCGGACGACATACTATACTATGACTATTTTTGATGATTTGGGACGACATACTATACTATGACTTTTTTTCATGGTTTTGGACGACATGCTATACTATGACTATTTTTGATGATTTGGGGCGACATACTATACTATGACTTTTTTATGATTTCGGACGACATACTATACTATGACTTTTTTTCAGTATTTCGGACGACATACTATACTATGACTTTTTTTGATAATTTCGGACTCTGACGACATACTATACTATGACTTTTTTTCATGATTTCGGATGACATATTATACTATGACTATTTTTGATGATTTGGGACGACATACTATACTATGACTTTTTTTATGAGTTCGGACGACATACTATACTATGACTTTTTTTTGATGATTTCGGACGACATGCTATACTATGACTATTTTTGATGATTTGGGACGACATACTATACTATTACTTTTTTTCATGGTTTTGGACGACATACTATACTATGACTATTTTTGATGATTTCGGACGACATACTATACTATGACTATTTTTGATGATTTGGGACGACATACGATGCTGCGACTTTTTTTTCAGTATTTCGGACAACATACTATACTATGACTTTTTTTCCAGTATTTCGGATGACATACTATACTATGACTTTTTTATCATGATTTTGGAAAACATACTATACTATGACTTTTTCATGGTTTTGGACGACATACTATACTATGACTTTTTTTCAGTATTTCGGACGACATACCATACTATGACTTTTTTTTATCATGATTTGGGAAAACATACTATACTATTACTTTTTTCATGGTTTTGGACGACATACTATACTATGACTTTTTTTCAGTATTTCGGACAACATACTCTACTATGACTTTTTTTGATGATTTCGGACGACATACTATATATAATATGACTTTTTTTCATGGTTGTGGACGACATACTATACTATGACTTTTTTGATGATTTCGGACGACATACTATACTATGACTTTTTTTTCAGTATTTCGGACGACATACTATGCTATGAATTTTTTATCATGATTTGGGATGACTTACTATACTATGACTTTTTTTGATGATTTCGGACGACATACTATACTATGACTTTTTTTGATGATTTCGGATGACATACTATACTATGACTTTTTTTGATGATTTGGGACGACACACTATACTATGACTTTTTTTCAGTATTTCAGACGACATACTATACTATGACTTTTTTTCATGGTTTTGGACGACATACTATACAAAGACTTTTGTTGTCCCAAAACCATGACAAAATGTCATAGCATTGTATGTCGTCCCAAATCATGATAAAAAAAGTCGTAGTATAGTATGTCATCCAACATCATGATAAAAAAGTCATAGTATAGTATGTCGTCCGAAATACTCAAAAAAAGTCATAGTATAATATATCGTCCGAAATCATCAAAAAAAGTCATCGTGTAGTATGTCGTCCCAAATCATGAAAAACAGTCTTAGTATAGTATGTCGTCCAATACTGTGAAAAAAAAAGTCATAGTATAGTATGTCGTCCGAAAACATGAAAACAAGTCATAGTGTAGTATGTCGTCCCAAATCATGAAAAACAGTCTTAGTATAGTATGTCGTCCAAAACCATGAAACAAGTCATAGTATAGTATGTCGTCCGAAATCATAAAAAAAGTCATAGCATAGTATGTCGTCCGAAATACTGAAAAAAATTCGTATTATCATGTTGTCCCAAATCATGATAAAAAAGCCATACTATAGTATGTCGTCCAAAACTATGAAAAAAAGTCATAGTATAGTATGTCGTCTGAAAATATGAAAACAAGTCATAGTATAGTATGTCGTCCGAAAATATGAAAACAAGTCATAGTATAGTATGTCGTCCGAAATACTCAAAAAAGTCATAGTATAGTATGTCGTCCGAAAATATGAAAACAAGTCATAGTATAGTATGTCGTCTGAAATACTCAAAAAAATCATAGTATAGTATGTTGTCCGAAATCATAAAAAAAAGTCATAGCATAGTATGTCGTCCAAAATCATCAAAAAAGTCATAGTATAGTATGTCGTCTGAAATACTGAAAAGAAGTCATAGTATAGTATGTTGTCCAAAACCATGAAAAAAAGTAATAGTACTATGTCGTCCGAAATCATGAAAAAAAGTCATAATATAGTATGGCGTCCGAAACCTCGAAAAAAAGTCATAGTATAGTGTGTCGTCCGATATACTGAAAAAAGTCATAGTACTATGTCGTCCGAAATCATGAAAAAAGTCATAGTATAGTATGTCGTCCGAAACCTCGAAAAAAAGTCATAGTATAGTATGTCGTCCGAAATCATGAAAAAATGTCATAGTAAAGTATGTCGTCCCAAATCATCAAAAATAGTCATAGTATAGTATGTCGTCCGAAATACTGAAAAAAAAGTCATAGTATAGTATGTCGTCCAAAACCATGAAAAAAAGTAATAGTATAATATATCGTCCCAAATCATCAAAAATAGTCATAGTATAGTATGTCGTCTGAAATCATCAAAAAAAAGTCATAGTATAGTATGTCGTCCGAAATCATAAAAAAAGTCATAATATAGTATGTCGTCCCAAATCATCAAAAATAGTCATAGTATAGTATGTCGTCCGAAATCATCAAAAAAAAGTCATAGTATAGTATGTTGTCCGAAATCATAAAAAAAGTCATAATATAGTATGTCGTCCCAAATTATCAAAAATAGTCATAGTATAGTATGTCGTCCCAAATCATCAAAAATAGTCATAGTATAGTACGTCGTCCAAAACCATGAAAAAAAGTCATAGTATAGTATGTCGTCCGAAATACTGAAAAAAAGTCATAGTATAGTATGTCGTCCGAAATCATAAAAAAGTCATAGTATAGTATGTCGTCCAAAATTATCAAAAAAAAGTCTCAGTATAGTATGTCGTCCGAAATACTGAAAAAAAGTCATAGTATAGTATGTCGTCCCAAATCATCAAAAATAGTCATAGTATAGTATGTCATCCGAAATCATGAAAAAAAGTCTTAGTATAGTATGTCGTCCAAAACCATGAAAAAAAGTCATAGTATAGTATGTTGTCTGAAATCATCAAAAATAGTCATAGTATAGTATGTCATCCGAAATCATGAAAAAAAAGTCATAGTATAGTATGTCGTCCAAAACCATGAAAAAAAGTCATAGTATAGTATGTCGTCTGAAATACTGAAAAAAAGTCATAGTATAGTGTGTCGTCCCAAATCATCAAAAAAAGTCATAGTATAGTATGTCATCCGAAATCATCAAAAAGTCTTAGTATAGTATGTCGTCCGCAATACTGAAAAAAATTCATATTATCATGTCGTTCCAAACCATGAAAAAAAAAGTCATAGTATAGTATGTCGTCCCAAATCATGAAACAAGTCATAGTATAGTATGTCGTCCGAAATCATAAAAAAAGTCATAGCATAGTATGTCGTCCGAAATACTGAAAAAAATTCGTATTATCATGTCGTCCCAAATCATGATAAAAAAGCCATACTATAGTATGTCGTCCAAAACTATGAAAAAAAGTCATAGTATAGTATGTCGTCCGAAAATATGAAAACAAGTCATAGTATAGTATGTCGTCCGAAATACTCAAAAAAGTCATAGTATAGTATGTCGTCCGAAAATATGAAAACAAGTCATAGTATAGTATGTCGTCTGAAATACTCAAAAAAATCATAGTATAGTATGTCGTCCGAAATCATAAAAAAAAAGTCATAGCATAGTATGTCGTCCAAAATCATCAAAAAAGTCATAGTATAGTATGTCGTCTGAAATACTGAAAAGAAGTCATAGTATAGTGTGTCGTCCGAAATACTGAAAAAAGTCATAGTACTATGTCGTCCGAAATCATGAAAAAAGTCATAGTATAGTATGTCGTCCGAAACCTCGAAAAAAAGTCATAGTATAGTATGTCGTCCGAAATCATGAAAAAATGTCATAGTAAAGTATGACATCCAATATCATGAAAAAAAGTCATAGTATAGTATGTATAGTATACATATAGTATAGTATGTCGTCCAAAACTATAAAAACAAGTACACACACACACACACACACACACACACACACACACAGCAAAATAAGAAAAATGTGATTAATGAAGGAGGTACAAAAACTACCATAACAGGCAAAATAGGTCATAACAGGCAAAATAGGTCAAAGTAACGTATGTCAAAAAACGGTTACAGTCTAGTACGTCAAAAAATAGGAGAAAAAAAAGATAGCATATTTCGGTTTAAAAAATGTTATGGCATGTCAAAGATCGTGCTTAAGTCATAAAATAAGTCATGAAAAATGTGAATAGAATAGTCATAAATCATTAAAAATGTCAGTATATAACATCATAAAAAGTGATTGTATTGTATGTAAAAAAATTAGATTAACAGTCACTGTATAATATCTTTAAAAATATATATAGTATGTCATAAATATGTAGTGAAAATGACAAGATTTGATAATATGGAATAACAGTTACAGCATGTATTGATACACAAACACACAGTATATACACAGGATATATTTTATTGAGATAAAAAGAACACTACATTAAAACTATGTTGTTACTATCTATACTTCATGACTATTGAAATTAAAACTTTGTCATAAAAAACACACAAATAATACAAAACATAATTTAAACGACAAAATAAAACTTAAAATGTGCAAAAGTCAACATAATATTGCATTAATGAAGGTCACATTGTCAACATAAAGCAGCAGTTAAAGAGATATTCAAAATGGCAACTATAATGACATGGCACCCATCGTATCACTCCTCCCCCCCCCCCCCCAAAAATCACTTTCAATTATGTAGGTGCAGTACAGTGTTTCCAATAGTTTCCAATCCATAAAAAGGGAAATATTTCATAAATAATTAAAAAAACACAGATGTGTAATAGCAGCAAAAAAGTTAACACACACACACACATAAAAAAACAAAAAATAATTTTTTAAAATATAACATCTATAACACACTGTGCAATTCAAACTTTAGGAGGGTAATGTGAATCCCTTCAGCTCACTGCAGCCACCTAGTGGACAACAAGCAACACTACAACCTTGGAAATTATGAATTTTTTTTTGTGTCTGATATTTGAGAATATTGTGATTATGTTTTCCTCATAAATTAAAATGTATTCCAAATCAAAAACATAGAAGCAGACTGTTAGAAATCCCTTTAGGAGTTCACCATTGTTTTTATACTCAAAGCAATTACATTCAAATGACTATAAGAAGTTTCTAAATCCATAAATCCACTCTACAACCATACCATATTACGCGTCATGTAAAATATAGTAAACAAATACATTAAAGGAATGAACGTGGGATCAGTCTACATCTAAAACTGTGTCATGACTTCCTATCTCTAAATGTTCTATATGATATTCATGTAAGACGAATAGTTCAACAACCCATGTCCTTCTGCAACTCACGGTTTCACCAGCTGGAAGTTTTAGTTTGTAGGATGTACTATATTAATTGTTTAATTACAGAAGCGTAACACAAACTGCAGTGGAACAATATACAGCAAGTTAATGCAGCAATTCATTTTCTTTACACTTCATAATTTTGTAAATATCAACAAGTTATATGATATTATTGGCAATGGACACGCTATTGAACAAATTATTCCCTTGAATGTTTTAACACTTCAAAAATAAATATCCAGCATCTCTCTCTAGGTCCCTTTCCTTTCTACGTTTGATGTGAAATAGAGAGGTCACTTGGGACACCGTACACTCATCACACCGGTGTTACAGTACAAAATGTTGATTATGTTAATTCATCTTTAACTTTTGCTGCAACAACAGAGCTTAATCTGTCAGAAAGATAATCCCCAGAGTTGACTGTGCTGTTTGAAACTATAGAGAATAAAAGCAGTTTTCCTTTAGGATAACAGAAAGACAGACAACTCACCAACCATTTGTAATAAAACTGGAACACTTCCTAGGTTGATTCATGCACAGTACAAGAGCCTTGTCACCTTTCAACAAGTAGCCGGCAGAACTGGGACCAGATGCATAAAATTCTGTGTATATTCATGATTAACACTGTGTATACGCATTCTTTTAATCAGATTTAAAAAGCCATGCGTACGCCTGATTGTGTTTTATAAATCTCAATCATTGTGGCGCTGGGCGCACGAGCGCGAGCCTCATTCCCACTGAGGCTGGGCGATATGGACAAAAATTCATATCCTGGTATTTTCGAAGTGGGCTACATGTTCAGTCACAAGCTGATCCAGGCTGAAGTCCTCTGTTATTTTTGCTGCATGTTTTTACACAGCAGGGCAGGAAAAGAAGAGAAGGTCCATCTCCGGCGCAGCTTGACGAAGGTCCATCTCCGGCGCAGCTCGACGCAGTGCGCCGCGTCTAAACTGACAACGGAAACGCAAAAATTGGCCCACAGTATTGTATGTGTGCTACTGTGGTAATTTAATTCATCTCACAGACTGATTTAGTGTAGCATGTGTAACATATAGACCGATGTCGCACTGTAGACTAATGAACAGATTAAACAGAGGAGCAGCACTGTGTCTCTCTCAGTGTTGATGGAGAACCTACACATCATTTATGCATCTGGCCCCTCATGCTTTAGATTAAACTAACATCTGTGTCTGAGCAGCTAATCCAAACTTTTATGGCAACAGTTAAACCAGGTTTACTGTAGATTCAAAATTGCCACTGTAAAAAAAGTGGCATGTGTAGGTTATTTGTGACTGGCTCATCCAAGCCGCAAAACGTACGCAGCTGAAGTGTCAGAGAGGTGATGCTTCTGGTTGTTACAGCAAAAGATAATATGTGTTTAGGGGTGATTAATAATGGAGCTGTTACTGGAATGTGCTAGATTTACTACTTACTCTACAATGAATGCACGACACATTACACTTCACTACTATGGCAGATGAGCAGTGGAATATAAGTGGTAATATACTGCTGGACACACTGAGGGTGAAGGTGACACTGGTAATAACATGTTGTCAGTGTCGCATAGCCTGTGGTGGACCTTTGGTTGACTTTTCCTTGAGTGTTCCTTCTTAGGATGAGGACAGATAGTGAAAGTTCAGGTTAGTTAAGAGTTCAGAGGCCAAGAGATGACGTGAAGTCTCAGGTCCCTTATCAGGGTTTGGATAGGTGAACAGACAGCAGGCGAGCCTCTGCAAACGATATGTCAAAGCTTTAAAGAGTCGATCCCCAAACACTTAGGACAGTTATTAGAGATAAGCATCACTCTTGAGATAAGTCAACAGGATTCGGATACATTTCCAAAACACCAGGAAAAAAATGTCAGAAAAAAGTCCATGATTGGCACTTACACTGGAACGTTCCTTTCTTAAAAAGCTTACATTTATTTTACAGATGTTTCCATCCAACCTAAACTGTACCTTTCTCCCTCATTATCATACAGTGACAGCTTCCAGTGCCACAAATGTTTCCTCCAGTGATTTCAAGTATCTAAAAGTTGTCTCAAACAGCGTGGAACAATCCATACCATATCAGCACTAGGTGTCGCTGGTGAGTCGCTGACTTCTAAACATCGATGGCCACCCCGTGTTTGGTGGAGATCACGTCTCTGGTTCCCGTCAGATACATGAGCACCGAACACAGGTGAGGAAGCGTTGCCGTGGTGCTGACATACAGCCAGTAGGGGAGCGGCGCCGTGTTGCCGAACGGGCACACCCACAGGCCATGGCGCACGGCATCCCGGACGTGGTGCGTGGCCATGGAGATGAAAAGCATCCACGGCAAGGAGCACCAAGCGTCTTTGAGGCGTCCGATCCACATGAGGAAGCGTAGGGAGAGGCAGAGGATGGGGATGAGAGAGGAGCAGTGGAGAGGAGGACGCTGAGGGAGTGAGACAGCAGCCTGGAAGAAAGTGGGAGAGGAAGTTATCTCTGAGTATTTCGTTGGTTTTGTTAGAAATTATCTGCCACCTCTCTCACTACTGGTAAGATATTAGATGAATTCTGCCAGATTTCTAAAGGCGACCTATCCCTGTATGCAAAAAACCCCAGGCTTTAGACCATTCTGAATACTTGTTTCCAAGGGTTCTTTTTAGGGATTCACAATATATTTCGGGCTGATAATGGGACATTTTTATTATTATGCATTATTCCGATAACTAAAGTTATAGCCGATAAATAGCGCTGATAATACGAAGCCGGACTGCTTTCATTGACCTAACAAGGTCGGCATCTACACACCTGACACAGTGGGCGACGGTAGATGTGCCTTTAAACACAGAGAAGAAGAAGAAGCACAGCACCTGCATCACGCTGACTAGAGGGCAAAACATGTTGCGGTGTGGATGTCTTTCCAGTTCCAGAGGAAGACAACAGGATTGCACCGAAGGTCCATTCTGATTTTGTTGCGTTAGCAATAGTGAGGTCAGTTTGATTTGGTTGGGTCAGGGCTGTGAAATATAAAATCATCCATATTTTCTCGCTACATCTACGCCTTTCTTACCCTACAGGTTATACACTTCATTTCAAAATGCAAAAATGTAAAATTTATCGGTTATCGAATCGGTTGAAAAAGTCCACATTGGTGTATCCCTATTTTTTTTCCTACTTTGGCCACAAGATGACATGTTAGCTGCATGCTAAGATCAAACACATACTCTTGGTTTCGGATGTTATAAATTTCTCCCTGATTTCAGATCATCTTCCTGCTGGAACATATTTAGTTGTATTCAGATGCTTTTATTGGTAATTGTCCACAGTAGAAAGTGAAGCTTTTCTCTGTTATAGTCCCCCAGCTGCAATGATGGTGAAGAGACACTGACCAATCAGAGCACACTGGTCTTTTTCGAGAAGGGGGTTTAAGGAGACAGGCATTAAAACTGAGTCTTATCAGACAGAGAGGCTGAATACAGAGTTTTTTCAAAACAAAAAAAACCACATTTGCTCAAACTGTGACTATATTCACACAGCACTAAATGAGACAGATAATCTTTGACAATCATACTCCTTTCGCAAGAACATCTAGGAAGGCTGTCCTCCACACTGGTGGGTAAATGTTTGTACCAAAATAGTCTGAGTCTGTATTGCATTTTGCGTCATTTAGGGGTGCACTGCTCTGCTGCTCCTAGGCTAAAGGGTGCAACTAAACTGACTGTCTCGAGTGCTCCCAGTTCTACCATACAGGACATCAGCTGATGTGATCTAAACTATCTCTTGCTGCAGGTCTGCTGCGTGCTAGCCTTGCGCCCATACTTAATGAAGGTGACAGAATAACACAGAGGCCCCATTTAACTAAGAAAGCAAACTCCTCATTAACACATTATCTCCCACATTGTAAGTGGCAGCACATTAGCTTCACTCTTTCCATTCTTACCTTTCACAACAAAGCCCTGGACATATACACTGCATTACTGTTTATGATAGGGAACATATATATACATGCTGAGGCTGTGTTGATGAGTTGTTCAATATATTGAAATCATTTTGCCTCAGATTTTTTCTTCTTTAACCTTGTATTCAATATGATATCTTTTTATCTCAATGAAATGGAATATAACAAATGTATATGTGGCATAAAAACTAAATTTATTATTTTGGCCAATAAAAAAATATGCTTGGCCGGTGGGTTTTTCATGAACCAGCCCCCTTAGCCAGTTAATTTCAGACACTGCCTTACTGCATGTGAACAAAGACAACCAATCAGAGCAGAGTCTCTCACGCAGCTGTCAATCATGCTTGTGAACTGCAGTCAGACTGTCACATTAGGCAGCCCTGGTCGAATACAAATCAAGATTCTGTTACTGCATTGCCTGTTTCTCACCTCAGATGTTGTCAGAAACATATTTTAGTGTGCTGTTTAACTGTATCCAAAATTTCAGCTGGGTAACATTTACACATTTTACAGTTAAACGGTGTACCAAGCACAGCCCACTAGGGGTGGGGGAAAAAAATCGATTTTTAGATGCATCGAGATTCTGTCTTGAACGATGCGAGCATCGATGTGGAAAACTCATAATTGATTTTAATTTAATTTTTATATTTATTTTTCAAATTACCGTACCTCCTCGACCATTCGCGCTATTGACGTAATTCCAACGGATTCTGAAAGCTGAGAAGCGGAGCTTTCCAGTGATATGGAACAGTACATTACGGTAAAGACGTCATTACCTGTGGAGGGAGGAGGGAAGTGAGCACAGCAGGAGGAGAGTGACAGCTGACGAGTGATGTTTGAGTGATTTAGCGGTGTTTTAGTGGAGTTTAGGTGGCATTTTCTTTGTAAATAATATTTACTGTTGTAAATAATAGTATTTGTGTTTTTTTGAGAGCTTTTGAGTTTTTTTGCCGTGGGTTAGGGTTAGTTTTTTCGTCGTGTTTTCACCATAGTTCGTAGTTTTGCCACCATTTGATGGTTGATGAGGTTGATGAGGGACAGGAGAGTCCCATTGAGATTTGTGGATGAGGAGGATGGACCGGTGGAGTGTAGTAATCTCAACCACAGTAAGTAATACAGTTTGTATGCACTGGATATGTATTCCCAGCTTTATTACAATAATGTTTTTCAATATCTAGTGTAAATTTTTTTATTGGTTTGTTTTAGAATCGAATTTATAATCGAAATCGTTGCCTTTAGAATCGGAATTGAATCGAATCAAATCGTGAGGTGCCTCGAGATTCCCACCCCTACCGCCCACTAGTGGGACCAGCTCTCTCATTTTACTGTTCAACGGTATTCAAGTCAATTTTATTTATAAAGCCCAATTTTACAAATCACAATTTGCCTCAGAGGGCTTTACAGCACACATCACCCCTCTGTCCCTGAACCTTTACAGCGGTTATGCAAAAAAACTCCCTTAAAAATACTTTTAACAGGAAGAAAATGATTTAAGCTGCAAGAGGAGAAGAGAAACTGAGGAGGGATCCCTCTTCGTTGTGTGTACAGAACAGTGCACTAGACTATGAAGCAGACAGTTTGATGGAGCGACTGACATGACTGACAGCTCTGTTGGAGACTCCTTGGCTCTACAGTAGGTGGGCAGGAGGGACAGGGTTGGAAATCAGCACCAGCCACCGGCCAAATTCTGGTAAAATATCCAAGTAGGTGCGAGATTAGCTTCACTCACCAGCCAAAAAACAATGGTGATCTATTAAATGCCTGGTAGATTTTAGAATCCACCACGACTATCAGTCTTATGTACGTCTTTTACGATACAGTGACAGTTTCAGCAAATACAACAAAGTTATTTTCATAAAAGTTAGCAGCTCTAGCTTGAAAGTATGTAACCATGGTGTTGTAGAAACTGAAAATATAAGTATGAACCTGAAAATGAGCATGAATAGGTCCTACTTAAAGGTGTTGCTCATGAGACAATCAACAATAAATATCCCATATTATCATTTTATATTGAATATATTTAAGCATATCATCCAAACAGTATCTTTTATGGGATTGCTACTAACTGAACACAGTTGCATACCTTGCCAAATATCAATTCAGTAGGTTTTTGGCAAGGTTTGTGCCAAGTTGAAAAGAAAAACAAGGTGCGAAATGCTTTGTTGCTGCTCGGTCAAATTTTGAATGTAGTTCATTCAGATTTTCTTTATAATGAAACAAAAGTGGTCAAAAGTCAGCTTAAATGTTTCATGAAAGCACTATATGTAAGAGTGATGGCAGGACAGCTATGTAGCTTTTGAAACTGCCTTTTGATTCACTGAAATAATCTACGGTCATTGAAGAGAGCCCAACTGATACTAGATTTCTGATTTACAATTCATCTCTACTCTCTCTGGTGTTGTTTCTCTTATTCTTGGCAGCTGCTTTCAGTATAATTTAGAATCAAAGCAAAGCCACACAGATGCCCTGAACTGGCTGAAATATTGAACTTGTTCAGTGTTCAGATCTTGCACTAAATCATCTCAAACAGAATCTGAATACTGGTATTGCTGCAATGAAAAGACAGATGGTGCCAGACAAACACGTCATTAAACAAACACATGTAAACTCTGATATAGTGATAAAGGGAAAACACTGTCTGTCTCTGCACTCACTGCAAACACAGACTGACTGCAGGATGTAAAAACTGATGAGCATTACAGAGCAGAAAGTCGTGATTCTTTGTAACAGTTTCCAATCTCCTTTGGCCTTGTGCAACTCTGGCACAAAAATCTGGCCACACAGAAAGAAGAAGAAACTGGACTTGCTCTTTCTCCAAAATAAATATGAATTAGCAATACACTTTTGCACATTATTAGTCATGTTAGGCACATTTCTGCACTTGACCCTCAGTAAGGTTGCGGGTCTTACCTTGAGTGACAGGGATCCAGCCATGTAGAAGTGGTCCAGGTCTATGATTGATGCCAGAAGACCGGCGAGTAGCACCTCGTACAGATCACTCTTTTTCCTTAGTCCAATAACAACAGCCCATGACCACAGCCCCACCAATCCATGCGTGGCGTTGTCCAAGGCAGCGCGCAGCCACAGGTGGTTCTGGATGACGGACAGCTGGAGGGTGTGGTCCGCCACTACGCAGAACACACCGAGTCCTGCAGACGCCAGCAGAGAGGCGGAGCTGAACGTCTGTAGGAGGGCCTGAGCTTTCTCTGTCTCCACAGCCAGGCTGAGGGGCACGGGAGCACCGTCTCCCCCGAGGCCGACCCCCAGTAACGGGGACGAGGAGGGGGAGGAGTCGAGCTTGGAGTAGAATCCTTGCATGTTGACAGATGGCTGTGGGGGCCGATCTTAGGGTCAGCAGGAGTCAGGTAGACTGGACAGGGGAGGAAGGAGACGCACCAGTATGTTAAGGCACATTAAATTACAAATGTTGTCTCAAAAATAAAGACTATACTCATGCGTTAAATACAATTTCCGCCTCGTGGTTTTATGCTTCTACCACCAGTTAAGTTGCAGTTTACATCCATGTGTGTGTCAAGCGTATTTTTTGGCAAAATGGAGGTTATCCCTGACACATATGATCCCAGTGAGAAATGTGCCGTCTTCACTTACAGACTATTTTTCATTGTATATAAATTAAACTTGTTTGGAAGATTTTATTGGACTATATAATACTGTAACAAGAGGTTACTAACTTAAGGTCACCCGTTTCAGCCATGTTTCTCTCTCCTCCTTTCTCTCTGCCCCGTGTCTGTGCATTGGTGACGCACACAGCAGAGGAGAGAAAGGAGGGAGAGAAACGCAGCCACACAGAAAACACAGCGAGCTAAAATGAAATAAGTGCAGATAGAATAGGTAAATAACATAAATAAAATATTTGTTTCTTTCAGCAGAGTGGAGGATCCCGTAGAGGAAACACCTGATAGCAACTGGGATTGTTCCACAGCAAATACGTCAACGTGTGAATGCAGCATAACATGAATGCATAGGGAAATATGAGTGAGTGAATCGTTGTCATCTATGGAGCATCTCCAGACTTGACAAAAATTGCTGCATGTCTAAAAATAAATACGACCTCTGAAACTTTTGTTGGTCATTAAAATTTTTGATACAGGTTTGATTTTCTGTGTTTTTCGCATCTGCCACAAGCCTTTAGAAACTTTTGACCCAGAATCAGTGAAGAAAATGTGGCGGCAGGACACAGCCGTGACAAAAGAAAGATGTTGCACAGAATCTTGTCATAACTTAAATAGCTCAGAACAGGTCAGATAGTAATATTCAGGTGGATGATGAAGAAGAGGAAGAGGATGTGGACGCGTCGGAATCAGTGTGCAAAGCTTGTGTGTGCGACGATGATGGATTAAAGAAAAAAAACGGACACAGTGTGCAGAGGCCTTTACTTCTGGCTTTAGGAAAGAGTAGCTCATGCTCACAAATATTGATTGGACTTTCCTAGACCATGGAAATAACATACTGGAATTCTTAATTTAGGTGGTACTTCTGTTTAATGCATCAATGATTAGCCTGTAATCCAGTAATAGAATATGTATTATTTAGGGTTGCAGTGGTATGCCAGTTTTTATTATACTGTGTACATTTGCTCATTTAAGATATTGGGAAAAAATGCAACTGCACCAAGAATCTCAACTTACACTTTTTACACATATTTTCATTTTTCATTTTTAATGGAAAAAAATTGTAGCAACTTGATTTTACGTTTTACACATACATCAATTTTAAAATGGTTTCAAGTTTCAATTATAGTAATGAAATGTTTGTTCAACCAAAAAAATAACCCTTCTATTTTCATATGTTTATGGGTTAATTTTAGGGCCTAACCGATATGGATTTTTTGGGGCCTGTGCCGATTCCAATATTATGGAATAAAAAAATCCGATAACCAATATATCGGCTGATTAAATTTTTACGTTTTTCAATTTGACTATTTTCAAATACTTTTATTATCAGAAATTGTGTGGAACAAGCAGCATATGAACAATTTGAACACAAAATAAATGAAAAATATGATGTGCAAAAAGGCAGTAAACCTCTGGGAAATAAAATAATCATGCAAAGTCTATATGAATTAAGACATTCACGTGTGTTCACAGTACCAGAGTTCTTCTTATTATTGCCAGTTTAACAGAGGTAGGTTATAGTGCAAAAAGTAACACAAGGACATCATTTCTAAGTAAAACACCATATTCCCTGCATTTTATTAGTGATGAAAATATAAGTGTTAACATCGCCAACTTTTGGCCGATTGCCGATTATTCTTTAATGGCTATAATCGGCCGATTAAATTGGACGGGTCCTAGTTAATTTGCCTCATAATAATAATGATAATTCAGTAATGCCATGATACTGTGAGAGTGTGATATTTTCTGAGATGGTTATTGTACCTTGAAAATCTCTTTATTTTTTTCCCCACAGTTAAAGGGTTTTTTTGGGGAGTTTTTCCTTATCCGCTGTGACTGTCCTAAGGACAGAGGGATGACGATGCTGTAAAGCCCTCTGAGGCAAATTGTGATTTGTGATATTGGGCTTTATAAATAAAATTGATTGATTGATCATACAGTTGTGTTATTTTAAAACGGGCCTGTCTGCATGATGAGTAGTTTTATTTTTTGGTACTTAAAGTATATTTTGATGCTATGAGTAAAGGGGTAGGACTAGATAAGTTTACACTTCCTCCTACCCCCTTTCGAGCATGTGAAACGTGTGGAGGATCAATATTCCATCCTTTTGTCTTTTTTAGTTTTTTGTTATTTATTTATTTATTCTTATTTCATTCATTGAAAAAAAAAGAAAAAAACAAACAAACAATACAATATAAACACAACATTCCCAAATCTGAATGAAAGGGAGCAGAAAGAAAAATAAACGTATTTAATCTGCCCCTTTATCCCAAAAAATAAATTTACAAAGCACTTAAATTAAAACAACATTGTTACTGTTGTCTGTCTGTTTGCTTGCCTGTTTTAATTTAGTATTTATTTACTTGTCTATCTGTTTTCTTGTTTTTGTTTTGTTTCCACTCTTTACATGTTCGAAATAAAGACAGTCAATCAATGCTAATACTTTTGAGTTTTTACTTTACTTTTTTACAAGATCAGGCTGTCAACCAAATTTAGGAAAGATTTAATCATGTTTTAATCATTTAAGCATTAAATAAGAAGCAGTATACATTTGGTCTAATGCAAAGGTAGGTGTTATGTAGGACTATAGTTATTAGAGTCACTTTAGTTGATCTACAGTTTGCCAACAGAACTGTAAGTATGAAGTAAAATGACAGTATTATAGTCTTTTTTTTTTTAAAGATGTGTAACATTATGAATGTGGACTTTTACATAAAAAAGCTTCATTCGTTTTCACAAACAGGAATTAAAAGATATATCAATAACATCAGATAAAATATTTGTAGCAGTTTTTTAAATTTAAGACTGTTGCCTTTAAGGCCTTGTTGTTTAACACTGAAGGTAAGACATTTTAAGACTTTTTAAGGACCTGTAGACACCTTAAAGATTTTGAAAGCAGGACCTTTTCTTGCTACAGAGTATTTCTTACTGTGATATACTTCTGAAGATCTGAATGCTTCTTCCACCACAGCTTGAATAATAATGTTGTTCACGGCAGACCTGATCTAAAGGTTGCCCCTGCATTTTAACAAAGACACTGTTAAATACACCCAGGGTTTAAACTGCTTCATGAACAGAGGAGACAAAAGGCCTGAGGCAACATATGTACACTCTGGCTCCTCACTGTCCATCCAAACATAGCGTGTTAATCTAAGAGGGACCACTGTCTTATAAACCCAGAGGGGAAACAAAAATAGGTCTCTGTCTCTCATGCAACTGAGTGAAATGTAGGACAGGTTCAACTGGCAGTCTGTCTGGCTAATTACCTCGTCGTTACCAGCTGCTGATGTAACAGCAGTCTAACGTAATGTCCCTAAGTATGAAATTTTAATTAGCTAGCCGGCTATTTTTGTCACCTGCTGTTAGCTCCCGGCTATCTGTTGTAACGTCAGCGAAGCTAACTAACGGCTAGCTTTTTAATCGCCTGACAGTCACAGTTAACGTTGAATTGTATTAACAAAAGACACGTTAGATAACCGTATCTTACCGACATCAGTAGCTGACGGTGACAGCTGGCTAGCAGCTAAGTGGCTAACAGTGACAGTGAAAGATGCTGCTTTGTGTAGGCGGACAGCAGCTGTCACGATTAGCTCTTCTACAAAAGCAGTGAATTACACAACTTGACGCGCTTCACTTGCTATTAAAATATGTAATTCAACTGTTTATTACCTTATTCAAGTGTTTACGGGTCATTTTAAATCAACCAGTGGACAAATAAAACGATACTCACCCCATTGCACTGCACTAGTAATCCAACCGCCAGTAATGTGTCTTCTTCTGCGGTGCTTTGTGGTAGTAGTGATGGTGGCCGGCGCTTTGCTGCCACCCACAGGCCATTAGCGGAACAGCAGGATATCAAACACATTAAACTGTGTAAAAGCACAGTAAAAAGTAGGCAAACTGCAGCCTAAATGGGGGAGTGGCTGTTTTGTCGTATGTAGCACCTTCTCAGGAGGGATGAGCTATAAAAGAGAGACAAAAATGTGTTTAAATAAAGGTGAGTGGACACTTAAATAACACAGTAATGTCAGTGCTATGTTTAAGAATCCAACCACTGGCCGTTCTAGATCGTCTCGTGGTTTTGGATCAGCCCTTTATAGTTTGTCCTCTTTGTGATGTAATTTAAGTGCAGTAAATGCAGAGGTCTAAGAT
The DNA here is from genome assembly GCF_041903045.1 of Epinephelus lanceolatus. Classification (NCBI taxonomy): domain Eukaryota; kingdom Metazoa; phylum Chordata; class Actinopteri; order Perciformes; family Serranidae; genus Epinephelus; species Epinephelus lanceolatus. The sequence goes on from NC_135752.1 coordinate 33,578,600, forward strand.
TAAATTATGCAAAAAGGCCACAGGCTTATTTCCACTGTGATCCTCTGGGGAGATACACAATGCAGGGTCCGGCAAGTCTGACAGGCACCAAAACAATATCCATATAATTACATACAGAAATAAAAGAAAACATAAAGGACAACACAGTAATTTGTTTTTGCAAGGTCCTTGTTCGGAAAGATTACTCTCCCATACAATCAGTTTTAAAGATACTTTTAATTCAATCAAACCCAAATGGCACCAGTCATATCCTCCCTGTCACAGTCAATAACCAGCCTGTAGGAAAGTGGAACAATTTAAGTACTTGGAGGACAATTATTAATCAGACATGAACTTTTAATGGAAACTCAGAGAGCATTTTTAACAGTACCTGTCACAGAAACAGCTCCAGCAATATATTTGACAGTGCTGTATGCAGGAAGGCTAAACGTATAATTTCCGATGCCCCACATCCACTACACTCAGAGTTTGTGCTGCTTCCATCTGGGCGTCGAGTTAGGGTGCCAAGAACCAGTCGCAACATATAAAAGAGGTCCTTTATCCGCTACGCCATAAAGTCTGTTGGGAATATACAGTATATGTATGGGAACCTCATTATAAACTATTCGATACATGATAGCATGTCAATAGTCTAATAAAGAACACTGTGTTAAATCTCTTGGACAGGGGTGCCATCTTGTGAGGATGGTGCTGCAGCTGCAGTGGTCAAGCAACACTATTTGGACGAACTCTTAACAACTCAGATCTGGATGACATGGCATTCCAAGGCTGAATTACAAACTTTGATGCACTACCTTTACCCTCAAACCTGGACATTATAAACTAAATTTTGGACAAAGTGCATAGCCAACAGATGAGTGATGGAGATAAGACAGTGTGAACCTCACAATTAGGCACCCTCATCCGATATGGCATGACCTATACCTTCATATTCACCTTCATATTCTCTATACATGTTGAAAGAGATTGCATCATGTCATGAATCACATATGTCTCAACTGTGCTTGTGTTTTGTGGAATCCATAGAGTTATGGGCTCTGACTGTGACCAGGACTAAGATTAAACATTATTAACACAAACTACGTTCAAACATTTATAGCGTAAAGGTTCAATGTTGAACACTGGAAGTCGACTTGCCAGTATTGAATTTTCTAGCTGGAAATGGAGAACTTGAGGTGTAAGGTAGGTTAAGGTAATGCTCCTTCAAACCTACAGTTAAAAGTGATGTTCGAAATATTGACTTGTGTGAATAACCCTAATTCTCAGAGCCTGCAACTTAGGATGGACAATATAGTGAGAAAAGAGAAGTTTGACTCTATTCTGCAAAGACAAGGCAACATTCCTGTCAGTTTTAATCAAAGATGGATCAGTGACTACAAAATATTCCTCTACAAACAAACATTTATCATGGCAAAAGGTAAAGCAACATAGGGATGTGATGGTACTAGTAATGTCAGCATTTCTAGAGGGATAGAGAAGGTAACACAGATACAGACGATAGAATTGTTAGTGTGATCACTGATAGACCCATATATCTGATAACTAATTTTTAGATTTGAGAACTGATGTTTGTATCAGCAACAGCACAGTCATGTGATCGATGGGATTTCCACAAGAGCTCTTACTTTTAGTGGCTGCAGTTTCTCTGACGACCACTAGAGGGTGAAAGAGACCACAGAATGAAAACAAATGATCAGACACTAAACAGTGTGACTTCATACTGTAACCTAACAACATGCAGTGGTTATTGTGAAGTGACTGACTGTTCGCTCAGAATAATTTACTGTTCCAGGATACAAAATGTGCTTGAGACACTGTGTACATCAAACTAACTGTTGTCTTGCAAATAAATGTTGCTTTAGATATATTTTTTCCTCCCGTTATTGAACCCTAACTGGCAGATAATATTTGCTCCCCCATTTTATTTTATTAGGCAAACTTTGCTGAGCGCTGTGCAATAAATTTAAATTTCATCACTCATGTAAAATCCAATTTTAATAATGTCTCTATTAAAGATCTGAGAAGATCATATCAGTTTAATCCCTTTTAATGAGATGTCTTTAATGAGCCTGGTTCCCTTTATTCTAAATGACTTCCTCAGTAGGTTGCCATTTAGAATTTAGGAGTTAATCAGTGGTTTGCTTTCTCTCCTTCTAATATCTTAATGCCTTATTTTTAATTTCTTTAACACGATTTTTGTTAATTTATGTCGTTATTGAACCTTTTTAGCAACATTATTATTATTATTATTATCACCATTATTCATTTATTTATTTATTTCTCTCTTTCTCTTCATCATCCTCCTCGCACGTAACTGCATATTCCTCTGGTTGCCGTTATTCATATATAAATATATGACACACTCATGTTCATACATGCGCAAAAACACTTACAATACAATATTCCAACTAACAAAAACAACTCGAAATCAGTACAATACTCGAACCATAACATCTTAGTCAGACATTTCCTGATATATTTATTCTGACTGGAGCAACTGTCTCCACATTTGCTTTGCAATTTGTCTGCGTGTCTGCTTTCCATAATAACCTGAAGCTAAAAAGCCTGATCCTGCCCTAAAATGTTTTCTCCGACACAAAGTGACTGGCAAAGCCTGCATATTTGGCCTGATTTTGTCAAATGATGGTCTAACTCAGGTCTGACTAAATCTATCTGAAGGACAATAAGCCTCAGTTCTCTGGGAGAGTGACAAGTAATCGTGAGAATCACCATAATTAGGAGAATGAGTCCGCAGTGAGTAACGTCTTGGACCCCAATGTTCTGGCAGTAATTGTGGTGAATAACAACATGACTCATGACATGAACTCTCATTACGTGGCACTTACTTATGACAACAAGTGTTTTCTGTTGTGTTTAAGGCTGAGGACCAGTAGGTGGAAGTCATGTGACTGGTTAAACTGAGAGGCAAACATCGTCAGGACTCTAATCACTTGGCCAAAGCAGACTGCTATGAAATGTGTGCCAATGTTCCTTGGTTTTGCATTAGCTGTCCTTTTAAGTCATATTTTCATGATATGAAACCATTGCCATTATGTGAGCACAGTGCATGACATGTTGGGTTTGCCTCTCATGTATTTAAACACTCAAAAGTTGACGGACACATAGCAAAAGGCAGAATGATGGTAACTGAACCACCCATTACTATGGTGGACTCTACTGATTTGCGGGTCACACCAGGACAGAGCAGATATGACATCAGAGAATTGGGATATACCATGCGTCTGAATTATTCAGCACCATGGAGAGAGGCACAGAGACACCGAATGCCTTTGAATGTATCAGCACCATGGACAGCGCACAGTGAAGGTGGTTGTCTTTGCTGCCCTCTAGTGGCCAAACTCAGCAGCTTTAATTTTTATTCCACTCAGTTTAAAAGTGGAAAATTAATTAAATCCAAATGTGTCCTGAATTGTTTTGTTGCAACCTGTATTTACTCCATATTTATCTTGTATTTAATTTAATTTTATTTTTTTGTTTTATTTATTTCTATTTTCTTCCTCCTCTGTTTTTTTTATATTTGTTCTTTAATAAACTTTTACCATCTTCTTTTCTATTATGCTGTGTACACCTTTCTCTGTCTGTCTTAGTTTAGGTTGCTGTAGACATTCTAAACTTGTAAAAATAATCTTACAGCAGTGGTCCTCAAATGGTGTGCTGTGGGAATTTGTGATAACCACACATTATTATTGCAATATTCAACTGGGCCTACACAAAAAGCTATGAATGAATTATTAATTGACTGTATCAGTATGTTGTGCACGCCCATTTCCTAATAAAGAGGCAAACTCTACCTAAAAAAATACATGTAATTTAACGTAATTTAAAAACCTTTCCAGGAGCCTATATGTCGCCGTTTGGAATCATAAGTGTGTGACACATCACTTTATCTTACATTACTTCCCATTTAAATGGATGTGTTATTGGCGCTTTGGTGTAATTTTAAAAAGTCTAAAATTAATTTTTGAATCATTTTGTTAATAAATATTTCAAGAGCAATAGCTGGTGGTCAATTGTTATTTGATATTAGTAAACAAAAACAAACATTTATGGCATGGTAAGAGTGATAACACACGTTATAAAGGCTATTGTGCACACATATAAATACAGGTGTGCCTTGGGCAAAAAAAATTGAAAACCACTGTCTTAGAGTATGAACATAACATCCATAAACATCCAGTGATATTAATACCTTTCTGATAGTGTCAATCAAACTTGAACATGCAAGTAAAAGAATATTTATGGCTGCGCTGTTTTACTGGATTGCATTAGATTTCACAGGTGTACCTAATTAAGTGACCACTGAGTGTATATTCAAATTCAAATTGACCTAGCCTCCTAATTAGTGTGCATAGCAAAAAATGGTTTTGTGAAAAGGAAACAACATATTGCTGCCAAAAGCAAAAGCACAAGTGTCCATAACGAGCCACGTGTTTTGATGTGTTTAATACGTGGCTTCAAACCTGTGTGAAATGATGCCCAGAGGAACAAAGACTCATAAGAAGTTTGGAGGAAAAGTGTGTGTTGAGGTTCTGTAAATAGGTAAGAAGAAGAAGAAGAAGAAGAAGAAGAAGAAGGAGAAGAAGAAGAAGAAGAAGAAGAAGAAGCTAAAACACTGAGAAACTGAGAAAGACAGGATAACAGATATAGGAAGTGATGGAAAAACAGAGAGGCAGCGAGTTGAGTGTTTAAAGAGGCGAGAGCCAGAAGCCGGGGCGGAAGTGAGAGGGGAGGAGAGGTCGTGTCATTCATCCAGTTATCAGTGAAAGGTCAAGTTAGTCATTAGAGCAGAGTAAGGCTGCTGGAACTGACAGGCTCCGGATGGCAAACACACACACACACACACACACACACACACACACACACACAGACTTTCCTATATAGAGGTTAATGCTGATCATATGGTGGCACAGGAGGGGAGCACGGCTGAACATTTCAACTGCATTTGATCAAAGCTCAGTTGAAATGTTCCATGATGCTATTTATTAACTATATTTATTTATGACACAAAGATCAGGGACAATATTATTCTTATGTCATGGTCTCTTGAGGCTCCTCGCTCCCTTCATGCCCCGTCATTGCACATATTAATTGGGTTCTCATCGACACCCCAGCTCAAAAGACAAAAGACCAGTTAAAGGAAGGGAAGAGGGCGAAAGGAAGGAGAGAGTAATGAATGCAATATCCACGGCAGCAGATACTCTCCTGTCTGCACACACACCGAGGACTCCAGCTGACAGCTGTTAGATGGTGTATTGATTTGTCCTCGGTCTCAACGTTGGCCTGCCAGAACTTGTCAGAATATTGAAAGAAAGAGAGCTTGAGTGAAGAAAGCGAGACAGTGAGACAGATTAAAGAGAGAGGGAGAGAAAGGCGCAGGGAGCGAAGAGTTTAAGGTCAAAAGGGGAGTTTTGACCAACCGTATCTCCTTAGTTCCTGTGTTCCTTGTCGAATGCATGAGGTTGAATGTTAATATTGTTTCTATCTAAGAGAGTTTACCGCCGAGATCTGAACGTCTCAGATGGGGTATGAAACACAAGCAGTTGGACGATCACACAGGTTTGTAACAAAACTCCACTTTAGCCGAACTAGTCAGAAAATAAAGGGTAAAATGATCATCTTTTGCAACCATTCAGAGACTGTTGGCTTGCTCGAAACTCGTCTGATAGTCTGAATACTCGCGTTTCTGGCCTTGTCAGACTTTACTGTGGCAGTGTCACAGCGTTCCCACATTTCAGCCAATTACTTCTGTGAGTAACATGCTTTTGTAAATGCTAGAAATGATGGTCAAAGCTGCAGCAACATCAGCCAAGTCTTGGTAAAGTACAATTATCCTTTAAGATCCGGAAAATATGAATACATTTCCAAGAAGTACACACGTGTCCAAAGGTGTTTGCAGCTATTTAAACACAAATATTCATTCATTCATTCCTTTCTGTAACCCCTTATCCTACTGGGAGCCTATTCAAGCTGACATTGGGTGAGAGGCAGGGTACACCCTGGACAGGTCACCCAACTATCACAAGGCTGACACATAGAGACAGACAGCCATTCACACTCACATTCACACCTACGGACAATTTAGAGTCACCAATTAACCTGCATGTCTTTGGACTGTGGGAGGAAGCCGGAGTACCTGGAGAAAACCCACGCTGACATGGAAAGAACATGGAAACTCTGCATATAAGGTCTGCCCCACCCCAAGTTACGAAACCCCCACCCTGGGTTCAAACCAAGAACCCTCTTGCTGTGGGGCATCAGTGCTGACCACTGCAACACTGTGCTGCCAACACAAATATGAAGACTTAAAAAAAGGAAAGAGTTCTTGTACCATTGATGAATAAAGGGAAACTGTCTAGCTCTCAAACAACAATGCCAATGTCATTCTAGTAGCACGCCTCTAAAGATGGTAATATCTGTCCAATGGCCAGTCCGTACCCCACTATTAGTGGATTGCCATGACTTGCTATAGATATTCATGTCCCCCAGACTACGAACCCTTCTGACTTTGGTGAACCACAGACTTCTCTAATGCCAACAGCATGTCGATGTTTGTGGTTGTTATTGGAATATCTAAAATTTTCAATGGATTGCCGTGCTGTGCCAAGTTAGGTACATACATTCATGTTCCCCAGAGGATGAAATTGTTAATGATTCAGGGTAATATGTGAACATCTACTTGATTGAATGTCACACAACTTTCCACACACATTCATGGCCCCCAGATGATGAATCCTGCTGACTTTGGTGATCATACTTTTCCTGAAGCGACACCAGCTGGTTGGCAGTTGTGGTTGTTATTGAAATAACTCAACTATTTGGTGGATTGGCATGTGATTCGGTACATTCATGTTCCCCAGAGGAGTGAATGCATATACTTTCATCACCTGATTTTGCCTTGAGCAGCATCTGCCGCAGCTGCACTTAGTGCTAATGCACAAATGTTAGCATGCTAATGTGCTAAACCAGGATTGTGAACATGGTAAACATTTTAGCATGTTAGCATGTCATTGCAAGCATACTAGCAGTGGGAAACTAACACTTCCTCTTATAAATGCACTTTTTCAAGTTGCCCAAATAAGTGTCTTTCATAGTGAGGATATGTGTGCACCACATGAGACATATTTAATGTCCAATGACTGAGGCCAAATAAAATCATCAAAAAAATGATGGACACAACTCCTGTGCTGACACATCAGTTTAGTCCAGTGGTTCCCAACTGGTTCAGCCCCAGGGTCAAGATTTGTCCTTAGTCATCGTTGAGGTAGTTTGCTGTCTCTGTCAAGTAGCTGTCCATTAGTCACTTAATCTACAGCAGGAAACAGCACTTCAAAAGTAAAGCTCTATGCCAGGAATCCACTGTACTTCAAAATAAAGTGTGTTTTTTAAAAACTTGACACATTTGCAAGTCACTTGTGGTCCATAACGAATCGACCCACAACCCACTTTTGGACCGTGACCCACCAGTTAGGAACCACTGATTTAATACATTTTAAATGTCAAGAAAAAAAAAAGAGATGGAAGTCAAAAGAAAGTGATACATCACACCCAAACCATAATCTGAATCTGTGAATAAATGTCTCCCATTGCGCCAAAGTGAGAAAAACATTCTCTACATGGTCACAAATTTTGATTCAGACAACCTGAAGTGAAGGAGTGTTTGTCTATGGCAGAAAGTGGGAAGTAAAAAATTGATCATCACTGTTAATTCATGAAGTTAATTTGTTAACTTAGGTCCAGGAGCAGGGCCATGCCTCCACCACACCTCTGATTACCTGCCAAGCCTACTTATACCTGGTCGACCCATCCTGCTCTGTTAGTCTTGGATTACTCAACCCACCTTCACTGTCCCTTCCCCTTCCCTTCATCCTTCCTCTCGTCCCTTCTCCCATCATCTCTTCTTATTCAATCTGGTGCATACCTCTCCCATGTCTCATTCTAGGTACCGTCTAGGGGGCCTGTAATCAGCTCGGGTAAAAAAATACGCCGGTGACAGATCCCCTATACTGAGTCTACCTCTGTCTGACCTCTAGTACATCCTCCCAAATCAACGCATCAGAAGACATTTCTCCTCCACCTTCACTCCCTCTTACATCCATTCACCAGTCCTCAACAACTAACCTCCTGAAAAACAATTAAACATTTAAACGTCATGGAAAGTTACTTGTGTCTTTGTGCCCGTTTAAAATTAAATTCCCCTTTGCATTCACCTTCATCTTTTTTAATCAGGAGACAATAATTTGGATCACCCAATCAGGGCGGGAAGCAAAATGCGGCCCTGATATGTATGCCCTGGAAAGGCGAAATGAGAATGAAGCCAGCGTGTCATCATTCATTGTGAAATGGTCACATTTAATGGTTGAAACCTGTCATTGTATATACATCTATAAAAAAGACCCCAGGTACAGGTTACGACATTCTACTGCTAATACATACATTATTATTATTATTAAATAATAAACTTTTTGTTCAATGTTAAAGTTACATATCATAGTTTACAAAATAGGATCAAGGAGAATTAAGCCATTATGAATCTCTGAAAAAAAGAAACAAAAAACAAAACTAAAATCCTATATGTGTGTTTGTATTATTTGTCCATAAGATAAAAAAAATACAATAAAACACATCAATATTCCTTTGAATAACATAATATTAACTGGTGATATTGGCTATTGAAATGTAAACTGCAAAAAGACATATTTTGTGTTCGTAAAGGCGTCAGAATTTTGGAAAGCAAACTGTTTTGTGTTATTGTATCTTACAGCATAGAGCAGAATGAAAAACCAACAAAGCTCGCATCATTGTTTCAATAACCAACTTCGTCGTCGTTGTCGAACCAAAACAAATAGGTGGGCAAAGAATTGTTCAGTCTCAAATCCACTTTATTTTATTTTTATTTTCTTTTACAATCCAGGTCCTCTTTGCCAGTCGGTGAAAGCAGAGTGTAAAGCTAATTGTCTAAATAAGCCAGACTACCGTTACTGAATTCTTCAAAGTGTTAGTCCTCATATCCAAAAAAAAAAAAAAAACCCAAACAAACAAAACACCCCGACTCGCTCCGTCAGTTTGATTCAGTCGCCGCAGACAGATTCAGAGTCAGATTGAGTACTTGTGTGGCTTCTTTGTTAAATGGTACACAAACAGGAGCTGCAGGGTTCCTCGGACTCGTCCCAAGTTTCATCCGTACACTGTTTGAGTCGACATCAATCGAGTGTTGTGCACACGCACGCACGCACATAACTTTCTGGGGGGGTTCTTCAACCCACGACGAAGGCAGACACAGGCTTCAGGAAGCTCAGTGAATTGTTTGGGAACCACTTTGTTGGGGGGTGAAGTTGAGTCTTTGGCATGATGATTTAGCTGTATGGGGACCGCTACGGTAACCATACACACAAACACACACGCGAATGCTCTATGTGTGTGTGTGTTTGTCTGTATCGTTCTGCGATTTCAGAAGGAAGTAAGAAATTAATTCATGATCAATAAAAAATAGAACAAAAAGGTAATGATGAGGAGGATTTTTGAGTTGATTTTCTTGCTCTGAAGAGGAGATTCCCAAACCAAACTGTTGTCTGCCCAAAAAAGTCTGCTGTGGCCCTTTAAAGCCACCAGGGGGTAATATAAGACTGTTTATACTGATATCACTGCTGTTGCTGCTCCTGTTGCTGCTGCTGCTGCTGCTGCTGCTGTTGTTGATGATGGTGGTGGTGGTCGTGATGCCGCTTTCAAAAGTTCCTCTGAAGAATTTCTTTGTCACCATTAATCAAAAATGCTGAATCGCATTATCATCGTCTGGTTTCATGTCTAAGTAATCTCGGTGAGTAACTGTGTGATGGACAGAAAATGATCAATGCACTGTATCCTTGAAACATGTGCAAAATAGAAAAAGACCAGCCTCCTCCTCCTCCTCTTCTTCCGCCTACTCCCTTCAGGAATAAGACATTTACATCTGGGGAGAGAAACAAAAGCACAAATTAGGCATCACAAGCTGTGCCTGATTATACAACTGAAACCGACCATTTTTTTTTATCCCTTGGGATTTGCCTTTTTTAGTTAGTACTTATGCTGGATGTATGTTTGTATCTTTGTACTCAAATAAAAGTACTGATTCCTAATAGGGCCCGATCAATATTGGTATGTGGGTCCCATGTGGGTCGTAAACGGGCCCTACATTGGATTGTCCACAGGTTCCATATTGGCCCTGTGACATTTGCCCACATGGGTGGGTTTACCAAGATAAGATGCCCATCTTGGACCCACTTTATACCCAGGTAGTCCCAGCATAACCCATGTGGGCAACTGGCATCTGGCCAATATAGAACACATGGACAATCAAATATAGGGCCCCGTTTTTCAGCCCATTTACTACCCACATGGGCCCCACATACAAATGTTGGCCCTGTCAAGAGGGTCACAAGATATATGTGGGGACTCCTGAGAAAAAATACTAATTTCATCTTCAACAATTTGTAACAACTGCTTTAATCTTTAAAGAGTAACTTGGTATTTCCCAACCTGGACCCTATTATCATACGTTTTAGTGTCTCAGTGACTAACAGGAACAACAGTTTCTGAAATTGGTCCAATATTGAGTGAAAGTGCACTGTCAATTTACATCTACTAAAAGTCAAGTCAACTTTATTTGTATAGCAAATTTTATATGACAAGTGTAACCTTACTGTGCTTAAGACACATACATACATGACAAACGTAAAATATTATATAAAATAATAAGGTATTACATAAAAACAAGCAGGAAATGACAAAAACAAAGAAATTAAGGTGTTATTTTTATCATTATTCTTAAAAAGGGGCAGATAATAAAAATTTTAATACTCATTTCTAAAACAAATCCTGACTATATCTTGCGAAAAACGACACATTTTTTAGTTTACTTTTAAAATAGAAGACTGTTGTAGTGGACCATAGTTCATGAGAAAGAGAATCCAGAGAGTAGAGAGCACCATGAGCTGATTGACAGTTGATTTTAGGTACAATAAGTAGCTAATGACGATCTAAGGGATATCTCTGCTGTGCACTACAGCAACATAGGAAGGAGCTAAACCATTAAAACATTTAGTATTTTAAAATCAATTCTTTGTTATATTGGGAGCCGTTGAAGAGAAGATAAATTAGGAGTTATGTGGTCAGACATGAATAAGCTGGAGTGTATTTAACATCTGCTTTGTCAGTCCAGCAAAAAGTCCAGTACAGTAAACCAGCCTACTGGAAATAAAAGCGTGAACCAGCTTTTCAGAGTCTGACTGAGACAAAAAGCATCTAACTTTTGATATATTTCTGGGGTAATAAAAGGCAGGCTTAGAAATATCAGAGATGTGCATCCGGAAGTCAAGATCAGTGTTTTGACATGCTCACATGGTACCATCCAAAGTCTGATATCTGCACTGGATGAGATCATTTATCGGGCTAAGGTTATTGGTGGAAACAGATATGTATAACTGTGTGTCATCGGCATATGATTGATATATTATATTGCTGTATTATGAACCCAAGCAGAAGCATGTACAAATTAAACAACAAAGGACCTAAAAGTTTTTGTTTTTGCAACTGACGGGCTCAAATCATCATTTTAAGAGTTTGAAAACATTTTGGAAAGGATCCCTGCAGAGATAAACCTTTTTGTTTAACCAGAAACAGCCTGGAAATGGCGATCGCCAAACCGACCAGACTCCATTTAAAAAAATTGTTATTTTATCCTCGTAAAACACACTTTATGCAATGTCACCAGAAACAAAATAAAACTCAAGAAAACCAATTTAGTTCATCTTTCCACTGTTTCAACAATCACCAACTTTGGTTTGGTTGAAAAAAAAAACCCTTAATCCACCTAGTAAGATGTTAAAATATGCTCTATACATGCTAAAATAACTGTTCATTTAAATGGAGTCTGGTGGGTTTGCCAATGGTGATTTTGGGGCTGTTCCTGTTAAAGAAGAGGATCTTAGGGGGTGATCACACAGAAGTGAGACGCGGACACTTCAAAGACGCCTGAAACGCTGAAAGTGCTTATTCAATGCATGCTAGCTACTGGCGTCTGATGCTCAAAAAATTGAAAATATTTTAACTTTTCAGCGTCTACGCGCATCTAAAAACGTGCATTTAAAAAGAAGCGTCTAAAAAGAAGCATCTACAAAAACGCCAGAAAAACACCTGTCTAAAAAGACGCTTGAACGCTGCTCAGACACGCCGTATCATAGGAAAACAATGGTTTTACTGGCGTCGCGTTTCTGGCGTTTCATCTCGGTGTGATCGCTCCCATCACTCTTTAACAAAAAGGTATATCTCTGTAGGGTTCCTTTCTCTAATGCTGTCAGACACTTAGAATCACAATATGAGCCTGTCAGTGGCAAAACAAGCACTTTTAGGGGACCTTTGCATTGCAGTTCATAAGCTCATCGTATAGCTGTAAAATAGATGTTAACTATAGCTGTCAGATAAAGGTAGTGAATCAAAAAGAAGACTATTTGTCCCTGAACTGCAGTGAAGCAGAAACATAAACTAGCATTGGCCTGTATTACAAAAACAAATCGTGATCTGAAGAGATAACACTGTGTGTCAACAGCACATCACAGATTCCCAGTTGGACCCACTGGAGTCGAGGGTACGGTCGGGGAATTGGCATGAATGTGTCTTTAGCATATTCATCCAACCAAAGCTGGCTCGCTTCGTCCTCCAGTGGTTAAAATGAGCAGCAGGTGTTCAGTTGGGGATGCAGCCATGTTTAATGTCATTTGGTTAAAGTGTTATTGTAGGGATGCTGTTGTCAGTGTGTCTCTTTTTATCTCGCAGGATGCAAAAACCATTTCCTGTTTGCACACCTTTAACAGAGAGCTTTGTCGTAATCCGTGACATTCAGCGTTTCAGCATTCATCGCTCAACATCTCCATCTTCGACAAGAGACGTACTATTACAACATGATTCATAGAGTAAAACCTGTAAAATTAATGAAATGGGACAGCTTTGAATTGGATTTTTCCCTCAATCCCTTCTGGGCTTCTGCAGAAAAATATGAAGAAAAACACCCCGCTGGGTCATAAAACAAACTCACCCAATCGTTGTTGCTCTTGTTCTATTAAACATGCTCTTGACATCGATAGACATGCATCGACTTGCCAATATGTGACTGAATGACTGAGCTCATAATCAATGCAAAGATGAGGGGCTGCAGACTCATTACAAGATGTGTGTGTGTGTGTGTGTGTGTGTGTGTTTGCTCACCACATGAACAGCAGCAGCATTCCTAACAGCAAAGGGGAGAAAAATGTGAGGAGCCTGGCAGCTCTGCCCACTGGAGGTTCAGCCTTTTGTGGTGCGTTGGAGGACGGTATGGGGGAGGTCTTAGTCTCTGGAAAAAACACAACAAAAAAAACAAGAAACAATCAGCAAACACAATAAACCTTACTGGACATATTTTTAATGATCACCTTTAAATCCTTACTCCAATTTTCCTCATCGAGGTTACACAACTGTTTTCGTCCAAAACGTTCAAACCGTCGTTTTGATGAATGGATACTGAAAAGTGCTCATCATACCGGGAAGAGCCAAACAGAAAGGAAAATACAGTGTATAGTGGGATCAATTCTAATCTGCAAGTGCAATCAATATGGGACTTGTCAAGGCCGTTATGAAGTGAAGTGGACGGAAAAAAAAAACTCATTCATACTAAGGCCGCAGGGAAACGGAAAGAGAGAAGGACAGAGACAGAGTGAAATAGATAGATAAAAAATGGAGACAGAAATACGAGAAAATGAAACGAAAAGTGAGGTAAGAACCCTGAGGTAAAGGAGACAGTGAATCGAGGAGGAGGTGGATAAAGTTTTAAAAAGGGGGGGAATGTGCACTGCGGCAGTAAATGTACTGCTGGTAAAATATGGTCTGATGAAATATCTACCCATCATATGCTGTATATTTAAATTTACAATACACACCCAGAGGAGTTGACCAACTAGTCTCATCATGTAGGTCACAAAACAGAGGCCGTTGCCCTGGTAATATTCCAGAATAAATAAAATAAAATAAAATAAAATAAAATAAAATAAAATAAAATAAATAAATAATTATAATAATCATGAAAAAAGTTACTAATAATGATTGTGCTTCACTTTGGTTCTCTCAGTTTTACCCATAATACGCTGTATATTTGATTTTACAGTACATAACCAGAGCTGTTGACTCAAGTCCCAGGTGGGTCACAAAACAGAGGCCACTGTCCTGGTAATAGTCCAGAAAAAATATAATAAAAATAAATAAAAAAAAGAAAAGAAAAAAAAAATATATAATACAAATAAATAATAATAAAAATAAAATAAATAATAATGACAAAAAGTCCCAAAAATATAAAAATAAAATAAAATAAAATAATTTAAAAAAAGAAAAAAATAACAATTATAAAAACTGTCATATTATAGTCCTAGTAATATTCTAGAAAAAATAAAATAAAATAATTAAAGAAATATATAATAAATAATAATAACAAAAATGTCCCAAAAATATAAAAATAAAATAAAATAATTTAAAAAAGAAAAAAATAACAATTATAAAAACTGTCATATTATTGTCCTAATAATATTCTAGAAAAAAATAAAATAAAAGAATTAAAGAAATATATAATAAATAATAATAACAAAAATGTCCCAAATATATAAAAATAAAATAATTTAAAAAAGAAAAAGAAAAAAATAACAATAATAATAACTGTCATTATTATTGTCCTAGTAATATTCTAGAAAAATAAAATAAAGGAAATTATTTAAAAAAATAAATAAATAAATAAAAAATATAGAAATAAAATAAAATAAAATAAAACAATTCCAAAAAAGAAATATAATAATTTAAAAAAGAAATGTAATACTACTAATAATAATGATAATGATAATAATAATAATAATAATAATAATAAAAAAAGTTACTGTGACTGTGGTACATTCCCAGCCTATTCGGTTATGTTCAAGCGTATTGAGCTGGTACTCACAGGCTTGTGGCAAACATAAATATCCTGAAAGTAATATGTGCTTAAGGTTTTTTCAGTGCGTTGGTTTGGTTTAACATAGCTTGACGAATAAAAATATCACAGTTTAATGTTTTATAAAATGGGCCACTGTCGCTATAGCTGCAGGCAGCACAGTAGATATTAACTCATGCACAGTGTTTGCAGCTCAGTCTGGAACCCACAACATTTTTTGTTGCTGGGGAGAGAATATGATTTCCCTCTCCTTCCAATTAATGACTGTTGTGTAGTACTGTGTTGGGAGTCGGGAAGAGGCAACCAGGTGTGAAATAGCCAGCGAGAGAGAGAGAGAGAGAGAGAGAGAGGGAGAACTAGGACACATTTAACATGTTCAGCAGCTCAGTGCAATGCTATCCTGCCTGCAGCAAAACATTTTGCTTTGGAGTGGTGGAGGAAATAAAAATTACGCAGACATAATGTGATGGTGACGAGCAGAGACAGTTATGGGGTGTAGGTTGATGTAACAAGGTAGTTGGGGACAGGGGGACAAGACAATGATGTGAGGGAGAGGAAAGATTGATGAACAACAGTCGGGAAAGGAGAGAAGGAGCTGAGCAGGCAAGCGGAGAGGAGAGAGGAGGAGATCTGGAACATAAAGAGAAAAACAAGGAGGATGGGTGATGAATGCAGAAAGGGAAAAAAAGTTAAAAAGATTAAATTTGCCAAGTGACTTCAACTCCAACGACCCTGCTTGTTTCTGCTGATGGTGGGGATGTCTGTGAGCCTGTTCCTACCTGGCATTAGAACACATGCGAATGTGTCTCGAGGAACATTTATGATCTTTACTTTAGGGCTGTCTATGCAAATTAACACATACATCAACGAAAAGGCATTGTTGTTCTTAACTGGCAGCGGGTTTGTCATGTTATACACTCACTGGTTAGAGTCCACCTGACACACACACAGTGACAGGCCTAACTGTTAGCATCAAACAGCTAACTTTACGTACCTAATATTGGGGAGTGATGATTAAATATTACCCCCCTTAGCTTGACCCTGCAGGTGAATGCTGGAGTGGAGGTGGGGCTGAAAGAGCAAGCAGCAGTACTGATGCAGAGCAGCAGCGGCATAGGCAATGCAAAAGGAGAGCTGGGAAAATTTTGCAGCTTAAATAGACCGAAATTTGGAGGGTGTGTTTTGTAGATGACGTGAAGAGTGACGTATGACGTGGGTATGAATCAGTGCAGCTCAAGTTGTGTTGTGTGTTGTTGTTAGTGTGTTACTCATGCTAACCAGGCAGACATGGAACTAACTGGGAGGACAGGGGCTCCATGGATGGTCTTTAAGCACTGTGTCTAACCTGTGTAACAGCAGCAACTGAAAGTTTGCTTATCCAAAGAGGAGTCTGACAAACAAGGACGTGGGCCAAGTAGGCGGTCCTTCAACGTGGCCCACAAATTTGTGTATGCACCGCTGAAAGATTGTGGCCATATGCAGCCCTGGAGTGGTCGAAGCGATCAGATCTCAAGATGCATTCACACTTGTAATTAGAGCTGTCCGCTTGTAATCCAATCACCCAGGATGCATGTTAATATCAGGTGCTAACAAGGCCTGTGGCTTTGGGATTTTCCAATGTAGATGACTGTAAGAACAACACGTTCTCACTTTGACCTCGTCACATATCAACGTCTGGACATGGACTTTCCATGTCCAGATATAACGTGAAAGGTACCCGGGGTGTGTTGGTTTTGATGATCTGGGACGCTGTGTCAAGTTCTGCCTGTTACATGCATTGTCTTCTTTCAAAATACACTTCTGACTTCACAGGAAATTTACCATTTACATACAGTCTCTTTCAAAATAAAAGCACTACGTCAGCAAAATACTGCATATTGATGTTTTTTTGCCTTCAACAACAAACGCACATGGTTGGGTTTAGGAAAAAAGAACAGGGTTTGGCTTTATAATCTTACGGTATACGAACACCACCCTCCTGAGTGAAAGTCAGTGTTGTTGGACCCATCCACCACCCCTCCAACCCACCCTACTCTGACTTTTGAACCTTAACTTTCGTTCGTTTTGCTGCGTTTCCCCCTGATGCCTCCAAGCGCCTTTAAACTATGATGGTTACCACCCGTGCATCATGCCGATGTTTAAGGATGGCTTTTTCGTCAGTGTCTGACGCTGCAAGTCATTGCCCAAGCGCCGGATTTTGATGACTTGGTAAGGAAAAAACATCTATGGTCATCCATACTGTTGCTTGATAATGATCCATTTTGTAGCTTACATTTAAGTCTCCATCTTTATCAGACCATGGAGATATCTCAACAGAGTAGCGAAGAGTTTCCTCGCTGTAAATTTCCATTCCAATAGTTGCTCTGAACACACAGGAGTCTCCTTGATAAGTAATAGCTAGGTTTATCTTATTTATGTCCACTTTTTTTTTTTAATCTCCTTTACTGAGAAATCATGTTTTGTGAAACTACTTTGGTTTGGAAAATAGCTCATGCCCATGAGTTTCACTTGCTGTTGCAATAAAAAGGGAGCCAGTCAAAGGCGCCAAATCAGAGCTGTAGCAAATACAAGATGGTTTATCTTTGCAGAAAACAAAACACA
Source organism: Epinephelus lanceolatus (assembly GCF_041903045.1). Classification (NCBI taxonomy): domain Eukaryota; kingdom Metazoa; phylum Chordata; class Actinopteri; order Perciformes; family Serranidae; genus Epinephelus; species Epinephelus lanceolatus. Next base: position 33,596,202 of record NC_135752.1, read on the forward strand.
GAGCCAGAGATGCTAAATTCATACACTCCAAAAGTGAGCTGCAGGTTTCTATAAACCTAAAACTCAGCTTCCACTTGCCCTTAGCAATCGACACACTTAAATTTTAGGATCACTTTCTGGATGTTTTGTATCCAAAATGCGCCATGGGAGTTGCAGTTAACTTCTGTCCTCACATTGTTTATGCACAGGCTTGTATCTTTGGCTTTTTATCAACAAACAGATATTTTCTAACTCGGATACTAAATGTTTATAGTGCTGGGCCATTTTCGTGCTCATCCAAACCTGGGAAGTAATCCAAGGATGTCGCCCGATGGAGAAACTGAAGACTTTTACCGCTAGAGCCCTGAATGCTTGAATAACAGCACCCATTTGATAATACGTCATCTTAATGACATAATAAGTAGCTGTTTTCCTATGAACTGGAGCCAGCATGCTGCAGAAGAGGACCTTAAGGCATCTCAGCATTTGCCTCAACATTAAGCTGTGGTGGTTTCTGCTTATTAAGCAGAAATGGAAGCATTTATAAATAGATGTAGACATGAAGGATATAAGAAGTGATATCTAGTGTTGCCTGTTTGGTGCTAGACAGTGTCCAGTTTCTGTCTCAAAGAGTGGGCGAGGCAGAAACTTATATCTTGGATGGTTGCAACACTAAGGATGGTTGCCACTTTTTAAAGCCTCAGCTGTATCTGCTTTTTACTTCCTGGAATGTGGTTGCTAAGCGATGGTCCAATCGCAGAGGATGGGATTTCTAAATGTCGTCTGTCTGTCACTGGGCTATCCTTTTGATGTGAGATGAGGCTGCCACGAAACAGGACAGGCATGTAAGTACGACTCTCCATGAGGTATGTGCGACGTGTTATTGCTGATGCATGAACGGGGGATAACAGAAACAAACAAAAAAAAAAAATTGTGTGTGTGCGAGAGGAAATGGAGAAAGTGTAACGGTGTGTATAGACTGTGAGCTACACAATCAATAAGTCACAGGAAGTCCGTTCATTTCCTATTCGACTGAGCAGCCAGGAAATATTGGTCAGTGTGTAGATGTTAACAAGCTGGTCAGCTGAAAGAAAAGACGGCCCTGGCTGAACTTTGAGTTGATTGGTTCAGTCGTGGACAGGAAATAAGATATTTTCCTGGTTTCCCTGCTGATATTATGCAGCTTCATGCACAATTATTCCAATGAGAAAGTGCCAACTCAAGATGGATTTTTGAAATTTCTGCAAAACAGAGCTCCCCTTTGGACTGAACGAACAATCTACGTATGCCCTTCAGCATGCCAATTGTTCCACCTTGGCCTTTTTCGCATATTAAAATCATAGAGAGATGATGTACTCATCAATGGGAATGGCACCCCACCCTGAAGTCCCTTAATTGATATTAACAAAGCAGTTGTAGCTGCACACAGCCACAACAGATGCAATCAGTCGTCCAGCAAGTAACATCTGTAAAGACGGTGGCAAAAGGCCAGAAAAAGATCGGTACAAAAGGTGAGGTGACGAAAGGTAACAGTAAGAGAAAGACTGACTGATCAATAGAGAGACGTGAGAATAGTAAGAGACCGAAAAAGAGAAAGAAAGACCCAGAAGAAAAAGAGAGAAGGAGAGAACAGGACAAGGAGAGAGGGAACGGGAAGCAGAGGAGCAGCAGCTGGATCGAGATGAGGCATGAGGAGAATCCCAATAACCTCCAGTTCTTTCCCTGAGAACAGGAATAATACACTGTGTACCGAGTCGGTGTTTGTGTGTGTGTGTGCACGCCGCATGATATCAGAGGGATGTACCGTGTGTGTGTGGCACCGTCACTATGTGTTTGTCTGGGAGGGAGAGTTAGAGCATGCTGCATGTTGTGTGTGCGTTGTTTAGCATGCGTTTGTGTGTTTCTAAGCATGCGGGAGCACACTCAGTATTGACTGTGTGATAATCAGTGTGCAGTGCTGCTTGTGACCAACAGGAGTCGCTGTTGGACTGTAGAACTGGGAGGACATGTCAATAGACTGGTAGCGAGAGGGAGAGAAAGACAGGTAGACAGACTAAGTCTTTTCTTAGAGAGTTTTCAAACTGGGATCATATTGTCTGTAAGTTACAGTTTTCTTTCTTTCTTTGTCTCATATTTATATGCTTGATGGTGAACTCATGTTGCACAGTTGATAGATAAACAGTTTACTTAAGTGACTTTTTCAATATGTTGACATGCAATGGCAAAGTTTTGGATTCAGGACTGAGGGGGCTCAGTGAAGTCAGGGGTTGTGTGTTTTCCACTGATAGCAGAAATTACTGCTACATCGTGGGCAGTGTTAATAATTCACCTATTTAAAATCACATTTTAGACCTGATATTAAGATACTAATTATTATTACTAGTAGTGGTAGTAAAAACATAAGGGGAGGTGGGGGTATTTGTCTTTACAGTCCTAATCAGTGTACATAAACCTGAGTTTTAATATCGGATAGCGCAGTTCCTAGAAGAAAAAGATAGTATTGGTTGTTTCTGCAAACTCACAGATATGTTACATTTTTACATTTCATAATTGTTCTATCAACATTCCTAAAGTGACGCAGTATATGAGCTGACCTTGTCATCAGGAGGTGGAGGTGATGGAAGGTGGTGTGACACCTAGGCAAGACAGCTGCCAAGCTGTTTAACACCCACAAGCAATGGGAGTTGTTTTAAAGCAACCTGTTGCTGCATTTCCAGCGGCGCTTTTGGCCACCAACTGTATAGAGACACATCTGGGATTTGGCCAGCTTTTCTATCGACAAATGTGTGTTTTTTAGCAACCCATAGCTGTGTTTCCAGCGGGAGTTGTGCCACCAAATGCGTACTGACATGTTGCTGCTTTTCAAGCTGCATTTGTGCCATCAAATGTGGGTGTTTTTTAGCAACCTGTTACTATTTTTCCAGTGGCATATTTGGCCACCAAACATGCAGCGACACATCACTGAATTCCCTTAGGCTTTTGTTGCCACCAAACATCAATGTTTTTTTGCAAGCCATTGCTGGGTTTCCAGCTGCATTTTTGGTCACTAAATGTGTAGAGACACATCATTGTGTTTCAAGTTGCTTTCGTGCCACCAAACGTGGGTGTTTTTTTTAGCAATCCATTGCTGTGTTTCCAGCAGTTATTGTGCCACCAAATGGTTACTGACACATTGCTGCATTTCCAGCTGCTTTTGTGCAAACAAAGGTGTTTTTTTGCAACCTGTTACTGCATTTCCAGCTGCATTTTTGGTCACCAAATGTGTAGCAACTAATCATTGCATTTCCAGCAGCTTTTGTGCCACCAAACCTGTGCTTCTTTAGCAACCCATGGCTGCATTTACAGCTGCCATTGTGCCACCAAATGTGGGTGTTTTATGCCAAAACATGATTTCTTCAAATCAATTATCAAGTAGTATTTGTGAAATGTACAATGCCACCATTTATGCTGGTGATTGGGCTGTGTCAGAAATATTGATCCTAGAAGTGCTCATATCGGTATTTGATCGATTTACATGATTTTCCCTTTGCAAGGTGTGACACTGTTAAAATCCAGATTTTTCTCCCAAATTTTTCCTCCGTAGGAAATTAATAGAGCTGTCCAATTCTTGCCAACTTCCAGTGTGTGAAGGTCATGGCTTGTTGCAGTGATGTAGCGGTGTACTTAGCATGTGGTAAATACACTATGACAGCACTATAGCGTATAGTTAAAAGTGCGGGTGAACATCATGCACTACATTAAACTGTAAAGAGGTGACACAGACTTGAAAGTTTCGACCACCCGCATGCAGCTTGTAACCCCATTCAAAACACGTTTTTATACAGCATTCTGCAGGAAGGTGTTTCTTGAAATTCAGTTTTGACTATTAAAGTATCCCCCAGCCTGATGAGCAAGTGGTGATGACAGAGATTAACATTTGCAACATCACCACAGAATTGCAATTTAAACCTCTAAGTGAACATTAAAACCTGTCCAGCTATATTCAGTGTTTATTCATTCAAAATGTGTTTCTCCATTCGTACTTTGCAATTCCAGCGAGGTCGGAGAGCCAAGTACAAAAGAGTGTTCAGACCTGGAATGGATGTCTTGTTGTTCGGGGATCATCAGTGCGTTGAGAGATTTCGATTTGACAAGAGAGCCATCCTTGATCTCTGCCACATGCTGACGGGGTGCCAACTAGATAATTCCCAGAGATAGTTTTTGTCCTTGTGTATATGTGAGTGTGTGTGTGTGTGTGTGTGTATCAAGGCTGGGGACACACAGAATATAATCATCTGTAATGAATTTCATATTAAACAATCATTTCTCATGCATAAATAAAACCTAGAAAGTGTTGCGCTGTTTTACTGTAAGTGAGCCAATTTGAGGCTGCATGAGGGACGTGAGCATTTTCGAAAAAAGATGGCACAGTGTTTCCCCAAGGCCGTGTTCAGGCGCTCAGGTTGATGTGTGTCGATTTGTCCGCAGGCTGCTGGATCTTGTAGCTTAAGCTGCGATAAAAGTTCAAGGCTATCAAACGCTTACAGTGTACTCAATTTAATGATAAAGAAAGTTATTAACCAAACTTAATTTCATACCTAACTGGTTCAGGAAATTTACTGTGTGACAGCCGTGGGCACAAAGAACACTGGTACAAAAAAACATTACAGGAATATTATATTATCATCGTAATGATTTCTTCACCTGATGAACTACAAGACTGATAAAATCCAAACAGCGTTATAGAAATCCTATAATACCTACAGCCACACTCGCTGTGTGTTCCTGGTCAGTCTATCTCTATTGTTCTTTGAATGGGTCAACTTGCGTATTTGGGGAATTAATAAGTGTATCATTAACTATTAATGACAAGCCATCTCAGGCTATTGTTAGATACTTTTTTGCATTTAGCCTTTCCTTATCTGTATTTCATCCCTCTAATGTGGATGTTTTAGCCACAGCAGAGGTCCACCACTTTTGTCCTGAGTGAAATATCTCAACAACTTTCAGATGGGTTGCCATTAAATATTGTGCAGACGTTCATATTGCCTAGAGGATGAATCCTACTGACTATGATGCTTACAGTTTTAGTTCCAAGACTATGTATCTTAACCAGCTGTTCATGCACTGTTCATATCCACGAGAAGTGACGCACCACAATTTGTATATAACCCATGTACTCATGAGGCAGTGATTTTTGTATAATCCATGTAATCAGGAAGTGATCACGTGACCAGTGCGCTGATAGGAGTAAAGAAAGAGGCACTATAAAGACCGAAAGTCTGTGTTAGGATGCAGGTTGGGGTGATGGATGTGTCAAACAATACAGGACTTTCCCCAAGGAGACCAGTAGTTGGAACCATGTGAAACAAAGTGAATTTTTAGTTACAGCAACGTCAGGAACGTCGTCACCATGTCTCCTTTCCTAAACCTAACCCAGGTGTCAACAACCTTTCCTATTAAAAAAAACATTTATTAAAAGATTATGAAGGTAACACAGTCTATGATGTCAAAAATAGCAAATACTATTAGCCTGAATGAGCATTCATTATTGTTTTATCAAAAGGTGGCTACTGTGCAGGGCACTATTTTTGATTACTTCGAACTTTAACTTTGCAGAGCTTGCAGTGAGAGCAAACAAATCTGTCCATGCACAACTAAATTCTGTATTTTATTCAAAGACTTTTGCCTTTTTGGATTTGGCATCCATGGATAACCAGTTAGGGAGACTCAAGACTAGCCACTGCTATTGAATCTGCTTTTACATCTGGAACCTCCAGTCTACAATGGGCTTGAGACACACCCCCGTTGAGGACTTGGCTGAGATTCCGGAGTTATTCTCTTATCCTGAAGCCTCCTTAAAGGGATAGTGCACCCAAAAATGAAAATTCAGCCATTATCTACTCACCCATATGCCGAGGGAGGCTCAGGTGAAGTTTTAGAGTCCTCACATCCCTTGCGGAGATCCAAGGGGAGAGGGGGTAGCAACACAACTCCACCTAATGGAGGCTTACGGCGCCCCAGATTCAAACGTCCAAAAACACATAATTGAAACCACATGGATCCCCTTGGATCTCCGCAAGTGATGTGAGGACTCTAAAACTTCACCTGAGCCTCCCTCGGCATATGGGTGAGTAGATAATGGCTGAATTTTCATTTTTGGGTGCACTATCCCTTTAAGGAATCTGATCGTGTTTCGATTTGGCGGTGGGAACCTCTTGCGACTGCATGCCTTTGCTGGCGTCGACCCCAGCAGGATTTGAACCCTGGACCTTCCGCATGGAAGATGAGTGCACTAATCATTTCACTGTCTGAAACTACTGACGTTTGGCAATTTTCGAGGAAAAGGTGCCAGACAGAAGATGTATTAAACACATTTTAGGTTTTTTTTATTGATATATAGGATTTACAATTTTTACAATTGGAGCATGTAAGAATTTCGTTAGGCCTGCAGCACTGATAAATGAAAATTAAATTGTTAAAAAAAAGAGAGAGCCACTGGAGGGGGGTCAGGAGCAACAGATTGGCTACCTCTGACCCAACCTATGTAACTTGCCTAAACCTAAAGATGCCTATGTTTCTTCTCCCTAACCTAACCTATATAATTTTACTTTAAGTATTTAAGTTAACATTAAATACATGACATCAATCATGGGACGCTAATTCATTAGATATCATATGAACTGTTGTATGAGGATACGTTGATGCAATGCTGTGGCTAAGGACAGCCTTTTTTTTTACTTGTTTCATTGGATCTCACTGCATCATGACCTTTGTCTTTTACGTATTTTAACAGATAGTAAAATATAAACTATGATATAAGTTTTAAAATTTTGTTTGATATGCTATATACATTGAAAAACCTCAATCAAAGGAAGCTCAACACAAAAGAAACTTTCAACACTGACAGTGTGGATTGGATGGTGTTTTTAGAAATCTGAATGTTCAGCTCCAAACACTATCTTTGCATATTTTTTAAATCTAAAGTCACCAACTCTGTAAGCGCCCCTTAGGTAAAGGTACAGGCTTTAACTTAGGCTGTCACCTACCAGTCGAAAAGTCCACTTCAGTTGTGGAAGTGATTGGCAGCGGATCTTCAATCCAGGGTGTAGCATGGACAGCAACACTCCAGTCACTCCATGTTCCAATCTCTGTGTCCTTGGCAGCCACCTGTTGAGCATAAGGAAAGTAGAAAGTAATTAATAAATCAGGAGCATTCTTTAATGAGCTTAAATATAATTTGAAAAGTCAGTAGAGTGTGCAAGAACAGGCTGCGTACATGAAAAACAAAAAGCAAAGACCAAAATCAATCTGCAGAAGAAGGCGGTAAGAGACTGTACTTTTAACTCCTACATATATACATTTGTTTCACAGGCCTGAATGCAGGGCTGTAATGATAACCACATCACCAAAATACCGTGGTCACGAGATGCTGCCGGGGAGATGAGGTCATTGCTGCATTTTTGAGCCGATATAATAACATTAACGAAAAATGTCCTGCTTTGGCTTTGAGGCAGCCTCTTTGTCTGCAGTAGCCTCCCTCAATGACCCGCCCACAGCACTATCTAATTGGTTACTCATCACAGCCTATCCACATCAAAGGCTGCTGTACCATCGATGGCAAATACGGAGACTGGAGCTGCTCCAGTAAGCTTAACAATTTGGAACTGCAGCTTTATTGAAGTTGTAAAAAACATTGCAATGGCTCAATTGCCAAACCGAAATGCTATATTCAGTTCTGCATTCGGTGTTAAATGACCAGGCAGATGGCAGGACAGGACATGTTACCTGGATGATGTACTCCTTCCCAGCATAGGCATCGGTGATGATGTGGGAGGTGCTGTCGGACAGCTCCACCTAAACAGCCAACAGGAGAGAGCAGGTGGTCAGGTTGGATCAGGGAACAGCAGACAGAAGTTACAGTAGGATGACTTCAAGTAAGGTCTATTTCATTCTTGAGAGATTTTTATAAAGAAGTTATCAAAATAACCTTAGTACTACATATATAACTGATTTCCGAAAGGCTCTGCAGCCTTAGGGGTGTGAAATGTTCCAACACAATGAATTATGGACGTCCTCAGCTACAAAAGGCAGGTATGTGGTCCGAAGTAACTTTAGTCAGAAAGTCATACCCTTCTTCCCATATGCTGTAAGTCTACCTATAAATTATGTGCTCAGTAGCAAACCTAGCCTGGGCTTTGAATGTTTTATGCTTGGTAGATTCCTTTGTGCCATACAGTATACAATTTTTATTCAGCCCTCATTTATTTACACACCTTTCATCACTATTCTGTGCATAGGTCAAGTCTGTTGCTTTATCCTCGCGGTGTTTTACATTTCACTGTTGAATTGATTGAACCTCGATGCCCCCGCAGCCTCCACACTCCACACATACCAACACTGCCAGACATGCTTGTGAAATACCAGTGGCATAATTGATGATTATCCCAGAAAGCTTTGGCATCAATGCTACATAATTTTATAACACAATGTAATGCATGCCAGCATTTGAAAGCCTTTTGTGCACACTTTAATTTGCAGAGCGCAACAGAGAATGAACTAAATGTTTGAGTCACGAGAGTGCATGAGAGAATGATTTGCTGCATCTCTGTAATTTACAGTTAGCGTGTGTGTGCGTGTGTGTGTCTGAGTGTTTGTTCGCCTTTGGCCTGTGTCTGAAAGACTGAAGGAAAAATAGGGAGAAGGAGGGAGCTACCTTTTCTAATCCTGAAGCCGAAATAAATGATTTAGTGACATGCCTGTTGCCCTCTGCAGTCCACCAGTGCAACAGTCACACATTATTCTAACTTAGCAAGTAGTTTATTTACTGTGTTGGCTGGACAATATATATTGTAAACACAAACTCAGATTTGGAATACAGTACAATACATTTACCACAATTAACCAAGGTTAACGAAACTTTCTGGAAAGCAAACATTTTATACCGAATGGCACCTTATCTGTAGAGGACAGCAGGAGAGTAAAGCTTCTTTTGTTCTTGATAATAAACTGGTGACTGATGGTGGTCATCTTGATCATCTGAAAGTTTTTTGGTGTACATCTGGCCATCCTCTGAACTTGTATTTTTGGCAATGTTTATTTTCGTTGTGATTTCCAATAATGACAAATGAACCAGTTATGTATGAATGTAAATTATGAAATTTGGATAAACACTGTACATAATCACAACTATATTAAAGTGTAGGTTTAGAAACTGAAAAATCTCAAACAAGACAATGTTAGAGAAAAGACTGAGAGCACAGTATATCTGAAATTATCCTGATGACACCTTCTAAATCAGATCACTGTGAGTCTAAACAGCCATGAGAAGGCAAAGTAAAAAATTATTTTTTTGTCATTTTGGGAACAATAAATACCTGCTCTATCGTGTCAACAAATATCCAGTGTATCCTGTGTTGATTTTTTAATTGAAATAGAAAATAGTATTGGTAGTAGTAGTAGTAATAATTAAAATAGTGAGTTGTGTTTGCCTTAACTATGAAAAGCTCTGGAAAAACCAAGGCCAAATCTCGTAACTTCACTTAAGGTTCTCTTGCATTGTTTCATTGTGTTTAAAATCCTTTGTTTACCCACGCATGAAGTTACTGTTTGTGGTGTTGCAGCTCACAGTTTTGAGGGTCAGGAAATATAATATTGTATGGTTTTGTTTAAAATCAATAAGAATATTACTTTACCCAACTGGTCCTAATGTTGGAGTTGGTCAGAAAGATGTAAAAAATGATTGATTTATTCTTATTTGTATTATATTTTTTGGATAGTTTTATGAGTTATTACTAGAGTCTGTCTAAGTCCTAATTATCATCATACTGCTCTCTGTAATCAACAACAAAGTGAGAGATCAAATGGAAGTTAATGACTTTTCCCTTGGCATAACCCCTTCTTATTTCAGCCCATTCTCCTTCTGAAGTTTTCAAATACTGCTGCTTTGTTAGTGACTTTGGCATCAGGCACCGATGCCAAGAGCCACCTTTTACGATGGTATGATACGCTGTGGGATAACGTCAGTTTGTCACGCGGCCGAACAGAAACCTTACGTGGTGTTATGATACGCTGCAAGTCAGCTAGATGGCACCCGTCGCAACCGTATGATACACCACAGGATGGCATCAGTTTAAAACGCTGCCTGTAGCGACGCGATACAAGGAGGTAGAAAGTCCCTATAGGGCGGGAGGAAGGGGTGGTGGATGGTTCCAACAAACCCTGGACTTTCACCCGGGAACCCAGTATTCGCTTCCCCCATGGATGTTGGTTTTAGCAGTTATCCAGGTCATGGTAGTCATAAGTGCTATATCGTAGGCAACTGGACTTGCTTGAGTTTCTTAAAGACGTTTCACCTCTCAACTCAGAGGCTTCCTTGGTTCTTCAATTCTTCTTCAAAAGAACTGAAGAAGCCTCTTGGATGAGATGTGTAAATGTCTTCAAGAAAGTCCAGTTGCCTACGATATAGCGCTTAAGATTCCCCTATGAATGTAGAGCCAAACAACGATGTATTTTTTAAACCTAACCACATGCTTTTCTTGCCTGAACCTAATCATGTGCTTTTGTTGACGTCCCAGCATTGGTAGCAGCATCCCAGAACGTCAACAGCAGACACAGGAGGATTCCTAGTGTGTATGTAGACGTGAAAGTCCACTGATAAAGCAGCAATGTGTGACGACTTGGGATGAGAACATGCTGATTATTTTGCAGACAATACAAAGGCAGAGTACCTTAACTTCAGAATACGAGTCAAAGTTTCAGCTCAGGATTTTTATGTAGAGAAATAACAGTGCTTTTAGCTGGACACCAAAACAATTTAAAGTCATTGTTCTCAGTTTTACACTGGTGAGTGAAGTTCTACTGCCTTTCTAAAGCAGTGTCTATGTTGTTATGAACACAGTTTACTGATGGAAATGATGGCTAAAACTTTGAAAATAAGGCCTAACTGGTATTAAAACAGAACTGTCCATATCTCCAGGGCTGCTCAGGAAGAGTCTGTGATCTGATTAAAATCCCCTCACACCACCATATAATTTTTGCCAACCACCAGCCGTAGCCAAGCCTCTGATTGGAGTTCCCCCTTTAGTTCTTCAGGATGTGCAAATCTGGAGTCTATCTGACAAATAACCCCCTCGTACATCCCCAGCGTTGGCACTTCCTCTGTCTTCCTGTAATCTGTCTCTCATCGCTCACCCTCTCTGTAAAGTTGACCCTTCTGTTTTCAACTTTGCCTCCGCGGCCCCCTCTCTATCTGCTCCAACTCTTTGTCTCTGGCCCCCTCTCCCTCTGTTTAGACGGAAGTTAAGGCTTTATCTGCCTAACCGAGCGCTACATTTATAGGCTTAATTTCATTAGTGGAATGCAATAACAATGTCATCCGAGCATGTGTGCCCGTTACATGTTCTCCGCTGAGTGCTGTGTGTATGTGTGGGTATACTTTAGAGTATATAGTGTGTGTACGTGTGTGTTAACAGACGTGTGTGCAGCCTTTGAGGCTAAATCTTCCACTGTTTATATGTAGTCCAACCAGCGTATCCCACCATAGCTTCTATCAGCATTCCTTCCTGACTGATGTGTATGTGTGTTTGTGTGTGTATGTGTTTGCATACTGACGTTTACAGTGTGAAAGCCTGTGAATGTCCAGCCACACACGCACATTTGTTTGATTCTGTGTGTTCATGCATTTAATATAAAGGTAAAATACTTGTGTTAGTACATGTCTGTTGCATTGGTGTTTGTGTTTACAGGGCTGATTTGGAACTGAAGCTTGTGTGTGTGTGTGTGTGTGTGTTCACATGTATGTGAACTACGTATATGTTTATATGTGGAGGAGTAAACAGCTTGCAGATAAACACTTCCAGAGAGATGGATGTGTTGCTGCGGTGCCAAGGCTAAACAGGGAGAAATGTGAGCAGCACTTAATATCACGTACTAGAGGGGGGGGGGGGGGGGGGCACTGACAATGCGGGAGGGAGGAGGGGAGATAGATGGGAGGAGATGCATTTTGGAGAGGCTGCTGCCAAAAAACGCTGTCACATCATTCACACTGCAAGACCAAGCTTGTGCGTTGTGGAAGCGGTGGTGAAGTGATGTATATTTACTTGTTGCTCTCACTCTGTGTGTGTATGTGTGCTTGTACATGCGACATAGTGAGGACCAACAAACATAGTGAGGACATATTTGGAAAGTGAAGACATTTTGGATGGTCCTCATTTTTTTAGTGCCCTGTTTGAGAATTAGGACTTGGTTTTAAGGTTCAGGTTACAATTAAGTTTATGTTAGGGTTAGGTTAAGACATTTAGTTGTGATGGTTAAGGGTTAGGGTAAAGTGGGATTTGTTCTCGTGCTGCAGACCCTACGCCATAGCCTACACACGTCGCCTACATCCTTGTGAGCATTTATACTTGTGCGGTATTGTGTCTGTGTCACTCTGCAGTTACACCTCCAAACACTAGTCGGCGGCGGAGGTTTCTGTGAAGTGCTATAAAGTTTAGTTGATTCAAAACACACATTAAACACACATTAAACATGGCTTAATAGAGACAAGTTCAAACACAAGTACACAAATCAGCTTCACTATAACTTGCAGCATTCACAGACAAAGCACTCATCTTTATCTGGACACATTTTCCCCACAAATATAACATGATAAACATTATTAGCATGAGCCTATGGCATTTTACATTGTATAAATTAGCCTAGCAGCTGGCAATCTTTTCCTCTATTCATATTAAATCATGGACAACAGCAACATTTAACAAAGGTAACGGAACATAATTTGGCACTGTTACACCTCACAAGGTTCACCGACAAAACAGCTGTCATCCTAAACATGTTTTCCAAACAAATTCAACATGCTAATGTTATTAGCACAAGCCTATGGCACTTTACATTGTATAAATTAGCCTAGCGACAAGCAGATGCACCTTGTCGACGCAGAGCCTATGCGGTAGCTTCGATGTCAATTCAATGCAGAAGTATAAATTCCACATAAGGGACGAGGGAATGCAGTGTGTCAGTGAGGGTCCTCACAAAGATACAAGTACAAGAATGTGTGTGTATGTGTGTGTATTTATGCTCCACATGTGTCCGTAGGGCTGATGTATTGTACACTCAGCTGTTTAGAGCTTCAAAGAAAAAAACTGACTTTTGTATAAGTGTGTGTGCTTGTGCGCATACATTTGTATGTGTGTGACTCAGTGACTCATCCACACACACAAGGGAAAGCAGGCATACACACACACAAACACATTGCCACTCCTAATGCCCAAATATTTACCTTACCATAATCATGTCTCATCGACTCTGTGTAAATACACTGCGTTCACTAACCCCAAGATGTAATAGATAATGATAATAATAAAGATTCTGCCCAATTGGAATGACCACAAAATGGTCTATTTTGAAAGTAATGATCCCTAAATGTCCTCACTCTGGAGAAATTTCCTCATTTCATGCATAAACACCATATGTCTGTTCATTGTAAACAGCATATGCGAGCATGAATGTTTGACGATGAACTGGAGAACAGAGAGATGTCGGCCTGGTATTATTGCAGGAACCCACATGAGAGACAGCACACCTGGATCCTCTAACCCTTCAAGCATGCACAGACATGCTAATTTATTGCTGTTTCCTTAACCAAGTTCAACAGCTTTATAGTAAAGAAAAAAACATCACAGAAGCTGCTGTTTTAAGACTCATCCCGAGTGCTGAATAAACATTTTACTTGGCTCATGACTCAACCACTGCTATCAAATTTACCAGGCTAGCTCCTCTTAGCTAGAGCAACAGCACTGCCAAAGTATCTTATCAACCCTAATGTTGCTGTAAGAAAGCACAGCGCAAAGACACATTAATCAAATCTCTCTTTATTTAGCTTTAAGGAACTGTTCACCCCAAAACAAAGAACACATATTTTTCTTCGTACTTGTCGTGCTATTTATCAGTCTAGATCGTTCTGGTGTGCATTGCCAAGTGTTGGAGATATTGGCCATAGAAATGTCTGGTATTCAGCTTGTGGTGCTCAGACGTGCCCAAAAAATACATTTGCAAAACTCAACACTAATGTCTTTTTCCAGATATGGACTCAGTTACTCAAGATAATCCACAGACCTTTTTAAAATATATTTTTTGGACACCTTTGAGCACCACAAGCAGTGGCATCTAGTTTCATTATATCTGAGTGAAGACAGACATCTCTATGGCCGGTATCTCCAACGCTCAGCTACTACACTACAGTACAGGTTAAAGCAGTGGTAAATGTTCATCATCCCTCACACTGACTGCCAATCAGGGCTTTTGGTGTGTCATGCACTTATAATTTCCATGCACAAATGGCAACAAATAGGTTCCCCAAGACAGTTTCTTAAATTAAATTTAAAAAACATACATTTTTTAGCTATAGTTTGCCTCTTTATTGGATTTGCATCACAGCACACCATTTGAGAAACACTGGGTCAGAGGAAAAATATGTAGCCTATTTTTATTTTGGGGTGAACTGTCTCTTTACAAGGCTGCACATGCTTACTAGTGAGTCGGCTAACTAGCTAGGTGGGGTTGTGAATTTGGATTAGACAGCGTTTTTGGCGGCAGCTAACATTAGCTTGTTATTTCAGAGGTACCTCAACTGCATTTTGGTTTTAGAGATGTTTCACGGACAGAGACACAACTAGAGCAAATAGACCGACAGTTTTTTTATTTAGTAACTCTAAGCCAACACAAGCTGGCTAACACTAACTGGGTTTCCATCCAAATGTATCGCAAATTTTAAGCAAATTTTGTGAAAATGCGCAAAAGAAAATGCAAATTTATGCACGTTTCCATTCATTATTGTTTTGCGAGTACTGGGAGTCAACAGGTTGAGCAGTAGGTGGCGCTTCTCGTGAAAAATAAAAAAAGAAATGCAAAAGAACACCCGTAGAAGAAGAGGGCACCATGAGATGATGTCAATGAGAGCGTCTCATGTCCACAACTGATGTAAACAACTACCGGCACATCCATGACTATGATGAGATGGAGAAATCCCTTCGGAACTTCTTGGCTATTGCGAGAGCTCTCATCACACTCATATCGGCGTTGTCAGCATACATAAGTGTCCTGAAAAAGAAACGCGAAAGACTACACTCACTGACCAGAGTACTACTATTAGAAATTGGGAGAAGGGGACCATTGCGTCGTTGTCCGTGTGTATGGGAACGTAGGCGCATAAAGGACTTTTGGGAAGTAGTTGTCCAGCAGCACTTCACTCCCAAACTCTGGCTGAAACACTTTCGAATGTCAAGTGAAGTAGAAGTAGGATCCGGTAGCCTACATCATCGTTTATTCGCTAAATCTGTTTCCGTTGCAAAAAGTCACATTTTCCTAATATCGATACGCTGACTTCTCCACCCCCTCCAAGCGTACAAAGTTTTTTGCAATATATTGGGCTTTTTTTCGAATTTCTGCCGTTTCCATTCAAGTTTTTTTTGTTTTTGCAATTGTTGAAAATGCGAACAAAAATAGGTGGATAGAAACCCAACTACAGCTAATACTATCTCCTCACTTTGACACTGAGCTATAAAGAAAGCTCACAACCACATGTAGGTAGTAAGCCTTTTTGAGGTATTCTGCATTGTCTTTGCGTTGGCTGTGTTTCTGTCTTTTAAAAAGATAATTTTTATGGCTTTATACCTTTATTAGATAAGACAGTTTAAGCATGAAAGGGGGAAAGACAGAGGGAATGACATGCAGCAAAGGGCCACAGGCTGGAATCGAACCTGCCACTGCGGCAAGGAAAAGCCTTTGTAAATGGGACGCCTGCATTGGTTTTCATGGTAGAGCATGTAGCTGTAAATAACTTCCGGATGCTCAAGTAATTATACTATTAGAAAAATGGGTAGGATTCGATAATTTATTTCCTTTTACTTCCTTTTGAACATGTGGCGACTCTTTGTTACACTGTTGAAGCATTGGTTGTTTTCCTTTTTGACCAGTTGTGTTAGTTTGCCTTGCTCCATTAACATATCGTTAAAATTAATGGAGCTGATCGCTTACAATAAATATCCTCCGAAAACGGTGGTTCCCAGCTGGTGGGTGGCAGTTCAAGAGTGGGTCATGGGTTCATTCTGAATGGACCGCAAGTGACTCCAAAATGTGTTTGTAAAAAAAGACCTGAAAGTTGATTCTGAAGATTCCGACTCCTGCTGTAGAGTGAGTGACTTGTGGACAGCTTCTTGACGAAGACAGTAAACTAGCTTGACGACATGGCCAAACACAAGTGTGATGCTGGATGTATTAAACTGTGTGGACCTTGAACTAAAGACTAAGGAGAAATCTGGACCCTGTGGCTGGACCAGCTGGGAAGCACTGCTCTAAAAGATGATTTATCATTGCTCAGGATTTATAAACAGGCACAAACCCATTCAGCAAACACTTGAAATAATTCAGCAGCTCCATGTGAAGTCCATAAACGTGATGTTTCCCAGATAACTTTAATGCCCGTCTGAGTGAAACACGAT
The DNA here is from genome assembly GCF_041903045.1 of Epinephelus lanceolatus. NCBI lineage: Eukaryota > Metazoa > Chordata > Actinopteri > Perciformes > Serranidae > Epinephelus > Epinephelus lanceolatus. The sequence continues at coordinate 33,612,659 of NC_135752.1, forward strand.
GCCAAAAGGCCTCAGTAATATCAGTTAGATAAAATAGTGGTAGAATAAATAACTTAAGGTATTTTTGGGGGCTAAATCTGGTAGCAGATGATCGAGCCTTTGCAGTACTGGCCGCTCAGCTCTGAAACGACTTGCAATTGAGCATCAGATCAGCTGACTCTACTCAAGCTTTTAAATCTCGTCCCAAAATGTACCTCTACAAAATGTCTTTTCCTAAAAATGGATAGACATATATGTATCTACTATTTCTTATTTTACTTATTTATTATTCTCAAATTGAGGTATTTGGTGTGTACTTGCAGATATGCATAGATGTATGCATAGATACATGTTTGTTTCTTTAATATTGCTTTTGTTTTGTACGTTCTGTACCCCAGAAAAGCGCTTTATGCTTTGGCTTGAAAGTGCTCTATGTATAAAACTTATTATTATTTTCATGATTATTGTTGTGCTTTCTTGCTTAGCAGGAAGGGCCATTTGTTTGGCTGAAAGATGAAAGAGCGGTGGCAGCACCACTGTAGGAATAAGTGACATTATGAAAAAAAAAAGTGACATTTTAAAATAGAAAATGACATTATAAAATAAAAAGTGACATTATGAAATAAAAAGCTGCATGAAACACAAGTGTCACTGAGAAAAATGTCACCGTGAAATGAAAGCAGGCGCCTGTAAAACAATGAAAATAACAACGGTGAAATAACATTTCATTACCAGTCGAGTTTCAATAATTTCTTGAATCATTGTTTCAGAGATGCTTAGAAATTCACCCTCAAACACACACACACACACATTCACTGCTTAGTGCTACAATACACACACACACACACACACAGACACACACACACACACACACACTCCCCAAGAGCCTCTACAGAAATCCAGACAATGCGAGGGGCAGAGAGAGGAGATGTGAACATTCCTCAGGGATTGCATAAGGAACTGTGAGAAAAAGAAGTGACCCTTTACTTTTCACACATCCTCTCCTTTTTCTTTCTCTTCTTCTCTCTCTTTTCTTTTTTTTTATGCCATGCCCCCTCATGCCTCCTACAGTATGACCCTCTTTCTTGTGCCTTCTTTAATCGTTATTCTATCTTGTACTTGGGTTTACTGTTGCAAAAACCTCAAATAACTTTCCCACTGGGATCAATAAAGTTTAATCTTGTCTTATCTCCTGCAAATATACATTTACTGTGAGGCTGTGGAAATTAAAATACGAAGAGAACTCCAGCTGACCCCTATGATTACCGCCAACGGCAGGTCATATACGAGGGATCCAATAATTCCAATAAAGTGACTTAAATATTTTAATTAAAGCTTGCATCAAGGGGATTATACTTGCTATCATATACGTTGTCATATATACCTTCTATAGACATATACGCCATGGGGTAAAGCGCCATAGAGTTCAGAGATGGAATGGACAATGAGATGAGCAGAAGGAAGAAAAGAGGAAAAAATACATATAAAGAAGATTAGCACGGCAGACAGAAGAGGCTGAGAAAGAAAGAGAATCAGAGAGATGCAAAAACGAGACAGTCTGAGAAAGCAGAAGAGAGAAGGAAAAGCAGAAAGAGGGAGACATGGAGAGAATTGGCGTCGGTGGTCAGATCTAATCCAGTGAGCATGTCTGTTGTCCTGGAAAGGAAACCCAATTATATGGCACTTCCACTGGCCCGATGGCGCTCTGTGTGTGTATGTGTGCGCACTGAGAAGGTTAGTCTCATTAGGTTGACTGACAGCTCCCATTTTTGCCGCCGCACACTCCTCCTTTTAGAGAACACACACACACACACACGGACACACACACAGAAACGCCAGGTCCAGGGGTAATTTCTCAGACAGTATTTCTCTCTTTGAAGCCCCAATCGCCATCGCAGCAATTACTGTAAAAGGAAGCTAAATCCCCCCCCAGCCAATCGAAAATCCCAAACTAGACCTTCTACCCTTAAAAAGCATGTGGCAGTTTTAACAACATGGCAGCGGAGACGTCTTAACATTAAGTCCAGTTTATGCTGTCATGTCAAAAATGTCAAACGTGAACACGTGAAGGATAAAATCTGAATCCAAATTCATCCCCTGCTGCAATGATTAAAAAAAAAAGCTCCAGTTATGTTTATTTTTTTTTTTTTTACTATAGTTATAGTTCATTCAGAGTTTTTCTGGAGATGGATATTAAGACAAATGAAGTCTATTGAGAAAAAAACAAACAAACAAACAAACAAAAAACAACATATAGGCCTTAACCCCACGTGGCCCTGTACTGGGTAAGTGGGTATAGATAATGCATGCACGTGAGAATACATTTTTGTTTCTTTGTCAGTGATTTATGTAGCAGTTAATGGTGAATGGGTTGCATTTATAAAGCTTCTTTATACTGAGAATATTGGAAAGCACTTTACAAAGACTGACAATTGACCCTTCGACAAAAGTCCGACAACAACACAGCTGTGCTCTACATACTCTCATGCAATTGTCTCAGTTTTCTTTCTTTTTCAGGCTGGTTTTGTGGATTTTGATCTAAACGTTGTGCCTGGGCAATGTGTATTAATCATAGTCATTACCTGGAGAGATTCAAAGGAGATATACGTTTCTTCCCAGTTACAAAACCAAAATCAGACCCTGAAAAGTGTAGGGCTAACTAGCTAGCTACTGAAGATATAGCCTACTGAATGTGAACACATGCTACTTTTGCTTTTTAATGATCATAACACTGAATTAAGACCTATGCTGCTGTACAGGAACCAGTGAAGGGAAGCAGGGAAACTTTGCCGACGTTCAACCAGCTGTGTGTCATCGCAGTGTGCGCAAATGAAAGTTCAAAGTTGTCAAAAACTGGCGCTTGGTCAGTGACTTCCGGCATCAGACACCAACAAAAAAAGTTGTCCTTTTACGTTGTCATGATACGCGACCAGTCGCTGTTACTGTTAATTATACCCATCAGGGGGAAAAATGGTGGGACAACAATGAAAGTCAAGGCGGCAGAAGTCTGAGTAGGGTGGGTGGATGGGTCCAACAACCACTGTTTTACACTCGGGAGGCCATTGTTCACTTTCTGTAAGATTGTAAAGCCAAATCCTGTTCTTTTTTCCTAAAGCCAACCATGAGCTTTTGTAGCCTAAACCCAACCATACGTGTATGTTGGCAAAACGTTACCACATGTGTTAGTTGTTGAAGGAAATAAAGGTCAATTCGCGGTGTTGTGCCAATGCAGTGCATTTATTTTGAAAGAGATTGTGTGCAAACTGTACATTTCCTGTGACAACAGAAGCGTATTTCAAAAACAGACAATGCATGTAACAGGCAGAAGTTGACCCGGCATCCCAGAACATCAACAACTAACGCACCCAGGGTACCTTGCACATCATATGTCGACGCGGAAGTCTATGACCAAACGTCGATATGTGAGAATGTGTCTGGTGCTGTAAGCGGCACAAGGGGATCCAAACTTTGTTCCTCTGCACACACTGTGATGCCACACAGCTTGTTGAACATCAGCAAAGTTTCCCTTTGTATTCATTGTCTTGTATGGCGTATGGTTCACTTTTACACTGTGATCTGTAGCCTATAGTTCGGCTTTAGCTTCTAACTATCTTTGTCTTTTTAACCTGTTGTTGCTGCTGAGTCAGTTTGACATCCTGGATATATCCTTCAAACACAGACTGTAGACCCCTCTGTCTGCTTCTCGCTGTTTAGCTCGTCAAAAATCAGATAATATTTCTTCAAGGAGTGCAGTTAGTTACAGTGTGGGCTCCATGCTCACTCCTACAGCTTGACGGGCCGTCACAAAGGGGCGGGAATTAGCGAAGGGTCAATTACCCACTTGCACTCATTCAGACACCTCTAACTTGCACACTGCTGTGTCCTACATACAGTTACCCTCCACCCTCCGTGACTCTGATGTACAGATTATCTTTGGATTCATCGACTAGACTTGGACTGGGAGTTGTTTAGATCTGTGATTTTTGCCAACTACGACTAAGCTTCGAATACAATGCTGTGTTTATGTGCTGGACAGAGAGTCTGACATCCTGGACTTCTAAGTGGCTGTTAAATCAAGTACTGTTCTGTCAGATAATCAAAGTCATAAAACAAATGACAAGTAGCATTTGTTGTTATAGCTGTTGCAGTGTAAAACTGGTGAAAAAATGCATTAAAGAAAATGAAATCCAATGAAAACAGCCAGCCAAAGCACAGTGAGTATTGTATAATAAATATACTGCTGCTGAGCAAGCTTTTAATGATTATTTCTGCTCAACACTCTCCAAGGCCGCCTCCTTATTTGAGTCGTTTGTCAGAAAGCTTCAAATTAAGTCATCAGTCTCTCACTCAAATCACCAGATGGACGTTTTTTAAACCCCCTCCCTCCTCGTGTTACTGCCCACAGAATGATGCATGATAAAAACTGAAGCTGACAGAACATGATGAGTGGTGAAACTGCTGTACGCCAGCTGAACCACAGTCCTCCAAAGAGAGCAGCGCTGCTCAATGGCAGCTGGCACTGCTCATCAGAAGTTGTTGCCTTTGGGCAAAAAAGTTTCTACAAATTTTTCAGAAAAGCCTCGTAAGTGTGGAACATTTGAATGTTCTCTGAGCATGTTTAAGACAACCAGTACTGACAGGTTTTCCTGGGCACACTGTTTTGTTTAGAATGACCAATGCATTCCCCTCATCCAGGCAGCCACTAGTTTCTTTTAGTTCAAGTACAGTATTGAAATCAAATTCTAGACAGGGTGGCAACACTATGACATTTTCATGGGACGACAAACATATCAGAAAATATTACAGTTTCACTGTATCTCTGTACATATTATTACACAATTAGTATTGTCATTATTGGTGAATAAAGTCATTTTTTTAATGAAAATATTTATAAAAAGTCTGACAGGCAGTCAAGGAGGAAATGCACATGTGTAGGTTAGGTTTTCCATCTGGCTGCTTTTTTTCAATACTGTAGATAAGCAAATGCACGCTACATAACCCTACAGCAGGATTTATACTTCTGCATCGAATCGACACAGTACCTACACCGTAGGCTGACGTCCACCTCCCCAGAAATGTAACTACATGTTGCAGTGACGAAGACCTCCTGTCTATTTCTGTAAGCTGAAACCATTTCCCTCAGTGGAAACAAAGCTTTTATTTGCTTTAATTTCAAAGAAACAATAAATTGTGAAGACAATAAAGCCTCCACAAAAATAGCATTTTAAGTCTTGTGTGTGATTTATCCTGGCTTCATATGAGCAGAGACAAATCTCCGCTAGTCACTAGGCTAATTTATACAATGTAAAATGCCATAGGCTTGTGCTAATAACATTAGCATGTTGTAGCTATTTGTTTGGAAAACGTGTTTAGTATAAGACAGTTGTTTTGTCAGTGAACCTTGTGAGTTGTAATGGAGCTGAATTTCGTACTGTTACTTTTGTTAAATGTTGCTGTTGTCCCTGGCTTCATATTAGTAGAGAAAAAGTCCATTAGCTGCTAGGCTAATTCATACAATGTAAAATGCCATAGGCTTGTGCTAAAAACATTAGCATGTTGTATTTGTGGGGAAAATGTGTCCAGATAAAGACAAGTGTTTGTCTGTGAATGCTGCGAGTTATAGTGAAGCTGATTTGTGTACTTGTGTCTGAAACTGTCTCTATTAAGCCATATCTAATGTGTGTTTAGTGTGTGTTTTGAATCAACTAAACTTCACAGCACTTCAAGGAAACCCCACTTCTGACTAGTGTTTTGGAGGTGTAACTGCAGAGTGATGGCGTAGGCCACGTGTGAAGGCTACGGCGTAGGGTCTGCAATGAGTTGATGCTGGGCTGTAGATGATCAAAACCTGCTTAAATTAATAATCCAACACAGTTAACACTGTTGTAATGGTACAAGATTTTGGTATATGAAGCGTTCTGGTTTCTGTTTGTATTATTGGCCAATAAGGTTTGAGCAGGCTTTGATTGCCTGCAGGTAAACTTTAGGTTACCAGGGTAACCCCGGTTGTCTGATAACCAAGTGAGGTATCACTATGGGAAGCGCCTTCAGGCTTGACTGATCATGGTGGCCTTCCATGGTCGGTCACGCCTGAGCAAGATTTGAAAGAGAACAGTTCATGGGAAGAGCAAAGAAGGTGGAAGGTACTGGCTAAAATGCAATCTTGGAACCCCTCGGCAATCATATGACAAGGATTTAACTTTTTATTTGCTTTTTTTCTAATTTATCTGCATTCTTATGCAAATCTCCATTTATGGAGATTAGCTGAAATGTTGTGTGAACATGTGTCAAGTCGCTAATCAAACTGTTAATATGAGTGGCGCATGAAAGAGGAAGTCTTGGCCCAGATATCCACTGGCTACACCAGATCTCTTGAAATATTGGCCATTGCCCCCTGAAGCTTTATCATCGTCAGACGATAGACGATGGGTTTCAAGATTGGGTTTGTGGGGACAGCTTTAAAATATCTCCTCTGCTGTGTTTTTCTGGGACAAATCAAATCAAACCATAAAATCCTTCAGTGACTTCTTCTTTCATTTGGTGACTGCCATGTTCATTCTCTCCGAACTTTATTGGCCGTGAGACACAAGCCTCAGTTATATGTGTGTGTCCTGACATCTCAAAGCAGATAAGCGTGTGTGTATGACAGCCCAAGGATTGACATGGTGATATAGAAATCAATAGAGGCAGAGGAGAGGGCAGTGGCCCCATTCGTCTTCATTCACCCTCACACAGTAAGACCTCCAAAGCACCACAAATAGATAACACTGATACATCCCAACTGCAATCTGGGGAACACCCATGGGATAAGATGACTCTTTCTCTGATGGGTGACATGTTTGACACCTCTTTATATAAAAGTGTTCGAGAAAAAGCAAATCCTTCCAAGTCGATCTTGCTTCCTGTCTCGGCTGTTCTTTTATATTTTCTCTTACTGTCTTAGCCCCCATCTCATATTTTCTTTCATGAGTTTTTTACTTCCCTTTGGCTAATACAATGAGAACTAAGATCTGATTTATATGAAAGGAAGTACTGTATATTTTTATCAGATTCTGCCACAAATATCAAAAAGCCAACAGACTGCACAGCCAGATCTACAGTATATATGTCTGTGTGTATATAAAGCAAAGAATACAATTCAACTTTAATGCATTTTGACAGCGGAGTAAAATGATGATGACTTTCACATGTGACAGGACTGAATCCATCCTGTGCGTGTGCGTGTCTGTGTGTGTGTTGGGAAGATTTGATAAACGATCTGTCCGTGGCAGTGTCCTTTAGATGGGATGTTTTCCCCCAAACAAGGTCTAAACATTTATCATGTGCACCCATAGATACAAATGGATGACTTGGGAGATGGATGGTTAGATAGCTGGCTTAATGCATGGATGGAAGGATGGATGGATGGATGAATGAGTGGGCGGTGGTAAAACTGGGGATTGCTGAGAGGGGGAAAAGTGGTAGCTAGTAGTAGAAAGGGATTGGAAGGTGAAAAGGTGAGAGAAAAAAGATGAAAAGGAGGGAATAAGAGCCACTGTAACTAAAGTACGCAGCCACACACATTCACAATCATACATATAGTGTATCTGTGTGAATATACTTACAATTACACACACACACACACAGCTCCCGGCTCACTATTGATTCATTTAAGTGCTCACAGGATGAGAGTGACTTTTGGCAAACATACAAAGACCATTATTACATGGATGAGCAGATGGAGAGAGAAAGAAAGTAAAGAGAGGAGCGACAGTAAGGTGAGGCAATATTGACGAAGACATGAGAAGAGAGGAGAATTAAGGGGAAAAAAAAGATAGGGGCAATGCTAGAGGGAGAAAAAGCGGCAGAGAAAGTGAGGGGCAGGGAGAATGAGGGAGATGGATGGGAGAGGGAGGGATGCAGCATGTCAGACAGAAGGACGAGGGAGGAAAAAAAATGCGTGATAAATAAATAAATGAAAGGCAAAGCTGTGTTGATCAAGCGGACACAGATTTAAGGGAGATTTTACCTCCCCTCTGCTGCGGCAGCTTCATTTGTTGTATCCCTCTGATTCATATCTTTTCTTTTAACTTTATTTTTGTCTTTATTTTTAAATAACTAACAACGCATTTAGCAAAATGAATAAAGAAAGCACAGTTACAGGAGGAACAAAACAAAATCACTAATAAAAAGTGGCTAAATCCAAACATTTATATTCTATCAAAACCCTTGTACCCCCAAGTCCATACAGTTCAATCCACATATACTTCTAAACTCATATTATTCCCTATTATTCCATTTCTATTGGCTGTCAGAGTTTCTACTGTCACAATCCTTTGTATTTAGCAGAGGTGAATTATAGTTCTAATCTTATGTTTGTCCCCCATTTTCTATGTACAGTAGTTTTCCCACAATGTGCGTCCCACTCTATGATTTCCTTTCCATTTATCAACACTTGGCCTTAGTTTCTGGAGCCAGTTTTTTTGTTAAGAGTTAAGCAGTTATCCTTAGTATTCTAATAAGGTATTTATCTTTAAATCCAACTATCCCCTTTAGCATTTTCCCAACAGAATGAACTCTTGACTCATTTTAAGGTCAGTTTTAAAAACATTTTAAATTTCTATACCAGGGGCGATTGCTCTGACAACAAGGGAGGCTGAACTTCCCCAAAATTTTCATAGAAGAAATGGTCAAATATGCACTATTGAATTTACATTAAACTAAGGATTTACATTGCATTAAACGTTCGCTAGGATGTGTTTAACATCATGACTATGATGTTCAAATGTCTGTTTATCACCAGTTTTCAAACGTGACCTCCCTCTCATACATTCTCGTGTCAGCACGGTGGATGCGGAGCCTCCAAGCATTCCTATGAGACAGCGCTGAGCAGGTTTTTTTCATGCAGCAAAGTGAGACGGTCATTGGATAAATGCGACAAAATCGTCACTTCCAGGGAGGCTCAGCTTCCCTGGGACCTAATGGAGCGGTAAGCGGGAGAGGACGCTCGGTGTATGCATGATGATTGGAGGAGTTGTCTAAGAAAGGCTGAACCCCTTTGTGATTGACAGCGCTTTGGAAATACACACCACCGTCTTCGCATTTCGAGCTTAGTCCCATGCAGATATTTGCGAGTGGAGTCTTCTGACAGAGTGCCGTCCAGAGTTCCTTATTTCCATAAGAGCTCATTTTCACCATTCTGAAAATCTTTGAGGTGTGTTTTGCTGTGGTTCTTTGTCATGAGTGTGGTTGAAAAACAGCTTCAATTAAATGTTACTTTTCTGAGTTACTGCCTCGCTACAATATGACAGATTTCATGACATAAACTTAAAGTGAGCTTCCCCTGTTTGAAAGACCAGCAGCCGCCACTGGTACACACAGTGTGGGTGTGACAATGCATTGACAGCCTGTGGGTGGACAATGCAGATGTACAACGTAGGTCAAGTCAAGTCAAGTCAAAATTTATTTATATAGCGCATTTAAAAACAACCTCAGTTGACCAAAGTGCTGTACAGTTCATCCAAAGAGTGAATGAATAGCAAAAACCACAAAAATTATCAATAAGATCAACAATAGGTTTAGACAATAAAACATCAACACTAGAGTACAGGTTAAATACAAATAAAAGCTGTAAAAGACATATCTGTCTCAACTAGAGGTGAAAGCAAGCGAAAAGAGGTAGGTTTTTAAAAGAGATTTAAAGTGTTCCAAAGTTCGGGCTGCCCTTATATGGAATGGTAAAGTATTCCATAAATTTGGCGCCACAACGGAAAAGGCTCTGTCACCTTTGTTTTTAAGTTTAGTTCTGGGACAGGCCAGCAGCAGCTGGTTGCCTGATCTCAGTGCTCTGGCTGTCGTGTGAAGCTGAACAAGCTCAGATAGATAGGTTGGAGCTAAGCCATTCAGGCTTTTAAAAACAAATAATAAGATTTTAAATTGAACTCTAAACTGGACAGGGAGCCAGTGCAAGGAGGCCAGTATTGGGGTGATATGATCACGTCTTTTCTTTCCTGTCAGCAGTCTGGCTGCTGCATTCTGGACAGCCTGCAGGCATTTCAGTGACTGCTGGTCCAATCCAGCATAAAGAGAATTACAATAATCCAGACAACAGGTAATGAAAGCGTGAACTGCCCTCTCAAAATCAAGTGGAGGGAGGTAGGGCTTTGCCTTACTAAGTAGCCTTAATTGAAAGAAGCTTGATTTGACTACTGAACTAATCTGTTTTTTAAATTTAAAGGCACAGTCAAAAATTACTCTAGGTTCCTTGCAGCAGGATGACAGTAGGAAGCCAATGGGCCAGTGGCACTGTCATAGCCATCTAAAAGGTCAGACTGGCCAAATAAAATAATTTCAGTATTGGATTTGTTTAGGTTCAAGAAATTTGAAGCCATCCATGTGTGAACATCATTGAGACAGTTCAGCAGAGCTTGAATGGAGGCAGAACTGTTTGTTTGAAGAGGAAGGTAGATCTGTAAGTCATCTGCAAAGCAATGAAATGTTATATTGTACTTTCTAAATATAGCACCCAGGGGCAGCATATAAATGGAGAAGAGAATGGGGCCCAAGATGGAACCTTGAGGCACCCCACAATTGAGTGAGGATGCAGCAGATCTATACTGGCCCATGTGACCAGAGAAACTCCTTTCTGATAAATAGGATTCAAACCATTTGAGCGCTGTACCTTTAATACCTACACACAGGTCAAGACGTGATAAAAGAATCTTATGATCTACTGTGTCGAAAGCTGCAGTCAAGTCTAAGAGCACCAGAACAGCAGTGTTACCAGAATCAACAATTAAAAGCAGATCATTAAAGACTCTTAAAAGTGCTGTTTCTGTGCTATGGCGTAGGTCTGTGTATGCACCGTGAAAAAAACCGCGGGCCAAATCTCGTTCCTGATAGTATGACGGGTGGTCCACTGACAATAAAAATAAATTGATTCACACTGAGAGGTCGGGCCTAAGCCCCAAATGTCCTCAAATCCTAGAAACACCTTGCACAGCATATACGGCAAGCAGCAGCAATGACGCACTGTCCAACAATGGCACACTGTGAGGACGGAACACCTGCCGCAGCAAGCGAACACGCCATCTCCAGTCATTTTGACTTTACTCTGGCTTCACTACTAGTTGATTGGCTCTTGAACAAGGTGACGAGGTTTACGTTTTGAAACCAGCCACCTGCGATTTGACCAGTGGAGCTCTGTCTTAAATGAATGCTACTATCTCAAAAAATGAGACAATAAGGTTGCAGGCTGCCTTATGATTAAGAAAAATTGCACTAATTGTACAATATTCTTGAAGCAAGATAACAGACATCAGAAACATTGAAATCCACTCCCTGCACAGACAGACCGTTTCACTTTTAAGTCTTTCTGACAGACTTTAATCACTCAGCAACGAGATGATGAGATGGAGACTTTCAGCAGTTTCCTGTTTGTGCATGTGTTGAATGTCTGTGAACGTAATATGGATAACCTGTGACTGTGTGTGTTCTTTGTCTCCACAAATACACTCATGCATCTGCGTGTAAGAGCGCTTGGATAGCATTTTGCATGTATATTAATCTCCATAATTAGAAGAACGTGTACTGTATGTGTGTGAGTGTGATAAGAGTGTATATGTCCATTTCTGTATGCATATGGGTGTCTCCATGTATGAGACCGTCTGCATGGAGACCTGTGAGTTTTCAGTTGAGTTCAGCAACATCCCCAAAGGGCAATTACAGTGCAGCAGATGCAGTTTCATACCACGGAGAGAATATTGAGCAATCTGAATTTGTTCTTATCACAGTTACTGGAGCATTGCTTTAATTGCAGTGAGAGTTGGAGTTCACGTCTCAGTGAAGGGAGCGTGAGGCTGGAATAGAAACAACACAAGGCCATGGGAAAGACAACAATTCACTCAGCGTTTACAGGCATACAGATGTACTGTTTTGATAGATTTAGATATTGTTGATAATTAAGTCTCAATTAGAGATTCAACCACAATCATAATGTGATGTTGTTGTTACTGAATTCAATGAGACAGGCCCTCCAGGCTATGTTTTAGACTCTTGGAAGCTGCAGCCTAAAGGAAGTAGCTCATCAGCTTTATGGGGTGGATAATCAGGGTATTCAAAAACTAAATTAGCCTGTTTGATTATTCACTTAAAGGGATAGTTCAGATCTTTTGAGATGGAGTTGTATAGGTTACTTAGATGTTAGTCAGCACATTACATGTTGTAGATGTTAGTCAGCACGCCCCCAGTTTGGAGAAGCAGACTGAAAGCTAGGCAATGCGCTGCTGTGGACGGGGGCAGCAGCAAATCGTGCTTTAGCTACCTGATAAAAGTCATACAAAAGTGTACGCTATATTTTCATGGCTTTACCTTGCTGTCAGACAGGGAACTGAAGCCATTATATTGCCCTTTTTGAGGCTCCATTTACAAAAACAGTAATTTACCATCGCTGAACACAGGAGTTTCTGGTCTACCGCTGCTCAATCAGATAGTTACAGTAGTTTGTGCTATTGTTTTATTTTGGCATATCAAAGGGTTAGTTTGGATTCATCAAAGTCACACAATAACACAAACTATCTGACTGAAGCAGCGGTAAACCAGCAACCCCGTGTTCAGCAAGCTAGAATGACTGTTTCTTAATGGAGCCTGGTGACTTTGACGAGGGCATGGATGAGTAAGTGAAGGCGTTAATGGCTTCCTCATTGACAGGCCGTCTACGTCAAGGTAAAGCCATGAAAATATTCCTATTAATTTTAATTAATTAATTATTTAATTATGATTTTTTTTCCAGGAGGGACTTTTTTTAGGTGGATAAAATCACAAAACACATTCGTCACATATCGACGTCTGGTCATGGACTTTCCACGTCCAGTTACGATGTGAAAGGTACCCTGGGTGCGTTGGTTGTTGATGTTCCGGGACACCCGTGTCAAGTTATGCCTGTTACATGCATTGTCTTCTTTCAAAATACACTTCTGTTTACAGAGGAAATTTGCCGCACATACAGTCTCTTTCAAAATAAACGCAGTATGTCGGCGCAACAATGCGAATTGACATTTTGTTTCCTCCATAAAAAAAGCAACAAAAGCATGTGGTTAGGTTTAGGAAAAAAGAACAAGGTTTGGCTTTATATTCTCGGTAACGGCCACCCCTATTTGGACTTTCGCCGCCTGAACTTTCGTTCTTGTCCTGCCGCATTTTCCCCTGATGCTGCTGAGAACCGTTAAACTATTACAGTGACCAGCTGCGTATCATGTATATGTTTAAGGGTGGCTTCTTTCGTCAGTGTCTGATGCTGCAAGTCACTGCCCAAGTGTCGGATTTCGCCGACTTCAGAGTGAGACTGGGTTGCTAAAATATGTTTTGCTGCTGCCCCATCCACATCAGTACATTGCTTGGCTCCCGTCTCCTGTCTGCTTCTCCAAACTAGGGGTGCGCCAACCGGTAACTGCCCATTGGTCCGACAGCCCATTGGTCCCCAATCCCATTGTTCTGACCATATTAAACCCATTGTTCCGAAGTCCGTTCGGAACAAATCATGATGCCCTGTGGTTAAGGTCTGGTTAGGTTTAGGGACAAAAACCACTTGGTTAGGGTCAGGAAAAGATCATGGTGTGGGTTAAAATGAAAAAGAAAGTGACAAACACATAAGCCATGAGCCTGCTTCGCCTCAAGCCTTTCCCAGCTGACCCAGAGCCGGTCGCGGCACACCATCAAGGCAGAAATACGCCCGCCGGGAGCCGTTCAGCACTGCGGACAGTCGGACTAATGGGATGTCGGACCAATGACATGGACCCGCGCCAACCATCATCTACTGTAAGTAATACAATGACTATGGATGAATACATCATACAAACCCACCTCAAAAGATCCAAACTATCCCTTCAAGTGCAAAACAGGGGCTATAGCATGTAGCATTACGTCATTTCTTTGCTCCAACTGAAGCCTATGGGACACACTGGACCAAAGACAGAAGAGGTCAAGGTATGGTGTGACTGTGGCATATCATTACAACTCGAGTGATGATGCATGTCAGGATGCCAGTGTCATACACTTCCTGTTTGTGTTGCCCTTCATGTCCTGAAACTGAGTCTATGTTGTGCTTTTCTAATGGTCATATTTTGGCTAAGTCTTGAGTCCACCTCTCTCTATTCTCTGTTCCAACTATGATTTTATGCCTTAACATCTTCCAGAAGTTTCTGCCTCTCTCCTTTCTTCCCTTGAACCATTCATCTATCTTCCTTTAACCCGAAACACCTTGTAACTGATAGCTTATAAAACTTCACTTTCAAAGTAGCCTTTAGTGCTCCCTGTTTCTCCTTCGCCTCTAACGCTTTCATCCATTTATCTGTCTATTTTAATCTGACATTGCTTTGTACATTTAATCACGCTCCTCTCCATATGAGAATTTCTTTTTTTCTTGCCATACCTCTGATCCATTCAATCTTCTTTCAATTTTTATAATCAAATAATGTAGTCTCGAGCTTATGTGCTTTATTTAACATTACATCTTGTTAAAACGCAATAAGCACCTTTTTCTTTTCTCAGTCAGTCATCCAGGGATATGTATGAGTCTACAATTCAAACACCTTTGTCACTCCATAATTTAAGTCCAAATGCTATCTATTAATGTCTATCTCACTTAAAGGCTTTACACTGCCTCTTTCTCTTTACTGTGTCTAACGGAGTCTGCTATCCATTCACGTCCTCCTCCGTCGCTGATGCACTCCATTCATCTCTACTTCAAAACTTTTCCTCATTTTCCTCCTTCTGTCTGAATCTCCATCACTCTAAGTATCTGGGCCAGTCGTCCCTTCATTCCTCAGGAGGATGGATGGTTTCCTCTAAAGATCAATCTGATCACACCGCCGCTTTCATTTCTGACTCAAAACACATTTCTAAATGTTACATGTGAAAGCCATTCTCACCCAGCCCTGCTGTCTAACCACATTAAAGGTGGATTCCTAAGCAATACTAACCACTTCAATTAGTATTCAACCTCCGAGGCTATAATTAATGAAGTTTATATGGGGCCAACAAACAGTGTATCTTATTTTGGCAACCTCACTTAATGATTTATGTCACGGCTTGATAGCTCTAAACCCAAATGTTTTCTACAACAATGTGCTACTGAAGTCATTAACCATGCAGTGTGCAGTATATTCAGCCATGATCGGCTCTAATGGCGCTATTACTGGGTTTGTTTACAGGTTTTTAACAGTAGCAGACTGGTAAACATGCTAGTTTTAGGACATTTTATGGCCATAAAGAGGGAACAAATTTAGTGTTTGTTAATGAGACCAACTGCCAGTTTAACAGTTTGACATTGCATTAATGTCAGCCAATTATCTATTAACAAGACTGCACGCTTTCTGCGGGATCGAGAACACGGCCAACACTGTTAACCAGCACTTAATAAAAGGGGCAGAAGTGCAACCATACGATGTTCACAAGTCCAGTGTTGGTTTAGAATTCCCCCATCTGAAAACCACACTTAGTGCTACAAAAATTAAAACCATGACCATAGAGACATTCATCAAAGAGCAGTCGAAAACCCTGCGGTTTCTCAGCTGTCATCAACTGTATTTATGTAATTTCCAAATTATGTGTTCTTACCCAACCCAAATATTGACTTAAGGTTTCCCACCTTTCACGTTACGCACCAGTGCACGTATTGATTGATTAGTGGTGAGGGCGAGAAGGGGAGCTAAGAGTGTGTGTCAGGTTTAATCATCAATCTATACCACAAAGATCTGAGACGCTCTAACTTTCTTCAGTCCGACTGCTCTGCGTGAGTGTGTGTGTGTGTGTGTGTGTGTGTGAGAGAGACAGAGGGAGAGATTGAATGTGCACATGTGCAGATAATAAGTCGGTCTTCACATGTGTGATTGTGTGACTAAAGGTTTGTGCATAGATGTTACACATGAAGCTATGTGAATGTAGTGTGCTGTATGTGTGTGACAAATAACTCAATTTAGTTCTACTCTGTCATAAAAGACCCTTTTAGAGCCAGAGTCACAATGACACCAGTTTGTTAGCTGGAGGCAAAACACGACTGGCCACCACAGGGCTGTAGGTTACATAGGAGTCTTAAAATGTCATCTTGTTGAGTTACTGGGAGTCAGAATAGAAGGAGTCATGGCTCAAAACTTTAATTTTATCACATACCAGCCGCCACTGCCTGTCTACAAAAACAAAACGAATGGTTAAATGTGATAAGACGAAAGGACTGGACGGAGACCATCATCAAAAATGCTCACATGTGCAGCACACAATTCATATCAGGTTAGGGAACAAGTATTTCCTGTTGTAAGGATGAATAATGTTATGTGTATTAAGAGTTATCATGTCCACCTCATCAGAAACTGGGGAGGGATTAAGAGGAATATTGGATTTCTCCGTAACTCTAAATTTTTAGTGCATTAGCTAGGAAACTGTTTAAAGGGGAACTAATGGTTTTTTCAACCTGGGCCCTATTTTCTGATCTACTTTTGTCTAAATGAGTGATAGGATGTTCAATATTTGACATTTCTTCAGTACGAAGCTAGGGCTGACCTGCCTGCAGCCCATGAGTGCACGCTATATTAAATAATAGGGCACTCAGACAGCGTCAAACAACGTCAAAATACATCCACTAAAAGTGCATTTTTTTCCACACAGATAGGCTCGGATTGTTGGTGTAATTATCTGACAACATAATGGAAAGGAGAAATGAACGTCTGTGTTTCGGACATGTTCCTCTGCCTGTTGCTGCTCCCTCTCTCTCCTCGTCCGCTCTTCAGTTTCAATGAGCTCTGCGTCCGTGTACGTCCGTGTACTCCGTGTTCAAATAAATACGGGTGCTCATCAAATTCAAATGGCTCATCCAGATCCAGTTGGTCAAAATCAGGTAGAAATTCAGCCATGACTACTCCAAACAGAATAACTCCTCGTGTTTGTAAGGTCACTCCAGCGGTAACTTCCTGCAACAACTCAAATCTCTCTGAGTGAGTGTTTTGACTTAAACGTGTCCAAATTTTTAACCTGATTTAACTGGATCTGGATGAGCCATTTTGAATTTGATGACCGCCCGTATTTATTTGAACACACAGGTTGATGCAGAGCTCACTGAAACTGAAGAGCGGACAAGAGAGAGAGGGAGCAGCAACAGGCAGAGGAACATGTCTGAATCCAGCTAAAGGTAAACATAGACGTTCATTTCCCCTTTCCATTATGTTGTCGGATAATTATACTAACAGTCCGAGCCTATCTGTGTGAAATAAATGCACTTTTAGTGGACGTATTTTGACATTGTTTGACGCGACCTGAGTGCCCTATTATTTAATATAGGGCACGCTCACGAGCTGCAGGCAGGTCAGCCCTAGCTTCGTACTGGAGAAATGTCACATATTGAACATCCTATCACTCATTTAGACAAAAGTAGATCGGAAAATAGGGCCCAGGGTGAAAAAAACATTAGTTCCCCTTTAAGTGTCGTCTTCCTTTATAAGATTGGCATAGTAATCAACCACAAAGCCGGCCATTCTAACTCTGGCAATCCTGTCAAATGATCCATGTATGTATCCATCCATGTAAAAGTACATGATATGATAAGCATCAATTTTCATACCATGATATATGGTTACTGTAACCCCAGACACAGATTAAGGTAATTATGGTTACAACACTGAATCCTTTTATAATAAGAGGTAGCAGGCTTTACAGAAGCTCACAGACAACAATTAGAAAGACAGAGGGTCTTGAATGTGTGAACACCTCTCAATTTTGCTGCGTGACAGCGAACAATATTGAAATTACTTTAATTTGTAGCCTATTCTTGTACAAAATGTATAAATTTAAGGTCTTTAAATGTCTATTTTCAAAAAAACTTTCCCATCAAATTCACGACTTTCATGTATTTTGAGGACCCACTGCAACCAAAAAAAACCCCAAAAATTGTGATCAATAATACATTTGAGAAGCAGGAACCAGCTTATTCTTTTATGTAATAATTTTAATTACTCTAATGAATATTCTGTTGATCAGTATGACACAGTAAGCACCTAATCTCTGTGAACGGCCTTAAGGCAGCCTGATTACAGGGAGAAACAAAATCAAGGATGTCTTGAGGGTTTACTCATCTCAGGTGCACATCTTTAGTTCAACTTTGTTTGAATAAGGTGAAAAACAATGCCAAGCGGTGCCAAATAATCACACTGAGGTGACTGGATATACTGCTATTCTACTATATCGTATTAGAACAAATGATACAAAAACACATGAAGATACCGCCACGTAAACTTCACCACAATCAATTCATATCAAGTGAAGTGCTGTTACAGTAAACGGGAAGATGTGAGGGATATAACAAACGATGGAAATATTGACATAGTGAGGTAATGACAGAGACAGAGATACTTGTTGAAGGATACGTATAGATGGAAAGACTGAGAGAAAGACTGAAAAATGTGTATTGCTCTATGATTCATATGTGTGTGCGTTTCCATGTGAGGGTCTGTAACCCAAGTTCTTGGAACAACACCTTTGCAAACCATTGACGGGCACGATAATAACGCTGCAATGTTAGACCTTGGTTGAGGGGAGCTTTCATCCCAGGAATCCTATAGTGGACACCATATGCTTTTACTATACGAAGCCCTGAGGGAACTAAACCCACAAGAAACAGTCAGATACAGTAACATACACCAAAGAAGCTGAGCGATTATGTCTGTCTGACCAGGGATCAAACTCAAACGGCTACAGGTTGGACCATTTCACTTCTAACTGCTCTCAGAGGCATCTTCCTGGACAAGTAGTTTTATTCTTTTTCTGCAAAAAGAATCCCTACACTGCGATAGTTGACTAAGAAAATGCACAATGAGCTAAGATTGTTTGGTAAAATTGTCATTGTTAAGAGACAATGTATCCTACTTCCAGAAAATTTGTCATTTCCTTTCGAGAAATATTTCTGCAATGAGGTGAAACTCAATCTGCAAAATGGAAGAATGCCAGGCTTTGTCTTCAGAACTCCACTTCCAGAGAAGAAATAAGACGTGCTCACCAGAGGTTTTCAAATAGCAAATAATGAATCATAATCTAACAGGTGTTTTTCACAATGTTGACTTACAGCTGTTGGTAATGGAGCTGTATCTGGACAAACACTCTTGACCATTTATAACTCCCTTTATTCTTGGCTTATGGCATAGTCATTACATGTGTCAGCCAGATTCTTTTCAGGACAAGCAACTCATGAGTGAGAGGTTCCTTTTGTGTGATTAATGTCCATGTGTTCAGTTTTCATTGGAGTTCAATGTGTTGAATCATGACCTTAGAAAAACAAATGCAGAACTGTAGGGGTGCGTGAACTCTCAGTGCTACTCACGTGCTGCCACTGCTCTCGGATGAGTGGACGGTATCGAAGGAAGTATTTCAAAGGGAAGTTGTCGATGTCAGGCCAGGTGGCGGGGCTGTGCCAGGATACCTCCAGCCTCCGGGCGTTGAAACGGATCTGGGTTGCTGTCACTCGCTCCGGGGGGTCTGGTTTAACTGTAAGGGAGGGAAAACAGTCAGTTAAAAGGGCTCCCCACCAATCCACCAAGTTTTTCGTAAAGCAGTATTTACCAATCTGTAACTCCTGTCTTGTGCTGTATGACTTTTGCTTCAATATTAATGCTGTTAGCAGTTGATTGTTACATTTATGATTCTCACACAGTGGTGGCTGCATCTGACCCAGTCGCCAGAAAAAATGTTGGCATTATACATTTCTGCAAACCACGCCAACTTGGTCTCACTCCAAAGTCGTCGAAAACCGGCAGTGACTTACTGTGTCAGACACTGATGGAAAAAAGCTGTCCTTTAACATCAGCATGATACGCGGCTGGTCACTGTTATAGGTAAACAGTGCCTGGTGGCGTCAGGGGGTAACGTAGCGGGAGAAGAGAGAGCGGTGTTTGCGTCCCATAAGATTCTAAAGCCAAACCCTGTTCTTTTTTCCAAAACCCAAAGATGTGCCTTTATTGTTGAGTGAAAAAAGTCAGTTCACAGTGTGGTACCAATACAGTGCATTTATTTTGAAAGAGACTGTATGTGAATGGTAAATTACCACTTTTTCCTTCCCGATACCGATTCCGATCCCTGAACCTTAGGTGTCTGCTGATACCAAGTACCGATCTGATACCAGCGCGTAAATTAAAAATGGATGGGATATGAATTGTTGTATGTCTCAACTCCTAAAAATAAATACATAATAGTAGAATGAATGCCATAAAACTTTTTTTTTATTATTATTATTATCCAGTGTTGACACAGATCAAGACACAGGTTAAAGTGCAGCCACACAATTTGGTAAAAAAGACATTTTAAAGGCTACAGTAGAATGCTTTTTAAACTCCGCTCTGTTTCCATTTCATTTGCCTGTAGTGTGCATATGCGTAATGACATGAGGCATTATGTGGTATCGGATTGGTCATAGCCTGTACTCGCCAATACCGCATTTTAGGCAGTATCAGAGGCATTTCTGATACTGGTATCGGTATTGGTACAACTTTACCCAGAACATCAACAATCAACACACCCAGGGTACCTTGCCCATTGTATCTGGACGTGGAAAGTCCATGACCAAACATCAATATGTGCAGCACATTCTCACTCCAACCTCGTCACATATCAATGTTTGGTCATGGACCTTCTACGTTCAGATACGACATGAAAGGTACCCTGGGTGTGTTGGTTGTTGACGTTCTGGGACGCCATTTCAAGTTCTGCCTGTTACATGCATTGTCTTCTTTCAAAAAACACCTCTGTTTTCACAGGAAGTTTACCATTTACATACAGTTTCTTTCAAAATAAATGCACTAACTTGGTACAACACTGCAAGTTGACTTTTTTTTTTTTTTCCTAACAACTAATGCACATGGTTGGGTTTAGGCAGCAAAAGCATGTGGTTAGATGTAGGAAAAAAGAACAGAGTTTGGCTTTACATTCAAACCCAGCCTAGTTAAGGCGCCATCCACCATCACCTCCATCTCCCACTGACAAGGTCAGTTTGAATACATGTAATCTGAACTATGTCTCTTCAGATATGATTCATATAAAAATATATGAATGTAACATATCACTGGTTTACAGAAATGTACAACACCAACATTTTCCTCTAGCGACTGAGCTGAGCTGAGTTTTTTCCCATGCAGATCTTTTCTGTCTGGTCTCAATGTGAAGCCAATTTGTCACTGTACAGTTCTGGAAATGGAGAAACATATGTTTTCGTCCATCTCTCGGGTCAAGCAGTGGACAACGCAGCTGGGTTCAAAGTTTAACCAATATGAGCTCTTGCCACACCCCCGCTCAACTCGGTGCACCGTGGACATCCGCCCAGAGCCGTCACAATAAACCATATTCACATTAAACCAGGAGGAGTTTTTCCTGTTATAATGAGAATACGCCTTTAGGCTTGAGAATTCAAATATTTGAGAGAATCAGGAGGGAAGAGGAGTCAAAGAAAAGGAAGGGAATGTCAAATAAAAGATGCACTTGAGTTTTTGAGGCTTGACTCACAGTAAGAACTAAAAGTCAGGATTTCACTGATTACGGCCACTCTTATATTAATCTGTCTTTTTAAAGTTGCAAGAGTAATCCTCTAAGGTCTAGGAAGTCAGACAGATAATAAGGGGTCTCTACTTCCAACTCTGAGAAAAAGTCTTCTTCTTCTATTGACTATGGGCCACTATTATTATAATTATAATAATTATTGTAGTATTTTATCAAGGCCACCATGCGCTCTAATGTAAAATAAAGAGTCAGAGGGAGGATGAGGATGACATTTGTTAATGTATAAGTGAAAGAAAGCAGCAGCTGAGAATGTTTGAGGGAACTGTTGCTAGACAGAAGCTGAGAAGCACGAGTCCTTGATGAAAAGGCAGGTATAAATGTTGTGTTTCTGAATACCTGTCAACTGAGAAAGACGCACAGACAGAGAGATTGAGAGAATTCAATTCAAGGCTTTTCAGAGGATACTGAATGACCCAGTCTTTGTTAGATCACTCCCACTAGGGAACACACTGGGCCGCCACTTCAGCTATGAAACCTTTTCTCAGCCAGACACACATATGACATAACAATAGGGAATGTCTGATAGCACACCAAAAGATAAAGCAGCAGAGGATGGCATCAATGTGGCTGAAAAGCATAACAACATACATGTGGAAAGACATGTAAACTGACAGCACACGGGCAAAGGAAGGCATCTCTCTCAGTGCGACCTTCATAGAATGAATGATTGAAAATATGAAAGAGCGATGGAGATGATAAGAGACAGATAAAAGCAGACAGACAGCTTTCTCCCTCGAGAAAGAGATGTTAATCTCATTGTGACCTTCTTCAAGTAAATGTGTAAAAAGATGAAGAAAGGAACGTGAGGAAGAAAAGAAAACGACATGCAGTGCAGAGTGAAACCAAAGTGAAGTCAGCAGAGACTGGAGAGCAGAAATTCATCCTCTTTGTCCACATCCGCTTTGTCCAACAGCACATAACAGAAGGAGGCATGTGCAAGGACAGAACAAAACAAAGAGAAAAATCTGTATGGGTGGGGTGACCCAAAGGCTTTTAAAGTATTCATCTGACTTGAAACATAGAGTATAAGCTTTGTGTTCCATGAGTAATGAACACATCGTTCTTTTGATGACCTGTGGGGAGAGCCTGGCAAAGCACTACTATTAATTAAAAGACGGAAAGGACTTCAATGAAAAGTTGAAAACCCATCGAGACAATGAGAGTCTGGAACTTCACTGAAAAGAATCTGAAACATGCACAACTGGTGAGGAACAGATTATGGGCTTGGACATTCAAAGTGTCCAAGTTCAATAAATTAAATAATATCAGTGCAAATAGGCTCCAATGGAGGCCAAAGACAGCACAAAAGGTTGGAAAAAAAAAGGTTTGCAGTATTATCCGAGTGTTTTGTATCCGTTCATGATCTTGTGGAAATCAAAACACAACCATTTTTCACTAATCAAAGCATTTCCTGCCAAATAATTTGTTGTGCTTTGTTTAGCAAGCCTAGGAGGGTTGGTACTACATACAATTTATATTTTTGTGGGGTGAACCATTTCTTTAAAGTAATATTGCAGGTAGATGAGCTGTCTTTGTTAATTTTGTTCTGAAAGTTCACAATTGCCAACTAAAAATACACCTCCCCTTGTTCATGGAAACTTTTTGTGCCATCTAGTGGTCGTAAGAGCACAATACACCAATCCATGTAGAAACAAGATGGCAGCCATCTCTGCCATGTCTAGTGATGGGATTTTTCGTTCACTTTGAAGAGTTGGTTCAAAGATGAAGTTCGTTTGTTAGTTTTTTTTTGTTTGTTTTTTTTTCTTGCTATGTGTGTTTGGGGGGTGTTAGTGGGTTCAACGACGAATCGCATCACGTAATCTGGATATTGTAACGTGGACTCCGCAGATATAAAGTTTGGTGTAGCCATAGCAACGCCCTTTATAAACAACAAGCCTCTCAATACAAGCAAGTGCTAGCGGATAATGGGTTAGTGGGTTAAATTAGGAACTGGCTCGTTTACTCTAAAGAGCCGGTTCAAAGACTTGGCTCATTCGCGAACGTCATCACTAGACAAGTCAGTCTGCAGCCGATCCAGACACAAAAGTTGACAAGGTCCAAAACCTGATCACATTTTATGGTTGAAACTTGTTTATTTATGATTAATAATGTTTGCAGTTTGATATGGCAACAAATTTGACCAATTCTGACAACAGTAACAGAGACACTGTTAATTAGGAAGTACTAATTTGAAGACATTGGAATTTTACTATCGTCTTGTTTGAAGACATTGGGACTTGTTATCATTAACAGTATTTATTTATTTTTTTTCATACTTATTGGGTCCCAGTGATCCCAAAAAGCTAGGAGAAATTAAAAATGCATACCAAACAAAAGTTCGTGTCTCAGGGGGATATTAAAACATCCGTTTCTGAACTCTCACACAACTTGTGGAGTATGATCCAGGTGTTATTATCCAGCTGTATGCTCAGCACGTCCCAAACAGAAACAGAAAGCCCTTTCCAATGGGGAACTGAACCGAAAGGGAAACGTATCAATACTCTCTTAAAAGCCAGACTCCACTGACAATCAGTAATTTTACCTCGCTGAACACAGAAGGTGCTGGTCCACCACTAAGATGATGGCTTTGAAGAAACCATTAATAAGTTTCACTTTTAGTTAAGTAGGCAGTCTGTTTGGGAACTACTGGGCAAATGACTGGATAAATGAGACTTACATTATAATGCACAAGTTGTTTGTGTGTTTGTAAACAGATGTTTATGTATAGTTTTGTTAAATGTGGACCCAGACGACCTCAATTCAATACGAATTTTCTCAGTTTGTTGGATTCTTTATTTACCACAGAGAGTGGTGTAACAAAGCTGCAATGGGCCCCAGTGCACTCCATCATGCATGTATCTTGACACAAATAGAGACTTGACATTGGACGACATGAACATACATATTACCCAGCAATCGTCACTGCATATCTAACAAAAATATCAAAGAAAATTAATCATTTAATTGAATAGTTTTTATATTTTATTTATAGATTTTATAACTTGCATAGATAAAGGCATGTAATTTTTACTGACTATTTAAAACCAATAAAATAATAAAGTAAACCATGACGTAGATGGGTTTGCCTTTCTGAGGACATATATACCAAATGGCACCATTTTTAAATAATTTTAAAAATATCTTTAATGGCAGATTGAATCACTTGCAAAGCTCCACTTTATCTCTGGGCCCCTCCAACCTACGGGCCCCAGTGCAACCCCACTGCCTACACTGTCGATATTTACGACCCTGCCATGGAGACATGCAAGAAATTTTTTTTGTTGTCACAAATTCATTGTAACATGGGGTGAGGAACTGATGTACAAACGGTCATTTGGGGGATGAAATATTCCCTTAATACAGGAAAAACACCATGTCGCACAAATATGGCCAGACTTCATATGGCCAGTCTATGGTGCAGGACACTGTGGTAACACAGGATTAGTACAGAAAAAAAGAAAAAGGATGAAAGGAGTTAAAAAAAAAAAAGATGTGTGATCATCAGGGTACAATTTCATGGAATCCCATTGTTGTGCCTGTCCATGCTTGGCCTGAAAACATCTGTCATGCCTCCCTTGGCTCTGTTCATTCAAATTTACGTCCACATTACTGTTGCTCTTTCTTCCTTTCAGTCTCATGTTGCACCAGTCACTGAAGCCCCTTCTTTCTCTTAGCTGGTGATGCAAGTGAACAGGTATACTATAACATAAAAGTCTAATCTTTCAAACAGCTACTTGCGAGACCATTATATTCACTGTCTGCTGAAAATGGAACAAGAAAGTGGGAGGGAGAGTGGCTAATCTTTCTTTCTAACAAGAAAAAGTGTTGCTTAAAGGCTGTCCCGGTGGCTAAGACTGTGCAGCAATCAAGCGGCAAAATAGAGGAGATCTGCAAAAGCTAAATCTGCATGTAGCTGTACCAGCGTATGCCTGAGTGCATTCTTTGAACATGATTGTGGTGTTTCTAAAACCATTACTATGCATCATCTAGTCCTTTCACTTAATGCATCCAGGTGCTACTGCATGATAAAAAAAGACATCTAAAACTCTGTAGCTCCTCACTGCTGTTCTCACACCACACCATATCTCCTTTCAAATAAATGGGCTTTTCCAAAAGGAACAAAAAAAAAAGTGAAATCTATGAATGGTTTTACAGCAGAACAGGTGCTGGATGACAGCGTCTAACAGTGCACTTGAGCAAATGGGAAAAATAGGGAGAAGTACTTCGATCTGCTGTGAAATCTTTCAGAAATAACTTAAAGACAGGAAAATGGAAGAAAAGGGGTAAAAACAGCCTCCTCTTTTTATGTGATTATTGTCAGAGTGCAGCACAACTGCTCCTCCAAACACAACACTTGTACCTTTTTAAGATGATGCTGTTAGAGAGGGATTAACAGCTTGTTAGTGTAGTGGTTGAAGACAAAACCAAGGCCACAGCTGTGGAGTCAACACTGGGGGAACCCCGAGCACAAAGCTGCCAGATATGCAATAAATATAAGCCACTACTGTCTACATAAATTACACATGCAGTGTCACATGAATGATTTAGTCAGACTTCACGTGGACTATCTGACAAATATAATGTAATAAAGACATTAAGGTAAATACATCCGTGAGCTTTGTTCTCCTGGGGTACAGCAACACCACTTGGACAAACCGCATGCAGAATGGCAGTACACTAGACATTTCAAACCAAACTGAAACGATAAAAATGAATGTTCTCTTCGGTAACTGTACCTATTCCAGTCACTCCTTATTGCAGTACCCCCTTAAGACTTTATTGAATGGAATAGGATGATCTCAAGATTTGTTTGACCTCAGATTGAATATAGAATTCTACAGTTGAGGACTATCACACAGCCGCCCAACTAAGACCGCTGGTGTGCTGGTGCAATCTGGACTACTCAGCCAAACAGAAAGACTTGGAATTAATGCAATTCAATCTACCTGCACAGTCCATACAAGGTAATTACCAACACCAGGATTCTTATCTGGATAAACCGAACCGATGGACCGAGGTAGTTCTTAAGGTATGGCTTAAGACCTGCAAAAGATTTTATCTCAGAACCATGTGAAGATATGGAAATGGTCGGCTTTTGATCCAGAGTTTATACCTTCCGGTCTAGATATGCAGTTTAGGCACTGGGCATGCAGCCAAACACAGCCAAGTGGCTAACTTCCAGTTTAGCGGTCAGCTAGCTTGAATGGGGATAAAATGATTTAGGAGCTCTTCTAGACCTTTCAAATGTTGTCAGACCGAATGAATCAAATCCTGATAGTGACACAAGTCATTTTATGAGGTTTGTGATGCTCAAAAAAATTCATCCACTGATTTACAGATGTCTCTTTCCCAATGTAAGTTTATGGGAAAAAAGTATTTTTGGGCCACAGGGCATCATGTGATGGAGCTTAGAAATAACATTACCTTTGTTTGGCCACTACAAAAATTGGATTCAAAGCCTGGTAATACTAGAGCCGGTAGTAACAATACATTCCCACTCCGATCACAACTCATAACATGACATGTGGTTTCCACACATGACGTGCAAGGTACCCTGGGTGTGTTGGTTGTTGATGTTCTTGGACACCGTGTAAAGTTTTGCCTGTTACATGCATTGTCGTCTTTCAAGGTACACTTTCGTTTTCACAGGAGATTTTTTCTTTAGATACAATGTTTTTCAAATAAATGCACGCAATACAATGCCACAAATTGGTGTTTTTTGGGGGGGTTTGGCTTTAGAATCTTACGGGACACAAACACTGCTCTCTTGGGTGAAAGTCGTGGTTTGTTGGACCCATCCATCACCGCTCCCGGTCGCCCCGGTCGGACTTTTCCTGCCTTATCTTTCGTTCTCGTCCTGCCGCGTTTCCCCCCTGACCCACCGGGTGCTGTTGAACTACAACGGCAACCTGCTGCGTATCATGCCGACATTAAAAGACGCCTTTATTCGTTGGTTTCTGATGCCGCAAGTCACTGCCCAAGTGCCAGATTTCAAGGACTTCGGAGTGAGACCGGGTGCGTAGTAAAAATACTGTAATTTTGTGAAGCTTACTTATGAATATCATTAGATATTAGATGTATTGTTGGTGTGGGGTGCAGTTTTAGCATATTTGAATATTGGGGGGATGTGTCCACACCAATATTCATTATAATTACTGCCTTGCATCAAACTAAAGTCTCAGATTAAAGCCTAATTGTTGGAAGCAGACTGCATTTTAATCATCGAGGAGGTAACTTCAACTAAGTGTGTAAGAAAAGTGTGCACAAGCATCTTGTGGGCATACAGTAAATGGGATTGGATATAAATGTGGCTTACAACTTAGAACGGCGTGAGAAAGACTTTTAACAATGCAGGAACAAGGAGGAGATGAGTGGAGGAGTGAAAGGAGGGGAAGGAGAAGGCAAACAATATGAGACACTTAGAAAAGTTTGGAAAAAAAAAAAGAACAAAGAAAGAGGGAGGGCAAGACCACATCCACACTAACTGTGATAAATTTGAAAACATATTTGGACTTTCAACATATTCAATAATAAAAACCAGATCTTTTCAAAGGCGCCCTTTGCAAAATGCTGGTCTTGTTATTCAAGTGTGATGGAAGTCTTTGTGATCAGTGGCAACAGCTGTGTGACTATTAATCATTGCGTAATGGGTAACGAGTAATTTAGAACACATTTAAACACAGTTTTCTTTGGCATATGGCCTTAAACACATTGTCCAGCCTGGTCTCACTCCGAAGTCGTTGAAATCCGGTGCTTGGGCAATGACTTGTGGTGTCAAAACACTGACGAAAAAGTTGTCCTTTAACATTTGCATGATATGCGGCTGGTTGCCGTTATAGTTTAATGGTGCTCGACGGCGTCAGGGGGAAACACGGTGGGACACGAAAGGAAGTTAAGGTGACGAAAGTACGAGAAGGGAAAGTGGTAGTGGGGTTGGATGGTCCAACACACACCAACTTTCACCTGGGAGACCTATGTTCGGGTCCTGTAAGATTATAAAGGCAACCCTGTTCTTCTTAGTGCGTTTTTTTTTTGTATGTAAACAGTAAATTTCCTGTGAAAACTGTAACAGACAGAGCTTGACACGGCGTCCCAGAACGTCAACAACCTTTCATGTTGTATCTGGACTTGGAAAGCTTATGACCAAACGTCAATATGTGACGAGGTCTGAGTGAGAATGTATTGTATTGTCTAATGGCATGCTGGGAAACTCCACCCATTTAGCCCCAACACACCACAGTATGTTAAGTGCACAATAATAGTGTTGGCTGTTGGCATTAATCTTGTCAGTTAAAACTGGCTTTATACATTTTAGTCAAATTAACTCAAAAGTTGTTGACTTAACATAAAAAAACATGTCAAGCTCACAAGGGAGGAATCTTTTGTGTCAAGTGAACATAAAGTTTTTAGGTCATTTTGACAATCTGAGAAGTTTGTGTAGACTTACTATTAAATTTTTGTATCATGGGTGGATTGGGGTTTTACAGTGTTGTCTGTTAGACCTACCATACACTAGACAACTCTGAAAAGACTATGAAAAGATTTTTAAAAGAAGAAAGTCTGACACCCTGTCACATCTAAAGACTGTGAGTTTTGAGTCACGGACTTTAATAATTTGCAAAGACTTGCAGAGTCATTATTTACAAGATTCCTTTTGAGGTTATTTTCCATCCTGCTCCTGGTGGAAAATATAACGTCAAACTCCCTCGAAGAAATATGACACGTTAACAATTCCTTACATGTTCGCAAAGAAGCATAACTCTAAAAAGACAAGATAGAAGGTGTCATATGTCGGCAGTGTTCTTATCAATTTGGCATCAATATAATCCATAAAGAAACTGCTTTGCATGCAAACTCACACAGATAAGTGTTGGTTGGAGGATTAGATACACGTTAAATTTATTCTTTTTCAACCCACATCTCCACAAGACTCTTCTCCTTCTCCACAGTACAAGAGAACTGAGACTTGTTCATGTTCTTGTGCTTCCCCAAAGGGAGACTAACCGTTGTTCTGACAGCCTAAAATTCCAAAGCCTTGTCAGTTCAAAAATGTCCCATTGGACCCAAGGCCCATTTCTCAGACAGTCCGTTATCGCCCCAGAAAACGCCCTTTGCTCCAAAGTCTCATTTCTCTAAGAAAAAATACATAGTCTCTTAAGTTAGCTGACCCAATCACCAGAAAAAAATGTTGGTATTGCATGTTTTTGTAAACCACAGGTATGTTACATTTGTCAACAATGCTGTTGTGAATGTGTGGTTAGGTTTAGGCATAAAAAGCACTTGGTTATGGTTGGGAAAAAGTTCATGTTTTGGCTTAAATACAATAATCACTGGGAAAGTAGGGATGGGTCAGTAAATACACCCAGGATCGGTGGCTCAAATGCCACTAGGGAACTGAAACTACAGGGAGTGTGCAATTTGGAGGAACTGGGACCAGTTACACAAAACACCTTGAGTTTTTTCCTTAAGTATGACACTTAAGGCTTAATTTCTCCTTAGCTAATGGACTTACACAGTTGCACGTCATCCCTTAAAAGGTTTCCTTAGTTAAAGACAAATATTTACTGTGTTGAAAGAGATTTTACAGCAGTTAAAGACAGTTTTTTTGCTCGCTTTGCCTGTTTTCATCTCACAAAGTTGGTTATCATGAGACAGTGAGAAATGGCAGAAGGAAAGAATACAAGAAAACATATTGGTCAAAGGAGGAAAAGATTAAACTTTTGGAGGAATATAATCATAGAAATTAAATACTACAAAGTAAATTTGATCCCCAAATACCAGAAAACAATCAAAGGAAGAAATCACAATGAAAATTGATTCAGTCACATCTATAGTGTAAAATCAAAAGTGGATCCATTAGGTTCTCTTGGTCGCAGAACACTCTTCTCTTGCTGTGTTGGTTAGTTTTCTTCATTAATAACCTTATACTCCGTTATGTTGCAGTTAAGATAAAGTCAGAGATACAGATATAGTTTTTTCTTTTACCTTGCTTTGGTTGCTAAGGTCTGTGCAATGGTCTACGGATTCCTTAAGTTTAAGACCAAGACAAGGAGAAAACCTTAAATACTTAGGTGAACATTTTAAGGAAACCTTAAGGTGAAGACTCAAGGGTGTTTTTTGCAATGGATTTTATTCTGAGGAAACCTTAACTAGGACTTTACAGAAAATCTTAACATACAATTTTTTGTGCAATTGGTCCCAGCACTTTGAGGCAATGGGCTTTTGTTTTATGGATCCTGGGCAGTTGGAGAAATGGGCTTTTAGTCCAGTGGGACATTTTTTGGACTAATGGGGCTTTGGTATTATGGGCCATTAGAGCAATGGCATGGCACCCCTCAGAGTTCATGTTTACTGTCCACCTGGTTTGCTGCTTTGGTATGATGCTGGAGAAAAAGCACCTATTGGTTGTTGACAATGTTCATGTTATTGCTCTTAACTGGTTGCTTGAGCCAAGGCTAAAAAGATATGATAATATTAAACATGTTTGAGTTTACTGGAACATCAAGACGAGAAAAAGACTGAACTAAGACAGCTTGGACAGAGTATCATGACCACCTTAGGCCCAGATCAGACCAAAGATTTGCAACAAGATGAGTTGAAACAGGCAACTACTTGCAATGTGCCACTCTGCAATGTTCTAAAGACCTGCAACTAGATGAGATGGTGTATCATCTCTATGCAACAACTCTCTGTACTTCTGTTCTGATTTCCAGCTTTTCAGATGTATTTTGAGGCTGAATACAATTTGTAGCTTCTTAAAAGCGAGCGAACACAGTGTCTGCGGTCATTTTGACTCGACCAGGGGACTTCACTACAAGCTACTTGGCTGCTGACACAGGTGACATACTTTAGGTTCTAAAACCAACGACCAGCGATTTGACCATCGGGGTCGAAGGTGACACTATCAGCCGGCTTGAGCCGAGCTCAGGCTGGCCAGTTCCCACTGCTGCAACTTTTCTCTGTAATGTTCCAAAATGGTTTCGTCTGAACTGGGCATTAAACCAAACAATCAAGATCACAGGAGTGCGCACCAACTGAGGTAAAACTCTTATGATTGGAAAGTTGTCTGCAACAGCGGAATGGCAGCGGAATGGCAACAATAGCTGCAATTCAACTCAAAGTTAAAGAAACACCAAAATTTCAGTCTTTTTTTTAGACCTAAAAGCAAACTCTGAGAAATCTATCTAAAAATAATAGCGTGGACATTTGTCACACAAATGGCGTTCTCGCATCTATCTGAGAAGATTTGGCTGGAGATGGAGAGGGAGGAAGAAGAAAAATAGGAGGGAACGGAGGACTAAAAAAAAAGTACAAAGTCAAAAGAAGGGCATGCAGGAATAAAAGAGAAAACAGAGAGGAAGAAAGGAGCAGTGGGGTGTTTTGCTATCACCAATAGTTGAGGGATATTTCCTCAGCCAAGGCGCTAATCCGGCTAGCATTAGCATTTTCATGAGTCCTGTGTCCGGGGCTTGGCAGAGCATGTCACTGCCTCATTTGGTTACTTGGTACACACACACACACACACACACACACACACGTGCGCACACACACACACTTTCTCTCCTTCGATACCTCTCTTCCTTGACCGACCCACAGCCCCATTGGTGTCTGTGTGTATTTATGCGTCATGCACACCCATATCGCGCTCCAAGCAATACAACAGAGCTGAGGACTGCTGGCAGCACTTCCCTTATCTATCAAAGTACTTCTCATTCCTTCTTTAAAATGAATTTCTCCTCTTCACTGCTTTCCAGCCTTAGTCGCTTATGAATTCTAAGAGTCTTGCTGTTATTATGTAGCCTTCTGCAGCCTTGCTGAACAAAAAGTTCCCTGCACTACTTACCACACGACCGTGAAGGCTGGAATTTAAAAAACAGCCACTGAAGGAACTTTCATGGTTAATTCTTACATTAAATTTGACTA
This sequence comes from Epinephelus lanceolatus, assembly GCF_041903045.1. Classification (NCBI taxonomy): domain Eukaryota; kingdom Metazoa; phylum Chordata; class Actinopteri; order Perciformes; family Serranidae; genus Epinephelus; species Epinephelus lanceolatus. The sequence continues at coordinate 33,645,125 of NC_135752.1, forward strand.
AAAAGTGCTTATATGGCAGCTGGTGTTTGGGTTATCTGGCACTTTCAGAGAGAAACCAGACCTTTGATTTGTGACTGTCGCATCCCATCCAAGCCTCAATTAAATACTGTTTGCTGCAGAAAAGGTTCAGAGGTAGTGTGTTTATTATCTAATGCTTTTGGTAATGACAGGGGTGCAGAGTCAGTGGGTTTCCCACTAATGGACTATGCTGTTGGTTAAAGCAAAAAAAAAAAAAAAAAAAAAAAAAAAGCGGTGCACTCTCCTTTTAGCTGGGTGACATTTATTTGGCCACTGAAATTTCAATTTTCTTTGTCTTTCTGGCACCAAGCATAACTCTGTGTGCTGCAAATCTCCAAAGGGAAACAGAAGTCAATGAAATCAGTCATCTGTGGTCAAACAGATGCATTAACATTGCTCAAGGGTGGGCATCCTTAATGAGATGCATTGACACTGCATTTTTGTCCTCATTTTTCTTTGCCAAACATTTGTCAGTCTGTGTGGGAAAGGATCTTAGAATTGTTCCTGAAGTTAGTTAAAAAAAACAAAAACAAATAAGCATTGGGTGTAAATTTTAACAAAAAGTGTTCAAATTCTGTATCCTGAATGAGTTAGGAGGAAATATTTCTAGTATTTTCAAAATGCCAGTGTGTTTCTTTTGAATCATTTGAGCTCTGGCCATGGACTGTGTATAAACAATGGATGTGGCCACTGTGACGACACCCACTGCGTTGTGGACTCCCATGTTCAACCCATGAATATGGCATTTTGGCCATCGCCATCTTGGATTTTTTTGAAAACTGAAGTGAACTTAAATTTGGAATTGACTGTGGCGCTGTGGAGGAGTAAGGGATGGCTCTGACTCATACACTGTGGCGACCCCTCTTAATAAAATTTAAATGGGTGAGGTATATAAAAATCAACCCCACTACAGTTGTCATGAATGGGGCATTATCTATTGAAGCTATTGAAATTGAAGGTTTCTTTATACCAGGCCTTCCTGCTGTAAAGTTGGCCATTTTAACATGGCAGTCTGTGCAGGCCCCCAGGAAGTGCACCACACTTTGAAGCCAATTTTTGCAGTGGCCAAACAGCGGGACTACAATTTCCAGGGTCCATCACTTGATGCCATTGGGCCCAAAAAACTTTTTCCCATAGATTTACATTGGGAAAGAGAAGTCTATAAATTAGTGGATAATTTTTTTTGATTGTCACAAGTCCCGTGAAATGACTCATTTTACTGTAAATAATCCATTCAGTCCAATGACATTTGGAAATTCTATAAGAACCGCAAGTTAAAACTATTTTATTCCCATTCAAGTTAGCGGGGCACTCAACTGGACTTCAGCTGCTTGGCTGCTAGAAGTTGGCCGTTGTGTTGGCTTAGTCATGCTTGCAGTAAGTAAGTGTCCAGTGCGCTTCCTGTTTGGGCCTGATGATGCAGAAGTAGTGCTGATCCTCTGGGTAATTTCATACCATGGAAATAGAGCTTTTTTGGCTTCATGTGCCACTGAGCAATTTCGTCAAGCAAATACGTTCATAGGTCTCTGGGGTCAACTCACTTTTGGGGCCAGCCTCAAGTGGCTCTAGAAGAGCTGCATGATTTAATTATCTTAGCCCCATTCAAGTTAGTGGGCCGCAAAACTGGAGATAAGCCGATCAACCACTGTATGTCTCTGGTGCGCATACTCTATGGGCCACACAATGCGGACGTAGTGTCGATAATCCCCTGATCATCCCAGCAATTTCATACACAGCAGTTGACCCATTTTGGCTGATGCCCCTTTGAGAAACTTTCATAGGAATGAACAGGGCCTCGCCGCCAATGCTGTATCCAGCTCTCTTAATACATCCAGGGATCTAAGAAGGCAGACTTGCTTTTGGAGCCAGCCTCAAGTGGCCATTCAAGGGACTACAGTTTTTGGTGCGAAACAGATTGGCCTCATCAAAAAACACAAGTGCCTTAACATGCATCATTTTGTGTCAGATCCAGTCAAGGGGAAGTCAGTGTCACAGATGTCGCAGCACTACAGCATAAAACATGACGCGGCATGTATCTTACCTATACTGGACTCTTCAAAAGAAATGGTGGTGGAGGCTTTCCCCAACGCATTGATTGCCGTCACATTCACTTTGTAGGGGAAGCTGGAGAAGACCTCAGGGAAGCGCACACGACAGCGGTTCTTGTGGTCCGGATCTTTCTGCACCTCCAGTGAACGCTGGTTATGTCTGGAGAGGAGAGGAAATAATAAAAGGTAAGATGGAGGACAGACTCAATGTGAGACAGACAGAGAATGGTTAGGCTTGTGTTTTTTCTGCTTGAAAGTAGATTCATAGACACTCTTGCTGAAATATAGAAAGAGGAAAGGACACTGGTTAAGTATTTCCCCCCCTCGTTGGCAGCCTGGGAGTTATACATCAAAGCTGTGGACATTAATTCTAACACTTTAAACTGCTGACTAAACCTCCTGCTGCACAGACCAGGACAGGACTTGGGTTTGGGACAGAGCCAAACCTGACTTTACTTTTTGTACATTTTTTAGTTTGGTTTTAAGACCTGAATGTGCCCTTCAAACAATGTTTTACCTGGTTGACTAAAAAGACTTTAAATCTTTCACTTTATTTATTTAGATAAAAGCCAGATGCCAGCAACTACCAACCGAGCTCCAAAGGACAATTTCAGTCCTCTCCTTGGGAAGTCAGGGATGTTTTTAATTCTAAAATAGGCATCACTCAATGCTCCACCTGTTGTGTGCTGCTCTGCTCTTCGCAAAAAAAACAAATCAGACTGATCTGGACGCTAAAGACAGTGACTACTCTCACTGTTAATCTCTCTATTGTCCTCTTCATCTGCACCTCTCTCTGTCCCACTGCTCATTATTATTCAAACAGAATAATACCGGTGTTACAACATTAATGAAGGCAGAGGTCCACATGCTGTGGTGTGAGCTGTGGGACTCTGTGATCTGGGGATATCAAAGAGAACCTGACAGGAACAGACTCGCTGGGTCTCCATCCACACAATTTTGAGTATCTAAGGTCTACCTACTGTTAAAACATGCCTGGGTGCCCGAGGACAGGTGGAGAGAGGTGTTTAACTACAGAGTGAAACCAAAATGCCATCATTTTTTAAAATAAGCCCCTGGTTATAATTCCAACGTGATCTTTTTTACACGCTGTTTTAAAGTTTTGCCACCAAACTATCTGAATGTAGTGGTTTCTTTTCTCTTTTCTGTGCGGCTTTAAAATGAATTACTCAGGAGATTGGGGTTAAAAACGTTCTGTGATTGACAAATATGTGTAAAACAGTTATTCTAACTTTTCCTCATGGCTGTGAGCATGCTTAATTTTTCACCATGTTGAATAGGGAATGTCAAAAGTAGCACAGAAGTTTGCTTGGAGCAAAAACATTTCACTGTTCAAAGACACATTATGTGATTAACAGCAAACTAAATTCAAACTCAACTTTTCAGATGCCATTTTATTCTATTGACGTTTGGTCATGGACCTTTCACGTCCTGATACAATGTGAAAGGTTCCCTGGGTGCATTGGTTGTTGATGTCCTGGGAAGGCGTGTGAAGATCCGCCTGTTACATGCATTGTCTTCTTTTAAAATACACTTCCGTTATCACAGGAAATGTACTACCCTTAATCTTATGGGACACGAACTCTGCTCTCCTGGGTGAAAGTCGGAAGAAACCCAACAACTAACACACGTGGTTGGGTTTAGGTAACAAAGGCACGTGGTTAGGTTTAGTAAAGAAAGAACAGGGTTTGGCTTTAGAATCGTACGGGACACCAACACCACTCTCCCGGGTGAAAGTCCCGGGCGTTTTTTGGACCCATCCACCACCCCTCCAGCCAGCCTTATTCGGACTTCCGCTTCCTCAACCGGCCACGTTTCATGCCAACGTTAAAGGACAGCTTTTTTCATCATTGTCTGATGCTGCAAGTCACTGCCCAAGCACTGGATTTCGACGACTTCAGAGTGAGATGGAGTTGTCCAAAGATGTACAGGAACATTCCCTGGATTAGTTAGCTTTATAAGTACTTCATAAAGCTTGTTTATTGCCTTCAAATTTATTTCAGATGGGTGAGGAAGAGGAGCAGGTGGTCAGGGCATCATGATATTAGATATTTTTCTTTCTTTTTGTCAAACTCGGAAAGTTTCACCTATCCTGTGCCCATTCTTCCCTGTGAATTGTTTGCCCTCAAAGCTAGGGATATTGAAACTCAGACACAGCTACTTCTTTTTTTTCACTTTACTCATTTGCATTAATTTTGGCAAATTTACACCACTAAAAGGATGCTGAATTAATATGATATCCATGGATGTACAGGCAACTATCATTGGACCACTTTGATACTGAAAAAAAAAAGCTTTGGAGTTGTAAGAAGCATCTTTTTATTTGCAATGGTCATTTGAGACAAAGATATCCTCAGAAAGTCAAACTGAATTTTAAAGTATGTGTATCCTGTCTGTGTGTTCAGGTCTGACTGAGATATGACTCCGAGAAGGAATACTTGCTGCAATCTGAGGCTAAGAGCTTTCAAGTACCTTAAATCCGTCCGCATCCCCTTTTTAACTCTACCATGCTCCGCTGGGAAGGCATACCTCACCAAAGCTTCTCACCCTGCTCTAAACCAAAGCTGTCCTTGGCAGAAAATTATAAAATGTTAACTTTTAATAGATATTCTCTGTAAAAATATCAGAAATATAGTTCAATGGATAATGTCTGCATACTAAAACGATGCCACCTTTGCTATTCGTATCTACAGGATTTCATCATGTCATATCAGACTTTGTCATTGCAGTATTCCTGTGTTTATACATAAGACCATTTTCTTTGGTGAGTACATTACCATAACTTAAGGTAACAACTGCCTAAATTAAAAAAAAATTGAGACCTTCATTGTAATAAACTGAAATTATCCTTTAAATCAAGTTTAAGAAGTACTTCACCGCCAAAGGGCCATTTATATATCAGTTACTCACCCTGTGTTACACTGAATTTGGAAAAAAAACCAAAACTAATCCCCAAAAATTGAGAACATTTTTCACTACTTTAAAGGGCTGTCTGTTTGTGGAGTGTTGAGTATACAAGTGAGACTTGGATTTTACAGCACAAAAAAGCTGAAGTTTCGATATAGTTTTGCTGTTGTGAAACATGGACCCCTGTGACTTCAATTAATAGAGAACTGTTTTTCCACTTTGAACTCTTCGTTCACTGGAAGCGTATGAGAAACACCAAGTTTTCTTCAGGAATTTAACTTAACGTGAAGCAAGTAATTGATACAAAAATAGACATTTGTAGGATGAAGTATTCCTTTAACCCTTTGCAAATTGGCTTGGTGTCCTTTAAAAACATGGGAAGAATGAATGAGCAATGAAAGGAGAAATTACCCAAAAAATTTGCTAGAAATTAGTAAAAAGTGAAAATTAAAAACAAAAAAAATTGTAGAAAAAAAGTTAAAAACAAACAAATGGAAAAAAGCGCTTAAAATATATAATAATGATAATTATAAATAAAGTTTTTTCCCTAGCTTTTTAAAAATAATTTTCTTAATGTTTTTTTTTTTTTTTTTGCAATTTGTGAAACATTTCTTACCAAGTTACTTATTGCCTATTTTGCTAATGTTTTTGAAAGATATTGCCCCAATTTGCTCAGAGGTCAAAGGTTTGACTACTTGCAAAAGGCGTCTGAAAGCAGCAAAATTAAAGTGATGTTGCTCCAGGTTCAACGGGTTAAAGCAAGCTAGGTCTTTGGAAGTGACACCAATATAAAGCGATCATTTCATAAACTTGTAAATCCTCAAGCTGCACACAGACACAAAACAAATGCGCTTACTGTACGTCCACGTCAAAGGTGGTGGGGATGTACGTCGGGTGCAGCTGGTGCCAGCTGCAGTAGAAGCCTTTAGGGTAGGTGTTGGATCGACAGGTGACCGAGGGCTCCCGAGGGGGAACTGCAGAGAGAATAAAAAGAGAGAGGACAGTTAACTAATATGTACAGTACAGTAATATAATTAAGAACTATGCAGAGTTTGAGAAAGAGACACGAAAAAAAAAAACCAGAGACATACCAGAGAGACATCAGACTAATACGGATTACATTAATCAAATGCAAAGCAGCTGTGCCTAATTACACATTTCCTTATTGAATAATTCATTCTTGATGAAATATTTCATTAAAAACGTCACTGCTACTCACTTTAAATTAAATTGCATCTCTGGTTATGTTTTATTAGATGTGCTTTTAATTTGTTTGCTTGTGTTTTTTATTTATCATTTTATACAACACAAATAAATTAGACAGAGAGAGGGTGAATGATCAACATTACTTATATACGTGCAGACTGAACAACTTTTACAATAAGACTTATATCTTCTATAAACTTCAATCTCAGGTTAAATGTGATATCTTGGGTCAATTTGGACTGGTTTCTAAAACGTCAGCTCAGGTTCAATGCCAGATTCAATTCAGTGTATCATTCAGCACAAGTATATATCTGCTTCCTCATTTTTTATTTAATGACAGCAGCAGTGATACATTTTGTGACTGAGGGGAAACATATTTGAATTGTCAGGATTGACTTTATTTGCATTGACTTTTTGCCCCCTTTAGCTGTCTGAGTGTTGTGTGTACAGGAAACCGTGACCTGCACACTGAGCTGCAGAATGTGTGCGACCCAGGACAAACAATCTCTATAACAATTCAATCAATCTCATTTAAATGACTGAAAAAATGAAATTGAATAAAGCAGAAGGCGACGGGTGTCTGGAGAAAGTGGAGGGACAGAGGACGGAGAAGTGCTGAGGCTGAGAGGGAGGGAGGGAGGACGATGTGTGGGGAGAAAGGAAGGATATTGGAGTGGTAGAGCAAAAGAAGAATAAAAGAGGTTGGCCAGAAAAAGTGATGTTACGCCAACTCTGGCCTCCTCCAAGATTAGGGTCTTTTCTTCACGGCTAGTCAACCGCGCACTCGTCTACCACTCCCTCTTTATCCCCACAGCTTTTTACCCTTTTAACCTTGTTATCTCCGCTGCATGTAATATGCAGTGAGTGTACAGTGTGGCATCAAAAAAACACATTTTCTATGTTATTTGTACTCATAAATATTTCTATTCCCACATCCACCCTCCTTTCTTCTTTATCTTTTCTTCATCTTAATTGCAGCTTTTTCATTTCACACATGCAGCTCCATTGGCCATAGGACTGCTGCAGTACATGGCTTTGACAGTATAAGAAGGCTGGCATTTGGACTGTAATTATTAAATACTGGAAGTCAGCCAGTGGGTAATATATACTCTTGATATGATAGCTTGACTGATAACAGCTACATTCACACAATTTAATTCTTCATTTATAGTCAGTAATGTACACCGGAGTTGAATGGGTGGGACGGGTCAACCTGTCTTTAAGAGCCTCTAAACCATTCAGCGTGGACATGGGAAAAACTGCGTGAGCCGCTCAGTCGAGCAGGATTTCTCTCCCCAGTGGGAAAAACGATAGCTTCCAATGTTTTTGCAGGACAGGACGTCCAGGGTGTGGCCAGAGAAAGGTAATAATTTTACAGAATGATGGTAAAAAGAGAGGTCTTTGCCTACTTTAAGAGGAGAGATGGAATATTTCATATGACATCTTCAATAGTTTGATGAATTTAAAGAGTAAACCTCAAGAGGCAGTGGAGTTTTCTAGATATGTAACCCATGGCAAGACTGAGTAAGGGTGATAAAGTGGTGTTTGAAATGGTGTTCTGAATAATGATCTGGATTGAGATGGAGTTATATACCGTATATTAATATCTCTTGAAAATTTAGCTATCGACTTAGATATCAACAAACAAACTGTATGTACAAAAGGTATTTTATTTTCCTATTCTTAGAGCATCTACTACTAGTGCATCATGATTTATAATAATAAGTTACTGTCCTAAAATTGGAAAATATCTGATAAGATAAAGGCAAGAAAAAAAAGTATTTTAATTTCCTACAGTAAGCATCTACTCACAGTGCATTATGACTTCCTGAATAGTACAGATACAAAATAAAAATTGGTTTCAGCATGACTTAGTTTATAATAAAATCATATTAATGAGTTAAAGCTGCAGTTGGTAACTTGAAAAACAAAAACAGAACAAAACAACAACAAAAACTGCTTTGCTTAAACTGTCACTATATCCAGACGGACGTACATAAGACAGTCCACCCAGGATCTCGTGGCAAAAAACCCTTAAATTTGCAGCCAATTTTGTTAAAAATTACAATAAAAATTGTGATTTTTTTTGCGGGAAATTGTGGTAATTGACAGGAGAAAAAAAAAAAGTTTTTTTTTTTTTTTTAATTACTAGCTCCAAAAAAATAAGTCATGTGATCACTTGCTATAATAATCATACTGATTATTACAAAAATATCTGCAAATGTGTTTTATAGTTCCCCTCTTTAGTTTTGTTTAAATTAGTTTCAAAACATGGATTCCAATAATGTTGCAAAAAATCCTGAGTGATTATTGTAGCTCTCAAACCAGACAATGTGACTGTAAAACAACATGTAAGCTACATCTTCTGTAAACAAAACATTTAATAAATTCAACACATATTGTCTTGTCTTTGTGAACAGTGCAAATTCTTATGTCAGTACAGAGTGTTTCTCCATACTGCAATGCCATTAGCACATTTGATGACGCGTCTGATGACGTTTCAAATGATGTTGCATGTGTGGGCAGAAAATGCGGAAAAATGCGGAAAAATCGTGGGACTTTTGAAAAGTTGCAAGCCCCAGCAAATATTAATGACTTTCGTTGAATTTGCGTTAATTATTGCCATCGCGATTTTCTGAAGGGACTGATCAAACAAATGATCTGTGAAGAAAAATCATGTTCCCCTGCCTCCTCCTGGTGCTCCTAAAGACATTTGCAAAAATCAACCAAGTTTGAATAAAAACAACCAATCAGAGTCGAGGAGTCTTTAATGCAGCTGCCAATCATGTCAATCACTGCTCGTGAACTGTGGTCAAACTGTGAAACTATGCAGCGCTCATCAAATAAAACTCACTATACTGTTACTTAAGTTTGTGACCTGGCCGACATGTTGAAAACAGTCGTGCCAAAATCAAGTATCCTTGGCAGGCCAGTGCAAACGTTCTCATGTAACAGCTAAACAGTACACTAATATATGCTTCTGAACACATTTGAGGCAAGAAATTGACAATGCAGAAACAGAATCTTGATTCATATTTGATCGACGCTGCCTAAGTTGACAGTTTGACCACAGATCAAGAGCAGTGATTGACATTATTGACAGGTGCCTCGGCTCCGATTGGTTGTTTTTGTTGAGGTGCCATTCAGAGCACTATGAGAAGGAGGAGCATGATTTTTACCCTGCATTATCTATCTCATTGACTACTGTCAGGATGTAGTGACAGTGAGTAATACTGCTACGAATACTCGGTGTCTAATAAAGACTAGATCACCACAAGCACTGATTTAGAAAGCTGGTTATACTGTTGACCAAAGATGTGCTGCTAGCCAATCAGAGACAAGTATTTTGTGGCAAAAAGAAGCAAAAGGCAAAGTGTTGCAATGTAGGAAAAAATGAACAGTGGAGGAAAACAGCACAAGAGGAAAGGCAGATCCTCTGAAATGAGAGAGTTACAAAAAGCAGATGGACGATTCGCTGCTACATCACATCCAAGTACCACAATAGCTTCTGCAATGTGTTTACTCTCTGATGCTCCAGACAAAAAAAAACAAGTGCACAATTTATCCACTATATCTCAAGTGTTTCTCACATTACCGATGATAATTGAGGTGATTTATTTGCAGCCAGTTTCAGAGACATTACTCTGTCATTTTTTGTGGTGTGGTTCCTCCATTTCTATCTCTGTCAGCTTCCTCTCTTTCCCTCTGGGATCAATAATCTTGATGAAAAGCGTAAATATGCACATGCTTTGTATATTTACAAAGGCTTAGTGGAGATTAATTCACAATAAAAACATTTTTTCACATGTTGCAGCAGCTTCCTGTCTGATTATTTTGTTAGTGTGATATCAACGCATATTTGGAACATCCCCTCGAGGCGTATTCGACCAAACACACACACGCCCACAAGTGAGAGGTAGGCTTGATTGGCTGCTATGGGGTCATTTCAGAGTCACACACAATCAGCTGTGTTTAAGCGGTCACCACGGCAACTAATTAGCCTGTCAATATTGTCAATGATGAGGTGCGAGGGACGACATCCAATCACACTCAATTAATCGCGGAGACTAATTGGGGCCATCTCAATCAGTTGGCTCCTCATCTGAGAGCTTCAGTCAAAGTCACACACACACACACAATGTCAAACACACACACACACACACACAAAATCAATTGAATCAGCTTATTAAGAACTTGGAGAAGTTACAAGTTCAATGATAACAGCTAACGATCAGATGATAAGATCAAAGTTTTAGAGAGAAAAAGCAGCGGAGAAAAGGTTAAAAGACTAAAAAAGGAGGAGTATGGTGAAGGGATATCAGCGTCAAGAGGACGAACATAAGTGTGTGTTCATGCCAGCCATGTTTGGAGCGGTATATTTGCACTCAGGAGTGTTTACTCCTTTAATTTAGTTCATTTTGCCAGCGGTGAGTGGTGTCAATCAAACCACCGCTGAGACACCCAGAAAGGCAGTTCATACTGTAGGGCTCCTCCGAGGGGGACGGAGGTGTGTGGTTTGTCGGGAGGAAGAACGTGATCTGAACCATCAATACTAAACTGATCCCCATAGCACGAGGGTTTATGTGCACAGGGACGCAGGTGTTGACATCTATATGCCAGCTGCTCGAGAGCCAATCATAACAGAAAGCAGCAAGGACAAATAAAAACTGGACTGACGCTGGTACTAGTTACTGAAACTTTACTTAATGAAAACTATACTCAAAAGAAAATGACAACACTTTATTGCAACGCTACCTTTAAAACCAAAAAAAGATAGCACTTATGATGTAACAATATCCAAAATCTGAGGAAGTATCTATCTTCTTATCACAATATCTGTGTAATATCTATGTATTGCCCTGCTCTACTTGGAAGTCCATGTGTTTTAAGGTTACAAGATTGATTGCATTAAGTGATTATATGCTTAAACTTATTATCTTTTTCCAAACACGTGGCTTTTCTTTGCATTTCTTCTTCTTTTTTCCTGCTCCAGTGCAGTTGGGATTTTCCTAGAGCCAGCGTTTAGCTGTCATTATATGAAGTGTAACTTAAGGCACTTCATGGTTTTCAACATTAAGTGCTGCTTTTATCACGACTGAACTAAATGCCAAAACACAAGAGAGTAAACACTCCGACCACGGTTTACAGGAAATACATTCGGTGGTTTGATGATAATGTAAGAAACGCTGGAGGAAAGAAATGTCAGTGTTACAACAGCAAAAGCGAGAAAAGAGGAGGAGGGAAATAAGGACGGGATGGGAAAGAGGAGGCGAGGAACTGTAAGGAAAATACACGAGAAAACAGAGAGGAGATAAGACAGGACAGCTCTCTTTCATCTAATTTTCCTAATGTGCCCTTGAAAAACTTTCGGACCAACACGTACATGCCCAAAAAAGCTGCCGCTCAGTTTTTTCGACAACAACAAAACATCAAAAGCCTTCTCTGCATCTAATGAAAATAAAGGTTAAGACAGGAACAAGGGGAGATAATGCACCTGTAGACAAAACAGACAACAAAGACGGTATGAATATTAAAGAAACTAAAGCAATAATTGTAATTAGAATGACATCGTGCATGTTCTTTTCGAGTGAACCACCCTGCCACAGTGAATCAGTGGCAAACAGGACACGGCTCATGAATAAATGTTATTTGAATTAGTGGGCTTTCATCATCTAGTTTGAATTGCTAAACACTGAATGTGATTTTGAAGATGCTCTTTGTTAGCCTCATGAAACACACACCTGCATGTGTGCACATGTGCCCAAGTGGTTAGTGAGGTTACTTTTAAATGATAATAGGACAGAGACTCAACTGACTGTAGCTCATCAATCATAATGAGACCCCCAAACTAGAAAAGTGACACGTTTTGTGTTAAGAAAATATATTTCAATTTTCTTAATTTATGACTTAAAGTTCACTGAATTTAAAATTTTCACAAACACAAAGCCACCTTGTAGAAACACTAATAACAGGATCTCCAAACACCAGACAGGGGAAAAAATAAATAAAATAAAATAAAAATAAAATACAATACAATACAATACAATACAATAAAATAGAAAAAAATAAATAATATAAAAAATAAAATAAGATAAAAAAATAAAATAAAATAAAATAAATAAGATAAAAAATAAAATAAAAACTAAGGTAAATCAAAATAACAGTATTAACATTGATATATAGGTATATTTATCAGATTGCAATCACACCACTGTCAGCAGAACACAATGACAAACCAAAGCACACAGATCCATACAAACAGGCACCTGGCTTTAAAGCAGGTATCTTTGTAAGTGCAGTTATTTCAACATACCGTGCAGTACACTGCTCTTTCTCTCTTCACGTCAAAGAGAAATGGCAGATGGAACATTTTTAGTTTTGGATATATGAGGTATTTCTGAGTGAAGAAAATGCTCGGGATTTAATGGACTTTGGGCCTGTCCCATTTCTACCCCTCAAATCTTCCACTTGGCATTGAGTGCCCTTGTTTGCGAGATAACCCTTGATGAGGGAAGTGAGAAATATTAGGGTAGAGCTCTTTCTCAAAGAAATGGGACACCACTTCATGCAAGTCTGCGTGGCTGACATGCAGGCATACGTCATGCGTAGTAGCGACACAATGAAAATCCCGGCTCCAGCGCTTGTGTTGTGGTGTGTGCTGTGTTTATTCTTTTCTGTCTGATGAATCAACGGAGAAGAAATGCTGAAAACAGGAGGTGCCTACGACGTCTTCTAGTTCTGATCGATTTTGTTCGGGTAAGTCGATTTGTTTAAATATTTTGACACTGTGTTCAACCAAGTTGCCGATGAGTTTACGCTAGTCCAACCATCTATTGTCTGTATAGCCAACTTTCGGATCGTACAGTAACAAATTGTTTTCCAAAGCTTGCTGAAGTTGCTGACTTCATCTTACACTTCGTTGAAAGTGTGGGTCGGGGCTCCCTTGGAATCTAGGGCAGATTTTAAGTGTTGGAAACCACTTCCACTACCTCAATTCTGTTTTGGGACACCACTAGCCTAAACGTGAACACGCACAACCAAGTGCAAGTGGGTATTTCTAGGGGAAGTGTGGGTATTGGGACAGGCCCTTCACGAGCATGGAGTCCCTGGAGAATCAGTAGGTTTAGAGCACTGTTAGCCTCCGCCAGCACCTTCCTCACCCATAGTGTTAGATCAGGGGGTAATAGGGGAAAACCTTACATTGCTAACATGCGCATTCCTACATGGGTGCGATTAGCTTATCACATCATATCAGATTTGATTGGTTACATTCATGTACACATATTTTATATTTTACTGGAAGAGAAAATTGACTGATTTTAGTACATACATATTCAAAAGATGGTTTTTATGTATGTAGGCTATATATTTGACAAATAGCTGTTTTAGTTTAATGGCGTCTGGTGGCGTCAGAGGGAAACATGGTGGGACAAGAGAGAAAATTAAGGCAGCGAAAGTCTACCCGAATGCTGTTCTTTTTTCCAAACCCCAACCACGTGCGTTAGTTGTTGTTGAAGGAAAAAAGTCAATTTATTGTGTTGTACCGACATAGTGCATCTATTTTGAGAGAAACTGTATGTAAACGTTAAATTTCCTGTGAAAATAGAAGTGCATTTTGAAAGAAGACAATGCATGTAACAGGCAGAACTTGACATGATGTCCCAGAACGTCACCAACCAACACACCCAGGGTATCTTGCACATTGTATCTGGACGTGGAAAGTCCATGACCAAATGTTGATATGCGATGAGTTTGGAGTGAGAATGTGTTGCAACGGAGTCTGGGGACTGTGAGACAAAGTCTCTAGTTACCTGTTGGCTGTCTGACAGCAAAGTAAAGTGTTCAAAATATTATAAATACAGTATCTTTTCTAGCCTTTTTTAGGTGGTTACAAACCAAGCAGTTGAGGCAACACCATTTCATTTTATGTATGTGACGCAGAGGTTTTCTATGTGGAAGTTACTGTAACCAAACACGCTGATTTGGTCTACAGGCTCTAAGTATTAAATCCTTTAGATAACATGATCAAAGTCACGATGCAGTTAGTCTTGGAGCACTTCACTTTGCTCTGAATGAATTGATATTGTCGTTCTTTTCCTCTCTCATAGTCTCCCTATAAGCCATACTTTCTCTTCCTCTGTCCCACTATTCTAAACCTGTCACACAAAAATTCTGGGTCTCGCAAAAGAGGATCTTTGTCACAGGAGGGCGCGCACAAACACACACATGACACACAGAAATGTGAGGGACAATGACATCCAGTGGCCCGGTTGCTAGGCTGCAGACGCTGCAGTAATTGCTATTTGGTCGTGTTAGTAGCCTCCCTGTTGCTTTGTGTGTGTTTGTCCGTATGCATCCCTATGTGTGCACGCACACTCTCGTCTTTGTGCTTGTGTGTGTGTGTGTTTGTAGTGGATTCTCTTGCTATGACAACAAGGATGAATGCCTTTTCTTCCAGTTCCTCCATTCATTCACTTTTTTTTTTTTTTTTTTAAACACAAAATCTCTCGGCTTATGATGCTCAAACAGTCTGGCGCGTCTTTGGCCTTGACAAAAACAGAAAATTACAACCCTTCCTGGGTCAGATCCCCATTCATGCTGTCACTGATTGAGGTTTTACTTTCGCAGAATCAATTCTGACAAACCCTGCTCTTTGCCGAACACAAGTGTCAGAATAACAAACAGAGCGGCTGACGATAGTTACAAATCCATTCATCTATCAGTCTGTCTGTCTATCTATCATGCGCATCTCATTTGCTGCAAAATCACATTTTTCATATTAGAAATCCTACTGGGACGATCTGGATCCTCTTGGAGACTGTGCCGCTCTGAATGGCATAACTCGTTTAGGCAGATGGCTTTGGTCTCTGCTTGACTCGGCCTGCCAACGCCGGGCTCGCTGCATTTTAGATTAGCTTAGTCATGTGCCATGGGAGAAAGAGGAATGTAAATAAAACTGTAGGACAAAGTCAAAGAGACACAGAGACGGAGACGCTGTGGTGCCTTTTTGTCCAGACCAGCTGTCGTGGCTAACGGTAATGTAATTGTGGTGTAATATTTTTATCCGGCGCTCTGAAGCTATGCCGAAGCATGAACGCACATGTGAGTGTGTATGTGTGTGTGACTGGTGTGTGTGCTGCAATGTGAATATGCAATGTGTAATTGAATTCAAAGTGCATACATTAGTCTGCACAGTATGTGCACTTGTATGTCTCATTAAGAGTATATTTATGTCTAAGTGCCAAGTTATGATAAGTCCGTCTGAAGAGCTCCTTTAACCCATTAGCACACAGCTTTGATTCCTTTGTAGCAGCTTAGCTTTCACTGCACGTCATTCCATATACATTTAATCCAACATATTTGGCAGTTTTGGAAACTTTTGGATGTCTACATTTGTCTCCGAGACATAACAAAGTGTCCTCTGCATGTTGTGACTGGGTGTGTCCTTTATTGCAATGCTATTTGATTACACAGAACTGCCAGTCTTGTTTACACAATTGCTGAGATTAACTTACTGACTCGAGGCATAAGAATCAAAACACATGCTATGCTTCTTTTGTTCTGTATCTATCGTCTTCTCACCCTCTCATGCACTCTTCCTCTCTCTAAAGCCCCGTTTCCACTGAGCAGTACGGGACGGTTCAGTTCGGTACGCTTCTTTTCCATTTCCACTGTGAAAAGTTGTGGATGGTACCAATGGAGCTGTTCCGTACTGTCCCCATTTTTGGTCCCCCCTCTGTTGGGGTACCTAGCACACAGATCTGGTACTAAAAGGTGGAGCTGTGAACACTGCAGTCTGATTGGTCAGTAGAGGACGGTCACTCTGCTCAGGGCTGAGTTATGGCTGGTTTTGAGGCCCATGTTCATACTGTGGGGAGTTTTATTAGTAAACTGTAACTATAACATGAATGAATGTTTCACTGGGCCGACTGCCGGCATCTTTTAAGGTGGAACGTTAACTTGTAATGTTACTCAATGCATGAGTTGACGACGTGAATCCATCAGCACACCTTAAATTTCACTGTGACATTTCACTCATTTCTTTTCAGCTAACAATTTTAAATATTTTACTGGGGGTCCTGGATGAAAACTGTCCCCAGATAATAAATACAGTTATTTTGTTGGGTAAAATATTTTTATGTAAAGCTCAATCAAGAAAAAAATGAATTTAAGTTTCCTGAAAAATACAGTGCAATGTCAGTTTCTTATGGAAAAAAATATTGCTATAAACCATTGTAAAGCAGCACAACATAACATGGAATGGGAGAACATTTGCTCATTATCATTATAATTACACTCTACCTGCCATATAAACTTTATTTATTTCTTTGTTGTTGTCTTTTATTGGTTTTTCTTATGCTAACTTAATCATTTGAATTACTGATTTGATCCAACTAACGTTTCTTTATCCACTTTGCTCTATGTAAGTCTTACTTTTGTTCTATTGTGTTTGTATTATTATTTGCCTGTTATTTAGAAGAAAAAGTGTTTATATTAATTACGACCAGGTCATATGAACTGCATATATTCTAATCCTCACTCTGAGAAAAAAAAAAAAAGGTCATGGAGCGTTGTTCCTGTGGGCTCCAGCAACACTAAACCCCTGAGCTTGCCTGAGAAGGACTAAATGCACAAACCTGCTACTTATAAATACCTTCATGGAGAGAGACTCTCACTGCAGCCTGTTTTATGTTGGTCTGAAAATGTCAGCATGCAGCCTCGTTCTGTGGACGATTAACGAGGCGCAGACTTCCATCTGTGTCACTGTTAATGGGGAAATACAGTGAGTGCTGGACAGAGCAGTGAGTGACAACAACCCCGCCCACATTTAAGGGTACTGTGTAGGTACCATGTCTGACGGGTTACTGTTGGTTTCAAAGGTACCATACTGAAAGTACTTGGTGGAAACGGGGCTTCATAGTCACTGGTCCAGAGCTGCTCTTCAGCATGTCCCTCGTGCTGAAGAGCGAGGGGAGCGCACACATACACACACACTCACTGCACAAAACAATGATGCCCTGGCATTCCAGGAATGTCTCTGGGCCAATTGGAAACAGCCGCGTATGAGAGATGAATGAATGAAAGGAGGATGAATACCTTATGAGAGCATCAGGAGTTGATAAGTGAGAGAAAGAGGTGGAGAAAGACAAAAAGTAAAGACAAGGGGATGTGAGTAGGGTGATAAGTACAAGTGTAGATAAATTATCTGTTTTAAAAATATTACCGTAACCCCCTTAAAACTTCTACAGAAGTAAGATCCAAGCTGTAATAAACCCCAAAAGATCCTAAAAAAAGGGCTGCAGTGAGGTATGAATGGAAGGAGTTGTTGAAAGGTCCGCATTGACCTCTGCAGCTCTGGAGGTCACACACAGGAAGACGACCATTATACCTGCACACTTAGATCCCCCCCCCCACCACCACTTGCCACAATCCTGGCCTGTCTCTCACTCTCCCTCACACACACACACACACACACACACACACACACGCTCACCGAGCCACCTGACATCACAAATCTGTCTCAAAGCTCGGGAATAACGCCTCCCGTTTCACAGGAAATAAAACAAGACTCTCAAGCGGCTTCGCACCTATAAACACAATCTCACCTCGAAGCACTTGTTTTGACTTTTCAACTGCTTCCTTCCTCCCGAAAGCAAAACCTCTGATGGGAAAGGTGTTGTAATAATACGAGCTGACCGAAGAGGTCTCATGACCAGAGACTCATACACTCCAAACTTGGAATATGTGTGTGTTTTAACTATGAAATGCGAAGTTTTCTTCCCCAAAAACTGCTTTCTGAATTATCATTTCATTCATTGTTTGATGTTGCAATAAAAAGAAAGTCCAAGCTGCAACGTGTGAATCTGAATTTGCTTCTCAAGACGCAGCTATTACCTCTTAGCAGGAGAGCAAATTCTTCCACTGCCCAGTGCTCGCTTCCCGCTCGTCTCTTTTTCCTTCTCCCCCTCTCAGTCCTAACTCATGCCATTTATTTTCTGCCCTTTCCGCTTCTTTCTCCATCTATACTATTCAATATTCATGGTGATGGCTGTTTCACATCCTGATGCAGCAGGAGAGCGGCTCTAGACTACGGGAAAACAAAAAACACACCCATAAGACAGAATTCCTTCAGAAAATAAATGCATTTACCACATGGTCATAGTTTTATATTGATATTCGTACGTGATTTGGTCCTCCTCTGTGCGCTTAACTTGCCCGGCCCTCCACACAAACTAGTAGCATTGAAACCAGAAGCTTAAGAGAGGCCAGGCATTCTTTTCATGCTACTTCATTCTTACCATAATTCATTATTATTTGTCTTGACAGCACATTGAAGATTGCCAGGAAAGTTGAGAAACAGCACAGCGCCACTCATGACTGATTCATTCATTTAAAAGTAATCTTCTTAGTGAAACTGGGAATTTAATTTTTCAAGCTGTAGCCTCACATGCCCCAAACTTTTCCCCACACTTCGTTTTAAATTTCTTCATCAGCCGTCGCGAGGAAAAACAAAAGCATACAAAACTCATCTGAAGTTTTAGATTCCTGTTAACAGGTTGTCACTCGGGGGATTCAGTGGTCTTGGTCTCCCTCAGAACGGGCTCTGGTTAAAGATTAATTGCCTTTGTCAGGGGGCACCGCAGCAGGTCAAACACTTTGGCTAACAGGGGATGGAGTCTAGCGCCGTGTCACACTGTAAGTAATACAGGGAGACTCAAAACCTAAGGCATCACTAGTAATCATCTTTCATTTTCCGAGTGGAAGATAGAGGGCAGAGCAATTATTTCCCTCTGCTATTCCTTTGCCACAGATCTGACCAATTTGACAATCACCCTCTTTGTCAGGTGTGGGTCGGATTGTCGACACTTTCTGTGTCGCTTTCTGCCTCGGTAACACCTCAATAACAACTTCAGCCACACTTGAAACAACGTAAAATACAGGTACATCGCAGTGACGCTGGACAAGCCGCTTGGGAAAAGGTGGAGGGAAGGAGTAAGGAGGAAAGCTATTGAGGTCGACATAATGCAAGCCTACTAATAAAACCAGAAATTGTGATGTTATCACAGAAACTGCAGTCGGCACTACTAGGCAGCATTTTACCATGCAAAATTGAAATTTAAGTGTGTTAAATCTGTTGAGTTGAGATGTCTCTAGCCCCACTAAGAGGTAAAGCTCTGTGTCACCTTGGCAATAATAGCCCGAGGCTCTGCCACTGCCGCGACAATTGCCTCTTAGCTGCCGTGTCCATGATGGTGAAATGAGTGACAGGCAAGGATCGACCAATCAGAGGTGTCAGTCTGCCACATGCACAGCCAGCTAACTGTCATCACTCACGGCGAGAGAGGGAGATGAGACAGGCAGGTACCACCCGAATCCCCAAGGTCTGAATCCAAACAGCTGACTCCTTTAAATTTAGCTGTCAGATTCAAAAGCTAGAGAGACGGATAGACAAGAATACAGAGAGAAATCAAAAGTGTCTGGCCTGTAAAGCTCCAGGCCATTATTGTGAATTCAGCCAGCTGCTTTGTGCAGGAGCACTCCACGCTGTCTTTTTACATACACCCTGTTCTCTTTGTGGAGTTATGAAAGCTGTCACATTACTGTGGAGGCACAGAGGCTCGTTCTGTGCAGTCTGAAACCTTTAGATACACATATCTAGTGGTAGAGAAAGGGCAAACAGGTAGGTGCACACACACATATACACTGTGACTGCCTGAAAGCAAAAGAGCAGGGTCAAGCACACATAAGGTACACAACCAACAAAACCAAACACAAAGACAGTCAGCATTTTATGCAGCTCTATATACCTCGGGGCTATTATACCAGTCTTGGTGGTACTGTAATGTTATTTTAATGGAATGTCTGTGTGTGACTTTAGGCTACATCAAGCCCTCGACACCAGGTGTGCACTAGCCGATCTAACCCGAGCCCAGCTCTCTGTGACATAAGACAGGGAGAGAAAAATGTAACTCCCACCTCAGCAGTAACACCAGTGCTGTGTATACATGTCAGTTAGTTAGCTAATGATACTGTAGGTGTGGCGATAATCCTTCACTGTGTTGGGGGGGGAAGGCCGCATGCTTTGAGAGATTAGGGCTGAGTACAAATCCAAATTAATTTTAGATTTGGCATGCTGGTTCGTTTGGACAGACTCAACCTGGGTCTGCAGGGGGAAGCCAAAGAATTTGCTTAACCTTGTCCAAAGGGTATTACATCTGTCAATAGGGCCAGGCAGTAATTGAACATATTACAATTTAACGACTTGAAGCAATATCAAATACATAATCCCTGAAAGGCAAGGGGAAAAAAAAATGTCTGCAGTGTTGGCCAAAACCTACATACACGATATTAGCTCCTACCAATGACATCTTTTTTCCTACATACTGGATGTTATCTCCTACATAGGACACTGTTAATACAAATGGCATTGAAAGTTCAACCAAATGCAGCATAAACAAAATGTTTTACCTTCTCTGTTAACTAACTACAAATGTCAACTGCAAAACATAATGGGGCTTTACAGTGTACATCATTCTGTCCTTGGAACCTCGCAGGGGATAAGGAAAAACTCCCCCAAGAAAACCCTGTAACGGGGAAAAAAGGAAAGAAACAAGAATAATCAATTTGCAAATCTCATTTAGAGCTCCCTTTCTAAACTGCTCTGGCCTGCCTACTGTTGCTGTTTCCTCTGCAAGCTGCTTTGCAACCCACCTCCACCCCAGCTTCTCCTTTTCATGCTGTGTCTGACTTATCAATGTCATGTCATTTTTTATTTGTCATTGATGCTGCTCTTCCTGCCTTAGGCTTTCCATGTAGGCGCATGGAAGGGCAGAGAAGTGTGGTCTCTCCACTTTTTGCGTAGGCCTAAAAAAAGGCAGAGGCCCCAACACAGAGCCATACTGCCAATTATAATACTGTAAATGGAAATAAAGTTTTCTTTGACTAAAGTCGTCCTGACTGAAATGCTGAAATGTTAGCCTGAGTGTCAGACTGAAGCTCCCAGAACCTTCAGTCTGACATTGCCTCCATTGAAGGCGATTTACAAGGGGGAGGGAATTTGATTTTTCCCTAACCAATCAGTAGAGATCAACGACTCACCCAGAATCTGACGTCATTAGTATCCATGCCTCGGGGGTGCCGAAAACAAGGGAGAATTGCCCGTTTAAAATGTCTCCGTCATCGTGCACGCCCAGCTGCATCGCCGTTAAATCCAGTTTAGCAGCTTCCTTAATTTGGTCCTCCATTAACGCGAGTAGTGGCGAAACACCTCGATAGCATCGTTATTGTGGTCTGTAGGATCTGTAGCGGTCGCCATTGTTGCTATCCTCACCAGTTACCCACCGGCGGACAGCTTGACATCAGCGTGGCGCTGATTGGCTAATCGCTAGACCCGCCCCCACTCCCAGCGTTCATTGGTCCTTCCATCTTTTGGATGAGATAAATCGCAAATTCATTGCAGTATGCCAGACCAGAGATGCAAGCCTACTCAGTTGAGTGGGCGGGGTCTATGGTCTGGAACCAGGCTACTGAAATGTAGGTTTTGACAAACACTGCGCACAAAATAGAATAAAAAATAAAAAGAGAGAGGGAGAGAGACAGAAAGAAAACTAAATGAATTTACCTTGCATTTCTGGGCTTCTGTAATCATATCATGGTGCAAAAAGTCCTTCTAATATAACAACAAAATACGCTGTAAGTCCATGCCCTTTAAAACCTTTTTCTATTCGCCTTCATCAGCAGAGCAGATCATTTGTCTGTACCCTCTAAAACTGCAACTAATTAGAAGTACGTGTACGAACTTATCTTTATCAACTAATCGTCAAAGTGAACTCACTATACTGAGTCAACATTGTCATTGACAGAATCAGTAGCTTTTAGCAGTGCAGCTCCCCTCACTGGTGACTGAAAGCACAGCTGTGAATCACTCTTCCTTGTTGAAACTATATTAAAATACTTTTCTAAAAGCCACACAAAAAATCTGAATCTGAGAATGCTGTGAATAACAAGCTGTTCAGCTCCCAACCTTGTGTGCAGTGCTTGTACCTATATAGAGTTGTTTTGTACCGATCTGAAGGTGACACCTTTGACTAGCAACGGTCTGATCGTGCTGCTGAACTGAAGACAGTCAAGGCTGAACGTTGGGCCATGTGAATAGTGATGCATTCACATACTGTTGTTCATGCTGAAGTGCCTCTGAATGGTGGAGCATTCTCCCACTGAAGTGTCTTTGAACCCATCCATCCACCCCGACCTCCCCTACATGGACTTTATGGTTTTAAAACGTCACCTTACTTTCTTCTTTGCTCCTGTCATAATGACCAACTCCATTCGAGGGCTCTGTCACTTGAACATAAATGTGTCATTTCAGGCCATTTGCTGAAATGACTGATGCTTTCCATCTTCCTGGGAGGAGAGTCTCCACGGTGAAATGATTATATTATATTAAACTGTAATTAATATCTAACTAAGTGGGTAATTGAAGGTCGTGCTCTGTACACCTTAAGGGTTGTGTCTAATTTAAGGTGTAGCAGTGGATAAGCTTTGCATACATACGCTTACACGTATCAACAGAGAGTAAAAAAAAGAAAATCTTATTAGCAACACATACAAAAAGGAAGGTCACTGTTAAATGCTAGTGTCAATGAAATTCAGTATGAACTGTTCACTCCATGGTAGTTACATTCACTTCAGCTCAGAGTAGAGTCACCAGGTCACTGCATCACAGATACGATTTATTGCTTGTCAACAAAGAGCAAGCTGCACAGCATGGAAACGACAGCGTGAAAAGTAAAGGATACATCCCATCCAATACGTTGTAAAGTGTCCTTCTGAGGAGATTCCAAAGCGGATAGCACGATCATAAAATTCAATTCCATCGTCTGACAGAGAAAACGTCCCTAACTTTCCAGTCCTGAAGGCAAGAACGGGTGAGGAGGAGGAGGAGGGCTAAACTGAAGCAATAAAGCAAGTAGGAGTCAGTCTACATGGTTAAATGAAGGAACAAACAGTGATCTCATTTCCTCAGCAGCATTTTGGCAGCGGCACAACCACAACAGGATGCTCTTATCACACCTGTCCTCATTCCTTTGAGTCCTGTTTGGATACAACAGCAAAGAGGCACAAATACACAAGCTGAGGCCTCAGTTTTAAGATGAGGATGTTTTTTTTTCCCCCTTCTTTTAGTTCTCTATGACTTCAGCCAACTCGGCCTCCTGAAGTTGATTTTGTGATCCAACAAATTTGGGGAGAGATCTGAGCAAAAAAAAAAAACACATTATAAATAAATGGAAAATATGAGCTTTTTACTCCTCTTATAATATAATACAATGAAGTCAACTTTATTGTATCACAAAGATAGTTTTTCGTGAGGTTTGCAGTTCAACGAAATACTTCTTTTTTCTTTCAAGACGACCTGCTGAAGTTCAAAGTATTAGAATGGGCAAGAAAGGTGATTTAAGTGACTCTGAACGTGGGCTGGTCTTATTTCAGAAACTGCTGATCTACTGGGATTTTCACCACAACCATCTCTAGGGTTTACAGAGGAAATATCCAGTGAGAAAATGCCTTGTTGATGCCAGAGGTCAGAGGAGAATGACCAGACTGGTTCAAGATGATAGAAAGGCAATAGGAAGTCAAATAACCACTGGTTCCAACCAAGGTCTGCAGAAGACCATCTCTGAAGCAACAACACCTTGTCCAACCTTGAAGCAGATGGGCTACAGCAGCAGAAGACCACACCAGGTGCCACTCCTGTCAGCTAACAACAGGAAACTGAGGCTACAATTCACACAGGCTCAACAAAACTGGACAATAGAAGATTGGAAAAACGTTGCCTGGTCTGATGAGTCTGGATTTCTGCTGCCACATTCAGATGGTAGGGTCAGAATTTGGCGTCATGGATCCATCCTGCCTTGTATCAACGGTTCAGGCTGCTGCTGGTGGTGTAATGGTGTGGGGGAGATTTTCTTAGTACCAACTGAGCATGGTTTAAACACCACAGCCTACCTGAGTATTGTTGCTGACCGTGTCCATCCCTTTATGACCACAGTGTACCCATCTTCTGATGGCTACTTCCAGCAGGATAACGCACCATGTCACAAAGCTCACATCATCTCAAACATGACAACGAGTTCAGTGTACTCCAATGGCCTCCAAATCAGCAACAACTGTGTGAGACTATCATGCCAATATGGACCAAAATCTCTGAGGAATGTTTCAAGCACCTTGTTGAATCTATACCATGAAGTTCTGAAGGCAAAAGGGGTCCAACCTGGTACTTGCAAGGTGCACCTTATGAAGTGGCCGGTGAGTGTATATAATTTACATAGATGACATATGCCCTTTTAAATGGATTTGCACTTGCGTAGTGCTTGTTTGTACATCACTCAAAGCACTTTAACACCACATGTCACCCATTTGCACACTGGTGGCCAAGGCTATCATACAAGGTGCCACCTGCTACTCAGCTTAAACATCCACATGCACTCACATGCTGATGGCACATTTATCAGGAGTCATTGAGGATTCAGTATCTTGCCCAAGGATACTTGACATGCTGACTGGAGGAGTCTATCTTATGGTTATGTTGTGATTTATCTCGAGGACTTCGAAGCACCAGGTTAGGAACTACTGCCCCTGTTGGTTTCTTCTTCGTACATTCGTACATAAAGAGGCTGTAAAATGTGGCTGGAAGTTACAACTGGATGCCGAACCCTTGTTTAAACTCACTGTTATTTAAAGGACCAAATGCTGGGTGTACTATCACATTAAGATCAAGAGTTTCTCTCTTTCAGAGGCTTGAGACGGGAGAGTACACGGGGTGTTTTTCTCATGCCCTCAGTCTTTTTATGTGTCCCCTTTCTGTCCCAATAAACCTGTTTCACTTACTTTGGCCTCCCTAATCACCCTTTTCCATCGCTTCCCCTCTCTGCATCTTTCGCTTCCTCCCCTCCGTCCTTTTTCTGTGGTGGGTTCAAATCACGGGTATCAAGCAACCCTCAACCCTCGCGACCTATCATTAGTTGATTACAAACAGCTTTATTGGCACACGGCGCCTCAACTATATTACAGGGCTTTGAGATGGCAACCTGTTATTATATTTTATCAGCCAAACTTTTTTTTTAAATGGTGTTGGATTGCAGAAGCATGTGTCATTGTAAGTGTGTGTGTGTGTCAACTTGAACATATTCCATTCATAGAGCGTCTTCCTATCAGGCAATGTTATTCTATTCATTTCTGTTGTATTTTACGGAGCAAATTCCGCTCGACATGGGAATAAAACATTAAGCAAGAGGCAGGCAGACGGTGAGGGAGACATGGGGGAGTAAAGGGTGGGGGTGGGGGGTGAGGAGGAGGCTGGGGGTGTGTGTGGGGGGGGTCAGAGATTAAAAGCAAGGAACAGAGCTAAAAAAGAAAGTGAGTGGGCAGGAGAGAGAAAAAGAGGATAAATGACACTCATTGTTCCTTCCTCTTGCTGTCAGTTCTCAGTAATGCTAATCATTAGGCTAATCTGACAGGATGGCACACACACACACACACACACACACGCACACGCACACCATGTCCCCTAGTCCCCCCGTGTTGCATTCCAGTGCCCAGTGTCAATGAGAGGGAACCGCCACATTACATGGGTGTTTGTTCTCTTTGTACGCTCGCCTGCAATGCTATTAGGACCGGGGACTGTGAGTGTGTGAGTGTGTGAGTGTGTGTGTGTGTGTGTGTGTGTGTGTGTGTGTGCATTTGGACCAAGCAGTCTTTTTTTAAATAGTCGACCAAGATTAATCAGCTAAAAGCAAATTTATGGTGAAGTCATTGCATTGAAACGGATTTTTTTAAACTGAATTTCTGTGGAATATAATCACAATACTAAATTCTGCCAGGTTTGATGACACCATGTACTTCTGTTACCATGCAGAGAAGGCAGCTGCAGTTACTCCATCATGAGGATTTGATTAGAAGCAGACTGAAATGAAAAACATTGCTTCACGTCTGGCCTCGTTTCAATGCGAGATTTTTAGATTTACAACACATTTATCATTCTGAGATTTATTGTCCAACTTCTTTATGCTAATTCTGACAGTGTGCCATGTGAGTTTTTGACTTTACAGTTGTGGTTTGTAGTCATAATCGTAAAATGAACTTTCAATTTGAGTTATATTGGGCTATGATCCGTGCTCCGTTTCCTAGAATATCAGCAGGTTTTATTCCGGCCTTGAAGGGGCGCTCTCGGTGCACTGTTTAGCTTTGAAGCAAATAAATTAAGAGGGAGTTTTTCCTGATATTTTCTGTGGTGTTAGAAATGTCAGGGTCAGTGCATTCTAAGCATTATGATTTTATTAACTCATGCTACGAGATTTATTCCGCAGCTACAGTGATTGAAGTTCATACAATCCAGCTTTTTTAAATCTCGACATCCTCTTTCTACAGAGAATAAACAGCTTAGAAAAAAGTTCTTAAAAGTCTCTGCAGCACCGAATGATTCTCACTTTCAGTGAAAGTTGAGGAGGCCACACAATCTTGGGCTTAAGTGGGATGCAGTACCGTTAAATAAGTGTGTGCGTGTGTGTGTGTCCTGAGGGAAAAGAGGGATCTTGGTTTAGAATAGGTAACAGTGGAATGTAATTGAGCTGAAAATTGAAAAGCGGAGCCGTAGCAAAGCCAAGCTGCCGTGCGCGTACGTGTGTGTGCCTAAAAGTGTGTGTTGCGCAGGTATGCTTTGGAATGTGTGTCTATGTGTGTGTTGTGTGCTCACGACTTTGTGTGTGTGTACCTGTGCTTGTTTGTGTTTTAAAACCAGAGTGGGATGCCAGTGTAATCCTTGCACAGCCGGACCCCCAAGGATAACAGAATTTACTGCTGAGTGGGTGAGCCACACAGGCATGCATACAGGAGCGTGCGCGCACGCACACACACACACACACACACACACACACACACACACACACACACAGCCCCATGCCAACTACCTGAGAGTGTAAAGAAGAGTGAGGATGAGAGCATGCTGAGTCTCGCTCCCCTTCTCCCAAGAAACACTCGCTTGGAAAATTGGAAAGAGCTTTGCCGTCTCCTCTGGGCATCACTCATGATGCTTCATTTTACACAGTATATACATAACACACTGTGTATCACTTGATATATGCTGTCACTTTGTGGTGTCAAGTCCTTTTTTAACCATACTGATCCTTTTACTGTTAGTAAACAATATGATGTTTTTTGGTGGGCGGGGTTTAGCTGGAGGCAGAACAATTCTCCACAGACATTAGTTAGCGCTAGCTAGCAAGTTCTGTTGGCTTGTTTTCAACAATGTAGGAAGATGATACAAGTGGTGTTTTCGGAAATATTCATTCTGAGTGTCTGAGCGCACTCTGGCACAAACTGGACTGTAAATTTGGAGCACTGTCTGAATGTACTGTTATTCGGAGCACCACATTCTCCGAGTGGCAGAGCGCACTCTGGGCACTCTGTCTAGGGAAACGGAGCAGCAGAGCGCCAAGTGGAGTCAATGTGTGGTTAACGTCATATAACGCTCCATTCCTTGACCAACTGGCCCTCATTTTAGTGTCAGGTCACTCACTCTCTGTGAGTGTTACTTGAATAAGTAAACACTGACCAACGGGACCAGACTGGTTGACCTGTATGCTCTCACTCAGTGGATGGATGATTTGAAAGGAAGCTTTGTGGTTGATTACTATGCGAATCTTACAAAGGAGGACAACACTAGGGCTGCAACTAACGAGTATTTTCATTGTTGACTAATCTGTCAATTACTTCTTCGATTAGTCGACTAATCATTTCATTGAAAAATGTGTTAAAATGTTGAAAAATGTTGGTCTGTCTCTCCCAAACCGGGCTGATATGAAGTGTTGAGAGCATTTTTGATGATCGCCTCCGTCCAGTCCTTTCGTCTTATCACATTTAACCATAGCTGTCTTTGTCTTTGTTGACGGACAGTGGAGGCTGATATGCGCTAAAATTGAAGTTTTGAGCCATGACTCCTTCTATTCTGGCTCCCAATAACATGACAAGACAACATTTAAGACTCCTATGTAGCCCACAGCCCTGTGGTGGTGAGTCATGTTTTGCCTCCAGCTAACTAACTGACGTCATGGTGACATCGGCCCTAAAAGAGTCTATTTCCATGTTGTTTTACTCTTGGTCTCTGTGAGTAAACCAGTGGTGCAATGTATGATTAAGCTTTGCAAACTACAACCCAGAGTCAATGATTAACACACAGCAGATGTAAACAAGGACACAGTGACAGAGGTGAAGTGCCCTGCAGTGCTGCAGAGATGATGCTATCCTTGCTGAATGTATCATCTGTAAACCGTGCCATGATCACTGGCGACTAGCTTAAGACAGAGGAGTGTAGGGAAGTGAGTTATGTAAGACTGTAAGTGAATTTGTAAATAAATAAAGCCTGAAAGCTCCTTATAATCAAAAGATGACACCGACAGTTTCCATATTCAGATAATCTGATCCTAACATTGCAGGTGCTTGCTACTTTAAGTACTCTTCCCTGGAAGTACAGAGTAGGTGTAATTGGTGTGAATTGCTGTCTGCTGCACCAGTGTCTTTTAGATATCAAGACTCGGAGTATCTGAAGCCAGAGATTTTCCAATCCTACACATGTAATGGTTTTAAATGATGATGTGATTCACTACCTCTCAAGCTCCTTATTTTTGTCATCAAACATTTGAAGTATGGCACTGGGGATATAATGATAATAATAATAATCTCACCTCAAATTTGCTGAAGGACATGAAGTGTGATGTTCACAGAGTAGTCGCCATAATAATCATGTTTTTTGCATAATGTCATCTGATGTCATTTACTCTGTCTGTCCTGAGAAGTGTAATTTACTTATTTTATTTCTCAAACACTGTGACCCTGTGCTATGACTTGCTATATGCCTTTAAACAACCCCATGATATATATGTTTCATATTTAACACATGGAGAACAGTAAAAGAAAGACATTGTGGTTAAGTAAGCAGTGAGCCTATGGTTAGGAGGTAGTTATTGATCCCCAACAGCTAATGTCAATGAAGATTCTCAGTCATCCAGGTAATGGTTATCTTTGGTGCTATATCGTAGGCAACTGGACCTACGTCAGCCACCTCTCATCCAAGAGGCAGAACTAAAGAAGCCTCTTGGATGAGAGGTGAAACGTCTACAAGAAAAACAAGGAAGTCCAGTTGCCATCGATATAGCACTTAAGTCCAACAGCTAATGTTAGCTTGACCCACCACAAGCAGTACTTAAGAAAAGTCAACTAACGGCTTATAAACCAAATGTGGGCAAGACTATTGATGGCTAGCTGACAGCGATGAAGACACTACATGTAAGTAAAACAACTTTGGAGGTAACAGGAAGCTCATTTCTCCTGTTCTTGTAGAGGCTAGCTCCGCACGAAGCTAACACATGTTGTATCAGTCTGTCCTCTGAATCCACAGAGAAGGAACTGATGTCAATCCTCCATCAAATTGTGACAAAGACAGAAGTCCATCCCTAATGTGTTGAAGTGGTGAAGGATTACTGAGATTCATACTGCAATGTCATTACTCAATTCCCAAATATAATCCCTTAAACTACCAATTTACCAACGACCTGTTCAGACACAATATCAGCCGGATTATGACGTAACCTGATGGTTGTGATATGTTGGCTGAGATTGAGAATGAGAATGGGTGATTGTTTTATTCGATGTAGTGTGCCATGACAGATGTCGACTGATGCCGCGTCTAGGATGCCTCATGACGTCCCAATGGAAAGAACACGGTCCCTCACGACTGCGACTTTCTCCAATAGGAGCACTCTTCAGCTGAAAACATTGCAAAGCTAAAGAGGACTGGAATGAAAGATAATGTCATCAGTGCTGCAAGTGAAACTATGAAGGAGTGGTTAGTCCTTCCTTTCTAGGCTTTTCTAAACACAAGACAGCCAGAATCACTGAAATACTGCGTTTACATTCTTGTTCCTTGACATTGCTCCCTAACTCCTGCTTGCAGATGACATCGTATGTGTCACGAAAGATGGCAAGCTTCAAATGGTCATGGACTGTCATGTACTCTGTCATGTTTATCGGCCAAGATTTTATGACTCTAGAATTGTCTAATCTGACAGTGACCATCGCAACAGACAAAAATATTATGTAGTCTGAGCCTGGTACAAGTAAACACTGTTTTACCCCCACTATCCTAGAGCATATTATATGTATATATTTTGTCTTTAATTAACCTTTTGTATTTAATTGCTCTGTAATATGTCCTTCATTTTACTTCTGTTCATATAATAGTTGTTCATATCTCTTATTTTAGTTATTTTTATTTCATTTTTTAAAAAAATTCTTAGTTATGTGTTCTTATTTCTGTTTATGTGCTGCTGCAACAACTGAATTCCACTTCCGGGAATCAATAAAGGCTTTTGTTATCATATCGCAACATATCATATTGTATTGCATCGCATCGCGCCGTACCGTATCGTATCGTATCGTATCGTATCGTATGGTACTGTATCGTGTCATGCCGCTCCACGTTGTGTCGTATCATGTTGTATCCTATCATATTGCATCGTACCTTATCGTATCATATTGTATCATATCATATCATATCAGATCGTACTGTAACTTAACTTATATCTTATCTTACATCTTATCTTATCCTATTCTGTATTTTCAATAGAATGCCCCTTGTGTTTAAGTAGATGCTGTGACTGTGTTGACAAAAGCAATGGCCGAAACTAATGTGTGTAGGTCGGTTTGGTATCAACATGGTGCATATTCCATTTGCCGGGCCAAAGCCTTCAAGACTTCTGTCATTCTCTTTTTGATCAAAAGGAAACCAATTCAGTGAATTCGTCAGACGATCGTGGCAGGTGGTCAGCCCAGAAAGACAACACTGCTTTTCTCCCCATCTCTCCTCACATCCTCTCCTCGTCTCCAGCTTACTCATTCCTTCAACTCTCACCTTCTATCTGTTCTGCTATTCCCTCCTCTTTGCCAGTGTCTCAGTGTGTGATTCTAGCTGTGTAAGTTCATGCCTCTGTGTGTGTGTGTGTGTGTGGTCTACAGAGAGGGGTATTTGACTGCCTGATAAGCGAGACACACAGGCACTGACAGCTTCATCCATCAGTGTGTCCGTCTGACGGACAGGCCTCTGTAGAGAGGTCACACTCCGCACACACATGTGTGTGTGTGTGTGTGTGTGTGTGTGTGTGTGTGTGTGTGGTCAGACATAAATATTCCTCTGTTGAGACACACACAGTGACTCTGCCTTAGTCAGAATATCAATGTGATTCTCTGCTCTCCCCTGATGTCACATTTTCTGTCTCTCTGCTTTTCAGCTGGTTGGCTTCTGGTCTATTTTTTTTTTCTCTACCCTCTCCATCTCTCCTCTGCATCCTCCCTTCACCTGCTCTTTTCCTCTCCCCTCCCTTTTTTTCCCCTTTCCTGTCCTTGCCCTCCTCTTTGTTCTCCCATTTGTCATTTTTCCATCATGCCTCTCATCTTCCTCTTTGGCTCGTTTTTCCACCACTTTCCATCTTGTACCCTCGCCTCATTCTTTCTAACCTTGACACCAGTTGAAGTGAAGATTGAGGAAAACACAGCCTACATGCAGCAACATTTATATGTCACTCACTGGCACTGCTTGCATGTGGATTTATTCATTCGACAGCCTTGGGAACTTTGCTATGTTCAATATCCATTCAATGACTCGCGCACACAAATGACAACATCGGTATGTGAGAACGCGCATACCAGCGCGGCGTAGGAAGAAAGACCGCTGTCACTCATTTTACCCCCAGAGGATCAAAATAGTTCCCAAACACCAACAGGGAAGTGTTCCCTGGCAACAGGAGCAGCTAAAGGAAGTAAAGAGGAAACTGACCCCTAATTTCTGGACAAATTGACCTCTACATTTTTGAAGATCTCTGAATGCATTTTTGTTTTTCACGGACGACTTTGTTATGGGAACGTGATGCTTTCATACAGGTTACGTCATTGTCAGTGTGAGATAAAGCCTTTGAGGAGAGCTGACATAGGGAACACATCACTATCTGGTCCCATATTAACTTCATGCTTGAGCTAAACAACAATTACAAATACTTCTTAGGCCATTAGGACATATCTGAATGTCTCTTACGCCACCATTCAGAGAGCTCATCACTTTACTTCTTTTATGTGATTTTATTTAGCTCATGTTTTTTGGCTTCAATTCACATCGTTTATACCTCGAAGTTTTCCATTTCCTTTTATAGTTTCATCATCGTTGGTGTTTAATCTGTCACCTTGCGGAGAGGACTTTGCCACCTGGTTTTTCAAAGCGCCTTACAAATAGAGACCGTTATTATATTTAGAACATATTCAATCCACACAGTTCACAGTTTTTCATATGTGTCAGACAAAAAAAAGTCATTTTGTAGAATAGTTGAGGATGTGTATTGATGATTTAAAGGCAGCTGCTGCTCTGCTAATAGAAACAAGTCAAAGAAAAGACAGAGAGATTGAAAGACATCACCAACTCTTCTTCCCTTAAATTATGTTCTATTTATACATACAGACATTTAGATGATTCAGATCTAATCATCCTGCCAGGGTTATGTGTTAATTTGCACTCACCGTAACCCAGTCATTCTGTTACTCTTTACTACACAGTACTGTAAATTTTATGATAACTTATATAAGAAAACCAATCTGCGTCAGGGATTTTTAATACATTTGACGTTTTGAAAGGAGACCAGACTGAGCTAAACCATAGTCAACTTGTTTGGAAGGACTGTATTATTCAGTACATGAGGTATTCATAGTTCGACACTATGGCCCATTATCAAATACTGATACTAGGACATGAGACAAATCTTACTATATAATGATGAAAACTCTG
The DNA here is from genome assembly GCF_041903045.1 of Epinephelus lanceolatus. Lineage (NCBI taxonomy): Eukaryota > Metazoa > Chordata > Actinopteri > Perciformes > Serranidae > Epinephelus > Epinephelus lanceolatus. The sequence continues at coordinate 33,678,203 of NC_135752.1, forward strand.
TCTGTGTGTCTGTTCCACGTTTTTCTCCTCACTGACTTGGTCAATCCATGTGAAATTTGGCACAGTGGTAGAGGGTCATGGGAGGATGCCAATGAAGCAGTATTACATCAATTGGCCAAAGGGGGGCGCTATAGCAACCGATTGAAATTGCAAACTTTGAATGGGCATATTTCATGCCCCGTATGTCGCAGAAACATGAAACTTTGCACAGAGATGCCTCTCCTCATGAGGAACAAATTTGTTTCAAGAACCCACAACTAGATATGTAGAACAGGACGCCTCAAGGTGACTGGAGAAATTTAACTCTAATTGGCAACTGGGTGGCGCTATAACAACAGAAAAATGCTTAAAAATGGCTAAAATGCGACCGATCGCTGTGGCTCCCCCTGCAGACCAATGTTTTTTTTTTTGGTTTTTTTTTTTCAAATTTTTGGTATGACTAAGTCATGGTATGGTATGTTGTACATAATCACGGAAACTGTCAGTGTGTCATTCTGTCAGTCAGTCATTCTGTCTATCCCACGTTTTTCTACTCACTGACGTGGTCAATCTATGTGAAAGTGCACATAGGCATTGAGGATTGGCATAGGTAGAAGGTGACAAAGCTACCAATGGGTATGGACTAGTTCATATTAATGATAAAATATTAGAGATTATATCAAGTTTTGAAACAGTTAGCATGGCGCTTTGGTGGGTGCAAACCAACCTGATCTCACTCCAAAGTCATCGAAATCCTGTGCTTGGGCAGTGACTTGTGACGTCAGACACTGACGAAAAAAAGCCGTCCTTTATTGTTGCCATGATATGTAGCTGGTCGCTGCTATGTTTTAAAGGCGCTCTCAGTGGGAAATGCAGCAGGACAAGAACAAAAGTTAAGGTGGCAAAAGTACACGTAGGGCGGGTGGGAGGGGTGGAGGATAAGTCCAACAAACACTGACTGCCGAACCCTGTTCTTTTTACCTAAACCCAACCATATGCGTTAGTTGTTGAAGGTAAAAAAAACATCACTTCATGGTGTTATACCAACATAGTGCATTCATATTGAAAGACACCGTATGTCAACGGTGAATTTCCTGTGAAAACAGAAGTGTATTTTGAAAGAAGACAATGCATGTAACAGGCAGAACTTGACATGGCCAGCACCGCACCCCAGGGTACCTTGCACATTGTATCAATCGACCAAACATCGATATGTGACGAGGTCGGAGTGAGAATGTGTTGTGCAAGCAGGAAGTTCAATGCTTCCATTGAGTCAGTGAGTAAGCTGTGGGCTACAACTTACACCTTGTTTCCACTTATGTATGTGACTGGTGTCCGTAGATCCGTAAATATGCGGATGGTGCCTCTAGTGTCCAACGCAAGGAAGTGCATTTCTATATGGATGGATAGAAACCTGATAGAAACTACCTGTAGCCATGGGGGAGAGGCTAATTTTGTCAGTTTTTTGCCATCCAGTAGTTTGGAATATACGCTTGGAACATTACCAGGACAAATAAAGGACCTGCCAGGTACGTAGCGTGTTTTGTGAAATATTTACTTTATAAGATGTATGAACAGCTGAACGAGTCATAATGACAATCTGACTGTATATAATGTATAACCATACTTTAACAGAATAACATTACTTAGACTCACAATGTGTTAAAACTAGAAAAACAAGTTCTTTTTAATCAGACCAACTCCCTGACAATCAAGCCAGGCAATTGAGTTGAAGAAAATAGCCTGTTAGCCAGTTAGCTGAGCTAGCACATTGTCATACAGTCTCTCCGAAGTCCACTGCAAAATTTACATTTTTTAAAAAAAATATTCGAGGCATATCCCGGACCGAAAAGTTACGGAAGGGAGGAGTTCGTAGGCACATCGGATATCACGGCGATTCCCATAGGAATGAATGGACTTCTGGTTGCCTCGTCTCCTTACACATACGTAAGTGGAAACAAGGCGCTAAGCTCTGTTTTTAAAATTTATGCAGAATTAATGATAAGCAGTTCATGTCTGCAATGTACCCATGTCTGTACATGCACCCATTAGTGGATGACTTTATACTGAAGATACTTAAAAACTTGATGACTTTCAGGCAAGTTCTTGATTAGAAGGAGCGTCTTTTTGTCTGATTTCTACAGGTGGATTGATGGACTTTGATTCAGATATCATCATATCCTCCGAAAGTGTAACTCACACTGAAACAAAGTACTTGTGTATGGTGTCTTTGTCAGATTTGACTGATTTATGACTCCAAGGAGTACAAGTTTTGATGCACACTGCAGCAATTGGGCTCCAAGCGTTTTTAAGTATCCTAATTGCCTCCTTGAGCTGTGTCACACCTTCTGCCGCAGCTCCAGCTGCTAACTGCTGGTGAGCGGTACAAATCAACCACCCGAATACAATATCCTCCCACTGTTTGTAGAAAAACATCACTGCATGTGGCAGTGTGTGGCGCCAATCCCTGTCCCTCCATACATCTCTGCGACTTCCCTGCACCTCCTGAAAGAATCTGTTCCAAACGTTATGCAGACATTTCTCTTCTCTTCAATACAGTTTCATAAAACCAGCGAAGACGTAACTTTCTGACATAAAATTCTGACTGTCTCCTTTGACTCCCTGTTGACATTTGCATGATATTAACTTTTCCTTCTCTTTAACTTTTTCTCACCCATTATCTGCCCCTCTCACCGTCTCATTCTCTCCCTCTCTCAGTCAGTCTCACATTCCAGGCAAGCTTGGCTTCTTTGTCCTGAATGACATCACAGACATAAGGCCGTGACAGGCAAGACAGGAGGAATGTGGGGCAAGAGAGGGATAGAAACCATAAAGGGGGAGACACAGAGGGCGAATAACCAGATGATGGAGGGAGAGAAAGAGGGAGAGTCTGTGAGGGAATGCGAAAATGTGAAAGAAAAAGGGAAATCCAGAGAGAGCGGGAGAAAGAATTCCATTGATTCAGCAGGGCATGAATGGACTTCACAGAGGACTCCCCAGCCAACACAGACACACACACACCTCCCACCACTACAGCCCTCCGACCCATCCACTCCCTCCCTCCGCCGCGGCCTCTCTCTCATCCCTCCGTCTGTCCCCTCCTTCTCAGTTTGTACTCCTTTCATTAATCTCCTTTAGAGGAATCAGACAACAGCCCCCCCCCCCCCCCCCCCCCCCCCACAAACCCAGAGGGGGAAAGTTTTCACACACGCAGCAGTTAGCACAAGTCCCAGTATGACACACAGTTCAAGGAGGGCAGCATTTCACCACAGACCTGATGGGTCTGAGTCGATGAAAAATACACCTGTGTTGCAGATCTTAATCATGTAGTTGGACTACGACCAAACACTTCAACCACTCAAAGTTACAAGTCGAGACTTGAGTGTGAAAATCAGCTGGTCTTGAGCTGATTAGCAGCTCTGACACTAAATATGCGTAATTATGTTAAATTCCAGCTTTGAAATGTGAAAATTTGTGGCTTTTCTTTGTTTTGTATAATTGCACCTTTACGTTTTGGACCATTGATTGAATAAAGTTATTATTATCATTAGAAAAATAATAAGTGATTGATAGTCAAACTAACTGCTCTAAACACAGCCATGTGTCCAAGTCTACTTTTCCTTTTTGCTCAAAGTTGAAGGAAGTAGAAGTAGTAATTGTTCTGCCATTCCGATGAATGAAGTGGATGGATGGATGTGTTAATTAATGAAAAAAATCCATGCTTGGCACTGTGTGATGATACCATATTGCCACACAAAAATGTCGCGATGCTATGCCTAGTATTTGTACATGTATTCGTTACAGTTCACTGCACGCAGCCACACAGAATACACAGTACGCATATGATGCATTTAACGTGGAATTAAATTTCACAAGAGTAAGTTCTGCAAACTTGTAGCAGTACGCCGCTGTCAACAGGTGCTGAGGTTAGCACAAGCAGATTGGAGGGTTGGAGTTGGAAGACCCACCTACGAGTTTCCGGTCAGCAACGACGGCAATGGAGAGAGAAGTGGAGTGTAATGCCCAGTCCAGACCAAAGATTCACGATGAGATGAGTTGAAACTTGCAACCACTTGCAATGCGCCGCTCTGCAACGTTGTAAAAACCTGCCGGTTCACACCAATGCAACTAAATGAGATGGTGTATCATCTCTATGCAACAACTCTCTGTACTTCTGTTCTGATTTGCAGCTTTTCAGGCTTATTTTGTGGCTGAATATAATTTGTAGCTTCCTAAAATATGAATGAGGGTAGTGATAGCGAGATACTGACTACAGCTGCATCTGTAGTAGTGATGGAACGGTGAATAACAGGAACTACAGGAGCATCAGATGGACTGTATTCATAATAAATACACCACAATAATATAAATAACCGGCGTTAGTTAATCAGCCAGTGAGAATGTGTGTGAGGGGCATTAGCAGGAGCACATACTGCAAGCAGCAGCAGCAGCAGCAGCAGTGACCTACCGTCTGACACCTGCCCACTGTGAGGACGAAAAGAGAGGACTCCGCAGGGACGGCGCACCTGCCACAGGAAGCCAACACGCCAGCACTTGACATACTATATGTTCTAAAACCATCCACTGCTGATTTCACTAGCTGAGCTGCAGGTGCCAGTTCACACTGCTGCAACTTTTCTCTGCAGCATTCTAAAATGGTTTCGTCTCGTCGTAAATCAGTGGTGTGAACTGGGCTTAAGAGAAGGACAATTACTGACCAATTGGCATTTAGATTAGCAGATAGCCAAATTGCAACTCATTGAAACAATAATCCTCTAGAACAAGTTTTTTATTTATTAGTTTTTTATGCATTTTAGTATTTTCAGTGTCACTGCATCAGAGACGCTTCTCAGTTTTATAGCCTGTTGTGACCTGGTGTCTTTTGGGAAAGTGTTAGTTCAGTGTTTGTACAGTGTGATACAGAAGTGTTTGAAATGTTCCTTATCCAAAATTGCACCAAACTATGACTCCTAAACTGTGACAAACTCTTAAGACAACAAGCTTCTTGTCAAGATCACAAACCAAGTTTCTCCTACGTTCATAAAATAGCCATATCTGTTCATGCCATCTCTGGCCTTCCACACTAAACAGATGGGTCGACATCAGATTTGACATTAGCATACATCCCTCATAGGAATTGCAGCTAAAAGGTTTCTGTCAAACAATTGCTATGTTGATCTCCCAGAGTGCAGAGATGCCGAATGCTGCCTCACTCACAAAATGCAGCTCTGTATTTATAGTTTACTACAATGCTCTTGACATGATGCTGAGCTACTGCAGCTTTTACAGGAGACGCTGTTTGAAGACATCATCATGAATCAACCCAGTAAATACTTCATACACAAAAATGCAAGTTCAAGGTGGGTACTTGCCGTCAAAAGGTCAAATCTGCTTATTTATACAGTGCCTTCGATAAAAACAAGTTTGTTAGAAAGCACTTGGTGTAATTAAAAGAGAGGATATCATAAAAGGGATATGATACGATCACACATAAAAGATCACGGGTAAAAAAGAAAATGCAGTGCAATGAAAGCCACAAAACGGAATGATTTAAGCAAATCTTAAAATGGAATTGCCTTAATTTTTCAAAGTGCTTTATTTAATGCATTCCTGCTACCTCCGTACTTCACCCTCACGAGGAATCATTTGGAAACAGCTGTGGTAATCACAGAGGATAGCTGCAGGATATGGTGGCCTTCCACAGCGGTTACATAGTAAAGAGTAGAAAAGTGGGATAGACGCAGGATGTGGGGACTTCTACAATGGCTAACACTGTATGAAACTTTAACTTCTGACCACAAAATCACACAAGACAGATTGCTTTCCCTCGGATATCACAGCACAGCCACATCAAGGCAACGCCTGCCATTCTGACGGGGGAGAAAGAACGGGAGAATTACAGGGAAAGAGAGAGACAGTCAGAGGAATGAAAAGTAAAACTGGAGCCCGGAGGAGCAACAGAAAGTTAAACAAAGTGAACGCGAGAAAGAAACGTCACGCACTAACCATCAGGCGGGCTTCCATGGTGACAAATTAATTTGTCGTCAGATCAATAAGTCATTATCACATTCAAAACAGAACTGCAAAAACACACCCTGCAAACACAATGATATGCACAAACACAAACAAAGATTCAAAGCAGTCGCACACCATTATCTACACACACAAAGTTGGGGGTTTGAGATATCGAGTGGTCGGATGAACTTTTCCAAACCTCTGTGCTGATGCGGTGAAATCATTTCACCCCATTAAAAACAGCAGAGCAGCCTCGGCCAAACTAATTATGGAGAATTCTGTCAAATGCAAGTGAAGGGGAGAGCTGTAAATAAGATAGTGTGTTTGTGTGTGTGTGTGTGTGTGTGTGTGTGTGCAACCACAGATGAGGTTAACATACACACACACACACACACACACACAGCCAGCAGACCATCTGCGGATGAAATTAAGAACCAATACCGTCCGTGAAATCCAGAATCAACTGAAATAATCTAAACCAGATCCCCTTCATTTTCCAATCAATAGCACTTCCAGTCCATAATAATCTCAGTAAAGACTTGGGTGACACAAAACAAAGGACCTGTAGACACGGCTGTCAGAGGGCGTATTGACGACTGTTAATCTCATCAATAAAGACAACAATAATTACGCAGGAAACAAGAATGACAATCTGTCAATCAGAACGTTAGTTATTATATTGTGTGCTTAATGTTTCCATTGAATCAAAGTTAACGTGATAACATCCTGGGTGGCGAACTCAGCAGGACTTTGGAAGGTTAATATGTGCATTCATAAGTAGGTAAAGGTTTAAAGGGATAGTTTGGATCTTTTGAAGTGGGGTTGTTTGAGGTACTTATCCATAGTCAGTGTATTACATACAGTAGGTAGCAGTTGGTGCAGGAGTACCACTGATGCTGTGGACAGGTCAGCAACAAATCGTATTTTAGCCACCTTAAAAAGTGTATGCTATAATGAGAATATGTTCACAACGTTACCTGGCTGCAAACAGCCTGTTTCAACAGCTTCAGTTCCCCATCTATACTCTCGTCAACGCCACCAGACTACATTGACAAAAACACTAATTTAAGTTTGCTGAACATAGCAGCTGCTGATCTACCTGCCTATATCAGTTAGTTTGTGTTATTGTGTGACTTTGGCAAATCCCAACTAACCCTTTAAAATGCCCGGATCCACGGGGCGCACTGAATACAGCCAGGTGTAAGGAGAAAGCATCAGAGGGCTGCTATTCGTGTAAGTCTATCTCATCCAGTCATTGCCCATGTGAGTCCACTTTTATTATCTTGTTTGGGAACGAGGCTGATTATTTTCTTTATATCTACTTTGTCTGTTTTGTGTCGCACCAGCGCGCTGAGAGGTTTGTGTGCCAAGTCACCATTTCTGAACTTCATTCATTTGTTTGTGACGCAGGACGCTCGCTTTGTGTTATGACTTATTACCATTCGTGGTGCTACATATAGAAAAGTCCTCAGAAATTGATCTTCTTTGTTCAGGAATGTTAACAGCATCAATTGTTGTCTATTAATGCACTTTAAGCACCCTTTAAATACTGTATTGTGACCATTCTCTTAAAGGGATAGTGCACCCAAAAATGAAAATTCAGCCATTATCTACTCACCCATATGCCGAAGGAGGCTCAGGTGAAGTTTTAGAGTCCTCACAACACTTGCGGAGATCCAAGGGGAGAGGAGGTAGCAACACAACTCCACCTAATGGAGGCTGACGGCACCCCAGATTCAAATGTCCAAAAACACATAATTGAAACCACAAAATGTCTCCATACTGCTCGTCCGTAGTGATCCAGGTATGCGCGAGACCAGCAAAAGCACGTGGACACACATGATGCCTATGCCTCACGGTCTCGTGGAGCGTGAGCGCGGTGCACAGAGAGGCAGTTAGAGCTACAGGCTACAATGAGGCCAAAAACAGAGTTCAAATGACGTTTTCCCAAACAACTTTTTATGTCGGGGCTTCAGGACACTTGGATCACTATGGACGAGCAGTATGGAGATATTTTGTGGTTTCAATGATGTATTTTTGGACATTTGAATCAGAGTTGTGTTGCTACTCACTCTCCCCTGGGATCTCAGTAAGTGATTTGAGGACTCTAAAACTTCACCTGAGCCTCCCTCGGCATATGGGTGAGTAGATAAAGGCTGAATTTCCATTTTTGGGTGCACTATACCTTTAATGTTAATGTCATTCATTTGTGCCATTAAGGCTACATTTATGGTGAGAAGCCATTTGTTAGTCAAATCAACCATCATGACCTGTTACACCTGTTCCCTGTGGACAACGACATCATTAACTTGCCTGTGTTGTAACCCCTTGCCTGTATTCAGTTTCAATACAAATTCTGAACTTTAAAATCTGGACTCTGCCCGTGTTCGTCTATAAGTGAAGCCAGTGAGTGGATCACACAAACAATCTATCTGATCAAGGCAGCTATAAACCAGCAGTTCCTGTATTTAGCAATGTTACAGCGGGTTCACCCTGGACTCGGAAACGCTGCTTTTCCGTGGAGCACTGCCTGCTTGCTTCCGGTGCCCATGTTTGTTAACTTGGCTGTTGACACTGGACACCCTGGCTGGCTCGCAATCTGTAGTTCAGGCGTCTTGTCTATTTCTTCCGCGAGCCAGGAGCAAACCTGGCAAGAATACACACTGACAATCTATTTTCAATGACATAAAGGCTATATTAGATATGATATAAATGACCTGACGATGATAAATGATGATATGCATCCCATGCTTCCACATATTTGTCAGTTGTGTCTAAACAGAAAGTGAGACACACACACAGACACACACAAGCAGACAGAGACAGACCTCTGATTAAAACAGCAGAGAGCAGAGTCGCTTGCTGACCGGTGCGGAGAAATGTACTTCTGGTGACTGCTGATGTGTGACAAATCGGGCCACTTCCACATTTAGCGTGAACCCAGCATTACCTTACAGATTAGCTCAGAAGAGTCTGGCTTTGGAGGGAGCGATATATCAGCTTCTGTTTCCTGTTGGAAATCATTTTCTGATGTTAAGATAAAGCAGTGAAAATATTCTAAACATAGTCTGCACTTGAACTGATAATGACTTTTTCAATCATGCATGCCCAAAGCAGCAGGTCTTGGACGCACAGATCGAAGCCCACCTGCTATTTTGGTTCACGTATGTGCAGCAGAGCAAAGTGCATAAGGGCTGAAGGGTTTTGCTGGTTGCATCGCCCTGAAACAGCCGTGCCAATCACAGAGACGCATGACCACGACAGCTCCATAAATAAAGAAACTGCTTAGCCAGGAAATCACACTGTTGTCTGCATGGCGCATGGCTGCAGAACGTGAACACACATCACCACAAATCTGTCGCCAGGGCCACGTGGAATCTCCTTTCAGTTATGTCCTTAAACGAAACTGATTTACAACATTTATTTCCACCAAATTGGGCGATGTAAGCAAAACAACAAACACGAGAAGAAACTGCACACAAAAATGCATGCGATGACTGCTGGACCCTGCAAAATAGATAAAAATCCAGTACTCAATCTCGCGCACAGAAACACTGAGCTAGCTAGTCATTAGTGTGTGACTGATGGTGTGTTATGTTTGAGCTGACTCTGGTCTGCATCAGGGCCCAGATGCAATAACAGCAAAAAGAACTGATCACCTAGACAATCACTATTAGCCTCTTTTTTTCCGCTTCTCTGCCCCTTCTTCTTTTTTTTTACATTTTTCCTCAGTCTCCCTGTTTTTCCATCTTCAGCCCCAAAATGCAATATCCATGTGTTATTTCTGACTCACTTATTGCCTCTCTTTTTTTGTTAATTGCTTTGCTGCTCCCTCTCACATCACGTGTTCTCATCCTCTCTTTTCCTCATTTATTCTTTCTTCTCTGTCTCATTCTCTCATGGTCATGATTCTCTCATTTTCCTTTGTCTTTCTCCTTACATCCCCTCAGTTTTCCTAATCTCCTCCTCCCTCCCTGCAGACAGACAGCTGTTCCATTTAGGGTGTTTGATTAATTCGATAAACCAAAACACACCCGCAAACAATGCACAAACACATACTGTACACAAATGATCCATGGGAGACAAGACGAAGAGGGGGGAGCAAAGACAGGAGGATAGGATGGATGGCACTCCGGCTGGACAAAGAGCCTGTCTGTTTGTTTTAGTTTATGGTTTGAAATATTAAATATTTGGTTTACAATAACGTTAAGTGGCCTGGGCCCTGAGTTATGGTGCCGCGGTGGCTTCTCTGTTTGTTTTGTTGTTTATGGTTTTGAAATATTAATCTTTTGTTGTAGACTAATAAGGCTAAGTGGTCTGGGTGAATGAATTATGGTCTGTGCATCAGCTGCTTTTTGAAGCATTGAGCACATTTACATGCTCGCGAGCTCATGTCCCACTAGAGGTCATATTCGGGATGTGGTGCCTGTGTGCATTCTCACATGTCGAGCCTCGCAAAGATATAAAGAGAGACTTACAATTAAAAAAAGTGACACCCAATCATACTGAGCAGGGGGTTTGCCACGTATATATTCCTTTATCTATCTATATCTATATCTATATATATATATATATATATATATATATATATATGTGTGTGTGTGTATATATATATATATATATATATATATGCTAAATATTTATATATACATATACATATATATATATATATATCATAAGATTAGAGAATAAGTAAAATCTGTATATATATATATATATATATATATATATATATATATATATATACAGATTTTACTTATTCTCTAATCTTATGATTAGAGATATATATGTATATATATATATATATATACATATATATATATATATATATATACAGATTTTACTTATTCTCTAATCTTATGATTTTTTAAATAAATAAATTAAATTTTTCAATAAATTTTATAAATGCTAAATATTTAAAAAAGAACATCATAAGATTAGAGAACAAGTGAAATCTGTTGTTGTATTTTTTGCATATTCAAAAAATGTATGGAATGAACGTATATATAACGTGATGAACATATTTAAATTCATAAGTTAATTAAGTTCATTGTACAAATTTTCTAATCTTATGATGATTTTTTTTTAATATTTAGCATTTATGTATAATTTATTTAGAATTGAAATAATGAATTAATATATAAATCTATGTATTATATTTAAATTTATATAAATATATGATATATAAATCTATGTTAAATTTGAATTTATACAAATATGTAATTAGTTAGTTCATTTTACAAATTTTCTAATTTTATGATGGATTCAAAGGGTTTTTTAAGATAAGATATACTTTATAAACGTCTCATTAGTAACTGAAATTATTAAATCCTGTGTTTGTTTAGGCTTGTGCAGGGGTGTCAAACTCATTTCAGTTCACAGGCCACATACAGTCTGATTTAATCACAGGTGAGCCAAACCAGTAAAACCATTGCATAATATCCTATCAAAAGAACAAACACCTTTTCCCCCTGTTTTTTTTTGTTCAAAGAAGTACATTTTAAAAACGCTAAACCAAGAGCTGGCTTTGTAAGAGCTGACTCTGTCATCTGGAGGTGGAGGGGATGATGAATGGTGACACCTTGGCTAGATGCCTGCCAAGCTGCAGACCACTGTTTGAGACCAACAAACAACAAAACTGGTTGTTTTTTAGCGGGTCACAGCTGCATTTCTGGCAGCTTTTATAACCCCTTAACATTTGTTTTTAGAGAGTGTTTTTTAGTGGCTGTGTTTCCACTACCACAAACTGCGGTTGTTTTACTTTGCTGAGACATTGCTGCATTTCCAGTTGGGATATTGCCAAGAAAAGCAGTTGTTTTTCACCAAGACATCGCCCTGTTTCCTACCAGGGAAGTGCCACAGAAAGTGGTTGGTTTCTACTGAGACATTGCTCATTTCCAATCGGCGCTGTGCCACCAAAACCAGGTATTCTAAGCCAAAACATTTTCCTTTCCGAACCATAACCAAGTGGTTTTTGTGCCTAAACCTAACACGTTAACCAAAGCACTGCTGACACCCAAAGAAACGGAAAGTTTCAATGCATCTGCAAATGCAAATATAATGTAACTGCAGTTTGCAGGAAAGTACAATGCCAAAAGTCTGGCAATTGGGTTGTGAGGAGATGTTTACAAGGTGTTTACGACTCTACTTCCCTCCTCCTGTGATAATAGAGAAAACTGCTTCAGTAATGAGCAGAGGGCTACCACTGATATTATCCCACCAGTTAAACTCTCCACGCAAACAAAAATCACCCCGAGAAGGAAACGCTGAAGTAAAACTCCAGGGGAGCTGTGTGTAAATGGTCAAAAATTGCACGTCTGTTCTGACATTTTCACACTTTCAAAGAGCATATTTAGTTTCAAAAGAACCACAAATAAAAAACAGGCTTACTTCTCAAAAACAGTTACTGATGATGAGGATAATCCCCGTGTGCTCTTCTCAACTGTTAACAGCTCCAAAAAGCCTCCTTTAAACAGGGTATTGTGTGTGTGTGAGTGTGTGAGCACCAATCTGGGAGTCCTTTCTGTCTACTCAAAAATGTTTTTGACAAATTGTCTATTGTTCCAGAAATCAAAGGAAAAAAAAACAACCTTAATCCATCTACTATTTCAACACATTCTCACTCCAACCTCATCACATATCGACATCTGGTCATTGACTTTGCACGTTGAGATACGACGTGAAGGTACCCTGGGTGCGTTGGTTGTTGATGTTCTAGGACACTGTGCCAAGTTCTGCCTGTTTCTTCTTTCATAATACACTTTTCACAGGAAATTTACTGTTAACATACAGTTTCAAAATCAACTTAATGTGGGTACAACACTGCAAATTGACATTTTCCTTCCTTCAACAACTAACGCACGTGGTTGAGTTTAGGAAAAAAATAACAGGGTTTGGCTTTATGATCTTACGGTGCTTGAACACTGTTTGTTGGACTCTTCCACCTGGCCTACTTGGACTTTCAACGCCTTAACTTTCGTTCTTGTCCTGCTGCGTTTCCCCCTGTTGCTGCCAAGCGTCGTTAAACTACAACAGCAACCTGCCGCGTATTATGCCGATGTTAAAGGACGTCTTTTTTCGTCAATGTTTGATGCCGCAAGTCACTGATCAAGCGACGGATTTTGAGGACTTCAGAGAGACAGCAGGTTGACTATCCCCCAATCCCAAATGGATCCCTTACAGACTCGTTGACTCATGCCCTAAGTCCTTACAGACCTAGGACCAATTCCAGTTCCTCTTGGTTTTGTGCATTCACGTGAGGGGAAGTGGTGTTCCAATTCTCTGTCAGGTTAGCTCTTAACATGATGGAGAATTGGGACACCACTTCCCCTCACGTGAACGCACAAAACCAAGGGGAAGTGTCAAGACAAGGGCTAAGGGGAAGAAATGGAATTGGTCCTAGGTCTGTAAAGGCTTAGGGCTTGAGTCAACGAGTCTGTAAGGGATCCATTTGGGATTGGGGGAATATGACCCCACCCTTTTTAGACAATGTATTGCCCTGTCAGGGATGAAATAGCGGCAGTTGTGAACCTTTACTTGGATAGTGGCTCATACGTGAAACACTTGCAATAATCTTGAAAGCTAAATACCAGCAGCAGCTAACTTCAACTGTATTTTTAGACATTTCCACCTGAGCTTGAGTCCTAAGTCTGAAGTCATCAAAGTCTCTGCCCAAACGGCAACAGACACCAACAAAGAAATTCATCCTTTCACACTGGCATGATACGTTGCCAGTCGCCGTTACTGTGTAACGGCACCAGGGGGAAATATGGCCGGACAACAACTAACGTTAAAGGAGCGAGAAGTCTGAGTAGGGCGGGAGGAAGGGGTGGTGGGTATGTGCAACGACCACTGACTTTCACCCAGGAGGCCGATGTTTGCTTCCAGTAAGACTGTAAAGCCAAACCCTGTTCTTTTTTCCTAAACCCAACCACGTGCGTGTGTTATACCGATGTAGTAGTTTTATTTTGAGACTGTATGCAAACTGTACATTTCCTATGAAAATTGAAGTGCATTTTGAAAACAGACAATGCATGTAACAAGCTGAAGTTGACACGGCGTCCCAGAATGTCAACAACCAACGCACCCAGGGCACCTTGCATGTCATACGTCAACATGGAAAGTCCATGACCAAATGTCGATATGTGACGAGGTCAGAGCGAGAATGTGTTGACATTTCTGCCTTGCTTTCGGGATCACTGCATCACTCAAAGAGCTGGCATCTAAATAAAGCATGTTCCCTATAGATATCCCCATCTCTCGAACGATCGACCCGGGCAAGGACTCTACCTTTTGAACTGTCTGCAGGCATCACAATCTGCAGACAGTTTCAAATGAAATCTTAAAGCTGCATTGCCCACGTAGCTGTCTTGAGATGATGCAACCAAATTATTGTCTATCTTTTTTTTTTTTTACAGCAGCTCCATGAGTGGCAAACAGGGAGATAACACTCACTGAAACAGATCCCAAAGATCAAATTTTAAGAACATAGATGAGTACAAACATGTCTGCCAGTGTGTTACAAGGGTTCTCCTATATCTTATTTTTGAGGTTAGTAAAACATGACATTAGAGGTTTAGTGCACAGAGATGCATAGAAAAAAAGAGGTTCATTATTTTTTCATTTGATGATGTCTCAGCATTTCTACAAGAAGCAATTTGCATTTAATTTGCTTCCATATGTTTGTGTGGTTTGTGTGCAAACATGCAGACAGCATGCATCGGCTCCTGTCTGTATGTGTGGTGGAGGTCTCTGGGGCGGATTGTGACTGGGTAGAATAATGGCTGTGTGATAATTAATGGGATTAACAGATTAGACAGGAGATTACGCTATAGCTGTCTCCATCACTGCTCTGTGTTAGAGACCAAGAAATAAAGGATGAGATCGAATGAGTGAAATCAGCTAGATGGAAGACAAGTGGCTATACCTCAGACAAAGAGGTGAGAATATTAAATATTAAACACTTTGGTTGGGTATGAAACACTTTTCCAACCGGCCAAAATATGTCCATAGCAGAGATATTGAAAACTGCAGTACTGACAGCTGGCAGCTTCCAGATTTAAATCAATATTTTTTGTCAATTGTGGACTACTTGTTGAGGCAAAGTTGTTGTATGTCTGCTTGTTCTTAGACAACATCTGATGTTTGAACACACTGACTACTGTAAACAAAAAAAGAACGATATTTTTCAATGTAAGGTACTGAGAACTTGCTGTAAAGTTTAGTTGATTAAAAATACACATTAAACACACATTAAACTTAATAGAGACAGTTTCAAACTCAAGAACACAAATCAGCTTCACTATAACTCGCAGCATTCACAGACAAACACTTGTCTCTATCTGGACACATTTTCCCCACAAATACAACATGCTAACGTTTTTAGCACAAGCCTATGGCATTTTACATTGTATAAATTAGCCTAGCAGCTAGCGGACTTTTCCTCTGCTCATATGAAGCCAGGGACAGCAACATTTAACAAAGGTAACGTTACAAAATTCTGCTCCGTTACAACTCACAAGGTTCACTGACAAAACAACTGTCTTATACTAAACACGTTTTCCACACAAATATAACATGCTAACATTATTAGCATAAGCTTATGGCATTTTACATTGTATAAATTAGCCTAGCGACTAGCGGAGATTTCCTCTACTCATATAAATATCACCTCGGACTTTCAATGCTATTTGTTGAGGTTTTATTGTCTTCACAAGTTATTGTTTCTTATCTGTGAAATTAAAGTAAATAAAAGCTTGCGTCGACACAGCCTACACTGTAGTAACTGCGTTGTTTGATGCAAAAGTTTAACTCTAAATAATACAGTATATCGAGACTTGTACCAACACTGGCCTTAGAAACACTCAAAAAATTGCTCACATCGGGCCTTTTCTTTCTTGAAGCTACAATAGGTAACGTTTTACTTTTGCTCCAGCAGGTGGGTGGTGCTTTGTTTTGGCTTGACTGTTTTCAACATGGCAGCCGGGTCACAAACTTTCTCATTTCACAGCTAAACTGTAAACTTAAAAATGTTTTTATGAACATTTGAGGTAAGAAAAACACAATACAGTAACAGAATCTTGATTTATATTTGATCAGCGCTGCCTACTTTGAGAATTTGACCGCAGTTCATGAGCAGTGATTGGTTGTTTCAAAATGCCATTAGAAGCCCTAGGTGAGGCAGAAGCACATGATGATTTTCTCAGATTATCTGTCTTTATCTGTACTACTGTGGATATAGTGACAGTTTCAGCAAGTTCATTTTACTACAGCTTTGACCTTACACATTGTGCAACTGTATTTGTTATCATCACAATCATATAAGACAATTTAGTAAATAAAAGATTAAACAATAAGTCTCTCTTGTTGACTGCAGCTATGGCTCAGGAGTTATTTGTACACAAGGTTAGCGTTTCGATCCCTGGCTCCTCCTGTCGAAGTGTCCTTGAGCAAGACAATCAACCCCGAGCTGCTTCCAATGGGTAGAACAGCACCTTGCATGGCAGCTCTGCCACAATCAGCGTGTGGATGTGTGAATGAGAAGCAAATTGTAAAGCGCTTTGTCCAGTAAGGTAGAAAGACACGTTATAAATGCACTCCATTTACATTACCTTTCTCTCATGATCCCTTTCTTACTGTCTAGCGTACACAGTGATGGACAGGGTTAATGCAACACCTTCACTAACTCGTACTATTTAACTTCAAACGTGTGTGCGGTGGGTTTCACATCTGGTGTGAACCCCGGGGGACCTCGCTGCAGTTTGATTGAAGTGCAGCCCAGATCACCGTTTGGAGGTGGACACGAGACAGCTTTTCTGCACCGCACCTGGATTTAACAACACCTGTCACACTTCACCGCATGTACCAAACCCTCAAATGGCAAATGTCTGGGGCAAGAAAAAAAGTGGAGAAATATGCAAATATTCAATCCAAAAAAAATCCACCTAATCTGTACCTCCCTTGTTTGGACACTTGCTTCTACTCTATGTATTATGTTCTGGCAATAACATCCTGCAGGAAGTGTCCATGTGTGTGTTTCAATCATGCTAACCCTTCATTAGATTTTATTTTTGTGTGTGTGTGTGTGTGTGTTGTTGAAGCACTGCTTGCCACTATTTGGGAAAAAAAAAAACAATACAGGAGCGTCCCAAAGTCTGCGCTTCAATATATTGAGGTTTATGGTTTCCTGTGGCTAAACACTACCTGCTACCATTA
Source organism: Epinephelus lanceolatus (assembly GCF_041903045.1). Classification (NCBI taxonomy): domain Eukaryota; kingdom Metazoa; phylum Chordata; class Actinopteri; order Perciformes; family Serranidae; genus Epinephelus; species Epinephelus lanceolatus. The sequence goes on from NC_135752.1 coordinate 33,695,411, forward strand.
ACTACCGCTGGAGTCGAACACACACACACACATACACACGCATATAGTATGTTCAATCATTTACCCACACAGTGGCAGACAAGTGGACAAGGCCACGGGCAGACCCAGCCAAGGCCACAGGTCTGCAGATTGCTTGTCATAACAACACAACCTCCTGTCTGGCTTCATGCAGGATATCCGTGGTCAACATTTTTTTTTTGCAGTTGAAACAAATGATAGGCTGCAGCTGAGAAAAACATTTTTCTCATTTTCTGCGTATCCCTAAGTTCCTCATGACATCTCTGAACTGCGGAGAATCCAGCCTTTAGTGGCTACATAAAAAAATTACATTAGTTGTTACAAATAGCTTTTCACAAAAACCATTCTCACACTATTCAGCTATTCCACCTTTACTGCCTTTATTTTGGTACAGACTGAAAATCTAAAATGTAAAATCGGATAAAATGGTGGTCACAACCAGATGGGATGTTTCACCCACTTCATTACAAACACCCCTTTTGCAGAATGTCGTACATGAGAGCGAAAAAGAGAAAGGAGTGCATTAAGAGTGCCGACATTAGTAATGATTCACTTTGAAATTCATTCATTGTGACATTAGTCATAATGCACTTGTTCCTCATTATAAACACATTAGTGTTCTTGTGGCAGGTTGAGAGCTGGTCTGTATCTGCTCTCCATTACACTGAAACTCCTGGAAAGAGAACAGCTCATTGTTCTGCAGTCCGCTAAAATGCAGACAGAATAAATTCAAGGAGGTTTGATGTTCTTAATGTACGTCTGCAGAGCTTTAATCTGACAGTGAAAAAACAGGCTCAGAAATGGAAGAGTTTGAGGGGAAACCGCAGCATGGAACCACTTCTCTACATACTTAAATACCTGCATCATATGACGCCATGGTTTTATCAGCGAGCAGTCGTTCCTTGCTTTCATGTGGTGTCAGAAAAATGTGGAAAATTTGTTCCCGACTGGTAAAATTCACGAGTAACACAGTATTGGATTGTAACCGTTAGTTGCTGTCCACGTATAGTGACCTCGATTAATAAGAAAAGTTATTCATTAGCATTAGTCAGGTAATATTTTGGGAGTTTCATTAAATGTACAGGTGCAGCAACAAGCCTGAGACAAAATCACCTTGTAATATAAAGATTTAAAGTGTTGTTAAAATGCTCTAAGCAACAAAATACATTAGATCTAATTTGCATCCAAGGGCAGATTAAGAGACAACGGGCCCCTGGGCACAGATATGCAAAGGGCCCATCACCTCTCCTACATTAGAGCAAGACACAGACTTTGCAGTGGTTTTGTGTCTCTTTGTAGTTGTTCTGCATCTTTTTGTAGTTTTGTGTCTCTTTGTGGTCACTTTGCGTCTCCTTGTAGTTGTTCTGTGTCTCTTTGAGGTCATTTGGTGTCTCTGAGGTCATTTTGTGTCTCTTTGTTGTTTTGTGTCTCTTTGATGTCGTTTTGTGTCTCCTTGTAGTCATTTTGTGTCTCTTTGAGGTCATTTTGTGTCTCCTTGTAGTCATTTTGTGTCTCTTTGATGTCATTTTGTGTCTCTTTGAGGTCATTTTGTGTCTCCTTGTAGTCATTTTGTGTCTCTTTGAGGTCATTTTGTGTCTCTTTGAGGTCATTTTGTGTCTCCTTGTAGTCATTTTGTGTCTCTTTGATGTCATTTTGTGTCTCTTTGAGGTCATTTTGTGTCTCTTTGATGTCATTTTGTGTCTCTTTGAGGTCATTTTGTGTCTCTGAGGTCATTTTGTGTCTTGTTGATGTCATTTTGTGTCTCCTTGTGGTCATTTTGTGTCTCCTTGATGTCATTTTGTGTCTCCTTATTGTTGTTTTTTGTCTCCTTGATGTCATTGTGTGTCTCTTAGAGGTCATTTTGTGTCTCCTTGTAGTTGTTTTGCGTCTCTTTGAAGTCATTTTGTGTCTCCTTGATGTCATTTTGTGTCTCCTTATTGTTGTTTTTTGTCTCCTTGATGTCATTGTGTGTCTCTTAGAGGTCATTTTGTGTCTCCTTGTAGTTGTTTTGCGTCTCTTTGAAGTCATTTTGTGTCTCCTTGATGTCATTTTGTGTCTCCTTATTGTTGTTTTTTGTCTCCTTGATGTCATTGTGTGTCTCTTTGAGGCCATTTTTTGTCTCCTTGTAGTTGTTTTGTGTCTCTTCGAGTCAATTTTGTGTCTCTTTGAAGTCATTTTGTGTCTCTTTGTATTTTTTTTTGTGTTTCTTGAGTTATTTTTGTGTCTTTTTTTGTTGTTTTGTGTCTCTTTGTGGTCATTCTGAGTCTATTCCTTGTTAGTACATGTCCAGTTGACAATTTGCAAGTAAAGACCAGGGGGCCCCTGACACTCTGGGCCCCTGGGCCTGTCCACGTTTGTAGCATCCATGTTGTTTGCCAGTTACAACTTAAAGCTCATGAGCACAACAAAGTCAGAAGAATGACTTCCCAGCTTGAGAAGTGGGACCATCAGAGAAGCACCTGAATGCAGCATTCTTCTCCCTCACATTGTTCTGGCATAAAGCATGTTACTGTAAACTACTGACTGCCGCCACCTGTAGATTAGTGGAACATAACGGCATGCATAAATTACACATTCACACTGCTGCCTTCTGCCTTCTGTGTTGTACACGTGTGTCCTTGTGTGTGGGCTGGGAGAGCACAGCCTCTTGAACTTGAACAAATCTGCTGCTTGTCTTTCTTTACAAGGTTCAGTTTTGTGCAACATGGCATTGACTGCCAAATACATTACTACTTGACTTTTTTTTATTTCAATACAGGGCAGTTGAAAGATAATGAAAGCCAGGTTATACAAAGGGATAAGCAGCCTAAAAAATCATACAAATTTAGCTTTTTAATGTCTGCTGAAAGTCGTGAAAAATGAAAAGAAAATGAATAAATATTATGTGTCCAAGATCTTCTAGGCACCTATGTGCACCGTGTGTGTGTGTGTGTGTGTGTGTGTGTGTGTGTGAGAGTGTGTGTTTGTGCGTCTCAGAGTATCAAAGGGCAGGCTATGGTGTTGGCTGAATGAGGATGGAATGTGACATGACTAACCGCTGCGTGCTGTGGCACACAAATACCACAGACGTCACCTGCGAAAGGACCTTTTCTCTCCCGTCCGCAGACTCACACACAGAGATACACACCCTATAACACACACTGCTGTAAGATCACACCGAAACAATGTGGAACCTGCGGAGAGTCCTCGGTCAGAACTGTGCTGCTGTTGATTGTGCGGTTACTTTGAAAGGCAATTTCATCTGGCCGACGGAAACGTGCGTGTGTGCGAGTGTGTGAGGGGAGTGTGTGTTTTTTCAACACCAGGGGGTCAGTCACCTGGGGTGTTAGGGAATTCTCTATCAAAATATGGCAGTGTAACTGTAGAGCTGTGCATGTGTGTGTGTTCATTCATGTATGCACTTTATCTGCATAACCTGCAAGTGCTTGTCTGTGAGGCTGTATGGGTTCTCTGTGTGTGTGCATGCATGCATGTGTGTGCTTAAATGTGTGTACGTCGCAGGTTGGCATGAGGCCAAAATGAACAGGGGCCTTGTTAGTGTTTTAAATGCCTTCTTGGATCTGACAGGACATGTGCAGGCATATAGGCATGCCAATGAGGTGTGTGTGAGAGAGTGTGTTTGCATTTACTGCAGAGAGATGATGGAAGCCAGTCCATCATCTACACGTCCTATTGTCCTCCTAGTGTGCGTGTGTGTGTGTGTGTCCAGTATGCAGAGAGAGAAGAGGCAGATGTTATAGATTTCCAAGAAGACAGTCATTTGATGTTTCAGTTGAGAGAAAAGAACCTCCTATATTTCCATACTCTTCCTCAGAACAGGGCACGATAACAAAATGATCAGAAGCATGTTCTTTGATGTGCTGCTCAAATAGCTTTTTTGAAATCACGTGACTATTATGACGCACAGAATTCAGATGGAGGCTAGAGTAAATCCATATACTGCATGCATTGGAGATAGGGGAACATGGCTACATAAAAGGGGCTGGATGAACATGCAGGCAGCAGGTATCATCAGGAAATCGAAACTCATGTTGGATGTGACGTATACCAAATGAAGAAAAGTTACTTTTCCCACAACTTGACTGATATGCCCACTGTGGAAACAATCGTCATTACTAACAACGATCTGACTTTTACTATTTTGTGTGTGGTTTGGTTCAACACTTGAATGACTGCCATCTTTTTGTTTTGTTGTGTTCAGGTGAGTAAATGTGCTTGAATAAAACCGTTTTAAACTCTTTACATGGATGCACTGCTGTCAGGTGAATGCTACTAGCTAACATTCAAATAAACACAGTTTGTGCTCTAGAGAAAGGATCAGCACTCAGTGAATAACCTCCTAAGCCCTATGATAAGCTATTATGGCAAGGCTTAACTATACAGACCAGTGAGCAGTGATAACTAACAAATCTTTGGGGTCATTGGGTGGGAACCTCCTTTCACCAGTGTTTCGTCTAGTTGGTCCCACGACACCTCCAGGAGGCTAGACAGTGATCTCTGGCGTCCCAGAGACACTCCCCTAATGCCAGGTCTCACTGCTCCCCACACCAACCCAACAACCTCCTTTACCTTACACATGGCTTTCTCAGCCCAAACAGCACTGCCACCGTCAACAAACCCAGACACCATTTATGCGAACTCCAGGTAGAGACTGTGCCGATACTACCTTTCCTAGCACATTCACCATACTCTATTTCACATGCTACATATCATAACTCCAATATAAGCTAAAGTTAAAGGAGACAGAGAAGATAAACTCACAGGCTTTCTCAGCCCAAACAGCACTGCCACCTTCAACAGACCCAGGCTCCGTTTATGCGAACTCCAGGTAGTGACCGTGCCGATACTACCTTTCCTAGCACATTCACCTATCACAAGAGGTCTGGTGGTACAGCGGTAAAATCAGGGTCATGGCTAAAAACACTGAGAAGTCGTCATAGCACACTGCAATTACATCCAGCTTGTGGCATGATCAACAAAAGGGCTGCAACTAATGATCATTGTCATTATTGATTAGTGTGGAGGCTATTGTCACGATTAATCAGTTAATCCTTTGTGATATAAAATGTCAAAAAAATATGAAAGTGCTAAGCTCCAAAGTGGTATCTTCAAATTTTTTTGTCAAACCAACAGTCCAAAACTCAAGGTTCCTCATTTACCATCAAAAAATGACAAAGAAAAGCAGCAAATCATCACATTTTAGAAACTGGAACCGGCAAATATTTCATATTTCATACAGTCAATATATCATTGACTGTCAAAATAGTTGGTGATTCATTCAGTGCAGTGGTTAGCACTGTCGCCTCACAGCAAGAGAGTTCTTGGTTCAACCCCAGAGTTCGGAGCCATTCTATGTGGAGTTTGCATGCTCTCCCCGTGTCAGCGTGGTTTTCTCTGGGTACTCTGGCTTCCTCCCACAGTCCAAAGACATGCAGGTTAATTGGTAACTCTAAATTGTCCGTAGGTGTGAATGTGAGTGTGAATGGTTGTCTGTCTCTATGTGTCAGCCCTGTGATAGTCTGGTGATCTGTCTGGGGTGTACCCTGCCTCTCACCCAATGTCAGCTGGGATAGGCTCCAGCCCCCGTGCAACCTCAACAAGATAAGCAGTTACAGTTAAGTTATCAATCTATGGATGAATCACTGCAGCCTCCTTTAACACCGTGCTGTAACGTTAACATTTGACAGTAGCTGACTTTGCTCCTCCAGGCTGAAGACAGAGGTTTTTGATCCACACCTGCTGCTGCGTCTCAGTGATTCGCCTTTTACTTCTTCCCTTTACATCTTTCTGTTTATGGGACTTAAAGTCGCCTTTGTATTTTCCCTGTTTGATTCATTGGAACAGGCATAAGCAGCACAAATCGTAGGAATTTGTGCAGTGTTGGTCGTCTGCCTCCAGTTGCCTGCCCTCAATCTGGACAGCTCACCAATGTATAATATGATCATATGCAAAAAGCTATATAGTATTAAGAGAGCACTGCCATTCATCATTTCTCATTAGACCATTACGTATGATAATAAAAATCAGCTCCAGGAAAGAGATACGGGTACATCTCAGAGTGACTGTGTAGTTAATAGGATTGACCTTTTATTAAATTTCAAACAAGTAAATGCATTTCAAGATTCCTCTCTGACCAGACGGTTAAATGGATTCTATAAAACTTGCAAGATTCATTAATTTTATCGTTTGTTTAATTTTTGAATCCTTCAAAGCTTGTATTATACGCCAACGCCTGGGCAGAGTTTAGAAAGGTGGGGCAGTTTTAAATGGAGTTTTGGGGCTCTATGATGTAGATGGAGCTCAAGTTTGTTAGACTAGAGAGGTATAACAAAGGATACATGGAGATTGTATCTGTTTGAGCCTGTTTACTAAGCACTATTTCAAACCAGGCAGGGGTGTGTATGAGAGCAAAGTGTCAAAACAAATCAAATGTAGGTGCAAAAAAAAAAAAAAAAAAAAAAGATTTTTGGCATCAAAAACATTCGTGACTCCGCCTGCTCCGAGTCACAGTAATCTTATGTAATCTTGGCACAGACGCAGGTGTCCTTTAGAGTTACTCCGGCTTCCAATCACATAATGTTTCAATTTAATATAAATTCTTCAACCATAGGGAATGTTTGCATGCAACAGCAGGACCGCAATTTCACTGGAAATAAGGTAATAAATTGAGTATGACACGGACTGTAGTGGGAGAGGTTAAGAGGTGATTTTTCCAATATCTGTCTTCCAAAACTGTTTGTGGAATATATGAAAGCTTTTGCTTTTCGCTGATTGCATCCCCCTAGTCGTCTGATGGCAGCAAAAACGGTAGCCTCCATCTGCAACATTTAATTAAGGGGATGAGGTCTGTACACTCAAAGCACTGTGCAACTGCACATGACTCATTCGATGTTTGTGTCCTGATTAAACTTTGTGCAACTGGAGCTGGGACTTTGCAAAATAGGTAAGGCAATTTCTTCATGGTGCTTTTATGTACAAAAAAACTGGGTAGGCATTATTATAGGGTTGTACGTGATTGGACCAAATCATCACTAGTTAGTCTGGATTATTTATTTAAAACAGCACCTACTGGTTATTTATTCCTTCCAATGCAACCTCAGTTACAACTAGTGCTGCACCCTAATAGTCGACCAAACATTAGTCGACCAGAAAGGTCATTAGTTGGCAAGATTTCATTGGTCGCTTCGTGGCAGAAAAAAACAAACAAACGTGAAACTCTATTAGGAGCTTCACCTTCAAAATAAATCAAAACCTATATGACTGGACCATCTGGGAATTTAATTTGAAAGGACAGACACAGGAAGTGGCCACACTCAGCAGTCAGACAAGAGTCAAGTTACAAACCAATCACAGCCGACATCTTTCCCTTCTTCCAAATCCAAAGTGTGGGATCATTTTGAGAAGGTGAAGGACGAACCCAAGGTGATATGTAAACTCATCTTCATTGATCGACTACAAACATGACGTATCATCTGAAACATGGAAGTAGCTACATGCCCATTAGCCCACAGCGTCATTAACAGGCGGCTCGCTCAGTGTGTGACGTGCACTTGTAGATAAAATATAGGCCTATATTAATGAAGGTTCATTAGTACGGTTTTGTATTTCTCTGTAATGTAGCACAGTGTTAACAATGTTACTGATACTATTCTTTCTCACACCTTCAACTCAAACCATTGTGTTGCCCCGCCCAAAATATATCATTTAATAATTGAATTAATATTGTAAACATGCGGGCAACTAGTCGACTAATGGCTCTAAATGATGACTATTGGTCGACAAGGAAATTTCTCAGTCGGGGGCAGCCCTAGTTCCAACTTCAGCTGAACTTGTTCTGCTGGTCACAAATTCCCAGATAATGATAATCCAATGGTTATACTCAGGCGAGTTACTAAATGCTGGCCACCGTTTGCATTCGTCTCGTGGATTTTGCCACTGCCCCACCCCTTAAAGATGCAAGCAACAGGTCCTGAGATTGTGACTGAATCTTCTGCCTCATAGTCACTGAGGTAAGTATTAGACCAATTTTTCACAAGCTCCAAATCTCCCCACTCTGACACTAGAATAAGTCTCTGAAATTTTTCAAACAGACAAACCAAGAGAAAATTGACTGAATTGGAGACCTGTCTCTGTCTCAGCAACAAACTCTCGCGAGATCTGGAAACAACTGATATGAACTTGCACTCGGATGATATAAGATACTAAGCTGGCAGGAGGAGCAAATATTACATTTGTACTATCTACTGTTGTATTGTTTTGAACCTGCTTTTATCCATACACAACATTCATAACACTTCAACACGAGGATGGAGGATGGGGGATGGGGGATGCAAGGAAGAGGCGACCACAAATGTGCACCCTATCGTACCATTTAAACAGCTTGAAAAGCATCATCCATCGATAGAGCATTGTTGGCGATATCTGGGTCTTGCTGGCATGGAATGGTCTCAAATAAAATCACAAACAATGTAGAGATACTGAAGTATACTGTATAAAATGCCTTCATTCTTCACCAACACTTGCATCGATATATGAATGACACTGTGGTTTCAAATGTTTCTACTCAAAGGTTCAATTCGTGCCCCTGCATCACTTTACAGAAGGAGAGACGGAGATAGAGACAGACGGAAGGAGGGGGATTGAATAGTAAAAATAGAAGAAAAAAAAAACATTTAGACACAGGAGTCTGAAGCAAGGGTAAAGGATGGAGAATGGAGATAAACTCAAAGAAAACCAGGAGGAGATAAGGGCAGAAGTGGAGTAAATCCACAGATGAGTGGAGGAAGAAAGAGGGGGAGAGCACTGAGGAGCGGAGAATTGTAAAATAGCAGAGAGGGCCAGGAGAACGCAGTGTGAAGAAAGCTGCAGGAAAGACACGGAGAAAAGGAAGGGAGCATGGGAAAGCTGCAAAAAGGGGTTGAGAGAAAAGGAGGAGTGTTTGAGGGAGCTTTATGTAGCGCTTGGGTGATGAAATCATGAATGACCCCCTGCAGTGGACTGCTCTTTGAGGGTGCGTCCCCACTCACTCTCTTTCACACACACACACACACGTACACACACACACACACACACATGCACGGAGACAGACTTGCAGACAAACAAACACAAAAGTAGACTCAAACACACAGAATTCACATTCAACTGCATGCATCTCATCCTTTTGTGCAGATCGGCTGGAAACACACACACTCACACACCAAACTTTAAACACCAAATCCCATCTCAACCGCCATCCCGAGCTCCCGCACTGTTCTCATGTTTTTTTCCCCCTCCCCTCATGCATAGCTTCCTCCTCTTCCCTGCTTCCACTTCACTTTTTTTTCTCGTCTCCATCGCTCCTCACACTAAACATAAGGTGACAGTCCGTGGCCAGAAAGGGATAGATCAACACAGAAGGGAAGAAAGAGGGAGACAGAGGGTTAGCAACCTCTTGACAAGAGGAGAGGGAACGGGAGAAAGATTAAATAGACTTTAGCTGGAGAAATATTGAAGCCAATGTGAGACTGCTGCAAAGTTCTATCTACAATTTGTCTCGAAATTTCAAATTAGAGCACCTGAGATGACAAATGTCCAAATGTTACTGCAGATAAACTACATGTCCCAAAGTATGTGGACACCCGACACTACATGTGGTCGTATGTAGGAAGGCTTTTAAGATTTTGAACCCTGGCTGCAGGGATTTGCTTCCACTCAAAGCACTACTGAGTGCGGCCACTGTTGTTAAGTGATAAGACCTGGCTCACAGCTTCTCTATCAGTTTATCCGAAGGGTTTTGGGTAGGGCTGAGGCTGGTCAAGTTGTTCCACACCAAACTAAGAAAACAGTTTCTTGAATGGACACACCAGCACACAGGAAACAGGAAAAGACCGTCCTCAAACTGTTGCCATAAAGCTGGAGGCTGATTACTGTGCAATAAAAAAAAAGGAAAGGACAGGTGTGTCTACATACTTTTGGACACATGGCTGCACTTGTAAGTGGAAAAATACTTTCACACTGTACTTTTCCTATTACAAGAAGAACGAGAGGAGGTGACGTCAAGATACTTCCACAGCGGCAATAATGGAGCTTTATCATTTTACTAAGACTTTCAATGATAATACAGAAAGAAATCCACCATAATACAGAAAGAGATACCAATTTCTCCACAGACAATACAGCTGCAGCCACATCTTGCTTTTTGAATAACAGACTTGCTCCTTCTGTACTTGAACAACTGCCGAAAAATGATTGCTCAGCCTCTCTAAATACAAAATCTGCTGCTGAATTGAATAATTTTGCACATTTTCTGAGGGTTGTGAGAGGCATTCTGGGAAATGTAGGAAAGCAGTAGACAAACTGGGACTACATCCACACATATGTTTCCATTTTAAATCTGTGTTTTAAAATGAAAACAATGTCTGTACACATAAGCATATTAGCACTGTATCAGAAATAATCTCTGTCCATGCGTACATGCCTTGAAACACATATCACATGACCATTAACATACACTGGTGCATGCTGGTGTAAAGAGGAAGCAGACTGTCTACTCAGCAGTTAGTTGCTTCAGTGCAGAAAATACCGCAAATGGTGAAAAGAAAGACCAGCAGTTTCTTTGCTTGGACTAACGATGACATGGAACTGTTACTGAAAATAACACATGAGTATAAGGCTATCAAGGGGGCAAAAACAGAGATTGGGAGTCGTTGCAAAGCAAATACAGTAAGATGAGACCCTTTTACACAGACTGTTCAAGATGGGAATGTCGTGCTGTTATTCTGCCTCACCATTCTGTATAAAAAGTACAATTGAGGAATAGAGGGACTGAGTTGTCTCACCTTTAAGCCAAAGGTGAAAGAAGTAACAGAGCCAAAACGACATCTGTGTAAAAGGCACAGCTGACAGGACTGGAATATTGTGATGTTTTGATGATGTGTTCTGAGTGCGACCCATCGCTGGAAGATTTAAAAAGCAGCAAATAGCAGTTAGCAGCTAACTCAGAGAAGAACAACAGCAACCAAAAGTGTTTGCAAACAGTGTTTGGGAAAACAATGACTGCCCATTGGTCCGACATCCCATTGTTCCGACAGCCCATTGTTCCGACCATATTAAACCCATTGTTCTGAAGTCCCGTTGTTCCGAAATCATCATGATGCCCTTTGGTTAAGGTCTGGTTAGGTTTAGGCACAAAAACCACTTGGTTAGGGTCAGGAAAAGATCATGGTGTGGGTTAAAATGAAAAAGAAAGTGACAAACACATAAGCCGTGAGCCTGCTTCACCTCAAGCCTTTCCCAGCTGACCCAGAGCCGGTCACGGCGCACCATCAAGGTAGAAATACGCCCGCCGGGAGCCGTTCAGCACCGCGGAGAGCTCCCCACACAACCCAGACCCCAGAGTTAATAACACGAGGTTATGGTGTTTCACTCTCTTCTCTCTATGACACTTGTATCTCGACCTTTTGTTGCGTCGGACTAATGGGATGTCGGACCAATGACATGGACCCAAGTTCTCTACCCTTTCAAGCAGAGGACACGATCAAGCGCCATATAGCAGGGATGGTAAATGATTGATATTGCCACGTTATGCCGTTGTTATCGTTCAGAAAAGCGCTGCTTATGATACATATGTCACACTAGAGCAGTGGTTCCCAACTGGTGGGTCATGGGCCCATTCTGAATGGTCCGCAAAAGACTCACAGAGGTGTCAAGTTTGTCAAAAACACATTTTATTTTGAAGTTAAGTGAATTTCGGCCAAAGAGCTTTTATTTGAAGTGCCGTTTTCTGCTGTAGAGTGAGTGAATGACGAACAGCTACTAGACAGAAACAGCAAACTAGCTGGACGACATGGCCAAACACAAGTATAACACTGAATCTTTTAAATAGTGTGGACCTTGAACTAATGAGTTATGAGAAATCTGGACCCCGTGGCTGGACCAGTTGAGAACCACTGCACTAGAGGCTGATGCTTTTGTGTAACATTACTCTTGTCACACCTATTTCGCTTCTGGAACATCAGTATGCTATCTAAAGTAACACAACAGAGCGGCATTAAGCCTGCGTTGCTTGGTTCTGTACAAAAAATCCAGTGTAATGAAGGGTCTTCATTGTGGCCCTAGCGCAGGATCTCTGTGTAAAAAAGGGCTACAGGTAAGATCCAATCAGGAAGTTAACGTAAGTATCTGCGTCTTTTTAGTTTTCAACCTAAAACGGGATCAACAGCGTTTTCAGAGGTCCTCAAAGGTGTTTCAAATATACCAGAATAGTGTGGCGAGTAGTTGCTAGGCGTAAACGTAGCAATAGTTATGTTTTTAGTCCAAAACCTTTAAGCATGGATGCAGTCTAGAGGTAGACAGAACAGGTTGAAGAAGATTGTGTATACTGAAAAGTCTGATTTTCTGATAAGGGCTACTCTGCTCAGCTAAGTGCTCGGCACATTACCTCACTGCCATGTGGATACGGGTCCATGCAACAGATGGTATAATAAATTACAGACTGAATCAGAGGTAAAATTAGAGAGGAGCGAGGGAGGAAAAGGAGGAGCAGGGAGAGTGATGCGCTGTCAGAGGATGAAGAGAGGGAGATGTTCTTCAGATGCATCATGGGAGACCACATGCAAAGCCGATAAATACAGTGTTTTCTCAGACAGCAGCATCTGACTTCATGCCCTGTTACATTTTCAAGCGTGATTAGGATATGTGATTTCTTGACAGGCGGTATCATCTGTGAGCGCGCTGTGCAGCTGTGTGATGTTAAAACAGGGCCTCTTTTTGATGTTGCCAATTGACAGTTTTGAGGATTTTTTAAAAGAGACTTGACATAAATCAAAACACTATCTGCTAATCTTGTCTGAGCTCGTGGGCTGGTGTGGTGGGCTGACATGCTCGTGTTGACAGCAAACTTGAATTAAGGAAATTTCTGGCTTTTAACAGCAAGTTAAGTATGTTATAAACATTCAAATCTGAAAAAGTTCACACTGTAGTTCTTTCAGCCGTAAACATCCAAGTTCTCATTTTTAAGCTCGGTATGAAATCATGATTTATGTAACAGTTAGGATGATTTATACGTGTAATACGCAGCCATAATGTGATTTAGTTTCAGTCTTTTTCTCTTGTTTGTGGAAACCCTGTTTTCAAAGGAAAATTTTCATACACCCTTCAGTTCATGCTGTAAAACAAACCAATTGAAAGCAGCGGATATATGAGACTGCAGTATAAAACAATATATGAGCCGTGTTTTGTGTTCTCTCATCCGTTTGCACGGTAGCCTCATGAAAACAACAACACTGTTTGTCCAATTTAAATCCTGCAAATTATTTCTTTGTGATCCCAAAAAAGAGAAAATTAAATAAATTAATGAAAAGTGACAAGGCAAAGTGGGATAAAGGTAAAAAAGTGAACAGTAAATGTGGAGCTTATAGTATGTGCAAAGTATTGTTGCCTTAAACCTCTCAAATCCTCTTATCAGACACACACAGAGGACAAAACTGCTCTTTATGATGTACAAACAACGGCCCCGGCAGGTTAAAAAACCATAATACACTGCTGACACTGTGAAGTTTAGTGAGCGTTTTTATCTTGTTCTCAGGCTCAGCGCAGATATTTCAGTGCATTTATATTCAGCTTATTTTACTGCGGGAGATCTAAAAAGTAATCATAGAACAAACTGAAACTTAGTGTCTGCTGGAGTGAGGCAGCCACACTCAGCTTCACAGCCTCACCTGAAAAATAACACAATAACTTCCTAGTGAAACAGAAGTTAGAGCATCTTTAGCTTTAGTGATTTATTTCCCAGTGAAACAGGATATTTGATAGGTACATGTTTGAATGAAATCCTTTGCATTTGATTGGACCATTACAAAGGGGACGGGCTTAAAGATTAGTGCAATACAAAGCTACGGCAAAGTCTGCTGCTGAGCGGACTATCCATCATAGTTTCAGAGGGGATGCAGAGGATTTTTATTTTGACAAAATAAAAGACAAATATGCAAAAAAGGCACAAATCGGTAGCCTGGAAATCCAGACTCAAATCTAGAAAGATTGTGAGTCTGGCCCTCACCGATACACCCTTCCTACCCAAGGGGCAGCACTAACTGAGGCATCTCAAATGCCGCTGCACACAATTGGATAGCACGATGGCCAATCAGAGCAAAAAACAAGGTGATGTATTCATTGCACTAAGCCCCATTTGTTTGCCGACCAGTGGGGCTAACTGATATATTATGCTTTTGCTGTATCCCGTCGGCAAACCGGCAAAAACGTCCTTCCTGGAAGCGAAGGCTTCTAGGGCAGTCTTCTGTTCCTCTCTCAAGGAAAAAGATGAGTGTAGTTGGCTTAGCGTTTCTTCCGAAGCTAAATTGAATGGACACGGTCCTTCAGCAGCTGCCATCTTGGCTGTTTACTTTTCGACTCCTACGGCGCAACGCTGTCTTCATCATGTTACGTCCGCCCAGAGCCCGCCTCTGTCAGATAGACTGATCTGATTGGTCCAATTGGCGATTCAGCGGGCTCTGCTTGTCAGGGCCAGATTCCCCGTGCAGAGCAAATTCGAATTTGCTAGGGGCGGGGCATCTGGATTTCCAGGTTAACAAATCTGTGCATAGAAATTCATAAGAATGCAGAAAATTAAGTGTTTAATGCTCGAATTTTTCTGTTAAAGGACCTCCAAACCTTCTGCACCAATGCTGAAACCAAACCTGCCCTTGGGCTCCACACACACCCTCCTCACTGGGAGCACGTTCAATCTGAACACACAACCTGGTGTCACTCCGAAGTCGTCGAAATCTGGCACTTGGGCGTCGGACACAGACGAAAAAGCCGTCCTTTAAGGTCAGCATGATACACGGGCGGTCGCCGATATCGTTGACAGCACGTGGTGGCATCGGGGGAAATGTGGAGGGACAAGAACGAAAGTTAGGGCAGAGAAAGGTTGCCGACCCCTGGTTTAGACATTCACACACCGATTGGCTACACACCGCACAGCAAATGGGAGCAAATTGGGGTTCAGTATCTTGACCAAGGATACTCTCTACATCCTGAGCCGCAGCCGCCCAGCTTTGAAGGCCTTATATTTAGAAATTTGAATTTATAACCGACAAACAATTAAGTGTGGTTTGACTGCTGTGGCAAGCTTGTCACCCATGTGATTGGATGAACTTCTGCAAACACCACTGAGTGCAGGATGGGTGATAAAACATTTGAAACCTTTCTACAGAAAGAGAAACGACAGGGATTTTGATGTAAAAACACTCTGATACTGATTTTTTGGACACAGATTCACTGGGTTTTTAATCACAGCGGTCAAGGTAATCCACTTTGTCTAAGTATCTGCTGTCAAATGTGTTTGCAGCTCACAAACACACAAAAATATGTAAGCAAAATCATTTTAACCTCAACCTGAACAAACAATCTTCATCCGCCATTAAGCAAATTTAACACAACTGCCAGCTTTCCTTCATTGGGCTTTTATTGCATGTCTAAAAAGAAACAAGTTAATAATTCAGTTGCTGTAGGCGTATTTGCGGCCATGTTATTTCAGGATTTCAAAGGATATGTTTTCAGCTTTGCTCATTATTTGGGAATGATGACGGTAAACAAATTACTGTGGCGCCATTTCAAGGTGTCTGAACCTTAATTACATTTTTAATAAACTCTCTGACATGCATGCGTATGGAAGCTTGTGGTGTGTTTTGTGCACAAATTACCCACCAGGAAAAGCATTTTATGTGTGTTTGTGCGCTCTCTGCTTTTGCTAAAGGGTAATTTGTGGACTGCACACACACACATGCACACAGTTGGCCAGATGCTACATGGGCTGTATCTGGTGAACTCTAAGACACGTTGATATTGAAGCTTCTAATGGCCGTCATTAATCACATGATACTAAATCACTTTAGAGATGGAGTGGGAGGGGGGGGGAGGGAGAGGGAAACAAAATGGGAAATATGATAGAAGAGCAAGGAGAGTGGAAATGAATCTAAGGAAAAGGCAAACGTAAAGTAAGAGACATGAGAGGGCAGAGAAAAGATTCAGGGATCAATAACTGACTACGATAGCAGTGATTTTACTGATCATACACACACCACCACACACACCATTTATCTATTTATTCATCTATGTATTCAGCTCATGCACTGCTGCTGTATTACAAAGTGTAGCCTTTAAGATGATGTGATAACCCAGTTCTAGTTCCTCCAAAAACAGAGCAAAGCAGAGCAGACGAGGACAGAAAACAATTTGGGTTTCGGTGATACTACGATAAAATAATATCATGATGTGTATTTTGGATATAACAACATTCCTGATATGAAAGAATGTAGAAAATATCTAATTCAAGATCGTGAAGTTACTATTTTATCATGGGCGTTTTGTGCATTTATCCATTTTTTCCCCAGGGACAATAAATAAATATGCTGATAAATGTGCCAGTGTTAGCTAAAAGGCTAACGTTAGCCTAAGGAGTGCTATCTTTGGGGGTGTTGCTGTATATTTAGGGTCCAGAATTTTGATAATGCATTTGTTGAGGCTTTCCTATTTCCAAATGTTTGGATCTGTGTGTTGCATGGAGTGCAATTTGTTTGGTTATGTTACACTGCATCAACGTATGATTGTTTAGACCTCACATCAGCTGCTGCACTTTCACCATGTCATTTCTGTCTCTCCTCATGCTAATCCCCTTGCTTCCGTTTGAGTCTGTAGCACAAGTTTGTTGTCTCACCTTTTAATTACCACTTCCACACTACTCAGGGTGCTATTTGGAACCAACTCCTCCACAGCAGAGATGTCAACATGCTTGTTGCTGCACTTAATTCGGGCCCTAGGCCTTTCTGAGGTATTTTTACTGCCTTTACTTTTAAGCTCATATCACAGTCATTCTAAAGGCTACATACACATGCTATATCTTGTTTTTTTCAGGACAATGTAGGCTATCCAGATTTGCCATCATTTCATGTCCTTCTATGTGCCTGTATTTTATATTAATTATTATAAATATGAAAAAAACAAATCCGTGTGACTAAATTCTTACATTTTTACATGTATCTCAGCATAGCAAGCTGGAAGTTGACATATTCTGCCATATATGAAGAGGGGAGACTCTCTGGAATCTGGCAATATAAGAACCATGATGCTGGGACATTCTGTCACTTTACAGCTGTCCAAAACATGTGGTTTGTGCCAGGCGGACATGATTGCCAGTATTTTTTCATTATTGCAAGAAATTCCATTGACTCATTCACAAGTCAAAAATGTGTTTTATCTGAAAGAAACGTGTAATTTTTACATCTAAGATGATAGAAAAATAGTAATAATATCCCTCACTATATGAAGTGACTGACAACAAGATCTGTATCATGGATTGTAAAGAAATTTGTCAGGTTTTTATTTTTGTAGACAATTGATCTGTATTTATAGCATGATGGGATGATAGCACAATGATGTGTTTGGTATCATCGGAAAGCTCTGGTCCTTCACTTTCATGTGATATGTGTGGCATTTCTGTGCAACTCTGCATTCATGAGTAATCCATCCAAGAGTAATGTGTGTGCAAAGCTGTATGAAAGCTCTGTTAAACATAATTTTAGTGTAACTTTCTAATTTTTTTTCGCTATGAAAACATTGGACTACCGACGAGACCAAGCACTTGTCGCTAGTTGTGAACGGTTGCGGAGAAAATCCATAGAGAAGAACAGGTGTGAATTTGAACACACTGCGTCGTTCGGGCCCATGGAGTTAATTGTGACTTGAGTAAAACACAACCTCATTCAAATCTTGTCAAAGACTTTACTGGTATTGTCACGAGCCACGTGATGCAACACAACATACAACAAATCAGAAGAGAATAGAGTCGACCAGAGCAGAAACACAAGTGTGAGACTCTCCGTCAGTCCTTCCTCCGGCTTGCGGCCGTCCGTTTGTGTGGCGAGACCAAAGGCAGCACCCATATCATTAGCTGTGCAGACGTACGAACACATCCCATTTATAAACAGTCAACAACGCTGAGGCAAAGCACTTCAGCCTTGAACGTGACCCAAAAACCAAAAAGCACACATCAGCACGGCTGCCATCAGAATGAGTAGCTTCACTCCGTGTGTGTGTGTGTGTGTGTGTGTGTGTGTGCGTACGTTTGTGA
Organism: Epinephelus lanceolatus; assembly: GCF_041903045.1. NCBI lineage: Eukaryota > Metazoa > Chordata > Actinopteri > Perciformes > Serranidae > Epinephelus > Epinephelus lanceolatus. The sequence continues at coordinate 33,713,535 of NC_135752.1, forward strand.
GCACATCACAAAACCACTGTGTGAAGGGTAAATGACTGGTTTTGATACTGCCAAGGGAAATTCCCCGGTCAGATTATACACAGATCAATTTTCATGTGGGTTTAGGGGTAGTCAGACGTTGCTATGCATTTATCATTGCTTGTGCCTGTGTTCATACACACACAAGTATGCGCATAACCACTTAAACAACACTCTGCATATGAAAGCAGAGACACACACAACACATTAAATGGATTACTTTCACCGTGACAGTCATTGTGAGTCATTTGTTGTGTCATTGAGAACTGTTATCTGTTTGACCTCCACTTCTAAAGGTATCAATAAGCTAAGTAAACGTGATCATCAGAAACACCGCCTTTAATTGCTACCGCTTATAGATATCCACGGATGTTTGCATGTCGTACAGAGGAGATACTGTTTAACATTTGTTAACTGCAAGTAAAGATTAATCCTTTAAGTTGGCAGCCACCTGCTTTACATTTTGCATTAGCATTTCCCGCACTTAGCAGGCGCTCATATACAGAGTGACTTACAATGAGTGTGCTGTAACACGGAGGCCAGATAGGAAAATGTTTTTCCCTTTAACGACAAAAGCAAGGTCAGGTGCAGTGAGAAATGGATGGTTGGAGAGAAGAACGTGAAGTGATTCTTCAAGAGCTGTGTTTTCTATTCATGAAGGGAGACAGGGAGTGACTGTCAGTCTGGCTGGAGCAGGAGGGCCGTTCCCCCACTGGAGACCAGAAGCTGAGCAGAGGTGGAGCAATGACACCATCGCTACAAGGAAGGGAGACAGAAGAGTACACAGGCTGCCCAGTAGAGCTTTGATGCATTACACTGGGGCAACTCTGATACAAGATTGTATGTGTCAACCAGAATTTTGAGTTTGACACCAGAGGATCAGTAGCACCAACTGGATGGAGGTAGAGCCAGGAGGTCGATAACATGGCAGCATTTGGGAAACTTAAAGGTGAGGTAGAGTGAACTCATGGAGTGGAATTTACAATATAGACATCATCTAATACCATGCCTTCATTTTAGGCATTCGAGTATCACATTTAAACTCATCAAACTGTGTAGTAATGTAACTACATGCCCATCTTACCAGGCCCCCAGGAAGTGTCAGCCTGTCCTCATTCCAAAGTGGTCAAATACCGCAGCTTTGTCAGTGATTTTAACATCCAACACATTCTCACTCCGACCTCGTCACATATCGACGTTTGGTCATGGATCGTCCACGTCCAGATACAATGTGCAAGGTACCCTGTGTGCGTTGGTTGTTCATGTTCTGGGAGGCTTTATCAAGGTCTTACCGTTTACATGCAGTCTCTTTCAAAATAATGTTTTTTTTTCCTCCAACAACAAAAACATGTGGTTGGGTTTAGGAAAAGAGAACAGGGTTTGGCTTTATAATCTTACAGGACGTGAACGCGGGTCTCCCTGGTGAAAGTTGGTGTTTGTTGGACCAATCCACCACCCATCCCACACACCCTATCTGGACTCTGGCCGGACTTTTATTCTTGTCCCACCATGTTTCCCCCAGTGTCGCTGAGTGCCGTTCAACTACAATGGCGAGCGGCCACGTACCATGCTGATGTAAAAGGACAGCTTTTTTTGTCAGTGTCTGAAGCCGCAAGCGCTGGATTTCCATGACTTTGGACTGAGACCAGGTTGCGGCATCAGACACCTGACACCAAAAGCTATCTTTCATGGCAGTATGATATGCTGCTAGAAGGCGTCAATGTATAACATGGCTGGACGTAACCTTCGGCGGTGTTATGATATGCTGCCGGTCGGCCGGCTGGATGGCATCTGTATGATATGTGGATAGGCGGAGTCCTTTTGTTAAGCAGCCAGACAGCATCTGTAATGGCGGTATAATACGCCACGGGACGGGTCAGATTGAAACGCTGCTAATAATAAGGGGCTGGAAAGTCCCTATAGGTCAAGTGGGAGGGGTGGTGGATGGGTCCAACAAACCCCAACCTTTCACCCAGGCGGTGTTTGTTTCCAAAATGAACGTTGAGCCAAAACATAATGTTTTTTTCTAAACCTAACCATGTGCCTTTGTTGACATCGCATGATTGGTAGCAGCGTCCTGGAACATCAACAGCAGATGCAGGAGGATGCCTAGCATGTAATATCTAGACGTAAAAGGCCAATGACAAGGCGGCGCTAAGTTTTGTAGAAGCCAAACTGTGGAATTACAACTTGTGGGTCCATCGTGTGATACCTTTAGGCCCAAAAACACACTTTCTCATAGAATAACATGACAAACATTTTAAAACATTTTGAAAGTCTAGACAAGCTGCTAAATGAAATCATTTTATCCCCATTCAAGTTAGTGGAGGGCTTAACCGGAAGATAGCCACTCGGCTAGTAAAAAGTTTGTAGTGCGCCTGCTCTTTGGGCCCAACAGTGCAGAAGATCTGGGTAATTTTATACCCAGGAAGTCAAGTTTTTTTGACTCAATGTGCCACTGAGCAACTTTCATAGGAATAAATGCAGCCCCAGATCCAACGCTATATCTGGTTTTCTTACACTGCCATTTTGGCTGCATCTCAAAGAGACCTCATGGTTAAATATAAATAACATTAAAAAAGTAACAGATGTATTCCTGTGAGACAGCTGGATATATTGGTGCACGTTTGTCAAAGTGGCCAACTGCTGTGCAAAGAACAGACTAGAAAATACAGATCTAATATTTGGAGGCCAGGGGCTACATGTTGTGGGCTGCAAAATGAGGAGGCAAAACAGGAGGGGTTCACCATGGGTGAGCAAGTTTTTTGGGAAGTAATTGCTATATTGGAAAATAGTATGCACTTGTCAGAATAGATCCAGCTCAAGAGAGCTGCAGTTGTCAAAATAAAAGTGGTCTGTCTCTTAGGGTGCTCTCACACCTGAAGTTCAGTTGATTTGGATATTAATATCATTGAACTGCAAATGAACCATGAGTAATGAATAATGACTAAGAGAAACAGGACAAAAAGAAGGTGTCTTGTGCAGTGATGACTCAGCAATTATTACTCTGGCATCCCTGTCATATATTCTTTTATTAGACTTAATGAACTGATTAAGACAAAGACGGATACAAGCACAGCAGTTTTAACCTGAGCTGATGTGCACACGTCTTACCGTGATTACCAAATGATTAACATACAGGTGATATACATGGCCTAATACAGATCAATTACAAGATTGCGGACAAATTTCATGATCGGCAGATGGATTAATTAGTAGTTTAGCGCTAAAATCATGCTAAAATCACATCAATGGATCAAGACCCTTTTCAGGGTGTCTCAGTTTGTCTGGGTTCGATTGACAGCTTTCACACCAGCCTAGCCCAATGTACCTGGATTTCTTTTAACCAACCCAACAGGTTAGGCTTGAAAGCACCCTTACTCTTACGACTACAAAAAAATCCATAGCTCAGCCAATGCAAAGCAATTTTACCAATCATAATACCTTCACTTATGTAAGCTACATTTAAAGAACACTACAACTAACAGTTGCTATGTTCCATGAAACTCTGAACAGCCATTAAACCAAAGATCGAATGAACGATGGCTTCCTGCCTCACATTACCCCGGTGCCTTCAGTCCATGACACCAGTATGTAATCGAATAAATTATGTTCCATTTACCCGTGAGGCCATTAATCCCAGTTTAATGGTTTGGCTTTGCATCTGAATTCGCTTTCAATAGCCTTCCATCTCTAAGGACAGAAGGGTAAGTCATGCTCTACGAAAGCTTGATCCTCACATGTGTTTCAAAAGCTGTACACATTGCCCTTGACATTGCTATAGCCTGCATTATGACTCCTATAATAGGCAAATGCCCAGCTTCTTATATCCAAAGGATTTCTGAAGATATGAAAAATTGTTGTCGAGTAGAAACCTCAAATGAATAATTCATCTCTTTCTCAAGCTGCAATGGACAGCAGACATTGTCTCCGAGGAAATGTGTCTTGAGCCTGGAAACGAGTTAGACTGTTGAGATTGAATTCTGTAATGACACTAGCGGCCAGATCTAATAAGCTCCTCTAATACATTTTCTAAAAGGGTATTTGACGCTAGAGGTGTTTGACGTTAGCCGGCCATTAACCTGGAGGTCACAGGATCAAGACAGTAAAGACAAAGCAGGAATTCTGCAGATAGCGGGGTGTTATTTAACATGGTCAAAGTGACTAGAGATAGGCTTTTATCTCCACTTATTTCACAGATAAAGTTACTGTAGTGAGTTTGAATTAATTGACATGCAAATATGATCATCTTATAACATTTGTATGTCTCTTACATGCGCTATTTATTAATTAATCATTCATTTTCATCGTGGGGTTTCTTGTTTTACTTAAATCAGTTTTGGCTACTACCAATCATTGACATGATCCCTACAGTATAAGGCAAGTTAGATTCAAGACTTTTAATAATAATAATAAACCAAAGGCGCTTAATGTTTCCTGGATGGAAATATGCAGACTGATTTACATTACTGACGTGGGCCTCAAAGGACAATGTGCTGTCTGGGATGACACCCAGATTCTTAACCTGAGGGGAGGGACGGACTTTGGAGTTGTCAATGGAAAAACTTTACGGTTTCGCCAAAGTAGATTTAGTACCTATAAGGAGAACCTCAGTTTTATCACTATTAAGTTTGAGGAAGTTGCATGAAAGATTTAATATCCAATAAGCAGTCAAACAGGGAATTTTTAAGAGTTTTTTCATGCCAATCAGAATTAAATTTAAAACCAACTTTACACTAAACCAAAACTAATGAAAAGAACATGAACCAACATCAGTTACTTCAGGTTAGGAATAATTTTATCCTATCCCAGCTGACATTAGGTGAGAGGTGGGGAACACCCTGGACAGGTCACCAGACTATCACAGGGCTGACACACAGAGACAGACAACCATTCACACTCACATTCACACCTACGGACAATTTAGAGTCACCAGTTAACCTGCATGTCTTTGGACTGTGGGCGGAAGCTGGAGTACCTGGAGAAAACCCAGGCTGACATGGGGAGAACATGCAAACTCTACACAGAAGGGCTCCCCCACCCTTGGGTTCGAGCTGCCCACCAGAGACCCTTTTGCTGTGAGGCGACAATGCTACCCACTGCACCACTGTGATGTCCCAAAAGCCAGAGACTAGCTAGCTAGCTGTCTGTACCAAAGAGTAGTGTGAAAGTCAAGAGCGTTCACTTCGCAGCAAATTCTGGTGCATAGCACACTGACTATTGAAAAAAACAACTGCTTGACGCAATCTCAGTTGACTGAGGGGTCTCTGACTGACTTCCAAGGGGCGGCCCTTAATAGATGTTAACAATTTCTGACATCTTACAACACAATGTCAGAAAAACATGAATCAATCCTACTTTCCATGTCTTAGCATTTTTAAGACCTTTAAAATACTGATTTAAAACATTTAAATACCAATTAAGCCCTTTTAGATGAATAAATTCAAGACCTTTAAAGACTTTTAAGGATCAGTAGGATCCCTGATTGATATCCTAATGAAAGACCTCTTTGTTTGTGACATGTGTGCACCAACAGACACACACAGTGTGCACACCACGGACGTATTCTCAAAACATCTATCAGGAATGTCTGAGACACTCATTTTCAAAGAGGGATTGCATTTCAAAGTCACATATTAAGTCAGATCCTTTCATTTAGTTTCAAATGGATGATACACCTGTAATTAGCTTTGATATCATAACTGTTAGGGGGAGCTGCAATAACACACGGCTGCATGCACGAGTGTGTGGATTAGTTTATACATGTGTGTCTACATACGCCTAAAACAATGTTTTGACTGTTGGAAAATGTGTCTTGTCCTCATGCATCTTACATACTGTGTGTGTCCATTCTCAGCTGTGTGTGTGTGTGTGTTTCAGAGTGAGTGAGTGTACGTCTCCCTGGGAGTGTTATGTATCTAATTGCTGTATGCTTTAATAATTTACATTCCCTACTCTCTGATGCCCATCATTAAGAAATGAGGGAATTACCCTCAGCTGTATGAGTGTGTGCATGCGGGTATATGTGCTCTACTTTGGCGTATTGGCACGTCCTTGAAGAATCTTTGAATGTGCGTATTGTTCATAGTTTGCATTTTTGCACCCACTTTGTATGTATTAATGTCATATTATTGCATACCTCTGTATGTGTGTGCTCATGAATGTGTGTGCATGCATGGCCCTTGTGTGTGTGTGTGTGTATGTGTGTGTGTTCTCTGAACCTCTTCCGACCATTACGGTAAGTGTACATTATTCATTGTGGCCTGCCAAGATCATTATCAACAGAGAGCAAAGATGGACAGAAGGAAATGAAAGGTTGGTCGGAGGAGCAGCGGAAGCATGTTTCGTCCTGTTAGATAAATGGCACAGCATTTTACCTTTTGTCACCAACTCCAGATAAATCACACTGTATTTTATTGTATTTCTTGGTATCTTGCCAACAAAACTCAAATGTAAAAGAATGTTAAATCTACCCTCAAGACGCTTCATGACACCACATACACTGTATACTGTATGTTGTTTTACAGCTTAAATCTTTATTGTATGGCTCCATACCTGCTGAATCAATTTCTAATAATCTCCAAGAAGTTTCCTGGAAAGAGCTCTGTAGTTTGGTACTCTTTCTAGGGAAATGGAAGAAGTGTTCAACTGATACACTCCCAATAAGTAATAAATTATTCCAATTAATGGCTAGTGTAACCCTGCCTCATAAAATAAAGTTTTACATTAGGAGGAAATGTCAGTTAATATGAAACTATTACCCACCTATCCATTATTTAAATACGAGTACAAAGTGGTGGTTAGCAAATCAAGGGCACAAACTCACATATACGCACGAATAATCACCTGTGTCAGAGCCAAAAAGTGTCCTGTCAACAAGCAGTGTTGGGCAACTTTTTAAATGTAATACATCACATATTACTAATTACTTTCACTTGAAAGTAACTTGATATTGAACAACTGGCCCTTTGCCAAGCCCCGCTCCTTTGTGATGGTCCGTCAAGCTGTCGGAAGGAGCATGGAGCCAACACTGTAACTAACTGCACTCCTTAAAGAAAAAATGTTTAGATTTTTGGAACAATGAAAGACTGACTCCAGAGAGAAGCAGACAGAGGGGTCTACAGTCTGTGTTTGAAGGATATATCCAGGATGTCAAACTGACTCAGCAGCAACAACAGGTTAAAAAGACAAAGATAGTTAGAAGCTAAAGCCAAACTATAGGCTACAGATCACAGTGTAAAAGTGAACCACCACATCACTGCTGATCGCCACACAAGACAATGAATATAAAGGGAAACTTTGCTGATACTGAACCAGCTGTGTGGCATCACAGTGTGTGTAGATGAACAGTGTTTGGCTCCCCTCGTTCAACCAGTGCCCGAACCTCAGCCGACGGACAGGCATGTTGCTCCGGGGTGTAAATTTGCCTTCTGGGGGAAGCCAAATGACATTCTTCAGCGCACACTGGGATGACACACAACTGTTTGAATATTGGCCAAGAGTCCCAGTTTCCCACCACTGCCCCTGTACAGCAGGGTTGGTCTTTATTTACTGTTATAACCACTGAAAAGCAAAAATAGCATGTGTGTGCATTCAGTAGGCTATACCTGCAGTAGCTAGTTAACCCTACACTTTTCAGCGTTTGATTTTGGTTTTGGAGCAAAAAGAATCTGAGCCTAGCTGTGCAGTTGCTGGACCCTTGTCAGAGCTGGCCAATTTTACGATATGATTGGTCAGTTTGTGTTCGAGGGGCAGGAGTTAGCATAGGGTTACGTGAGTAGCCTAGACCTTTTTAAATAAATGAGAAACAATTAGCTTGATTGAGGTCAGATGAACAGACTAAAAACTTTCGTGATAATATCATTTAATTTTAATTTTTTTGAATTTTATATACTTTATTAATCCCCGAGGGGAAATTCAATTTTGTCACTCTGTTGTCAATTACACACAGGTCCGAACACACACACATGCACAAACAAGACCTATACATGCACTAAGTGGAGAGATGTCAGAGTGGGCTGCCCAGATGGGGGGTTCGGTGCCTTGCTCAAGGAGGTGAACTGGCACCTCTCCAGCTACCAGTCCATGCTCCGTATTTTGGTCTGGACGGGGACTCGAACAGGCAACCCTCCGGTTCCCAACCCAAGTCCCTATGGACTGAGCTACTGCCGCCCCCATATCATTTCCACCCCCATCGTACACGCTCACCCACATTCAGTGGCATCACCCAGTTGTGAAGATCAGCATCACCCATCTTTAATGTCCAAAGGACAGAGGGATGTCGTATGCTGTAAAGCCCTGTGAGGCCAATTGTAATTTGTGATAATGGGCTTTATAAATAAAATTGATTGATATAATGGCATGGCAAGACACAAGATGATTCTTCTAGAGATTTTTTTCCAGTGGTGGCTGTGTGTGGATGAATAAAAAAATGAAAATAATAAACACTTAATTGCGGGTGGGAGCGCACTTCTTGACATGTACATGTATATTATACTCTTACATGTAATATAATATTCTGTCAGCAAAAGTGTGTTTATCACATGTAGATGATGCTGCAGACTTGTATTCATGAGAATCACCATCAGAGGCTCAGAGTCTAATGTCAGCATAATTATAATAATAACATAATTATAATGCTCAACTGAAGGTTACAATCATTTTTTCCCCCCTCTGCTTGGTATTTTAAATAAGCACTATTCTTGAATCATGCCATAGTAATGACTCGCATGCCCTGTGCAACAGTACGGTGTTATTAATAATTCTGTCTTCATTTCCCAAAAGCATTTTCACACTGTCAACTATCTCTCTTTTCATTGTAAGTCAGTACGTTAAAATACCATTGGGATACTCTGCCTAAAGCAAAAGTGAATTAGGTTAATTATTTCTTAATAAGCTTTATAAAGATAATGCAACAGGACCGCAGAGGCGAGCCAGCGTTTTCAATTTAATGCTCCGGCTGAAAGAAAAAAAATAAAATAAAATGCATACAATGTGATCATAATTAAGAGACAGACAAGGGGAGAATATAAAACGCTACATGTGAGGTAAGAGAGGAAGAGAAAGGCCACATAAAGATTACACAAAGAGCGGGAGGCCAGCAATTTGAATTTGTATTTTGGATCTAATTTTAAATGCTGAGTATCCACGTTGTAATTTGCAAATGACAGCGTTGAATGTGAGTGATTACACTGAGTAAACATCTGCTGCCATTATGACACCATTTGTCAGGACTGAAAATGCTGAATAAGGACACGTCTTCTATCCAACAACACCTTATTAGCATGGACGTTCAGCTCCTGTTTTTTTTTTCCCTGCCTCCTTTTTGTTGCATCTAGCAGCAGGAGGCGTGTCATACTAAACAGTCAACAACAGTATTTATTTGTCTCGGCTGTGTTGTTCTCTTGTTGGCCAAATTACAACATGTAAAAGTCTGATCCGAAACAAATTGTGCTTCATTTTGCTGCTCAGATGTTCAGAGAATAACTGGCTCAAATCGTTAAATGATTCGGATCAGAGATACAGAGGCAGATTGAGGGACGCTGACAGAAAGGATTCAAGTGTGTAAAAGAGAGAGGTTTAGAGAAAGAGAAGAGAAGGGGGCTAAACAGAGAGGGAGAAGACAGTCAGAAGGAGAAATGAGAAAGCAAACTGAGCATGGAGATGCAGGCAGACTCAGTGGACTGTAGTATTGCTTTGATGATTTCATCTTTCTCTCTGATTAGCACACAATAACTTTCCCCTCCAGAGATGCTGAAAGAAATCTGAAATTATTGCTTTTCTCTTTTGAGATTTCTGATAGTTAATCTTGCTTTATCACACACATACAGACAAATGTGTGTGTGAGTCCTCATCGCAGAGGACATATAGTATCAAACCATTTTCCAGCATGTACAAACATTCCAGTGTCAAACTTTCCTTGTTCCAACTCTACAATCCAATCCTAATCCAGGCACTTTCTCACATCTGTCTGACAAAACACCAGATGTTGCAGTGGTCAATGAAAAGTCCAGAGAAGTGTGTGTTGCCTGCAGCTCTGGCTGTGGCCTGGAGGAAGTCTTTACGACCAAGGTCATTAAATCCCAACAGCTCCTAAATCATCTCCATCTCAGAGCTGGGTTAAAGGTGCTGACTACTTGTTTTCTTAATTGGCAGCCTAGCACACACAGGTTGGTCATGAAAGGGGGTTTACCAACTTGAGATGCCCCAAAAGCAGGCATGCAGAACATGGGTATCCAAATATCTGATATGCCAACATGCCAATACTGTTCCAGGACAAGGATGGAATCAGCATTGCTCTTCCTGAATCCGGGGTTTGACAATCAGTCCGAGCCTCCTTTCCAGCACCCTGGAATAAACTCTCCCAGGAAGGCTAAGCAGTGTGATACCCCTCTAACTGGAGCACAACCCCCTTTTTAAAAATGGTAACCACCACCCCGGTCTGCCACTCCAAAGGCACCATACCCGACCTCAACGTGACACTGAAAAAGCGATCGGAATACTCAGCCTGCTGTCCTCACGACCCAGCTTTGGATAAGCGGTTGAAAATGGATGGATGGACGATTCCAATACATGCACATATTTTTTCCACCTAACTGCAGAGAACATCCAGTCTATCCTGTAGTAAATTAAACACATTGTTATGCCTCCTCTTATGCTGATGGCCCACTGACTGCCTTTATTGACAGGATAGTTTTGATATGTAAAAGGGGGATGGAGAGAAGGGACGACATGCAGCAAGAGGCCGCAGGCTGGAATTGAACCTTTGGCTGCTGCGGCAAGGTCACTGCCTTCAGACATGGGGCGCCCACCCTACCTACTCAGCTACTAGGTGCACCAAGTCAGTCCTGACAATAGTCACAACTGCACAAATTTGACCTACTGAGACTAATTAAAGTTGCAAAATTAAAGCATCATTGCGTTGGCCTGTCATATCCCCAGAAATGTTAATTTCTGGCCAATACCAAAACTTCATTTTAAAGCCTGAATGGTGCGTTCGTTTTGTACTCGGAGGTCAGAAATTCCCAGTTCCCAGTCGGAAGTTTAAACTCGAACGCACCCTGAGATCGGATTTCCAACTCGGAAACTTGGAGCAACCGCATCAACCCCAGCTTACGAATTCAAGATGGCTGCCGGTCACATGCATAGTGAGTAAACACTCTGCTAAAGTACTGTTTATAGCAGTTTTATCTTATTTGTTTTACATTAGGTCACCCTCATCTGCGGCTTTCATCAGTTGGAGTGCATGATGGTTTTGAAGCTGTCTATGCTCCGAAAGTGCAAGGGCAACAAAGGCTTTCTTGTGGGCGTCCATGTTTTTTTCCGACTTGTCCACCGTCGTCAACTAGAATGCAAAAACTGCTGTCAACTCGGAGGTGACGTCATTCCCACTTCCGACATCCGAGTACAAAACGAATGCAGCATTATTTGCAGATACTGATGACACAACAATATTATCGTGCATACCCACCAAAGAGGGGGCTAAACAGCTTGCAAAATATTGTACTGTCCCTGTTGTTGTTGGCAGCTGGCGTAAATAGCGGAGGTATTGCTACAGTATGTTTCCTATTGTGAAGACCAATACAACAGGTTCATGATTTAGTCAATGTCCTCCACTGCACCTTTAATATATGTTTCCTTGGTTGCCCACTGGGTCATATAGTTGAGTGGACACCCCATGTACAAAGGCTCAGTCCTGGTTGAAGTAGCCGAGGGCTCAATCCAAGCCCGGGGCCCCCTGCTGCATGTCATCCCCTCTCTTTCCTCCCCTCGCCCTGGATCTGTACTGTCTAATAAATGCAAAATGCCCAAAAATATATGTGCCTTTGTATCTCTACTTTTCTATGTGGACATAAAGAAATTGTTAAAATGTGTCTGTGCTGTGAAGTCAATGGATCTGGTTCATTTCCTACGGAGATCAAACTCTCAAACTGGGCAGTGCCAATCAAATATAAATCAAGATTCTGTTATTGCATTGCCTATTTCTTGCCTCTAATGCTTTTGGAAACATGTTTTACTGTACTGTTTAGCTGTAAAATGAGAGCTTGCATCTATCCATCCATACATTTTCAACCGCTTATCCAAAGCTGGGTTGCAGGGGCAACAGGCTGAGCAAGGTATTCCAGATGCCCCTCTTTGCAGCAATGCTTTCCAGCTCCTCCTAGGGGATTCCGAGTTGTTCTCAAGCCAGACGAGATACGTAATCCCTCCAGCGTGTTTCCGGTCTGCCACGGGGCCTCCTGCTAGTGGGCAACAGTCATGCCAAAACCAAGCACCACCCACCAGCCACGGTAAGCCAGACGGTTTGGGCACACTTTCAGTTTGTTTGCAGGATATAGCGTATCTCCACTATTAGTCTCCACCACATGTTGTTCAATCAAAGAGCATTCATGCCTTTAAGTAGTATCACAGTTACGAAGACACAGACGTTAGCTAACACCACCTGCCTCTGATCGGCTCTACGAATGTGTTCTTCACTCAGAACAGGAAATGGAGTCACCTTGCCTGTGTCATGACAGATCATTTCATGGTGGACGGATGCAAACTAAAACAACATCCGAACTAGAAAATATTTATGTTAAATACTGGAAGCATGTGGCATTGTACAAGGATGAATCGTGCAAGGTGTAAAGTGAATCAGACCAAATGTCATCACATGTTGCAGGAAACAGTGACTGTACTTCCTCATTAGTTAACATCACTTACAGGTTAAGTGTGAATGCTTTTCTTCCTGCTCCTTTAGCATGCTAAAGAATAAATTGCAGGCTCTCAATTGCATCTTTGATTGGTGACAAAGACTTTGGGGTAACAGAGAGAAAGCATTCTGTCTAAATTCAAACTGACAAGATTACTGGGGATGTATTACTGATCGTGTTTCATCATAACAATGTGCTGTTTTTTTGCCACTTATGGTTCATCACTCACTTCAACGCGAGGGGAGGAAGTGCGACTGTTTTGTCCCTATTTGAATCAGCGTACAGGTTGAAGAATGCATCTGAATCTGTAACTTAACTGCCTATTGAACACTTGGATCTGAACGGAAAACTCACCCAAGGGCTTATATTACCCGCGCTGAATGAAGCCAATTGAAACGCTAACTGAATGCGCTTCACGTTCAAATCAAAGACAGAAAAAAAAAATGAATGTTTTGCAGTTGCTGAAGGGTTGAGTCAGTCAAAGCTACAAAGATTTCACCTCACAGCAGCACAGCATTTGATCAGATTCTGTGTGATTTGCCCTCCCAAATACTTGCGTGTTCTTGAAAGCTAACGAGGGAAATTTAGGCACATGAGATGAGCAGGTAACGCTACGTAATGTGAGGAAGAAAACACACTGAGGGGATAAATGATGTTGGCTGCTGATGCCTGGATTAAAAAAAAAAAAAACAGTGTCTGAAGTTGAGAAAGAAAGAAACACAGTATGATAGAGGCAGAGCAAAGGAAAGGATGGAAAGAGGAAGTAAGCGTCTGCGCACACACACATATACACGTCTTTAGATGTACAACTCAAAATGTGCCAAAAACAGCCGGGTTCCCACTTTCCCAAACTGTAAAATAGATAATTAGACTTGTTATGAGCGTGTTTAACGCATGTGTGTCTATGTGCTTGTCTGTGTGTGTGTGTGCTGACTGAAGCAAAGCCTGCAAAAATAACTAGCAAGCTTGAGCTTCTATTGCAGCACACACTCGCACTACACACACACAGCACCAATACAGCCCACATTCTTGTCCAGCCAAGACCAACATCTCAGTGTTTTTCCACAATAAGAGCGGCTCATTCGACACAGGAGCTATGTTTGTGCGAGACTCCTTTCATCCGCCCACCGCAACATGTGTGTGTCTGTGTGTGTGTGTGCGCAAGTATGCGTGTGTCTGAACATCCAGAAGGCAGTGTTTGTTTATCCTAAACACAAGCGGAGTTTCTACTTCCCATATCCCTCTCTTTCACGTCATACCTCTCTCAGCTCCATATTTTATGTTATGAAGCCTTTCTGTTAGGTATATTCCCATAGAGCTTCAAAGATGAATTGTTTCATCCTCATTTTAGTGCCGGTCGCGATACTTTTTTAAGCCTCACGGTCTTATAAACATATCTTTACACTGCAACTGTCAAGTGAACGACACTACTGCCTTCTGCTGTATCTCTTCTCGTCTTTCTCTATCTCTCTGTCGCTGTCTGTGCTTGTCTTTTCCCATGTTGTCATGTTCTGTGGGTATATCCATCCTCTGGGACCGTCACATTTAGCCACAGAGCAGGCTCACAGCTGCCTGGTCTCCAGAGAATGGACCAACAAGCTGGTGTAAGTGAGACATCTCCAGGAGAAGTCTTAGTGCTTGGGCTCTTACAGAAAACAATAATCCTTGATTTATCAGAGACAAATACAGAACACACTGCCATTACTGCTGGTACAGCTACCGTACCTGTGAAACTGCTTCCAATGCCACTAAGACTTCTGGTGTCACTTACCATTTCAAGTGGGGTAACAATTGCCACTTATAGTGCTGTTGTATTGCTGAATATGGCTCAAGCTTCCAGCTCCAGGGCTGAATAATAAGCAGTTCCCATTGACAACCAGGTTAGAATAACTTTACAGCAGTAATAAACATGTTTACAGCCTGGTACAAAAAATAGTTGCGGTCTCTAAAGCTAATTTCCAAGATTATGACAGCTGTACACGGGGTAATTTTTTATATAACTCACTCGCTTGAATGTCATTAAGGCTTTAAGTTGTTTATAATTAAGGGTATGGCTGCTTTGAGTGACAGATGAATGCTGTTCATTGACACGTTGCTACCACAGCAACAATGTTAGTAGGGTAACATACAACCTACCACCATGGTACAACCAAAGATTCAAGGTGTAAAGGTGTAGCCAAAACTGTCGCTGTTTCACTGTGATTTCGGTTCGTGAACATTTATTGTAACACTTTGGTTGCCTAAAATGAACAATAAGTCAAGGGTTTCTTGCTCAACCAACCTACAAAAAGTTTGGATAGAGGGATTTGTAGTAATCGGCAAAAATTTGCTTTTTGTTGCCTAAAAAAAGTTAAGTTCAGTGTTTGGTTGTACCAGAACACCCTCTAAAAAGTTAGATGTTCAGTTTTCCTGAAGAGTACATTTTGTTTGAACAGCCCAGTTTCACTCTGAAGTCGTTGAATACCGGCGCTTGGGCTGCTGGTCCTTTCACATCGGCACGAAACGTGGCTGATTGCCGTTATTCTGTAATGGCGCCCAACAGTGTCAGACGCCGCGAGACAGCAATTTAAGTCAAGGGGGTGAAAGTCCAAGTAGGGCAGGTAGGAGGGGTGGTGGATGGGTCTAACGATGACAGACTTTCACTCGGGTGGCCGGTGTTTGCTTACTGTATGAATGCAAAGCCAATCCTAAACCATGGGTTTTTGCTGCCTGACCCACCCAACCTGTGTGTGTGTGTTGGGTAAAAGTAACCACGTGCGTTTGTTGTTGAATGAAAAAAATGTCAATTTGTGGTGTTGTACCAATGTAGTGCCTTTATTTTGAAAGAGACTGCATGGAAACTGTACATTTCCTGCGAAAATGTATGTATGCATGTAACGGGCACAAGTTGACATAGCATCCCAAAACATCCAACAACCAACGAACCCAGGGTACCTTGCACATCATATTTCGACATGGAAAGTCCATGCCCAAATATGTGAAGATGCTTGGAGTGAGAATGTGTTGGTTTTAATGGTTTTCAGCCTGTTTTTTTTGCTGACAGTTAACCTTAGCTGTAAATACACTGTGCTAACCAAGCTAGCAGCTAGCGTTAGGGTTAGCTCCACCCTCTCGTCCAAATATGGTCACTTATAGCTTCAAAAATCAAAGATGGTGACCGTCAAAATGCCAGAATCTATGCTTTTAAATAAGAGTCCGCAAACCACTGAGTGATGTCATGACGGCTACCTCCACTATCTTTATACAGACTATGAATTGACGAGAGCTGCTTCACAGATACTACAACATGTGCTGATTCTGTTACTGCTTCTAATCCTAATTTATATGCTAAGTATACATATATGTACCGTGCATGAAGCAAGAACAGTTGAGGTGGGTACATACACACAGATGCCAGTTTATTAGGTACACATAGCTAAAACTAAAGCAGTCTAATGAAACAGTCCTGCAGTTAATCTCCCTTTATGACGGTTATAAAAATATATATTTTGTTCCAATAAAGACTTTGTTTAGGCAGAGCATGAGCCTTTTCTTGGAGTCAAAAGAAACGCCTGTCTTTGTTCCTATAGAGGCTAGGTGCAGCAGAATACATTCTTGGAGCACATCTGAAAGCGCTAGCAGTCTGCCTGTATATTATCATCAGCTTAATAAGTCAGTGAGTGAATGAGAAACAATCTCCTCCGGAAGCGCAGATTAGTTTGCTGCATCATATACTGCAGAAAAGCCTGAACAGACTAAATGGAGAAGTCACTTTTGTTCTGAAGCGTGAAATTATGTTAGAGCCTACTCCATTACACACACATATAAGGATATACAGGAAAGACATTATATGGCGAGCATGCACACACTTACAGATATGCATGCGATATATATGCATGTTGGATTTGACATATGCACCCACACATTTGGTTCTCTGCTCTCTTGCACACATCGAAACATTTATTTCCTTCCTCACTTTTTCATTTGTGTTTTTCTTCATTTCTTTCTATCCACTGACATACACACATTGCCTCTCTTTGTCAAACCCCCCACACACACCTCACACGCACCACAGGTTTGTTACACTCCTTTTACATAAACAGGCTCTCAGATATGCATAAAGGGATGCTTACTAATTTGCTTAATTGTCTATTACAGAGCTGTAAAGTAGCAATAGAAATGTACAGTGAAGCTTAGGTTGTGCGTACCATTTTGTATGGAAACCATGGAAACATCTCTGCATGAATGATGCAGTATTATATGTGAAACCTGCCAATGGCTGAGGTCGAACTTAAACTTTTATAATGCTGATATGTGACAATCTATTTTTGATGAGCTCCCCTGACATGTGACACAGAATATAGAAGTAGTTTCAGGGGACGAGGTTATTGAAAGTCACACTTTCGCTGTTTCAGACATAAACCTGGCTTTCTCTTTATTTTCCATAATACTGGTTGAATCTAACGCCTCAACCAGTTATTTGTTTACCAAATGGTTTTACTCAAGTTAGTATGTTGCCCTTGCAGTTTTGTATGTATTATTTTAGCGATTAGAATCCTTCACCAAAAGCACTTTTTTAGTTGGCAGCACATTTAAACAGTTGCCTAAAGAAGACAACGCTGAAGGTGTAGCAAAGAAAGTAAGACAAAAATTGAACATTTAGGCAATTCATTCTTCTTTTGCTTACCTGGTTATTCAAACATTGTGTATTTTATTGTTGTGTTTTTCATCTATAAAGCACTTTGTAACATTGGTTTTAATTTCCTACACAAATAAACTTTAGTTGTATCTTTTATTTTTTTTTCCTTTGGGCACTTTTTCGCATTTTTGAGGGGGTAAAATAACTCAAAAACTCATGAAACTTGGCACACTCAGCAGAATTGGTGAAACAATTTCATATTTTATGGCTCAGTAGTGCCACTACAAAATTTGGACAAAGCAGCCCCCAAAGCTGGTTTCACCTATATGTATGAAACTTGGTAAGCACAAGTAACATCCCAAGATGTACAAAAAAGTCTCTTGGAGCCATACCCTAAACCCAACAAGAAGTCAGCCATTTTGATTTTACTGTACAACTTTGACGCATTTTTGGCTATTTCCAACTTTAATGAACTCCTCCTACAGATTTAATACAGTCAACTTCAAATTTTGTTTGTACCATCTAAAGACCATTGACAAAGCCCACTACTGACAACAGAAAATGACATGTTTTATTCTTTCATTTCCTTTTGCTAGCAAGTTGACCAAATCAACCTCAAATTTGCAGAGAGAGCTCTTTAGACCTTGACCAGTATGGCAGTGTGAGTGTGAGTGTGAGTATTGCGAGAGTCGGGACGCTGAGGCAAGATTGAACATGGCGACCTACTGCTGAGATACACACCAACAATAAGATGAACTAAAAGGAACAAAACTACACTTCTGGCCAGATCCCAACCACAGCACACCTTCTACAGCCAGTCAGAAGTAAAATGACCTTACAGTGGTTGATTGAATGGGCCTTGAGGTACTCATCAACCACTATTACTAGGGATGCACCGATCCAATATCTGGATCAAATATCGGCCCTGATATCATCAAAATAGATGGATCGGATATCGGAAAATGCAACGTATACCTGAGGCGATCCTTTCCCTTTAAATCTATTGCGACGCAAGCTACGTCATACGTCATGTGGCAAAGGAGAGAATCTGCTGTGTGGAGGTATTTCACACTATTTCAACTGCTGTTGCACAATTGTTTATTTTTATAAAAAATAAATAGTTCATCATTGCATTAATCGGTTTCATCTTGTTTCATTTGATCTTAGAAAAGAACTGTGTAGTCATCAATGCCCGATGCCTCTAGTCTTTTCTGTTCTACATGTAAAGGTATATAGCTTTTTAGCCACAGCATCGGGATCGAGATCAACACTGAAAATGTTGGATCAGTGCATCTCTAACTATTACCACCGGCAAAACAACATGGACCAGGACCCGAACTCAGACACCTCCCTCAAATGGAAAAAAAAAGAACTCTTCAACGGACATGGACGACCTCAGGACCATCGAAATAAAGGTAAGTCTACTGGCCAGCATGAACCAAAAGCTTGATCTCCTAGTTTCAGACACTGGGAGGATCCAACCGGGTAGGGCTGTAGCTGGATCCCTTTGATAACTGGTCACGTCAAATATATATATTTTCATTTCTCATATACTGGGAGTGGTGATCACGGTTGAATATGGTCAGAAACTGCCTCAGACAGAAGTGAAGTTACAATACTCTCTGAGATCAGTCGACGTGTCTGTGTATGCATTCCACTTGACAACCCAGAATGATGAAGATAATGTTTGTAGCACTGAAGAGTTTCTACTTCTGTGCTTTGACAACAAGCTTTTGTCGAGTTTTGGTCTGTGGTTTGGGATGTTTTAAAACTGAAAGGATGTGCCAGGGCTGGCTGAAGAAGGTCAGCAGGAGGGGACAGTTTTACCTCTCAAAACATTTGACATTTGAATCTTTTTTTTGCGGGCACACACACACACACACACACACACACACGCTACCGATGCGCATGTTTTCATGGATATCTGACCATTCCTCAGTTGCTTGACGTCAGTGGAGCAAACTGCTCAACCTCACTGCTGGACACAGAGCCAGGGGGAATACTTTCTGGTCAACGTCCCTATTTTTCTCTCTCCCTCTCTCACACACACACACACACACAAGATCGTAAAAGGGCCGAGACAGCCCAGAAATTTCTATTTCACTGGACACTAATCAAGAGGGAACAGGCCTTTACCTTCTTGGCACATGCACAAAACACACAGTGACAGCCACGCAGACACACACATACACACAAAAATGCAGCTGCGAGTCTTGGCATAAACAAAGATGCGCATGCACACCCACAAAGGCAGAGTGACAAATTAATATGAAGCATACAAAAAGGCACCGGCAGCAACACCTACATGGACAACCCACAAACACACACACACACGAGGTACAGACATTCTGTTTCGCTGCATATCAACTGTGGGAAAGCGGAGCGAACAGAGGAGACAAGATAATAATACAGTCAGTCAGTTTATTCCACTACCTCTAGATGGGTAATTAGAGTGAGAAAGGGAGAGATATACAGGACAAAAAGCAATGCAGAGATGGAGAGGGAAAACACAATGAGCCATGACTCACTCCAATTTACACATAATCCTTTTTTTTAATCAAGAGTTTGACGAAAATGCACTATTTGAATCACAGATATCATTCACAGACCTGAGGACCATTTTCAACCTGATAATGCCATGATCAGCCATCTATGAAAATCTGGAAAGGGTGCAGAGATATGTCAGGAAGATAAGGACAGAGGAGAGCAACATCGTGGTGCACCATAGAGACAAGAGGGATGATGCGGAGGGAGAGTAAGAAAAGGGCTAAGGGACGGGTCAAGTGTGATTGGACAGACGGAGGGAGGAGGAAGGTGTGGGATTAGCAAAAGGAAGCAGAGAACAAGAAGGTTTAGGACAGCAAAAGCACGCCCATCTCACACTGCCAATTACCAGACATGCTTCCTCGGTTTTGTTTCATGCAGAGCATTTGAGTGGAACGGAGCTGGAGCATTGCAAATTTAATTGGAGCAAGGAGCAGCATTTTAGAAGACTAAAAGTGATGCTCCAGCTGCTCAAGTCCAGCCGTTAAAGTTTGCTCCAATTGGCTTTAATGCCACCGAAAAACAAAAGCATGAGCCTCGTGTTTTTGACACGGATGTGTGCCTTTCCCAGAATGCTCCAGTTTGACTAAGTCTTAACTCCGGTCTTGTGTGGCGACCATATCTGCATAGATTACACCATTTTTTACCATTAACCCAAATGTAGTTGCTGTGTCTTGTCCTCTTTTGTTTTGAACACTCGTTACTGCATGGTCATGTTTTGAAAATAAAAGGCTTCATAACTTTCCAGCAGCACAGCATCTATTTCACTTTTTCTCATCACCGCATGCACAATTTCATTTTTTGCTAAATCCTCCCAAAGATCCTGAATCCTGCTTTCTACCTGCACTATTTCCTGTGTTAGGCTCCCGTTCCTTAAACTAAGCTCCTCTGTCTCTAGCTGTGCTTTATCTAACTTAGTCTCCCTCCACTTCAGCTCCTTCCCGGGGAGACTTTCACTGCGCCTAGCCAACTTGATCTACGGGACCCTGTTATGAACTCCAGCTTCTTACTGCTTTGCATTTTCAGCTTTTTCTCCTTCCTCTAACCTGTCTGCGTTTAGGCATGAACTCTTTCTGTACCCTGTTTTAATGCTATATCACCAATCAGAACCACAGCCATGTCACCCACAACCATCAACCACTTAAAAGTGTATTTGCTTTTGTTGAACTGGCAAAACATACACTCACTGAAAAAATATTCAAAATGCCTTGTTGATGCCAGAGGTCAGAGGAGAATGGCCAGACTGGTTCAAGATGATAGAAAGGCAACAGGAAGTCAAAGAACCACTGGTTACAACCAAGGTCTGCAGAAGACCATCTCTGAAGCAACAACACCTTGTCCAACCTTGAAGCAGATGGGCTACAGCAGCAGAAGACCACACCAGGTGCCACTCCTGTCAGTTAGGTGTCATGGATCCATCCTGCCTTGTATCAACGGTTCAGGCTGCTGCTGGTGGTGTAATGGTGTGGGGGAGATTTTCTTAGTACCAACTGAGCATGGTTTAAACACCACAGCCTACCTGAGTATTGTTGCTGACCGTGTCCATCCCTTTATGACCACAGTGTACCCATCTTCTGATGGCTACTTCCAGCAGGATAACGCACCATGTCACAAAGCTCACATCATCTCAAACATGACAATGAGCTCACTGTACTCCAATGGCCTCCACAGTCACCAGATCTCAGTCCAATAGAGCACCTTTGGGATGTGGTGGAACGGGAGATTCACATCATGGATGTGCAGCCGACAAATCTGCAGCAACTGTGTGATGTCATCATGTCAATATGGACCAAAATCTGTGAGGAATGTTTCCAGCACCTTGTTGAATCTATGACACCAAGAATTAAGGCAGTTCTGAAGGCAAAAGATCGAACCTGGTACTAGCAAGGTGTACCTAATAAAGTGGCTGGTGAGTGCATATACACAGATGTCCCTCTTATCTTAAAATCTGCTGAGATGTACCTCTGAGGGAATTCTTCAATCTACCTCAATAGCCCAGAATGCAATGCAGCCATAAGGAATCACTGACTGATTAGAATTCAGTAGTCTGTGTTTATCTTCACTGTCGATGGACATTGCAGCCAAACAATACACAGGAACATACGTGATATCCAGTGAGGACCGCAGGAGCACCCTAGATTGTGATGTCGCAGTGTGAGACTTTCACTTGAAGCTTACATATACCAAAGTACAGAGAGAAAGATGGCAAGAAGAGGGGAAAAGTAATGGGTGATATGGGATGGACTAGAGGGCGGTATAAGAGGATTAGTGGAGGAGAAAGAAAAGAAATGGAATGAGATAGAAACCAAGGGATCGGGCCAGAATTTTAAGATATGAGGAGGGAAAAAGTAGTAGCAGTCAGGGGAAAAACTGATACATGGGTGAGAGTGATGGATGAACAGAGTTGTGGAGAGAGAAATTGAATTTTTTTAAAAAGAATACTGGACTTGAGTTTAGAGAAAAGACTATCTTGGCTGGGCTTCAATGCCTTTGAAACTCTACTTTGGATCAACTTTAATGTGTGTACAGGTGCTTCTTTATATTGTATCTACAGAAAACATGAATTATAATGTGAATGTATATATAATATAATGTACCTAATATTGAGAGCAAAAATTCTGAGTATTTTTCTGAGGCCTTTTAATGCTGCCAAGGATTTTTTGCCACACCATCTCTCATTGACACAGCAACATCGAGAGAGAGGGAAAGGGAAAACAATCTGTCTTGCCAGATTACTCCTGATACCCAACGGATACAAAGAGGCCAAAGCACACAATGACTTTTTTTTTTTTTTTTTTTTTTTAATATGTTTGAGTTTCCCTCATGGCTACCCATTGACTTCTTAAAGCGGGCCCATTTTCCCATTTGTTATGGTTGTCTGCTACAATAAAGTGATGGGAGTTGCTGTTGTCCTGCAAAACAGAGCAAAAAAACAGAGAGGGTAGAAACTGGGGGATGTAGAGCAGAACAAAAGAGGAGAAACAGAAAGATGCAGTAACATTGATGCTTAGGATGAATATTCAGATGTTTTGCACAACACCTAAGATACAGATCCCACTCCCATGTGAAGGCACATGGGAGAAGGAATTCACCAAGGGAAATCAGTAGGGTCCCACTGCAGAGCTCAGTGCTTGGGCTCACCTCAAGCACTGGGGCCGATCTCCATTTCCAGGACCCATAAATAACATTTCCATGCCACTGTATTATATTGTGCAGTGCTGTATTGCACTTATCATTTATAAATACAGTAGCCTAATGATCCCATATCTAATACACTGTAACACATCGATGCCACTGTATAAGTGGGTCTAACGCTTATCCTGTTAGGGGTCATGGGGGGCTGGAGCCTATCCCAGCTGACATTGGGTGACAGGCAGGGTGGGGGCGAGGGTACCCCCTGGACAGGTCACCAGACTATCACAGGGCTGACACATAGAGACGGACAACCTGCATGTCTTTGGACTGTGGGAGGAAGCTGGAGTAGATCTGAATTTTTGAATGCAGGATACAAGGATTTTATGAATATCAGATTTGTTCATTCTTGGAGAAATTTGGATTTTTGAATACTATTGACGAATCTGGTTCTTTGAGTGAAATGGTCCTGCCAAAATGGCTCCGGAGATCCAATTGAAAATCAGTCCACTGCAGCTGGACCCTTCTCAGGTTTATCAATTTTCCTATTTATTAAAAAAAATTGTGTTTTTTATCTTATTTATCAAGTTGTTACTGAGCACAAAACTGGACAACCAAGTTGCACTGCGGCTCAAGTTACGCTTGGCATTAAAATTCTCATCCAGTCTTCCTGACAAACAGTTCAGTTTATGCTTTATTGATTCCTGCAGGAAAGTCCTACTTTCTCTTTAAGAGTCAAAGGTCAGCTGCAGTATTATTCCACTGAAGCGGCAGAAAGTCCTAGTCTTGCTCAAGGACACTTGGAAGTGCTGCAAACTTGGGCAAAACCCTAAAACACAATTATTTTTTACCCTGCACATCGATGTTTTGACAGACCTCTCTTTCCATTGGATTAAAGTGGCACAATCAGCACCAAAAACTAGAGACATGGTTCCACCTGGCTTTCATCAAGATTTACTTTCATGGTTATTTGAGATTGAAGCTATAACCTGTATTTGTCAATCCTCCAGGTCTTACCTTCCGAACCTGCATTCGAGTTTAAGACTTCAAAACACTCATTTCACAACATTTCAGCAGAGTGTGCTGCCTCCCCTGCTGACAGCAATAAGACCCCAGAGACCGGCTGAGGTTGACAAACTGTTGAATTAAATTCTAAGGCCGTGTAAATCCTCTATGCAGGTGTTTTCTATTTATCATGATTGGCTGAGTAGTGGGACAAACATGGCGAGTAATTAAAATGGAAGCTGAGTAGCTCTGGCGGTGCCCTTACATGTGGGGGGCAAATACTTCCTGGTTTAACCAGGAAGTCCCAGAGGAGATGGAGCTCGACGTGTTCACCCTCCTCCATAGCGATCTGTCTGCGAGGAGACAAGACAATTCCATTACCCAGCGATGTAGCACGGGCCCCCTGAGTGAGTGAGTGAGTGAGTGAGTGAGTGAGTGAGTGTGGTGTGTGTGTGGGGATACACACAAAAACAAGCTGCCCACGGAAAGGAAATAGATACCAATTGGTGTGTCTGTGTGTGTGTGGAAATAAGTTGCCTGAGGGTAAGAGATGCACATCAATCTAACAAGAGAACTCACTCCTTCTTCAGCTTATCCTCAGTGAGGCTGAAGGCAGCCAATCAGTGTGTGTGTGTGTGTGTGTACGTGCATGTGTTTGTGGTGTTTCATAGGCTAGGTTTGGGGTAAACATTTAATTTAACCAACTGGGAAAGAAAGCTTTGTCTAACTGCAAACTTAGTGTGCCCACTTTAATTTTGCTTAATATTTTTTCCTTGGATTAGGTAGATATTAGATAAGGGTAAAGGACTAGTTCTAATTAAATATAGGGCAAGGCTCCAGAAAGTGAACATTCATCACTGCAATGGTACCAATGGCAAATACAAGAACTTTGCTGAGATAAAATACTCTAAACCCGGCACTATCTGCTCAAGGATAACATTAACAAAATTACAAGTCAAACCAGACTTTTGATTATTGCTTTGGTACTTGACAGTTTTTAATGCTCTGTGTTAAAAATCCAATCACCCAAAACACCCCGAGATACTGAAGGGACTGATACCATGAGTACTAGACTCACAGCCTCTCTTATTTGCTAGTATGAAAGAGCAAGACAGAAACTGAAAGACTGAAGAAGGTTTAAGGAAAGACAAAGAGTAGATCTTGTTGCATTCGTGACCTTCTGTGAGCTTTCCCCTTTCCTATGGGTTTCCAGAACTAACCACATGCGTACAAACACACCTTAACAAAAGCCAAATGGACTTGGCCTCGTAATCCAACCCACAGCCACAACACTGGCGGCTAAGACTTCTGTTATCGCCTGTAGCGCTAAGAAGAAAAAAGTCCACACCGCACCAGAGTTTACATAATGGCACCACTGTGATCTGAGAGCGGCTCAGACTGGATTTGTTTACGAGAATGAGTTAGTGCCAAACCTAGAGGAAGAACCCCGTATTTTCTTGTGTGATGATTTATGGTATAAATTCATTACTAAGCAGATGCCATTCTTGCTCACAATATAAATGTTTTTCTTCATTACAGATGCTGACAATCTTGTCATTACCATGATGGGAGTACTTCATCTGGAGTGCCCTTTTTGTTCTGTGATTTATCCATCAAGATTTTTTTGGGGAAAAAAGAGTATTTGTTCTTGCTTAGCGTCAGCTGGCAGGCTGAGTGACTGGCTAATGGGCTCTTAAGATGGGGAGTGATCAGGGACAGAGCTTTTAGATATGCATGGCCTGATTTGTTTGGGTTGCCATTGTGATCACAGCTCAAGTCCATCTATCTATATTAGTCCACCTACCTACCTATCCACCTACCTCCCTTGCTACCTAGCAACCTATTTATCTACCTATCTGCCTATCTATCTATGTACCTATCTCCCTGTATCCACCTGCCTATCTACCTACCTACCTACCTACCTATCTATCTACCTATCTGCCTATTTATTTACCAATATATGAACCCACCTATCTACCTATCTCCCTATATCCACCCAACCACCTATCTACCTACCTATCCATCTTTTAATCTACCTGTTTATCTCCCTACCTATCAAGCTACCTATTTATCTACCTAGCTACCTTGCTACCTATTTATCTTCCTATCTGCCTATCTATTTACAATATATGGACCTACCTATCTACCCCTATGTCCAGCTAATTACCTATCTACCTATTTATCTACCTATGTACCTACCTTGCTACCGATTTATCTGCCTATTTACCAAAATATCTATCTATCTATCTATCTATCTATCTATCTATCTATCTATCTATCTATCTATCTATATTCAGCTAACCACCTTCCTACCTACTTACCTACCTATCTTTTCATCTACCGATCTACCAATCTACCTACCTACCTACCTGCCTACCTAGCTACCTGGCTACCTACCTACCTATTTATCTACCTATCTGCCTATTTATTTACCAATATATGAACCCACCTATGTACCTATCTCCCTATATCCACCCAACTACCTATCTACCTACCTAGCTATCCATCTTTTAATCTACCTGTTTATCTCCCTACCTACCAAGCTACCTATTTATCTACCTGGCTACTTACCTACCTTGCTACCTATTTATCTTCCTATCTGCCTATCTATTTACAATATATGGACCTACCTATCTACCCCTATATCCAGCTAATTACCTATCTACCGATCTACCTTCCTACCTACCTATTTATCTACCCATCTGCCTATTCATTTACCGTTATATGGACCTACCTATCTATCTACCTATCTCCCTATATCCACCTAACCACCTATCTACCTACCTATTGTACCTACCTACCTGCCTTCCTACCTACATACCTATCTTTTAATATAAATGTTTACCTACCTATCTACCCATCCATCCGTCCATCTATCTCTCTATCTCCATCCACCCACCAGTCCATCCATCCATAAATTGCCAATGATGCCCTAACTCTTGTCTTGTAACAAACTTTTACGGGTGCAATAACTTCAGGTCTGCTAACTGACTGTTTCCTGGCAGCCTACGTGTCTTGCAGGCTGACCGTGTGACAGGTCACCGGGGTGACCGGCTGGATATATGACCCTCTGCAGGTGATGTTGTGTTAGCTGGGAGGCTGAATAACTGGCCGGGTGCAGCCCATGTTGTGGTGCTATAAATTGCCTAGCTGACAGCCATTCAGGACAGCAATAGATAGAAGAATGGACAAAGCCAGAAAAGGGCAGGAAAGCAATAACTTCCCTGTTGTGACAGCAAAGGAAAAGGATGTTGTATTTCACCAAAGAGCTTTCCAGTTTTATGACCTCTTACTTATTAAATCATAATGAACTTTCACTGTCCACGCTATTTCATTTTTCTTTATCAGTCTGTCACTTTCTATCTCTCTATCATTGTACACAACTTCTCTTTTGGAAGATAGCGTCTAAAGATGTCAGCGAGCACTGTGGTGCTGGAGTGTGCTTGTGTGTGTCTGCGTTAATGTGTGTGTCTCTGAGTGTTTGCTTACAGATGAGATAGGCATCTTTTTTTTAAACACCATAGGGCAATAACATCCTGCCATGTGTGTATCAGCTTAGCACACAAACGCACACACACAAGTACTCGCCTCTATCCATCAGCGTACACACACACACACACACACAGTTTGATGTTTTTGCATATTTCTGTACTTTCTGTACGTAACTGTAGCTTTGTATGTATCCAAAGTGACAGACAGAATATAAACACCCTATGCTGAAATAATGCAAAGAGAAACAGACATCACAGCGGCACTGGATTTTCACATAAAAACACGAGTCAACACGCACACAACTGCCGTCTCACCGTGCTGACATAATGTTGACACACTCCTGGAGAAAGATCACAAAAGCTCCATAAAAGTGGTGTGAAGGTGGAGCGAGCGCACATACACACAGACAGGCTCGGGGTCATGGTATGACGTCCTCTGTTCTTAATGCAAACCAGTGTAAACACCCAGCTAACAGATGCCGCCACAAACTAGAAGCCAAAACACAGAGGCAGAGAGAGGTGGAGGGGGGGAGAGGATGTATGAGAGGACTGAGAGGGTGAGATGGAAAGAACGGATTTAGGAAAGGATGAAAAAAGACTAAAACGCTGCAGATATTAAGAGGCAACAGACAAAGAGCAAGAAAGATGAGAAATAATCACGAAATCTGAGGTGAAGAGAGACAAAGGGGTGAAGGAGAAAAATGTAAAAAGGCATAGACAGATGGCTCTGCGCCGTTCTCCTGATAACACTTCTATCTGTGTAAAACATAACAAGCCCCCGGTGTAAGTAATAAACACTGCATAAAATCAAACTATCATCATGATGGTAATGACGACAAGTGTAGCTTGTCATGGTGTCGTTATCACTGTGTCTGCGCAACCCTTTAAAGTTTTAGGTGACAGTTAACATAATGAAAAAGCAGATAAAAATAGAGAGAAAGATGGAGAGAAAACAAGGAACAAAAGCACAGGAATAGCGGGAAACAGTGGGGTGTTGATGACAGATTTAAAAGAAAACAAAACTGCGAGACGAAAAGGAAAAGCGTGAGATGAGGATCTGAGTTTCTGTAGTTTGAATGTAGAATTAAAGTCGATGTTGCCTCCCGGCGTGTGCCTCGGACATGTCATAAAATCACCAACTGATATCAAGACAATTAAACTCACTGCCAGGCTCGACCGCTAAGGTGTTGTTCTTGCAAACTTGTAATTGACCCCTGATGAATACTTACACGGTGCAACTATCTCGCTCTGTCTCACACACACACTGCTGGAGACCACCAAAGTGCCATTATGATGCAGGAAATTACCACTGGCGAAAATACATACATGCACACACATGCAGTGGCTTGCACAAAGACATGGGCTACATACATGTCTTCATCGTTCTTTCTCACACTCATTCTGCTCTGTTTATGGATTGCATCATTCACCCCGCTGACATAATCTACCATAACATAAAACTCCCATTAATTCAGTATTATTTCAGCATCCAGTAATTCATCATAGCCGATATGATTAGCCAAACTGTCACACTCACATATAGTCTCATTCATCAAGCATTTGCATGGGAATGTTGCCTCAGCTTGGAACCGAGTCTCGATGGGTGGTGCGCTTGGCTTTAAAATTGCTTCTGTTGACAAGTAAGATGGGATCAAACAGGTGTGGTTTCCTGTTTAGCTGCCACCTTTTCACTTTGTCCCCACACTGCTTTGTTTTCCCACACTGACTCGACTTAAATGGGATCAAAGTCGTTCACCGAGGTAACATTTTGACTCTACCTGAGTCTACCTTTCTTTCAATCTACCTTACTCTGATTTAGACCCGAGGTGGATTTTATAGTATGAAAGTGTCAGAAATAAGAAATCTGGTAAGGGCTCATATTTTTCAATGCCATGGGAGTGATGAATTAAGGGTCCTCTACTGCAGTATATCAAAACGTGTCACTTTTGGCACCGTTTTGAAGTGGCCTGCCACGACTGATGCCAAAGATGGATCTAATTTCACCTGCTAGCCAGCTAGCAGCTGCAGCAGCATGATTCCTGAGGAAATTTAATTTAAAATGTTACCTCTTCCTTATGCTACCAACACAGACAAATAAAGCGGAATAGAAAGTAAACACTTATATGTGAGGAAATTCTGGCCGGCAGAGATAATGCAGAAGTGCATCCCTTTTTTTTTTTTTTCCTCTGCCACAAAAAGAAAACATGAATTCACTGTTGACAAGCGAATGTTTTTCTCAGACCTGTCATTTAAGAATAAACAGGCAGCCATCAATGACAGAGCATTAGTGTAGTGACAGATGTATTCAAACAGCCAAACCGATGGAGAGAGGAGGTGGTTCAGGCACAGATTAGAGGAGGGAGTTGTCACAATAAATTTAAGGTATTAGTGGATGTAAAATAAATAAAATTGAAAACACTCTCATGCTGGTTTTACATTAGATAAAGCCATACTGTTTACTTGAGGAAATACAGTGGAATCCTTTTAATACAGTACATGTTGTAATGTGCAGTGGTTCTCAACCAGGAGCCTGAGGACCCTCAAGGAGACTTTAGGGAGTTTCAGGGGTCCCCAGAAAAACGGGAATAGTTTATTTTCATTATTTACTTAATAAGATTCATAAGTATAGGTGTTTATGTACCCCAAAAACATTAACATGGTAAAAATTGAGCATAGCGTTAGTTCAGGCAGGACACAACGTCGAACTCATCTCACATCCCAGCTACATCAACTGATCTCAAGCAGCCCAATCAACTGATGGATCAGCTGATTGATGGAAGGGAGTCACCTGATAGATCACATGATTCCTTTCTATGCAACCAATTGGCATATCTCATTCAGGGTGCCCTATTTAAACTGCTCTGGCCTGCCTACTGTTGCTGCTTCCTCTGCAAGCTGCTTAGCAACCTGCCTCCACCCCAGCTCCTCCTTTTTATGCTGTGACTGACTTATTAATGCTGCTCTCCCTGCCTTAGGCTTTCCAGGTAGGTGCATGGAAGGGCAGGGAGGTTTGCTCTCTCTGCCTTAGACTTTCCTTGTTTGCACATGGAAGGGCAGAGAAGTGTGCTCTCTCTGCCTTAGGCTTTTCATGTAGGCGCATGGAAGAGGTTTTCTGCGTAGCCCCGAGGAAAAGCAGAGAGGCCCCAGAACAGAGCCATACAGCCAAATATAATACTGCAAATGGAAATAAAGTTTTCTTTCACTAAGGTGGCCCTGACTGAAGCACCTTTATTTTGACAAACTGCTAGACTGAGACTCATAGATGCATCAATGCCTAAGGTATACCTTAGGCATTGAGGCAGTATGCAACCTCAAAAGCAATGACTACAACCTGCCATAAAACGGAAAGACGATAAAGCAACTATGCACAGTTAATAAAGCCGGAAGTACCATGACATTTCCACCATAAACTGATGCCCAAACGTCCTTGGGGGAGGACACCCAGACCCTCCACTTAGTGTATGTCCCTCCCAAATGTTGAAAAAACCCATGCCCTTGGTCGTAAGAGTGACTATTCTGATAATAGGTTTCACTATCTCCCTAACTGTAGCTGACAGCTATACAATTCTGGTCTTGATCATATTTAACAACCTAATTTTTTCCAGAATGAAGTCCCTGAAGTTAAATCTTATCAATTTGGGGATCCTGGACACAAAAAAGTTTGAGAACCACTGTATAAACTGATGTTCACCTATTGTTCAGATAGCCATGCAGAATCAGGTGTTAAATCAATAATATCAGCGTGGAAACCTTTAAATAATGACCAAAAGGATTACACTCCCTCTGCACCTTTTGTTCATTTTGTTAAAAGCGTGCGGTTTAAAAAGTTAATCCTCACACGCATAAAGACATTTAGCTAAATACCATATTTAACAAAGGAGTTTTTATTCCAATTGTCCTCAAGACTCCTTGTCATTTACAAGTCTATCCTATCTCAACACCATTACTATGCACAGGCTCAGTGTATAAAACCTTCACTATCCGAATAATGGATCTCAAAGGAGGCCGTTGCCAACTCGCAGGCAAATGTGACGTGCCGTTAAATTGACACTCATTGGGCTTTTGTATGATTATTAAAATGCACAGCCATAACTGCAAAATGACCAAATGTCATTTTAACAGCTAATCATTAGAGCTTGACAGCTGGCGGCGTCTCCTACTGTAAGGGCTTATCAAGACTCATCACAGTTCAAGTTTTATATTCAGCCCTTCAGATGTTATAACTTACTATTAAAATTTGTCATTTAGCTACAGGGTGTCACTGTGCAAGCAACAAAAATACGCTCATGGCACAAAAATGTCACTTTTAAATATAAATAAATAAATATGAAAGAAAAAAATCAGATGAATAAATTTTGGAAAGCGAAAAAAAAGTGAGATGATTTAGGAAAATTATTGAAACTCATTGTATTATCATAAAATGTTATTACATCAGTTTTATGGAACTTTTCTGGTCATTTTTATTTCAAGAAGTCTCATTTTAATTTTATGATTCATGCATAATTCACGCTTTTTTTCATGATGTCCGACAGGTGTGTCGTCACCACCTTCTCACCTTTCAGCCAATCATTTGTCCCCTACCTCTTCAGACAGCAAGCTCAACAACTGCTACCAGATTTACCCAGTTAGCACCTATTTGATTGGTACAACAATATTCTAGAAGCACTCACAAGTCAGTGGCAAGCAGCCTGTTGCTCTGATCATGAGTGTACGCCCAGCAGGGCAGCCATTACAGAGCCATAACATAATCAATACATGTCCGTGGAGCTTGAAGTCACAACAGTTAATTGCAGCTGCAAGTCAAGTTCTATTTTTTGTGCATTGTTTTCGTCTTTGCTTTGCACATGCATGCCAGCTGAAATTCATAAAACTTCTCATTATTAATTCATGTGTTTCTTTTGGCGTTGTAATTGCATCACGGTCAATTGCACCACATATTTTTTTATCTCATTTCTATTCTGCTCTTCCCTTTCACTCTTTACTGCTGCAATGACCCACTTCCCCCTTTGGGATGATTAAAGATTCATCAATTTGAAATGATATTCGGCGGGCAATTGTCTGGCCACTTACTGCCGATGTGGAGGTAGATGGTGTCGCGCCTCTCCCCGTGAGGGTTCTGGAAGCAGCTGTAGAGTCCGTTGTGGCCCAGGTCGACTTCGGTCAGTATCAGTCTGGGACCCTCCAGACGGTGCTGGGCCTTCACGTCTGTCCCGTTCACCTTCCATGACACTGATGCATCGTTGTCCAGGGAGCCGCACTGCATGGTGACATCACTGCCCATTCGCTCATACTGGTTCCTAGCAACTGGAGGGAGACAGAGGCAGAGATGAAGTGTTAGTGATATCAATAACCTGTGACAAGTGATATATCTGCGCGGTTAAATCACTGCCCTTTGTGCAGACTGGGAACAAGCCTTTCTAATAAAATAAAAATCAGCACATTCAACAAGCAAAATATTGTGTGTGGGGACGATGCTGCTTATTCTGCTTGTCATACTAGATCCTAGCAACAAGATGAAGACAGGAACAAAGGTAGAATTTATTATTTGATAACTTTTTCAACTGATATATTAAAATGAATGTAGATAAATGGGATTATTATCATTTGGCTCATAGCTGAATTGAATATTTTTCAATCAAATGTGGGTATCTGATTGTTTTTTGCCGACACATCGCAGTATTTGAGCCACTGGACCAAGGTGTTTTTCTCACAGACATATTGCTGCATTTTCCAGCATTGTTTGAGGCACGAACCATTTCGAAAACCATTCTGAAATGGTTTTTAAAACAGTGACTATGAGCTCTGAAGCTATCAAGCTTCATGAAGAAAATGTAAAATATTAATTTTCTTGCTCCAGGACTGGCTTGTAATGGCAGGAGACACAGACCAAAGCAAAGGTAGAATTTATTACTTGCATGTTTCATACGCATCATGTGCACGTTTCAAAAGTGGTATCTGTGACACCATATCTGGGTGATTTTGCCAACACATCATGGCATTTGAGCCACTGGACCTAGATGTTTTTCTCACTGACACATTGCTGCATTTTCTAGTATGGTTCAAGCCCTGAACCTGGGTGTGCAAAGCCTTGCGCCTATAACCAAGCCCAGCAAAAAGTCTCTAGTGTTTTCCATCTTCGAAACTCAGAAGCTGCCAAACAACTGGACATCAGCTCAGACATGTCCCTAATCCAACATACCTGGGAGTGACTCTGGACAGGACACTGTCATTCAAGGAACACCTTAAAGGAGCGGCAGCAAAGGTGAAATCCAGAAATGACCTCCTCTGCAAACTTGCAGGTGCAAAATGGGGCCCAGCAGCCCCCACACTGCGCACCTCAGCTTTGATCCTGTCATACTCTGTAGCAGAATACTGTGCCCCTGTCTGGTCCAGGTCACCCCACACGCACCAACTTAACTCCACTATGCGAATCATAACTGGAACTATTCGTTCAACACCGCTCCCCTGGCTCCCTGTCCTATCTAACATACTCCCCCCCAACATCACACGAACTGAACTCACCTATAGGATGCTCCAAAAGGTCAAAGACTTCCCTCATTTACCAATCCACGCCGACATCTTCAACCCACCACCTGCTCGTCTCCGATCTAGACATCCAATTTGGAAGGACCCCCCACCCACTGACTTTGATGCCCTGTCTGCCTGGGTGTCTGAATGGGAATCCAAAGACATCCCAAACAAACATCTAGTGTCAACCAGTCTCTGGCACCAACCTCCCAAGGAGACAGTGGTCCACCTTGAACAGATTTAGGACTGGTCAAGGTCCCTGCTTGGCCAGCCTTCACAGATGGGGGAGCAGCTTGAGCCCAATGTGTGCTTGTGGAGAGGAGCAAACCATGGAGCATATTATTGAAGCCTGCCCTCTCCAAAGACTAAAAGGAGGTCTAGTCTCCCTCCACAATATAGATCAAGAGGCTAATGCTTGGCTTGAGAAATTTGCATTCGCTAAATAAACTGCAACATTTACAGCAGCCTTTGTGCCGCCAATTATGGGTGCTCCCCTGACTGTAACCAAGTGATTCTTGTGCCTAAACCCAACCACACCGTGACCACAGAGTTGTTGTGAAACATTAGTTTTAGTGTATCCACTACAAAATAACGTACAAATGTAGGGTATGTGCAGTTTGGAGAAACATACAGCACAAACATTTTCTTGGAGATTAGTTTGTACTTAGCCTCTAGAGGAAGGAGAAAGGGGATATATCTTACAATTTTTGTACAGTTCATAAAAAGTTCTGATCTTATTTCTTCCAATCTTTAATACTGAGAGAATAACAGTCAAATTCTGTTCCACACAGTGGCCAGATTTGGTGTCACCTGAGATCTAGAGAAGAGGAACTGGAGGTAAATGCTGCTCTTACTTTAAATAACTGCGAGATTTTTGTAAAGTGAAAAAAAAAAAACAGATCCATCTTTTCTGACTTGTGTTACTCGTGTAGCTTTTATCCGTCTGTGAATGACCTCCCTACTGACACCACCACCGCCTTTGTCGATGGGGTCAGAAAAGTTGTAGGGACCGTGACCCCGTGGGCTAAAGGATACATGTGAGCCTGATGAGGTTAGTTGGCCTGCTCTGTTTATAACTCCCATGGGCCCTGTCATGACCACACAAAGTGGAGACCTCAGATTAACACTTAAACGCTGAGGATCAGCAGCACAACAAGAAACAATAAAATATCGATCCCCATCTGAGGAAAAACCCTCGTCTATGAAGAAAAGAACGAAAAAAAGTGCCCCCACTGGCCCGGGATGAAAGGCTGTCAAGATTCTTGTCTTGCTCTGATGTCTCTCTCCCTGTCTCTCCCTTTGTCTGTCCGTCCCCTCCCTCCTTTCTTCCTTATTACAATGCCTCTCATTTTGCTGTTTTTCACTCACTTCCTTCTTCTCTCCATCTTCTCAGACAGGCCTCTGAACGCAGCTGGTACAGATGTCAAACGTAGTGTTTCATGTATATTTCATGTCCCATAACAGAAACATCTATATTTCATAGGACAAGATCCCTGTCCCCATTAACATTACCCTGACACTGTTTGTTCTCTCTGTCTTCCTCCCTATCTGTCGTTCACATCCACCCCCTCCCCAGCCTCTCCTCTCTGTTCTCCATCTTTCATTCATGTCATCTTTTTATCCTGTCTGTCCATCCCAGTTATCTCCTCGCTGGCCCTCCCCGTGTTCCCCGAGTCCAAATAATATGCGTGCATATGCATGTCAGTGGCAAGAAACGCCAATATTCCTTTGATCTCCTCCTCCGTCAAGTCACTTTGAACGGATATGTGACTTTATTTACATAAAAAGTTATTTGCATCTTAGCAAAAAACCATAAAGTTTGACTTTGATGTTGGCTTTGATGATGAAGCGGCTGCCCTTGTGCTTTATGTGACAAGTGGAGAGAAGAGGAGAGATACTTTCCTGCATTATGCTTGCTATTGTAAGTCAGCGAACATTCATGTGGAGTTTCTGAGGAAATCATAATTCTACAGGGTGTGTTCTTGTGCGTTATTAAATCTGCAGTCTCATCAAAGTGAGAAACCCTGTTATTAAAAACTTTAATAACTTAGAAAAGGTCCCTGCCTTAAATATCTTTGACTGTCTTTAGGTGGCATTGAGCTGTTGTAGGAGAGTGAAATGATAATCCTCTTCTGACTGATGTCATCAGAAGGAAGTATTTATAAGCACAACGCCCCTCGGAATATTATGCTGAATTGACCTTCTGCAGCTTCTTCCCTCGAATGTCCTTGACAGTCTCAACACAGCGCTGATTCTTTGACCTCCTCCTTTGACCCCCCCCCCCCCCCCCCAGTGCTGCCACATCCCATCCTTCTTATCTTCTTGGGTTGCATCACTCTTTCTCTGCCTCTGTCCTTTCCAATATCCATTCTTCCACCTAGCCTTTGCTCCCTCTACCTCTCCCCGCATTTCATTTCTGTCCTCTCCCCTTTAACTTCGCGTTGTCTTTCTCCTGTCGTTCTCAAAGTTCACCCTCTCCTCCTCCTCTCACTCTGGCAGTCGGTCTCTATCTTTATCTCTCATCCTCTACTCCGTCTCCGCTCTCCCCTCCCTGCCATCTGCCTCTAACCATATCCTGCTTTGAACTTTTAAGTTCTCCTGTTTGTGTCTTTCTCACCCTGTTTCGCTCATTTAGCTCAGTCTCTTTTTCTTCAACCTTTGTGCCTCTTTCGGCTTCTTCTTCTCCTTCTCCTTTATTGTCAACATTTTTACCAGGCATTTAAGGAGTGTTCTGTTGCAAAACTATTTTGACATTGTTTTAAAGGCTGTAGCTATGAGCTCCGCAGCTATCAAGCTTTGTGAAGAAGATGTAAATCATTAAAATTCTTGTGTCCAGACAGCACCGAAACTTTTTCACCCTCAACTGAGATATGAAAACAGATCTGTCTCAAAAACCAAGCAAAAAGATACCTCTTCTTTCTTGTTGCTTAGCAAAATCGGTTCTAATTTGGAGCTAACAGTGGGTTAAACTTATTTCTTTGCAGCCATACCATAAACATAATAATACACCCCATGGTGTCCTGATGTAGGACCTTGAACCCTCCCCGTCGAGTAATCTCATTCATCAGCATGTTTCAACACTCACTTTATCCTAACAGTTTGTTATTGTAAACAAATTCAACAAAAAAAGTCCAAAACCAACAATACATTAGTTCATTCCTCAGTACTGTCTGCCTGCCCTACCCTGCATGTGGCCCTCAGCCAAAGCCCATTTGTTTCTACTGAAAATATTAATCTTTGAAAGCAGATCATTTAGTTTAATTTCCAAAGCAGCTGGGCTCTGTAGTTATTCACCATACATAAAACAAAGAGGAATAAACAGTGCATTTGTTTGGGGACTATTTTCAAATGTGGATTGATACGATGTGGCTCACTGATGTGTTTTTAATAGTTTTTCTGGTCAACAATGGAGCTCCTTGGCACAGGGGAATAAGCTTTATCAGGCTTTGGCTGCACAGGCAAAGGAGGAATTCTTGTTGGTTTTGGTGTTTTCATGGGATTTGTTGTTGACAGTAACAAAAGTATAAATTACATCCAACTTTATCCTTTTAGTTAGAAGCTCTGCTTTGGATGTGGTGAGATGAAATTACTGAACCAAATACCAACATGTGATAAGATCAGTGTTTCTGATAAGGTTCAGGTACATGCATCATGTGTTAAGCCCCGTTTCCACCGAGCAGTACGGGACGGTTCAGTTCGGTACGCTTTTTTCTGTTTCCACTGTGAAAAGTTGTGGATGGTACCAATGGAACCGTTCCGTACTGTCCCCATTTTTGGTCCCCCCTCTGTTGGGGTACCTAGCACACAGATCTGGTACTAAAAGGTGGAGCTGTGAACACTGCAGTCTGATTGGTCAGTAGAGGACGGTCACTCTGCTCAGGGCTGAGTTGTGTCTGGTTTTGAGGCTCATGTAACCACTGTTCATACCGAGTTTTAATAGACTGCAACTATAAAATGAAAGGATGTTTTGCTGCCTCTCACAGCAGCTGTAGAGAAAAAAATAACTAACAGACCAATAACTGTTACTGAATGCATGAGCTGATGACGTGAATCCATCAACACACCTTAAATGTCACTGTGACAACTTTGACCATCACTTTAGTTTTTATATGACATATACTTTTAGTCATGAGTGGATCTTCAAGCATTTATGTGCATTAAGTTTGACGGGATTATGTGAAGTGCATATGTTCTTATCCTCACTTGGAGAAAAAAAAAATGTCGTGGAGTGTTGTTCCTGTGGGCTCCAGCAACACTAAACCCCTGAGCTTGCCTGAGAAGGACTAAATGCACAAACCTGCTATTTTTAAATATCCCATGGAGAAAGACTCTCACTGCAGCCTGTTTTATTTTGTTCTGAAAATGTCGGTGTGCAGCCTCGTTCTGTGGACGATAAACAAGGCGCAGACTTCCATCTGTGTCACCGGTGATGAGGAAATACAGTGAGTGCTGGACAGAGCAGTGAGTGACAACAACCCCGCCCACATTTAAGAGTACTGTTTGCGATGGAAACACTAGGGTCTAGGTACCATGTCTGAAGGGTTACTGTTGGTTCCAAAGGTACCATACGGAAAGTGTTTGGTGGAAACGGGGCTTTACTCCACATTCAGGTACAACACTGTCTCAGCTGTGGCCATCGCTTCCTGTTACCTTCGTCTTTGCCTTTGTTGATCGTCCTGTAACTTATTCTCACTGTCTGCGTTTCCCTTATCTTGCTTTCCCTCTGTGAATCTATCTACTCACCTTTCCCTCTCCACTCTCCATCACTTTCTCTCCTTCTCACCTTGAAACTACTCTCCACTCCAAACATGCCACACATGCATAATACGCCTTATAGCAACAGCGGAAACACAAGCAGACACGCTTATGAGTACACTCATGTACTCACTCACATGTATGCACGGGCTCTCACGCCACCCTGCATAATGTCCTCATGCCTCATCACCATACAGACAAGCAGGCCTAATAACCATAATGACATTCAGCACAAGTGCTACTGATCTCTTGGTAATAGACAGGGTGTTGTAAGCAGCGTTGGAACACTGTTCTTCCCTACCAAATCAGAATGATAATCATCTATGTCCTTCACAAAGCTTCAATTTTGCTTTTCTTACTCATTATTCTGCTTATTTATGTTGATGCCAGCTGACAGGGCCCCTCATGATCAAACAGTCTATATCCATAACCCCCCTATAGGCAAGACACATCAGATAACTTATTTCAGATTTTTTGTGCTGTGATAAACAAGAGGCCAAGTGAGTTATACCAGCGATACAATAACAGTTAAAAACAGAAGACATACAATGACAGCAAACAAAATCAAGGACACTACAGACTACTCTTTACATACACCAAACCAAACTCCATTTCCACTAATGATGGACAGTTAGCTTGGATATAGAAGTGGAACCAAAAAAGCAGACACCGCAAATAAGCCACCTAATAATAAAAGCAGAAGTTTGGCAGTGCCATGCTTCCCCTACTTTTAGATTTTTGAAGATGGACTTTATTCAATCAAGGATGCTTGCCCTTCTATATATAAGACAATATAACTGAGTCTAATCGATCAAAGAATGACTTAGGTATAAAAATTGGTATAGATTGAAAAAGGTATAAAAAATCTGGGGAGAATATTCATCCTGATAGAGTTATTTCAGCCCACTGGAGATGTGGACAGAGTTGAGCACTGTGTCAGGCAGTGTTTTACCTTGTTTAACAGGGTGAGAACATTTTCTCTAAAAAGACCCTTGTGTTTTCTTGTGACATTAATACCAGGATATGTAAATTGGTCTCTCACAATCTTAAAAGTGAGATTTGTATACTTTCATTAAAGAGGCAACAGATAGGATTCGTTTTTTTTTTTTAGCTTGGCGCCACCTAGTGTCAGCAGTGTTGCTCACACTGTCGCAAAGACCAAATTGACCGTCGGATCAGAGATAATCAATAAAATGTAGGCTGTAAAGCCACCAGTATACCTCTGTGTATATGTAGAATGAGAAGGTGTGTGGACACTCTACTAAATAAATGAGTAAAGAGACCGAGCAACAATTATCAGATTTATCTGAAGAAAAAACAAATAGTAATGCACTGTCTGAGGGCTGCCGTAGAATAGCAACGAGGATGTCAGCCGACCAACACTCGCTACCCGGTCCCTGGTTGCGGCGATTTGCGATGCTGGCCAGCTAGGAGTTAACTAGCAGCCAGTACAGTACAGTCCTCTCTCGGCTAGCTAACATTTAGCCGTGTTACTAACTGATCCATTAGAAAGAAAGCTAGCTGGACACCGGTGTTGAAGCCTCTTTGGTCACAGAGCTCCCTCCATCTCTTGAACGCCTGACTGAGGTTTACTCTTGTTTTTCCTCTTCTTTTATCACTCTCCTTTTTGCTCTTCTTTGCCTCCTCAGACAGAGGAGCTCGTTTTCTTTTGGGAGGCCGTTTTTCACTTATCTCCAAATTTTGTCCGTCTGTCATTGTGCTCCTGACTCAACTATCTCATGCCCCGGCCAGTTCCTCATAAGGACCAGCTCCAGTCCCTGATTGGCTGACCGACCAGTTTGGCAA
This sequence comes from Epinephelus lanceolatus, assembly GCF_041903045.1. Taxonomy (NCBI): domain Eukaryota; kingdom Metazoa; phylum Chordata; class Actinopteri; order Perciformes; family Serranidae; genus Epinephelus; species Epinephelus lanceolatus. Next base: position 33,754,127 of record NC_135752.1, read on the forward strand.
TACATGATGCATTTCCTGCCGTACAGCAGATTTTTTCCGCGAAAATTTGTCCCTGGTGGCAGAAGCTTATTGCAAAGATTGCAAAGCCACTAAGTAACCTATGTAAATGCTGATAGTCTGATTTTACTGTGTATACGACCCTGTGCAACCCACATTATTTTTATTATTTTTCATAGATTATATTCTGAGAACTGGCTCAAGTGAGTAAGTAATAATATGGAAATATCGGGGCTTGATAAGAAAAGTAAGAGATCGTCTGCATATAAGGCCACTTTGTGTTCAACTCCCTTCCTCCAAATCTCTGAAATTTCTTTACAGCTACACAATGCAGTTGCTAGCAGCTCTATGGCCAAGTCAAAAAGTAATGGGCACCCTTGATGAGTTCCCCAGTAAAGGCTAAAAGGTTGTTACTGTTGAGAGTTGGTACGGACTGAGGCAAAAGCTTTCTTTGCGTCCAGAGAGAGAGCACATTCAGGGACCACATCCGAGGAAGAGTACATGATATTAAATAAACGACGTGTGTTAAAGTAGAAGTAGAGTTTTTCATAAAAACAGGTTGATCATCGGATGTGACTGTTGGTAAAACACTCTCCAAGCTACTGGCCAAAACTTTAGCAAGAATTTTGACATTGAAATTTAATAAAGAAATTGGCCTATATACACAAAACTTTAAGAATTCAAGTCTGTCTTCAGATTTCAAGGTTTAGAAAACTATCAAATATGTCATGTCTGAAACCCACAGAAATAAGTTAAGACGCTGATGAGTATATGTTTCGATTGAGGATATTTTTATGTTCTCCAAAATTGTTGGAACATGCTAGATTCTGTACGTAAGGGATAATGCCCAACGAGGTGTCCATTATCAGGAATCATTGGATGATGGGGAGGCCAACATGGTTGCCTCTGTGGAGTCAGTTAACTCCTTATTATCGACACCTTGAAGGACATTATCTTGGTGTTACCATGGTTACTTACACTTCTTAATATTTTCATGTGTTTTGCTATCAAAATCCAAACTTTTGCACAAGCCAGAACTCAGTGGTAACACCTCAGGGTTCAACTAATACCTGGGGCAATCATTACAATCCCCTTAAGCTCTTATGCAATCAAGACATTCACTACTCCAGTAAGCAGAACAAACCTTAGATATGACTTGGCAATGGCAGATATTTCTAGGCCACGCATGCTAATGTTATGCTAGCAAGATTCACAGTCAATACCACTGTGTACAATTAACAAACATTAGATATAATTAGACAGTGTGTCTAAAAACAAGACAGGCTGAGCTGTCCAACCATGACTTTGTCCCCAAATCAATATAAAGATTTGAATGGGCAAATAGGCTATGTGTACTGAAGTAAGAATGATCAGTTACATGCTATAAAGTAAAAGTAAGTTCAGAGTGGCAGTGAAAGAATTTGCAGTTGTGTGTTGCACTCACCCTCCTGTGCTGTTCAGAGGATAGGGCTTTAAAAGACTGCACTCAGTGGTGTAAATAAATTGTAAACAGTGGCTTTGACTATGCCCCTGTTGCTATGGTTACTCATTTTAGATACACGCTGTGAAAGTATGTGGCCACCACAATAATTTAGAGCAGTGGACAGATACTTTCACTGAAACTATTTAGTAGGTGTCCTATATCAGGAATTAATGGACACCCTGCAGCCAATTGAGTATTCACCTAAAGCATGGTATAAATGAAATTGTTTTAAGGTGCAGAAAAATAATATGGAACACTGGGGCTCAAGGGGCTACTTGGAAAATGCAACTGGTTTTTCGCTATTACAGGGAAGTTGATGGTTTTATTCATGCCCTGCAGAACAGGATTCTGCAGCAGACTGGGATTCTGCAGGGCAGTGAGGGTGCTGTCGTTCTTATGCAGCCCTGCGGAGTTTTCCCAGAGCATAACATTACCATAAAGAGCCAACATAATGTCATGTTGTGGGGTCACTGGTGTTAAGACCTGCAGGACATCACAAGTGCTCATCTCTGTGCGGAGGTTGTTTCAGGAAAGACGAACATGACCACAAACCCACGGGCGTGAACTGCATGCATCGGTCCGTGGGCTGTTTACTAAACTGACATAAGCGATGAGCACACAACATAACACACGTGCCGCTGCACATACAAAGTCAAGTGTTACAATTGTGCACATCAGTGTGCAAATGCGTACACACAGGCAAACTCATGGGTGATATAAGCATGTTCAAGCACACACGCACTTGCATAATGCCCCGATAAATATACATTTTTACAGTACACTTGAAAAATGACCCCAGCAGAAGAAGTGTAGGTGGGTCGGAGTCTAAGTCCATGTGTGTTCGACATACTGGTTGGTGAAGGTTAAGATAAGAATAGTTCTAGATAAGAAGTCAAATAGAAATGTGCAGTTGGTGGAGGAGAAAAAGAAGAAGTGATGGGAAAGAGTGAGAGGCAAAGTGAGAGTCAGTGTTGTGTTGTTTGCTTTTAGTGAACAGGACACTCATAAATTCACGTCTTCATCCTTTGCACTTTGATTAACCATAATTCAACGAGAAAGATCAATTAAGGTCAAATTATCATTAGCGAAGTGTCAGAGAGGATATTTATGAGAACAAGTGGCCCCACTGTTTGATTAGCTGATTAAACACCGCTGGAATTACTTGTTCAAACATCAAGTGCCATCGGGCACAACACTGTTATACCTTTCCACCGCAGCATCATCAAATGTCTGCTGATGAAGTGAGGGCATCGACTTGGAGGACGAAGTTAGCTTAAGGCTTACTGAAGTGAAAGAAAGGCTTTAAGTAATTTTGACACAGCAACTGTGACTTAGGGTTCATGAGCAAAACTACACAAATGTTTAAAAAACGCATGCAGCATCAAGGCAAGCTGATGACAACATGTGACTTTTTGATGTTTGACTGTTATTGATGATGATACAGGAATTTATAATGTTGGTTTGTTAGTAGTGTCACCTACACCTAGTCGTCGGATTTCCTGCATTTCCAGTGGCACCAAAACCACCATAACAGGGTGTTTTCAGCAAGACTTTGGCAGCCTCCCCAGCTACGATTGTACCAGCAACACCTGGTGTTTTATAGCGATACATTCACAGCATTTCCAGCTGGAACTTTGCAACTGAAAATGGGTGTTTTTTAGGAAGATATTGGTGGAATTTCCAGCGGTGATTTTGCAACCTAAACTAGTTGTTTTTTAGTGAGACATCGGCAACATTTCCAGGAGTGATTTTACCACAAAAAGATGGGTGATTTTTACTGGGACATTGGCAGCATTTCTAGCTGGAATTTGACACCAAAATTGGGTGTTTTTAATGAAACATCGGAGATATTTCAAGCTGTGATTTTGCAACCAGGTGTTTTTTAGTGAGACATTGGTGGTATTTCCAGCGGCAACAGCTGGACTGTGGCAGCCTTTCCAGCAGTGATTGTGCCACCAAAAGTAGGTGTTTTTTAGCAAGATACTGGCAGCATTTCCAGCTTTGATTGCACAATGAAACCAGGTGTTTTTTAGTGAGACATTGGTGGCATTTCCAGCGGAAACTGTGCCACTAAAACTGGGTGTTTATAGCAGGACTTTGGCAGCCTTTCCACCAGCAATTTTGCCACCAAAATGGGGTGTTTTTAGTGAGACATGAGCATATTTCTAGCAGAAATTTTGCAACCAAAAATGGTTGTTTTTAGCCAGTTTTGCAGCAATACTAGCTGCAATTTTGCCATCAAAAACATCTTTCCCTAACCATAACCAAGCGTTTTTTAAGCCTGACCCAAACCACACGTTAACCACAGCGTTTTTGAAATGAAGGGAAACCTAAAGTTTCAACATATCTGCTTCATAATATTGTACAAATGTTACATATCTATGGTTTGCAGAAATGTTAAATGCTAACATTTATTCTGGTGACTGGATTTCGCATATTCACCATCTTGATTCAAGAACCACAGTGTAAAAGGTGTTGACATTTCTGTGGTTGTGTGATTTGCCTCCTGAAAATGCCAAATAAACAAAAGATAACTCGAGAGGTAGCAGATCATAAAACTGACATATGGACTGTTTTTGTAATAACCGTTTGGATTATTGTGGAAGGCACTGACAAATGATATTGTCCAGCTAAAAGGGGCTGTTATATCAGAAAACAATTTTAGTTGATAAGGTGTGAGGACTTGTTATCTATCTGTCATCACTGTTTCACTGATTTCCAAAAAGTAGCTAAGTGTTTCATCACAGACAGAATTTTAGAGTCTACAGGTGTCAACTTTTGGAATAGATTTTCCAACAAATATCTCTCTACATATCAAAGTTGTTACATTTTTTAAATCACATGCACTCCCTGCAGAGGGCTCAGTTTGAATTATCCTCTGAGTGTGCGGAGCTACAGCAGCAGCAGAGCAAAAAAAGAAAAAAGCAGGAATTCAACACTGGCAGCATCAGTGCACACACAAAACACAGACTTAGACAGGTGTATGCAGAGACATATGTAGCAACCACACAACCCGACAGACAAACACACACACACATGTTGACTAAATTAGAAAACAGATGAATTTTGGTTGTAGAGAAGCAGCTATGTCAGCTGGTGTGTACATGCATGCTTTCACATTTACAAAATATGTGCCTCTCACATGTAGAATAGTGGCTCTATCATTCTGAATCTGTGACTTCACTTGTCCGTGCATGCATGCATGTGTGTTTAAAGTGTCTGTGTGAGTAACCAGCTGTAAGTTACGATCCGACTCCACAACGGCGGCGTGAAATGAAATTGAAGTTCAGCGCTGGCATCCTGATTTACCATCTCAAAGTGTTATATTCCCCGTGTTCACGCGTCTGTGACAGTGCACGCTTGCATGTGTGTCTCCCTGTGATTGTGTGTGTATGTTTGAATGTAGTTTTCTCCGTGTGTGTGTGTGTGTGTGTGTGTGTGTGTGTGTGTGTGGGTGCAGCCCTCCTCCTGGATTCATTGGCATGTGCATATCGGACCGTGTCGCTTTCCAGCCGGGCTGTAACTCACTAGTGCATTTATCAGTGAATGGCATTTGTATGCCTAAGGGGAGCCGTGCCTTTTGAAAGTCCAACAGTAAAATATTGGATTGGCTGACACACAGAGATAGAGCCCGGGAGAATTATCAGTCTAGGTTTACAAGATCAAATTTTTTTTCGTTTGGTGGCTGCACATGCTGATGCTGCCTGAGCCACCTATTCTGACACTGAGAAATAAAACGCGCACAGCTGAGGAGCGATTAGCAGAGCAGCGGCTATATCGATCTTGTTTGCTGCAGAGAGATACTTATCTTTTCATCTGTGTTTTCACAGGGATCAGACACAAACTTCTTAAAACATAAATTGTTGGTTTGATGAGAAATATTATTTTAACTGAGAGAAATAATCAGATAATGCATGCAGAAATGCTGGAGCAAGGTTATCATACAGATAAACAGTGAATTGCTGTATTGAGTCATAGGTACAGTAAGCAGAGGAAACAAATTATTTATGGGATCACACATGGGTTATTCACATCTGATTGGGCTGCTGCTCGGGGCCACTGATCCACCACCTCTCCTCCAGCTTTGGCCTTCACTTGTCCTTTCATCGCCTCGTGAGCACAGACACTCAGCTATCAAGATCATTTCCACAATTATTTCATATCATTATGCAGCCTTAAGCCATACATATTCATTGTTTCTCTCCAAATAATATTCACTGGCTGCTCAAGAGTGGTTCTGTCTTGAATTCGAACAGCAAAGCCGAAGCTGGAATAATATGATGACTGGTGAAAGTCACAAGGTTATGCTTAATGATGTAGTTAAAAATGTTGACCAGGGAAAGGCCAGAGAGAAAATCAGAATCACTGCATGAAGAAGTTTTACTTCTGTTCGTACTGTCTTTGAGTCATAGCAGATTTCTTGTTATCGCAGACAGCCTTGAGTCTGAAAAACGTTTTGTAACGAGAGCAGCCGCATTAAAGGTTAGTACAATGCAAAGGTGAAAGTGGTCCTGCAGTGCTGTTTGCAAGGTTAATATCAGTAGACAAGTTGTTTGTTTGCTGTGCAAACAAGGTACAAACACATCTTACTGAAGCTGCAAGTGTTTTTATACAGATAGTGTCAAATAAATCAATGCTGTTTGTTTGTGTATGGACATAAGGAGCCTTACAGTGGTTTGGGACACAGGGCACGACATGAATCTGTGCATGACAGGGCTGCATTACGGTTACAGTGTTAGGCAAGTTACTCTCAAAATTTAATCTATTACAATTTACTAGTTATCTTAATTTAAAAGTATTATGTTACTTTACAATATTACTCTCTATGTAGGGTAATAAGTTATATCTTACGCTACCTTTCAATACTTTCCCCAAATGACCCCAGAGGCATTACAACTCAGATGAGCATCATAGCCGTCAATACAAGCACAGGAGCTCCAGCTTATTACGGGTCATTTCCAATCCAGTGATGCACAGGTCTGAGCCATTCATGCATTCATACACAGAAATTACCACTTTGTATTTATTTGTATTAAATAAACAGACAGCCGAGGACACAGGGAGGGGCGGGCAGAGCATCAGTGTCTGAGGTTATGAGAGAAGGATCGATTTGTGCGGGCGTATCCTGTGAAACACTGAAAACAAACACTGAGGTTTCCACATTATAAAGATTGCGAATCAGTTACCGTGACGAGCGCAAATTAACACAACAGAGCTGGAAGACCCACCTGCCGGTTACAGGTGTGCCGGTCAGCTACAGCACTACCAAAGAGAGAGTTATGTATAAGAACAGGACGGGCGGTGTTGCCCCACTGTTGACGGGTTCAGATCAAAATCTCTGCTGTAAGAAAGGTTGTATATCAAATTAAAAAATAATAAATAAATAACTAATAACTTATTTCAACTGGATTAGCTGCTTTTGACTGTATTATATCCCTGTAAATAATATTTAGCCTCTGGGAAATCTCTGTTTTTACTGTATTTTTAATAGTTTAATTATAAATCTAATAATAAATCTAAGTCAGAGATTCAAACTGTCAGTCAGAGACCTCTCAGTTAGGGCCATCACTTGTTTGCCTGGTAGATCAGGCACCCTATGTACAGGCTATACCCTAGCCATAGCAGCCTCACAGCCCTTTACTGCATGTCATCCCTACTCTCTCTCCCTCTCACGCGTCATCTATCCTATCAAACACAGGCAGAAAGTCCCCAAAATATATCTTAGAAATAAATAAAGACCCCTCAGTCGACTGAGATTGCTACTCTTTGGTTCAAGCAGCTGTGGACTTGAAGCTTGAAACTCCAAGATAACATTATCTTCTCATTTCTGCTTGGAAATTGTGAAGTTCCAGTTCACAGATATTAATATGACCCAGTCTCTGGCTTTTGTTTGATATCTAGTGTCTGCAAAAAAATCCTGTTGCACATTTCTGATCTGTCATTAGCGCTGTTAGCTTGTTAGAAGCTAGTTTGGAACAAAACAAATCATCACATACTCGTATAAAACGGTTGAATCTGATTTGATTTGTCATAATTCTGAGTTGGGTACAGCCCTAGATTAATCTGTCATTAAAGGGATAGTGCACCCAAAAATGAAAATTCAGCCATTATCGACTCACCCATATGCCGAGGGAGGCTCAGGTGAAGTTTTAGAGTCCTCACATCACTTGCGGAGATCCAAGGGGAGAGGAGGTAGCAACACAACTCCACCTAATGGAGGCTGACAGCGCCCCAGATTCAAACGTCCAAAAACACATAATTGAAACCACAAAATATCTCCATACTGCTCGTCCGTAGTGATCCAAGTGTTCAAATGACGTTTTTCCAAACAACTTTTTATGTCGGGGCTTCAGGACACTTGGATCACTACGGATGAGCAGTATGGAGATATTTTGTGGTTTCAATGTGTTTTTTGGACGTTTTAATCTGGGGCGCCGTCAGCCTCCATTAGGTGGAGTTGTGTTGCTACCCCCTCTCCCCTGGGATCTCCGCAAGTGATGTGAGGACTCTAAAACTTTCATTTTTGGGTGCACTATCCCTTTAAAGTAATCATCAGTTGCAGCCATTCAGGAGAGTGAGGGGAGTCTGTGCAGACACACACAGTCCTGAGTAGGGGTCTAATCAGACAATATACGTAACGCCTGTGTGGGTGTGAGATCTTTTAACAAAAATAAATAAAATGAATAAATAAAAGATGAAATGTTATAAACAGTGCTGTATATTTGCAGCTTTTCTCCGTTTTATATCGCTGTGATATTAATATGAATTATTTCTGGACTATTGATCAGGCTCTGAGTATGTAACGGGAACTTTTCACTATCTTCTGATATATTATAGATGACAAAAAAAAAATGTATTGCAAGATTAATGACAGAAGTCAAGACATGCAGCGCTAGTAATGAATGTTCATGTAATTTGCATTCCTGTGCACTGAAAATTAGAGGTTGAAATATGTGCATATTCTGCGTCGCTGGATGATAATTCACACAGCTCCTTTTCTTTAATTTTTTTTACAGTGTTTTCTAACAACCAGACTTTTCTTGCCTCAGTCAGCGCGGGGCAAAGCTGGTTACGCAGGTTCCTCAGTTGTTTCCGTGAGGTATGACACAGCAAAAATGCTAAATCCCCCCCCAGCGATTTATAAGACAGATCAGATTAACTGCTGGATGACATAATGAGCATCGCAATAAACTGCTGTTGACACTTTGCCGCTCGCGCACATATTAATACGCCGATACAGATGCTCTGTGGATCGAGGTCCACATGTGGTATACACACATATATATACACACACACACAGAGGCCACACAGGCGCCAAAAAACAAACACACTTGGATGGAGGTATGCACGAACATACACACTTCTTCACCCACACACACACAGACGCTCTCACACACACACACACACACACACACACACACACGCTCTCACACATACACTGGCTCTGCAAACATCTTGGAATTAAGTTATCACTTTATCCTCTCCTGTCTCTTTCCCACAGAGAGATTAACATTCACTCTCTCTCGCTGCATTTGCCTCTCCTTTCATGTGAGCACTGAGGCAGCTGCAGCTGTGTAAGTGTTTGTATGTGTGTGTGTGTGTGTGTGTGTGTGTTTTCTGTGCATGTGTGCGCATTAGTCAGGGCACTGACGCTCAAATAAATCCACTTCCTGTTTCCTGCCATCTTATCTCGGCCCCACCGCACATGTAGATGTACAGTTGTGTGTGTGTGTGTGTGTGTGTGTGATCATTGCCCTCATCATCTGGCTTGCGGAAGCCACTGGAGAAGACAGAAAGATTTGCAGGCAACGGGGTTAATTGATACTTCACATTTTCGATGTCTATGTTCGGGGAGGAACATGGAAGCAGGAGAGATAAGAGGGAGAGTAAAAAGGAGAGGAAGGAGTGGGAGAGGAAAGAGAGATGGAGTGGAAAGATGATGAGGAGCGAGCAGTTAGAGGAAAAGGGGGACAGCACAGGAGGGAGGAAGAATTGTTGAGAGCGAGTAGGCCAGTTAATATTTTACAAGCCGGGATTAGAGTGGTCATGAAATGAGGAATGGGAGAAGGATTCCTGAGAGTCAGCTACAGGGAAAGGGAGAGAAAGAGAGTGGGACAGCTGGATAACGCCGCTTTGATCAGAAACATCTGTAGGTTTTTGCGGCGGAGGGAGAAAAACAGCGAGTGGTGGGAGAGACATGACTGCATCCTGCTTCATCTGTTGGTCTGGACAGGTTTCAGCCTGGCTTGCTACGACTGGTTTATTTTTCTGTCTTAATCAGCTTGAGTTTTTTTTCTAAAAGAATCACATTTGTGTTTCTGCATGTTTTTAAATTTAACTATAAGTCACACTGAGCCTCATTCAGCAAGCGTTCTTAAGAAGAAATTTCTCCTTCAAACCCACTTAGGCCCTGATCATGCAGAAAGCATTTTGCAGGTTGCAAAACACGAGGTGCGCCACACTGCCTTTTTTTTAATTGAAAGTCACTGGTAAAAGATGCTTGCTGGGCCCTTTTATTGTAACCAGGCAACCACCCCATCAGCTCCTTATCCTAATGTTCTCGTGTAATCAATTTACTGTTTATCTATTTTAGTTTATTTTATTTATTTCACAGTAATCAGTATCTAGTTCCTAAAATGTTGAGGCAGAGGGTTCTTGCTGTAGCTCTAGTTGAGGTGAGAGGCTGTCAGTGTGGGTACATGACACCCTAAAAACGAGGGTGGATCATGGGGAGTAACACCAGTTGGTCCAGGAGCTTCTCCTGGATGGACAATGGGAAAAAGACAACAAAAAAGAAAGAGATAAGGTGGAGCGTTTTTCCACTTTAATTTTAAGTTTTTTCAACTCGAGGAGTTCAGAGTGCTCTGGCAAAAACGCCAGGCACTTAGAGCGCAGACATTCAAGGAGAGTCACAAAGCAAAAACAAAAGTTAAAAGCTTTATTCTCATTAAAAACAATCACATAAAGGCGCCTCCAGCTGCTAAAACACTTTCTATGTGATCAGGGCCTTTGCATTTTTCACTAATAGTCTGACATTCACCAATGTGTTCTCCTTGGGATTCATTCACAGGTAAGAACATAATCTACGTGCACTCAAAAGCACACTTGCACACATTTGCGCATGCTGATATGTTTGTGCAGAGTAATTAATTATTGCATTAATTCTATAAATGTATAATATTACAGGTTTTTAATCAAAATAATTTTAAATCTTTCAGAATTTTTTAAAAGTTATTTTAATTATTTTACAAAAAGCATTATAAACCCTATACTAAAACTTAAATTATCGTAAGAGGTAAAGAAACATGTGAATATATCTGATTCTTCATCGCAGTTCAGCCCAGTTTTGGGGCAATGTCTTATTTAAACCAGGCAAGATGGACGCTGGCTTCCAACAGTGGGCAAAAATAGAGAAGAAGTTTTAATGTGCTTTAAAGACATAGTGTTAAAGTATAATATCAAAAAAAAAAAAAAAAAAAATACCTGAAATTAAGGAGCTTTATTTTCTCTAAACAAAATCAGTCATTGACAATTCCTTGACTTTCATCTTTGGAGGAAATCATTATTAAAGACTGTCGCAGCTTGCATCTGGTTCTACACAGACCTCAGCATCTAAACTGCATGCATGAAGGGCCGATCTAAAAGTGGACATTTCAGCTAATGAGTGGACTGTCACCTGTGAGGAAGCTCAAACACAAACAGCTAACACAACTCTAAAGTTACATCAATATAAGTGGCTGATACGGACCTATATAACACCTGTTAAGTTGAATAAATAACAGCAATATACCTGACACATGTTTTAAATGTAATGCAGCTCAGGGAACGTCCATACACCGTACCTGGGAGTGTGACAAAATTAAAAAGTTCTGGAAGGGGAATTCATAAAATGCCTGTGAATATGCCATTAGACTCAAAAATGATATTGCTACACATATATCCAACAACAGTATCTCTGACTTTGCCATACTACAGGAAAAACAAACTATAGCTCTTAGCTGGAAGACAATACCTGCACCTACAGTTGGTACTTACGTATACCTTAAAAATAAATTAAGTATGTATATGGAAATCGTTTATTGACTTAAAAAATGTGGAGATATAGTTGATCTTCTAGAGGAGGAGAGGTGAGGACAGGGTACTGATAAGAAAACAAAGTGGTGGTAAATCCCAAAGGTGGAAAACTTTGATTATGAAAGTCCCCCTTTTTTTTTCTCCCTACACATCTTAAAAAAGCAATAAAAATGCCGATTAAAAAAAAACAACACAGAGTTGTGTTAATAATAACCATTCCATCTAATAAATGACTGATTGTGCTAGAAAATATTACAGGCAGTTTTGGGCGGCCGAGTCAAAAAGTGATATAGCAGTGGTCTGATTAACTTACAGAAACACTAGGCGAAATAGTCCACCTTCCACCTTCACTCCCCCTCACTCTGTCTTTCTCTCTCAAACACACACACTTCTTGGAGTGCACAGTGGTGCTCGTCTCTGTCTTAAGTCCTGACTATTGGCAACTGTTTTTTTTTTTTTAATATCCACTACTGACGCTAATGAAAATTACAACCAGTTTGACTTTCACCTTCTGCAGAGGTACCTCCACTTAAGGACTTCTGAACCTTTTTTGAGTCCAGTGTTCCACCCTCTTTAGACTTTTGTTTAGGCATTCATTTGTGACTTAATTCTCTCAACTTTTCTTCTTCTTCAATTCCTGTGTGTGCACTTTTATGGGGACTGCCAGGGCGTTTATCTGTGCTAATTAGAGCCAACAAGCACACGCTTTCAACTTACGAGAACAATGGGATTCATCATTTTAAGAGCACAGGTGTGAACAGTTCTGTGGTTTAAGAGCAGGTCATGAATCTGACTTAGACTTTTCTTGGGGAACTTTCTTAAGAGCAAATTTAGAAATAAAAGAAAAAACTTAGGAAGATACTTATTAAAGAAGAGAATTTGTTTTAAATGATTTTCACCGACATTTGACCACCACAGATCCAACATGATGTTTCCTGCTGCCAGAGGACTAGAAAAAGAAAGTAAAGAGAAAAAACGGCATAAATGAGCTGCTAAATATGTGGCTCTGAGTAAAAATTAATAGAAAATAAAGGGGTTAAACTACAGTGTTTCCACAGGAAATGGTATTTTTAAAACCCAATTTCCATGCAGAAAACCAAGTACAATGTGTCCTACATACATATGCAGTATGGAGTACAGTACTTGTGTATTACGACGGAACCTTTCCCAAATTACACCATGGGTTTTTTAAATTGATTCCCATCCAGGCGGCCGCTGGTTTCCATCCCCTCCGCTATGTTACGAGACACAACTTGCAGAGACTTCAGTCTTGCTTGACATAGGTAATCCATCATGAGCATTACATTCCCATTATTTTCTGTCGCATCAGCAAAGAACCAAATCTTAACATCTAATTTACATTTTGTTGACCCATCGTGACGTTAGTGATAACCAGACCGGCTGCCTCAGCTCACTGCGGACTGTAATCAGTTGGTTTTGGAAGAGACATAAGAGCCAAGGCGTCCTCAGTAGTTAGATATGAATGAATATTCAAAACCTATAATTATTCTTGTGCAGTTCCAAAATGAAATAGATATGTAAATATGATTCTTTAGAGGAGAAAAAAAGCAACATTATGAAGTGCACTATCAGTGGCAGCATCGTAGCCCTTGAAAGGGGATATGAGATTGTTTTTATCTGCTTTTTTAATGAATCGTGTGTCTAATAAATATGTTTTCTGACTCCCTTTTGGCCAGACTGTATAATAATGATAATCACACATAAGCCTGCAGAAACCTCCCTCGCAGTCCTAATCTTATTGTTTAATAACATGGCTAACATCACCCTAAGCCTTCCCAGAGAGCCAAACTCTGAAGGTCAGTGCTAATACCAGGCTGCTCATTTATTAAACCAAATGGGGGAATACAGTCAGAGAGGAAACAGTGTGAGTAAAAAGATAAAGAGAAGAAGCATAAAGAGATAAGGATGATAAAAGTGGGAATAGAGAGACGGAGAGGAAAATAGAGGGGTAAGAGAAAGAGTAAAGGGCAAATAAGAGGGGTCAATGAGGAAGTTAACAAGGGGATAAGACAAAGTATAAAGTGATAAGTGGGCGGAATGGGAGATAAGGGAGGGGAGGGTTTCAGAGGGAGAGATGAGAGGAGAGGGACAGATAGAGAAATGACCGCCTTAATTAATGGACTGTAATATATGACAATATTCCTGGGTTCCAAGATAATATCAGCAAAAATTACAGCCTCCATCACGGGCACACTGTGCAAATATACGATGACCTTGACAGAGGAACTCAAGTGGCAGGGAGATTTGAAAAAACTCTTGACAGGAATTAAACGTGTCTTGCCGGCTATAAAAAGTTATGATAGCTCCAATTACGAAAGAAGCTGATGAAAAACGTTGAGTCCTTTTTTTTTTTTGCTCCTTAAAATCTGCTGCCGTCATTCTGGTGCAGAATCCAGAGCAGCTAAATGCGTTGTGTGAGTGCCAGCGTTTGGCTTGCCAAGTTGGCTTTAACGCATTATTGACAGCTATTTGTGTTTATCTGAAAGTAAAGAGGAGTTCATTTTCAAAGTATTTCATGTCAGTTTTACAGGGAAGAAATATTGCTGAGGTTCTCATCTATATAATGGATTAGGGAGTATCTATATAATGGATTTGGAAGTGTCCATTATGTCAAACATGGAATAGTTTTATCCTTATCCGTAAGTGTCTGCTGGGGAGTTCCTGAGCAATGTGGCAAATCCGAACATGGTACCCTGCTTGGACCCCAAGGTGTTCCCAGGCCAGATGAGATATGTAATCCCTCCAGTGTGTTCTGGGTCTGCCCCGGGGCCTCCTACCAGTGGGACATACTTAGAACACCTCCAACAGGAGGCGCCCAGGAGGCATCCTGATCAGATGCCTGAACCACCTCAACTGACCCCTTTGGACACAAAGGAACAGCGGCTCTACTCCGAGCTCCCTCCAGATATCCGAGCTCCTTACCCTATCTCTAAGGCTGAGCACAACCACCCCACGACCTCATTCTTTCGGTCACTACCCAGAGCTCATGACCATAGGTGAGGGTTGGGACGTAGATGGACCCGTAAATCGAAAGCTTCGCCTTCTGGCTCAGCTCCCTCTTCACCCCAACAGTCCAGCACAACACCCGCATCACTGCAGAAGCCGCACCAAACTGCTGATCCAGCTCATGCTCCATTCTAACCTCACTCATGAACAGGACCCCGAAATACTTGAATTCCCTTGCTTGAAGCAACAACTCTCTCCCAATCCAGAGGGGGCAATCCACAATTTCTCAACGCGCTGCTGAAATAGCTTCACTGGTCTGGCGGTTCTGACAAACTGAAGCTCACACTGAGCATTCACTGTTACGTTCATGGTTTACTGCTAACCTGAGGTCCAGCTCATCTGCCTGTCCGAGTGCAGACACACCCTGTCTCTCTCCTCGCATGCCACACACACTGCACTGAATGCTTCACCGCTTTGGTACACTCTTCTGACAGCATCTTCATTTAGCTTCTTGTGTCCACATGGCCGAAATGGCATCTTTATGTGTATAAGCGCTTATGAGTGGGGGCAATTGTAACAATTTTTAGTTTTGATGTCATCACTCAAAAACCTCTTGAACTATTTGGATAGATTTTTTTATGAAGATACCTTGTATCTGTGTTCAGCTTCTTTACAGTCATGAGTTGCTACAAGCAATATCACAGTTAAATCTGCTCCTACATGCAGGGGGCAGATATAACATCATATGGGATATGTAAAGCATTTAATTAAACCTAATTCGACATCTACAACTGTGTTCAAACATGTGTCTGAAGCTCCTCTCGTGTCATACTAAATATCTTCAAAGGCAAAGTCATGTACCTCAGCACTACTGCTGTAAAATAAATCCCAGGGGGAAACACTGTGATACAGTACACTAATCTGCATCAGCAATGCTGTTCAAAGCAACATAATGCTGCGAAACCATTTAGTGCCACGCGGAAAGCAGTTTGACGTCATGTGGTGCAGCAGAAAGTAAGGAATGTGGGATGTTGGATGGGTGTCTGTGTGGTTGTCTTTGACCGTGATGTTGCAGGTTTGTGTCCCATTTCACACAACAATTAGGTGTTGAAAATGTTCCTGTTTAACCATGAATATGATCTGATCCTGACGGGTATTCTCATGGCCTGTAGCGAGGATGATCTATCATGCAGCACTTGGCGTCCAGAGCCAGTGACTTTCACTTATTCCCTGGATGTCACGGTGGTATCTTTTCATCTCACTGAGGACTGTCTTGGTGGTCTCTTACATAATTCGGACATTCCATGCTCCGAGGAAGATCTTGGATTTTGGCCCCAGTAGATGCTCTTTTGCACTCCTGATTTCCTTTCAGCTTTCATTAGGAGTGGTCATCCATCCATTTTGGTGGCTTGGGATCTCCTAAGTGCCTGATGTCAATAGTTTTGCTCATTGTAGTTTCTGTAACAGTGTGATTTTTATGGGGTAGCACTGTTAGCCCCACGCCCAACCCCCAAGCTTGGAGGGCCAGTTTACTGACTTTCGTTGGGCTCCCCGCCTGAGACCAATCTGGCATAGCTCTCAGGGTCTTAGAGGTGCGCAAGCCTCTCCACTACGATAAGGTAACAGCACAGGGAGATGGCTAGGTCATGTGCTAAGACTGGAGCAGGGCCAGATCACAAGACCTGCCTGAAAGAAAACCTGGAAGGCAAAAACCATCTGGCGCAACACTGTGGCACTGGAGCTGGAAAAGATGGACCTGTCATGGGGAGAGGCGCAACATGCTGCCAAGGACCGAATGCAATGGAAGGAGCACACTGAAGACTTCTGTCTCATAGGGGATGAAGAGAGGTAAGTAATTAAGTGTGATCTGATCCTAATCATCTCTAAGACTACTTACAGATGACGAATTCAAAAAGAAAAAAAATCAAATTCATAATGAAATAAAATAATATCAGTGCACTTTTTGTGGTGTGAAATTCTGTACAGATCACCATGTGGGAAGGTGTAAGACGTGGGATTTGGATGAATGTGAGTGTTGGTAAATGGGTGAATAGTTCAACTCCATCATGGCTACATATTGACATTCAATTTCTGCAGCAGGTTCATTTCAAACACTTATTGGTTGAAGCTGTCTTTGCAGAGCTGACAAGTTAAAATCTGATTCTGGAGGAATTTTAAATAAGTATTGATGGCATGTGAAATGCAGGAAAGCAAAATTGAAAAAGTAATTCCTTGTATATTATAATACAGCACATCTTTGCACATGGAAAGCATATAAGTTATTTCTGTCCTGCTGCTGAACTCCAGAGTGCCGGAGCTGCCACAGAGCTATCAATCACCCAGCACTTGGAACAGCAATCAGCCTGGTTTGTCAAGCTGTTGCTGCAGCGGCTAAATGGAGCGCGGGCGCAACTCCACCGCGCAACACTGGAGCTTCCAGCATTATTTTCATTGTTATTTGAGTCAGCGATCAAAGGACAGCCATTCCAAGAGGGACTTGAGGCTATTTCCCTGTTGCCACAGAGGTTCAGAAAAAAAATTCATGGATGATTTTTCCATGGTCGTGTGCTTCCAGTGCTGGCTGTGTGACTGTTTTCCAAGTACTGGCATGTACCGAGGGACCCTCACATGAGTAGGTCTGAAGCTGCAATCAATCATGTGTGACTGCAGAAATGTAACAACCACGTACAGCAGACAATACATGCAGTGCATGCACGCAGTGGTGTGCAGAGAATCACAAAGACACACACACACGCCTTAGATATGCGCATGTCCACCTGTTCTCTTTGTCTCTTGATCTTGCACTCAGACACACAACAACACAGGTGTGATGGGAAAAAGAACTGCTGTCAGGTTCAGTGGCTGCAAAACACACTGTCGCATCTGTAATCCAAGCAGCCGAGAACGCACAGATTACTACCCCCTCTCCTGGGCTTCAGCTGGCGTGCTATGAAGGACTGGGAAAAAAGGTGTAAAACAAATAACTTTGGAGGAGCCCAGCGGCGCACGCACAGAGATTTATTTGGACTGGAGCAGAGCCCGCAGTGTTGTTGCTCTGTCCTTGATGCTAAAGTTTACTTTCAGCTTCACGCTCGTCATCTGTCAGAGGGAGACTAATGATGCCGAGCACAACATTTGCTGGGATGAAAATCATTATCAGCGAATAATTTTCCCTGACAGTCCGCCCTCTCTTTCCAGTAGCCCTTATGAATACTCTTGACTTCAAAGAAAGACTTGACACAGAGTGGAGAGCGCTCTTTCCACTGTGCACATTCAATCTGAGTTAACTGGAATGTAGGTTAATTGATGTCATAGGTTAAGATGATGATAATGAATAATGACAACAGCTGTAGAGATGAAAGATTAAACACGGACTTCTAAACAATACAGAAAAGTGTTTTGTTCCTTTAAACAGATCGCTTATAAAAATCAGAATTTGACAGAATGTTTGTGAAACACACATCTATAGGTGAGCATGTGTGTGTGTTTTAGCAAGGACCTCCACTTCGAGCCTCACACACAAACACAGAAAGCAGCGCTAAGCCGTAGGCACACACAGCCAACACGCACAGTGTGGAGAATGAGACGTCATGACAAAAAATGTGTGTATAGTAGCTGTTTGGGTATCAGTTTAAATATACGCAGGTTGTGCATGTTTGTGAACTCATATTGTGTGTACATATCTGTAAAATGTTTGACAGTATATAGTGTGTGCTGCATACGAGCATGCAAAGACATCCTCCTGTCTCAATGACTACACACTAAGAGGTCGACTGATTCATTGGTATTGCCGATTAATTGGATGGTCTACAAACTATCATTATCGGCTGATAGTGTCTGATGGCAAAAAATAACTCCTATCTAGATTTTTTAAGGTCAAGGTCAAGGTCAACTTTATTTATATAGCACATTTAAAACAGCCGAGGCTTTAGGGTTAAACCCTGATACACAAAGCCGACAACTGACTGTTGGTCAAAGTTGGGCCATTGGTGAGCATCTGCTGCCCCTGTCGGTGCAGTGTGTCTCGCACCATCACCCCTCATCAGCTTTTTTTTGGCCGATTCAACATGGTGAATCATTGTCAGCAGAGTGTAGTCCATCAGTCAATGAAATCACTCTGACTCTGCATACAAACATGCAAAAACATGTCTGTCTTAATGGGTGCAGTTACATGATGGCTTCTCATTCAGAATGAAATAAATCTGAATGAAATCATTCGGAATTAAAGTTTTTCCAGGTAGTTTACATGGGAGGTTTTCATTCCAATTGAGGGTTTACATGTGAGAGATGAGTTTAATCACCTTTATTCAGGTCTGCACAAGGTTTGAGGCAGGAAAGGTTTCTGATTGGATAGGGGGCGGGGCGGATGTTACGTGTTTACGTTTACCAGAAGAAAACACTATAGTCCTCGCTCCAGATAACAAGATGCTTGACGACGCCGTTCTTAGTGCCCTTTTCGGGCTTGTTTTGCTTATATTCTTGAAGCAGCAGTACGACAACAACCTTGTTCTGCTAATGCTTCGTCTGTTGAGGAGGAGAAGGGAGGTAGAAGGTCGAAGAAGGGAGATCGTGGTGTGGCGAATGGAAACTGGTGAGTGCAACGAGTCCGACTGCTCTATCTCAGCCCATTGCTATGCGCACTGTATACATCATCGCACCAGAAGGGCAAGGAAACGAGCATGCGCAGAAAGACTGGAATGAACTTAAAGAGGAATGAGTGTATACAAGTGCGAGAAATTATTTTATTTGGAATTAGAAACGGAATATTCCAGCCCCTTACATCGGATTGAATTTTCAATCGCATTGGCCATTTTCATTCCGCATTAGGTGTTTACAAGATCGCTTTTAATAGGAATGAACTTTCATTCCGAATGAAAAGGGAATTAAACTGTCCATGTAAACGCACTCAGTGACAATATATTAGAGGTCAACTGATTAGTTTGTATTGCTGATTAAATGATGCTGATACGATGTTCTATAAACTATCGTTATCGGCTGAACTTGGCTCTGATAGTGTCTGCAGAATAACTCCCAGCTAGCTTCATTTTAGGGTTAAGGCCCTGACACACTAAGGTGATGGTCGACCGTTGATCAAAGTTGGGCAGTTGGCGAGTGTCTGCTGCCCGGGTCCATGTCATTGGTTCGATAGCCCATTGGTTCGACATCTCATTAGTCCGACTGTCCGCGGTGCTGAACGGCTCGCGGCGGGCGTATGGTGCGCCGCGACTGGCTTGAGGCGGAGCAGGCTCACGGCTTATGTGTTTGTCACTTTCTTTTTCATTTTAACCCATACTATGATCTTTTCCTGACCCCAACCAAGTGGTTTTTGAGCCTAAACCTAACCAGACCTTAACCACAGGGCATCATGATGATTTCGGAACAGACTTCGGAACAATGAGTTTAATATGGTCAGAACAATGGGATGTCGAATCAATGGGCTGTCGAACCAATGGGCAGTTCCCCTGCTGCCTTTATTGGTGCGTTGTGTCCTGTACAGTTGCCCCTCATCACCCCTTGTTGCCCATTGTCGCCTCCATTGCCAATTCAACATGTTGAATTGTAGCCTGTCAGTAAACGGTAACAATCTGATTGCCAGTTCAGCTCAGGAAGTGAGAAAAGTCAAGAAGGAGTGAGACCAAAACAAACTTGTTAAATGAGGTAACATTATTTTTCTTTAGGCATTGAGCTATTCAGCAAAAACGTTTCGTGATAGTTTCTGTCATTGTTCACTTGCACACAGTAAATATGGCTCTATTATTTTAACATTGGATTGTGTTGTTAATGTGCTAACTGGCTAACTAGCGTCATGACGGTCTCCTGGTTTCCCTTTTTCGAATAAGGATTATAGACGACTGCCATCTGTTGTTACGGAGAGTTAGCAGAACATATGTGCTGGTTGACGGGGGTCCTAGCGGTGTGTTCATGTGTAACTTTTTTGATGCAACAGAGGACCTTAGTCTCCGCTAATTATCTAAGTCAGTTTTTATGTGTCTGGGACCTTTAGTTTCAGTGTTGCCAACTCTTTTCTAATGTAAGTAGCCGGCACTAGCTCAAAAAGTCACTAGAAGTCGCCAAATGAACAGCATATGTGTAAAGGAATTACAACATAATATATCTGAATATATATTTCTCACAATTTCCCTAATGGTCTTAACTAGCGAGAAACTTAGTTTGATTTTAGCTCTAGATTTATATAATTATTTAGGTATTAATTACTTTGAGTTTGATACTATGTGCTCCAGATTTATTCATCAGCACATTTATTAATTTGACTTGGATGTACTTTGACAATGTCAAATTTCGGATGATGATATCAGCAAGTTACTCTGCAGTCAGATTTTTCCTGCCCCAAACTATCATTATTATATCGACCTTTAAAAATCCAGTATCTACATACAGTCATGCAGGCACAGTAACACACAGAGGACACACACATGCACGGGTTTGCAGGTAAAGGTCATTTGTCTGCATTTAGCTCAGTCCAGGTGGGTTTGAATCAATGCGAATAGTCTACTCCTTGGACTGGGGAATGGAAGTCCTATAATCCAACTGCTTTCTCACTTCAGTGCAACACATTTGCATCTCTTTCTTTTTATCAAGATATATAGGAATTAATTAGAATATGCTCCCTGATGTCCTAAATATAAACTGTACAGCACATATGCAGCAGCTTCGGTGAAACAGTGGAGAAACAGACGGTCAATAACAAGCGGAAAGAACCGGCCAGAGTAGACACAGCCAGAATCGATAGACTTCTGCCTTAATGTACCCAAAAGTCAGTCGTTTCTTCTTTCTTTCTTTCTTTACTCCTTTCTTTCTTTCTCTCCAAGGCAGGCGGTTAGACACTGAACATGGGCTGAAGCCAGTGTAGGTCTGTGCTAATGTCTTTTTTATGTCTTGGCTGTTAAAGGTAAGAACTGAAGGAGCAGAGGAATGGCACTATCATCATCATTATCGCCATGATTACTGGCTCAGAACAACAAATATGTACACATGTTCAAAGATCTTTTTCTCAAATTAACCTTCATTTGTATCATCATTATCTCTGCTTGCAGTAGACTCAGGCTTTTTGCCGCAGACTGAAACCACAAAAATGCAGAAATGTCACAGCTGTAACAACAGGACAAGAAAATGGGTGAAATTAAGAAGCTTTGTTGGTGCTTAGGAGGAATGTCAAAACACGTGTTATGGATGAGTGTGTAAAATGCGGGCCCTTTAAGAGACAGAGGAGTTAAAGGAGGCAAACGTGTGACCGAGTAAAGGAAGTTCAGCACGTTGGATGTTTGAGCATGTATTTCTTTATGTCATCACACATATACATGATATCAAAACCCGCTATATTGACTGATAACACACTCCCAGAAACATCCACTGGCACACATATGTGCACAGACACACGCCGTATGTGTGGATACATGTACAAATAAAAACCACATGCACACACACACACACACCCGTACAAGGTTAGTTAGAGGCCCATCCTCTGCTTCAGCCTGTCTGAAGTCGAGCTATAATGACATCCAGGTATGTTTGCTCTTCATTTTACACGGCTCATCGCAGCTCCAAACAGGGTATCAGCACAGGGGGGAGTCTGTGTTGTGTGTTTTCTACAGAGATCATGATGTCCTTGCGCACATCTGTATGGCAGTGTGAACTTGCACGCCGCTTGCTCCATGTGTGCACTACTGCTGTGTTTGTGTTTGTTGCAGTGTGTATGAGCTCATGTAATCAAACGTGCATTAGTGCGTCCTTGTACGTGCGAGTGTGTGAGCGGGCAGGACTTTGCCCACATGCGTAGACGGAGCCCTTCTCCCCGGCTTGTTGACATTCCAGTAGCTTGGCCTCTCCATCTGCTCCAAACTCTCCTCTCATTCAAAACAGACCTCCCCTCTCTCTCTTACACACACATTTTCTACACCTTATTCCACCCGCTACCTTCTTATTGAAAGCACAAGTAAGACATGAATGTACAAGTTCGCCCTGTCCTCCATCAGCAAAGCTATGTTTGTTGAGTTCATCCTTGAGTCTAACGGGAGCAAAGTATGCACTGCACTGTACTGTATATTGGTAATGGGGCAGTTGACAGGATGTTTACTGTTGCTGTGGCATGTTGACTGCTGCTTTATGACATTAAAACTGTCTTTCCTGCAGCGATGAGGTTACGTGGCACTCTTTCCCCTCAGTCTGGCCCATCTGTCTTTCCCTCTCCCACCTGAGATCCTTCCTCAAGCCTCTGTAGTTTCTTTGCGTTTTTTGGTCAAGCCCTCTCGTTCATCGTCTTACTGCTAGTTGAAATGGACATCCTGACTGGAGTTGTTCCAATATCAGTATTGGGAATGCCTCCACTACTGCCTAAAATTCCGGATATGGTATTAACAAGTAGACAAGTCTACGTGCTGTTCCGATACCACATAATTTGGGGCAGCAGTAGCTCAGTCCATAGGGACTTGGATTGGGAACCAATGGGTCAAGTCCCCATCTGGACCAAATATGGAGTGTGGACTGGTAGCTGGAGAGGTGCGAGCTCACCTCCTGGGCAAGATGCCTTCGAGTAAGGCACCAAACCCCCAACTGCTTAGGGCGCCTGTCCATGTAGAGCCCTCCTGTTCCAGCATCTCTCCATTAAAAACATGTATAGGTCCTGTCTGTGCATGTGTGTGTATTTTGGGCCTGAGTGTATGTATACAGAATGAAAAAAAAATGGAATTCGCCCTTTGGGATTAATAAATACAGTATATAGAATATTAATTCATTGTAAAAGACCTCCGGATAAAACTGCAGTTTTCCCGGAAATTAATTCTTCTTTGCCGCTCTGACACAGTAGCCTACACACAGCAAGTTGCACTGCACACCCACTGGCAAACTACTATTTTAGAGCAGTGAAGAAGAATTTATATCTACTAAAAAGTGTTATGATAGCCATTAGAAAAATTTTAAACTTGATAATAAAAGAAGGTTCTATGGCGTTCATTCTCTCTCTTCATGTTTTACAAAGGGTTTATTGTGAGCCATGTCATGCAACAATGACAGCATTCATTTCTTTTCTTTTAGGAGCCCCTGATTTTGGGTGAGGCATTCTGATTTTGCTAGTCACGTTTACTTTAGCGGCACTTGTGAGTTCTCCGCATTTCGCATCTGACTCCTGCTGTCAGATGGACTGTACCATTTCATAATAACTGTGGGGGGAGGGAGCATCAGATGGCGTGTTGAAATGTGTTTTAACGATAAAAATACATTTTATTATCATGTAAATAAATATAATTTGTATTGTCAGTGATGTAAGTCAGTAAATAAATTGTTGTACTTGATCCAATAAAGGTCAGTCGTAGACCTTTTCATGGACCCCTCCTTTGGCCTTGGGCCGGGGTCCTGTGTGCCCTTTGACTCCCTTTGACAGCGGGCCTGCTTGGTATCGGCTGATAAGCAAGTTCAGGAATTTGAAGGAAAAAATGGTGTCAGAACATCCCTAATCGTGATTTATGTTAAATATATCTTAAGTTCCCAACAGAAAGGGAGTTATCTCTTTGTAGTTGTCCTAACTTCAGCTAAAAGCTGTTTAGCCTCAATGCAAACGTCTTTACCTACAGTTTAATTTTGATGCATAAATTCAAAATTGCAAACAAATTCTTCTCCTGCAAACCAATCAGAATCAGGAATTCTCAGATTATAGCTTATCCAGGTCCAAGTAGATGTATCAGTCCAAGTAACAATAAAAAATGTCACAATACTGATCACAACAGGCGACCTTTGGGAAATGTACACTGCACAACACCATTTTTCCCCCCATTTGCCTATTTCAGATGCTCCGAAGCCTGGGCGTACACACTTGCCCGATGAAAGGCATTTTCACACTGTATCTCAATATTGAAGGCATGAGCCTACATGTCTTAAACCTATAGGTGCAGACAGGAGCATTCATGCCTCCTATGCTGTGTTGAAGGACGGGGTATTCAACATTTCCATCCTCTTGAGCACACATGAGCCCGCATATTTTACCTTTCAACTATGGACAGGAGTGCTCTTGATGAAAGTCTGTGGCTGTGACAAATGGGGCTCCTTCCAAAAATGAACGAAATCCAACATTTCAAAGTACATAACAATCACAAGTGGAGTGAAAGAGAGTGAAAGAAGTGGTATGTAAGCAGTTTTTAGTAAAATAAAGAAGAGAATACTTTAACAAATTGCATTTTTTTGAGTCATAACACACTTTTCTTTTCAGAATACCTGTACTACACTTTGGCGTTAAGTTATGCAAGTTTAAGTGAGTTTTTGTCACACTGGAAAATTAATAAAATCTAATAAATGAAAGCTGCCAAATGCTTGTTCAGAAATAGATTTTGGAATCTACATTTTTAATTTGATGAGGTGTTAGACCTTGACCACAAACACCTTAATCTGAGCTAAGGCTGGCTATAGAAATGGAGGCCTTAAGAAACATAGAGAGGATGTGGTAGTGTTCTGGCAGCAGGTCTGATCATTTTAACCACAGTGGCCTGAAAGAGCTCATTGTTCTGTCTTGGATTTGACAGAAAATGTTTGTAGAAACAATCAATGAACGAGCTGCGACTGTGTGCACTCTAATTGCTTCAGTTTGGTAGCACTCGAAAGAGACAAATGCTCTCACCTGTTGTGTAAATTGTATGTTCTGTTTCTATTGTAGCCACTGACAGTTAAGTGGTGGCAGTTAGCAGTGAGGATGTGATGAGCCAAAGGAGTCCTACAAAGATAATTCCGCTAAGTGTCAAGAAATTACACAACAGAGCTGTTGCTTCTAAATGTCAAAGTGTCCATAAGAAAGTGACTGCTGTGCTCCAGCATCACAGCCGGCTTTTGTATCTTTTCTATTATTGTATTTCAGGCGGATGTGAGTGTGTGTAAAAGTCAGGGATTAAACCTGGGACCTTTCTCCGGAAGGACCCCATGACCTTCTCGGAGAAGTGAATATAATGTATGAGATGGAAAGAAAAGGATGAAGGAAGTTGGAAAGGTGGGAGCAGATGTACTGCATGTCGATTTGTGGGAGAGGGGAGAGGAGGGGGAAGCATTTTATGGCTGAATTTGCACATGAAAAAGGCTGAAATTGTGCTGCAGACTTGATCAACCCAACAGCTGTCTGACTGGCAATAAACTCAAAATATAACCACTGAATATGATATTGGACTGGATGTAATTTGAAACAGCATACACAAGTTAACAACCACTAATGTATTTAATTAGGACACGTCCCCTTGCATGTATTAATAAAATTCATAATAGGCTAACTCTCTGTACACCTACGTGCTAGCTTGACATTGATCATCATTAGAGTCACATTATGCAAGTTTTGACCTCTTTCAACGTGGAGTACTGACATGTTGTGCGCTCTGCTTGGTATGCCAGGAGATTTAGTTCGTCCCAATAAAAAAAAATACCAGGATGTCCTATTGCATGCAGTCACATTTTGCTATAAGGAAACCAGCACGCTCTCCTGGCAAACTTGACCCACAATCCTCTGCACCGCAGTTGATACATCCCATAGATTGAGGCACAAACACATGACAGCTCATTGAAAGCACGTTGACGGATCATTGACAGTCGACAGAAGCCACAATAACAGTTGACAGCTCATCCAATTGACTGATGACCAGTGGAATAGATAGGGATCACAGGGATAGGAATTGTTTCAGTGAACAAAATAATCAAAAAGATAACCAACAAAAGGACATTAACTATGCTTATAACAATGACGTGATTTTACCGTCCTGAATATAACACTGCATGTTAGAATCTACGATGTGTGCAGTTATATCTTCAAAGTTAAAACCACATACATTGCAAAGTAACAACAGCAGAGCTCTCTGGAGTTGACCTCCATCTCTGTTTAGCTTGGAAAATGGTGTTTGGTAACCCCAAGGTAACGTTAGGTGATAATGTTAATCAACATGCTGTGTTATCACAAAGTTTTACTAAAAATAAAAGAAAAAGGTTGCTATTCCAAAATATTAATATCGTAAAACCTCAATTAAATAGCCTGGGCTATTGTTTGCTTAAAAGCCAATATCTAGGACAGGCCTTTAATTCCTTTCATACAAATACAAATCAAATGCAAATAAATTATTCATATAAACCAATATGAATATTACTTGTATAAAAATGAGGGTTCGTATATCACATTAATTATCAATCTTTCAGTTGCTCTAGCTCCGAGAGACAGCACATCAGACAGAGTTTACCATGCCGGTAAATCAGATGAAATTACAATCTTCTTTGGTGCTCATGGTTATATCTATATGCTTGATCAACACAGCTAACTAATGTTAGCTCAAGTGGGTAGCCAACAACCTGGTTTTAAACATCCAAGGACTTTGGCAACCAGACCAGGCGTCCAATTGAGACAGGCCTTTATTTGTTAAAACGTGTCGCCACACCGGGCTAGTAAAAGGGACTGGGCGTTTAATTGGGACTAAGCTTTTAATTAAAGTTTTATGGTAAGCAGTATGTCTGTTTGGACCACTAATAAATTGCCATAATATATGATGGATAATCCACTCTGAGCTACGCCGTTATGACACATAATGCACTCCACACTTCACAGGTTAAGGTCTGGACCTCAACTGAATCTGTGTGATTTCTGAGGATATGGAAGTGAGCTTTTTTTGGAATGTATACTACATAGAGTTTTCTTAAAAAACGTAAGACATGTATAGACTCATACAAAAGGAATTCCTCTCAATCATTGCTTATGACCCACTAGAAGTGTATAGTGGTGCATTTATGTGCAGAGACTCTGCCGTCTGTCTGCATTTTGTTGCGTTCAGGATGCAAATTTGCGTTTCCAAGGCCCAACTCTGCCTACTCTGCCTCTGATTCCTGACCCTGACATTCCTACCCTTACCAATCACACTCCTCTTGCCTAAACCAACCCATCAGCTGTATTCGGCGTCTGACTTCCGGCAGACGGCGATACAGCCTCTGGGGACAGACCCACGATTTTTTGATATTCACTTCCGTTTATGTATAAGTAAATATACTGAACCATTGCGATGGATTCAGAGTTTGCAGTGACGCCAATTATGTTCCGCCTCATTAGTTCACTGCGCAGACTGTTTAACCTGGCAACAACTGCAGCCGGCTCAAACGTGATTGGTCAATATCACGTGGACTATAAACAGCCTACAACCGGAAACCAGGGCTCTTCTGCTCTTCTTCCAGAGGCAAGATCTCCGGGGTTTGCCTACAGACTGTACATTCACTGAATGTAGAGTCTGTATATAGAGACTAAAACAAACCCAACCAATGGAGGCAACAACTTGTAGCCAATCAGAGATAGATAAGGTTGGGTCATACCTTTGCCACCCTAGGAAATGCAAATTTGCATTCGGGACATTTCTGGGCTGCAAACTTTGGGCATGGGTGTGACGCCCCCAGCCAATGACAGCATGCAAGTGAGGTTGGGACTTTATAAGAAGTTGGCAACCAGGTGGAAGCAGCATGCATCAAAGAGGAAGCTATGAAACTCACAAACACAGTGCTGAAACAACGCAGACAAAGACAAGGCTCATTCCAAAATGTGACAGAGTTTCGGGCTGGCTTTCATGTTCGCTGTCAAGCACTGAAAGAGAGGATGGGGATGAAAAGCAAAGCATAGTTGACTTCTTTTTGGTGGAACTGGTAGGTGCTGGTAGTTAGTTTAGTGAGCTTGCTAAAGTATCCGCTTTTCCATTACAACAAATGTAATGTTCCTACAACAGTAGCTTGCGGTATACGTACAAGCAGTGTAGGGAGGACGGGCCAATTTGAATAGTATACCTTCAACCGCACGTTGCCTCAGTGACACTCTCAAAAACACATGCACTGCATCGACGTCGAGAAAACAAATGGGTGGTCAGCCAAAGACCAGGGCAGACAAACAGCACCAGACAGCGGGCAGATTGACAAAAAGAGAAAATCAATATGAAAGAGTTAAGCCGGAGCCACTTTAATATTGTACCCTGTCCTCTGCGTGTCCATGTTGCAACAAAGCTTTTAATACCAGAGAGAATCTTTGTCTGGTCCCCTCTGTCTCACATACACACACAAATATTGTACATATATTATAGTGAGAAACACAACAAATTCCTTGGATGCATTCTTTATTGTTCATCAGCATTCCCTGGAGCTTCTGGTTTTTGCATTGCTGGTAGCAGAGAAGCAATTGCGATTCATTTCCAGCCCTACATCCACCCTCAAAAATGTACCAATACCTTGTTGAGCTTTCCCCCGCACACACAAATACACATGTACAAGGACATATGCTATCTTCAAACACACCTGTCGAACACACAAGTGTACGCTCACACAAACATTCAGATGCACACACGTCCTTGGGGACAGGAGTGTTCATTCCAAATTAATAGCACGCTATATGCTCTCTTCACCATCACGAACATATTTGGTTCTCCTCTGGTTCTTGTGCATATGTGTGTGTCTGTGTGTGAGTGTGCGTGACACGTGGATAGGGTGGATTTTAGCAATGCTGGCCAGCAGTGATAAGAAGCCTAAATCCCCTACACATTCTCACACGGATAACCAAGGCTATAGGCTTCATCTATAGAAACTGCAGCTTCAATTGAAGGACACCAATAGGGCGTGTGCTGAAGAATAACAAGGGTGAAGGAGAAGGTGAGTTTTTTTCTTCATTTTCCAGCCTTTAAAATAAATTTCACTTTGCTTATTCAAGAAGACGCAGCGTTTTGATACAGGTAGGTCATGGCATCAATAACTTCTGGTCACTCTGCTAATCTGTATACATGTGTGAATTGGCTTTTGTGTTCCCTCAAAGTACACATGTTCGACAGCAAAATCAATTCTATGCTTTGAGTTTCTCTTGCTAATTAGTTTAGGATTAGAGTTAACCTTTCAGCATAAGTGCTGAGCAGAGTGAAAACAGGAGCAATACAATAGCGGGGACTGAGATATGCGGGGCAAAATTGTGTCGCTCCCTTCTGGCACTCATACATAGACACAATCGCACACTCTTGCAAGATCAGAAAACCCCCTTCGCAGCGTGTGTGTGAGTGATGGAACGGGCTTGCCTCAATTCATCACTGTGC
Source organism: Epinephelus lanceolatus (assembly GCF_041903045.1). Lineage (NCBI taxonomy): Eukaryota > Metazoa > Chordata > Actinopteri > Perciformes > Serranidae > Epinephelus > Epinephelus lanceolatus. The sequence goes on from NC_135752.1 coordinate 33,783,719, forward strand.
TTGTACCGCATGTCTTGACATATAGGTTTTTCTTGAGCGTGTGTGTAGGAAAAAGGTACAGAGAACTTCAGCCAGAAGGTTAATGCTCCCTCTACCAGATTACCTGAACTGTGTGGGTGTAAACTGCTGTGATAAATATGGTAGGCTATCGATTTGACAGATCAGACTTTATGTTAGCTAAAGAAATATGCCACACACACACACTCACTGTACAGGCAAGACAGTGTGTGCCACTGTATGCCAGATTGAAATTTGATGTTGCATCAACACATTACATGGTTCTTGCTTGGATCTTCTGATTATGCGTCTGTTTCATGCAATTATGATCATAAATATATGGTAAGGTTTACTTTTTAAATTTTTAAATGCCACATAGACCCTAAAGCCCCGTTTCCACCAAGCAGTATGGTTCAGTTTGGTATGCTTTTTTCCGTTTCCACTGTAAAAAGTTGTGGATGGTACCAATGTAAATGTTCAGCATTCCCTCCTCTGTTGGGATACCTAGCACACAGATCTGGTACTAAAAGGTGGAGCAGTCCGTTCATTGGTCAATAGCAGACGGTAACTCTTTCGACCAGGTTATGTGAACTGCATATATTCTAGTCCTCACTCGGAGAGAAAAAAAAAGGGTCATGGAGCATCGTTCCTGTGGGCTCCGGCAACACTAAACCCCTGCGCTTGCCTGAGAAGGACTAAATCCACAACCCCACTATTTTTGAATATCCCAAGGAGAGAGACTCTCACTGCAGCCTGGTTTATTTTGTTCTGAAAATGTCGGTGTGCAGCCTCGACTTCCATCTGTGTCACCAGTAATGAGGAAATACAGTGAGTGCTGGACGGAGCAGTGAGTGACAACAGTGCCACCCATATTTAAGAGGACTGTTTGCAGTGGAAACGCTACGAGGACCAAGGGTCAAGGTATCATGTCTGATGGGTTACTTTTGGTCCCAAAGGTACCATGCTGAAAGTGATTGGTGGAAACGGGGCTTGACAGTATCTAGAGCTGTGTAGCATTTCCACATTTTTGACAATGTGATAAGTGCTACCTGACTTTCACCTTTCAACCCCTTTTTTCATATAAAAATGGAACCAAAACAAGTTTTGATTAAATCTGGCCAGACGCTGAATGAACAGTTCAAACACTGGAAACCATGAAAGCTGCTGTTCACAATAACAACTTTTGAAAAATCCCTGTTTTATCGTTTTCCAGCAGGGGAGAAGGAACATACACACTGTGTTCCAAAAGTGGTTGGAACTGAAGTGTGTGCAAAGGGGTATCTGTAATTCTCCTATGCTGATTTTGGAAATTAGAAAAGCAGAAAAATCCACATAGTGACGTCTGTTTGTTGCTCCTACCTCATGCAGTGCCAGATCTTGGGTGTGAAGGAGGAATGGAGAGATGAAATTGTTAAGAGCTGTGGGATGTGTCCTGCCTGGTGATGCACAGGTGGCCAACACTATGATCTTTTTGTTTATTTTTACTTTCACGTTTTAAAATGTCATTATCAGGATTTCTGTAGGGTCAGTATCGCAGTAACTGCTCAGTAATTGATGGTCAGCAGCAGATGCTCCCTGCCCTGACACTGCAATAACTTCCACACCCTTTCCTTTGGTGAGAAATTCCTGGCACTCTATCTGGAGACGATATTACCCAGTCGCTGGTGTCTAAATGAGATACCTCATCATAATCCCATGGCTGGTCACCTAGACTATGACAGGACATTACACTGCATAATGGCCTGTTAGTCCTGGTGGATTATGCAATGCAGTATCCCGAGGCAGCATCTCAGCTGCATGTCTGACAGTGACGGAGCAGGCTGGGCCTTTGTGTCTTGCTTAAGGGCACGTGGTTATTGTGCAGAGCCGGCCTGTTATCTATTCATAATGATACAATCTCCCAAACCATTAGGCCACACTGCCACTTGCACCCACTTTCATGTTTGAAATCTCATTATGTTTTCGAGGTAGCAAACCACTTCTGTTGAATGAGCTTGAATTTTCTTGGTATTTCTTTTTTGACCTCATAAAAGTTTTGTTTTTCTTTTTATCATGAAAAAACACAACATATAAATCATGTTAAAAGCTGTCAGTACTTTAACAATCAGTAACAGTGTGACAGCTGTGACAGCCAACTTGAAGTCTCCGCCTGAGATAATATTTTAGTCACACACTCTTAGGAATAACAATCCCAAAAGGGTTCTTCCTGAAGGGGTAAGGTTCCTGGAACTATTTGCTTTTGAAGAACCCTTGAAGAAAGGGTTTTCTGAGGTTTCTTTGTGAGACAATGGGTTCGATTAAGAACCCATTTCATCCAAGAAATCCTTCTTCCTTTCTTTGTAAGGCAAAAGGTTTCATTAGGAACTTATTTCATCGAAAGAATCCTTTTTTAAAGGAAGAGTTCTTCAAGGGTTCTTTGTAAGACTAAGAAGCCATACACATGCTATGTTTTTGGCGCCCTACAATTTATCGTTTTAAATGAAGATGCACAGCAAGTGTGCTCAAACATGCACGCATTACCAATAGGCAGTGTCTATTTTTTAGGATGCATTGGCTGCGCCATGAAATAAACTAAGTTCAACCATTGGAAGACAGCAGTGCGCACTGCATGACGAGGACCAACCAATCACAGCCAACAGGTATTTTTCCCTTCCTACACTCAAACAGCTCCTGGTAGAAGATCAGCTCTGCACTCAGGATTTCGGGTAAATAGGCTATGATATGGTACTTGTTGTGGTTGCTTAGCAACCTCAACAAGTGCGCCACGCCACGCTATTGAAAGCTGGCACAGAAAAGCCACAAGAGTAGCACCTAGTGCCTGACCTTGTGTCTTCCAGTAGGTTGAAGATGAGGCTTGTGTACGGCCCCTAAGGGTGTCATTAAAAATCCCTATATTTAAAGGGTTCTTTGTAAGACAAAGGGTTTCATCGAGAGTTTGAGTTTGGATTGTAGATCTCAAATATTCAAATCTTTACCCTATTTTTAGATGTAGATGCATCTATAATCTCCTTAACTGATTCGTTTGTCTTGTGTCCTGCCATAGTTGATATCTTCACCATCAATTCATGCCATACAATACCACATGGTCTTTATATGGGCACCCTGTACTTGGCATTCAGTATTTAGTTCTAATTTGGAAAGTTTCGGTCCCCAGCCCCACTGCACCACTAACACGTTTAACTAAAGCTAGGATTAGCCGGAGAGTAATGTGGTCAATTACTGGTTCTAGAGCACCCCTGGGTGAGTTGTAGATGAAACCCTTGGAATATAAAAGAGTTATAGGTAGAATACATCAGGTGGGTTCTTATTAGCACCCTTAGGGGTCATACACATGCTTTTAAATTCATTATTTTCAACACAGAAGTGTCAAAGCAACATTTTCCCAAGTGCCTATTTTGCAGGGTGTGATGGCTATGCCCTGAGATAAATAGAGTTCAACTTGAATGCAGCAGCCATATGACCTGGAACAACCAATCACTGCCAGCAGATGTCTTTCCCTTCTTCTGTAAATATAAGTCTGTGATAATTTTGGAGAAGTTCATCATTTAGTTTTTGAGCTTTACATCTGTTCTACACTTACAAAGCAAAGACTGGAAGAGGATCAGCTCTGCACTCAGGATTTCTGGTAAGTAGGCTATGATACAGTGCTAGTTATGGTCGCTTAGCAACCTCAGTCGCAACCTGCTGCGGGGCCCTTGAAAGTTGGCAAAGAGTAGGCCCAAGAGAAGCAGCCAGTGCCCGAGCTGACATTGTCGAGGTGGTTAAAGATGCTGCATGTGTACGGCCCCTTAGAAGGTGGGAAGGTTCGGGATAGGACCCCCAGAGAAGGTCCTAGGTAGGACCATTACACCATGGAAAGCTTCTCTGTAGATCCTCTCATGTGTTGTTCTTGGTGGAACCTTTCGTATAACCGTTTATGTTGGGTTCTAGGTATAACCATGCAAAAGAGATCCAGGTGGAAGTTATAAAAGGTTTTACCAGGGGAAAAAGGGTTTTACTATGGGGACAAGCCACAGAACTCTATATGGTTCTATTTGGCACCTTTATTTCAAAGAGTGCACCTGCTGGTTTGGTTTGAGAGTTGCTCAGTGTATGAAGAAACAAAAAAAATTAACAAAACATTCCAAGTTCACTGAAGGACAACAACTAAAAATGTTTCTGCTGGACTGACCTCCAAAGACTACAAATCCACCAAAACGCCTCACACAAGGTGGCGCATCAAGGCAGCTGCTCTGCAATGCTAATACTCCTCATCCAGTGATTCAAAGGCTCCCAAATGGATTATAGCCAGTGCACAAGCCCATATAGTAATTAATTCTAGAAAAACAAAATGAGTGTGCTTGTGTGTAATCGGTGTGGGTTTTGTGGGAGTGCATGTTTTCTCCCATGGGAAGAAAGAGTTTCTTGTCACTGCCACAATTCTTTAAGCCTCTGTGGACTTTCAATATCTCTGAGCTGTAGTCAATGTTTTGTCAGCATGATGGACAAGAAAGCTTTGGGAATTTGAATTTGAAAAGAGTGCAGGGAGGCTATTGTCCCCAGACAATTCAGTATGAGGGTTTGGGGAGCTAATGGTTTTCCATATGTATCCATTCCAACACAGGAAATCACACTTCCACCGAAAGAGATAGGACTGTCCTTGCACAATGTCATAGGCAATAAATACACAAACACTTGCATGCTCATGGACTCTTAAAGATGGACATACACACCAATATGCACACATTTCTCCTTTGCTTTACTCTCTTTTGTTGCCTGTTTTCTACAAGGACAAACAGCTCTTTCAGAAATGTAGTGTTTTTCTCCCTGTCCTTTTTTAAAGTTCAGTCAATGTGGCTTTCTTTCTTTGCTACACAGGTATTGGCTTACAGCCTACCTTGAAGCTCCCTTTTCAAAAAGTTTTCTAAAGAAATACAAAGTGACAGAGACTCAAGCACAAAGTGACACCACAAGACAAACCTTTGGAATTTTAGACTGCACAAAAGAATAGGAATAAATAAAAATCTAGGCAGAAAACAAGCACACAAAGCATCAAAGATAGAGTCCACTCCAGATAATATTTCTAAGACACATAGGTTTTATATTATTTATTTATTTACTTTTTTAAAATCAAGTAAATAAAGTTACTTCCTTGCTGAATGTCATGGGGACACATAGCGGACGCACTTGGCCTACGACTCTGCAGTTACACCTCCAAAACACTAGCTGGCAGCAGGGTTTCTATGAAGTGCTGTAGTTTAGTTTATTCAAAACACACCCAAAACACAATTTAAACATGGCTTAATAGAGACAATTTCAAACACAAGTACACAAATCAGCTTCACTATAACTCACAGCATTCACAGACAAACACTTGTCTTTATCTGGACACATTTCCCCATAAATACAACATGCTAATGTTTTTAGCACAAGCCTATGGCATTTTACATTGTATAAATTAGCTTAGCAGCTAGCAGACTTTTCCTCTACTCATATGAAGCCAGGGACAACAGCAATATTTAACAAAGGTAACATTATAAAATTCGGCTTCATTACAGCTCATAAGGTTAACTGACATGCTAACATAATTAGCACAAGCCCATGGCATTTTACATTGTATAAATTAGCCTAGCGACTAGTGGAGATTTCCTTTGCTCATATGAAGCCAGGGTAAATCACACACAAGATTTAAAATGCTATTTTGTGGAGGCTTTATTGTTTTCACAATTTATTGTTTCTCATCTGTGAAATTAAATTAAATTAAAGCTTTGTTTCCACTGAGGGAAATGGTTTCAGCTTACAGACATAGACAGGAGGTCTGCGTCGCCATGACATGCACGTCGGGCTACAGTATAGGGTACCAACGTAAGCTTTGCGTCAACATAGGTAGAGTGTTCGTTCGCCGCAGAAGTATAAAACCTGCATTAAACTGTGTGGATGTTATGGGACATTTTTGGTTGTTATTAAACTTTGTAGGGCAATGTCATTCTTCTTAATATTACCTGAATATGTCAGTCAAATTTCCTCAGGCTTGAATCTGCCATACACACAGTTATCTGCTCCATTTTAAATATTCCCATCAGAATACGCTGAAGCAGTGTGTGTCCTCAGTTTGTACTGCAAGACCAATTTATTTTAGACTTCAACTTCTTTTTGACAAGTATTGTTTGGATTAAATGGAACATTCATATTCTGTATAGTCACCGGCCCCTTAATAGCTACATCCTTGATGTGGTATTACTGTTATTATAAAATCCGATGCACCAGTTACTTTCTCACTACTGGTGATATTAGGTTTCATTGTTTTGCCTTCTTTGCTCTGCACTTATTGTTCTGTTTTCATTCCCTTCTCACTTGCATCATTGCACTCAGATACTTTTGTTTCTCTGTGCACTTTAGTGAAGCAGAATGACTTAAGTTGAGGGGAATGACAATAAAGTTGAGCTAAATTGAATTAAACTGAAATTCAATGTGATAAATGGCAATCTTTTCCCCCTGCCACTCTTCTACTTCCTCCGCACAATGCGTCACGCTGAGGTCTTTCTGTTCACAATAGATCAAATTAAATGTGTATATTTAGAAGTGTTGCACCATTGAGGGGTCCGAGACCCCTTTTAAGCCTCTGGTGATTCAGTTCCAACGTCTTGGAACAAAGTTTTATTGCAAGGCAACATTAGCCAAAAACTCTGCTCATACTGGCTGGAATTACATTAGCTTCCTGGCAACATTAACTTATTGAACAGTCTATCAGGAGGAACTGGGGGGAACTAGAGGGGGCTCACTGATTTTTAATGGCACGAGAAAACACAACTTGAGATTTAATGGGTTGGAATCAACAAAATGGCTCGGGAAACAGAAAATCTCTCTTGCAAATGGTCACTCAGTTCAGTTGAGGGGACATTCTGTTCATCTACAAATGAAATGCCTTTTTTAATGACTAAAATAAATTGATTTGTTAAATTGATTTCTTTGAAAGTGCAGGCGGCTGCTTTTGTTTCCAATATTGACTCTGGCTTAGCATCCTCTCTTATAATACAGGGAGTGTGGGATTTTTTTCTTTTAAAATCCATTTTTTTAAAAAAGGAAATAATGGCAATTTTGGACCATTTAAACCATGTTTTTACACATCTATCTGCCTGTCTGTCACACGAGAAAGAACACCAACATAAGGGGAGAAAAAATAAAGCCATATTTTGTTTTGTTTTTCCCAAAAAATAAAGACTTCATCTCATAAACTGTGCTTTTATATTTTAATAATTAACTATCTCATTACATTTAAGATGAACTGCACTGTGGAAGCAAAGGAGCAACACATAAATTAAGTATGAATAAACCATCCAAAAATGCATCATTATGTATATTCAGGAGGCCTTTCACACAGCGTGATGTACAGCATGGGAAGCAAAAGTGCTGAGGTTTATATTTGTACGGCGCAGTAATTGGAAATACATTGAAAGCCTCAGAGCCAATCACAGTATGTTTGAACTGCCGCTTCCTCCGAAGTAAGGTTAATAACTTGAAACTTAAAATTCCTAATCTCCCTAAATATTTACCTCTACTCTTATTTCCCCGCGCTGCTATTATGCTCATGCACGGATGCAAAGCAAGCAGACGCACAAACATACACTCATTAGCTGCACAACAGGGTAGTGGAAAGTTAATCAGGGTGTTACGACAGCCACGCAGAAAGGTCGCTGCACCACACATCCTCACACACACTCACACTGCAGAGCTTACACATTCATACACCTTCTCCGAATCTCTCCCACACATCAACACTAACACAGAAGATGCAGAAGAAACAGAAACCCCTTGATGTTGGGGGGTCTTATATGTGTTAACACACCCACACACACTCACACATACAATGTGGAGTCAGGTCAGTAAAGCGGTGGTTGAAAATTCCTGATGGGATTATGTGGACTTAGCCTTAACAGCTACCACATCGGCAGAGAAACAGGCACACACACTAGTATGTCATCCTTTAAGTAGGATTTGTCACAGCATTGCATATACCGCTGTGTGTTTAAAGTGCTACATATGATATGTGTGCAGGTGTGTGTGTGTGTGTGTGTGTGTGTGTACACTCAAATTTATTGTTCCATCTCCAAAATACCGAATGCTGTTTGACCCTAAAGCTGCCGCAGCACTCTACACACTATTTATTTGTCATTAAACACTGACTGGCTTTGACCTGCTGTAAGCCTCATTAGAATACACACCCATTAATGACTCACATTAGACACACACACACACACACACACACACACAGAGCAGCACAGTCATATTATATTATTTGGCTCTTTTAATGAATTGCACCAGCCAGTTTCAGAGTATGTACACCGGTTGACGCAGTACAATGCCACTCAAGAGCAGTTCCACCTGCGCATCCTCCTCGTCCTATGTCCACTTTCATCTTGAGAGTGTGTTTGAAGGAGAGACGCACTGCCTGAGAGAAGGACAGATAAAAAGACCGAAACAGAAAAGAAGAAACCTCTGCAACCTTCAATTTCAGATAGAATTTCAAAGATTGTTTTTGTCCCTTAAACATTGTTAATGAAAGTGGTTGGTAGAGAGGTGGGGAGGTAGGACGACGGGGACGTTACGAAGACAGACACTAGTGTGGAGAGATAAAGCAGGGCAGGGGGAAACTTGTTGTCAATTCGTGTTCTCGTGCACATCGCCCATATCTTTTCAATTTTGGAGGGCTGTATCACAAGGACGTGGATGAAATGAGAGTGGGGTGGTTTGCGAGGGATCTGGATTCTGCATACTCTTGGCCTTTGAGACATGAATGTGTAATGTAACAGTGGGAATTCTGTTTTGCTTGTTGCAACACAGGAAAGTCAGAGGTCAGGGTCAGTCATACACCGATCTGGCAACCCATCGACTGTTGTAGTGAGAGCTGGTGCATACAAATGCAGATATATACATTTAAAATAAGCTCAGAAAAAGTTAAACTGTCATCGGATGATAACCATCTCTTTTGCTCATCACACAAACTGTTTAACTGCATGCAAGCAAAGCCTGCTCAAACATAATTCGTCCATAGTACTCCAACTACAGAGACCAACATTTTGTCCTGTTGCCTACAGACTCTGCTTTTATGTTCAGATTTGTGTTTCCAAAAGCTGGTCATTCACATCTAATGCTTCGGTTGCCTTGCCCAAGGACCTTGATATAAAACCTAGCTTTTAAGTCTTATATTTTAGTGCTGAGGCAACTTGCCAATCACTCTCTCAAAGAAAATATCAATTCACAATCATTTTAAAGACATCGGGTCAATACAGGCCCGGTTTTTCCCACAAAAGAAAAAAAAGTCTTTGACTTGGATACATTTACCTTCAAGGAAAGTTACTCTCTCATTGAGGATTGGAACATGACCCTAAAGCTTCATTTGGTGCCACTGGCTTTGTGCTTGTTTTTACTTTACTTTACTTTAGTAATGTCACCATGAAGTTCTACATTGCCTTCATAACTAACTGGCTGTAATGCATTCTCCGAACATCTTGATAAAAAGAATCGTCCATATTGAAAGTGTCACTAGTAAACAAACCCTTGAAATATTCCTTTCATCTCTTCAGCTCTCCAACTATATCTGTCAATACACCGGGGTCAGGAAGAAGATGATAGAACTTAACGGGTATCACCTATTGTGTATTATAAAGACCTACAGATCGAAATGTGTTATCGTTAAACAGCTGTCTCTCTGGAACAAGCGGAAATTTTAATGTGGATGTACAGTGTTTTTAACAGCTTCAGACTTTTGGGAAGGAGCCATCAGCGAGAGACAGAACCTTGATCAAAGCTTTACTGGGAAGTCTTTCTAATATGCTAATGAATTAAAGGAGTTTGACAGGCCATACACACACATGTACACACTCACATGCAAACACTCAGGCTCAGACAGTGAGATCCTGAGATTCCATATCTTAGCATAAAGGACCATGATTGGTTGGAAATGGTCCATTACCAGACAGATGTTATCAGACAGTCGGGAACCCTGCATCTATACTGGACCAATTATACTGTTGGCCATTGACTATTAAACAATACTAGATTCAATGGACATTTTCACTTTTGTCTCACACTTAGATTCATGATATGCGACACACATTTAGCAGAGAAAACACAGGCTGATTGACAAAGTGCATGATCATGTTTCTGTCTTTTCCTTATTAAAGATGTTTCCAGTAGCCAGTCCCGTCTTGGATCCATTTTCAGGTTGATAAAATATCCATATTTGCTTAATGTAGCTCCAAATTAGCATTAATTCCATGAGTGGCTTGAAGACGATGGAGATAATAATCGCCGCTGATAAGCAGCATAAAATTTCACACAAATTGCCTTTTCACATCTTAATGGAGGCCCTGGTGCCAGCACACATGCCGATCCATTAGGGGGGTAAGAACATATCGATAGCCTGGAGTATCACAATATTGTGTTTTGAGATACTTCATTGATTCTGAAAATTTGACTCCTCCACTCAAACGTAACACCATTTTGCCGGCATAAACATAAAAAACATGGATCTATAAAGAGAACTGGATACAGCATTGGAGGCAAGGTCCTGTTCCTTTCTATGAAAGTTGCTCACTGGCGCATGAAGCCGTCAAAGGTCGACTTCCGGGGTAGATAATTATGTCGATCCTCCGCATAGTTGGGCCAATAGACTAAGTGTACTACAGAGTAATGCTGGCCCGAACGGCTAACTTCAAGTAGAGCCTTACAGTAACTTGAATGGGGATAAATTGATGTAATCATGCGACTCTTTCGGGATTTCGAAATGTTAGACTAAAAGGATATGATTCCAATAGTGAAACAAGTCATTTTGCGGGAGTTGTGACACTCAAAAAATGTGCACCCTCTGATTTTCACGTTTTTTTTTTTTTGTTTGTTTGTTTGTTTTTTCAATTTAAGTCTATGGGAAAAAGTCTTTTTGGGCAAAATTGGCTTCTCAGTCTGGCACACATCATGTACAGAGTCAAAAATGGCATACTGCTAGCTCCTAACACCGTAAAACTTCAGTTAAAAGCCCAGTCCAAATTAAACGCCCAGTTCCTTTTACTAGCCCAGTGCGGCTACACATTTTGACAAATAAAGGCCTGTCTCAATTAGAAGCCTGGTCTGGTTGCCATGCAGTTCATTTAGAAGATATTTGGATGTATAAAACTAGGTTGTTTGCTACCTACTTGAGCTAATGTTAGTTAGCTGCTTAGACTGTGTATTAATATTTAAATTTTTATCCACATGGAGATGCTACACATCGTTAGCTCGGTTGATTTCATTTTACTGAAACCATGAGCACCAGAGATGAGGCTAAGTCATTCAGATTTACCATCGAAAAAAGAAGTGGTGACTCCCTTCCTCTGAAGCCAGAATATGTGTCCATTCCTCGATTACCTGGTGAGTTATTTATATTCCTTTACTCTGTAAGGGTCCAACAATCAAAAGAATCAAAAGGTTTTCATCAATTTTAATCCAAGTTATGAATATTTGTTTAGGATAACGTGGTGTTGTGTTGATATGCCAGGTGCCGTAAAACAAGCGTCATGACATAACTGATATGTTTTTCCAAGCCTTGTTTTTATACCAGTGATATTCATGCCAGTTCAAATAAACAATTTGATCATATCACCGATATTTGTTGAGCTTGCTTGCATTATTGCAATATATATTTGTTATCCCTGTATTGTGATAGGTATCATATTGCCAGGTTCTTGCCAATACTCAGGTCTATGATCCATGCACACACAAACTACACAGACTATGTTGCAAACAGCTTCTCTTTTCTCCACCCCTCTGTTCTTGTTTCTCTTTCAACTAAAAACTTTTTGATATTCTCTCTTCTTTTTTCTTCTCGTTACAAAGCTCCACTGCTCTCTCTATTATCTATCATTGCAACATCTCCCTCCTCCGCCCCTCCTTCTCTACATGACACTTACAGTGTATTGCATTAGCACTCAAATAGACATAAACTATCATCCTTGTGTCCCTGTTCTAAATACCTCTTTCACATGGCCAACAACTCTTCAGTTAAACATCCAACACTGTAAACTAAGCAGCCACTCAAACGGCAACAACATAACCTCCATATCAGTGTCAATCAACCACTCTATCAGCTGCTGTGTCTGTGGAATCAGACGGGCACTCAGTTGGCCACCTCTTCAGTCTTCCCACACGTAGGTCCTCCAGAAGGGATGTGATAGTTTTATACTGTGCGAACCAACAAGAATTTGTTCATCTAGTCAGCTGGTAAATCAGCATGGGGGTATCAAGGATAAAATGAAATGTTTTGGGTTGCATTGGTTTTCAATAATGGTATTAATTTATCACCTTGTTAAAACACAACATATTTAATTACAATTATCTGTACCCTGGTCAAAAGTAGGGATGAATCGATCCAATACTTATATCAGGTGTAGGGCCAATGCTGACTCAAATGGCTGGATCAGGTATTGGCGACAATGGGGTTGATCTATTAAATCCAATTCAATGTTTGCGTCTGAATACACGTGCACCTCCTACATCATGCGTCAGAATCATGTCAGTAGACTGCATAGCTGAAGAAGCAGTTTGAGGTGTTTCACACAGTTTTACATCTACTTGCAATATCTGCAAAGCCAACACATTCTCACTCCAAAGTCATCATATATCAACGTTTGGTCATGGACCTTCCACGTCCAGATACGACATGCAAGGTACCCTGGGTGTGTTGGTTCTTGACGTTCTGGGACGTCGTGCCAAGTTCTGCCTGTTACATGCATTATCTTTGTTCAAGGTACAATTTGGTTTTCACGGGAAATTTACCGTTTACAGATAGTCTCTTAAAAAATAAACGCACTACGTCGGGACAACGCCGTGAATTGACTTTTTTTTTTCTTCAACAACAAACAAACGTGGTTGGTTTTAGGATTAAAGAACAGGGTTTGGCTTTATTATCTCATAGGATGCAAACACTCCACCAGATGAAAGTCATTTTTTGTTGGACCCATCTTCCACCAATCCCACTTGCCTCACTCGGACTTTCGCCACTTTAACTCGTTCATTCTTGTCCCTCCGAATTTTAGCCTGACGCTGCCGAGTGCTGTTAAACTAAAAGATGGCTTTTGTCATCAGTGTCAAGTCACTGCCCAAGTGCCGCATTGCAGTGACTTTGGGGAAAGCCAATGTTTCGAAGGGTGGGTGAATGTAACACAACCAACTTTATCAAGCACCTCCAGAAGCACTGTTTGGGGTAAAGCAAAGTTTAAATCAAGCCTGACATTGCCTTTTACATAAAAATATGATCACATTCATGTCAGTCATTACAGTGAGACATACAGCTTATTAATTTAAAACTTGTAACAGATTGGTACTCACACCCAACCCTTTGTATTGGTAAGGATATCAGGACTGAAAAAGTTGGACCGGTGTATCTCTAAAGAAATGTGAACACTATGTTCCAAACAAACTCAGTAATAATTTTTTGGAATATTTGAGGCACACTGTACTGAACAAATGATAAAAAAGTATACAAAAATAAATATTTCACATTTGCATATAAACACAATTTCTGTTCTGTGATAAGTTTTATAAATGTGATTTTATTTTCTGCATTTTTCCTTTCACTTTGAAGGTGTTATTATTTGGGGAGGTTTATGCTTCTCTTTTGTTTTTGCTTCTTTTTATGGACAAAAAAAAAAAACATGCTCCTTTTTTTCTTGCACTTCAAAGCCATGACTGAATGGGATTAGTACTGCTTCACTTCGCCTCCCTGCCAGTCATCCAGTCAGTCTGACTGTAATCCATCTGCCAATCCAGTCAGTCAATCAATTGGTTGAGCTCCATCTTGAATTTAATACAAACAGCGAGCCAAACAGGGAACACTGATTACACTGAGTGCTACTCAGGATAATGAGCGCTATCAAAGTTCCCTGCCGGCACATACATGGCTTACACATACAAGACATACAAGACAGACACACTGCACACACACACACACACATCAATCTTTGTGCTTATTTACTTATTTACAGCAGCTGTCTGTTTTCTCTGATGACAGATCAGAGAGTGGTTACATTTCATGAATAATTGATTACATTTAGTTGTCTAGATTTGTCTTTTGTTTCTCACAGTGCAGAGATACACAAATCACAAACAGCAGTTAATGTTGCGAGAGCTTTCATCATAAGGCCTTTAGGTTTGGACGGCATGTTGGGAATGTAGTCGGGTGGGGGAAAAGTTATAGTCCAACATCTCTCATTGGATTGCCATCAAAACCCAATAACTTTTTCTTACTTGCACTGACTTTACTTGTCTGTACTTACGCCTTCTGAGCACGGTCTTGAAATATTTCTTTGCTTCTCTTTTTTGTTCCATTTCTTCTCTGTTATTATGAAAATCACTTGCACAGCAAACCTAAATGAAGAATCCTCCCCACTGAGTCAAAGCCGGCCACTTTGGAATTACAATACTCGCAAACCCTGCTTCAGTGTAAGGACATGAAAGCAACATAATTACAGTAGCCCCTGCAATTACAGTAGCTACTTTCCATGCCTGCATGATATCCCCCATTTATATTCAGACTATAAGCTACACGATAGATAAATACTCACATTGTTGACATCTAGAGACCGGGTTATGAAAAGATAATTACCTGAACAGATTCTATAATATCTTACTATATGTATATACTAAATACTTTTGGATTTCTGTAGCAATTACTGCTAATTGCATCCGACTATAGGAGCATCTTCACATGCACGTGAATTAGATCGGCTGTGACTGTGGCCGGGTTAAAAAATCGCAAGTATTAATTCAATTTGAGAATTTAACATGATCTATTCACAAGGGCGTGAATAAATAGGGGCTGCAGCGGAGCAAAGTGTACGCCCAATCGTGCTGGAAAGTCACAGCAGCATGTGTCGAATGCTCGAGAAATAAATACAGCTTTGACAGCTGTAATACCATGGAATTAGTGCGAGAGTTAACCTCCTACTCTCCCGCTGTCTCTCATTCGCTCCCTTTTCCCTCCGCCGTTCTGTTTCCTGATCTCTGCCTCTCTTCCCCCATATCGCTCCCCTGTCCATAATAATTAGATGGAATCAGTGTGAGGTAAAGAAGCTCAGCAAAGCGCAGAGATGGATCGCACAAAAACATTTAGTGACGGCGGTGTGGCGTCAGCAGCAAATGATGTCATGGGCAATAAATTTGGCTGTTGACCGCTCGGGTGATGGATTGAGAGATGGGAGAGGAGGAGATGGAGACATGAACAGAGTAAAGGGGGGAAAAAAGATTCAGAGAGAGGAAATGATATAAAGAAACTAGAGAGGGGAGGATGGTAGATATGAAGGGAAAGGGAGAGGGTGACAAGTGTGGATGTGGACATCGAAGTGGAGGCAGGGAGAAGTGAGACGGGCGGAGGGAGGGGAAACAGAGAGGCATAAAGGCATAGAGGGAGGGAGGGAGACAGAGAGAGATGGAGGGAATGATTATGAGTGAAGATGTTTGTCTCTCAATCAGGATATGGACTCCCATAAATAACATACTCTCTCAGTCAACAGCATGATGTCACCACATTCACACACTCTCTCTCAGACACACACTCACACTGGAAAGCCGAGACAGTGGTAGTGGTGGTGGCGGTCATAAAAAAACAAAACAGAAAATTCACTCAAAGAAAACAATCTCAATTGCAGCACATTTTCCTCATTCTGTGCCTAATTTCCCTTTGTTCTCCTCCTCGACCACTGAACGCTCTCGTACTTTGCTCATTGGCATTCATGTTGTGCTTGTTCTTAGTATTTACCGTGTAAGGCACCCTGTTAATGACACTGTATTGCTTTGGCTAGGACTTTCTGGTACATCTCAGGATACGAATGAGATAGAGAGAAACAGAGAGAGACGGATGAAGAAGGAATCGGGGGAAAACGGAGAGAGTATAAAAGATTCAAAGAGAGGCTAAAAGAGATTAAGACAAATAGTGTAAGAAAATAAAGCTTCTTTGGGCCATGTGATCAGTCTGCAGTGATTGTATCACCAGGGGCATGGAATAATCTGGAAGACACATCCAGAGTAATCTTTAATTTCTAAAGGGACTCTGTTCTTTCACTGCCCAAGTAGCTGTTGGTTAGGCAGTCATTTAGTCATCAAGCACCAAATAAAGCACTCACCTCATGGGTGTAGCTTGGTTACCTGGGCTTTTTGAGTGCTTTATTTGGCCATGAGTGCAAAAATACTTGAGACGTCTTCACAGGTCTTAAATGTTGGACCTGATTTGAAACCAGGGGAAACCTACGCAAAGCTATAAATAGCAAACAAAGGGACCTAAGGACACTCAGAGCTGGTCTGAAATAGACCAAATTAGACTTACAAATGAGGTTGACCTGGACTCACACAAAACAAGGAGAACACCAACACTGGCAGCAACACAGGCTGTGATTCAACCAGATACTTTAAGTATAGTACCTTTAGAAATATATGTAACCCATGCAGACATGTACCTTCACCCTAGATCTGTTTTGAATTTCCACGACAGACACTTCTCTTAAATGTAGGCAGGGTTGTTACTCACTGCTCAGTCCAGCTCTCTGTGTATTTCCTCTTCACTAGTGATGCAGAATGTCTTCATTTCGTTTATTAACCACAGAACGGGGTTGTTCACAGAACTAAAATGAACAGGCTGGAGTGAGAGTGTCTCTTTATGGGATATTTTACAATAGCAGGTTTGTTCATGGAGGCCTTTGCAGAGCAAGGGCAGGGGTGTAGTGCTGCCGGAGCGCACAGGAACAATGCTCTGCCAGGTTTTTTTCTCCAAGTGAGGAAATAAAATATACATTTCACAAAATCTGGTTAAAATCTATGTATATTTTTTGAAGATCTGATGAAGGCAAAAGTCATTCAAGAGATACATTAAAATCAAATGGAATGTCTAAGTTGTTATATTGACATTTAAAGTGTGATGACGACTGATTCATTTGTTAGCTCATGCATTGAGTAACATGCAGGAAGTTGCCAGTAGCTGCCAGCAGTAGCCTTTGAACACCAATGTTCACAAGTAAAAATAAAGGGGTAGCAGAACATCCTCATAGTTTACTGACATATGAAACACTTGCCATGGTAAGAACAGTGGGACACAGGCTCTGCTCTCTAATGGATTCCTTTGGTCTCAAATAGTTAGACTGAAAGATTCCAGTAGAGGGCTTTGCCTGTGCTAATAGAACTAGGGTTACAATACTGTAACCTTCGTTATTTAGCCTTCAAAACCAGCCCCGACTCACCACTGAGCAAAAGTGACGGTTCGCTATTGACCAAACAACGGACTGCAGTGTTTCCAACTCCACTTTTTAGTATTGGATCAGTGTGCCCAGTACTTCAACGGAGGGGTGACGAAATATGGGGACAGTATGGAACGGGTCTATTGGTACCATCCACAACGCACAATGGAACCGAACTCAATAAGACCGCTTGGTGGAAATGAGACTGTAATGACCCAAATAGTAATGAGTAGCAGAGGTCACTTAGAGTAGTCATACATGGACCATGTGAACCCAACTAAAGTGAATATCATTTTGACAGGTCCAAGGTTGGGTCTTAGTTTTTAGGATCCAAGCGTGCTCCATAGGTGTTCTAATGTGGGGAACTGCCCATTGGTCCGACAGCCCATTGTTCCGACCATATTAAACCCATCGTTCCGAACTCCCGTTGTTCCGAAATCATCATGATGCCCTGTGGTTAAGGTCTGGTTAGGTTTAGGGACAGAAACCACTTGGTTAGGGTTAGGAAAAGATCATGGTGTGGGTTAAAATGAAAAAGAAAGTGACAAACACATAAGCCGTGAGCCTGCTTCGCCTCAAGCCTTTCCCAGCTGACCCAGAGCCGGTCGCGGCGCACCATCAAGGTAGAAATACGCCCGCCAGGAGCCATTCAGCACCACGGACCGTCGGACTAATGGGATGTCAGACCAATGACATGGACCCCTAATGTGTTTGTCTATACAGTATGTGTTACCCCGCAATAAAGGTGTATGGACCACCTTTTGCCCAGTGCTTGCTGGAATAGGAAAATAAATGGACGGATGGACGGATGGACGGACGATTACTGTATTTATAATTCAATATCCTAAGTACTGCTTAAACAAGCTATAAACATGTTTTTTGTCAACTTAGTGCAGTGCAATTGAAACACTTTTGCAAAACAGCTACCATGATGTTGCCTTGACAGTTCAATGTCAAATAATATGCCTACCCTGATTACTCGATGCCTGCCAACTACCAAATACTGCTGCTGCTCACCTCGTCACCATGGGACTACACTGCCTATGGGCCTGCATTAAAAACAAGTTGCATTTTTCATGAACTTTTGTTCTGCTGGCGGTGCAATCTGCTTGCTATCTAATACTGATGAATAAAAATGATGCTGGTGATCCTTGAAGGGAGGTTTTTCGCCTTCTCCTCCTTGACCACAAGGCGGTTCAGAGGTCAGGGTCAGCAGAGGAACACAGCGTCTGGTAGTGGTTGACATTCAGCACCTTGCTTCAGAGCAGCAGCGAGATGCCTCATTCACGGTTAACAGAGATGCTAAAATCTGCACTATTCCTGGAAATTCTTGTTGACAGTTTGCATTGGTTAGCATTGTGTATTCTGAGGATAATGCTTTACTGTTTCATATGGATAACAGGGATTATGTGTGTATATATAAGTAATACACCATAAAAAATGTCTGAATAGCTGACTATTATCAGCGCTGCCCCCCCTCTGACTCCACATCTCCCACGCTCTCACTCTTTAGTCTCTTCATCTGTCATCTGTTCCGTATTCTCTCATGTCTTTCTCGTGTCTTTTCCACCCACCCAACATCTTCCCCGTCTCCCTTTGCACCGTCTATTTTTCAGCGGCAATCGCAAATCACATCCATATTCAAGGAAGCTTATTTGGCATGACCTCTGAGCCTCACTCCCTTCCTCTCCGCGGGTTCATAGCTTTCAATTATTTTTCTTTTCCCTCTGTCGTTAAAAGTGATGTTTCATTAAGGGACTGTCGTTTCCGTTGCTAGGGCTTCCGTCTCAGGGTTTTTTTTTCATTCGAGTCAACATGAATCACATTAGAAAAGCTGAATGGTAATGGCACATTTGATGAACTTTGCTTAGTTTCACAAAAACAGTTTCTCTACTTGGGGGGCAAGTCTTGTAGCTGAAGAAACGGTGCAACACTGGTCTAAATAGTCTTTTAAAGTCACATTAGCAGAGTAAATATTTGGCTAATCGCATGTCCCAGAAGTAGCATTATTGCAATTTCTATGAATAATTGCTGATTCATTCTTGTAGCAGATTTTTAAAATGTATTTATATAAGTAAAACAAACTTTGTTCCGGTGTGAGAATCCAATTTGAAGACGCTGCAATAAAATGCAAGCTAATATTTAGTCTCACTGCACCCAATTACGTTGATTATTGCTAACTTTACAATCACTGTTTAAATCTTTAAATTAATATTTGATTGAAAGCATGGAATGTGTCCAACATTTACTTAACGAACAGCTTTTTTAATTATAATCAGCTCCCAGAAGGGTTTTCTTAATAAATGTTTTCAATCTAATGCTAAATCTCTACCTCTCGTTTGAGCTCTTGCCATGCTCGCTCCTTTCTCCCTGCCCCGTCTCACTCCACCCTGTCCGTCTTTCTCTCCTGTCCCTGCGTCTGTCTCCTGCTTGTCTGGCTCTCTTTGTCTTTGCATCTCCGTTTCCCTCAAGACAACATTGACTTCTGTAAACGTGGATCTTGTATCTATTTGTTTCACTCGGTCTGTGGATGTTTTCTACTGTTGTTTCTCATTGTCTCTGTTCAGCGATGCACCGCTGTCATTAATTATGAAGTCTCAAACGGATTTCCTATACACTCCATGTCTCACACACACACACATACACACACAGAAGTACAAACAAAGGCAGTGTGTGCCTTCCTCTGCATGTGCGTTTTGTATAAAGTGAGTCAGACCTAAAAAGAGAGTTCATCCCCCTTCTATCTGTCTGTACTGGCTATGTGTGTGCACGTGCATTACTCTGAGTGTGTGTGTGATACACGCTCTCTGCCAAGTGGGACCTACCCCAGGGAATCCTGTCAATCAAACTGGCTAGCAATTTGTCAGAGAAACAAGGCACTTTCCAAGACAGGCAGATGGATACAGTATGTACTTCTCTGTGTGAGTTTAAGAGTGTGTATATGTGTGTGCTTAAGATTTTGGGTGCAACAGTACATACTGGTAATACTATTACTGTTATGCACATGTGGAATGATATCTTATAACATATACAGGCTTTTGAGTTGTGTGTATGCATGTGGCAGTTTATTTTATGCAGCAGGAGGAAGAAAAAGGCACACACGCACACAATTCTTCCCAAAGACAGAGCTGACAGCTCTCTTTCTTCGATTCATGTTATTCATTCCTGATTCTATCCATATCTGTTATTCCCTCAAGTGTTGCCCTTTCCCCTCATTCTCTCTTTATTTTGCTTGCTCTTTCTACCTTACTTCCTTTCTGCACAGCACAAAAAATAAAAATAGATACAGATGGATCAGTAAAATGCAGCTCCGTCTTATACTGACACAAATCTTGACAACATATATGGTCAAGTTATTATTTTTTTTCTTTAAAGAAATAGGCTGTATCAAAATAACACAAGGGGTATCAAATCCTGTTGTAGCAAACAGCTGCTCCTGAACTGAAGTAGTTACACAATTATATTAGAACACCTTTTAAACCATCCCAAACGCCAAATGTTGTACATTTCAGCCAATCACAGGTTCGTTACATTTGTGCATTATTAAATTGTGGATATGAATAAAACTTTACATTTCTTTATGTATCATTAATGCTGTGGTTAACACGTTTAGACATAAAAACCACTTAGGTAGAAAAGGTCATGGTTTGGCTTTCATTATCCTTTTTTGGTGGCACAACAAAAACTAGAAATGCAGTAAAAATAAAAATAATTAAACAACCACATAGAGCGTCGTCTGGGTAAAAAACAGCTACTTTTGTGGCACTATCCCCGGTGGAAATGCAGCAATGTCTTGGTAAAAAAACAATTACTTTTTTTGGCACTATCCTGGCAAGAAATGCAGTGATGTTACAGTTAAAACAACCAACTTCTATAGTACTATCCCCTTAGGAAACGCAGAAATGAAGATTGCTTTTTGTGGCACTATCTCTGGTAGAAATGCAGTGATGTCTCAGTAAAAAAAAACAACCAACTTGTGTGGCACTATCCCTTTAGGGGATAGTGCCACACAATGGCAATTTACTGATGTCTCAGTAAAAAAGCAACCAACTTCTGTGGGACTATCACCGGTGGAAACACAGTAATGTCTCGGAAAATAACTACTTATCGTGGCACTGTCCCAGCTGGAAATACAGTGATGTCTCAGTAAAAAATGACCAACTTCTGTGGAACAAATCCCACTGGACACTAACACATGCCATAAAAATACAGGCAATACTTCAATATTGCTCCAGTGAACAATAATACAATGAGAACAGTAACTTTTACCAATAAAATATAAATTCAGTGTTACATTATCTTAGCAGGAAACACAGCGATGTCTCAGTAAAAACAACTAACTTCAGTGGCATTATCCCCTCTGGATAAGCAGCGATGTCTCGGTAAAAAAACAATTGCTTTTCCATGGTACTATCCTGTTAGGTAACGCAGTGATGTCTCAGTTAAAAACAACCAACTTCTATGGCGCTATCTCCTTAGGAAATGGTTTATTGGCTCAGTAAAAATCAACTGCTTTTCCTGGCACTACCTTGGCATGAAATGCAGTGATGTCTTGATAAAACGACCAACTTCTGTGGAACTATTCCTGGTGGAAATGCTGCAATGTCTTGGTAAAAAAACAACCTCTTTTCGTGGCACTATCCTGACAGGAAACACAGTGATGTCTCGGTAAAGTCTTGAAAAAACAAACTTCTGTGGAACTATTCCTGCTGGAAAAGCATCAGTGTCTTGTAAAAAAAACAACCACTTCTTGTGGTACTATCGCAGCAGGTAACGTAGCTAGCTTCTATGACATTATCCCTGCTGGAGCAATGTAAAAAACAACTGCTTTTCATGGCACTATCCTGGCAGGAAAGCAGAGAGACAACCAACCTGTGTGGCACTATCCCCGATGGAAACACAGCAATGTCTCAGTAAAAACGACTTTTTGAGGCACTATCTCTGGTGGAAATGCAGTAAGCACTTGCTAAAAAACATGTTGGGTGGCTAAACAGCTGCAGAAGAACCAATGATGACACACTTTGTTGGTCTGGAACAGTGGTCTGCAGCTTGGCAGGTGTTTGCCTAGATGTTACGCCATCCATGGTCTCCTCCATCTTCCAATGACAATGTCAGCTCATATGCTACGTCACTTTGTTGACATACAGTACAGGCCAAAAGTCTGGACACACCTTCTCATTCAATGCGTTTTCTTTATTTTCATGACTATTTACATTGTAGATTCTCACTGAAGGCATCAAAACTACCTCTTGAAGCTCATGGAGAGAATGCCAAGAGTGTGCAAAGCAGTAATCAGAGCAAAGGGTGGCTATTTTGAAGAAACTAGAATATAAAACATGTTTTCAGTTATTTCACCTTTTTTTGTTAAGTACATAACTCCACATGTGTTCATTCGTAGTTTTGATGCCTTCAGTGAGAATCTACAATGTAAATAGTCATGAAAATAAAGAAAACGCATTGAATGAGAAGGTGTGTCCAAACTTTTGGCCTGTACTGTATATGAAAGTACAAATGTAACATATCTGTGGTTTGCAAAAACAGACAATGCCAACATTTCTTCAGGCAACCGGGCTGTTTCAATAAAAAGTTTCACCTTCCAGTGTTTTATCCTGCACGTTTTTCCATCAGGCATCAATTGTTATTCCTTCTGACTCTCATTCTGTCTGTTTCCGTTTGCCTTCTATCCTTTCTCCATCTTCTGAATTTCCTCCAGTCTTCATCCACTTCTCGTTTTCTTTTGTTTTTCTTTCCATCACCCTCATTCTCTTACCTTCTCTGCCGCTTTCACCTAATCCCCAAAGACAACATTCCTATTTCCTAAGACATTTCTCCTCAATTCTCCCTCTGTCTCTCTCTGTGCTCTGTGTGTATGACCCTCGTGACACAGTGATGTGCGTCACTGTGGACTTATTGACTTCCTTAGACTCTTTCTTGGAGTCAGCTGACTTAAACAGACCGAGCTCATTGGCTAATAAGCCACGGCCGCTCTTCACTAAAAGTCGAGTGACAAATTGACTCCCCCTGTTCAATACACACATACACACACACGGTCTAATTTATGGTTATGCTTCTTGTGTGAACTCTCTCAGTCGCTGCATTATGTGGGTCTTTTCAGATTCTCTTTTCTGCCTCAAAACCTCAGCACACAAATCATTTGGAACACGCTCATGATCATCAGTTGACCTGACTGGCTTCTTTGTTGAACCCGTATTTGTTACGGAGGTAGCCATGGTAATGCAGGCGAAAATATTAGCGTCTTCTGGCAAGGTATGACGATTTGATTTGGTAAGGTATTGTTTCTCTGGTTCTGAGGAAAAGTGATTTCCACCTTTGCAGGCACATTTCCACCTTTGACCTCGCAGTAATAACCAGGTACTGGAGCTCAGACTGGTCAAATGACACACAGCAAAATTACAGCTAACACCCAGACACACACAGTACATCTTACCCTAACTCCACAAGAGGTCAACTAAATTAAAATAACAACAAAAGCAAAATAAAAACAAGCTTTTTTACAAAATCTCGAGCAGCATAAAATCAAGTTTATGCAGACTAGTCTTCATCAGAAACCATTTGAGACAATTTGAGCACAGAAGAGGTGAAATCATTTAAGCGGAGTAGGACAGAGTTGAGAGAGGTTTAGAAAAGTACAGGAAAGTTGAGAGGAAGAGAAAAGCACAGCGTCCAGATGAGACGTAAGACGAAGCAGCGCAGGCCTCGGCGGAGAAGAGGTAAAGTCTAATGAGGAAGAGGATGATAAAATTGCATACTCACCAAGCTGACTGCGTCTCTGAGCGTAGGCTACCACCACCGCGGCCAGAACTACACAGCACAACGATGTCACAAGGTTTGCCATCTGTGGACACACACACAGCAAAGTCATCAGTGTGAGCGCGTGCGAGAGACAGAGAGCCGGCCAGTGAGTGCGTCCGCCTGTCGTCCTGATTGACTGACAGACCCATAGACGCCTACAACACCATGTAAGAGATGGAGAGATAGCTGCTTCCTGTCTTCTCTCAGGATCTGCTTTCACTATTATGGTGCCTTCAGTGGCCTTTCCTCTATCCTCTCCTTCCTACTCGTCAAACTCCCTTACTCCTTTACTTCTTTACTCACTGTTGTTATCCTTTTCACTGTATAACCTTTGTCTCTCCCTCCTTCTCTCCGTTTATGTGTGCATCTCTCTCTCTCCCTCTCCCTCTCTTTATTTCTGTTCATCAGCCTAATGGGTCCATCCTCTCTGGGATGGGCTAGGGCCAGCAGCTCTTAAAGGTATAGCACACAATAAACAAACACACATAGCTTTCATGTAAAACAACAACATTTCACAGGCATCCCGTCACCTCATCGCTGCCTCACATAAAACCTTTATTACCTTTAGTTCAACATTTAAGTATTTGTTGTCCATAAAAAGGGAGGTAAGTTGGAGGTGAAAGGCGCTCTCATCTTTTGTTTTCTCATACTTTCATGCTTTTGTCTCTTCATGTTTGGTCCGTCGCTCTTTCTTTCTTTATTTTATTGCTTTTTAAACATGCATTCCTTTTTGGACTTTCAGAGAAATAGTTTAACAGTTCGGCAAACTTATTAATTTGCTTTATTTTGGAGAGTGAGATGAGAACAGAAAACGTCAGTGCTCTGTCCAAACGCCAGACACGTGTTAAAGGAAAAGTTCCCCTTTTTGGGAAACATTTATTTCGCTCTCTGGCCAAGATAAAAATGCCACTCTTGTGCCTGCATGGTAAATATGAAGCTCCCATCAGCCAGCTGGCTAACTTAGCTTAGCATAAAGACTGGAAAAAAGACATGTATAGTTGCAGCCACTGGAGTGTAAATGTCACACCCTTACAAACCTCGCCCACCACCACAAGACAAACTCACCAACACAAAGGTTATTTGAACCCTGCTGAAACATGACTTGTAGTGAACAAATATAAGGGCCAAAAGTAACAATTATTTCCATTACCTATCCATTTTCCATTACCTTAACCCTTACCTTAACTGCCTCTCTTTTAACCCAATACTTCACAGCTAGAAAAACTCTACCTTAGCATGTTCTTCAGGGCTATGCTTCTGGACTAAGGGGTGAAGGGGGCTGAGCACCGTTTGATGTATGTATATGGGAAAGACGTGGCTGATTGCCGGGTCACATACCTGCTCCACCTGCAGCTATACCTACTTGCTGGAAATGGGGGAAACAGCCTGGCCCTAGTCAAAGCTAACAAAATCCATCTAACAGCACCTCTAATTAACCTGGTCTCATTTTGAAGTGAAGTCGAAGTCTAAGGCCCCCCTTGCCCACTACCCCTTGGCCCTCAAAATGAAGCAACAAGGGGTAGGGGTTGAAATCTTTCCCTAGGAATTGGGACACGACTCACTACTTCACCGCGCCGCTTACGTTCGCGCATACGTAACTATTTTAAACAGGAAGCTGCGAGCCATCTACATTTCCAAGCGGCATCTACAATGGAGTCTCATTCATCCTACCCATTGCATTTGCCACATTCATCATGCTTCGTTTGATGAACGACAGACAACAGGGGACTTCTGCTAGCTAGATAGCTAACTAACCAGCTAACATTACGAGGCAGCATAGTTATACTAGCTGGTGTGTTATCGTAATGTGAAAAGTCTGACAATTTTGCAGAACAGGACAGATGACAGACGCCAGATAGTGCGAGCTAGCTAGCTAGCTAACAAGCAACCTGACGATGGTAACGTTAGCTATGTTTTTTCCCCGTCTCTCGCTCGGTGGTAGCCTTGGCGATGTCTACCCCTCACTGGCAAGTCAGCATCTGAAATCCCTCGCTCTGAAGGGCTAGTTTCATACCCACTACCCCTCGTTATGCCCCTACCCCTACACGCAAAAAAGAATTGGGACACCCCTACGCCTCGCGGGAACACGCAAATGCAGGGATATGGCTAAGGGGTAGGGCTAAGGGGGGGGTATTGGGACGGGCCCTAAATCTGGCGCTTGTGCAGTGACTTGCAGCATCACAGACAAAAAAGCCATCCTTTAACGTTGGAATGATACGCGGCTGGTCGCCATTATATTTCAACGGCGCTCAGCGGCATCAGGGGGAAACGCAGTGGGACAAGACCAAAAGTTAAGGCAGCTAAAGTCCGAGTATGGCGGGAGGAAGGGGTGCTGGACGGGTCCAACAACTACTGACTTTCACCTGGGACAACAGGATTATACAGCCAAACCCTGTTTTTTCCTACACCCCACCAACCACATGCCATTGTTGTTGAAAGAAAAAATAACGTCAGTTTGAGTTGCTGTACTTACGTAGTGCATTTATTTTGAAAGAGACTGTTTGTAAATGGTAAATTTCCTGTGAAAACAGAAGTGTATTTTGAAAGAAGACAATGCATGTAACAGGCAGAACTTGACATGGCGTCCCAGCACGTGAACAACCAACACACCCAGGGTACCTTTCACGTTGTATCTGGACGTGGAAAGTCCATGACCAAGTGTCAATATATGTGACGAGGTCGGAGTGAGAATGTGTCTACTTAATACATTATGGTATTTGTTCGATCCGTACAAAAACCAAAGTGCAATAATGCCAAATTGGTTTTTGGGCCGGTTATGTGCAAGACAATTTCATGGTCTGAACCAGATGTCAGTTGCAACAAGCACTAAGCTTCAGATTTACTGCACAGACATTAGAGTGGTATTAATCCTCACATTTAACTCTTGGCAGCCTGAGCACATTTCCAGAAACATCAAATGTTCCCTTAAATCTGTGAATGAACAGGTTAGAAGTTATGTGTTTAAATGTTTTAATCCACCTAAACATTTGTGTAGCTTCTCAGGCTATAGGACAGGCTGCCGATACAGTTAGTGAGCACAGGTTTCGGTTTTAGTCTCCGAGGCGACCTTGCGGTGACAACAGGCACAAGCTGTCCTTATTAGCCAGGCCTATTGAGAAGCTGCCTTTATTGCTTCCACGCTTCCACTAGGAGGTGAGAGGTCAGACACACGGTTCAGCTACAACATAAGTACACCACTGGAGCTCAAAGTGATTCCCTATCGTGTTCAAGGACATTTGAGCAGGACTGATGACTGCCAACAAGGGGGCTTGAACCCGGTTCCTCCCATTAAAACGTGGCCTCTCTCTCCCTCCATCTCCTCTCTCCTCTGTCTGTAAGAGAGCCAACTTTCTCTCCTCGCTGAACAAAGGTTGTCTGAGGGTCTGCTTGCTGCTGAGACTTCCGGTGAGTAAGGTGTGTGTGTCTGCATGTGGAGAACAGAGTGAGCGCTCTAAATAGAGGCAGAGAAAGGAAAAGTGAATTTCCTTGTTCTTTTTGATGCAAGACTCCAGCTGTTACAAACCACTGTCATCTCCAATTACCTCTCGGTCTTTGTTTAGCCTCGCCATTTTTTCCCTCTCTTACTCCTTCTACTCTTGATACTCATTCACTTCTCCTTTTCCCACTTCACTCTGAGTCTTCTTCGCCCTCTTAAGTACAGCAAGTATGTATCCTTCAGTTTCCTACCCTCCTATTATACCCTTCATTCCCTCTGTCTCTCTTTGTTAAGGTCGCACATGAACACCACTACACCGTGTTTAAGCAACTCTGGAAGAAGGAAACATATCTGCAAGTGCTGCTGAGTGACGTTCAAGAACATGAAAAAGCTTTTACCGCACCACTAACATGTCAGAAGGCAATAAAACAGTCAGACATGAAGCATACTGGGAAATGTATTCATAAATGTCATATCTAATAACGCTTAATACAAAAAACAAAAACTGTTACAGTTAACAGCTTGTTACTTTTTCTGAAACTGCAGAGCTAATTGTGCCAACGTTACGTCTCAGTTATTCATATATTAAATAGGCTAATGCTGGGGTTTTCAAATAACATAAAGTGTGAGGGGGGTTTTCTTTGCGTGTCAAGACAACACAAAGTAATTAGGAGGTCATTTTCATTAGAAATCATTAAGATGGTGACATTAAACGCATTTCTAATTATGAAAAATCAAAACAAATGCTGTTTTCAATCACACATACACAAAACAAAGAGCCCACAAGGTTGCCACTGCTGCCCATGTTGCAAAGTGTACATGTCTGACTGCTCTACTTCCCTCTACCGTGGGAAATGGTCATGGTCCCACAACCACTTCACTGCAGTGTCTCTCCACGTTCAGCCACTACTATTAAAGGGGAATGGGGGTATACATAAACAGGTAAACTGGGAAATACCATCACCATGGATACCGGTACAGTTTATGAATTCCTCAACCAACTGTGACGTTACAGTATGTTCTGTTCTGCAAATGAACAACATCCCTATTACAATACATGTGGATGAATATGTCTTATACATTGATGTGTAAGCTAATTGGTTTTCATTCTAACTTGACAATATATTTTGTAGATTCGCCAGACTATCACAAGGCTGACACATAGAGACAGACAACCATTCACACTCACATTCACACCTACGGACAATTTAGAGTCACCAATTAACCTGCATGTCTTTGGACTGTGGGAGGAAGCTGGAGTACCTGGAGAAAACCCACGCTGTCACGGACAAAACATGCAAACTCCAGACAGAAGGGCTCCCCCAAAACAGTCAACACTTATCTTTCTCCAGTCATACTTCCATACTCTAGTCTAATGGGATACATTGCATTGTTTCGAGATGGGAGACGAGAGGCTGCCAGTGTTTACCACGGACTGAAAATTTGCCCATATCCACACGAAGACGGAACCAATTTCGTTTTTTAAAAGTTTTCCATAAACACGGAATCATCTCAAGACATGTGCACGTAAACATGAGGCCTGTAAGTGGTGCTGCAACGCTGCCACAAAGTACAGCAAAAACAGAATAAGAAACAGAGCATGCGAATAAAACTCGTGCGATGTAAACAAACACGAAGAAGAAGATGGCGGAAAATACAAATGCCAGAGGAGCCCACTTTCTATGGACTGACGACGAGGTAGAGCTGCTACTTAGGGTCACACTTGATAACAAATCTACAAAATTATTAGCGTTATCGTTTCAGAAAAGAGGCGTACGGTGTTGTAAATACGGAAACGCAAAGGTGGCATCTTCAGATTTTTTCACTCTCGGACCCGGTTTGAAAAGTTGGCGTATTTGGGCTCCTAAAACGCTGGTCCAGTGTTTATGAAAGGTGTATACGTTTAAAAAACGTTTGGGTGAGCAATTTCTCCAAAAGAGGAGGATTCGACGGTGAACAAATAAAGAGGCAAAAGAAATTGCAGTACAGTAATCCTAACATCCGAAACTGCCCCAGTCGAATGATGTGTGCGTTTGACCCATTTTGTACCCAGATCTAAGGAAAAAAATGGTTTTGCTCACAGCCAATCATCTCAAACTTTCTTTCATTTAATGCGACAAGTGACAAGTGACAATCATCAAAAGTATGGCCATACTACACGCCTGTGGCGTCGAATACGAGTAGCACGATAACACATCTTATCAAGCATTGAGAAAACTTAAGGGTGGATAGCTGCCCCATGTTCCCAGGGCAAAAAAAATGAGTAAGATATCAAATGAAGTTCTCTGTTCCTATT
This sequence comes from Epinephelus lanceolatus, assembly GCF_041903045.1. NCBI lineage: Eukaryota > Metazoa > Chordata > Actinopteri > Perciformes > Serranidae > Epinephelus > Epinephelus lanceolatus. Next base: position 33,813,498 of record NC_135752.1, read on the forward strand.
AATATCACTTTAAGGGTAATGATACTGGAATTTTTAAACCATACCCAGCCCTACCCAGTCCCAGGAAAAATAATTCCTTTAAAAGCAAACAATCTCTGCGGTGGAAAAAACAAAACATCATACTGAATAATTTTAGTCTCCTGTTTATGTCAGCATCCTTCTCCCTCTTTTAATAGGCCTGAGTGTTTGTATTGGAAACTCTTCCCAGGGAAACAGCCTCTTTTAGAGTTTTCAAGACATTAAAATAAGAGCGTGTGTTTGCACCTGTGACTTCCAACGCTTGCAATTGTGACGGAAAGTTTGCATGCATGCATGCATATGATTGAGAGATAGATTGTGTGTGCGAGCGCCTGTGTGTCTATTCGTATGTGTGAGTGATTGGCAGCTCATATGTATTTCATCTGAGCAGATATTGAGGAGAGTGACAGGGGGTGAAATTAAAATTGCATCCCTTGTCAGAGCATCACAATCCCCATCTCTGCTCTTCAAATGCTGGTTTCCAAATCCAAATGATGTGTGTGTGCATGCATTTGGAATTCTCCGGGTGCGAACACTCGAGCATATGTGTGTGTGTGAGTGTGTGTGTGCGGTTGAAACTGTGGGGGTATTTAGCCCGTCTATCAGCAAACAATACAGTTTTGAAATCTGACAGCTTTAGATCGCTCATATAATGACAGCCCACAGGCGGTTAGCGCTGCAATCACACAAACTCAATACAAACCCTCCTCCCTTTATCCATCCATCCCTCCCCTGACCCTCCCACTCTTCTTCTACTTCTACTTCTTCTTCTTCTTCCCCTTCTTCTCCTTCTTCTTCTTCTCCTTCTTCTTCTTCCATATTTATTTATTCATTTCTTATTGGAGGGGAAAGGGCTGAATAGGCGTGATTCTTCTGGCTGCTTAATTAAAATATATAATTCATCGCTGCGTCAAATGATTTTGCCTCTGCCTCTTTGTGGAGTCCGATTTGGGAACATTTGCATTTAAATTGGAAAGCCAGAAGGGAAATACACTTGGCGGGCTAGTGTGTGTGTGTGTGTGTGTATGTGTGAGGGAGAGAGAGAGAGAGAGAGAGAAAATAGAAGGCATCCTTCTCTTAAAGAAATGCACATATGTACTCTCTTTTTTCTCTTTCTCTCTTTGGTCTTCTTACTCTCACAATGGGAAATGTCAAAAATCATACAGGAACACTGGCACTCTGGTACCAAAAAGTTTTCCATTACAGGATGTTCCCTTGGAAGAATTTTCTTGTAATTGAAAACTCTTTGGTTTGTCCCTTGAAATAACAAACGTTGTGTCCACTAGCAGACTTCTCCTTCGTCATTAGTTCAAGATCCACACAGTTTAATATAGTTAGCATCATACTTGCATTTAGTCATGTCGTCAAGCTAGTTTGTTGTCTCTGTCAAGTAGTTGTCTGTTTGTCAGAGTGGGCCCATGACACACTTTGGGACCATGCCCCACCAGTTGGGAACCAATGATCTAGATATTGGCCAAAGGAGTTGTATGTGAGAATGCAAATGTCCGAATCAGTTAGACCGAACCTTAAAACAACACCGACTTTACCCTGCAAGCTCCTTGAGTACAAAATCCATGTAATGTCCGATTGAGCTCATGTCTGAATAGGGTAGTCACTGTCCAGAGAATTCACAGTGTTGGTGTTATGACTATGTTTCTATCTTTTGATGCCATCAAAAAAGTCTATCTGGAAAGATGACTAGATGAGGGAACTTGAGGGCCAATTCTGAAACTGTCAGACAAATTCAAGGAACGGCAAGAGGCTCTAGTGCCATTCCTTGCCTAAACCAAATGGAGTATTTCCAGAAGGTGAGAACACTTCTGACACGGACAATCTCCTGTTGTGTGCTACATGTGTGAAAGGAACACTGGACAATGCTGGGACCTGATGCTCTGGACAATGTCCAGAGTCCTTATGAATAAACAGCCTTTGTCTCTTTCTCTCAAAAACAAAATGGCCAAATTCCCCCTGACAGCAAGCTGCCAAAAACACAATAGTTTATTACACGTCTCTGCAGGGTAAATAAAGAGAAGCATCCCTCTAAGTAATAAATGAGCTCCCTGATTTATAACAAGAGCCGAGTTTACAGCCCTCGGGAACATCAACCATAGCTATCAACTGTACAGGAGAAGCTAACAACAGATGACTTGAATTGTTGTTCACTAGTTCAGTGCCCATTCCAGACGTGCCTGTTGGGCACTGGCCAGATGCTTGGCCTCTGGTATTGCTGCCTGCAGCTTTCTCGAGAACCACTCAGCCTCAATGAAGTCAAAGCCTGGCTCTTCATGGAAAGAGAATTCATTTCCAAAGTTATGTCACTGATCTTTGAATGTTTGAGTTGTAACATTTATGGTCTCTCTTTCTTCAACGGTTCTCGAATGTTCTGTAGCAAGTAAGGGTGAGTGATTAAGCTGTACCCAGCATGCTGTTCAGTGGGGTAACAGTTAATAGGGGTCCCCTCTAACACTAGTGTGTGCTTCTAGCAGTAGTAATGCACTACTAATAAATAAGTCCTGTATGTCCAAAGAGCTCGCACTCGACACTGCACTTCCTTTGGTCCTCAGCAATACGCCTGCCAAGTGTGAAGTCGATCAGATCAGCAGTTGTTGAGAAAATCAAAGAACAGACAGACAGTCCTTTCATTTTTAGTTTGATAAAGCCATCAGCAGGACACTGTGTGTGAACAATTTCAAAAGTGAGATATCCTTCATGTAAGAAAAATGACACCTGCTCTAACAAAATGTTTACAGCATAAAATCGACACCCATTATTTAACTTTTAAAGGTTGTAGGAGACTATCTTACCCGGTCACGCCTTTCGATTGTGTAGTGGATTGAGATTTATGGCTCGCGCAGGCAATTAAAGTGTATATGATGCTGAGACAGTGGTGCATTATCCTGCTGGGACGTAATTGGAGGTCGCCTGTTTTTATGACACTGAAACCAGTGTGTCTGGCACCATAGAGCACGTTAAAAGTCTGTAAAATCACACCTTTCTCTGCCTGCTTGCTTTATGTACTGACTCACAGCCGCACAACTCACCATCTGGAGCAATGGACTGTGCATATAAACAGGAATGAGCGCCTAATATAGCAGCCAGGGAGAGTAGAAAACAAGCAGACACATAACACTTATCTGAAACATAGAGCCTCCAAAAGGGGTGGTCCCTTTAAATCCATAAGTTGTTTAAAAGATAGAAAGATAGAAGTCAAGGCAATGTCTCAAATACTGGAGAATGATGAGGAAAACTTGCAGAGGACAAGGAGAAAGGGTGAACAACTCCAGATACTTTCAGGGAGATTTTTCTAATTTCATCATCATGAAAAGTAAAACCTTGAAACTCTCAGGTAAGGCATCCTGTCCAGGGGGTACACTTGTACATCAAAAGGATCCTCGCTACAGAAATAAGACCCCCTGTTCTGTGCACAACTCAACAAACTGATGAACTGACTTACTTTTGACATGTTTGTCCTACCTTGGGGCAATGATTTTCCAAGGCAATATAGACAAGCAATTTTGTCAGCAGATTTTTTTTTCATAGTTTCAGTTCACAGTGATACCGCCACCAAATAAAGAAAAAGCCCTATTATCTACTTCTCAAAATTTCATTTAAAAAAGGTCACTTTGTCGTCTGCGGCAAGACATGGAGGTTTTAGCACTATCACCTGCATGAGATTAGATGAATTATCTAACAGCAGAAGAAGCAAAGCAGAAACCAAAATGAGAAATAGTGCACTCTTGGCACACAAAGATTCATAATGTTTATCGTAACGGTGTAAAGCACAAAAACAGCAAAGATAACATCTGTCTCACTTTTTCTTTTCTAATGACATAAGGCAGATGTGTGGATTGGAGTCACATGACTTTGATTCAAGTCGGACTCTGGTCACAAATATGATGACTTTAGACAAATTCTTGACTTGTAACTGGATTTGTACTTTAACACCAATGACTTGTGACTTTATTTGGACTTGAGCCTTTTGACATGAAAATACTTGATACCTTCCTCCAAGTCCAAACATTAAAAGGTATGCTATTCTAAAAGTGTGCCACTAAACAGTTCATTTCCTGAATCAAATGAAGCTCAGGGTAAGCTCAATCAGAAAGACTTTCTTTATGCTATATCCATTCACAATTCTCTCTCTATCGCACTCCCACCAATTCTACCTATCAGCTGACAGTCAAACTTTGCCACGATCTCCTTCAGCCATTCATGTTGCTGCTGCCAAACTTTAAATCTGTTCTCCTTTCTGTTCCTGTGAGCTGTCATTTTAGGCGGAATCATCATGCCCTCCTCCACCCCCAGTCACCTTATCCAGAGCCCAGGACAAGATCCAGATCCTCAGCTCCCTATTCATTTTATCACCACCACAAGCGTCTAGACTCCACAGGGTGGGGTTCTCTAATCTACTTTGTCTTTACTACCCTTTTGAAATAGATGACATCACGATGGGGTCTAATCACCAATGACTTTACATTTCTCATACTTGTGTGCACATGTAAATAAATATCCTTTTCTCTCAGAACGAGTCTCTCACGATTTAACGTTAATGCTATTCATTCTCAGCAAGTGGAAACTTTATCCCATTATCCACTTTTATCCACGGTGCTATATGCTTTATGAAAATACAATGTTATTACAACTTTCTTTACGATTTATGTTCGGCTACACATGTTTTAATAAATAAATATACATTCCAAAAAGCATAAGAAAGCATTAGGCTACTCTGCTAGAAAAATGCATAATGTTTGGTAAGGAGCTTTTATGTCTTCTTTAGGACCCCAAACTCAAAGTTTAGGACATAGGAATTGTCAGTCTTGACTTGGGACTTGAGGCCAAAAATGTGAGACTATTATTTGTGACTTGCAAAACAGTGACCTGGTATCAGCTTTGACAAAAAGTGTCCGCAAGAAATAGAAACAAAATCTCTCCACTAATAAACGCAGGAGAGGTATAACACGAACTCACTCCGAACTTATAGAAATCCGGCGCTTGGGCAGTAACTTGCGGCACCAGACACCGACAAAAAAAGCTGTCTTTTAATGTCGGCATGATGCACAGGCGGTCGTCGTTATACTTTAACGGTGGCCAGCAGCATCAGGGGGAGACTCAGCAGGACAAGAACGATAGGTAAGGCAGCGAAAGTCTGAGTAGGGTGGGTGGGTAGGAGTTGTGGTTCATCGGTCCAGCAAACACCAACCTTCACCTGGGAGAGCGCTGTTCACCTCCCATGAGATTATAAAGCCACACCCTGTTCTTTTTTCCAAACCCAACCACGTTCGTCAATTTGCGGTGTTGTATCGACGTAGTGCATTTATTTTGAAAGAGACTGTATGTAAAACAGAAGTGTATTTTGAAAGAAGATAATGCATGTAACAGGCAGAATTGACACAACCAACACACCCAGGGTACCTTTCACATCATATCTGGATGTGGAAAGTCCATGACCAAACGTCAATATGTGACGAGGTTGCAGAGAGACTGTGTTGCAGAGGGAAGCACAACTTAAATATAAATTAAAAAGCTAAACATTGTAAACAAATGTCCCAGCAGTCAGTGAGATGTGTGCATGAGTTTCTTTATTCCTATTCAAGTGATGAAAAGTGAACGTCTTGTTTTAAGATTTAATGTAAAAGCCATGAATTAATTCTATAGGCTAACGCTCAAGGAGAAAATCAACATTTACCTAAGCCTCAGCAGTGACTGTAAACCAGCTGACAGGTGTTTATCCACATAGGGTTTGAGCATTAATTAGCTCAAATGTTAATGACTGTGCCTGTGACCCAGACGACCACAATAACAGGGAAAAATGGGTTTATGGCACCTCATCCATCAATAACTGTCCTGCAGATGATCCTTTTTGACCAAACACACACGTTCCCGCGCATACACAAACACATAATCACACATAACTGTTGCCACTGAAGACTTTAATGTCACGCTCCCTATCCAATAATACAACTTCTTCACTCCCATAATGCTTTTCTTTGCTTGGCAACACTAATTCTCTCATCAATCATGCAGAATTGCTGCAGATTACCCACAAGCCCTGAGGTGGGTGGTGGTGACGGGGGAGAGGGGAGGGGGTCAAGTCTGATAGTGTGGCTGCTGGCATTTTGGGTACAGCACACACACATATGCATAACCACAGACACACACACTGATGTGCACAGTTGGCATTTGGTGCGGCACATGGATAGCCGGACGGCTGTGACCTTTTTCGCAGTCGTTGTGGCTATAATTGCTCGCTAAAGACAACGTCAATTGTGACTCAAGAGGTAGCAGGGGTCGCGCCCATAAACACACACGTACACACACATACACAAACACACACCCTTGTGCATGTGCATGTGGATGACAGCACTTGGCTCAGGGTGATAAATTCAGCCATTGATCACATGTGACTGCTCTCAGCTGGCTGAGATTTAGAAGACCTGAACACGTCAGCTACTATGTACCCTGCATCCTACAACACGGCTGCTGCTGTGGGGCTGCTGGAGGTCCCCCATCACATAACCGCAGTATCCAACATGTGTTAGTTTTACACAAGTAGCCAGTACACAAACTGCGCACCTCATGGGGCAGTGGTATGAGCTCATCCCGGGCAGAGACTGTGTTGAATAATCTATGGGTAGCATTTCTGCACAGTCTTGAATTAGCATCAAAGCCAAGATAATTAAACATGGTAGACCGGGTCATTAACTTGGCTCGATGCTGATGCTGTGTGTGTATTAACATCCTAAACACAACCTGAAATCCCATAATCACAGGGCCTCACCGCGCTTATGTCAGGTAGCAGATCTCTGATGTGCATGTATGAGTGCTGATTGTGTGTGGATTCTTTTCGCATTGGAGCATGACTGTGTGTGTGTGTGTGTGTGTGTGTATATGTGTGTGTGAGAGTGTTTTTGTCTCCACCCAGCCATCTGGACCTCCTTGTGTGTGTTGAAGCAGATATAGGTGGTTAGAAAGCTCTGGGAAAACACGGTGTTACCTCCAGCCCTCTCACCTCTGAACTCTATAAGTGTATCAAAGCTAAGAAAACAGAGCACTTTGTGTGTCCATGGGTGTGTGTGTGTGTGTGTGTCTGTGTGTGTGATTGAGCGTGTGTGTGTGTCAGCATTCTTAAGGTCTATAAGGCTTTGAATGATGGGTGTAGACTCCCCTTTGTGAACAGGGAGCCTCCAGGAGCTGCGCAGCATGTGTGTGTGTGTGTGTGTGTGTGTATGATGGAGAGTGTGATGTACTGGCTGTGATGTTCTGAACAGAGGTGTTTTTACAGGGAGTTAATCAGAACCAGAGCTGAGGCCTTGCCCACGGTGGATGAAATGCGCACACACACACACACACACATGCACTGCCCTACCTTTCTCTTCTTCAATACTATTGACTGTCAGTTAACTACATCGCTTTCTGTTAGTAAACACTTCAAAGTAGCATTTGTAACAAGTATATGTTGCTACCAGATCTTGTTGCTACCTACAGTTTATCACCTGAAATAGAATAACACATAAATGTGGTTAGGCTGCCTATAATCAGATTCATTACCAATTCATTGAACTACTGACCATTTTTTGAAGGAAAAAAAAATCTTCTTCTGGCCGACAGTTAAAAAAACCACAACGATACAGTATTTAAACTCTGATAACAGAATTAAAGAAGCAATGTTTCACATTTAAAACAGATATAACGTGAAAGTTTGGCATTTTGACTGAAATTTAGAATCAGAAATTCTGAGTGTTATGCTAGCCGTGTAGCTAATGTAGCCTTGAGATTCTAGCATCAAGCCCACATGAGGAGTGGGCTACAGAGGTGACTTGTTCCACACTGCCAGGGCAATAGGGCACAGTGGTTACAACTGTTACCTCGCCATAAAGGAAATTGAGACATAAGATTTTAGCCAGTGAAAATGCAAGAAACTACCAAATACACCGCATTTCAGGCAGGACCTTTCATCAAAGAAAACTTCATTTCCATTTGCAGTATTGTATTTGGCCTTTCCTAGGCCTACGCAGAAAGCCTCATTCACGTGCCTACATGGAAAGTCTAAAGCGGGGAGAGCAACCCTCCCTGCCCTTCCATGCGCCTACATGGAAAGCCTAAGGTGGAGAGAGCAAACCTCCCTGCCCTTCCATGTGCCTACATGGAAAGCCTAAGGTGGAGAGAGCAAACCTCCCTGCCCTTCCATGCGCCTACATGGAAAGCCTAAGGTGGAGAGAGCAAATCTCCCTGCCCTTCCATGTGCCTACATGGAAGTGGCATTAAATGGAAGGAAAGGAACAGGGTCCATGGATTATGTTGAGTAACCAGCACATGATATCTTGAAAGATACATTGCTGTTGAGTTTTTCAAACATATAGACCTGTTGTATGGACATACAAGTTCCTGCTGTCCCAAGCACAGCTAACACATCTGTGTATGTGTGAGGATAGGGGCTACATGTGTGCTCTTCTTCTTTTTGAGCTTTTTTTGCTTTTTTAATTTTTTGTTTTTGTAAGAACCAAAACATAGCACTCAGACCTTGGATCTTTTGTAAAAACACAACCAAAGAAGGGGATGTAAAACCAAACTACTAAAAGATAATGTAACCTTGACAACACACAAGGCGGACCTTAGTGTCTCCTTTTTGAGCCATTTTATAAAATTCAGATATTCAAGTTTTTTGAATAACTGTGTCTTAGTATTCAATCTTTTCTGCTTGGCATTCTACCACCTTTTCAATCTTGAATGCAAGGATGGTGATGTTTGATTCAGGACTTATTCAAAAGCGGAGGAATTGGGGCGCCAAGGTAAATCACTTGGTAGAGTGTGCCCCACATGTATAAAGGCTAGGTCCTTAGCTGTGGGTCATCCCCTCTATGCTTTAAAATCTATCTTTGGCTGGACTATCTAATAAAGGTAAAAAAGTGTAAGTGTGAACCGAGAATCCACCTCATTGTTTGTCTCCAATATATTAGCACAGAAGAATCATTTCGAGATACAATATTTGATTGTGCTTTTTTCTCCCAACTCAAGGTTATTGATCTCTCATACACAACTGTGATTAAGGCCTTAAGTTGTGAAGAGAGTGTGAAAGACAAACAGAAAGAGAGGGAGATTGAGAAAAGAGACTGTGAAGTAGCGAGAGACAAAAAGGACAGATGGAAAGTGGGAAAAAAAGACAGAAAAGAAAGACGGAGCGAGAGACGCATAAAGAGCAAGGAACCAAGAAGATGAACACAAATTTTCTCCCTGTATCGGTGTGTACGTGTCCCTGTGAGGAAGATACTTGTATGTGTGTTCGAGTGTGAATGCAAGCCTGAGTGTTTCCCTGCATGTGTTGGAAACTAAAAACAGTATGTTTACTCAACCTGTTTGCCAAACCTCTTTAGTAAATATAGAGGATACAGTAGCAGCATAGACCGGAGTTACACACACTCAAACACACACTCGAATGCACACACAATCGTGCACACATTCATCGCACAAATACTGTGTGTCCAACTGTCCGCTGGTCTTTACCACAGGAGGCTATTTGTGGAGTTGATTCCTATGGCCTTCATGTAGGTCTGTCTATTAGATGGGTGGCCTGTCACTCACATGAAGAGATATGCTGTATACACACACACACACACACACACACACACACACACACACACACACACAATTGCCACAGAAGAAAACACATACATGCACATTATGGGAAAAACAATAAAAGCTGTGGATAAAATGTGCACAAATAAGTACTAAACCTTGAATGCACTGTTAAATATATAGTTTATGCACACACACACACACACGCACACACACACACACACTGTAGATATGCACGAAACCCACATGCACTGTAGGTTGGGTGGCCAAGAACCTCAGGAACCAGATAAACACACTAACTATATTGGAGCATTCACTAAAGTATACTTAAGTGTCTGTTGCTTCTCTCTGAGCAAATACACGACTGAAATAGTCTTTGTGTGTGTGTGTGTGTGTGTGTGTGTGTGTGTGTGAGTGTGTGTTCAAGGACTTTTGCATCCTTGCCTCGCTAGCTTGATACAAAAACGAATTTTGTGCTTGTTTATATTGTGCAATTCTTATCTTCTACGCCTCCTCTGGAGACCGTATCTATAAATATGAGTATTCTATACATAATTTATCACATTGAAATATACCTAATAAAATTATATTCTTTTTTACTGGGATGACAGGTTTGAGAAAACTCTAGTTATTGTAGGATTTTATCATGTTATAATGATAGGTATAATTTGGAACATAATTAACTTACCAACAAAATAAGAGTTTTGATGAAACATAAAATTGCTAATTATGTGGTGTCAAATCCATTTTGAAACTGGAGAACTGAAGTTTGTAAAGTACTGAGTTTTGGGGAGAATGTGTGCAGTCAAAAAGTGTATTTTATTACGTAACAAAATTTAAAAAATGAACTGCCGTCTCACTGTCATATGCCTTCGCAAAGTTGCAGTTAAAGTTTACATCCATGTCTTTCTAGACTCACGTGAAGCCATGACAATCGATGATGCTTCAAATATAGATGTCTAAAACATGGATGCTCCTAACACATCTTTAACCAGGCATCACAGAGGATCTATATAATTAGCAGAACTTCAAGATTAGTGTCACCAATTCTGACCAAATGTCTTCCCTTTTGTCCCTGGGTTATGGCATCTGGGTGGTTTCTTATGGCAAATGTCATCAATATCCTATTAGAAATTTTCTGTGAAATTTTGTCATAATTATTCTATGAGTTCTTGAGTTATGGCCAAAAACACGTTTTGGGAGGTCACAGTGACCTTTAACCACTAAATTCTAATCGGTTCATTGTAGAATCCAAGTGGACATTTGTGCCAAATTTGAGGAAATTCCAACAAGGCATTCTTGACATATTGCTTTGACAAGAGTGAGACAGACGAGAGGTCACAGTGACCTTAACCTTAGACCACCAAAATCTAATCAGCTCATCAATGAGTCCATGTGGACATTTGTGCCAAATGTGGGGAAATTTCAACGAGGCATTCTTGAAACATTGCTTTGACAAGAGTGAGACAGACGGGAGGTCAAAGTGACCTTAACCTTAGACCACCAAAATCTAATCAGTTCATCAATGGGTCCATGTGGACGTTCATGCTAAATTTGAAAAAATACCCTATACGTGTTTTTGAGATATTGCGTTCACCAGAATGAGAAGGACACATAGACACAATGACCTTGCCCCTTTACCATCAAAATTGAATCAGTTCATTATAGCGTCCAAGTGGACATATGTGCCAAATTTGAAGAAATTCCCTCATGGCATTCTTGAAATATTGCTTTGACAATAGTGAGACGGGAGGTCAAAGTGACCTTAACCTTAGGCCACATAAATCTAATCAGTTCATCGATGGATCCAAGTAGACGTTTGTGCCAAATGTGAAGAAATTCCCCCAAGGCATTCTTAAAATATCACATTCATGAGATTGGGTGTGGACGAATGGACAGATGGATGGATAACCTGGAAACATAATGCCTCCGGCCACAGACGTTGCCGGAGCAGAGGCCCTAAAAAGACCTCACCTATTTGTCGGGTAATTCAATACATGCCATAATTAATTATCTTTACTTGTGTATTGCTGCACATCCTGGGTTGTTATTACATTATGTGTCTTTAAGCGTCTTGCTTAAGGACACTTTGTCAAGGTGAACGTCCAGCCTGACACCTCTACTTAGGAACTGAAAGAAAAAGCGTAGCATATCATTAAAGTCATGCGCTAGATTTGCACCCCAGAACATAATGAGTGGACTGCATGCATCTAAACCTGCTGAGCACTCAGGACGTCATCTTACATCACACTTGTGTGCTTACTGTAGTAGCCGCAGGAAGAGTCATCTACTGCTGAACAGCACTATTCTGGAGGACTACACTTAGTCATCACTGACATCGCTGATGTCATTATCTAAACCCACCCTGTGTCTACACAAGTGTGTGTGTGTGTGTGTCATGGAGGGCGAGAGAGTCATTCATTATCTCAGTCAACTCTCTCTGTTCACCACAAGCCCTGTAGGCACACATTCTGTCAGCCATTCTCTTGCTCTCTGTCTCTCCCGGTGATGCTATAATTCAGCATTTAAACTCGAGCTGTCTGTCTCTTTCTGTCTCCATCCGCGTCTCTCGCTCCGCCGTTCTCTTTCCACCTGCTGCACCTATCTGTCATCCTCTCCATCTTTTCTCTACCCTTCTCTATTCACCTTTCTCAAATGCTGTCACCTCTGTCATTCACTACTTTTCTTTCCAAGCCAGTCCTTCTTTTCTCTCCCTCTCTGTCTCCCTCGCTCGTGTCCTCCAGTAAACGCTGATGACAGCATTTCCTATTTTCACACAGCACAGAGCCCTGAACTTCCCGGAGGAATTGCCACGATGATGATACGCCGGTGAGTAAGCAGGGGTGGTGACAACCTCTGAATGTAAATCCGTTTCAGTGCATAATCCCATAGTTCATTTGTCTTCATATAGACTGACTTAGCTTGAGCAGCATGAAGTAGCGTTTAGAGAAAGATTAGTTAGGGGGTTTCTACTTTCAAAAAATTAAAGCATATCAAATAGAGTACGGAGCTGGAGTAAAAAGAAATTTGTCAATTCAAGCCGTCACATGTGGGAGGAAAACACAAATGAGTTACAGCTCCTCCTCCCACGGAAAAACTACTTCTAAGATGCCCTTGAGCAAGGCATCGAACCTCCATCTGCTCCGGTGGAGCTGCCCCGTGGCCGACAACAGAAAGCTTTATTCACAACGCACTTCCCAGTGGTTAATATGCATAGCAGCGTGAATGCGAATCAGAGCATTGCTCAAAGAAATATACAGACTCAGTCAACATTACCTGAATAAATAAAGATTAAAATATATATTTTAATTTCCCTCAGCCTGAGGTGCTTTCTGGGTAATCATCTGAATTCTTATTATATTGCTGAAATTGGCTCTAGCCGCACAGCCCGTGTTTATAGAAAGTAACAAAATTATTTATTTATTTGGAGTGCTAGGTAAGTGGCTGTGTAATTTCAAATAAGTGGCTATTTTCATTGCTCATGCAAAGAGTGCAGATTAGAATGCAATGAAAAAGTGAATAATGGGGCCAAACACAAAACAGCAAAGTCAATCTCCAAGGTAAAGAAAATCATCTAACATCACTACCAGGAAGTATGGATGCAAATGAAGCCGCACATAAACGTGTGTGTTTCTATCCACGCGTGGGTTGCGTGTGCTGCTCGAAGTAAACGCTTGACTCATCAAGGTCCCCCCTACACACACACACCTACCACTTTGCTCCTGCATTTTCATTGTTTATTAGCGATGCAATCTGTTATACACGTTTGACCGAGCATCAGCGGCGCTTTGCCCCCACGCCCAACACCTTGCGTCCACCCCGGCTGCATCTGAATGACCCGCAGTGAGGAAATATCCCTTCAGTGGTGGTTCAAAGGTAGAGGGTGCGCTTGTCAGAACGGAATAAATGCCAAAAAATAACAGCAGAAAGAGAGGTAGGCAGGAAGAGAAAATAAAAAGGTGGTGTCATTATGGAAAAAAAATGAAGACAGAGATGAAGACGGACAAAAATATGAGGTAGGAAAACATGATAGAGAATGGGGAGGGGATGAATTGTTAAAAGAACAAGCGCAGGAAGAGTGGGCGGAAGGAGAACTGAATGAACGAAAGAAAACAGCATGATAGAAAGAAAAGAAAGATATGAAATCTCTAACTCTCCATGTGCTGCTGCCTGCACACACAGACATGGATGGCCAAACACACACACACACAAACACACACAGACGGATGCCTGTGTGCAGTTTACGTAACTGTGTTTGTCTACCGATTATCATGAACTTATTTAAGACTCTTATGCAACACCACTTAGGATATTCAACATTCAGAATAATTTTTCTCACATGGGATTTGGACTCTGGTCTCCCGTGTTGCTCGGCCAAATAGCTAACCACCCAAGCTGAAAGAAGTCCCTAAACTTACCCTGAGTGAAAGAATAAACTTTGAAAGTATGAAATATACTTGAACCGTGAATAGCGAACACAGCAGTGGTATTTTATCTTTTCAGAGCAGAGAGTCTTAACATCTGTGGGTGGGTATTATTCACTTGAAAATGTCAAAACAAGAAATGAAAAAAAAAAACAATATATTGTCGGGATCCTGGAGGGGTTTATTCTGTTTTCATATCTCATTTCAAACCAACTGATAATTGTCACCCACCAGTGGGAAACATTTAATGACTCTGGAGCCGAGCCAGTATGACGCTATGCATTGCTGAAAAACATGGGTGTAACTCCAGAAATCAAGCCGTTTTCAGACGCTGACGTTAATCAGTTCACATGAGGGAGAGCATATTTGAAGTTCAAGTGGAAACTTTAACTTCTGGTGCCTTTATTTACCCACTGTTAACGAGCCAAACTCTCCAATCCAAGGCCAAAAAATGCGTTTTTGTATTACTTCATGCATCTGCATTTCAAACTGCCTAATTGGTTTTAAATATAGATGCATTGCACTGAATAACCAAGCCTAGTTGGATGCAAATAAACACTCAATGTGGATATTTGCAGTCGAGATTTATGATGGATTATATACATGTAAAATTTAGTTGCAAAATGTATTTAATAGAATTCTTTATAACTCATTACAGAACCATATTGCAGCTAATTGGAGAAATGTGTGGTTTGCGGTGTAACTGTCAACAACTGTGGCTTTCCAACAACATTACAACCGATGATTAACACAAGCGAAAACGGATGAACAACAACAAACAGAGCAGAAATGGTGCGGTGTATTAAACACAGAACACTGTCAGTAATTTTACAGTTCCAGCAAATGTAGTTTTGTATGTAAACAGCCAGCGTTCTTCTGGGAGCAATATGTTTGTATCAGCTGTCTATAGGTTGCCCTTTTCATTTAATACTCCCTACTGGTGTCTGCAAGCAGTTAGCTTTGAATATGGGTTCAATGGGGCTTGTTTTCCTGTCGTGAAATAAGCCATTTGGTGCCATTTTTCCCTGTAAATGATCAAAACAACTTCCACTGACTGGAAAATTACCCTTTGGTTGGTGATCCATCACAGTAAACAATACAAATGCTGGCCCTTGTCTAATTTCTTAGTTTTTATGCTACTCCCTTGTGACCAGATTGAGCTATTTTCTGTTTGTGTGGGCGCATTCAGAAACATCTCAGGGGCACTGAATATGATTCTGGCTCTGAGATCGGGATGAGCGAAGCCAGAGGGCGCGCATGTCAAAGCACATTTGACGTAATAAAGTTTTTACTTAAGAATGAAACCTGTAATTACAGTAATTGGAATCCTCTCTCCTTCCTGTCAATCAGCTCACACTCAGGAGCTTTTCTGCCAGCAAATAATCGACCGAAAACACACACTCCTTCAGAAATGTAATCATTATTTGCCTCCTTGTATTAAACTTGTGCTAATTGTGACAGCAGTTGAATACAAGCTGGGTATGGGCTAGACCAGGGGTGTCAAATATAGGCCTATGGGCCAGAACCAGCCCACCAAAGGGCCCAATCGAGCCCACGAGATGACTAGACTAAGAGGTGCCAGGTTTCAGGAGCAAGTTAACAATGCTACTGTATGTAAAACTCTGCTTCAGAGGCTTTTCCACCATGCTCAGAATACAGTTCTTTGCTATAACAATGAATACTTACTGTGACCATGTTTAAAGATATTGAACATTGTGCAAAATATTGTCAATCAGCAGCTTGGGATCATGAGAATCTGTATCAGGAAATGTATGAATAAATGCACATGTAATGGCAGTGAGAAGTAGACTGAGTGAATGTGGAAAAACATTCATACTGTTGAAATTAGGGGTGGGGGGAAAAAAATCAATTTTTCGATGCATTGCGATTTGGACGTTGACGATTCGGCATTGATTCACATAAATGTTTATTCATAACCTGATGTTGACGGAACAAAACAGGCAGAACTCAGTGGCAAATTCAGTGTAGCACCCGAACAGTCTAGAGCGCCGACGAGCTGAAGTTAACTTGTAGTGATTCATCTTCACAAAAGACAGCAGTTACAAGTGTGTTGTACTTTAATGACTAATGAATGACATTTACAAGGCTAACATGAAGTATACTGATAAGACGTGTTGCCGCGATCACCCAGATACTAACATTAACCAACACACATTGACCAACACATGCTGCAGCATTAATAGAACGTAAATTGAATAGGCTGAACCTAAGCACCGTTTATGCGAGCTCCAGGTAGTGACCGTGCCGATACTACCTTTACGAGCACATTCACCATACTCTATTTCACACGCTACATAGCATAACGCCAATATAAGCTAAAGTTAAAGGAGACAGAATTGCGTACTGTTTCAGGGGAGATATTACAGTAGGCTATGCAAACACTGGACCCTATGCGGGCATGTGTATATTCCATATACATGTATATCCCAATGGATACAATCCAACTGGCATCCTCTGGTTCAACAGTGAGGGTATGGAGGTAGGCTGAAGGGGAAAGGGACCTAGACAAGAGCCCCACTGTGTGCAAGTAAAATAATGTTCATTTCATTATGGATCACCCAAAATAAAGTATGCTATATTTGAAAAAAAAGAGAAAAATAAATCATGTGTTGATAGCAAACATTTTGATGTATCGATAAGTGTTTTATTGGTGTGTCGTTACTCTCTGAATCGTAATCGTATCGAATCATGAGATGCCTGGAGATTCCCACCCCTAGTTGAAATTGCACTTATTTTTCTTAAGACATCTCAGGCTGTTCATCTGTTTTGTTAAAGGATGAACGTCTACAGAATTTACTTGTAATTCTGTCCACAATAAAAGGGAAAATATTGGAGCTGTTGGTACTTATTGGTTATTGTGCGCTGGTTTTAATGGTCCATCCCATCTGAGATCAAACTGGGCTGTGTGTGGCCTATGAACTGAGATGAGTTTGACACCCCGGGTTTAGACACTACAATGTTTGGATTAAATGTATGTATCTGGGGTGAAATGTTGCACACAGCAAAATGACTGAGTGACTCTGATACAGGTATAGACACAAGCTAATAATCTAAAGCTCCAAATGGCACCAGTACTGTTGCTGATGTCCCGCTAAATTCAGTAAACCGCACAAGACAACAAACCTCCAAATTGAGTTCTAAAAATGGCACGGAATAAACACAAACAGGATTCCAGTTCATGAACGATGAGTTACAAGGCAATTCTTTGGAAAGAATAGAAACATAAAAGGATGAATAATGACTGAACAAAAGTAATCTCGCAGTGTTGTTATCCGGCACAATGGGATGACAAATGCTCACTGGTGTACAGCAAAGTGGCTGTAATGGTTTTTATTGTTTGGAGGTGGCTCAGAAAAGAGGTGATGCAGAGATGGATGTTAATCAAACGCTTTCCGACTCTCATACGCATTCGTATAAACGAGCGGAGGCATATGTGTGGCTTTTTGGGAGCTCCATTTTAGATTTCCATTTCATAGCCATGTGAGATGACTGACAATCGCTGTCAGATTCCACTCCATTACTCGCGAGCACACTCAGACACACATGTATATATATCGATTGCTGAACTCTGCAGTCTGTGGATTGGAGCCAATGTGAAGTGGGCAAGTGAGGGAGGAGGTATGCACATATGAACACACACGTTGGGTAATAGAGGGGGGTATTCAAGGACGCTTGCACTGACGTAGAAACATGGACAAACACCCACATGTCATGCAGATTAAACTAAAGGCTTCCTGTTGTCTCAGTTTATTTGTCACGTGGGACTAGTGGCAAGCAGAGTAGTTAAAATCAGAAGAGAAGACTTATTCTGTTAAACTTCCCTAGACTCCTCTCTAAGATGATTACTAGGGTCAAGGGATTGCTGTAAGAGCACTTACACTCTGACTTTTGTGTTTCCTATGTTTGGAGTTGCTCATATTGCCGGTGATCTACAGAAAGACTCAGAGCTTAATCTGCTGTTGCATTTATTGTAAGCTGCAGACGGATAAAACTGTAGGCTTACTGTCAGAAATGTAGAAAGGGAACAGGAAAGAAGAGGAGAGGAGACAAAATAGACAAGATGAGACAAAAAAATGTAGGAGCCAGATCAGTGTCAGTGTAAGAAACAGGGTAACGGAGGAGGCTGTTTTGAACTCAAAACGTTTGTCTGATCATTCAAACTCCGAATATATCACACACACAACCGTTTAGCCCGAAGCCAAAATGCTCCTACCACCCAGCAACCCAGTTTTCGACACCTTTATTGGGATTCAGCTCTCCATTTATTCTTTGTTTGTCACCCTACCTTGTGTCTCTCTGTCTCTCCATCTGTCTACCTTTCTCTGTCTGTATCTGTTGTCTGTGTTTTGCTGCCTCTGCAATGGAGAACTTTGGTTGCACAAGGTGTGAAATGAGACTGTATTGATCTGTCTGCCTGTGTGGAGTGGATGTGTGTGTGTGTGTGTGTGTGTGTGTGTGTGAGGGTTTATGAGTGTGTGTGAGAGAGAGAAAGAGAGAGAGAGTTGCCCTCCATGTCATCTCTGGGTAAATCACGTCTTCATCTCATCAGAGTGCATGTGCACACCAAGCCAAAATGAGTAAGATAATGACATCATTACTAAGTCAGACCTCACACACACACGCCGCTCTCAAACAGTGGCATAGCTCGTTTACTCCCTAATTTACCAATGTGCTGCTGTATTATATAGATGTGTATAGCAATGTATTTTATTTTTACTGCAGCTTTCATAATAACTACTTTTAGTTGATACACTGTCTTGGAAATAATTGCGATAAACGTTAATGATTATTGTCATTTTGAGATCATTTAATGCCACTGATGTAATAAAAATACAATATCATCATAATGCAAGTACACCCTTTCAAACAGCAATGAACTTTTAATTCTTGAATATACTCAGACATTAAAATAAGAATATGAAAAACAAGTTACTGAATACAAGAAAGTATATGTGAAATTATAGCAGGAACTGGAGCCTATCCCAGCTGACACTGGGCGAGAGGCAGGGTACACCCTGGACAGGTCACCAGACTATTGCAGGGCTGACTCACAAAACCCACTCTGACATGGGGAGAACATGCAAACTCTGCACAGAAGGGCCCTTCCATTTGATAGTTATTACCAAATTTGGCTGACAAAGCAAAACCAAGTGATGCCTCTTGCAAGTAATAGACAAGCTGAGCGAAGCTTCAGGAACACACAGTAACATCCATAATCTAGCCAGTTTGCTGCAGTCAGCTCCTGGGAATGGACGGTCTCAGAACCCATACGTTTGCTGGTGGATTTACGAAGTGTAGAATGAAGTTGTTGGAGAGTAAAACTACAAACGACAGACTTTTTGGCTCATTGCCAGAGGTTGCCAAGCTAACAACTATCAAGACTGTGCCTCTTTCACTCCAAAAGTGCAGCTGCAGGCTACCGGCAAGCTACACTGTGTTGTCTATGAACATGTTTAATTTTCTTTAGACTCGTACGAGTATGCAGAGGAGAAAAAAAAAAAAAAAAAAAAAGAATTGCTGCGCCCAGGTCAAACCCAGTTTTACTCTGAAGTCGTCTAATACTAGTGCTTTGGCAGTGATTTGTGGCACGAATGAAGAAAGCGGTCCCTTAACTTCAGCATGATAGTGGCCAATCGCCATTATTGTTTAACAAGAGAAACGCAGCGGGACAAGAACAAAAGTTAAGGCGTTGAAAGTCCGAGTGGGGCATTTTGGTCAAACAAACACCGACTTTAACCCAGAAGAGCTGTGTCCAGTAAGATTATAAAGCCCAACCCTGTTCTTTTCCTAAACCTTACTACATGCTTCTGTTGACTTAACCCAATCATGTACGTTTGTTGGTGAAGGAAAATTGACATCAATTCACTATGTTGTACCGATGTAGTGCATTTATTTTGAAAGAGACTGTATGTAAACAGGAAATTTCCTGTGAAAACGGACGTGTATTTTGAAAGAAGACAATGCATGTAACAGGAAGAACTTGACACAGTGTCCCAGAACGTCAGAAACCAACGCACCCAGGGTACCTTGCATGTCATATCTGGACATGGAAAGTCCATAACCAGATGTTGACATGTGTTGCCAAGTCTTGTAACCATGTAACCATGTTTCCATGGTCTGGAAAACCCTGCTGTTTATTCTGTCATCATGTTGGCTAAATATTGGTGACATTCTTACATAAACAAACATGTGTAAACCCAACAGGCGATATTGAGATCAGCAAAAATGAAGAAGGTCACGTCCATACATATATCATGAGTTGGTAATTATCATGACAGGCCTGTCTGCCGCCACATACCGTATCTCAAAAGTCTGGAGACATGAGTGTTTTTGCCATACATGCTTCTGCTAATTAATCCTTATCTTACCTTAATTGGAAGATAATTCACTGAGCCTTATAAAAATTAATTGGCAATGTGATTTAAGACAGAGCAGATGAGACACCAACTACTGTGAGAAATGGCATCAAAGAGGCATTTAAGTTGGAACGTCTCCTATACTCAACATAGTTCAGCAGACCACACGTTTTACCATCTAACAGCCAAAGGCCTGCAGTTTTGGCCACAAAACAAGCCAAAAATGCAGCAATAAATTATGAATGAAGTAAACATTAGCCACCTTCCTGAACAGCTGTGCTTAGTTTAATTGCCCGCGCTGATTATTTCCCTCCAGATCATTATGGTTGCAACTTTTGCATTCCTGTCCAGTTCTGTCTGCTCTTCTGTTCAGTACACGACCCTGCTACCTCTCAGTGAACCACTTCAAAAACTTTCCGCCTGTACGGCTACATTTGGGACCCGACTCCTGTTGCTACCATTACTGAACTGTGACAAATCCCTATACAGTCTACTGGCTTGAATGTCACAGTTTTACTTCCATATACAGTCAGTGTAACAGCCATCCCTCTGAAAGCCATTATTAAACCTTCAAGATTTCATTTTCTTTTTACAGCAGAAGAGGATCAGTGGCAGTGAAACGTGGGGAAAGAACCTGGTCGATTTTGAGATGCAGAAATATAACATAACAATTATTCTCATCTAGAGCTTGGTTGCAGAGTTTAGTGCACGTTTATGTTTTTTGTTGCCATCTCTTAGTCATAGCTCACATCCAGCTACTTCCTGCCTCTTTTCTAATCTCATTCCTACAATCACTCACACGTTCTTTGCTCTTTGCTTAACACTTTACCTTCTTGTTTGACTTTCCTCTCCCTACTTCTCTTTTTTTCAACAACCCTAATGTCCACCTGGCGATGTTTCTCTAACTCATTTCGTTTGATTCCCTCTGCCTTCCCTCCTCTCCTCTCCAAGCCTCATTTTTCTTCAATTTCATCATTCCCTTGCTTGCTCCATCTAGCCTCCACCAGCTCTCTCACCCTATTTACCCCTTATCCTTTACTTCCTCTACTTTCTCCACTCTCCCTTCATCTTTCCTTCCACTCTCCGGCACCCTCCCTCCATCACCTTCCTCGGCTCTCTTTCTGCTCCCCTTCTCCACTCATTCCTCCCCGTCTTCACATCCCTCCTCCCTCCATTCCCTTCCCCCCTTCCTTTGTAAGATAATACATTTGCAGCCTGAGTGATCTATTGATTCCCTGAACCCCTGCGCCCTTCAGAAAGGTAATTTTTTAAGGAGGAAAGAAGATTAGACAGAAACGCAGCACATTTCAAGGTGAAAGGGGCTCTCCCCGCTTTACTCATCGATGGAAACATCTCTCCTTTTTAAACAGGGTGATGTGTGATGGGTAAAAGTGCTCCATATGCTCCACCTCTGCCATACTATCTTCTCTCTCTAAGCCCCATGTGTTTGTTTTCTTCATTCCACAATATCTGTGAAGGATTGGAGAGAAGGTATAGAAGTCAAACAAAGTGGCTGCTGGGTGAAATAGCTCTGGGTTTTTTTTTAGATTGGTATACAGTACAAATTTAGGGATTGTCTCAGTGCAGCACTGGCAAAGATATGAATCAAGAAGTATGTAAAGAAGTTAATAATACAAAGCAACCTGTAAAGGGTATTCTATTGATTCTTTAAGGTCCTTTTAAATCAGCTACACCTGATGATATATTTGTTGACGCTGTGATAAGATGAAGTAATCTATTATCCAAGGCTTCCCAGCAAAGTGAGGACGGATTACCCGTCTTAAACTGGTTTCAGCTCCTTGCAAGCTAATGGAAATTGAAATGGAAACCAGTGGCTGTCTTAAAGGGACAGTTCACCCCAAGAATCAAAAACATTTTCTGCTTAACATTGGTGCTATTTATAAGTCTACATTGTTTCGGACTGAGTTGCTGAGCGTTGGGGATACTAGCTGTAAAGATGTCTGCCATCTCTTGAATATAATGAAACTATCGTGCAATATTTCTCACAACATCATGTGCAATACTAATTCTCATTTTTATATCATAGTCAATATAACATTGATTATCAGGCACAGTCTGCTTTTTCTACCATTTTAGTTCATTTTTTAGTAACTCCTGTTCTTACCTTACTCCTATTGTTACTCTAATAGGTACTGGTTTTGCTTTTTAAAACATTTCCTATCTTGTATATTTGTATATTTTGCCAGATATTTAATACTTAATTGTTCTAAAACTGGGCCCAGTGAGTGACCCTGACGTGGAAAACCCACTAGTTGTTCTAGTCAGTACTGGTTGTGAATGTTAAATTTTGGTTACTGTACTTAGCGTTACTGTAATTGAAGCATTCTCTGGCACAAGAACTCCCTATGGGATAAATAAAGTTCAACTGAATTGAACTGAACAAGGAGGCACTTGAGCTGTGGTTCTCAAGTAGAGTCGTACCGATACCGATACCAGTATCAGAAATGTCTCCAATACTGCCTAAAATGCGGTATCGGGTATCGGCAAGTACAGGCTATGACCAATCCGATACCGTGTAATGCCTCACGTCATTACGCATACACACTGTATAATAATAATAAAAAAAGTTTTATGGCATTCATCCTACTATTATGTATTTATTTCTTAATATTTTACATAGAGTTTTAGGAGTCGAGACATACAACAATTCATATCCCATCCATTTTTATTTTACGTGCTGGTATCGGATCGGTACTCGGTATCGGTAGATACCTAAGGTTCAGGGATCGGAATCGGTATCGGGAAGGAAAAAGTGGTATTGGTACATCTCTGTTCTCAAGTCCCCAAAAAGTACTGTACATTTGATAAACTCAACAGCAATGTCTCGTTTGATATCATGACTGTTTACTCAATATAATCCAAAAACCTTGTTCTGTGCAGTTTTATGTAGGAACTATTTTCCTTCTATCAGACTACACCCACTGACTTTAACAATGCGCAGAAGGGAGCATGCATCTACTGCTAGCTCACCTAGCACCACTGAGCGAGCTAATGTTACATCTCAGTCACGGAGGATGCCATTAATGTTTACAACTCACACTGTCACAAAGACAAGCCTCTCATCCATAAGTGGATTTGTCCTCTGACCGGTGACTGTTGGGTCAGGGACAGCCATCACTCTGTGTCCTCTTAGAAAAGTGGCTCTGAGAAGGCTGTCTAATGCACAGCCAGTGGGCTGGCTATTTACTTTAAATGGGATGTCCCAAGAGGAAAAAGAAAGTCATTCCAGTGGAAACAAGTGACTCAGTGACCGGAGACTAATGCAGGTTATTATCAATGATAATTGGCCATCATGTTTCTTTTATATAACGGCTCAGATGGATGACGGGGCATTATTCTGTACCATTAACCAGGGATTCATTTTATTTATTTATCATTTACAGAGAAACATTTGCATAAATGCAGTGTTAGACCTCTATTATTCATTGTCAATTCATGAAAGAAATAATGGCACTGATTTGCATTCACTTCCCTGGTTGGATAAGTCAATGAGAGTGATTTTGTTCACTTATACCTTAAACGTGTCACCTTAATGAGATTAGATGATTCATATTTATATGGTTTAATTACTGCTCAACTGCTGACTAAACTTTTATACTTACGAAGTAAAGTTTTTTAGGCCTTAAGTTTGATTGTAATGGGTTTAGAATTATCCATACTTGACATTAAATTTGTTAGCATAGCAACACCGTGGCAATGTGAGGCAAGGTGTGAATACATCCATGTACAAATCTCAGCTTATGTAAGGAAAGCCTCATGTACCGTTCCTGGAGGTAGGTATTTCTAAAACTCTCTGCCAATGCTTTAGGATTTCCAAAAGTCTAATTTTCCAAACATTTTGACGAAATGTTCCTCCAGTGCTCAGCTAGCTTGAGGAGAAATAGGTCTGACTATGCAAGATTACCTTTGGGCAAATGGGTTGAATGAAAAGCAAGGATTGGAAACTTTGTTGCAGCCCACTACGAATCTGATAAGGTGGATTTTTACATTTGCATGAGGAGCCTTAATCTAGCTCTGAATGAGATTGGATTCCATCTGCATCCATACATCTTTGAAAAACATTTATGTGGTTAACTTGATAGCTACAGAAGAATAACGTGATCAACAATGAAGAGACTGACAGCAAGTGCGGTGAGGAATCACAGCGTGAGCATGCCATCAGTTTAGATTGGTGGGACCGTCTACGAGGCAGCTCCTTCTACGCCTGCCAAGAGTCTGATTCAGTTTTGAGTTTGAGAGGCACAGAGGAATGGAAGAGGAAAATGAAAAGGGGGTGATAAAGAAAAGGAGGAGGTCAGTCGGGAAGGAAAGCATGAAAGGAGAGGGAAAATAATAAAAAGTGCAGCTTAGAGTTATAGCAGAATTAATGAAAAAAAGTACAGCTAAAATACTGAAAAAGAGACGGGAGGGAGAAAAAGACATAGACGCAGGAGATGGGGAATAATTTAGCATTTGCATCAACACATCTAATACCAATGAGAGCTCTCCCTCATCCCCTCCATTCTTTCTCTGTCTATTTTTTTTTCTCTCAGCCTCTTTCCACCTCTCTCTTGGGGAGGGGGATAAGTCTTATATCAAAACAAATGGGTCTTTGAGAAAATACTGCACTTATCTGTAATCGCAGGCAATCAAAGAAACTCTGATGTTTTCTGTCAAGGGCCCGATTGCAACCATCTTGGCTGACTGTCTTTCTGGTCTCTGGTGAGCACAGCTGAATTAAACTCTCTGCTCTTATTTTCTCGTTTTCTCTATTTTCCTCGCTTGACTTTTTCTTTTCTTGACCTTGTTCAGCTATCCCACCCTCTTCATTATACCTCATTTAGCATCTCATAAACAAATCACATTCTCTGCATTTCCACACATCCCTTCTTCGTCTTCGTTGCTGTTTCATTTCTTTCCATTTCCTTTTCTACAGTCCTCTCACTGCATCACCCCCAACCCTGAAAACAACCTCTCTGTGATGGATATAACTGCTTAGCTGCTCCATAAAGGTGGCATAATGGATGTCATAGCTCACTGATATTGTTGCTAAACGTCACTTCGACCATGTGCTCTGCTCAGTGAATGGAGCCATTTTAGCATGCGTGTCTTGTGTTTGCCTATTTATGTGGAAAAGAAAGCACTATTCAGGGAGCATTTTACAACCAAACAAATGAGAGGGTAGACATGACATTTCTAAGTCAGACAGGAAGTCATATTTTGCTACAACAGGGAGAGAAAGTGACACAGTGAGGAAGTCGATTGACCCTAATTACAAAGGAACATCACTTTGTAATACTCCAATGGTATTTAGACATGCAATTAGTTCTGGTTTAATGTTATGCACATTTGCACAAATAACAGGTATCAAATGAAGTACTCTATTGGTTTCGGTATCACTTTAAGGATACTGGTATTGGTACTAGTGTTGTTATTTGCTAAATGATACCCAGAACTAATCCCAACACAGTTACGGTGGTCAGAATTTTGCTTATGTCTTTTCAAAAACAATGGGTTTCAGAGAGAATACTTGGAAAAATCTAAAATGAAAATCATATAGAATATAAAGCTGAAGGGCTAGATTGATAGACAGAAAATGAACAAGCACACAAGCAGTGAAAGGGGTCAAAGAGTCACAAATCTAAACCGAAAAAGAGTAAGAGGTAGGAGAAGTTGACAAACACCAGGGAGAAAAAGCACAAAAGGACAAAGGAAAAGAGACAATGCAAACATAACAATATGGTGGATGACAGACTGAATGTATTTAGCAGATGGCTGATAATAATTAGCTACGGGATGAGATCTACAGTGCACCACTGGGTTTGGCTAATTCACAATATGCTGGATTCAGTGCTCATATTCACTTTTGCAAGGTCCATTAGCTTCCATACGCCTGGTGGAGTAGCATAGCTTACACAAAACACTACACAAACTAAAGTTGACACAACATAAAGACAGAATGTTAAATGAAATAGTTATAGATATTAGTGTATCACAACATTTAATGTGTTTGTTGAAGCTGTGATTGCATATAACTTTTAAAGCATCATGTTTTTGCCTTGCATTGTGGTCTTTTATCCTGTTCTTGATGTTAACAGCCACTACCTGCTGCTTCTTCCCTGTTACTCAGTCAGGTGTGGTCGCCTCTTTTTGATTGACAATATAACTCTAGGTCAAAGTGACAAGTTCAATCTCTTCTGGGTGAGTAGAACTCCCCGCTTTAACAGCTTCAATCTCAGGCTCCAACTTTTAGACGGAGAGAGCAGGCTGATGTGGTTTTCCCTGAGCATAAAGATGGGTTAGCGATAGTCTTATTTGGCATCATCTATCTACTTCAGAAAACTCATAGGAACTAGTTTTCTCTTAATTTTCTCCTTCACTCCTCTATTACACCCTCACTTTAAAATTCAAGAGGCATCTTCTTCCCGGCTCTCGTCTATTCATGTAGCAGCCAATCACTAATCAGCATGGTCTTTATTAATCCAATCAGCTGCTTCTGTAACATTCTGCCTTCAGCTCCTCATACCGATGCCAACACCTAACTACCCACCACCACTGCCACTGCCAGCATCAACGCACTATCCAGAATCAGTAGATGACCAGACTGGGAGTTATGTACTCAGCAATTATTGGGTCCATCCTGATAATCCAGCAGTGACTCCAGATGGACTCACCCAAAAGCCTGATCCACCGTATGCCTTATCAACAGTTTTTATCCATGAATTAGTGATTTTTACATATCTCTAATAGCAGGAACTGGAGCCTGTCCAAGCATGTCCTGGGTAAGAGTTACATTACAAACACATAATCATGCCTATGGCTGATGTAGAGTTCTTAGTATGAATGTTTTGGCGCCACAGGAAGAAGTGGAGAATCCTAGGGAAACGTGTATAGAAGCATCTTATCAGCATAAATATAAATAATAAACCTTGGATTAAGTAACTGGTTAGAGTGTTTCATTTATCATTTAAAATATTGCATAATCTGAGTCAAATTAGCATACTATTACTTAACTAATGGGTTAGCCATTTTCTCCATGGATGTATAAAGAGAACTGGGCATAGCGTTGAGGGCAGGGCCCCATTTATTCCGATAAAACTTGCTCAGTGGCACATGAAGCCAAAAAAACTTGGATATTGTGGTACAAAATTACCCAGACCTTCCGTATCCGGTGGGCCATAGAGCAAGCGCACAAGAGAATTCAGGGCCAGGTGGTTAACTTCCAGTTTAGCACTCTACTAACTTGAATGGAGATAAAAATGATGTCATCGTGCAGCTCTTTTCGACCTCTAAAATTCAATTGGATTGAATGGATCAAATCCCGATACTGAAATGAGTCATTTTAAGTGTGTTGTGATGCAATACTTGACCAACCTGGTCTTACTCCTAAGTCGTCGAAATCTGGCAGTTAGAGAGTATAGTTTAACGGCGTAAGACAGCATTGGGGAAACGCGGCGGGACAACAATGAAAGTTAAGGTGGCAAAAGTCTGAGTAGGGTGGGCGGGAGTGGTGGCGGATGAGTCCAACAACCCCAACTTTCACCCAGGAGGCCAGTGTTTGCTTCCCGTAAGACTGTAAAGCCAAATCCTGTTCTTTTTTCCTAAACCCAACCATGTGCTTTGGTTGCCTAAACCCAACCACATGCGTGTAGGCGAAACATAACCATGTGCATTTGTTGTATTTGTAGTACTTTTATTTTGAAAGAGACTGTATGGAAATGGAAATGTATCTTGAAAAAAGGCAATGCATGTCACAGGCAGAACTTAACACGGTATCCAAAAATTGTCAACAACCAACCCACCTTGGGCACCTTGCATGTAGAATCTGGATGTCGAAAGTCTTGACTAAACGTCAATATGTGACGAGGTCGAAAATGAGAATGTGTTGACCTGACGGACCCAAATGTAATTCCACACTTGGCGTCAATGCAAAATTGGCTTTAAAGCCCTGCTCTGTTCCTGGGGGCTTGGTGACCCCCTGTTTCTAATCTTGATGCTAAGCTAAGATGGCTGGCTTTTAGTGTGGCTGCACATTTAGCTTACAGACATGAGCTTCCATGGATTTTAAGACAGATTTCAAGACCCGGTAACAGACTAGTTACTAGGTCATTTTAAATAGTTCTGTCAAGATATATTCCCATTGGGCAATAGAACTGCCTACATATCTAACAGGGCATTATAAATTCTGTTTGTATTAACAAATGTGGCTGTGTTTAGCTGCTCTGTGGGTTTCCTGGTCTAGTGGTCAGGATCGAAACTGCTGTAATTACTTGGCTGCCTTAAGTAAAGCTGAGGACCATACTTTCATGTTATCTAGATTCTCTGTTGCAGACTATCTAGTGAAGCAGACGTTACTGAAAATTTGAATTAATTAATAATTTCACTAGAGCTCCACATGTATTAATATCTGAGCAATAAACCTCTAATCTCTCGTGAAACCTCCCCCAGTGGGTAGGTTGCTAACTGCCATATCTACATAACTCTTTGGGATGTCTTTCTTCGTGAATTGGCAGCAGTAACAAAAGTTCACAGCTTTGCTTGGGGAGCTAAATTGGCTCGCAGTGTGGTTAGAGATAGAGGGGTATTAACAAAGCTTGCTGAGAAAGATGGAGAGGAAGAGATGGGGAGACGGAGTGTATACAAAGAGGCCTAGCAATATGAAGAAAGACAGAGGGACAGAGTTTGGTGTAGACAGAATGAGTTTGCATAGATTGAAACACAGACAGAAAGTAAGTGAGCACCAGAGATAGAAAGGAAATGGCCGTATTATAATAGCATGAAGCAGAAAAGGAGAAAGCAATGACCTGATTGACAGAAAAGAGCCACGAGATGCACAGGGAGAAGCCATTTCTTTTGCCCCTACTCATACTCCTCCACCTCCTTCTCCTCCTCCTCCTTCACGGTAAGTGATAGGAGTTAGTCCCAAATCCCGGAGCATGCGGGCTGATGGGTGGATTAGCGCCCCTGCTCTTCCGTTATTCTCTCTGCCTCATTCTACCGTGGTTTTACACCCAAGGCAGGAGGCAAGAAGCAGGGGAGCTGATTTCATGGCAGCTTCTGTCGGATTAGACAGGAAGCTGGAGAGGGATGCCAAGAGAGGTGGGGACACCTTTCACCCCTTCCCTCTTACCGTCCCCAGTGTTTACGCTCTCCATGTCTGTGGGCTTGTGGCTTTTGCTTTTCTCTGTTTATCTGTTCCACCCTTTTTGTTTCAGCTGATGTGCATCCCTCTCATGAGTTCTCCTTTCTTTTCCTTACACTCACTGTCTTTCACTTTCTGACCTAGAACCACCATGAGGTCCAACTCTGGGGAACTCAGATTTTCAGGTTTTTGTTATCATTACCATAATTTTATTCAAAAAATGTTGAAGTGCCATTTTTCTGCTATGGTCTCCGAGTGTTGGGGAAAACAGAGGGATCCTTAGATGCCTCCACGGATCAGACAGTTTGAATCCTTATATTTCTAGTGATCACACACAGTCTCCCACACACTTACAGACATTCATTTGCTCCCTCTGCACACCCTTTATGAATCAGAAGAGTCTTGCCTGAGACCTTGTAAGCTGAAAATCTCCCCTGGCAGGGCTGGATTTCACCTTTGGCTGACTTGTACATGTTTAACTTCCCACATGAGAGAGTTTGGTTTGAAATATGGTCTCCTACATTTACTGGGAGCAGGGAGAAGAGTAATAGGGTAGAAAAGTTTGAAACAGAAGAGCTGATGTGGGCCTGATATTTCAAATGAATAGCACATAAATACTGAAGGCCGTGTTTAACTACGGGCTTAATCCCTGGATGTTTTATATTCGTTCTTGGAAAGGAAACCATTACCTAAAGTGGATAATTTAGCATAGCTGGTGGATCTGGGGCAAGGCTGTAAACATTATTGATGTTGACAAGAGACTTCAATTCCCGCTGTTCCTTAAAATGTGCTGTGTATAATTTATTTTCTGTCGGTGCTTTCAGAAGTGAGTAGGTGTCACTTTTTCAAATGATATCTAATTTTTTTTAAGAAAAAAACAATTTCAGGAAAAGACTCAACTGCCAAGCATTTGTCTTGTGTTGAGCCTGCATGTTAGCGCCTTGGGACATATTACAGGATCTAGAGAACGTGTCTGCGCTTTAGAGCTGTAATTTCTCACTTGATATATGTCTGCATCAGTGTCATAAGAAAAAACGTGTATGTTTTTATACATTTGCCAAACACCAATTAACTAAGACAGTGCCATTATATCTTAAACATCATGCGGAGGTTGTTTTTGTATCTTCCTAGTTCAGTCAGTAATTGCAAATCCTTTATCTGTCTGTAAATGTTTGAGTGTTAATTAACCTGGTCAACTTCTCTCTGTGCCCATTGTGCTTCCAGAATTAGATTCTGATTGCCATCTTTAAATTTTCCACATACAATGTAGGTCCAAAAAGAATAAGCCGCCAGTGACCAAATTAGACCTGAAAGAACCAGATCTACATTGAAGATAGACCTTTATTCATAATGTTCCATTTCTAAAGTGTATTTTATCATATTGTAGTAGGAAGCCTCCGTGATCTGATCTGCTACCATTTTAATTTGCGGCTGATGCATTAAACGGTTAATCATTACCACATGTTTACCTGCTATCTTGATGAAATCAGGATAAAGCCCGACTAGTTTCTCTTTTTAAAGGGGAAATTACGAATTCCAATATGTTATTTCTACATTCGTGAACATGAGGTACTCTCCTTAAAGCCAGAAACCAGAGAAGTAAGTCTCAAACTTGTTTAGTCATAGGGTATAAAGTCTGGAACTACTCCAGAAGCAATAAATGGGAGCTTGATTTTGTAGACCTGCTATTTCATACCCAAATGAGCTTTACTTTCTTGTAGCATTCTCAGTTCTGAAACAGAAAATGCCTCCATATACTCAGAACATTCCTCTGTGTGCTCTCAGTGTTCCCAATTCATTGTCTGAGGAGAAGCACCAGACTTTATATCCTATGACATCACAAATTTGAGTTTCGGCACTCTAGTTTTTGGATTTGGGAGAGAGTTGTTCATGGTTACTAATATTTTTGGACTGTCTTAGACCATAGGAATACCATGTATGAATTTTGAAAATGGGCTTAGTTCCCATTTAATGGATAAAAGTTAATTTTTACTTAATTCTACTCTACTTTGTCATTTATTTGATCACTGTTAGCTATGGTCGATGAAAATGCTTCGTTTTCTGCATGAATGTTTGACAAAGAGCAATCAAGTGACTCAAAGAGCACTGACTCGGCAGCATCTTGATAATGATCGACAAAACTGCAAAGTAGGAGCGATTGAAATGAGGCTCCAGTGAAAGGAAGACAATACTCTTCACGCTCAGGCTCTATGTCTTCTTTCTCACCCTGCCATTCACTCTTTGCACGTATGCTCTCTAGGTGTCATTGTGTGGGTAGGTCAATTGAGTCATCAGCTGATTCACAATCAACCAATAGCACAGCGACACACCTTCTCTGTCAGCCTATCATCTCACTGCCACCTAGTCTTTATGGATTCATCAGCCTCAGAGTCATCAGAGTCATCAGCCCCAGAGTCATCAACCTCAGAGTCATCAGAGTCATCAACCCCAGAGTCATCAACCTCAGAGTCATCAGCCTCAGCAGTCACGAGAGTCATCAACCTCAGCAGTCATCAGCCTCAGAGTCATCAGCCGCAGAGTCATCAGCCTCAGCAGTCATCAGAGTCATCAGCCTCAGCAGTCATCAGCCTCAGAGTCATCAGCCTCAGCAGTCATCAGCCGCAGATTCATCAGCCATCACCACCATCACTAGAGCTGGACTGCATGGGGGGATTTATCCTGCTGCCGCTAAGATGTCCCTCGATCACAATATATCTCCCTCCGGTGTCTAAGCACTGAAGACTTCAAGGACTTAAATCTCAATCAACACAAATCATCTGTTAATCTGTACACTCATATTCTGTATTGAATACTATCATTACACCATTTTTTCTGTCTCCTGATTGAAATGAATGTATGAGTGAAAACAGAAAACAGACTCTATTGCTAGACTGATGGATTTAGTGCTGTAATACGTTATGCTGCATTTTGCCTGTTGGCCACTGTAATACAGATAATCACTTCCACCCTAAATGGTTTGGGTTTTTTTACGCGGCCTTAATTAGTGACCAGCCTTTATTTGTTCATACCAGTAGCTAGGATTTTGTACCAAATGATTTGGAGATGTATAAACTTAGCTACTCCCTTTTAGATCCCCACACTGTGAGTCTGCCTGCTCCTCTACAAATCTCATTACTTTGTTTCCCAAAATGTAACACCATACATTTATTTTATACTCTGTGACCCCGTGGTCATAGAACACGCCAGAACTCAATTTCAATGTAGTTTCAGCCCGACTGAAACAATTTAACCTCGGTGTCACATTCACAGCTGAAAATGTGCAAG
The DNA here is from genome assembly GCF_041903045.1 of Epinephelus lanceolatus. Lineage (NCBI taxonomy): Eukaryota > Metazoa > Chordata > Actinopteri > Perciformes > Serranidae > Epinephelus > Epinephelus lanceolatus. The sequence goes on from NC_135752.1 coordinate 33,846,317, forward strand.
GCCTGAAACAGCTTTCCCTTGTTGATAAACACACACTTGTGTTTGGTTATGTTTTGTCATGATTTATTGCACATTCTCCATAAACAGGCAATCCAATGACTGCAAAATATTACAAACACTGTCAGAATTGTGTAAGACCCAACTCTCGAACACACAAGGGCATACACACATCCACACACACAAGTAAACGCACACTCCCATGTACATTCGCTCGTTCCCATTCACACACATACATATACAGACACTCCTCCTCCATGGAACACACGACCACATCATGATCCAGAGTCAATTATGCTATGCTGCCGGCAGCAAGCACAGGAAGACAGCAGAAAGTAGAAGAAAAAAAATCAATATATGAAACACAATGCAGCACATACTGTATTTATCATGTGCACATATTTCTGACAGGCCACTTCGCATTACCAAGAAACATTGACTAAAACATTTGCATGTGTGTTAGAGTATCAGTACATCAATAGAAGCCATTAACATTGCAGAGGATGACTGGGGTTACATGAGGGCACTGTCTGCCCTATAATGGAGCAGTCATTCGAGGGTCAACCTGCTTACTGCCGAGTGAAGTTATGGCTATGACTAATGACGGTGAGATTGAAAAAGATCCGCTTTGGCCTTCGCGTAGGTGTCAGGGTCAGTCTGCCTCCTAGGTGCAGTGTCGCTACAACATAGGTGAGCTGAGGTCAAATCAATGCTGACAGCAGTGGCTGCAAAGATTTACTGTTACTGCCTTGTAGCCGAGCTGAAGGTCTAATTTAACCAAACATTATGGTGCCCACACAGTGACCTTTGTGACATGCTGCTTTCTGGGACATTATGGCCGAGCCGAATCTTTTTTGTGTGTGTGTCAGGTCTTTATTCACATGGCAATAGAGTTTTCATTCCATCAAGAAACGATCCAATTTCACTCTCAGCATACCTTTAAAGCTACAATATGTTGCTTTATAGTTTGAACTGCAAACTGCAATGCTAACCACCAGCAGCTAAGGTTCTACTTGAACACATGTAGAGCTGCCCTTGAACTTAAATGATGCAAGCCATCGGTTACAGAGGCCCAGAGAAATATCCTTTGCAATATTATATTTGGCAGCACGGCTCTATTCTGGGCCTCTCTGCCTTTCCTAGGCCTATGCAAAAAGCCTGAAGTGGAGAGAGCACAACTTTCTGCCCTTCCGTGTGCAAACAAGGAAAGCGTGAGGCAGAGAGAGCAAACCTCCCTGCCCTTCCATGTGGCTACATAGAAAGCCTGAGGCAGGGAGAGCAGCAGCAAAGCTCCCTAGGAACAGAACAGAGCAGCATAAGTGACAAACAGAAATGACATTGATAAGTCAGACACAGCATGAAAAGGAGGAGCTGGGGTGGAGGCAGGTTGCAAAGTAAACAGCAACAGTAGGCAGGCCAGAGCAGTTTAAATAGGGCGCCCTGAATGAGATTTGCCGAATGGCTGCATGGAAAGGAATCAAGTGCTCAATCAGCTGATCCATAGAGTAATAATGTTCTTTGCCCCCCACAATTGTCTGTCCTGTTCTGCCCACAAGCTCCACCTTAAGGATACTCATTTTGATTTTACCATAGCACCTGATCCCACCCAAAATCTTAATTTCCTCCCAGGTCACGAACAAGTTGAGTTTTACATCATCACTGTTAAACTGGGATGAAATTATAAGAGCTGGGTGCACGGGTGGTTGCTACAACAAAAACAGATATTGTACTTTTAAAAGCCAGGGATAACTCATGCTAGTCATGTACACACGCTGTGGCTGTAAATAAAGAACTATGTGCACATAAACACTAAATCAGAAGGCAGGTCATATGTCTCTTTGGGAGACATTTATAAACCAGAGACAGACACATACATTTTCAGCAAACTCATATTATTTCCCAACGCATCTGTGAAGTGTGAAAGTGTTTGTGTGTGTGTGTGTGTGTGTGTGTGTGTGTGTGTGTCCATGAGGGCTGAGGTAAGAGGCTCCTGTGCTGTGGAGTGAGACGGAGGGCATTAGTCAGATTTGACCAACAAAGAGGCTGTGAGCACACAGCCAGGGGATTAGACCAACACCACAGACTTTCATTAGTCTACAGAGAGGAAGAGGAAAAGAAAGAGCAACAGAAAGGTGGAGGGAGAGAGACACTGGATTACAAAGATAGCGGGGGACTTCCATTAGTTGAGGGCGAGGGAGAAATGTAAAGATGGAGGATGAGCGGTGAGATACAGAGAAATGAAGCGAGGGAGACACTGAGAACACTCCACTACTGGATTAGTCCAATACCGGGGGCTTTCATTAAATAAAGGAGAGGAAGATGGATGGATGGAGAGGGGAAATAAGAGAGTCAGAGGGAGAAGTGGTGGGGAGTAAAATAAAATAAATATGCATGCATGGGTGCAAGAGGAGGCATGGAGGAGTTGGGAAAGGCAGTGAAGGAGGAGTAAGGGGTGGTGTAAAAGGGGACAAAAAGGAGGACTGGCGGTGTGGGGACAAAACATAAATGGTAAAATACAAAAAGAAAAGAAGTGGAGAAAGAGACAGAGACGACAGAAAGAATCAGACTGGAAAGCCAAGGCCAGGGAGGGAAACAGAAAGGGAGAGAAGACAGGCAGAACGTTAAAGGGGTTGGTTTCTGTATGCATGTGTGTGTGCGTGTGTGTGTGTGGAGGGGGGGGCAGTGGTGTAGAACAACAAGTAGAGGATTAACCCCTCCACTGCACCCCCTAACACACACCACACACACACAGACACACTCAGGGCCTGGGAAGAACGCTGCTGTGCCAAACTAATTAGCTACTAACTCAACTACAGCTCACACAGATGAACTGCAGCATTTACAATGGAGACCCACGCCAGGTCTCAGAGGTGTGCATGTGCCTCTGTGTATGTCTGAGTGTGTGTGTGTATGTGTGGGTCTGCGCAAATCCATATCATTATGTTTTTATGGCTGTGACTGCGTGTGGTTGCATACGTGTGTACGTGTGTGTGCTTACACTTCAATAAGACCATGACAAATTAAACGTCTCCACTCGGCGAGACAAACAATCTACTCTGGCCGATTGCTTTGTTTTTCCTCCTTTTTTTTCTCCCTCTAGTAATTCTAATTTGCATATCCGTCTACCCTATATCTCAGAGCTGATTGAAACATCATTATGGGCTTTATATTACGTTTGGAGCCTAATATTCAGCAGCTGCAGCTCTCTCATAAAATGCACCATTATATTATTAATATTATTCGGGATGTCATGATACTCTAAAACCACAATTTGATTCGACTTAGGATTTAAACTCTTTTTTTCCCAGTCTTGATTCAAAAAGATCAGATTTTATGTCCCGAAAACTGTCATTTACATTTTCAAATTCTTCTATAAAAAGATGGGCTACATTGGTGTCATATGACACATGACCACCATGTTTTTTGGGGGTATGTATTATAGTCTTCCAACCACTCAAAGCAGTTTTTAAACTACAAGTCAGGTTCACCCATTCACACACCGGTGGTCAAGGCTACCATTCAGGGTACCACCTGCTAGTCAGCTTTAACACACTCACACACAGATGGAACACCCATTAGGAGCAATTTGGGGTTCCGCAGCTTGCTCAAGGGTATTTTGACCTGCAGGCTGGAGGAGCCAGGGATTGAACCGCTGAGCTTCCCATCAGTGGACGACCCCCTCTACCTCCTGAGTCACAGCGGCCCGCCCAACATGGTACCTAAATGTAGCATAGCCTACAAACTGTAAACACGTTCACTGTTTGCATAACTTATGGGGGAAACAAAATGTTAATACACCCCTGCATTCAGTGAAGCAGAAAGTTTTCTAGTTCTGTTCTTTCTCCATCATCTTCAGCTCCGAAAGTCACCACAGTGACTCAAAAAGTGCAGCTGCAGGCTATCTTTAAAGGGATAGTGCACGCAAAAATGAAAATTCAGTCATTATCTACTCACTCTCATGCCGAGGGAGGCTCAGGTGAAGTTTTAGAGTCCTCACATCTCTTGCGGAGATCCAAGGGGAGAGGAGGTAGCAACACAACTCCACCTAATGGAGGCTGACGGCGCCCCAGACTCAAACGTCCAAAAACACATAATTGAAACCACAAAATATCTCCATACTGCTCGTCCGTAGTGATCCAAGTGTCCAGTGAAAGCACGTGAACACACATGAAGGCGGTGCCCATGTCTCACGGTCTCGCACAAGCGCGCACACGTGAGCGTGGTGTACAGAGAGGCAATTAGAGCTACAGGCTACAATGAGGCTAAAAACAGTTCAAATGACGTTTTTCCAAACAACTTTTTATGTCGGGGCTTCAGGACACTTGGATCACTACAGACGAGCAGTATGGAGATATTTTGTGGTTTCAATTATGTGTTTTTGGACGTTTGAATCTGGGGCACCGTAAGCCTCCATTAGGTGGAGTTGTGTTGCTACCCCCTCTCCCCTTGGATCTCTGCAAGGGATGTGAGGACTCTAAAACTTCACCTGAGCCTCCCTTGGCATATGGGTGAGTAGATAATGGCTGAATTTTCATTTTTGGGTGCACTATCCCTTACGCTAATTTGTGTTGTCTTTGAAGCATTTTATTTTTCCTTCTGGAGGTGCACAAGTAGCCATAAGACAAAATAAATAAATTAAATACTATGAGAAACGCCAATCCTGCTTTTGATTTCAAAGGCCAAAAGGTAATTTTGATTAATTTTAGAAAATTTCAATCAATTTAGAATTGACATTTTGAAACCCATAATTAGTTTTGCTTTGGATTAATCAGTCAGTAAAATGTTAAGAAAAATAATAAAAAATGCATTTTCCTAAGGGTCCAAAGGTGAAATCTTCATAATGCTTGTTTTGTGCAACCAACAGCCTACAACCGCAAGATATTTAACTTTAATAATGATATAAAATGGCAAAAGGTGGGCACACTTGATCTGTATTAATTCCAGACTTTGATATTTCCCAAATTTTGACCAAGTGCTACGAGTGCCTAAACATAACTATGGAAAGTTTCTTAATTCTCAGTAACTACCAGTAAAGTCATGTTAAAGATACAGTTTCACTACATACAGAGCAGGTCGTCTTCCACAGGCTCCATCATATTGTTGTACAGCAGCCCAGAGCTGACAAACTAAACACTGGCTCTATGGGGCTATTTGTATTCTTGCGTCAGCCACCGTAGTTCTCTTACATGCTTGGCACATGAGAAAAGTTTCAGTTGTCTAACCTCACCACTAGATGTCACTAAATCCGACACAGTGGATCTTTAATAAAAATGTAATCCAGGTAGCATTACAGCTCCTTCAAAGCGTATTTGCTGTTGCAATTGACTGTTTATAAATGTAACTTCTAGGTGACAGGGTTGAAAATACAAAGAAGCAGTAAATCATCACATTTGAGAAGATGAAACTATAAAGGATGAATACTTTTCTCTGTGGAGCAAAATCTGCGAACATAAAAATACATATCTCAGAAATATGACATAACACTTTATCTATGGGAGTGTGTCCAATGGTAGAGCTGCTTTGAGTTTCTTTACTTTTTCAGGGCTTTGTTACACTTCCCAAAAACATTTATGCTATTTTTCTGACAGACCACATCTGCATTCGATCTCAGCCAGTGACTAACATCCCTGGAAATCTCAAGCTACAATCTGTCGATATGATCTTGGCAGTGTCATTTTAATGGAGCAAAATCATTTCCTTCTTTCTTTCAGGCAGTAAAATGTCTTAATGGATGAAGTGGCATTTGAGTCAACGCGCTCAATTAGAACGCTGACGCACACATAGACCTACAGAAACAACAGACTTGCTGCACACAAAAGATCGAAAGGAGATATTTTTGACATGCACTATAATTTACACACATTTGATTTCTTCCAAGTCTTTCCTGACTCGAATGAAACATTTAGTCGGAACTATGAATTAACTTTGAAGACATTCAGAGTATGGGATTTAATTTGCTCACAGCACGTCTGCATATTTGTTTGAACTGTTTCTGAATCTTGCATCATAGTCTGACTAACACATTTGATTACCAAAACTTTCTTACAGATTCACAACTTCCCTGACTAAACAGCTAAAGCGTGGGAATCCCCATGGTCAACTCAATATAAGAAGGTTTATCTTCGAGGAAAGTATCTCACCTGCTTTGCACTGCATTTGGAAAAAGGATTATAAGGTTCTGAATAAACCCGTTTTGATTCAACGCAGTGGGGAGTGACAGTCACCCACCGACAAGTCACAATATTTCAAGCTTTAAAGTAAAGAAATGTCACTCCTTACTACCTCCCGTTGTTTGAGTTGCACTGACAAAACTGTCAGTGTATTTCTCAAAATTCTTAGATACACTGTCACTCAACAAGAGTAACACATCATTAAATTGGCATTTTACTCACAGTGTTTCATTCCTTCAAACTGCTTTTTGGCACAACAATTGACTTTTGCTCCTCGTAATATTTTCAGACATACTGTCACAGCATTTTTTTGTGAAATACAGTTAATTTTAATTCAGTGGCTTCTCTGTGAGCAGGGCTTTTGGTCCTTAATTTAAGGAGCTACGTTAAGATTGCTAATAAATTCACTAAGGCCAGGTATGGGTACTTGATACCTTTGAGGTATTGACCAAAGTAGCCCAGTGCCAAGTAGTATTGAAACATTGGTCAAGCAATACCTGCATTCGATCCCTTTTTTGTCCCAACTCCCCACCACATTGGGAAATGCTATGTTGCTGCTGTCCGGACTTGCTTTCCTCCCATCACTGGACAGTCAGTTTAATATCTGCCGGGTTAGCACGAGTTAAATAAGCAGTAGTGGCTAAGTGCCTAAATACGCCAAGCAGACGGTCGGCAATCAGTCAATGTCAGGCTCGCCCTAGTTTTTGCAGTGTGTCCTGCACCATTGGCCCTTGTTGGAGTTTTTTGGGGATAATATGTTGAATCGGCATCAGAGATTGTGGAGCCATCAGTGAATGTAGCGACTCTGATTAGCAGTTCAGCTCAGCACACCAGAAGAGAAACAAAAATGAGGAAAGTAAACAAATGGCTAAAGTCAAGATGGAGTGAGATCATACAAAACTACTTACCTTATATAAGGTAAGGGTATTTTTTTTAGCAGTTGAGCGCTTAAGCAGAAATGGTTTGCAATGGTTTATGTTATTGTTCGCTTGCATACAGTAACTATGCGCTGTTCTTTCAACATCAGGTTGTGTTGCTAATGTGCTAATAGGCTAATTAGCATTTTGAATCCTTCCTGTCAGTTTTCAAGTTTCCCTTTTTGAGTGACGAGTACAGACTACCGCCTGCTGGCACAGAAACATCCCCACTCTGTCATTAAACCCATTAATAACTGCTAGGTAACATTAGCTGTGTGATGCTAACCATTAGCCCACTCACTATCCAATCTCAACTGTCCCCTGCATGGAGCTCACACTCCCTCAGCAGCAGCAACAACCCATACAGTCTGTGGTGTGGTGAAGTCAAGCACTGTCTATTTGACAGAGATGGCAGCTCAGCATCCCACTTCATTAACACTATGGGTATTCTGCCATTGCACTCATATACGTTCTTCATATCTTTCTATATATTCTCTTTGTATCTTTGTAATCATCTCTCCTTTCTGTTTCCCGTCTCTGGCAGTAGTTATAGATTGAAGCCTCTGACAACCTTTGATGTTCTTGGTTTGATATTGGCCTCGTTACTACCATAGATGTGAAGTTAAAACATCAAGACATAGCATGAAAGCTGGATGAAAAGTTCTTAAACTCACACTTTCACATTAACAACTACAATAAAGACATACATGTGAATGCACGGACACGTGGCCTCAATGTGAAAACTCCTTGTTACTGTGTAAACGTGTAAATGCTTCTGTAATTCTGCTGCAGTGAAATTTACAATTGTCTGACTTGAATGTCACGCTGCCAGTGCATAACAACAAAACTATATTGCTGAATTACTGCAGTGTGACACTGGCCTTGATCCTTTTCTGTTTTGTGGCCTTTAGTTGTTATGGTAAGTAATTGACTTTGTCTCAAAGGTTGTAAAACCCATTAAAAACAGCAGTGTTTTTGGTAAATGTCACGAGTATAAAACAGCAAATCCACGAGCTTTAGAGTGTTGATCTCTGACGAACACTAATGTACAGAATCTGCTTCTGATACAACAGGAAATTAGGAATGTTCAGGTCGAGAAGGGATGAAGATTAGAGTGTGTGCAAAGCGGTAACAGAAAGACGTCTCTAATAACTATCATTAATGGAAAAAATCCTAATTTGTTGACTTTGTTGTGATGTATCCATTGACCTTGACAGTAAGTCATCAGATCCTGAGTAAAACTCATCCTGACAATCATCCATGCGTGCTTTGCCAGGATGCTGCACAGAGCTAACGGCCCTACAGTATCAGCACCAGAGCAGATGTTGTCTTTTGTGGCGTGCCATCAAAGAAAATTGTCCCCATTTGTCATAGTTTATTTCGCTTTTAATTACCTTTTTATGTAACTGATAGGTGACAAAGTCTTTGCCTTGGGAACAAAGTAAACCACAGGGAGTATTACTATATATTTTATGAACGTCAGCGTATGTTTGCCAAGTTCCAAAATAGTTTGCTTAACTTTCACTTTTACAGTAATGGTTGCATTGCAAATCAGAAAAAAAGAACAAATATTACCCTTAACTCAAAGCTAATTTTCCAAAATACATGTACTAAATACCATGACAATGAAACTAATTACTTAGTGATTGTTTTCAGTTTGCTCAAAGCATCATCAAGCAGTGAAAATGCGATTTTAATTCCAAGCTTGTTTTATTTTTCATTTTTCATTGTTCGAAATGGAGTTTGGAGTTTTGCGGCACACCTTTCATCTTCCGTGCATGTTCTGCCAGGGTAATGTAGCACTACACTACTGTTCGGCTGACGCTTTGAATGCACCACCAGATGTTGTCTTTGTCATAATGTGTTTTTAATCACCATTCCTGAAGTCAGATGCCAGCAGGCAGCTTCCAATCCGATTTGCATCACTTGTTTCCCCTCATCTCTCCTTAACAGCTGAGAGGGCTGCGGGCATCAATCACTCTTAACTAGCCGCGCTGTCAAACATTTCCTACACCAACTTCTGGGACCCCACAGCCACTTGTGTGCAACAGGGCCAAGCGGGATTTTACCTCGCCAGGATCTGATAGCAGTGTTTTCAACAGAAATCATTTCTATTCACCAAGGGAGACAACACTGTGGACATTTGTTTACAATGTGTGCTCGCACAGAATGTGGTTTGTGCACATTTGCCAGGATCTTCACTCAATAAGCTTTTGTTTTGGAATATTCACTAAATATACTGACGCATCAAAGATGTGAGGTTTACTTGGTTGGAAGACAAAATTTGTTGCTTCCAACCTCGAGAAAGTTTGGCAACCAATGGCTGCCTCAAAATGTGGAAAACCACACTCATTAGGAATAAACACTACTGAATATCTTGGAAAATGGTAAGAATGATTTGCAGCAAATGGTTTAACTACAATATGTCTACTCAATCAAGCATTAGTTAAACTTGTGGGGCCAGCTTTTGTCCCCAGAAGGCAGGTGAGTCCCCGAAACGACTGATTGATATGTTGTACTGAGTACTTCAACATACCATCACCTCACACGCTTTTACTTCTCTCCTTTTCAGAGAGCATTATCTTCCGTCAGGCTGGCCTTGATCGGTGCTGCTGTGTGTGGACTAGGGCTGCACGATTTTGGAAAAAATGAGAATCACGATTTTTTGGCTTATAATTGAGATCACGATTCTCTCACGATTTTTTTCAACATAAAGATTTATTGTGCTTATTTCCTGATACAAAAGGAAAAGTAACAAAAATTATAAATAAATGATAATAAAAAAAATCATTAAATAACAAAACCTATGATTGTGCCTGATACAAGAGACACAAGGCACATAAACTCTGGTCAGCAGAGAGGGAACACTCCTGTTTTTAGCTTAAATGCAACAGCTGACAGCCTGACACTGACCATAAAAACAATAAACTTTAGTCTCTTGTCTTCTCTTACAGCTTTTGAACAATTTAAACAATAATATCCATGTTGAACAACATTTTTCTGAGGTAGGTATTCCAGGCCTGGAATTAAGTCATTTTTAGGGCAAGGCCACTTCGGCATTTGATAAATACAAATTTATTGGGGCATCACGGCCAAAACCAATGGCGCAATAACAATATGTGCTAATTACACTGAATGAAGACAAAACAATGTATGTGTTGAAAAACAGTTCTGAGTTTATTAAAACTGTAAACTGAACATTTGACTTTTCCACAAAATGCTGTGTGATAAATGTTATTAAAATTAAATTAAAATGTGAACAATTCATAATATTCATTGTTATTGTTATGATAAAATAAAGTCTAAAAGGACTAAGGAAGATCAAAATTAAACGTTTCAACACCATGCATTTGACAGGAGTATTCACCTAACATAGCCTACATATCTTTAATTATATAATTATTTATATCTCTCTGTATATTTTTACACAAATCCCCAATATTTGCCTTTAAAAAAATCCTCTTTCTTCATTTAATTTGACAATGTTTATTGTATTGTAATATATGTATTAATTCTCTACAGGATCTTTAATGTGTGTTCAATTTATTAAAAGAAAAAAAACAAAAAAAAAAACGTTTTGGTGAACCCTGCAGCAAAGTGAACCCTCTTCCTTAGAGAGGATCTTTGCCTCCCAGTTTGTTCCTGGCGGCAGAGCAGAGTGAACCGTCTTTCTTCTCAGAGGATCTTTGTCCCATGCTCTCCGTGCCGGCAGTGTAAACAACTTTCGCTGGCGATTTGACGGTCACTAGAAGGAAATTATGACCCTTTGTAAAAGTTTCTGTGTGGTACCTGTGTTGTACAGCGCTAACGTTAGCAGCTAAGGACTGAGAGGCTGTCCGGTATGTGTGTGTGTGTCTGTCTGAGGAGTGTCAGTACGTTAACTTTTAAGGGATCCTCCTCACTTTGTCGGCTCTCTCCTGCTCTCGTTGCTTTCCAAACTGCCGGCCGGCTGTCGCTCTGCATCACGTGATATAACGTTGCTTCGTTGGGAGCGCTTGTTTTCATGCAGATGATGTCCCGACTCCCAGCACGGGCGGGGCTGGCAGAATCGCCGTCATTGAAAAATCAGATCGCATATGCATATGAATCGAGATCATGATTTTATTACGATTAATCGTGCAGCCCTAGTGTGGACTCTATGTTGCATTTTGTTGTCTAAGAGTCTATTATAATAGACAAGCCGTCTCTTTTTTCTTTTGTGCCTTTCATCTTTCAAACATGACGTTAGCACTTCAGAGAGATAGTATGGTGCTTCAATCACACAGAGCTTCATCGGAGTGGTCCTTCAAAAAATATACAATTGCACAGAGGGCAGGAAAAAGAAAGGGGTTCGGGATGCCAACTTGGACCGTTTACCAAACTGTATTGTCTTTTGGAGAGCTGTGTCGTTCTTCAAGGTACACACAGCAAACCAAATTCCCAAGTGTGCTCAGCGGGCTTCAAGAAATATAAACAGCTCCACCTGATGTGTGGAGAGGAAAAACAATACATACTAGATGTGTTGAGGTCATAACCCCCGTTTCCAAACACTTTCAGTATGGTACCTTTGGAACCAAAAGTAACCCTTCAGACGTGGTACCTAGACCCTAGGTTCACTTATCGTTTCCAGAGCAAACAGTACTCTTATATGCGGGCAGGGTTGTTGCCACTAACTGCTCAATCCAGCACTCACTGTATTTCCTTCTTTACCAGTCTGCACCTGCTCCACTTTTTAGTACCAGATCTGTGTGCTAGGTACCCCAACAGAGGGGGGACCAAAAATGGGGAGGATACAGAACGGTTCATTGGTACCATCCACAACTTTTCACAGAGGAAATAGAGAACTGAACTGCACCATACTGCTCGGTGGAAACGGGGCAATATCAAACCAAATTCCCAAATGTGCCCAAGGGGCTTCAGGGAAACTGCTCCACCTGATGTGTGGAGAGGAAAAACCAGTGCATACTAGATGTGTTAAGGTCATACTGTACCTACTGTAGGTGCCAAGTGTACAGCACATTATATTATGTAGCTCTGGCTATATTTTATACCATTTCATTACTTCCATGCCACACTTTAATTGGAAGTATTAACATAATGCCGGCAGTGTGTGTTGGCCTTGATAGATTATAGTCTCGTAAAAAGGCAGATGTTGTAAACTGACAAACATATGGGGGGGGAAATCTATATTAAATTAGACAACTTAGACAGTCTTGCAAATATCAGCAGACTCAGAGGAAATCAACATGCCTCAAATGTGTGGCACAAAGTAACAAGGTCCACCCTGAAGAGCGAACAGACGAAGACGAACACGCCACTGTGCCTCTCTTCAGATTGTCTACTCGACGTTCTTTCTGATTTTTTCTATTCAGTATCCATTCAATGCAGTCTTTCATGGATTTTCTTTCTCATTTAATAATACAGACTGAAAATATGCAGCCAGACCAGACCTGCATGTTTTAGATGTCTCTCCACCAGGGCCTGGCCTTTGTTACAATTAAATATCTTTTTTTAAAAAGCATAAACTACAGTTTAAGTGTTTTTTCTGAATCCCTCACAGGGATCTACTTAATCAGACAAAAGCTGTATGTAGGCCTATTGAACTATGCTTTACCTTTTGCTCATTATTGAAGATTTCCTTGACCCTTTTGTGGTTGAAACGAAAGTCTGCTACTTTTCCATCTTACTATATAATGACGAAAACTGTGTGGGTGTGTCTGTTCCACGTTTTTCTCTTCACTGACTTGGTCAATCCATGTGAAATTTGGCACAGTGGTAGAGGGTCATGGGAGGATGTGAATGAAGCAATATTACATCAATTGGCCAAAGGGGGGCGCTATAGCAACTGATTGAAATTGCAAACTTTGAATGGGCATATCTCATGCCCTGTATGTCGTAAAGACATGAAACTTTGCACAGAGATGCCTCTCCTCATGAGGAACACATTTGCCTCAAGAACCCATAACTTCTGGTTATATAGATTTTCTGCCATTTTGAATTTTTTGAAAAACACTTCAAATTGATCTCTTCCTAGGAAGTTTGAGCGATCTGCATGAAACTGGGTGAACATAATCTAGTGACCAATATCTAAAGTTCCCTCTTGGCAAAAGTTGGAAAACTTACTAAAACTGAGCTTCTATAAGGCAATGAATATTGCGGAGGGCGTGGCTCATCACATAAAGGTGTATAACATCTCAAGGGTTTCACCCATCACCACGCAACTTTGTAGGCATATGACCACACATAATCTGAGGGGACCCCTCCATTATTGACCCCATCAAACAAAATGGGGGCGCTAGAGAGCTCATTTCTTATCTAGGCCTAACCATGTCATTCTGTCTGTCCCACATTTTTCTACTCACTGATGTGGTCAATCTATGTGAAACTGCACATAGGCATTGAGGATTGGCATAGGTAGAAGGTGACAAAGCTACCAATGGGTATGGACTAGTTGATTGCAAATTAAATCTTAACTTGAAAATAACAGATGTAAGTAGTCTGACTGTGCACTTTGAATCCTGGGGTTTAAGGAAGCTTTGTTACATCTCACATTTTTGCACATTTTGTTTACCAAAAGCAGGTTTTCCCCGTCTTTTACATCTGAAGCATCTGCCATTGGGGTACCAGGAAGTCTGTTGGGTTCTGTTTTATAAACAAGCTGCAGGGTTGAGGTGGTAGATTAGAAAGATGTTCTTCTGCTCTTTTTCAAATCACCAAAGAGCTAATCTTTCAAGTTTCGGGGCACTTTGCGGCACTTCCACCTGTTGTATAAACATGGCCTTTTCACCCAGATGAGCTCCAGGGTTCCAGAATCTGGCACTGATTGATTTAACGTCACTCAGTAGTGCCAACGTAATTTAATCAGTACCCTTAAAAGGACCGAGTTCAGTCCCCAACCCCGACCTGGAAGAACATTTTCGTACACCTTGCACCTAATTTCCTAAAATATGAAATGTCAGACATCTACCAATGGCACACGGCTGAATAGTACCTAAAAAATGCTGCATGAGTCACTTCAGAGAAATAAATTTGTCTATGGCCAGGTGGTGGGTGCTTTCCGGTGAAGGGGAGTCCTGAGGACACACTTAAAGCCCTAACCAGTGCTCTTTAAAACCTGTCATCTTCCAAGAAGGTTCATTTTACTGTGACAAAAATCCCCCCCCCCCTCATCTGTCTCTCGTCCTCCATGTCTCTCTCATGTCAGTGTCAGCTTGAAAGATGGGAACATGTTATCTCCAGCACCTTATGTATGCAATGCTACCCTCCACTCCAACCTGCCCGCCCCCTTTTTTCTTTCCATCCCTCCTTCCGTGTCCCATCTGTGTACCTTTTACTTTTTGGCAGTATGTCCGTTTTCTACATTCAAAACAGAGCTTGGTGTTTATTAACTTAATTAATCATAATAAAATGCTAATGAGATAACCAGACCCACAACAAACTAAAGACACATCAACTCCCTTTCACTTCAACACCCTGCTATCCTCTGCTTCCCAATCCTCCTCTCCTTTCACCTTTTTCTCTTTCTTCTTTTCCTCTTCTTCTTCTGGTCCTGCGCTCCTCTAATTTTTGTCCCTCCTCTTCCTCCCCTCTCCTGCCCACCCCACCCCCCCTCCCCTCCTCACTGGCCCCTTCAAAGGTAAGAGGCTGTCGGCACGACTTCAGTAGGAGAACCGCACGACGATCAGACATGTCAGCACCTCCATCACACACGCACGTCAGCACTTCAAATGCACACGCGGACACACAAACACACATGCGCATGTCAGCACCTTCGACACACACACACACACACAGAGGAACAGGTCCACATGTCATTAGGGAGGTCCACATGGCTTGTATAAAAGCCTGTCCAGCAGGAAGGGAGCGGGGCGCAGAGGAAGGAGGAAGAAGAAGAAGGAGGGGAGGGAGGGAGGGAGAAGAAAGTGTCAGAGCAAAGACAGAAGAAGGCAGGGTGGAGGTGGAGGTGAAGGAGGGAGATGGAGAGGGAACTGCTGAAGAGGGAAGGGGAGGAAGGACAGAGGGGAGGCAGGGGAGCGATGAGATGAGGAGGGATGTACAAAGAGGGAGAGTTCTGAGGATTACCAGTCACCAGAGGGTTGGCCATCACTGAAGCTGCGCTCTGTGTGTGTGTGTGTGTGTGTGTGTGTGTGTGTGTGTGTGTGTGTGTGTGTGTGTGTGTGTCTCACCAAATCATTTCCTCCTGTTCAGCTCTGCGCCTGTTTTTAATGGCACAGCTCCAACACTTTTTAACATACATGCTACCTGTCACTGTCCACTTTGGTCCACTTGTTATCCCGTCATTATTTGAATTTTCCTTCCCCTCCTCTTCCTCCTCTTCCTCCTCCTCGCTACCTTTCTTTGCTCACTTCTCTCCCACGTCTCCCTTCAATTTCCCCTCCTTTAATCTTATCAGTTGCATTTCCTTGCCACCTTTTTTTCGTGCTCTTCCTCTACTCCTCTTCCTCTTCTTACTTCCCCATCTAGAAAGAGAGGAAAATATTGGGAAGGAAGCTGAAGTGATGTAGAGGGAACAGGAAAGAGGTAGGATGGATGCTTTTTGGAAGATTGAGGTAATAAACAGAGATGTGTGATACCAAAAAATGCAGACAGGAGAGTGGGAGAAAGCATGGTTACCAGATATAAGCAGGCAGAGAGAGAGAGAGCGGAGTCATAAAAATGACCGAGAGAGAAAGAGGGGGTGGTAGATCACAGGGAGACAAAAACTATGAGTGAAGCGCTGATAACAAAAAGAAGGAGAGAAAGCGAGGGGTTGAGATAGAGGAGAAAAAAAAAAAAGGCAGAGACAGTGCGGGGTGGCAGCGAGAGAGAAAGGAGAGGAGAGGCTGAGAAGGAGAGGAGTCTATACTCGGATCAATGGATGGCCTGTCCTCTGCTGTGTCTGCATTTCCTCTGGCTCACACAATAAGGCCCTCTCACTACACCGGGGGAGTGTGTGTGTGTGGCTGTGTGTATATAAGTGCGTGTTTGTGCATGTGTGTAAAGGAGAGAATGTCATTCAGAGAGAAAATGACCCCGCTGCTCTCTGGTCTTTTCTTAATATTAGAGGTCAACGGTCTGTCGTCCGATGGAAATTTCAATCGGCGGTTTCTCGCAGGGCCGCGTGGAAGTGCATCTAATCTGTACAGGGAGGCCTTTATCTCTGTCAGTGTGAATGCCCATAGGTTTTTATCTGCTGGACGCTAGTGTGAAAGTGTTTGTCTGTGTGTTAGCCCCGGTGATATAGACTCTGCTTCTTTGCCTTTCGCCTCCTGCTTCGGGAGAGAGGCTCCAGCTCTCACAGGACACTGAACAGGACTGAGCGAGTGCGTTAGTCAGAAGGTAGATAATGAAACTGATTTATCTGTCAATTGTTTTTCTCATTAGTCAATTAACTATTACGCAAAAAATCCCCAAAACAGTTTCCCAGAGCCTTTGGGGCAGAGTCCCATGGTGTTGTTTTTCCTAGTTTGGTTCTGGCCAACACATTCTCACTCCGGCCTCGTCACGTATCGACGTTTGGTCATGGACTTTACACGTGCACATACAACGTGCATTGGTTGTTGATGTTCTGGGACGCTGTGTCAAGTTCTGCCTGTTACATGCATTGTCTTCTTTCAAAATACACTTCCGTTTTCACAGGAACTTTAACGTACATACAGTCTCTTTCAAAATAAAAGCACTACCTCAGTACAACATCGGGAATTGACGTATTTGACGTACACAACAAACACAGGGTTAGGTTTAGGAAAAAAGAACAAGGTTTGGCTTTATGATCTTACGGGACACAAACACCGCTCTCTCAGACTTTTTTTGATCTGGAAATCATAGCTAGCTTAAAAGGCGCTAGGCTATATGACGTACGTTTAGTTGACAACCATTTTTTTTATTTTATTCTGTGAATAGCCTACACCTTTTTACAATGGATAATGTAAGAATCACTCAAGGCCTACAGTAATGAAAAATGAAAATTAAAAAAAAAGAAAATAGCCATTATTAACGAATACTATACAATTTTTTTTGCCAAAGCCACAGGGAGCCACTAGAGAGGGGTGGAAGAGCCGAATGTGGCTCTGCAGCCACAGGTTGCCTACCCCTGACCCAGACTACGATTGTTATGTAAGGAAAAACAGGTAGAGCAGCCAGTGTGGGGTCACCTTGAGTGTTTTTATTTTGAAGAGATAGAAAACTGCATGGAGGAGGCAATGGTTAGAAACTGTGATTGTAATTGATACAAAGTGATAAATGAAAATTAAAATTAAGTAGTTTTTGTTTGATATTGGCAGCTATTTTGGGGATTATTTTACGAGTAAAAAAAACCTTTGTTATATTATTTTTTTAATTTATTGTACTGAAAGGCGCAATAGGTAGCTTAATGTCTGCTTTACTAATGTAACGGTTAACAAATCTAGTGCAAAATATAAATAAATGCACATATATTTGACAAATTTAAAGGTTTTGTTACATTTTGCTCCCTTCTGGGATCAGAAAAAAAATCTCAATTTTTGGATCCCAATCCTACTAGAAAATTAAAACAACATATACTGATGGTTCGATTCACAAAACCAAGACTGGATTATGTGATTTAAACCACTTTCAGAATTTTTTGTTTTGTTTTGAACAACCCATCAGCAACATTTGATCCAAATCAGATAGTCGAAATGTGATTAATTAATTCTGAACAGCTTGTGCTAAGGCACCATTTGAGAATTTAGATTTGTTTTGTTATGTCAAAAAAAGTTACAAGAAAACACATTTGTATTTCTTGAAATAAGCTTCAGTTGAAGTATCATACTGGCACCATTGAAACATTGTTAATACCCAGCCAAGGATGAAATCAGATAATTAACCGCTTAATTATGAATTACGAAATACTTTTAATACATTATATTCATTTTGTTTATGCTCAGAAATTAACTAATGCCAGCAAACTGCAACAAGCATAAGTAATTCCTGACAAAATCACTTCTCCAGACTAGGTTGTCTAATATCGGACACATTCAGTGATGAAGACCAACAGCCACATTTCTCATTTACAACAGAATATAGCTTTGCAACCTGCATCTCTCTGTCTGTCTCAAGGTTAGGGCTCACAGGGGAGGAGAGGGATCAGGTTACACTAATGCATCATGGCTGCTGGAGGACACGCGTGCACACGCCTCGTCACCCACTGTCTCACCCTATCTCTCTTTCTCTTCCTCTCACACACACCCTTGCGAGCTGATACCCTTGCACAGGTCTGAGGCGCAGCCGTGGCCTTGTGTTATTGTGCCCTTGCAACCTGCGAGCAGTCTGCTGTCTGTCTGCCGGGCAAATCACTTGTCTCTAAAAATAAACTGAAACCATCGCCAGAGGCCTGACGGAGGTTAAACAGTGGCGGAGCAGTACATTTCAATTTAAGGTCCCGTGTGATGAGATATGCAGCGTTAAACTGTGACGGAACTGACTGCTTATTTTGGGAATTTGATATTTGAGATTATTCAGGGATATTGCAAACATATGTGGATATTACCACCCAGAAAATTTTTCTATTGACATAGAGAACTGCAAAAATTCAACCTGCACCGTGTAAAAAATCCTTTAATCCCTGCGTTTCCCAATCGCAATGAGAGCGCTGACACAAACAATTATTTTCATGATCAATGAATCTCAATGATTTCTCAGTTTTGTCTACAACAGTGAAACATGCTCATCACAGTTTCCCAGACCCCAAAAGGCCAAGGACATTTAATTATCAATGACATACAAGACAGAAACCGGAACTTAGGTGTTTGACTGATTAATTGATTATCAGAATTCTTGTTGATTAATTTCCGGCCAATTATTTCAGCTCTGCACATCACAGCTCACACTGACTTCTAACAATAACGTCGCCGTTGCGTGATTGTATTAAACATCTCCGGTCTAATTGGATGCATTTAAGATCATCGCAGCATTGTGAAGTCAGGAACAAAAGGCCGAGCATCACTCACAAGTCATTCAGCAGTTAATCTGAACAGGAGCAGGATGAGAGGAGCTGATGTGTCATTATCGAGGCCCACCTTGAATTCCACCTGCTGATGCTGCACTCCTCCTGCTTGTAATGAATTCACCCCACTCCATCCTCTTCTACAGTGTTTGTCACAACGTGCGGAGATTGCAGCGGCTCATCAGGTGATCCTAATTGCAATTGTGTTTACACGCAGTCTCGGAAAAGCAGAAGCCCTAATCTCCATCTGTGCATCCATCATCTATCCATTTAGCCATCTATCCATTAGTACTGAAGTGGTTAGTCAATTAACACAATTATTGATTGGATGCTTTGCAGTTTGGAGCGTTGGTCAGGCTAAACAAGCAATATGAGGACATTTCTGAAGCAGAGTTCTGCACAGGTCTGATCTCAAAGACGTGCCTTTAAGTAGCAAACCTGATTGAAGCAGCTCTAACACTGCATGTGGCGCAGAAGACAACACAGTAAGACCACACACAAAGTCAGCAATCAGAGGATTAAAATGTTAAAATATAACAATTATCAATAATATTCTCATTTGTTAACCACTCTAAATGAATGCTGGCTACATAACAGTATCAGCCTGTATCTAGCATGACTAAGGGGTGCAGTCAAAACCTCTGTTTACAATTAGTGTCTGAATTCTCTGAACACCACAGGATGGCGACTGTAACACACTCCGCAGTTACTTCACTGACCGTCTGAACTTCAGCAATCATCTCACATCCCTCTTGCTGTTCAGTTTGCTACTTCAAGCAGCGGCCGACAGTAACATTACACATGTATCATATGCTTGTGAAAATCTTAAAATGTATTTGGAGACAATTCTATTTACTGGTTGTCAACCACATGCCCTGTTACTGACTTTGAATCTTGCTAGCATAACGTTAGCTTTCTGGCTAAAGGATTCTACGAGCTGAGTGGACTTGAAATATCCTCCATTGTTAAGTCGCATCTAAGGTTCGTCCTTTTTACTGGAGTAGTGAATTAAGTGTCCATTGCATAAGGACCTTATAGGGCAGTAATGATTGTTCCAGCTATGGGGTAAACCCTCAGGTGTTACCAGGGACTTGTGAGAGGTTTTTGATTGCAGAAAACATAAAAATACGAATAAATATTCTTAAACTTTTTTTTTTTCATTGGTAGGTGAACATGATATATAAGCAGGAAAATGCTCTTCAATGTGTCCATTATCAGTTTTTAAGGGCCTTCAAGAAGGAACCGTCCTCCACTGCACGTCGGATGGTAATGGACACCTGGTTGGGCATTATCCCTCACGTATCCTACACTGTCAATCCAGTCTCACTCCAAAGGCGTCAAAATCCGGCGCATCGTCATTGACTTTCAGTGTCAGGCATGGACAAAAAAAGCAGTCCTTTCAAGTCGGCATAATATGCGGCTGGTTGCTGTTATTGTTTAACAGCACCCAGCAGCAACAGGGGGAGACGTAGCGGGGCAACAAAAAATGTTAAGGTGGCGGAAGTCCGACTAGGGCAGACAAAGGATTGGTGGATGGGTCCAAGTAGCGTTCACTAGTGATGGCCAAATGAAGCCTGATGAAGCATTTTCTTTATTTTCTGAGCCCACTAGACGGCACTCTTTGTTTAAAGAGAGAGGCTCAAAGAATGGCAATTTAGTGTGTTTTAAACCTTTTATTGAACAAAAAGCGCCATCTAGTGGGCTCAGAAAATAAAGAAAATGCTTCATGAGGCTTCATTCTGCCATCACTCGCGTTCACCCCGGAGGCCAGGTTCCACTCCTGTACCAGTGTCAAGCCAAACCCTGCTCTTTTTTTCCAAAACCCAACCACATGCGTGGTTCAATTTGTGGTGTCGTACCAGCGTTGTGCATTTATTTAAAAGAGACTGTGTGCAAACGTTTTCTGTACAAATTGAAGTGTACTTTAAAAACAGACGATGCATGTAACAGGCAGAACTTGACATGGCGTCCTAGAACGTCAACAACCAACTGATCTCGACATGAAAAGCCGATGACCAAACATCTATGTGACGAGGTCGGAGTGAGAATATGTTGACATGCTATATGTCGTCCAATTCAGAGCGTTGGTCATCTGGATTTGATCATCTTGAAACGCATGCATCTGGATCAGGTTGGTCCAATCCATTTCCAAGTTCCAGATCTGCATCACTCAGATCCAGAATCCTGAATAGATTTTACGGCCTGTAGTACAAATTTCAGTAAAGTTTGATTTAAATTAGGAACTATCTGATCAAAGAACGAGAAACTAAATGCGGCCAGATATTTGCTTTGGGGACTTTGCTACTCTGCATTAACACCAGCACCATTTACAGTACGTGCTTAAACGAAGATTGCCAGGGCAGCACCATTTAATGACTCCTTATTTTTGTGTTTCCTGCACTGTTGTTCGCCATTGTGACCCACTGATTAGCATCAGGAAATCATTTAGCGAAATTCAGTATTAAAAGCATGAAGTCCATCTTTTGCTCTCCCGCTACAAAGCAGATAGAGCATTAGTGGGGAAGAGACGTTTCATTACATCCTTTTTGCTTCATTGTGAAAAACTGTGTTATGCCTCAGAGTCATTTCTTTCATTAAGGAACCTGGGTCATTATTGGCTCAAGTATAACGAAACTCACAATTGAAATTCTTCATCTCGAATACATTTAATAATAATGGGGTATTATTCCCCATCTTATTCCCCTACATTAAATAATACTATTCCCAGGGCCCATTAAGAAACTTAATCATCGGGGGCTGAAATACACTGCGGAAAGATAATTACAGCTGATGATATTCACAGATAAGTCACAGATGATCAGATGATTTTTTCTTCTCTTTCTTTCTTCCTTATAGTTTAACTTTCTGTAGTTTTCTTCCGCAGCTATCAGGCTCACTGCTCACTGCGATCTGTCTTGGTTAAGGATTTTAAAGTACTGGGAAGCCGGCAATTGGAAAAAAAGTGTCAGAAGAAGAAAGAGAAGAAGATAAAAAGAGGTGAATTGGGAATAAAAAAAAAGGATAAAAGGTATAAAAATAGACATGTGGGAGGCAGAACAATAAATCATTTACAGACATACGCACGGGTAAGGTCACCAGGGTTTAAATATTCATTATGGGTGTCAAGTCGAAGCTTTTAGATCTTGTGGGATACAGTTTCGCTTCCCTCCTCATTTGATGTTTATGGTGGCTGAATTATGCATCAAAACCAATGTTATAAATACTCTTAGTGGTTTTTTTTGTTGTCGGAAAAGGAGGTGCTCCCACGTAACAAGAGCACTGCCAGAGATCGAGGTTTAAATCCCGCCGGAGTGACCTCGTATGTAAAAGTGCATGGAGTCAGGGCACTGCGAGGCGCAGTGGGAGAACACGCGCTGAGCAGCAGATATATTCAGACTACAATAGATGCTGCAGAAACAGGAAACAGAAAGGAGAGCAGGTTGACATTTACATCGAAGGCATTTAGCCGACACACTGCACAGCGATTGGCTTCATGGCACTTTAACG
The DNA here is from genome assembly GCF_041903045.1 of Epinephelus lanceolatus. Lineage (NCBI taxonomy): Eukaryota > Metazoa > Chordata > Actinopteri > Perciformes > Serranidae > Epinephelus > Epinephelus lanceolatus. The sequence goes on from NC_135752.1 coordinate 33,868,852, forward strand.
GGACACCTGACATTTGATGGAAGCATTGTCCACTTTAGGGATCTAATTTGTGATCTTGCAGTTATGGGATGATTTCTCTCTTCACTTTAACTCTCACAGTTAAAGGGTTTAAGCTCTTATCTGCAGTGCTTGGCAAGTAGAGGTTTCCTGTGCTGCTCAAAGACACTTCAACATGTCCAGTGATCACACTGGCTGTTTGGTGATGTTGTAGAATAATGGGAAGTTTTCTCGACTATGGAAATATGATTAAAAATGTCATATGGTTAATTTAAGGAAAGCAAAGTAATTTTCAAAGCAAAGTTTCAGGTTTGTGTTACATAAAGCAGGGTCTGACACTGAACTCTTTGTTTGCTTTGCACTCTGAACTAAGTACTCTGCTGTAATTTGTTGTCCCTTCTCTCTAGTGGTCTCCTTGAGCCGCATCAGTGTAGTTAGTCTGTCTCTCAGTGGCTCCCTCTTCTCTTGTCTCAGTGCTCTATTCTTTCTGTTTTCCTACTGTATGAGAAACGGCATCTGCAGCCCAGTCGCCAGAAAAAAAATGTTCACGTAATTTGCACGTGTCATATCAACATTTCTAAAGTGACGTAATGTATAGGAGCTGCCTTTTGTCATCAGGAGGCGGAGGGGATGGCAGATGGCATGTTACCTTGGCGAAACACCTGCCAAGCTGCAGACTACTGGGAACCTGGGTGTATTAATATCCACACACCCTGGTGTCTCCCAGTGGTGTTTGCGGCACCAACTGAGTGCATTTCAAGGCAAAAAAAAGATGTTTTCCTAAGCACAACCAAGTGATTTCTGATCCTAAACGTAACGACGGAAAAATAAAGTTCCAAAGTATCCACCAAAACAAACTGCACAAAGGTAGCGTATCCATTGCTTTGCAAAAACATACTATACAAACATTTTTTCTTGCTCTTGGGTTGGCATCTGAGTGGTGACTTAAAGCTGGCGTTTTGCAACATCGGCTTATAAAAGGTGCATCACCGGACGTTTTACCAATTGAGCATCTTATTTCACCATTGTTAAGTTCAAGCCACATATAAATTCTGAGCCAGTGGGCAGCTGTGAGTCGGGGGCTAGAGCGGGTCATCATCTAACTGAAAGATCAGCAGTTTGATTCCCAGCTCCTCCAGTCCGCCTATCGAAGTATCACTGGGCAAGATACTGAACACCCAAGTTGCATGTTAACGATTTACTGAGTAGCAGGTGGCACCTTGTAAGGTAGCCTCGGCCACCAGTGTTAATATGATGTTATGTGACATTCTGGGACGCCGTACATGCATTGTCCATTTTCAAAATACACTTTTGTTTTCACAGGAAATTTAACATTTGCATACAGTGTTGTTCAAAATAAACACAAATCGACGTTCTTTTCCTTTAACAACACATGTACGTGGTTGGGTTTAGGTCACAAAATCAGGCGGTTGGGTTAGGAAAAAGGAACATGGTTTGGCTTTTCTGGACCCATCCACAATCCCTCTTGCCCGCCCTACTCGGACTTCCACCGTCTTAACTTTCATCCTTGCCCGGCTGTGTTTCCCGCTTCCCCCAGGTATCACACCAGAGTGAAAGGACAGCTTTTAACGTGAGTGTTTGACGCTAGAAGTCACTGACCGAGCGCCACATTTCGACGACTTGGAATGACACCAGGGGTCTCATTTATAAACATTTGCTACGCACAAAAGGAGGCTTGAAAGAAGTGTACACCACTTCCCACGGAAAAGTTGTGATCTACTAAAACAGACTTGATTGGAGAAACTCTGATCCATGCTTACGAACACTTTGGAGATTGGGAATTTTTGGTGTACGCCATTTTTGGCTTTTGTTTGTGGGATCATTTTCAGTCTGGATCCTACACACATTTTGTATTGAACTCTGAAACTGGTCATTTCTGAGGCTGCTGTTGGTGCCGTGTTTGTCTGCATTTTATTGCTCAGCATATTTAACATTCTGGCATCTTTTGAAAGGGGCCAAAATGTTAGGTGCACTTATTTTAACATGACATTATAATGTAAAGTGTTACACTGTCACGACTATTACTACCATTTTCCAGTCCTCCCTTGCCGCCCTGCACTTGCCCCTCTCCTGACCTCTCTCATTTTCTACAGTTTTTCCATCCGCATTATTCTTTCCCTCTCCATGTCCCTTGTATCTGTTCATTTATCACCAGCCACATCTACTCTCCCTTCCAATCTCCTTCCACATATATCTCTCTACACTGATACTTCTCTACCATCCATCCATTTCCCCCCTCTTTTCCTTATTCTCTTCCTCTTGACTTTTTTCTCTCTCTTTATCTCTCTCTATTACTTTCCCCCTCCCCACTCTCTGCTGGGTGTCCTGTTCCCTCTCTCTCTGGGAGTAGCAGACCTCCTGACGGCTCAGTATTGATCCTTCCATCTCCCTCTCATGCTCCCTCTCTTTCTGTCTTGCACACACACACACACACACACGTGCACACACACATGCATTAGGGTGACAAGATAAAAGGGTTTGTATGCCCCAAGGCAAAGCCAGCCAAACATGAGACCAGGGGCTCTCAGCCTCCCATGCATGTATCAAAACCAGAGACACTTAACAAACCCAAGGCTGTGGACACATTCCCATATCTCTGGCAGGAACCGTCCGAAAATTACCATTAGATTTATTTACAACAAGCTTATTTTTATCTGCGAGCCGAGCGCCGCGTGAAACAACATGAATCTTGTGGAATCGTGGTGTTCGAAACATTTTTCAGCGGTTGCCTCAGAAAGCTTAAGGCAAGCAGCACGCTCTAGTCTCTGTAAAGGAAAATTTCCGGATAATAATGCTATTTATAATCTTTGCCTTGGGGGGTGGGGGGGGGGGGGATACTTGACTTGAACTGGAAGAAGTTCCTTGTTTTTCTGTTAAACACTGTTCAAGCAAAGCTGTTTTGGAGATTGTGTTTAGGGGACAGTCTCTAATACATATGTAAATAAATTGGAAAAAAGAGAAAAGGGGAAAGTTGAGACGCTGGTCTCTATTTGTTCAGCTGCCTTCATCCCTATTGTCTTCACAAGGAGTTCAGTCCTGAAGGGCTTAAGTTGCCAAAAGACACAAAGCTATCACAGTATAGTGAGAATCAAATTAAAGAGGGACGCAAAGTATCATTGATTTGGAGCAGGTGTAGAGGTGCATGAGTTTCAAAGCTACAAACTAAAGTCTGTCAGGTGCAGTATATATTTCGCCTTTACTGTAAAGTTTGCTGAAAGTTATATGACACAGCCCGATGCATTTCATGTGGAGTGAGCGATGCATATAGTCAAAACATACGACCATACCTATCAGAAAATGAGTACAAACAGGAGTAAGTGTACTGTTACAATATGGGAAGCATATTTTCACACTCCATTGCAACATCTTTATTTGTGATTTCAGGGGTAGTGTATTTCAATGGACCAATATCATCTATCAAATAATGCTCCCACTGCAGTATCATTTTATATTACACCACTACTCACTCCACATTTACTGTAAGCATGGTGCTCTGTTGTGTGCTGGTGTTATTCAGTCCCTCCAGAAAATTGCGATCACAATAATTACCACAAATTCAACAGAAGTCCACAATATTTGCGGGGGCTTGCAGTTTTTTCAAAAGTCCCACAATTTTTCCGTGTTTTTCCACATTTTCAGGCTGACCGGAAGTCGTCGTGCATGTGACGTCATTTGAAACGTCATCAGATGCGTCATCAAATGCGCTAATGGCATTGCAGTATGGAGAAACGCCCTGTATTGACATAAGAATTTGCACTGTTTAAATGCATACAATATGTGCTGAATGTATTAAAATGTTTTGTTTACAGAAGATGTAGCTTACATGTTGTTTTACAGTCACATTGTCTGGTTTGAGAGCTACAATATTCACTCAGGATTTTTTGCAACATTATTGGAGTCCATGTTTTGAAACTAATTTAAACAAAACTAAAGAAGAGAACTATAAAAAACATTTGCAGCTATTTTTGTAATAATTAGTATGATTATTATAGCAAGTGATTACATCACTTATTTTTTTGGAGGTAGTAATTTAAAAAAAAAAAAATCACATTTTTTTCTCCTTTTGTCATTAGCTGCAATTTTTGTCAATTGCAGTAATTTCCTGCAAAAAAAAAATGCCGCAATTTTCATCACATTTTTTGACAAAATTGGCTGCAAATTCAAGGTTTTTTTGCTGCAAGATCCTGGAGGGACTGGTTATTTGCAATACATGAATGGCTGATGTGCAATAGTCTTATGTGTAGTATGTGTTTTTTTGATTTTTTTATGGTGTATGCTTTTCATTTCTTCTGGACTGTTATTGTAAGGCAGCAATACTTCTGTGCAGCTCCTGAGTCCAAGACGAATTTCCCTATAGGGACAGAAAAGTATGTCATATTGTATTGTATTGTATCATATCGCATCCTATCCAGCACATCTCAATCGGTAGCATATTTCAATAATACACTCAACAATGAAAACTCAACTCCAGGCATTTGCTCCTAGTGTTCTGCACCACTGTTCTTGAAGATGAAAAGTAACAGACAAAGAGCTTTAAAATTACATTCTTATTAAATAAGTGCTGTGCAGTGGATTTAATGTATGGTGATGTGAAGAGCGGTTCATGTGGAGTGTGGACTGATAAATATTTGGAAGAGTAACTGATAAATACGTAAAAGAAACTTTAAGGAACTTGAAAGTGTTTAACTTAAGAATGGAATGTGGCGTGGCGGTACGTCCACCAGGCCGAAGCAGGTGGACGTAAAACACTAGAGCGCCGTCATTACTTTTACTTTACTGCTACATGCCTTTTATTTTTTGTATTTCTATTTTCCTTCATTCAGTATTGTAACTGACTTTGTGGTCTTGTTTTACCCTTTGAAACCTCAGCAAATTGGCCTTGTTTCTTTTAAAAACTTCAGAAGAAGACAATGAGCAATGATTGAAGAAATGACCCAGAAAAATAGCAAGAAATCAGAGAAAACAGAAAATTAAAGACAATAAAATTAGTTAAAAAAAGAAAGTAAAAAACAAACAAGGAAATAAAATAAACCTGAAACGAGTGCTTAAAAATTCTAAGAATTCTGTAATATAATTTTAAACTGTAATAATTATATAGTTTTCCTGAGTCCTTTTAATTTTAATTTTTTTTTTAATTAAAATTAAAATTAAATGAAATTAAATTAATAATTATATAGTTTTCCCGAGTCTTTTTATTTATTTATTTTTTATTTATTTATTTTTAAAATAAAATATGGAGAAAGAAATCGTACCAATTTGCTCAGCGTTCAAAGGTTTAAATACTTGCAAAAGGTGTCTGAAAGCAGCACAAGAAAGTGATGTTGCTCCAGGTTTCAAAGGGTTAAGATAAGTTATGAATATAATAAGTATTACCATGTTGTTGTCCTCCATTTTTTAGGACTGTCCTCTAAGTTACTCTAATAAACGAGGATTGTTCTAAACAGATTTTATTTGTCCAAAGGCGAAAAAATAAAATAAAATAAAAAAATAAAAAGGTGATGAATGCAGTAGGCAACAGAAAAGAAACAAGCAGAATTAATAAACAAAATAGATAAAATAAAAATAAAAGTGATATATATAAAACTAAAATAAAATCTCTGCTCATGTTACAAAGCAACTGCCCCCTGAAATCAGTTTGCAGGTCCGTCTCTTTTTCCAGCTGGCATGCTCAGAATTTAGAGTATGATGCTTTTGTTCAAGCACCTTTCAGCAGAGCAACTGCATACATTTCAGATGGGAATACAACTCCTCACCATGGCGATGTTAGTGCCATGCCCCATCCACTGCGCCCCAAAGCTAACAAGAGGTTGTCGGGAATCGATACCTGGCATGAAAAACGATGTGACTTTCAGCTGCCGTGGCCACATCAATCACGCCATTACCATTAGCTCATCTCTCGACACCAACTTGGACTTCTCTCTCCTGCCCCTCCCATCATCTCTCCACTCCGATGTCACCATTTTTCCCTCTCCTCCTCCACTTCTCTCTGTCTCTCTTCCTTTTTCCCCCCGTCTCTCCCCCTCCCTCTCTCCCTGCCAGCTCAGCGGATGCCCCTTGTCACAGCTCCTATTTCAGCCTTCTGAAGTTTCCTAATTGATCGCAATTAGAGCCGCTACAGAGCAAAGGGGTTGGGGGGCAGACAAACAGACATGGGGAGAGAAAGTGTGTATGCATGTGTGTGTGTGTGTGTGTGTGTGTGTGTGTGTATGACAGGGAGACAGAGACAGAGAGAGATTAAAATCAATGAGCCTGTTTTGAGAGTGGTTATATTAGCAACTGGACTACATTTGACCACAGACTGCTGAGGTAATAAAATGAGAGACAAAGGGGAGTGACAGAGAGACAGACAAAGACAGACAGAGAGACGGCAAGTCACAGGAAGATGGGAAAAAACAAAACAGACTTCTGATGAGAGATAGTTAAGTGACACTGAATGGAGGCATTAAAAGAGACGCAGGAAATTAGACACAAAATAAAAACTCTCTAACATTTTGATTACAGACACAGCATTAGAAATACATTAAAGCAACAGAAGGAGTAATATACAACTACCAACAACTTCAAAGCTGTCTTATGAATATGATTTATATTGTTTGTTAAATGTGTGTCCTCCAACACACATGGCCAATCTTTGCCTCTACTCAACTGTGTTCAGGTCTAGGAAAAGGTGTGCCGTGGCTTGTTGGGATTTCGGGGTAAGGCAAAGTATTAGGGCGAGAAAGCCTTGCCTGGAGCCAACTGACACTGGGTGAGAGGCAGGGTACACCCTGGACAGGTCACCAGACTATCACAGGGCTGACACATAGAGACAGACAACCATTCACACTCACATTCACACCTATGGACAATTTAGAGTCACCAATTAACCTGCACGTCTTTGGACTGTGCGAGGAAGCTGGAGCACCTGGAGGAAACCCACTCTGACACAGGGAGAACATGCAAACTCCTCACCCGGGTGCAAACCAAGAACCCTCTTGCTGTGAGGCAACAATGCTTATTCCCGCGCTGCCCACATTTTCTTTGTTAATAAAACATTTAAAATGTTCCTTTTCTTTATAACAAGCAGAATTTATATTGCTAGTATGCCAAAGTCTTGGCCGCTAATTAGCAAAGTAGCTAGCCAGCTAATGTTAACATTAATGTTATTGTTGATTTTGTGCATGACAGTCCTGCAATTTCTCATATTTCCATGCTGCATTCCTCCTTTGATATATAACGCCCAAAATTTAACTAAATCTAGCAACAAAGTTGCTGCACCTCTTTCTGCACCTCTATGTTGGTGAAGATTCTCAGTCATCCAGGTCATGGTATTTCTAAGTGCTATATTGTCAGCAACTAACCTTGTTTGAGCTTTTAAAGATGTTTCTCCTCTCGTCCAAGAGACTTCTTCCGTTCTAGGACTGAAAAGGCCTCTTAGATGAGAGGTGAAATGTCTTCCAGAAACTCAAGCAAGTTCAGTTGCGTACGATATAGCACTTGGAACTACCGCTCCTCTAATATTAGTGCCAACTGGAAGGGTAGGAACACAAGATGCTAACGATAGCCTACAGAGCATTGCTAGTGGTCAGGTAAGGAAGCATAACTTTTTTTCTTTATTTGATAACTTGTTTAAAAACAATCGATAGCATGAAACTTAACTTGAAGATAAATCCAAGCATCCTGACAGCTGCTAAAGAATGCCTATAGCTCCCACAAGAAATAACCACAGCAGGCGACAGTGTATTCGCAATGTCCGGCAACACTGTCATGTCTGTTTACATAAATGCCAGCATCAAGGACTAACAGTGACATATCAAGATCTTGAACAGCTGACCCATTTCAAAGGGGAAGATTTCAATCACTACCCCTCGTGACTCCAGTGTGAAATGCAAGATAGCACTCAAAAATAAAAGGTAGGAGTAGAAGGAAGAAATGATTTTGGGCCATCAAGAAGTGTGCAAGTGTACAAGAAGTGGATATAGCCACTGTTATGGCACCCAGCGGTTTGTTGATTACCGTTTTAAAGCCTTGAGTTCGACATTTTGGCCGTCACCATTTTGTTTTTTCAGAGCCAGACGTGACCTTATTTGGATGAGAGGGTGGAGCTGTCGAGGAACATGGGATGGCCCGGACTGAGAACCTGAGGACTCCATTGTGGTGGCAACTTATCATTCACAAGGTAGCTACACCCGGCTTTACTGTCCCATTTGTTCTAAATGGGATCATAATTTACAAACTGAACAGCATGCTGTACTGAAGAAGACTTGAAACTTAGACCATAAACTAATTTAGAAAATGTTTACTGAGGTGAAATAAGGTCATTTTCTCATTGATATGTACACACAGTTGGGCTTCTTTTTCCAACCAGTGGAGTCACCCCCTGCTGGCCATTAGAAAGACTGCTGGTTTAAGACACTTCCACATTGCCTTCACTTTTCAGACTCAGTGGCTATGTCCACTTCTGATATACAGTCTATGCTAACACACTGATAGTTAGTGGCAGCCAGTGCAGCTGTATTATGAAGTGATTAGTAACTGGTTGAATACTGTCCGATACTCAATGTCCCAGATCTTCAGTAAGGGTCAGGGGCACAAAAGTTGCTCAGGACTTCCCAACCTGGCATGGTGTGAAGCACTTTTCATTCTTGAAAGCAAGAGAGGAAGAAAGACACAATAACAAGTGTGGAAGGACAGACAGAAAGAAAACAGAGATAGGGATAAGTTGGGATAAAATCCAGAGAGACAGAGTGACTTTAGTGACAAATGTAGCAGCCAAGAGTGAGGAGAGCCAGAGAGTGAAGGATTTGTAATAGAGAGATAGAGAGGCAGAATGACAAAGAGGAAGAATAACAATGGTGCCAAAGCCTCTTCCATCCTCCTTGCAAATGTCCCTGATCCCCCTTTTTTCTCTCATTTAAATTCCTCTCCATTGTCATTGCAATCCAGGCCTAACCCCCCACAGCCTGACAAATACACACACACACTCACAAACTCACACAAACACTCATGGACATTAGAGTGCACATGCATTGACCTCCAGCAGCAACCAGGGCCATCCCGGGGAGCCGGGCTCACACATCTTCGCTAATCCCCATCAATGGGCACACATGCACAAGCTCACAATGTTTGCTGGAAAGATAGGCTCAAGTTTCCCCAGACTGCAGATGTCAGTGTGACCCTAGCCATGCTAACATGGGTGTGGAATAGCAAGCAGCTTGTCACCGAGCATCCAGTGTCTTGTCAGAGAGGCAAGGCCGGGCACGCCAGCGCAGCCCTCACTTGTGCCTTGTCAACACGTATAGTCGATATAGCCAGCCTTAATTCTATTCCTTGCCTTACTATTCCCTGGACAACAGTGCTTAAGACCGCAGTACACTGGCTTGTCAGCAGCGGTATCTTACAGAGCAGACATACTGCTCTCAGTAGCGTTAGCCTGCGATGTCTTCAGAGCTGTCTAGCAGCAGCAGCAACAGGGCTTGAGAATAACGTCTTGTCAGCATGATCAGGACATGGCTGGGTTAATACAATTCCTTGGCTTATCCCTTGTCAGCAATTCTAGGTCAGAGAGATGGCAACAGGCGCTGATCTTTATATTGCCTTGTCAATGTGCATAGCTACATCTGGACTGTCAACAATGCCTGGGATCATGCAAGAGACAGCCAGAGAGAGTAAAATGAGGCCTTGTCTGCACAGTCGGGACAACACTGGTGTTGTATTATCCCTTGCCTTATTGCTCCTGTGTCAGCAAAGCTAGGTCAGAGATGGTTACCACTGATACTCCTACTGTTGCCTTGCCTTGGTCCAGACTATGGCTGAAAGTCCATCCTGCCTCTGGAACAGCACATGCTATTGTTTTTCAGAAATACAAAGCTGCAATGGTGTTAAAGAAAAAAATGGCAAAGCTGTGTTTGAGCCCATCCCTTTAAATTCTTATTAATTAAAGACAAAAAATTATAATGATGTTTTGGGGGTAGTTCAGAGTTTTTGAAGGGGGGGTTGTTTGAGGTACTTATCCATAGTCAGTAGCCCTTTTCAAACAGGAGTTGTGCAAATGTGCAGGAAAGTCCAATCAGTCTTTTTTCAGCATTGGCAGTATAAAAGCAAAATCAGGGAGTGCAGCAAAATGCCGCCTACCTACTTTTGTTTATACAGAATGCGCCTTTTTCGGGGCAATGGGGGGCGTGAGCAAGTAACAAAACCTGTAGCTCAGCGTGTGACGTAAACAGTGACGTGGAGGGAAGCCGCGGCTGGTCAGTCCTTCGGTGATTCTTGCACAAGTCGGCCTGTCCTTCACCGTCCCCGTCATCTGATGGTTAATGGCCTCTTCGTTTGCGAGGACAAGGAGGGCGCGCAATTCCTTGTCTCCCCAGTTGCTCATCTTTACACTGTGTGTCAGGTTTGCGATTCCCTCTTGCTACTAGCTGCTCGCTAATTCCAGCAAACAGCTGTTTCCTGTTATATATACTTCAGTATACTTTCTATGGATAAGAACACAATGCAACCCTCCTTCAAATAGTCTGAACTATCCTTTTAAAATAATTCTGAGATAAACAACTTATTAACTATACTCACCCCAAAAGTGGGCTATGTTAAAAACTAAAAAACAAGAGATCTCAGCAGCATCTCTGTGTCTTATTATAACTTAACTCTATCAAGAGCTGCTGTAGGAAAAATGGAAAAAACAAATTAGTTATTGCAAAAAGGAACAAAACCACAAAAACAAACATCCTGACGTTTGACATAATGAGTGAATATGGGTGAGCCCTCAGGTGATATTGCATCCATTAGTGCAGACAAGGCTCTTCAGTGACACACACACCAACAGTGATAACACATACACACTTGTCGGCAGAAAAAAAGAGAAACCGGAGGCTAGAATGACTAACGCAAACAAGCACACACATACACACACAGAGAAAAGGACAGAAAACAACTTGTCATATTGTAAAAACTGAAAGTCAATTTCAAAGTCAATTTGCACCAAACTGCATTGGCAGAATAAATCAGGCACCGGTAGAGGGTACATTGTGGACGAATCAATGTTGATATGATCTAAAATAACAAAGTGTGTGCTGTGTGGGACAGAGAGCAAGAGAGTGAGTGTGTGTGTGTAAAGGTGATTCTGGCGACAAGGCGACCCCGAAGGATCAAAACACACAGTCTCACATTACCGACGACCCCACACACACACACACACACACACACACACACACACACACACACACACTGGCAGCCATGCGCTTGTACAAGTGTAGATGACACGGTGGTGTATTCTAAGCAATGTGCCGACCTGCATGCGTCACAAACAGTGAGAGAGGAAGATGAAAGAAAGGTTGCCATCTTCACGGACCATCTCACATGTACACCACTTCACAGAATGCACCATGAATTCTGCCTTTGAATGCACCATGAATAAGACCTGGGGTTAAATGTGTATGTGTGCACTGGTCATTTCAGTTAGTCACCCAGACTTCTACTGTCGAATGAGAGTAGAGTAGGCTGTGTGAGGAGACTAGATTTGTTGAGTTCGGAGCTGCAAAACCACTTAGCTTTGTGGCACATTTAAAAATATCAAATTAAATGCATTCAATGGGAAATATGTCAAGAAGCCCAGCTCTTTATGCAGACTTCGCTGGCAGTTTATTGTCTCGCCACCACCTCGCAGAATCTGACATCAAATCCAAAGACCGAAGAGTAATGCTCCAATAAATAGAGATATAGGGTAACTCACCACACAGTACCACCAATATGCTTGCCCACAGCAGTATCAATACACAGTCGACTGCGTGACACACGATATATTGCAAGACAATCATCTACAATACATCACAATATCTCTGCAGCTCAAGCAAAAAAGTGCAGCTGCAGACACATCAAAACAGGTGAAACAAAATGGAGTTGTATTTGTTCCAGAATATATTAGTGCCAGACCATGATGCATAATATGATGGGAGGCGTGGGGGTGGTGGAGAGCCTGACATTTCAACTTTAAAAAGGTCATGCCCTCCATTGTGTTAATATTTTTACTGGACCATCTCATCTGGAGGAAACATATTACTTTGCATACCCTTGCCTCTGGCTGAATTAATAGCGCCCTTTAAAGGCTCAATATAATTGTGTTTCTCTGGCAAACAGTGTTGTCAACAATTCCAGCAAAATCATGAAACCTAAAATGTTGTCCTTCTGATTCTCGTTGCAGTTGTGAACCTCGCAAATTCTTCTCACTTTGCTCACACCCTTTGGCTTGACATGTTAGAGTTACAATCTCGGAGATCTCGGTTTCGTTGGCTTTGGCGGAACCCGTGGCGATAATTGCAGCGTGTTTGTTGGCAGACTTTAGCACTTGAAACGAGGCTGTTGAATTGATTTATATCAGTACATTTTATGAGCCTTGCAGCTGGTGAGATGAAAGGGTTACCACAGCATAGACGATAAGTGTGTGTGTGTGTGTGTGTGTGGTGGGGGTGTATGTTTCGGTTTGTGTGAGAGCAGATTATTAATGACTGTTCGCCGCCTCTGATTTTCGCCACAGACACCACGTTCATAACACTGCAGATGCAAGAGCTTTCATCAGTGGGCCATTGGCTCAATCACAATTGTGTTGCCTCATTTGATGATAGATAGTGACGTAAAGAAGCACTGTGTAGGCTTTAGTGGCATCTAGTGGTGAGGACTGCAAACTGCAACCAGCTGAAACGTCTCCCGGTTAGAATTCCTTCAACTTTCTTTGCTGTTATTTGTCTTTTTCTCTCCAAAACACAGACCAGGCGATCAAAACCGGTAAAAAGCAGTTTCTTGGTTTGTGTTTCTCGAATGCTGTTTGACACGATCACTACTTTTTTCTCTAATAACTTAAGATCCAGGGGTCGGCTGCACAAAGCACATTAAGTTTGCTCCTTAAATATGACTCTTAAGGTTTAGTATTTCCTTAGCTGAGGAAATTACCTAAAGGTGTTGCACAGAATCTCTTAAAAGGTTTACTTAGTCAAAGAAAGGCGTTACGGCAATTACTGCACTGTAAGAGATTTTCATGGAGAACCATTTGTTTGCTTTAACATGTGCTTGAGATAGCCTTTTACTACCTGTTGTCACAACTAAGTATCCTCTCACAAAGTAAAAAGAATGGCAGAAGAGGACATGAAAACCAAATTGGTGTGAGGAAGAAAATGACCATACTTCTAGAGGCATTTAACAAGACGAACAAATTGCAAAGTAAATTTGATCTGAGGGAGGAAATTGCAATTCCTGTTTGGACGGGAACTTAAGCAGGATGTTCAGCAAACAGGTAAGGGCGCTTGAAACCCAGTGAATGACGCAACACACCGTTGTTTTGTGTACATGAAATAACTTGCCAGTAACTGATTGGAAAGATCCTGTTGCATAAAACCGCAGAGCAATCATTACGTGTGTCAGAGCTTGAAGACCTCCAGTCAAATTTACTGTGCAAAATCAATTGCTCGTCATCAGGGTGTCCATCAGGTTCTTCTCAGGGTGCCTAATTTATCACCATATATTTAGCCATGTTGCCGTTAAGATGCGGTCAGAGGTACCTCAAGTTTTTTTCCTTAATTTGTTGGCTAAGGTCCTCTTTGCAAAGGTTTAACAAACTTTAAGCAATTCTTCAAGTATAAGGTCGAGATAAGGAGAAAAACTTAGGGGAACCTTTAGGAGAAGACTTGAGGATGTTTTGTGCAAAGGAAACCTTAACTTGGACTGAAAGGAAAAACTTCACTTAAGGTGCTTTGGGCAGCCGGCACCTGAAGTTCAGGAGCCGAAATATCGGCAGAGGTCTCTTCCTCTACAAAACAAACAGACCTGGTGATTTACAGCAGTAAAAATGCTGAATAAAGCAGTTTTATGTTGAAAGAAAATCAGTGTTTTTTTCAGACATAGAGGCTTATAACTGTGGCCAACGCCAAGACACGAAAACATGAAAACATGAATGGCCCTATCTGGAACCATTGTTTGACTTGTCTGTCCTGGGCTACTGTAGATACATACAGTGCAACATGGTGGACTCTGTGGATGATGACCTGCTTCCATTATAGATGTAAATGGCAAACGAAAACACAACAATTCTTATTTTCAGGTGATTATACACAAAAGACAGCGCACTGATGATATTATATTCCATATCTGCCCATTCATCCTCCCAAACCTTGCACACTCGACCTTTAACAGACATTTAATGAAATGAAAATCTTTTAAAATATTACTTTTATAAATCAAAACCATCAAAAATATCTAACAATGTTCAAGCATATTGTTGAGTGCTACACAAGGATGAAGAGAACGACGCAGAGGGACTTAAGGTCAACGTGAACATCAGGTGGCTGCACTTTCTTTGATGCCCTCAAAACTCAACACAACCCCACTCAAAGCAAACTAAATTCCTGCAGTCCTCAAGGAGAAAACCTATCATCACCAATCCCATCAACATCCTTACCTGTAACAGACAGAGGGAACTACTCTCCTGAGTCTCAGTCTCCTGAGTCCTCCCTCTTTCCAATTCATTTAAGGTGTCTTGTGTATCTGAATCTCACTTCTTTGTTTATTGTGATTATGCAACATGACATATGCCTTGCTGCGAGCCAAACGTCCCGATGGGGGGGGATAAATTCTTGAACTCGAACTCAATTACAGTTCTGGTGAAAACAGAACTGTGCAGTAATTACAGTGCATTACACCTGGTTGTCAGCAGTAGCCTGGAGCCTCTGCAGGCTCGTGTCCTCGGTACAAATCCCCGGACCAGCATGGGCTGGGGAAAGCAAATGAGTAATGCTCGTCGACGATAGTCAAACTGCCCTTAAGCAAAGAACTTAACCTCCAGTTCCTGTGGTGCAGCTGCTGAGTGAGCAACAATCTGCATTCGCTTATTCTGTATGCAAATATCATCATTCTGTCATTCATGTCTAAAAATAAATCTATCATATGCAGACTAGTTTTATTGATTTAAATGAGTGGCATTAAACTTTAGCGTCAGGTCTCTGAGTGTGTATACATACTATTAGTGTTCAAAGCATTGCGGCAGGCATGGACTTCCCTGTATGTAACCTTATAGTCCTGAGCTGTCAGCATGAATGCATGGCAGTGGCCTTCATGGAATCTGGATGTCTGTCTACGTGTGTGTCCACCCCGTCTGCGTATTTCTTGTACGAGTATGTGTGTGTGTGTGTGTGTGCCTGTGCGACTTGTGTACGTTTCCCTGTCGGACTTGTATATGTGTGCGTCGCTGGCATTTCTGGACAGAGGAACTCTATCCGCCTCTGCAGAGTCCTTTCAACGCCCCGCCACCACGCACACACAAACACACATCACACATCCTACTGCTGACACGTGCATGTCACCACGGCAACCAGATACAGCCAAAGACATGCAACTGACAGAGAAGCGGAGACCACCACACTGGCAGGCCAGAGGTTCTCATCATGGGGGTTTGAGAACAGCTGCTGGGATCACTTGTTGAATCAGAACTTGTGAGTTTTCCAACAATATTCTTGGACTCAAACGCATCAAGCATTTAATTGGGAATCTTAGCGACTGATTCCGTGCTTTAATCTCATATACAGCCGGCCTTGTTCTCACATATGCTAAACAGGTTCGCAGTACTCCTGCGGCTTTTCACACATGTGGCTCCTATTGTTGATCTGATCTCGTACAGCGTGCTCAAGGGCTGAAAGCCGTCATCTTCAAAGTGGCGCGAGGGGAGATCGAGATGTGATGGCAATGGTGATGGTGATGGTAGAACACACTCACAAGGTGATGCAGATTCACTGCTTACACGGTTGAGCGGGAAAACAAAGAGCGAGAGCAACGTTTATGTCAATTTATACGGGAAATGAAATGAGTTTCACGCACCCCTGGCTTGTGAAACTTACTCAGCACAAATAACAGAAGTAGCGCATGAAATCTAAATTCGACGAGACAGAAAAGCAGGAAAACAATTGAGCTGCAGCGTGTTTGCGTTGCAGCAAAAACATCTGTTGCAGATTCACAGAACTTACCTTGGACAGGACCAAACGTCGGCACGATCCTCCTCTTCACCCTGTCAAAAAACAACAACAAAGAGTTAGTCAATACGTCACCAGATTTGAGTTTATAGACATCTGGTTGCAACCCTTAAAGAAAGCTCATCTATGCTGATATTGAGGAGAGCGCCTGGCATGTCTTCTCCGTCTTTTAAACACATTGGAAAATTCAACTTTACTGGCAACAAGATTTGAATTAGCAGGATAATACACCTTAAAAAACACTACGAAACTCAAACCCCCCTCAAGGGATTGTTAAATTGGATGAATAATGTGAATGGCAACATGCTGCAAAGAGATTTCCTCCTGAATTTCTCCCCATTCCTGCTTTTCCATGTCATCCAACCTCCCAGCGACATTCCCTCAATTATTTCCTTCCTCCTCCTATCTCCATCCCACCTATTTCTTCAGTCAGTAATGGTGTTTATTTAATCAGGGAAGTCTAATTCTGAACGTATGGGCACCCCACAGGCAGTCTATAGCGCAGCCTTATCTACTCTGTGCATTCCCTTCCTCCATCGCTGCCTCTTTTCCATCTGGTTTCCATTCTCCCCACCTGCCCATCAGTCTGCTGCCAGGGACAGGTGAGCCTATTACACGCTCCTCACGCTGCCTTCTACACACTCATACGTACATGTGCACAAAAAAAAACAAAAAAAAAACAACGCACAGCTCTGCTTCATGGTAACTTAGCGTGCCACGCACATCAGCCAAAATCTGCTGTGCTGTAAAACGGCTGTTACCGCAGGCACGTCACGCTCCTGATGAAGTGGTCTAGTGTTGAATATAAAAAGCTGCAAAAAATTGGAGTTTCACTACCAGAGAATGGAAGAGAATACAATGGGATATGTATAACAGGGGAAAAAAAAAGCTGGGGTGCGAAATTGGACTTTGAAGCTTTGAAAGTGAATCAACTTTAATATGACATTGAAATGTTGAGTGTAATCGAGTCAACTTTTATAATGAGTTAATGACTTAAATTAGGAGTTGAAGGAAATATCGATGCACTTCAGTATCGCCATATCATGTTTTTTGATACGGTATCAATTCTCTAAAAACACTTTTTTAACATTTCCTAGATTTTCTTTAGCCTGGAAATCCAGACTCAAATCTAGAAAGATTGTGAGTCTGGCCCTCACCAATACACCCTTCCTACCCAAGGGGCAGCACTAACTGAGGCATATTAAATGCTGCTGCACGCAATTGGATAGCATGATGGCCAATCAGAACAAAAAACAAGGTGACGTATTCATTGCACTAAGCCCCATTTGTTTGCCGACCAGTGGGGCTAACTGATATATTATGCTTTTGCCGTATCCCGTCGGCAAGACAGCAAAAACGTCCTTCCTGGAAGCGAAGGCTTCTAGGGCAGTCTTCTGTTCCTCTCTCAAGGAAAAAGATAAGTGTAGTTGGCTTAGTGTTTCTTCCAAAGCTAAACTGAATGGATGCGGTCCTTCGGCAGCTGCCATCTTGGCTGTTTACTTTCCGACTCCTACGGCGCAACGCTGTCGTCATCATGTTACGTCCGCCCAACAAATGATCTGATTGGTCCAATAGGCGATTCAACGGGCTCTGCTCGTTGGGGCCAGATTTCTGTGCAGTGCAATTTGGAATTTGCTAGGGGCGGGGCATCTGGATTTCCAGGTTAGATTTTCTTAACTTTTTTACCTAAAAAATCCTACAAGCAATGTTATTCTATTCACTGATAAAGGAAAATGTTAATTCCATTGCTCAGATGATGTTGAATGTTACACGAAATATGACAAATAATAAATATAGATCTCACTGTTCTGAATGCATTAACAAAGTAGCCTGTATTTTTTAAATGATATGACAATTTTCTTTAAATTAAATAAAATAAAATTAACATATATGGCCTCACTTAGCCCACAGTGTTGCAATATATTGCAATATATTGAATCGTAACCCCTGATACGTATTCTATCGCCAAATCCTTGCCAATACACAGCTCTACTATAAATGCACCACAGCAGAGCTTTGCTTCTCTGCCCGAGCCTGATTATCCCCCCAGACTTGAATCAGGTCACGTTCTCACCAATTTACCTGGGTTTTTTGTGCCTTTTTTTCTCTTTCGTATAATGAAACTCTTGCATTTCTCATGGGTAAATGGCGGGAGTTGTCTGGACTGAATCAAGGTGTGGGGGGTGGGGATAGAGAGACAGGGAGAGTGATGGAACAAGGGAGCAGTACAGTGGAAAACTAGGGGAGACAGATTGATCATGCAAGAGGGGGTCCGAAAACAAGACGAAGACGAATTCATTGGCAGTATTTTCTTCTGCCTCCCCAAAAGTGGGAGATATGGTGATCATTGTCTCTGCGCTACATAGCTGTGGACCGCTGCGCACACTCAAGGACAGAGATGCAACACAGGGCGCAGTCGTTCTGCTGAAGCTGTTGTGTTCGAGACGCAGAGCTGACGACAAACGGTTGAGATATCAGAAGGAAGAGAAGAAGGGGAAGTTGTGCAAGGAGACACGTCACCCCTGTGCTTGTAATAAATGTTTTAATATATATATATTTATATAAATAAAAGTAACTTATTATAGGTAAAATGGTGAGTGATCAGTTGGTGGCCTTGTGGAACTTTGAGACCTTTAGTCAAGGGTATGGCAGATGAAGTGGACGTTCGTCAAAAGTTTGTCAAATCTGAAGAATAAAGTCTTTCTCCTTCTTCCCAGGGAACTTTAAAGAAATTTAGAAATCATTATGAAATCACAGATTTTCTTCCCTGAACATTTACCATTTACATTAATTGCATCCTTCATAGTTAGGTCAATATAGGTTTTCTATCGGGCTCAAAACTGCTGCCGTGGTTTCGGCTTGTACAGAAACTGTTTGGGTTCATGTAGGTTCAGGTCTACATTTTCAGACCCAGCCAAAGCTCTTAACCACAACAACAAGCGTGAGAATACAAGTATATACATTGGGGTTTCACTTCCCTATAGCTCAAAATATTCAGGTTGTAAAGAACCAGCACACGTAAAACAAACAGCCAGTGGTCATTGCTGTGATTCCTTGGAAAATTCTAACGTTAACCAATGAAAATATAAAGACACAGCAGTTAAGTGAGTGGTAGTACAAGGCAGGAGTACAGACACAATTTTAACTTATTCGTTTTTTAATATATAAATTTTGTGATCTTCATTAAAAATAACGACAGTATTCATCTTCTAATTATTTGTGGTGGTAAGACATTCCCTGAATTTATCTGGAAGCAGAAATGGCTCTCTGGCCCTCCAAAGGTTTCAGTCAAGAGCCAACAAGATAACGATTATGTACTCTGGGCTTAAAAGTGATGATTAGCGCACCAGCAGACAACTCATCCCCATGCATTAACTACAGCGAGAGCATTAAAAGCCAGAAAGCATAGAAATAGTTTCCCTTAATATAGATGAGCAGGAAACACATGTTATGGCCTTTTGGTGTAAATCCTGTTATAATCACAGCAATCAATTTCTTAGTAATCCTGTTTTGGCCGGGATTCACTTGGCGCTCTCGCGCCAACTGCAAAAAAGTTTCTGCCTCCTCGCTTCATCCTATGGTGTTTGAGTTCAGTAAAAATACATTTCAGATATCACGTCTCTTTACATTTACTACCACACATAAATCTGACCTCGGTATCACAGTTAGGGATTTTGCTTGTTTTCTGTGTTGTTGCTGTTTTTATGTAGAGTCAAGGCAGCCCATCTCGGTTTCTCTAGAGGCTGCCTGCCTGCCTGCTTGGCTGGAGGAGAGAAAATGAAAAAAAAAAAAAAAAGCTGAAGGTGGGAGAGATTTGCTGATGCTGTCGTGCAGCAACATTGCAGAACGTGCTATCATGTGAAACATCACCTCTTAGACTCTCCCGCTCTCCCTCTTCTTGTTTGTTCCTCCTCTATCTGCTGCTCTCCTTGTCTCAGTCTCCCTTGCTCTTTCTTTTACTTTGCCTTACACTCACAGTCATGTACACACACACACACACACACACACATTTCTCTCCTTTTCTCCTTCTTCCAGACCTTGACACCAGCTGTACTTTTCCAATTCAGCAGTTCTTCAACTCTCCAGATGACACGACGGGATTTCACACCAGCTAAGAACACAAATAATAACACTAAACAAAAAAAAACACACCAAAACAAAACTGAGCAAATCAGCAAAAACAAATCCCACAGGCCTCCGCGCAGCTCCAAATAGGGCGCTTGACAATATTAGCAGGCCATGCTAAAATTATTTATGCGGAGAGTGAAAGAAAAAAGGACCAAAAAGGGTAAGAGTGCTAAATATACAGTCGCTCATTCAGAGGGAGGATTAAATTAGATAAGATGTGGCTGCAAACAGTGAGAGAAGACTCTCAGAGATAATTACACTCAGCATGTGTCTTTTTAAAACTAACTAATAATATTCAATATGAGAGCTATAACATGGCAGCGTGGGTGGGTGCTCACTGCAGTGGTAAAGTCTTAAAAATCATGGCTGTACATCATGATTTAAAGGACGCACACGCTCCGAATCCGAGCCGCGGCCCTTTGCTGCCTGTCAACCCCTCTCTTCCCCCCTTTCCTGTCACTCTCCAGCTGACTCTAATAAAGGCAATAAAAATCCTTAAAAATAATCTTTAAAAAAACAGAACATATTGGCCTGACAGTCAGGATTACAAATTCACTGCATGAGCCAGACGCTCGCAAATTGCAAACTTTCCTTGGTGCCAGGGAAGTTGGTCTACGTCCACATTCCTTTGGAGACTGGGTTGAGGAAAATTACTCAAAATGATTTTTAAATTTTGGCGGAAGTGTTAAGCCAAGTCACGCCACGTTTGACTCAAATCCCGCATTTCCATCTTTCTGATCTCGGACCAACTTATAAACCAAACAACCTGGGGGGACTTTAATTTGAAATGCAAATGGAAACTGTTAATGTGGTCTTGTGTCAAACGCTGGATTACTTTTACATTTTCCATTTTACACCGACTAAATGCTGGTTAGAGGATTTTTTTTTTTTTTTTTTAAATGACTATATCCTACTGTTCTTGTTATCGAGCTTGCTCAGTAACACTGACAGACATGGCAGTCGGCCATGTCTACTAGCCATACATAATGCACTTTGCAAACAGATGTCTTCGCAGCGTTGTGATTTCTTTGCGGGGATAACGGATTACAGAAAAAAAAACGGGGGGGGGGGGGGGGGGGGGGGGGGGGTTCACAGCCGCCACCAGCCAAAAGCTGGGATTGCATTTGTTCATTTGTCAGTTTCTGTTAGTCTGTCACTTCAGCACATAACAAGATTTTAAGAACAAGGTCAAATGATAGTCTTCGCTTTCCTGTAACATGACGCATGTTGCACATCGTCTCTCACTAACTTCTTCTATCTCAAGGACTCGTATGGTTTAATATATCATGATTAAGGTCTGACACAGGGCTGGGTGATATGGATTATAAATGGTATCTTGAGACTATACTGTGATATGTGATATCTATCTTTATATTTCTGTATTTTCTCTAAAATATCCTGTTTAATTTAACCCTTTAAAGCCTGCTACCATAACACTGTGTTCTTTCTATAAAACTAATTTGAATTTAGAAACATTCATATTTACACATGACATTTTAAAGGGCCTTAATTTTGAAATTCCACATTAGGATGTCCTTAAATTTTGAAGTGTCTCTCTGTGGTGGTCGGATATTATTTTGAAGTGGTATTGGTCTGTGGAGACAGGAAGTTTTTCAATGACGCTCTCAGGTGGTGTACTGTCATCCTGAAGTCAGATCAGTCTTTGGAAATGTGGTCTTTATTATAATAATAAATCTTATGACTAATTATTCACACATTTGAAATTCAGTTTTCCTCTGAAATGCAGTTTGCAGACAGTAGTATTGATTCTATTGTTTTTTGTTTTAATTATCAGTTTAATCATCAAAATTGATGTCAATAAGCTATTAATTTAATTTATTATTTAATATGTTTTCATTTTGTTTTATTTGTTAATATATTTTTTTTTATTTATTGTATTTATTTATTTAGTTCATTATTTACTATTGACATATTGATTGACCTATTGAATGAATGTGGATGGTTGCTTTTATTTTGAATTCAGGTCTTACACACTCCATATATCCCTTTTGAAACTGAACCACTTCCAGATGAAAAGACCCACTTCTAATGTATTGGATATGTACAAAGCTAGGGCTGAAGAATTTTCCAAGTCAACCAACAGTCTTCGTTAATGGCCATTAGTCGACTAGTTGATAAATACAAAACCGTACTAATGAACCTTCATTAATATAGGCCTATATTTTATCTACAAGTGCACGTCACACACTGAGCGAGCCGCCTGTTAATGACGCTGTGGGCTAATGAGCATGTAGCTACTTCCATGTTTCAGATGATACGTCATGTTTGTAGTCAACCAATGAAGATGAGTTTACATATCACCTTGGGTTCGTCCTTCACCTTCTCAAAATGATCCCACACTTTGGATTTCCTGCCCGACATGTTATTAACTAGCCTGTGGAATAACCGCAGGTACCAGCCCTGGAAATTAACCTGACTCCTGTCTGACTGCTGCTTTCAAATTAAATTCCAACATGGTTCAGTCATATAGGTTTGGATTTATTTTGACAAGGCGTAGCTCCTAATAGAGTTCTACGTTTGTCTTTTTTTTTCCTGCAATGAAATCTAATGACTAATGACTTTTCTGGTCGACTAACGTTTGGTTGACTATTCGGAGGCAGCCCTACAACACATCGTCCACCTCTAGTCTGACGAAAATGTTTCCTCACAGAAATATAGTGTATCTGCAATGTGATTCATTTTTCAAATTTTCACAAATTTACTTCTAAAATCTAGGACAGCCAAGGAATGAGCAAATGTCACCTTGCATTAACAACCGAAAAATAAAGACAGGAAATTAAAAGGTTACCCTAGCAGAGATGCTACTATTAATCAATGGGCAAAAAGGAGTCATTGGAGTCACTAAACTGCACATTGCACAAAATCCAATGACAATCCAGCCAACAGTGCCCCAATACTCCCCTTCTGCTCTGTTTCCCTGCCTGTTCTGTGAAAGCCGGTGCTATTATTAGCAAGCAAGGGGATCAGGTTAAGAAGATGAAGGCTAAAAGAGCATGGAGAGAGGGAGAATTTAACTAAGGGCATAGTGAGGGGTAAACCCACTGACAACAGGCTGATCTGACAGTTTATTTGCAGCGTGCGTTTATACCAACCATGTGAAAGTTCGAGAAAATAAATTACACGCATCACAGCACAGCATGAACTTAATGGGAGCGAGGAAGTCTGGAATTAATAATTCATGATTAATTTTTTTTGTAAAAGTGCAGTTTTGTTTGTATGTCTCACCTCTGTCTTCAGCAAGATCAAAGAGAATGTTGTGGCGTGGTAATGATGCTGACATCTAAAGGAGAACAATGAGGACAAAGTGGAGAGATGCTACACAGGGGCAGGGAAAGGTGAGATGGAAATCAGGTTAATTCGAGGGAAAATGTCAGCAAACAGGAAAAATTAAAGGGGCAAAGCTTCGATAAGGAACTGTTTTGGCTAAAGACCATAGATGCGGAATATAATTAGCCCTGTTTTCACCCCATTTAGTTAGTTCAGTACGCCTTAAAATACCATCTAGATGAGGGCGAAAGCAGCATCTGTATCATCACAACAACAATCTAAAAAAGAAAAGAGACAACAAGGTGGAAAAACGAACACAGCAGAGACGCCAGCAGGAAAAAAAGACATGAGAAATTGCGCAGTTAGGAAGTCAGAGGTTAAGAGAGCAAACTGGAGGCAGAGAGTTCAGACTATAAGCCTCATAATCTGCTTCATAACTGTCATCTGACATCACTGCAGCAGATGCTTTATCTCAGATCCTGTTCTCTCTGCAGCCTATACTAATGTAATGGGTGGGGGTCTCTGTCATACTGTAATGTAATGAAAACAGAGGGGACGAACGGGAGAGGGAAAATAAACAGGGGTGGTTTAGCACAGCCATATTCTGCTACATAAAGAGAAGTGGACGGTGAAGTGAATATAGACAGGAGAAGAGAAGTGTGTGTATGTGCGAGCATGTATTCATATGTGACTGTCATGCAGCCAGTAAAGCAGCTTGTATACAGCTTAAAGTGGCACTGCTTAGTTTCTTATGTAAATGCACCATAAAGTGAGTATGTAATGTGTTGACGGTGTGTTTATGGACATGTGTGCTTTGCGTACATTTGACGGTTTGCCTTGCTGACAGTGCTACAACCTGTGCAGTGACTGATGTGGCTTTAATTATGTCGTCTCATTGAAGTTACTATTTCATTTCAACATTTTTATAGATGTAGAAATCTTGCACTGGTAATTGGTATAGTTAGGAGGACGGACAAAAATAAAATGATCTAAAAATAAGGTTAAATACAGATTTATATTAATGTGCTGGGTAGAAGATTAAAATCCACAGAGGAAAGGACATTTCTGCAAACCACAGAAACATCACATTTGTACCAGAGTTGGGTCGATTTCTGGTTTTGATCCGGTGTCCGATCTTTGATTTTATGCAACCCATGCTGACGGCGTTACCCTGCTAAATCCAACATGTATTGCATTAGTAAATATGACAATGTAATATTCTGTTTATAAACTGACTAATGGAGCCACTAGTGTCTGACCGGCTGTAAGCCAAGGCCGGTGTCGTCAACATAAAGGGATCACATTTACGGAATCAGGAGGGGCAGAGCAGTGCACGCGTTGGTTGTTTACATCAGCGTTCATGTATTCTGGGGTCATGAGAGGAGACATGGCAAGGAAACCTAAACTGCACCAATATGGTGACATTTTGGATTTAAAGTCGTCAAAAGAGGTGCCTTATATAACAACAAGCGACGCTGACGCTGTTGTTGTCAGCTGAACTTCTGTCGTGTTTGTTTTTATTTCTGTCACTGGTGTTGGAAGAGCCGCAATGGACGAGGAACGACTGATTCTTTTTTTTTTTTTTTCACAACAAAAGCTTAAATAAGATGGCTGTTGAGTCAAGTGCAATGAAAAAGTTTATCTCGGATGCATCGGTGCAATGGACAACCAAGAAAGGGTGGCAGAGGAGATACCCGGATATCTGGATGTCCTAAATAAACTGACATTTTTTTTTGCATTGGTCTCAGCCTGTGAACCTTTTTGTGGCTGTCCAGCCCAGCTGCATTGATGCACAAGTATCTCCTCTGCCATCCTTTCTTGGTATAATATGAAACAAGTTCCTAAATTGTAAGTTTCTTATGCATCGTATCAACGTTTCCAATGTGACACAGTATAAAAGCTGACTGTTTCATCAGGAGGTGGTGGCGATGGTGGATGGCATCTGCCAAGCTGCAGACCACTTTTAAAGACCAACACACAACATAAACCGGTTGTTTTTTAGCAAGTCATTGCTGTGTTTTCAGCAACTTTTAAGCTAAGGTGTTTTCTGGGGTGTATTTTAGCAACCAATCATTGTTTTTCCATTGCAGATAGTGCCACTGAAAGCAGTTGTTTTATTTACTGACACACTGCTGTGTTTCCAGATGAGACTGGACCACCAAAACTGGGCACTGTAAATCAAAACTTGATCTTTTCCTAACCTTAGCCAAGTGAATTTCGTGCCTAAACAAAACCACACATTTACCACAGCCTTGTTGAAACATCAAACTTTGACGTAACCACTACGTAATAATGTACAAATGCAGTGTACTTTATGGGACGTCATGGTCCCAATTTTTAGCTGCAAAGAGAGCGTTCTTGACCTTCTCGCAACATTTATTCTGGCACATAGATCGCAGCCACATTGAATCAAAAACCACGTCATTTCAAAAAAACATTCAGTGACATGCAATACTCTACACTGAGAATTCATCTCAAGTGGCAACATTCATAGCCAACTCAGGAAGTGTGATGTTCATATGAAGCAGCAAAAAAACTGAGGATGTAGGTGTTAGTTAGAAGTCCTGTCTTACACCCCCCCCCACCCCAAATCACACTGTATAAATAATTACATGTTATGTACAACCTTGTTTAGTGTGTGTGGGAGTGTGTGAGAGAGACGTGTGAAAGCCTAATTACATGTCGCTCGCAGGCTGAGTTGAACTCCCCCCCCCAAACACTTCACTTTACATCTGTGTTGTCATGAATTGATGCCAGTGCTCACAGCAGTCACAGACAAGTTAAACACACACACTAACATATCACGCTGACTTTATTTAGCATTTGTTGTGAGTTGAGATGATTTTGTTGAATTAGTTTATGTCTACCTGTGTCCTCATGTGGCGTCCCTGCAGCAAAAGAGAGACCATTGGCACTGACTTAGTTATATACTAGAGGCGGGGTAATTGGACTGAACCAACTCATGAGGATTCAGAGGGGAGTTCAAAATGTATTCCCTAATTTAATCTTCTTATATAATGATGAAAACCATGTGAAATTTGGCACAGTGGTAGAGGGTCATGGGAGGATGCCAATGAAGCAATATTACATCAATTGGCCAAAGGGGGGCGCTATAGCAACTGATTGAAATTGCAAACTTTGAATGGGCATATCTCATGCCCCGTATGTCATAGAGACATGAAACTTTGCACAGAGATGCCTCTCCTCATGAGGAACAAATTTGCCTCAAGAACCCATAACTTCTGGTTATATAGATTTTCCGCCATTTTGAATTTTTTGAAAAACACTTCAAATCAATCTCTTCCTAGGAAGTTTGAGCGATCTGCATGAAACTGGGTGAACATAATCTAGGGACCAATATCTAAAGTTCCCTCTTGGCAAAAGTTGGAAAACTTACTAAAACTGAGCTTCTATAAGGCAATGAATATTGCGGAGGGCGTGGCTCATCACATAAAGGTGTATAACATCTCAAGGGTTTCACCCATCACCACGCAACTTTGTAGGCATATGACCACACATAATCTGAGGGGACCCCTCCATTATTGACCCCATCAAACAAAATGGGGGCGCTAGAGAGCTCATTTCTTATCTAGGCCTAACCGCCATATGGATTTTTACTAAACTTGGTAGATATGTAGAACAGGATGCCTCAAGGTGACTGGAGAAATTTAACTCTAATTGGCAACTGGGTGGCGCTATAACAACAGAAAAATGCTTAAAAATGGCTAAAATGCGACCAATCGCATTGGTATGACTAAGTCATGGTATGCTGTACATAATCACGGAAACTGATAGTCAGTCATTCTGTCTGTCCCACATTTGACAAATGATACCATTCACTACTGGCAATGGTACTACTGTACTTTCAATAAAGCAATTGTACTATCAAATTTATAAAAACTCTGTCTGAATACATTGCTCTTCTTAATGGGTTCAGTTGACTATTTAATCTGCAATTTCCTATGACCTGTATCCCAAACACACACCATGTGAAACTGTACGTGGGCAACTGTGCACTCAATGGGTATGGACTAGTGTGTGTTATTCAGCAACATTTGTGTTTTTAAAGAATGCTGAGCAAAGTAATGTTTTAGATTAAACTGAGAAACTATCTCAAGCTGATGTTAACGCCATTCCTTTTGTTTTGGTATTATGTGATGTATTGTACGTTTCCCTGCACTTCATTTTCTGGCCAAACAAGTGTAAATGTTCCCCCCTTTTGTTCCTTTGTGTCAGCCATCTCTGTGTTCTCAGTGTTCCCAGTGTGGCTCAATTTCTGCTGTGGACCTCAGGTTTATAGATTTATAGCTCCAAAGAGACGCATTGCTTTGTCCTGGTGGTAAACTGTGGTCATGCTCAAGTTAAAGTGGTTTGTTTTGCATAGATTTTTGAAGTTTGGGTAAATAAAAGCCTTAATTTGCAATGAGCCTCGCTTGGTTTCTCACACAGAGAAAAAATCAAGAGGCTGTCCATGATGATCTACTGCACAGAGTTCGGCGAGGAGAGGTCAAGGATCGGTAAAGGCCTCGCCCAATCACCTGTCATTCTCACACAAGACGCACACAATGCAGGCAAGCTGTCGCACACACTTAACTCATGATTTTCAGCAGCAAGAATGGAGAGACTAAAGATATCAAGTGCCATAACAGAACGAGAATAGACAGAGCTGCAAAAGGCTGACGTTTTAACGTCTTCCTAGGCGATCGTGTAATGAGAACAACCTTCTAATTCACACCGGTGCAGAAAAAGATGACCGCAGGCTATTACTCATTATTTATAATTCCCAAAATGCACCTCTGTTCACAACTGAGTGACATTAAAACTATCAAATCTTGAGCTCAAACTGTGTTTAAATTTTAGTACAAGGGGAAATTAGAAAATAACAGGACAGGAAAAGGTGAAGTCTGATGTTCTCAAAACAGAACGTTGGGTTGGTTCTGCCTGATAAGTGTTTATTTTAAATATGAAAGTAAGTCAAGGATGTCACCGTGGGCGCCCATGAACCAGCAGCCGCCAGTATCTGATCCCCACGAGGGAAAATGTGTTGAGAAAAAAGCAAAACTTAAAATACGCCAGCCAAACTTCATCCCTGACTCTGAAAGAGTTCACTTAATGTCAGCGTTCGACAGATCAGAAGTAGAATCAGGAAGCTATTCTTGTGCTTAGAAAGTCAGGGGGAAAAATGTAAATGTCAAAGAGGCTGTCGCTGCTTGTTACCGGGAAATTCATGGTATATTCTATTTTACCCTGTAACACTGTGTTTCTGTCAAAATCACGAGCCACGCTGTGCATAAATCAGATGCCTCAACATGATTATCCAGCATTTAGAAAATACAAGACTCTTCAAAAACGTTTTTTTCCGTCCAACATTTAAAGAAAACTTATTATTGACTAGTATTCAGAGTTATTCTTGCTCATATGTGATGATTAAATGAGGCCTTTTTGCAAAAGTCTGATATATCCTGATAAGGGATTTCTATTAGCCGCATCTTTGTGACAACAATGTGCCAAGTCTGAAAGCTATTTCTCCCTGCAAATCAAGTGGAGAGAATGAAATTCAGAATGTCAAAAGTGATAAAAAAAGGTTTCATCTTTAAAGCCAAGAGAGACACAAACACAGAATAGCAAACAGAGAAAAATAATGAACCCTCAAGCCAGCGAGAAGGACACAGAGAGGAGAGCGAAGCCCCCAGAGGGATGCTCAGGAGATACTCACTCCTCTCATCATCGCATCCGTCCACCTCTGCGCCACGAGATGTAAATGCAGGCAAAGCAGAGGGGAGGCGAGAATGGAGAGGAAGGCGAGGGGGGGGAGAAAGAAAGAATGAGGAGGCAAAAACGAAGCAGGAAAGTAAGAAGGGAAAATGTAGATAGTGTGCTCTCCTCCGGCAGATTGATAACAACTGTCTGACTCGGTTTCAGATGGGAATGCAAGGGCAGAGGGAGAAAAGGGAGGAGTGATAGAAGGTAAAAATGAATTGAAAGGCTTTATTTAATAGATGGAAGAGGGAGGGGAGCTGACAGTTTGACAAAGATGGTGATGGTCATATTTGGTGAGAGATGAAGATGGAGAAGGGGAGAGGTACTAGGAGGGCTCTGAAGGGCTAAATGTTGTTCTGTTTGGAGTGTGGGAGACTGAGACGGTTTGACGAAGATCGTTTGGTTTGAAATGAAAGTTAATTGGAAAGACTGGGAATTCGAGTTAAGGTGTTGATGTGATTACCAGGGATTTAAACATGGGAGATGCAGATAGGAAATTTAAAGTGCTATAGACCATGAACTGAGGCTGGAAATTTGAATCTGAATGACTATTTTGTTTTCACTTGGCCATTCACACACAAAAAAGAAACCAAAAACTCTGAGTCTACAGATCAAAACCGACTGAAAAAGCAAAAGGGAAGAGAATGAGGAAGGTGGTTCTGCAAAGCCGGCCAACACATTTTTAATTTGCTCATCTGGCAAGGCGAACCGACATTTGCTTGGGTCAGGGGCATCATTAATGAGCATGGACCAAATGTAGATGATTACACCAGCCTTTTAACCCAGCCGCATGATTGAGAATGGGTCTCCTTTGAAACATCAACACCATTATATGCCAGATTCTAGGATGATAAAGGCTGGGCTGTTCATAGGTTTTGCTTTGTGTTCTTTTAATTTGGAAAAAAAACATGGCGATTGTTCTGGAAATCTCGCAGTTGGTTATTGGAGGTGAGACAAATGCTGCTGCATCATTATCGTTTTAGATCTGGGATGCATAGTTCAAGAGCTTGTTCTTAAAAGTTGACAGTTGAGACAAGTAAATGAGCACAAAACAATGACAGGAAATCTGAATGATTTGGACAGATTACAGCACTGTGGGCGAATGACCATAACTTTAAGGATGCTTTCAGACCCAGAGTTGTCTTGCTTTGGTCTGAATCAGGGACTCATGTTGTTCCAAAGTTGTATAATTGCCTAGAGTTGGTTCATGTTCTCACGGCAGCATTTACAAGCGCACCAGATCAAATGCCTTGTGTGAGAAAGCTGCTCTTGATTGGTCAGAATTTCTATGTGGGAAAAAAGTTGAAGAAGAGTACACTTGCAAGATAAATGTGACACTTTCTAATGTCACAATGGAGGGACAAGTACACAGGTTGATTTTAGCGCTGCTCATCGTGGACTATATTGCTGTCATTGTTCATTTTAGTCAAACCATACAGTTTGAAAACGAGGCGCGGCTCCAACTAGAAAACAGTGTTTTGATGCATTGGATGTGCTGAATGTGCATATTAAGGCAGTACAGGAGGAGGTGCACATTAATAATCCTCCAGGACTGTAACATGCTCATGTTCAACCCAAACAATGTGTCATGTGACTGCAGTTGGTTCAGATCCAGGTCGGAACACCTTCTCACCACAAACGTACCGCACTTAGGGGGCAAACAAACTTGAGTTCGACTGAACTGAACCAAACAGAGCAGGTGTGAAAGCACCCTGAATTATTGATTAATCTCATGTGCATGACCTTGTTGTCTGTCTGTCACATTAGTAGGAGGCTACACTATGTACTTTTGCAACAGTCACGGCAGCTGAGTGTCCAAAGTTTGCATGGTTGTTGTCTCTGTTCATCTTTCCTCCCCATGCCCTTCAGGGTTTCCACTGTTAAAACATCTGCTGCAACACATAGATTTTCTATTTTTGGAGCTGGACCAGTCATTAGGTGCGCTGTTGGAATATATATAGCATTCAGTTATTATTTGCTCCACGGGCAGAGGGCATGGATGGAGCAGCAGAAGGGCAGGCGCAGTGAAAGAGAAACTTAACCGTCAGTGTGCTGGGTCTAAAGTTTGATTTTACCCACAAACAGCTGCTCCTCTCAGCCATCAATCTAATCAGCTGTGATCAGATCCAACGATCAATGATCTGCCCCACAACTCAAAACTCCACAAACTGCTGCTGAGGATAAAAAGAACAGTTTTGCCTGCACTTCACTGACGGACCTGCAAGAACCTCTGAATGAAAGGAAACTGTTGCCGCCAGCTACCGCCAAACAGAGATTGTAATCTATGGGAAACACTGCCCTTATAAACAAGGGTGTAATGCGACAATGATGTGATGTGTGATAATGGAATATTTGCAGTTTGCATAATTCAGTTTAAATTTGTGTACATTTTTTAAGTGCTTGAAGATCCAATCTTCACTAAAGTCTATGTCATGCAAGAGAGACACTAAAAACTAATGCAATGGTCAAAGTTTTCATAATAACATTTACGGTGTGTTGTCTGATTCACAATGTCAACTCATGCATTGAGTAACATGCAAGAAAGCACTCTATCTCTTTAGTTGACTAAGATGTAAATTTGCCTCCATCATTGTTATAGGTGTCCTGGCTTATGCTAACTAATGGCAATCCACTTCTAAATGAAATATCTGTTGGCTTGTTCTGTGCAATAATTATTAAAAATGAAAATTAATGCTATAAAAGTTTCATAAATGTCTTATTAACATTTAAAAAATTAAAATTAAATGACAGGTATTAATAGTTCATAAGAGACTTTTCGTGACCCTGTCCGTCAAAGTGACAGACAACTAGAAAGTCTAACGCAACTTCTGTTGTCGTCATCTAACCCACTCCAGTTCACTCAGATTTTGGCTGCCTGTCCCCGTGGATTGTCAGTGAATCATTCTGAGACCGTCTCTGACCACAAACTGAGCTCACTTGATTTAAGATGGTCTTACAAGGCTAAAGGGAAGGACTGAGGGCTGCAGCTTGGCAGGGTAAAGAGTGACTAAAGAGTGACAGATAATATGACTGGCAGGTTGATAAAAAGGCTGTCATCTGCGCTGTGCTGTGAATAAATAACTGGATGAAGGTGTGGTGGGAATGTATTAGAAAGTGGAGGAGAGGAAGTGAGAAAGACGTTGAGAATGAGTGAGGTGATCTGGCAACGTCAAAGGGAGTTGTCACCCATTCTGCTCTGTGTAGGGACTGAGAGAGAGGTCAGCGATAAGGAGAGAACAAGAAATGGAGATAAGAAGAGCCAGAAAGGGAGAGGAAATGAGGGGAAAAAAAGAGTCAAATGCGGGCAAAGAGGGAATAAGCAGGGTAGCAAACGCTGTCAAAGTTGGCCAACGATGGGAGAGATTGATCGCAAGGCCAAGTGGATGAATACCAAGAAAGATCAAAAGAGCAAGGAGGGAGAAAAGAGGAGGGATGAAGGGAGAACAGAGGAGCAAAACTGGACTAAAATGGGCTTAACTGGCTATCAAAAGCAAATGGAGCAAATGGAGGGATAGAGACAGACGGGAGGGAGGGCAGAGACTGAGAGACAACAAAATGGTGTGAAATTGACATGAAAATGAGGGGATGCTTGGGGAAAAGCCAGCACGCTGTGACACCTGAGGTTTGTGAGGGTTTAGGGTAGGGTTGGCTCAGCACGATAAGATAACTGCCACCTTATCTGTGGTCGTCAGACTGCTAACACACACACACACACACACACACACACACACATACATAGACACAGACTGACAAATCAACACACATGCAGCTCACACACATACACACACATAATTTCCTTTGGTCAAGGGAAAGCAGACATGGACAAAGCGCTATTAGAGGACTGGCAGACAGGTGTTTGGGGCTGTGATTGGAACTGAGTCAGATGTCTGTGTGGCTTTGGGCTCATATGTGTTTTCTGTACATGTACCTTATTATTGGCAAAATAATGCAAAGGTTTGGTTTGAATAATGTGATGGCTGAAACCAAACCTGATTAACTCACCGGCCACTTTATTAGGTACATCTGTTCAACTGCTTGTCAACGCAAATAGCTAATTAACCAATGACATGGCAGCAACTCAATGCATTTAGGCATGTAGACATGGAGGAAAGGTGATTTAAGTGTCTTTGAACGTGGCATGGTTGTTGGTGTCAAGTGGGCTGGTCTGAGTCTGCTGGGATTTTCACACGCGACCATCTCTAGGGTTTACAGAGGATGGTTCGACAAAGAAAATATCCAGTGAGCCAAAATGCCTTCTTGATGCCAGAGGTCAGAGGAGAATGGCCAGACTGGTTCAAGATGATAGAAAGGCAACAGGAAGTCAAATAACCACTGGTTCCAACCAAGGTCTGCAGAAGACCATCTCTGAAGCAACAACACCTTGTCCAACCTTGAAGCAGATGGGCTACAGCAGCAGAAGACCACACCAGGTGCCACTCCTGTCAGCTAACAACAGGAAACTGAGGCTACAATTCACACAGGCTCACCAAAACTGGACAATAGAAGATTGGAAAACGTTGCCTGGTCTGATGAGTCTGGATTTCTGCTGCCACATTCAGATGGTAGGCTCAGAATTTGGTGTCATGGATCCATCCTGCCTTGTATCAACGGTTCAGGCTGCTGCTGGTGGTGTAATGGTGTGGGGGAGATTTTCTTAGTACCAACTGAGCATGGTTTAAACACCACAGCCTACCTGAGTATTGTTGCTGACCGTGTCCATCCCTTTATGACCACAGTGTACCCATCTTCTGATGGCTACTTCCAGCAGGACAACGCACCACGTCACAAAGCTCACATCATCTCAAACATGACAATGAGTTCACTGTACTCCAATGGCCTCCACAGTCACCAGATCTCAGTCCAATAGAGCACCTTTGGGATGTGGTGGAACGGGAGATTCTCATCATGGATGTGCAGGTGACAAATCTGCAGCAACTCTGTGATGTCATCATGTCAACATGGACCAAAATCTCTGAGGAATGTTTCCAGCACCTTGTTGAATCCATGCCATGAATAATTAAGGCAAAGGCAAAAGGGGTCCAACCTCGTACTAGCAAGGTCTATCCAATATAGTGGCCTGTGAATGTATGTGTGCATGTGTGAGTAGTCTTGCATTACTTGTGTGCAAGGTAAAGAGCATCTGTTCCTGATTTCTTTCTGTTATTTTTTTTCTCCTATAGGTATGTGTAAAATGTCATGTCGATCAATGAAGCCGTTTGTTTTGTTTGTTCCCTATTGCAAAGTCCTGGTCCTGGTTATACGCATTGTTAGTCACACACTGTCTCTCACCATGGCTTGTATGCAATCAATGTTTCAATAGTGGGAGGCGGGCAGGGCTGTAGGGGGTAGCAGGAGTATAAACTTCGACCATTGTGGGATAAAAAAGGGCTGAGAGAAATTGAGAAATGAAAGGGTGAGAGGGAGAAGAGAGAAAAAGAGTGAAAACATTACAGCTGGATCATATATATGAGACAAGGCTGGTGACAGCATTTTGTATTGTATGACATTATTGAGACATCATGTACTGTATTAAAGGAGAATATGGACGTAATTAAGAAACACTGGCAACGACAGACGACAAATTTATCTCAACTGAATGACTTGTTGGAGCTTTGCAAATTTTGCCAACCTGTGTGTCGGAACAGAGTCGCTCACTGCTGAGACCAAATAACAAATACTGTACCCCCAAAGGGGATCAGCGTCGTTTAGATCCCTATTATAAAAC
The DNA here is from genome assembly GCF_041903045.1 of Epinephelus lanceolatus. Taxonomy (NCBI): domain Eukaryota; kingdom Metazoa; phylum Chordata; class Actinopteri; order Perciformes; family Serranidae; genus Epinephelus; species Epinephelus lanceolatus. The sequence continues at coordinate 33,903,760 of NC_135752.1, forward strand.
AAATCAACATCATGATCCACCATCATTACTTTGGCAGAGAGTCAGGGACCGAGATTGGATTTTTATACCCTGGTTGCTTTGACGTGAAGGCTGTGAGAGCCAGTCTAACGATTCAACGGTCATCTCCAGCCATAAATGTTAATTAACAGCCTTAGCTGCCGGACATTCATTTCCTGCTATAGCCGAAAGGGAGGGCTCATAAAAAATAGGCTGCCATGTGGGTGTGTCACATGCGTGTGTGAGAATGGAACTTGCGTGTATGTGCTCGTGTGGACGTGTGGATGTGAGGGCGAGCGGGTGTCTGTTGGTGTGCGTGCAGCATCATGTGTGACAATGTGCGAACGCCTGCGTGTTCCAAGGACACGCGGTGATGAAAACTGTCCCAAAGGCTCCTCTGTCCTTTTCTAATACAGCAATAAGCCGTCAGCACAAACCATAACTAGCTAGTCACACCATGACAACATAATAAAGCTTTACAGGGACAAAGTCAGGTAAAAGTCACGCCATGGCCACATATTAGAGGTGTACACACACACGATGTGAGGAGAGTGGTACACTGTGACATCGCAAAGAGCAGTAAAGGGTAGGGATGGGTATCGAGAACCAAAACTACATTGGTACAAGTTCCTGACTGGCCAGTACTGAAATGTTGATAAGCTCCTGGTCAGACGGTGATGCTATCTGTGTTAATATTATGTCAATTAATTCTAACATAGCAGGCTTTTATTTAATAACATCCCCTAATGATGACGAAGCTTCTGGCGTCAGGTAATCATGTTTGAAGGTGTGTAACTGCATGTTTACGTGCTCTCCAGTCATGGCTAACAGGACACTTAACACATTTAATGAAATGCAACAAAACAGTAGTTGCATGTAAGGAGGGTAACACCAGTAACCTCTTCAATGACATATACAACATTCTATAAATCTGAAGCAGTGCAACATGTTTGACTGCTTTAGCAAAGCAGCTGCTACAACGATGCTAACGGAAGTTGCCCATACACTGTATAGAATAATGGACGCAGTTATTGTGAGGTCACTCATTGGTTGTCGCCATCTTGTTTTTTGAAGCCAGAAGTGGCCATATTTGGAGGAGAGGATGGAGCTGTGGAGGAGCGAGAGGTAGATCTGACTCATAGATGTAGCGACACCCTTCCCTTAAATATGCATAACTTTAAGCCATAATGTTAACAGGTGAGTTATATGAAAATTCAATCTTTTACAGTTGTCTTAAAGGGGGGGAAATTTTGGGGATCAAAACTGTTTTTGTACCATTGTGTAAACATGTTTATTTCTGCTGTGGAGTTGGGCATTTTAACATGGTGGTCTATGGGGATTGACTCGCTTTTGTAGCCAGCCTCAAGTGGCCATTCAAAGAACTGCAGTTTTTGGCACTTCCGCACCGGCTTCATTTTTCAGCACCAGATGTCGCTGCTTGGAGTTGCCAAACTAAAAATGTGACCATCTCAAAGTTGTCAAGTCAACGTAATTATCATCACAAAAATAAGTCTGTAGTTGTTAACTCGGGATACAGTTAGCATCGGGTCAAGTACTTTTAATTTATGTTCCTCAAAAAATCCCCTATACAGCAGGTGTGTTCATGAATCCAATGCGCCCCTTTAGAGTAATATGACAGTACTGTTTGTTTAGTTTTTTTTAAGCAATGAAGCATTCTGTTTCTTTATGAATTAATGAAATGTCGAGACCATTCACTTCACTTGGTGCTCTGCTGCTCCATCTCCTCCGACACAGTGCCCAGAAAGCGCCCTGCTGTTGTGAAAGTGTGGTGCTCTGAATAACAAAGTAAAAACAGTTTGCTCTAGAGTGTGCTCTGGCACCAATGCACTGTGAGCTCCTGACAACTAGAGATAACTAATTTTGTAGTCTATTGGTTATGGCAGTTAATATTTTAAACTGTAGGGAGATTACAGCCCTTAACCCCGTAGTAATAACTACTGAATCTTCTCACACTATGTTTTTATTTTGCATCAAATGTATGTATAATAGTACAAATACTGATAGCTATTGACACTGATAAGCAGAATCCGTATAGGTATTGGTATCAAAAAACTTTCCCCATCCGATGTTAAGCATGATTGAGTAGCCTATTGAGTCAAAGTCGGCTGAATTAATCAGAAGGAGTGATATGTTCTTTTAATTTGGTCATTTTTAATATTGTTACCCAAGATTAATGTGCAAAAATAAATATTGTATATGGTTGACAGGCTTATGAATTCAATTCAATTTCAATTTCCTGTCATTCTCTATACAGCAGCATACAGTGAATGAAAGGTCATTACCCACGAATCCAGGTACAGTAAAGAATATATGGCAAACAAGAATGACGACAGTGGTATAAATGTTAGTCTATGATATCATAATCCTATATATGACCCCAGTACGCCCAGTCATCGTATGATCACAATGCACTATAAATAAATTGAAGGTGTCATGGTGACATCATGGAAAAGCTCAAGGGAGTTTAAGTCATCCTGCAGCATCACAACAACACAGCAGTGTGAGGGGATCATTTGACGAATAGTTTCACAGTAGAGCTGTTTAAAGGTGAAAATTACACATAATCAGAGCTATATTTTTTGCTTTTTTCCCCCCAATTTTACAGGACATTGAAACGCGTGTTGCTTATATCTCATATAGCATATTAGTGTTGCAGTTTTACATCAGCATCCACCTGGCTAATGGCAGCGATATCATTTCACAAGAAGCTCGAGCCGGCCATAACTGGGTCCGTGTTGTAACACAAATAAATGAAAGCTCTATATTTTAATGGTTGTTCTGCTCATGTTACCACCTGCTGGCGTAATTTTTATTTGGCCATATTCTCACTAGTTCCATTGTTTTAAAATTCAAATGTTGTTTGGTGGAGCCGGCTAATTAATGAAGATGAAACCCAAACAATGATCCGTACCAGTGTTAGCCCTGGCTGCGGAAATCAGAGCTAATGGAGACGAGCCATAACTCTCTGTTTCCATCTCACTGTCGACGCCTCCCATCCTCCTCTCTCTTCTCCCTCATGCCCCATCTATCAATCCATTTATCCATTCTGCCTCATCCTCCTGCTCCTCTCTCCCTCTCTTTCTCCCCTTATCTATCTAAATGTATTGTAGGACACCACCATTTCGGGCCGGTGTAGTATTCTGACCATGAAGATGTTTTACAAGCTACCCCACCACCACCCCCTCCTCCATCTCCTCCTCTTCAACCCCCCCTTCCCCAAACAGATAGGAGAAAAGCCCCCGTGTTGGAGTCGCGGTTCAGTGGTTTCTAATTATGTGTTCACTGTAGGAGCCTGGTCAGAATATTTCATATAGACCCATGAGAGAGAGATAAGGGGGACGGGAGGGAATGAAGGAGGGAGGGAATGACAGAGAGGTACGGAAAAGACTAAGATACAAACGGAGTGACAGAGAGAGGATGTAGAGAAGCTTACGGTATACAGAAACGCAGTTCTTTTATTGTCTGTATTGTCCAGAAATGTATAATGGTGTCTTTCGATTGAATGCAAAGAGTATTTCACAATCATGCACCACTAAAATTTGCCTTGTCTAATCTGAAAACACCTTTTAAAGCCCATAACTCCACAAAGTAGCACAGCGAAATTCATTTCCCATCTTACTTGGCTGTAAAGGTGGCAAAGTGACTACTCTCAGGGCTAGTTGGAGAACGACAGTTGCTGTATAGCTAAGTGCTAATGTGCTAGCCAGCTAGGCTATTTGCTGCTCAGCTGAACCCGGCTCATAAAAGCCCTGTATCCACCAAACACTTTTGGTATGGTACCTTTGGAACCCTTCAGACATGGTACCTACCTAGGCCCACTTAACATTTTTGCCGTTTGTTGGTTGTAAGTTGTTGTAAGCTGTGTTGATGGATTCACATCGTCACCTCAATGCATAACATTACAAGATAACATTCCAGTCTGGCCATCCTTTCATTCTATAGTTACAGTCCACTAATAAAACTCTCCACGGTATGAATAGTGGTTACATGAGCCTCAAAACCAGACACAACTCAGCCCTGAGCAGAGTGACCATCCTCTACTGACCAATCAGACTGCAGTGTTCACAGCTCCACCTTTTAGTGCCAGATCTGTGTGCTAGGTACCCCAACAGAGGGGGACAAAAATGGGGACAGTACGGAACGGTTCCATTGGTACCATCCACAACTTTTTACAGTGGAGACAGAAAAAAGCGTACTGAACTGAACCGTATTGTACTGCTTGGTGGAGACGGGGCTTAAGTGTCAGTCAGCAGGCTCGTTAGCTTGGTGGCAAATAGTCTGGCTCACAGGAAATAGACCAAAAGAGACCAGAAGTAGTTCAAAATCCCTGTCACTGCGCAAAAACTAGTCTTGCAAAGTCACCCCTATCTTCACACTTCATTTTAGTGCTGTGTGTAAAACAACAAAAACAACCTCTGAGCTAATAGCCTATACACTTCAATGTCTTTTAGTATTGTATGTGGCGTTTTCTTGTGCGGGGAGTTAATGCCAAGGCTCGCCATCCCCATGTGTAAACGTTCCATCAAAACAAGTTCCCTTTTGACACTATTTTTCAAGGGGACCATTGTTGCATCCCGGACTTAGCTCTGCCCAAGAGGGTTGGTTGGTTTCAGTCAGACCTTTCTCCAGCGCTGGTGCAGCACGAGATAGCTCTGGTTATGCGAGACTGGCAAAGGAGCTTGCATTTAAAAATGTATATATGCACCATTGACTCCTGTCTCATTACTGTCTGCAAACCATTCTTCATTTGTGGAACCCAACGACAGACAAGGGTTAAATAAAAGTTAATGGTGCAACACTATGATAGCTTCCTATATTTTCAGCTCTCTGGCTTTCTCTTCCCTCAAAGTTCAACACTGTCAAGATGACTTGCTATTAGTCAGTGGCACAAATATAATCGAAATTGAACCAGTGTACATACATGTAGCCTGGGCCAAACCCTTACCCGCAGCATTCTTACCACACACCGTGAGGTTAAAATGTCTCCAGACATTGCCTTTTGATGATTTTAAAAAAATTAGGACTTCTTGACCTTGCAAGTACAATCAGATGTGCACACAGATACAGTGCACCCTCAGGAAGACAAGCAGATATACACACAGTGGCTCTTCTCAGGGCCCTTAAATGACTGGTGTCATTAATGTTGGTGTGCGGTTGCCAGCTGTAATATTTCCTGTGGTCATTAGACCATCTGGTGGCCTGACTCCCCTCATATCTCTATCTGTCTTTCTCTTCTATCTCTGCCTGTCTGCCTCCTTGTGCTGCTCAGCCCATGCCTTTATTACTCTACTATTTGTCTCGGCGTTTCTCCATCTAAACTTTATCCGTATCTCTATTAGCCTCAGTTTCATTTACAAAGTCTGCGTATGACATACTGTTTTTTTTAATTATTTCCGCTCACTCTCCGCCTCCTGCAGCCCCTCACAGTCTGTTGCCCCCGGCCACTTCATCCATCTCTCTGTAATGGAAACCCATTGATGTACGCAGCCATTTCGGTGCTCCAATATGTTAATTGGAGAGATCTGGAGCCTCATTTATGGAGAGGTCAACATCCCTTTAAATTAAAGCTTCATCACTGCTGTAATTACGGTGGCAAATAGAACACAAAGGGTTTCAACCAAATGCTCAGGGTTTCACAGGGCTGCTAAGATGTCCTTGCATTTAATCCTTTTTTATCTGATCCACCTGTCTTTATAAATTAGGCTGGATGACAAAAAAAAGTCTAAAGCTTCTGTTTTTAAGCCTATAGAAGCATTTGCAGGTGTTATGATGAACATGGCAGCTTCGAGTTTGCCCTTACTTTGTTAGTTTCCTTCCCAATGCATTCACAAAATAAGTTACTGCTGCATCATTGAATATATGAAACACAGTGGTGAGCACATAGGGGAAATAATATGGTAAGAACAGAAGAATAATAGGGCAGAATTAACATTCTCCTTATGTCTCCACTGACAACAAGGCATTTCAAAAATAGCACAGATATATGCGCTTGGTGAAGTGACTGCTCTTTGCTTAAAACTGTAAGAACCAAGGCAAGCCATCAAAATAACAGTGCATGTAATGGTGCCATCAATTTAATCATCCCAGGTAGATGTTATAATGGGATCCAGTCCCATTTAATATACAGTTCCATGATTAACTGAGGTCTAAATCCACTCGTGTGGAAACACATATTTTAAGACAAATGAACCGGCTATATCTTTGTAATATAGAAGCTGAGTCCATGTACAGTTTAGCTTATATACTGCATATGAATACTCACATACACAAAAACAGCTTAAGATGGTGTGTACCAGGATTGGCCGGTATAAAATTTTTCACACTGGTTTGATATTAAGAGCCGGACCAGAACGGTTTACGGAATTTTACGTTCTTGACTCAGTAGCTGCTCCCGAGTAGAAAGCAATGACACCACGTCATTGTTAGCAAATGAGCGTCCAACTATTAGCACGCATAATATTGGAGCTTTTTGTCCACACTGAATACATCAAATAAGTATTTCTGTCGTGTCATGTAAACAAACCATGTAGGCCTATTAGATGTGCGTTCGACTAGACGACTAGACGAATATTTAACCATTTAAAAGATGGGTGAATAGCCTACTTGCTATCATGCTACGAAAAATATAAGAAAAAATATGAATGTTCGAAAAAACATAGTGTTATATATACTGGAAAGTACATACTATATGGCCAACAGCAAGTGGCCTAGCTGGTCATTTACCAGAAACTTTAACCTCCCTGGTGAAGTCCCTCAAGCTAGCTGACACCTATGCTGGTTTTTATAGTGAAATAAGTACGCTGTAACTCAGTGGTTCCCAACTGGTGGGTCACGGTCCAAAAGTGGGTCGCGGGTCTATTCTGAATAGACTGCAAGTCACTCTCAAACTTGATGAGTTTGTAAAAAACACAGCACAGTGAATTTCCAGCACAAAGCTTTCATATTAAAGTGCCGTTTTCTGCTGTCGATTGAGTGACTACTGGACAGCTACTCGACAGAGACAGCAAACTAGACGTTGCCTTTGACGACATGGCCAAACACAAGTATGACGCTGAATGTATTAAACTGTGTGGACCTTGAACTTATAACTACGGAGAAATCTGGATCTCGTGGCTGGACCAATGCTGTAGATAATTCCTCATTTCAACCTCAGGACTCAGCTGTTCCTCATCCATTGCGGCGCTTTCAAAACAGGTGACAGGTAGCCTATGAATAGAGACAGGCCGTCCGACAAAAGTTCAGCTCTAAACAGCTCACTGCATCACCTGCAGCCAGTTAGGACACCTCTTTTATCACCTTAAATCCAAAATGTTGCCATATTGGTGCGGTTTTCTCGAGGCACCCCGCCATGTCTCCTTTCGTCACCCCAAAAAACACATCAACTTTCTGGCGTGCACGGCTCTGCCCCTCCCATCTCTTCTAAAATTCAACGTCCCTCATGTTGCTGTGCTCGGCTCACGGCCTATCAGACACTGTGGTCCACATTCTAAAATCTCACAGCCGTAATTAAGATGTGATCAACTGTATAATGTAGCTTTTACTGTCATCAATTGGATAGCAAGATTGTTTGAATTTTGAATTTACCCATTTTCAATTCACTGTACAGTTTCTGACTCTCCTTTTTTTCCTTGAGCCAATTCATAATCAAACCCAAGAGCCCTTGTGACTACTGATGTGTGCAAGAAGTCCAATAAGCTGGGCCAAAGGAGCCAAAAATAACTATAATAAAACAGCGTTACAAAGAGAGAGTGCTTTCACAATTGAGACACTTCACCATCACAGCTTTTCTCCAAGGAGACAGCAGATTGCTCACTTTCTCAAATAAGGTGATGTCGATCCAAAAGAAGAAGAAAAAAAAAGAAAAGAAGATTGCACCATTACCATAGAAAGGCCCTATATGTGTTAGCCCCTGCAACAGTAGCATCAACAGACAGGGCAGTTTGTGTGGGCAGGAAAATTGTTCTTCCCTTTTGCTTTTATCACTAAAATCTATAGCAGACAAAAGTGGGTGTAATCTCCATCCACAGTCCATTCACCTCTGAGACAGCAGCAAGAATCATGTCTGTCTGCTTCTGTCAGGTCCGAAAAACAACAGAGTGCCCATGCTTTTTATTCCTGTTTCACCAGGAAGGACAAGGGACACGCAGCCGCCTAGTCTAACAGGAAGCATTGTTGATATTGTTGCATGATGTCTTTATCAAAATGCTTGCGTATGGACGCACTTCACAAAATGTGCAGCATTGTATTTTGCCATTTCAGTGCACATTCAATCAAGACGTAACAGTAAAGCAACCGCAAAAGGCTATTTATACTCTAGTATAATAGGTTCTGTCACAGGAGACCGCAGTTTGTGTGAAATGAAAGCCATCTCTGCTCAATAATCATCATCAATGGGTTAGTCATGCCTGGGGCAGACAAAATGATTATTTTCATTGCCAGTTAATGTGTTGATTATTTTCCTCCTAATCGATTAGGTGTTTGGTCTATAAAATGTCACAAAATGTCAATCAGCGTTTCCCAAAGCCCAAGATGACGTCCTCAAATGTCTTGTTTTGTCCACAACCCAAAAATATTAACTTTCCTATCATAGAAGAGCAAAGAATCTGATCTGCATTTGATTTGCTGGAAAATATCATTACTTCAATTATGACTTACAATTTTTTCAACTTCTTGGAAAGACACGCTCCTTGTAACTGCAGAGCCTCTCTGAGAATCATCACATTTGTAAGTTTTCTTCTGTATCAAAGTAAAACAGTGATAGTTGTCTGTACACCCATGCATACGTTGCAACGAAAAGCTGCTGATAGGTAATTCAGCATATCTTTAATGGTGACAATTTGCAAATGCAGCCTTAAAATCCCTGCCTGGCATAAAGAACTGAGGAGACAAATTCAGCAAGATTCAAGGGTTTTATTTATTGTTAATAATCATCTCTAAATCAGCTTTGAAATAATAGAAAAAAAGATGCCTTTTAAAACTACAGGATCATCACATTTTTAAGCATCCTTCAGTATCAAAACTAATCCAGTGTTGGAGGTCTAAACAACCATGGTAAACAGGAGCTGCTAATAGATATTTCAGCATACTTTTAACAGGGACAATTTTCCAAAATGTAAACAAATACAGACTGAATAAATATTGTTTTCCCAAATACGCCTAAATTTTGGTTTTAGCATATTTCAATCTATCAAAATAGGAGAAATATTTTTTGACTCCTTACACACAAAAGTCAAATTTCCAGCCCAGTCCCTAGAAGAAAATGTTGGCCTTGTAAGTCTCTGCAAACCACTGAGATGTTACATCTGTATCTTTCATACGTATCCTATCAGTGTTTCTTAAGTGGCACACAGCCTATGAGCTGACTTTGTCGTCAGGAGATGGAGGATTTGGTCGATGCTGCATTGCTGAGTTTCAAGCTGCCTTTTAGGCACGGAAAGTGTTTTTTTACCCAGACACTGCCGGGATTGTGCCACCAAACCGGGTATTTTTAGCCAAAACATGATATTTTCCTGACCATAACCAAGTTTGTAACTTAATCTTTTTATCAAATTTGATCAAATCAGTTGCCAATTAATTTAATAGTCGACAACTAATTAATTCATCATTACAGCTCTAGTCATGGCACACCTCTATGCCTTAAGTTACTTTATTTAATTCAAGCAGGGGAAGTTCAACTAAGCTCAAATTAAATTTTTTGGAAGCATCCTACACGTTTACTAGGGTTGAGTACCACACATTTGAACGTATACTGGTACTGGTTCTGGTACCTGGATATTGGTACCAGTACCCAATGGTACCTTTTTTGGTACTTTACTTTCTCTGTAATACCATTCATTTCCATAGCCGCTAATCCTGTTAGGGGTTGCGGGGGAGGTGGAGCCTATACCAGCTGACATTGGGTGAGAGGCAGGGTACACCCTGGATAGGTTGGCAGACTATCGCACAGCTGACACATAGAGACAGACAAGTCGCCACACAGTCACCACCTTTGGACTGTGGAAGGAAACTGGTTCAAACCAGGAACCCTCTTGCTTCGAGGCAACAATGTTTATCACTCCACCACCGTACCGTCCTGTAATATTTTGTTGGGATGATGTACTCGACTAAAACACAATTCTGCCCCTCTGCTCTTTTCTGTTCACACACAGAGTTAATATTCTTGTGTGTAAGCATGTATGTGTTTTTATGTATCTGGCGCTGATACTAGGCTCATACTAAAATTTTATATAGAAAAGAAAATAGACCATACGCTAAAACTATCGCGGCAGATCGACGATTTGGCTTGTTGAAAAGTGGACGAAGTGACTGCAGAGCTCTGAGGCCAGCTTCCTGGGGAGCTTCTGCCTACCAAGGTTGAACCCAGTGGCTCTGCTGAGCTCTGTTACTGGCTTTCTTTGGAGCACATCGCTGTACTACTGCTTCTTGTCCAAACCCAGCATTCTCACCCAGATGTGCTCTCAGGTACTGACATTTGGCACCAATTGACTGAGAATCGGTATTCCATAGTACTGATGTAATTCAATTGCTATACCCTTTAAAGTACCAAGTTCAGTACCCAACCCTAGTGTGCATGGATTTATAGGCATGAACACAAGGGACATGCACAATAAGGATTTAATGCCTTAACTGCCTGGATGTATGAATACGACTGAATGTCCCATTGAAATAAACACCAACAGAAATAGTTTTACCTTGATCCAAATTCAGTTAATTCAGATTGCAATTAAATATTTCCTCTGCAAAGCCTTGTGGGAATTAAAACGTATTAAAGGTTTTATTCCAAATCAGTAACATCACCAAAATGTCAGCCTTGCATTAATGGGAAAAAGGAAAGGAAAACAGCCTTGTTTTTAGCTTAATGGCATATTTTATGTGTTAGATGGCGTGTTCAAGCACATGAGGGTCTTTTTCTCAACAGGGGATGGTGTAATTCTTGAATTTGTTTGGATACATGAATAATACATTGCAACATGGAGTTATAATGGTTTCAAATGACTAAAGCTGAGTGCTACTGACATGGTGACCAGACGCTCAGTATTTACAGAGTCAATTCAGCTTAAAAAGACACATCGTCTTCCCTTGGCAGACTATTTACAGCGCCATATTTGTACGTGCATTTGTGTCCCGCAACAAGACAAGAATATCCATCCCAGACCGCCCTCTATTCCCCGTAGAAGAAGACAGTCTGGACTCTCCATAATAAAACTGTCAGTGCCTCACAGTGGGGAGTGCACTGCTTTTAAAGGGAATTAGAGGAGCTGATTTGATTGGCCGTGATTGATGCCAGCCTCTCACACGCCCACTGATAATGTATTTCTCCTAAGCACACTCCAGATGTGTTTCCAGATGTGCCACAGGTGTGTTCTGCTCCTTATATAATGGAAACTGGTGCCTACATTTCACATGTAGGTCTTGTGTGTGCGTAATGAGATTAAGAGGATGGGTCGGAGTCAAGAAATACGAAAATACATCAGAGTAGAGTCCACTATGTCTTTGAATATCCAACTCTACATATTGCAGCATGGCACTGGAAGCTCCAGTAACAGTGCAGAGACGCAATCCATGTTAATTTCGCCGAGCGGAAAGGAAGCTTGAAGTACTGACATTTGCATTCAAAATGAGAACGACTCTTAGCTGTTTCCTCGACCGCTAAATTACCACAAGTTGGGTTTTCTACCTCGAGAAGCCGTGACGGCAAATCCAGTTTAGAAGTTCATACTACAAGAGCGATTTCTGAGTCAGAGCTCCACAACATGCTTGGGTACAATGTAAGCACATTCTGTCTATGCTGCTGCAGGCGGGGGGACTACAGAGCTGGTGTGTGTGTTTCTAAGTTAATGTGTGCGCGGCTGTATTGTGGGAATCGTATTCCTAATGGGAGTGTCACAGCCCCATGAGAATCCCTTATGCCTGTCTTTTGAACATAAAGCTTTCTAAAAGCCTCTTGCACATGAAAAACGATTGGAAGAGCTAAGTCAAGCACAGCCCTGAGCACAAAGTGGGAATCATTGTCAGGAAAAAATGTGTTTTTATTCCAATAATATTCATAATCCTCCCTGAATGAGGTTATCTGTAGTGTACGTGTGTGTGTGTGTGTGTACATATATTATATTTAAACAAAGCTATCGTGTACTGTACATCAAAAGGAAATAGCTGGAGCCTTGGGTGCATTAGCAGTTTAATATGAACAATGTCAACCAAGCGAAAGCAGACTGTGCTTAACATTTCACTTTTTTATCTGCCTGTTGATTTCAGAGGTCTCTCCTAATGCAATTTTGATCAATTTCTTCTGGGGTAGCTTTTCATTTCTCTAGTCTCTTTTTTTGCTCGTCGCACAAATCATCTTAAAACAACAGTGCTGATCCAAGACTGGCTTGTCTCATAGTGATGCTAATTTAGTCATGTGTTGCGACCGGGGATGTTGAATCAGTTGATATTGTTCTATTCATAACGTGGCCAACGGAGATGAACATTATAGTCAGATGACGAACGACGTGAGTGACCATTTGGAGATTTGGAATCCATGCTTAGTCAATTAAATCGTCGCCCTTAAGCTTCCCTCACAGCCCTTTATCAGGGAAATTAAGTCACAGCCAAAGCTACTCATGAACTCTGACTCAGCAGAATTCTGACATCTCAGTGATGTGCTCACATAGTTATATATAATTTGGTATTAAAATTACAGCACTGAAGATTTGGGATTATTTCACACTAATTAACACCCCTCCAGCCAGTCAGGATGGAGTGCACACAGAGGCCACGGTGCTATTTAGGAATCATGCCTAAGAGGATATTCTTCACTGTGAATATAGCAGGAGTGGAAAGAGGTGCAGTCATGTGCCAATCTGCATCTTCAAAGTGTATAATATATAAATATAGTGATTATTTAAGAATGCTTTTTTTAGCATTTAATTCAAAAATGCTTTTCCTGAGTAAAATTCAAACTGTGTTCGACAAGTGCTCCAACAGGAGTGATCAGAAGACAATGAATATAAAGGGGAACTTTGCAGATATTGAACCAGCTGTGTTCAAATTCCCCGCCGCTGGACGGATGAGGAGCTGCAGGGGAAGCCAAACACTGTTCATCTGCACACACTGCAGCGACACATAGCTGGTTGAATATTGTAATAGTTTCCCTGCTTCCCTGCTAAACTGTAATGTCTACACATGTTTAGGGGAAATCTGTAATATGTAGCTACATAAAATAACCTGGGTTACACTTAAGTTACTTACTACTAAACTGTATTAGTTGGTGGCGCCACTTCTTCTACTTTATTGAATGATCCTAATTTTCTCACTAAGGTTGGAGAAAAAAGTCTTCTGTGAAATTTCCGTAGTCGCTTCTCACTACTTTGCATTTTAAAGTTTTAGGGTCCGTCCCAATACTCACACTTCCCCTCAAAATTGGCGAAGGGCTAGGGTTGTTCCCGCGAAGGGCTAGGGTGTCTTTACTTTAGGGAAGTGCTTTTCAGCCCTTAAAATCCCCACTTAATTTGAAGGGCTGTGCAATGCACACTTATGAACCCATCTCAACTGAGGGGAAGATTAAATTTCCCAGGTTGCACTGCGAAACTATCCAGCCAGGCGAGCGACAATTTAAGTACTATTTTCGCAAATAAGCATGCAAAAATTCCAAAATATGTCAGAAGGTGCATTGTTATCTGTAAGCGTTGAGTTAGAATATGAATGCTTGAAATTTGCTAATTCACGATGTAGCCGACATGAATATCTACAGCGTTCTCCGTACAAGAAGCCTACGTCGACGATACGCGAGACGTAGGTGAACGCGTCTGTTACGCTAATTTGCATGAAGTGGCATCCCAATTCGTAGGTAAAATTCCCTACCCCTCAACACTACCCTTTTGTCGTTGAGGGGAATCTATATGGCGAGTGCACTTGAAACCAAGGGGTAAGGTTAAGGGAAGGGAATTGGGTTGGCCCTTATTCTGGTTAAATGCTTTGAGGCATGTAAACGCACGTCTTTTCGAATTTCTTTATTTAGCATGTATGTAAACAGTAAAGTTGGAATCCCCAAACTCATAATTAATCTTTCATTTAAGAACTATTCCAGTGGACTTACAGAAATATTGTTTATGTAACAAACCACAAATTACAAAGTGAGCACATGTGACGAGACAGTAAGGCCCTCAAACTCTCTTTATCTAGTTTTTTTGGGAGGGATTACTTAAATACGAAAATACAAAGCTATTGTAGCCATAGCTTTACTTCGCAACACACACACACACACACACACACACAGAGTCTCCTCTTAAAGAGGCTTTCCAGTCTTGACAACTCAATTTTCTGATTATTATAACATAATATTCTCATATTTCATTTAGGTTTTTAGGAGAAAAAAATGCTAGTTTGAGGCCATATTACTTCTAAGTAGGCAATTAAAACAAATTGCTTCTAGTAATGGAGAAATATGGCCGCTTATGATAAGTACCATATGGACTTCTTTTTTCCTACATTTCGGTCTTTTTGAGCTACCAGTCAATGGATTCAAGCAACAGTGGAGGGTCATGAATTATACCACAGACACACATTGAAATGGAAACCCCGGTGCGATACATACCAACGCACAGAGCCATATATTCTATGGGATAAAACACACACACACACGTGAAGGAAGCATAAAAGTAGTACCGTGCATGTGCGCACACATACACACACACAGACGGACAGATGTGAAAACACACCCACACATTCACACAGACACACGCAACCCGTCAAGTCGAGCATAACCGAAGGGCTTCAATATGGATTTCACACTTGAGCTAAACCTCCTTAACTTTCCTCAACAATATGGACGCCCCGAGCCATGTCAGTTTCCCCACTGCCACTACAAATACTCGCTTATTCTTCACAGACAACATTCTCCCTCTGGTTTAAAAGCTCATTTTAGCACTTTGTTTATGGAGGACGGTCTGGAGAATATTTTAACATCATTATGTGGCATCGTGTATCCGCTTTAATGGATTCAGAAAGGATATGACAGGACATGTTTTTATAAACTGCCTTTAGACACAGTTTTGGACCGACAGCGTCAACTGATCTTTTGTTTGTAGGAACATTTCCCTTATCTTATTTTAACAGTAGTAGCAGAGTAAAGCAGACTCTGAGTAACAGAAAAAACTAACTATACAAAGTGTGCCTTATGAAGAGCCTACATTGAGTAACCGTAGCATGATTTCCCATAACAAACTGGTTCCAGCTCTAAATACAGACAATTAAAAAGCCATGAAATTCACATAACGCGAGCCAGAAATCGTCCTTCTTTGAAAACTCCATTAACATGACACTAAATCTTCTCCAACTAGGGGATAAAACATTGTTGGCTTACATGTTGCTCTCTTTCACTCGCTCTTTTTTACTCGCTGCTCTCATGAACACACAAGCAATGCGATACTTCCCAGACTCGCGGAGACAGAATATGTGGGACCATATAATGTCCATGACCAATAATGCATCAGGAATGTGTGTGCGAGGAAATCGAGGAATTTGTCATGGGGAGGGAAAAGTGAACGTGTGGCAGGAAATTGACCGACTGTTCAACATGCCTCAACAGTGAAATCTAATCCACTTCTCACACGGGCACGCACACACACATCCAAAGCGTGCGCGTTCTCCTTCTCAAAAAACACGTACGGACTCTGCGCTCGTACATTTATATGAGCACGTGTGCAAACGCATGCAACGTCCCATATGTTCTTTTAACGCAACACTTGCCCTCTGAATGATGGATTTACTATGAGTTTTCAATTGTGTTGCACACCTCCGGATCATGGTCTGGCAGCCTGAATTTAACATCACACGGAGGGAAAGAAAAAGCTGAACTCTTGACACATACACAGACTGAGACGTGCCGCTAACAAACAAAATATGATGTTACTAAAATTGCGGTGGGTGAGACTAATTCTGGCTGTGCCTGTCAGCCATGGCACCACTGCAGGTGGCTGTTGAAAGCGATCATAGAGCCACAGATGGAGCATGTAAAGGTTGCATCTGGAGGGAGAGATGGCAGAAGGCTAGCATGACTGCCGCCTCTGGGCTCTCTGCTGATGGGTCTATTGGTTTTCAAACGTGGCCTCTCCAGAAAAACATAATGAACACAGCAGTGGCGCAAATCACCTGAAGGTTGTTGGACACGATTGTGCATTTTGTACGCAGCAAAATGTAACCAGACATGGTTTAAATGGAGATATTGCATAACTGATTGTCGATCAATAAAAGCTGATTTAACTTATTCTTTTAAAAATGGATAAAAAGCAGAGGAGATGGAAAGAAACAATCTGCGGAGGAGCAACGAAAAGCTCAAGGGAGTTCTATAAAAAAGTCTCACCTCAAAATAACCAGCAACAACAACAACAACAACATGGTAAGCTCTGATAAAACTGCACCCAATAACAGAAACGAAATGACAACTGGAACAAGACGGGAGGAAAAAGAAGGATGATAGCATTGGCCACGAAATGACGAGGGAAATAAAAATAAATTAAAATACTTATCCCTAATGAGTGGGATTGCAGAGAAACAGATGGTGTGTTCAGCTGGTGTTTAGACCAGGGTTTTTATCCACCAGGCATCAATTTATTGGCCGAAGAACTGTGGCGCTTCAGGCAGCCAGTTTACATGCTCTGTCCGGTTTTGTTTTTGACAGGGCTGTTTCCATATTGACAGTGTCGGTTTTGCTGGAGGACGTTGATGTTGGCGAAGTGCTCCTCCAAGGTTAACTTGAAAGCTGAGCTCATTGAACAATATTAATGTAAAAGCATTTCAGTTTTCTAATGTTGAAACACGGTTAGGGGTAGATTAAGGGTTTGATTTTTAGGGATCTGATTGAAGGTTAGTACAAGGCGACTATCACGTGCAAAAAATCAGGTTAAGGGTCCGTATGTAGGATTTAGGGGGATGTGTTGGTAGAAATTGAATATAATAAGTATGCCTTCTTTAGTGTATATTCACCTGAAAATAAGAATTGTTGTATTTTTGTTACCTTAGAACGAGTCATTTATATCTACTGTGCATTCTAGCACTACCATACTATTTAGTATGCCAGATGCAAATGTAATATGTCCCAATACACAGTATGTCAAATGCAGTATGCCAAAAATACCAGGATGTTGCACTACATCCTGTCCGATTTTGCAGTGTGCAAGCCAGCATGCTTCTCTGGCTATTCTGACCCACAATCCTCTGCACAGCGGCCGATATATCGGTTATCGGATTTTTTTATCCCATAATATCGGAATCGGCATTGGCCCCAAAAAATCCATATCGGTCGGGCCCTACAAACAACAACAGGGCATAACTACGAAAATAAAAATGACAGAGAGCTGCAGATGTAATCTCACTGTCGCAAATATATGTTATAATCTACAATCTGTGAAGTTATAACTTTGAAGTTTAACTACACTCTTTGCAAAGTAACAGTGGGTTGATCTCTGTCTCTGGCAAACTCGGTAAGTGGCATTTGTTTATCTCCAAGGTAACGGATATAAAAGCAAGAGGGTCAAAGGAAGTCGTATGTCCTGATTGTGTGCATATTCAACAGTACGTACTTTTTAAGGGCAGCTGCAGTACCTATGAAAACTAAAAAGTAAAAGTATGTGATTCAGAACGCACCCCTCCATAAGGAGCGGGTCCTCGTCCATGAAAATCGCCATGTTGCATCACCATGTTTCTACAGTAGCTCAGAACGGACAAACTAAACACTGGCTCTAGATAGCGCCATTCACGTTTTAGCATCAGCCACAGTAGGTAGCAGCATCTCTACGACGCAATTTTTACGATGTGAATTTCCTTTCGTTAGGGTTTTTATTGGTTTAAAACTGTTTTGAAGAAGAAGAAGAGGCCTCTGTGAATAATTCATCTCCCACTAAAAACTGCCTGAAGGTCTGGATCTTTTGTTATCACAGACAAAAGGTGAGCACACATTAGCAGGTGCTAAGCTAGCAGCCTGTCTCCAACACGCCAAACAACACCTGAGAAACATTGATTTGTAACGTGAAACTTCTTTATTATGTGTTTCTACTGGTTTTAGTCACCTGCTCTGGTAGTTCCGGAAAGCAAGACACGTCTGTGGATAACTCGTCTCCCGCTAAAAACCTCCTGAACGTCTGGATCTTAAGTTATAAAGGAAAAAAGTGATCACACATTTGCAAGTGCTAAGCTAGCGGCCTGTCTCTGACAACTGCATTGGAGAAAACAAAATGAAAAGTAAGCAACAAGAGAAAACGAAAGAGGAGATGCTCGGAGTTGTGACAGTGGTCGTTGCACAGAGAGGGATAGTTCGCCCAGGGCGTAAAACTAGCCAGGACCGCCTCTGGCTCTCACCGCTACTAAATCCCCCTAAATCTCACACACTGTTCCTTTAAAAGACAATACACAACGTATTAACTCTCACACTGATCAGACATAGGACACACACACATAGAAACAGCAGCACACACATACACGGTAATACCAAACACATGCGGGATGCAATTAAAGAAAAAGATAGAGACATGTACACACACGGACACGCAGACAGGCACACACACTCAAAACCCACTGATGGAAGCTGAAGTCATTTAAAGTGTGTGAGCGTATTCTACTTTTTAATCCTTTCCCGATAAGGGACTATTTTGAACTCTGCCTCCGAGGCGAAGATAGGTGAGTGTTATCTCTCACTCTGTCTTTCTCTTTCTCTCTCTCTCTCACACACACACACACACACACACAGATACACACAGAAATGGAGGGCATTCACGTCCTGCCTGGGGGAAGATCGTGGGAAAAGACAAATGATATCTTAACTCTGACAGACATGCGTGCGCCGGCCTGTCGGTGTCATTGTGACACTGCTGCGTATGCACTCCTCTACATGTGCCGTACAGTGTGTGACAAAGTGTAGGTGCTCACGCTGGTTATTGCAACACGGGATGTGTGTTTTTAGAAATGTTGTCTGCATTTAATTCACACCCGTGCTTGCATTTGCGTGCCGTGCGACACAGTGTGTTTGTTTGTGTGACAGTGTGACTGTTGACTGTGTGCGTTTGATACGTCTCCTTAGCCACAGGTGCGGATAGATGCTGACACTGCTTACGGGGAGACACAGTGCAGGAGAATGAGTTTATTTATGTGTCTTTGTCTAGTTCTCTCACACTCACTCACTCTCACACACACACACACACACACTCACAGGAACTTCAACAGACAAACAAAAATGTCACATAGCTGACACACACTCATACAGAGACCAACATGCCTGCAAACAGACAAATAAACATGCCTCTGCACAATCTCACACACACATACACATCTGGGAGGAGTATGGGACCTTAGGCACCTCGCCAAGGTAAACAGAGGAAATTGCCAACCCTGACATTTTTTTGGTGCGGAGCACCGCTCCTCAAGGTGACAGCTTTCACTGGGTGTTAGTGGGAGATGAGGATTGGTGCTGCTTAACAATCAACACACTGTCATTTGCCGTCTGTGTGCGTGTGTGTGTGTGAGGGCGGGAACGTGCGTGTGTGACAGGCCTGTGTGTGTTTACGCAAGTGTTGGCGGTTGCGCTAGACGCTGTGGAATATTGTCTTTTGATTGCATCTGTTAACATATGCTGCTCCGTGCGTGGTTTTTCTCCAAAACAGACCTAAATTGCGGCCTTGCTGTTTCTTTATAGAAGTGACTGAAGTGAAACACAGAAGTTTGTCTGAGACAAAGACACAAATTGTTCCTCCATCCACCCTCCTGGGGTTTTTATGTGTTTTTTGTTTTATGCAGCATTTTTTAAATGAGCCAAAATTAAAAAAAAAAAAAAAAAAGTAGTAATCAGTGTGTAAATCAAGGTTTGAGACTGTGCAGGCAGATTTGTACGAGCAAAAAGACAGAATTACAAATAATTGATGTGTTGAAGATGCAAAACAAATGTCTCTACATTTTAAAGAGAGCAGTAAGGCTGCCTCTGCCCTCTATCTTCAAAGCTCTCTGTTTGGTAGACTTTTGTATCTAAACTCAAAGTGACAGCAGAGTAAAATCCATTTCATTTGACCTTACGGTATTATCCTGGGAGGCTCCGGCTAGTCGTGTGTCTTCATGAGGCATGTTCTCTAAAAATCTCAAGTGCTCTGAATCTAATTGTTCCTGCTCGCCCTCACATCTTGATTTGCAAACTGATTATAGCTCAATTCTGTTCAGGAGTTTTTTCTATAATGAGCTTCCATGTAGTAATAATGTGCTTTTCTGTACCTGTATGTGGGTATGTGTGCTTCCGACCCTCTGTGCCATACAATGCTAGTTTATAGAAGATACCTCTATCTCATTTTGTGTGTGTTGATGTCTTTCAGCGACACAAAGGAACATAAACCGGTTATGTAAATAATCCCCCTCCATTCACTCCCTGTCGTTTGTGCTCGGCAGTGGATCTGGCATGTACA
Source organism: Epinephelus lanceolatus (assembly GCF_041903045.1). NCBI lineage: Eukaryota > Metazoa > Chordata > Actinopteri > Perciformes > Serranidae > Epinephelus > Epinephelus lanceolatus. The sequence continues at coordinate 33,924,201 of NC_135752.1, forward strand.
TGAATGACTGTGTGTTGGGAAGTAAACCACGAACTCGATGTAGATGATGCCTCTCCTTTCATCTTCACTGCCTTTTGTATGAAGGTGAATACATCAGGAGTAACAGAATAATACGCATGTTTCTGTATGTGTTTGTGAGCACGTGCATATATGGCACCGGTAAGTAACACAAGTTATGAAAACTGAGAGAGTGTAAATCATACCGACATATAAACACTTGTTTACGGCCAGCTCTATGATTGTCATCATAGTCTGTATAAAGTAATGGACGTAGTTACTGTGACATCACCCATTGTGTTTGTGCACTCCTGTTTGGAAGCCTTAAGTTTGGCATTTCACCCATCACCATCTTTTTTGTTTGTTTGTTTGTTTGTTTTGGAACTAGAATTGACACATTTAGGGCCATTAGTCGACTCGTCGCCTGCATGTTAACGATATTAATCTAATTATTAAATGATATATTTTGAAGACAAAGAATAGTATCAGTAACATTGTTAACACTGTGCTACATTACAGGGAAATACAAACCGTACTAATGAACCTTCATTAATATAGGCCTATATTTTATCTACGAGTGCACGTCACACACTGAGCGAGCCGCCTGTTAATGACGCTGTGGGCTAATGGGCATGTAGCTACTTCCATGTTTCAGATGATACGTCATGTTTGTAGTCGACCAATGAAGATGAGTTTACATATCACCTTGGGTTCGTGCTTCACCTTCTCAAAATGATCCCACACTTTGGATTTCCTGCCCGACATGTTATTAACTAGCCTGTGGAATAATCGCAGGTACCAGCCCTGGAAATTAGGAGCTGTACACATGCCAAGTCTTTAACCTCTCGGAAAATTTGAGGTACTCTTTCAGCTTTCAAGAGGGCAGTGGCAGGTCGCGTCTGAGGCTGCTAAGCAACCTAAACAAGCACCATATCATAGCCTATTTACCTGAAATCTGAGTGCAGAGCTGATCTTCTTACAGGCTTTTTGTAAATGTGCATTAGGCAAAAAATATTGCCTGTGGGACAGATGTAAGATGTGTTTAGCCGACAGTTTGCAAAGCCGGAGTACAGATGCCAAAAAGATACGCCCACATTTCTGGTCGGAAGGAGAAACGCCTACTTTTAAACAACATGAAAGACTTGGACATGCACCAATATCTTAACACCAACTTAATGCCATGGAAAACGTTAAAAATCCTGGCACATGCACCAGCTGTTCTACTTCTCTATATTTCGACATGATAAACGACATGATGAACAGCTTAGCAGGAATATCGTCTTTCTTGGAAAAAGGATAAACACCTTTAATCAACCCATAGTCACTCCTTCTTTCAGATTCAGTTGCCAGATTCCTGTCTGCCAAGACTGGTTTATCAAGTTTGACTTTTATTTTACTGAAACTAGATTTAAAAAACTAATATGATTTGTCCAAGGCCACTCCTCATGAAGTTGTGACTTTTGTATAGCCAGTGCTTTTGTTTCTGTAATTTAGTTTAATATAAAACCTGTAATCAGTCCACCTCCAGCTCTCATTCATCCCTGTGTTCTTCAATTTCAGTGTCATAAAATGCTCTTTTATGGCGACTCTAGTTGCCATTAAGAATAAGCAACGTCTTGCTTTGACACTGATCACCTAAAACATTTAACCACAGACATACGCACCTAATTGAAATCATAAATATAGCTTTCAGCTGCTGTTTCGGAGTTGTTCTTATGAGCTTGTTTGTCACAGAGTCTTGATGTCAACACTTAAAAAACGTTCTACTGTTTTAAACCAATCATCGTTGCCTATAAACATCACTGGTCTGGACTTAAATCAGCATCCAAACAATTTTTCCCAGGTACCTCTGTTTTTCGTGCCCAGCTGTTAGACACTTAGCCATTATTTACCCACAGCTAATCCCCCAGCGGACCTCCGTGATGGAGCCAGACAGGGTTGCTAGGCGATTTGTGATATGACTGCAAAGTTTCTATTAGAAGGGCACAGAGGGACTAACAGTTCTATAAAACATATCAAGCAGGAGTGAGAATATCTACCATCGCAGTATTGGGTCAGGGTCACTTGTGTAGAGATTATCCCTCCTTCATAATTCCATTCTGTTCATTTTCTCCTGGCCTCCTGTCTACCGACATTTTTCTTATTTTTCTGTCGGCTAAATCCCCCGAAGACGTAACCCCCCTGCCCTCCACACACTGTCTCTTTGATTTACCCAAAATTTTCTCTCCCCCCTCCACTTCCCTTTCTCTTTCTGACTCCCCACTCTTCCCCCCCCCCTTCTCTTTACTCCTCTCCTTCCCTCTCCCTGCAGTAGCTACCCAATAAAGGATGTTGTTAATATCATTAGGCAGACTTCCTCCGGCCCAGTGCCCGGCCCACTCCCTTTCAGCCATAATCAAGCGTGCACACTAACTATCAAAGGAGACATCGCTAATAAACTACCACAGTGGAGCGGAAAAACACACACGTACACTCCGGCGAAGAAAATACTGTTGGCTAAGAGTGGTGAAATAAATGTGTGCGTGTGCGTGTTGGATCTGAGGGGATGGGTGGGGTTGCAGGGGGTGCTGGTGCGGGTTGCCCAGACAACACTAATAAAGTATACTCCAAAGGCTAGCACAGTCTAATGCAAATCTGCCACTTAAGTATACTAAATTAATTGGGGTTGAGGGACATGTACACAAGCAGACATAGCTAATAAAGTGTGCTCCGAGAAGAGGCAAATACTGTCAGTTTAGTGGGTTTAAATGGCAAACGGGAGGGTGGGGGGGGTTCAACTGTGGCTTCCTGTTCCACTGCAGTCATTTGCTGTAAATCACCCTTAAAACGGGAGTGCACATTGTCGGCCGCATAGCTTGGAAGTGTTCTCTCCTAACAGCTGAATGCTACGGTGCATGCAGCATCACCAGTTAAACACAGTCTGCGGGGAAGACATGATGCAACGCTGCGAGCAAGGAGCATTTAAAGAAGAAAAAAAGAGGTGTGGGAGGACAATGACACGAGGCTGCTAATACATCACGCCGCACAGAAAAAAGCAGAGAATCTCGTGCAAGTGCGGGCAATTATCTGTCTCAATGAAAAGAGGAAGTGTCAATGAATACGCATTCATCACTCTTTTAATTGTAGAGACACAGAGGAGATGGTGCCACTTGTAGAGGCCACATGTTGTACAGCGCTTTGGCTGCATTCTTTAAGCTCTCTGAGAAAAAAGATGGTGTCTTTTTCTTTTCCCAAATCAAGCAAATTTTCATCTCACTGTTCACTCACTGGCTCTGTGGAACAGGAATGTGTTTTCCAGTGTTAAACTGCAATTTAGGTTTATTAAAAAATGGCCTTTTTCTACTGTGCATGATATAGTTGAGCACACCAAACTAGTTTATCAGAGCAGTGACACCTCTAAAATAAAAACAAATAAACTTCCTTTTCCTGTGCAATCAATGACGGATCTTTTGCAGTGCTCACATTTGCTTGTCATCTCTCTCTAGTGTTTTAAATAATCTGGCTAAACCGTTGGCTTGTTAACAACCTGTCTGAACATCTGGCTCCGTTGTATTGCTGTCATCATGTTCCTGATCTCAGCGATAACTTTGGTGAGTACAATGATATCACAGCCGAGCAAACAATGCCCAATGAAAATAAGACCTAGAATGATGAGTCAAAACATCCATAATATCCTTCTATTAGCTGTACACACTTATGCTTTTAGAGCAGTGGTGCCCAACTGGTGGGTTACAGTCCAAAAGAGGGTTGCGAGTCCATTCTGAATGGACCGCAAGTGACTCATAAATGTGTCAAGTTTGTAAAAAGCACACTTTATTTTGAAGTACAGTGAATTTCTGGCACAGCTTTAATTTTGAAGTGTAGTTTCCTGCTGTAGAGAGCGACTATCAGACAGCTACTCAACAGAGACAGCAAACTAGCTCAGTTACATGACCAACTGTATGAACCTTCAACAGGACAAATCTGGACCCCGTGGCTGGACCAGTTGGGAACCACTGTTTTAGAGGGTTGTGGGGGGCTGGAGCTGATCCGATCTGACACTGAGTGAGAGGTAGGGAACACCCTGGACAGGTCCCCAGTCAATGACAGGGCTGTCTTATAGATCATATTTACACCTGGTGTTAACATGCGTCTTCGGAGCGGACAGATCTCTGTGTGTTTGTTTCCTTGCGGACAAGAAAAGGGGGAGCGCACATTTCCAGGAGGGCGTGTCCTTTTAAAAAATGCAAGAGGTGTTGCTTTGTTGCCGGCCGTTTTCTCCGGTGTGTTAAACACACTTTAGAAAGGAGTGTCCCCAGACTATCAGAAGGCGGAGATCTCTGATTGTCTGGTGGCGAGACTATCCTTGTTAGCTTAAGCTAACACAACGGCAGCTGTTAAATGGTCCCAACAAACTCACACCAAAATGGCTAGCAAAGCTGTAAATAACCACTGGGTAACATTAGCCATGTGATGTTAACAGTTAGCTTGGAAATGGATGACTTACAGCGACTTGAGCCATTTTGTACCACTACACGTGTTTCTAGTCGGACTATGTTTACGAGCACAAGAGTTCAGCGAGCCACCGAAGGACCACCCTGCAGATTTACTATTGGTTCTGCAACGTAGGGAGTTTTTTTTAAACTCTGAAACTGTATCTGCCCATCTAAACACAAAATCAGGGAGAAAGTCATCAGTCTTTAGTTAAGCAAAGCGCCGAAAGACTGATTTGTGAGTCTAACAAGGAGGATACTGAACTGACAGTTTGCCAGGAGGACGTCAGCTGAGTTGGCGGCCCTTCAGTGTGGCCCAGGTCACTTCAGTCTACACAGTGATGAAAGAATGTGGCCATACGCGGCCTAGACCACCTCCAAATTTGGTCTGAGAAATTGCATCTCATGACGCATTTAAGGATACTTAAGAAGCTCGGCGTTGCTTATGAAATAAAGATCATGATTATATCACTGTATTACCTATTTCTCACCTAAAGTGTTTTTAGAAACATATTCCAGTGCCATGTTTAGCTGAAATAACTTATTTGTGAACAGGAAGTGGGTGCCATACTGTTTCCTGCACAGTGAAAATGGAGGCCAAAATAACTGAGATCAAACAGTAAAGCTAGCAAGCACTGATCAACTATAAACCAAGATCATTTCTTGCCAGCTGGCTGCCATTGTTTCAATGGACGTGTTCATGTTACGACACCCACCAGTAGGAGCGTTTATTGGTGTGATGCAAAACAGTGCATTCTGGTAGCTGTTGGTTTTCTCCCTCTTGAGCAAAAGCATGCTTTTTTGTTTTCTCTGGTTCTGTTGCACAAGTTTCAAAAGTATTTGCATCTTTCTACTGCATAGACATCCTAGTCTTATTAAAAGACCATCCTTCCAGCAGCGAAATACTTCCTTAAGAGTGCATGAGGTGCATCCACACCTGTACCTGGAGCTGTCTACTTGTGATCTGATCACCCAGGACGCACGTTAATACAGGATGTAAACAGGGCCATAGACAGACAAACAATTTATGCTCACATTCACACCTATGGACAATAGGACTATCTTAATTTCCCTGAGGGAGTCTTCCCAAGGGATTAATAAAATTCTATCTAATCTCATCTCTAATCTAGAGGTGCCAACGTGCTTGTCTTCGGACTGCGGGAGGAAACCGGTGCACCCCTAACCACTACATTACTGTGCCACGTCCTTATTTTGATAGTAAACTTGTTACCAAATGAATTTCAATCAAAAAATAACCACAACTGCCCTGCAACCTGTTTCTGACACAAATACGGCAAGCCTCTTCCTATGCATTTCAACGACCACTGGGAGTTTCCAATGTTATGTGGCCACTACTGAGCTCCACTGTCATGCTTTATTTATCCCTTTCCCTCTGCACTGTAATGGAAATATAAAAGGGTGCATTGATTAGTGTTTAAGGATCAGGCTTTAATAGATTAAAAGCCCCCGGCTCTGAGAGAGGCACTCACTCTCTCACACACACTCTTGTGCATAAAGGCAAGCTTATATACACATCAACAAGCAAATATATGGACGGATATGGAAAGAGGTCGGACATAAGCAGTAACACACATGTATAGACAGACAGCGGCTTCATGCACTTGGACAAAGACATTAGGTGGACATAAAGCTGCACACACACACACACACACACACACACACCTACAGCAGTGCCGGCAGCAGAGCCTTAAGCCTTTCAACAGCCTACCTGTGGAAAATAAATATACCCAAATGACACGTACCCAAAACAGGATAGAGATATCTGCATGTCATTATCATAAAGTGGGAGCCCTAATGTTGATTATCCAATTGATGGGAAATTCATTCATTTTTTACGTATTGCATTATTAATAGCGCGGCATGATCCCAGAGCTTTCTCCACACACAGGGGTGGGGATGTCAGGTCTCAATTTGAGTTTAAAAAAAGATGTAAACATGACAATAAATGAGGGTGGCTGTGTTTCAGCATCCTGCTGATGATGTACTCTGAGAGCAGACCTGATTATTATACAGTACACAGCTACAGGAAAACAGAGGCTGTATGTTAAAGCAGAAAAGTGTGTTCAAAATTGGACCAGCAACTGTATTTTATACACTGGGAAGTTTTGCATGTAAACCTGCCATTTCCCAGCTTGAAAGCACCAAATTTAATTTAATTCTGAGGTTTACTGCTGTGGAACAGTGAGGTACACTTAAAGTAACTGTGTGAAAGATTTAGGGGATTTCATGGCATCTGACGGTGAGGATTGCAGATTGCAACCAGCTGAAACTTCCTCCAGTTAGAATTCCTTCAGCTTTCATTGTTAAGGAGGGTTGTATCACAAGCCGAATTATCTGCAGGGGTCTCTTCCTCTCTAAGACAAATGGACCCAGTGATTTAAACCTATAAAATCAGTGTTTCTTCTTTGCTGTTTCGCATGTCACAGACAGGCTGCAAGCCAAGTACATGCTAATGTGTGCTCACCTTTTCTCTCTGATAACTTAGGCCATGTTTACATGAGAACGATCCGCTGAAAACGGAATCGTTTCTCATTTTCGTTTTGAAAGAAGTTCCACGTTCAGACGACGACGCTTTGATAACAATGGCCGTGCACATGGATCCGTAACAATGACCAAAAATGCTGTAGTATAAATGCCAGGCCGGTAGTTGGCGGTGTGACTTGGTAATGAAATAACACGCGCCTGCACACATGCGCTTCCTTCGACAGAGCAGCAATGTATAAACAAACAAAATGGCAACCGCACGAACGTTTGTCTGGACGGAGGACAAGGTGGAGTTGCTACAGTAAATCTACACTTTACTGGAGAAGCGTTGATGAATTCAACAGGGTGAGCAGCACAAGCAGAGCTCGGGAGTCCGTCGTTGTTGTGATGGTCGACTTTCGGGCGCATGCCTAGTGACTGGAAGCGTAATGCGCTTGTGCGAAAAGTCTCCGTTTCCAGAGGAACTGCATATTGCAAGTTTACATGACAACGGAGACGGTGTGTTTTGGTGTTTCCAAAAAATTGCACTCTGGAACCTGTTTTCAAAACGTGTTTTCAGGCACCCAAAACGCCGCTGTCGTGAAAACAGTCTGAAGTTTACAGTTTTTGGTTGAAGTCGTTGTCGTATAAACGGGACCTCAATGTGTGCTCACCTTAGGTTTTTACCATAACAGCTAAAAACACTGAATAAACACAAAGAATTAACACCTTAAGTTTTCTACTTAAGTATGATTAAGGTTTCCTTAGTTAAGGAAAAACTCATTTACTGCATTGAAAGAGATTTTACAGTGGTACAAGTTTCCATGGAGATTGTTTGTTTGCTTGGACTCCTGCTTGTGATGCCTGTTTTCATCTCACAAAGTTGGCTTCTAGTTAGTGAAAAAATGGCAGAAGGAAAGAAGACAAGAAAACCAAATTGGTCAGAGGAGGAAAATATTATACTTCTGGAGGAATGCAATCATAGAAAGTACATACTGCAAAGTTCAGCTGATCCCCAAATACTAGAAAACGATTGTAGGAAGAAAATTCACTCAGATCTATAGTGTAAAATCAAAAGCATATCCACTGGGTTCTCCTGGTCGCAGAATACTCTTCTCAGGGTGTGTTAGTTTTTTCCTTCATGAACTCATGAATTTATGATGAACTCGGTCATGATGCAGTCAGATGTACCTTGAGTTCACCTTGTTTTGGTTGCTAAGGTCTTTTGTGCAACGGTCTAAGGGATCCTTCAGTATAAGACCGAGACAAGGAGAAAACCATAAATACTTAAGGGAACATTTTAAGGACACCTTGAGGACAAGATTTAAGGGTGTTTTTGCAACTGATTTTATTTTGAGGAAACCTTACCGATAAAGAAAATCTTAACTTAAGGTGTTTTGTGCGACCGGCCCCAGATGTTCAGCAGGGTTGTAACCGGGAACCGAATTAACAGCAGAAGTCTCTTCCTCTGAAAAAAATCAAACAGACCCGTCAATTTAAGCTGGTTAATTAAGTTTCACAATTAAAAATCAGAGTCCTTCCGAAGCTCTTGCTGCAGAGGGGCTCTAACTACTGTGGCAGATGTGACAATGCAAATGGCCCCATCTAGAGCCAGTGTTTGGTTTTTCTGGGCGACTGTAGAAACGTGGCGGTGCAACACGGCAATCTCTGTGGATGAGGACCTGCTCATTCTAAGGTAACAAAAACACAATTCTTATTTTCAGGTGATTATACACTAAAGGAAACATACTTGTATCAAATTCCATTCCGGCCAATATATCTTCTGAAATCCTCCACACTGGACCGTCAAAAGCGTGATGCCTGTGTCCTCCTGTATTCTTGTCTCTCCTCACTGCATGTGATTCCCATCTCTCCTTCCATTTGTATTCTGTGCAATGACCATCGTCACATCTCCAAGCACTGCCTTAACTCCAAACCTGCCCGACATCTTCCCTTTCATTTTCTCTAATCTTTGGACCCCTTCCTCTTCACTGACCTCAATCATGCTAGTGGCCGTAATGGTGTTAGGCTGCCACGTGCTCACCATCCTTCCTGTTTTCTGTGCCGTCCTTTCCTCCGGTCTCCTCTCACTACACTCTGATCACACTCATGCCTGTTGATAGTCTTTCCTAACCTCTAATTTCCTCCCCTCACCTCCACATCCACTCTCATTTCTTCTAGTCTTCCTCTCCCATGTTTGACCACAATCACGTTTGCTGTTTGCCTCCACGAGGACTATCCACTCCTCTCATTGCCTCCTCTCTTCTGCCACCTTCCTTCTAGTCCCAATCACGCCTGATGGTATCCTTCAGTAAAACTGTCTCCTGCTCCATAATTGAATCTCTCGTGTTCTCCTACTTTCCTTGCTCTCCTCCTCTGACCACAATCACTTTTGTTGTTACCCTTCCTCCTAACCTCTCGAGTCGTCTTTCTAGTTACTTGTCTCCTTTAATCCTTCCCTCAACAAGTCACATATGTTGTTAGCTATGCCTCTCCTCTCCTCCGTCCTGTCAGGTATTCTGTGACTGTTGTATCCTCCTATTTGGCCTCAGGTGAAAGCATTCTTGCCTGTTGTTCGGCTCAACTTTCCCTGTCACTTCCCCTGACCCCTGTGTCTCTCCTCTCCCTCAAGAATGACCACAGTCTTGTCCGCCGTTAGCGACACCCGACCTCCACTTGTCTCACTTCTTCAGTCGCTAGCTTTTGTCTCATGTCCTGTAACTCTCCCTGACAGTCACACATCTCTTCACTCGCTTCATGTGCCACCTTGTCCTCTGCTGGAAACAGGCAACATTTGACAGCATGAGCATTTCAAGTTCTCAAAGAGGAGCTTACATTTCGCATCTTCTCCCCTCAAAAAAATCAAAATGTGTTTCTTGTTAGTTTGGAATAAACAGAAGAACTGCAGCATGACCGGCATTAGACGCCATGGATAAACAGACAAAGATCACAGTAAACAGTAAAACATGGATTGAGAAATTACCTAAAAACAAACAAGAGCCATGGCCGTTTTAACAAAAGCTCAAGGATCTCAACCTCAAGGATCAAAGCGGATCAGTCCACTGGTATTAAATGATTAATGTTAGGATCAAACTATAAATGTCTTCTCTTTGAGTCATACTGTGCAGCCATGTATTTCTTCAAAGGGATATGTGATTGCAGGAATAATTGATTTCAGTACAGGCTAATGCCACATTCACGTCCTTTCATACTGATAAGCAGCTGAGTGAGGGAAAGTCAGAGATATTGGCAATTTCTGACCACTGGGATAACTAGAACTACAGAGCTGCCAACAAACTAGGCCTTTTTGACAGATCTTAGATTTCATTTTCACAGGAAAAAATATACAAATTCAAATAACCATGCTGCAGTTGGACACCTCTGCACACCAGTCAAGTGTCTCTTACAGTTTACATCCATGTCTGTGAAATCATGGATACTTCACACACATCTTCCCCCTGGCAGATCTATACAACTTAAGATCGATACAATTAGCACGGTTTCAAGGTGGACACTCAAGATTATTGTCACCAATTCAGTATCTGACCAAATGACTCTCCTTCTGCTCCTATGATGTTGAATAACGGCCACAAAAGGGTTTTATGCAGAACATTATGATGTCACAGTGAAGCTGAGCTTTGACTTTTTGGATATAAAATGTCATCACTTCATTATTATATCCTATTAGACATTCGTGTTAAGTGTTATCATAATTAGCAAAAGAATTCTCGAGTTATGGCCAAAAAGGGGGCGTCCATAGCGACTTTGGTTGGGAACTGGAGGGTCGCCTGTTCAAGTCCCCGTCCGGACAAATATGGAGCATGGACTGGTGGCTGGAGAGGTGCCAGTTCACCTCCTGGGCGCTGCCTAGGTGCCCTTGAGCAAGGCACCAAACCCCCCACAACCGCTCGGGCGCCTGTCCATGGCAGCCCCCTCACTCTGACATCTCTCCACTTTGTGCATGTATAGGTCCTGTTTGTGCATGTGTGTGTCTTTTGGACCTGTGTGTTAATGACAACGGAGTGAAAAAATTGAATTTCCCCTCAGGGGGATTAATAAAGCATATATATAAAAAAAAGACATGTTTTGTGAGGTCACACTGACCTTGATCTTTGACCTTTGACCACCAAATTCTAACCAGATTTTGGGTCAAATCTGAAGAAATTTCGTCAAGGTGTTCATGAGATAGCATGTTTACAAGAATGACACAGGTTCAAGGTCACAGTGAACGTTGACCTTTGACAGCCAAAGTCTTATCAATTCAACGTTGAGTCCAAGTGGACATTTGTGCCAAATTTGAAAAAAATCCTCAAAGATGTTTTTGAAATATCACAGTCACAAGAATGAGACAGGCAAGGTCACAGTGACCTTGTACTTTGACCTATGATCACGCAAATATATTCAGTTCATCATTGAGTCCAAGGGGACGCTTGTGCCAAATTTGAAGAAGTGCCCTGAGGCCGTTCCTGAGATATTGCTTTCACAAGAATGGGATGGACAACAACCTAAACATAATGTCTTCGACTGTGGCTATCGCCTGTGCGGAGGCATAAAAAGATGGTGATATGATTTTTGCTAGGGTCTGTACCAAACAAGTATGTTACCTTATGTCGGGAATATTATTTGTAGGCCGAGACCACAATTATATGTTGCACATTTTACCTTTATCATAAAAATTGCAGCCCCTACGATGCCGATATCGCACTTGGCCACATAGCGATTTTGATTATATTTTTTATAGCTGTGTTGCCCTACAACGATCCTGTGGGAAAATGGGTGAAAAACCACAACAACTGGCACCTACATCCAAATAATATCTGATATTATCATTGGTTCACTCATTTCACTCAAATCAAAAGTCAGTTTCAAAGTCAACTGCAATATCATATAATATTAAAGATCTTCTAAATCAAGCCTCATTATACACCTTAAACTGTTTGTTTATTCCGCCATACACTGCCAACAAATACAAATACTTCAAAACGTCAAAGAGAGCCATGAAAATCACAAACAAAATTTCATACAGAGAACCAACAAACTCACTACTCGTAAATTTGAAGATTTGGTCAACTTTAAAACAGCTCAAATTATGTACAGAGCAAAACAACAATTATTACCTTTAACTATCCGAAAGTTGTTTGTTTTGTTGTTGATTGCTAAATATGATGTGCTGTTAAATGGGTAGGTGTTAAAAGCTGTAGCTTCAGCCTACACCTTCTTCAGACTGCAGAAGCGTTTAAGCTATGTTACATTATTTTATTGTAATGTTTTGCACTGTATTATTTAAGTATCCAAAGTATGCCTTTATTTACATAAATTCGTAGATTAATACATGATGTTCTTATTTCTATTCGCAGATCGAAATAAATTCTAACTCTAAACAGATACCAGACAATGTTTGTGTCATTTCCTGACAACCTGCTACAACAATTTAACAAGATAAAACCGACTGATATAGGCTCCATTTCCATTTATCTGGTGTGACCACAAGCTAGCATCGGGATAACCATCTTAGAATAGAAGTGTGAATGTCCCCAAGTCCAAAATAGTAGGAAGTCTTCCCATTATTTCTGTTCTTCCTATAAAGGTACAACCACAGCAAAACTACACATAATGAGCCAACTGTCTTTAATCACTGCATTCAGTATGTACTGAGCTAGCAACATGTCTTGCATGGTGTGCCAAGTAAAAATAAAGACATATAGGAAGTTAGTTTATAATACTGAGCAGTAAACAGCGTCACAATATAGACAGATGGATGATGGACATTTACATGGATGGATGGATACACATCACACGTCTACTTCCCCACTATACTGCTAATGATTCTCTCACAAGTTTCATCATGTATTCCTGTGCTGCATACGTACTGTGCTATATTGTGCCGTAGCCTGGAGGCACATTACTCTGCGCTGCGTATCCCCAAGATGCACTTGTGTCTAAAGAAATTATTCTTATATGCTGAATGTAAGCACTTTATGTGTCGGAATGCAAAAGTAAGTATGTGCGTGTGTATAGCATATATACTTTAGATTAAAGTGTGCAGCTGCTGTCAGAGAGCATTGCTCCATCAGTACAGTGACAGATTATATGTCCTTCAGATGGCCATTAGCTGTAGGGGAAGTACACTTGCATGCAAATACAGTATTACAACTCAAGAGGTTTGCCCCCTACTGGAGGAGGCAGCTTGTGTGTGTTTGTGTGTAGAGGAGTGGGGGCTAGTTTAAGTTTTTGCGGGCAAGGAGTGATGCATATTCATAAGAGGGTTTATCCATTTCCCTCCTTTCATCCCTCATTTGCTTTGATCAGAAAGTTAGAGGAGTCAAACTCTTCTATTGCCTGGGCTGCAAGAGCGCTACAGGGGCTGAACGGAGAGCTGTCTAAGGATGAAAACGCAGCAGAGGCGAGCAGATATACACACAAATTGACACACACACTGACCCGCTGGAACACACGTAAGTTGACAGACAAAAAGGCTGACTGGCAGAGACTGACTCACAAGCGGAGAAACAGGCAAATACACAAATAGAACCAAAAAAAAAAAGAGCGGAGATATTCAAGTTAAGAGAAATGTCTACTAACGCAGGAGCAGAGAAGCTCACAATCACAGACACGACTGTCCGTAATTGAAGATCCTGATGCATAGTAAGAGGGTATGTTATGAGTTATGGCATTAGATAGTGCTTTAATATCTGCAAGTCCTCTCCGTATTAAAAATGTACAAAGAAAGCACAAGAGTTCTTTCAGATTACCGAAATAATTACACACTGAGTTCCCCCTCGGAGCCAGATCTTCCAGCTCAGGGTGCAGAGAGGAAACCGTTGTAAAATGTGGATCTCTGAAATGCATGTGAGGCGGCTTAATTGGGGCCAAATCTCAACAAAATCTTGTCATGTTTTCACACCCTTAGGTGCATTTAGATAAAAGCACACAGCAAGTGGCATATCTAACTAAAGAGAGAGAGAGGGGGGGGGAGACGGAGAAAGCGTGGGAGCTGCGCGGTGCCAGAGAGGAGCGCTGGCTTTCTCATGTTTCTGCTGCCGTTTGGAGGTTTTTCGTACAAAGATCTCGCCTGCATCTGTTTCACAGAGGCATGTAATGTGTCTATATGCGTGCATGTACCCACAAATATGCTTAACCGAAATCATGTTTTACTCCTCAAGCATCTCTCCCTGCCACTTTTCCTCTTTCTCGTCTAGGGTTGGCGTACGAAAGCATTTTGTCAAATCCAAATGTGGTGATCAGCTTATTAAATCTGAATCCTTTTGATTCCCTTACTAACTCTAATTAGGCTCAGCTTTTCAGTAACGATCATCTTAACACGAACTCAGTTGAGATTTGTATTGAACTTTTGTCGATCAAAAGGGTAAAGACAGTCGTTTTTAGTGGCAGGTCAAATAAAGGTTGCTATACCTTGAAAGTTTATCAGAGTGTGACACAGTGAACACAGCCTCAGCCTACTTTTGCACACCTTAGTTTTGTAGAGCCTAAATCTAAATCCGTGCCACCAGAGATGAACCAGCACTGTGTTGGTCTTTCTGAACTGCAAAAGCAAACTGTCCACTTGCACTTGAAGAATGATACTTCTTTTGTGAACAGTGCTTGGTCAAGTACAGAGACCTGCTTAGGGATGGGGATCAAGAACCAGTTTCAATTAAGAGCCGGTTCCAAATTGTCCAATCCATCAGAATCATACCCCTCTGAGTAGATAGAGTAGGATTGTTAGGATACGATTTTTGCCTTCCCGATACCAATTCCAGTACCTGGACCTGTGTATGTGACGATACAGAGTTCTGATCCAATACCACTTCATCTAAAGAAATCAACAGCTGTATACTAACCTTGAAACTGAAGCTTGGCATACTGTACACATTGACTTTATACTGGTGGGACTTTCCTTGCCGACATCTTGCTGTGTAGGCTACTGTTTTAAAGTGGCAAAGACAAGTTGATTTCTGGGAAAACTGAATACATCCTGCTGTGAAACTACTTTTAAGTTCAATAAATTTCATGGTATCAAAGCAGTGCTTAGACTAGTGTACTCGCCAGTATCCCAACCACCATTTCAGGCAGTATCGGAGGCATTTCCAACTCTACCTCTGAGCTCATCAGTTCCTTCAAACAAGTCATTTTCCTTAACCACTTATCCTGGTTTAGGGTCATGGGTGTGCTGCAGCCTATCCCAGCTTTCACTGTGCGAGAGGCGGGTCACACCCTGGACAGGTTACCAGACTATCACAGGGCTGACACAGAGACAGACAACCATTCATGCTCACATTCACACCTACGGACAATTTATTAAAATTCACCAATTAACCTGCATGTCTTTGGATTGCTGCAGGAAGCCGGAGAATGCAGAGAAAATCCATGTTGACACTGGGAGAACATGATAACTCCATACAGGAGGGTCCCAGCTGGCCGGTGGACTCGAACCTGGAACCATCTTGACCACTGCAACACCATGCCACCCGGTGCCACCATCAAATTGCTAAGAATAGCATACTCGCCAATATCCCAACCACCATTTTAGGTAGTATCGGAGGCATTTCCAATACTGGTATCATAACAACTCTACCTCCAGGCTTATCAATTCCTTCAATCAACGCTGGCATGTTTTTCTGACAATTGCACATTGCAAATCAATTAAGTCAAACTAATGTGTCTATGCTAGGGCTGCAACAGTTAGTCGACTAATCGATGACTAATCGACTATTAAAATAATCGGTGACTATTTTAGTAGTTGACAAATCAGTTGGAGTCATTTTTCATAGAAAAGTACTATTAAGGTACCTCAAAATACTCTGATTGCAGTTTCTTACGTGCAGATATCGGCAGCTTTACACACTCTCCCATGACGGTGAACTAAAACCCTTTGGTGTGAGTACGGAACAAGACATTAGATGACATCATTTTGGGGTTTGGGAGAGACAGACGGCCATTTTTCAACATTTTAACACATTTTTAGATGAAATGATTAGTCGACTAATCGAAGAAATAATTGACAGATTAGTTGTCAATGAAAACAATCGTTAGTTGCAGCCCTAGTCTACGCTGCTGTAAACTCGCAACAAGAAGGAGTCAAGGTGAAAACAAAGAAAGGGTCCAAAGCGTGGCTTCACTTCATGAGGAAAGATGACAACAATGCTGCTTGCACTGTGTCAAGTAAAGGGTGGAAAAATACCAGCAATATGCTGAAACATATTGGGCGTAATGTCCAGGAATGCTATGTATTTGAAGCACAAGTGCCACTGCTTCCCAACTGAGCAGCATACTTTATTAGAGATCATAAAGCTGTTGTGTTGAAGCTGGAAAAAAACCTGTGTAGGCCTCACACAGAAAATTTATCAGGAGTCCATAACAGTGTCAATAATGGCATTGCTATTCCCAAAACCTTATCCCTGCGCCCGCTTGCAGAGAGCACATGAACCAGACAGCAGCCAAACATTTCCATTATTAATAAAGTGATGTTCATATTTCAACAAGTGATGCTGACGGTCAGTGCCAGCTCAACGTGAGAAGCCTGCTTCCTTACTATCTGACCAGTCCCTACATTTCTCTTTGCTAATAAAAAAAGCTACAGAACCCAGCCCTCCCTCTGCCCTCCAGAAACTGCTTAATTTTCAAGGAAAAAAGTCTGAGTCTTTCTACCTCTGTACCCCCCCCCAACACTCCTCCACACCGGCTTCCAATTTGTAGCCTCTGTGTACGTTACAGCAGTGAGATTTGCAGCGCCCCCCGCCCTCCTCTGATCAGGCCCACACTCGGACATCTGTCCGAGGATGTTTACCCAGGCAGTAAGTATGTTAGGGGAAATATTATCCTAGTTTTACCTTACCTTTATTCTGTCTGAAGCATAAACACCAGCGTTGCAAGGTGGGGATGGGAGAGGAGAGGCAAGGGCAAAATAAAAAGGAGTGTGGGGAAGGTAAGACAGAGTGGACCTGAGAGAGTAAAAGAGACGGATGAAGGGTGGGAAGGGCGAGGAGTCGGTAATAGAGAAGGAGGGCGAACAAGGGAGGGATAGAAAAGAAGAAGTAATTGGATTGGAGAAGATGTAATGGGGGATAAAGAGAAGGAGAGGACACAGAAAAATCACTAAAGGTATGGAAAAAAAAGTAAAAGAAGAAATTGGAGAAACGGATGACAGGGGAGAGAAGGAGAGATGTTCAGTGGTATCTACTGAAACATACTTTTCTAGCAGTCTTTAAGTGACAGTTAATCAATCCTGAAATTAGTTGTCAATCAATTTCTACCCCTCACTTCCTCCAGAATCACTTTAAAACGTCTTTTTCCCAGTCACCACTGGCCCCTTAATAAGACGCAAGTACCATTCTCCAATTTAAGGACTTCATTTCATTTCTCAAGGTTAAAATACTTTTTTCCCCAACTCCACTGAGAAATTATATTTCTTTCCTTCCCCAAAAATGTCTTAATAAGAAGATATAAAACTTTGGGTTTCAGGGTCATTGTCCAAGAAGTCTAGACGGCTTTTTATAGTCTGTTAAAAATCAATATAGAGTTTACATGCATGCCTGTCTGGTGCTTGGCATATAGGCTCACACAGACGGGCACACAGATGCTTACCATGCACACAGGCGCGCACACACATACGTCTCCTGTTTTTTTCTCGTTATCTCTCACACGCACACATGCATGCACACGCTGGCCTCTTCCCGTCTGGTGTTGCTTCCAGCCTAAAACCAAACCATGTGTGGGAGCTATCCTGTGCTGGCCTAAACTGGATGCCCTGTTGGTGCAAGGTTCCTCCGTTTGGAAAGGGCTGGACAGTCTGTTTCTCTGCTCCCTGTCTGTTTCTCTGTGTGCTTTCTGACAGCAAGCGAGCAACTGTCTTTTTTGCCCGTCGACATTCACCTTTTGCCTATTTCTGCCCTCATCTGCTTGCTTGTGCCGTTCTTCGCCGTCCCTTTCTCCGTCTGTCTGCTCGCTGTCTCACCCTCCCTTGAACTCTTTCTGTCAGTCTTTCTATTTGCACCCCACTCCCCTTCTCCCCCCAGCCCACCTCCCTCCAAAACCTCCCATCTCTCCCTCCTGCTCCACCACCAACTAGGCATGAAAACGGTGCTCCATTAGGAGTGCCTGGGCTAAGCCCAGTCTGACACACACTGCTTTGATCAGCCGTGAGCTGGGCTAAACACCCCGCTAAACTCCCAGTCTGAGGAGAAGGAGGGGGAGGCGGTGGGGGGGTGCTGAGGGAGAGCAAAAGTAGCGAGAGTTAGCGAGAGGCGGGGCCAGGAAGATCAAAACAGCAAAATGAGATGGAGATGGAGACACAATAAAAAGGGAAACACACAGACTGAAGAGAGGAGCTCAATTTCCCAAGCTGTCCCGGGGTATATGTTCCCCCACCACTCTTGTCTTTTATCACATTTTCCTTCCCTCTCTTTTTTATCACCTAGTTTCCTCTCTTTCACCTCCACTTCTTTTTTTTTTTAATCCATAACCTCCAGGTAGCCTCTAAGATGCATCTCTAACAATCTCTGCAGGTGCATTACTCATACAAGCTCAGGGAGTGATGAGAGCGAAAGAAGTGAAATAAAAAACACAATCAGATCAGATGTCTGAATATTGGGAGGTCCCCCAACAAATCTTTGCAGCATCTTTCTCAGAGGGCAACTTGGCTGTCTTGTTAGTTCAATAAATATAGTACCCACTTCAACACACACACACACACGCTGTCTAGGAGAGGTAATGTAAGAGAGAAAAAGACAAGCAGAGAGAAGATATAGAGACCAGACCTCTGTAACTGACAACAGTAAAAAAAGGAGCTTTCCACATTCAGGCAGGCAGATACTAAACCAGCAGCAGCAAAAGGACAAAAAGCGCCCGTCTTTTTCTCCCAAGGAGTGAAGAGAAAAGGGATTTCCGCTCAGTGCTAATCAATCAGGCCGTGATAATGGCTCCCATGCCTAGCTGTCGACTGGAGGGGTCAAGGCATCCCGTGACCCAGCGCCCAGGGCCCAGGGGCCAAAGCCCCTCTCAGAATAGCACCCCAGGACGGACTCCCCAGGCTAATTGTCCAAGCCAGTGTCAGCCTTTTCAATGCCCCCCCCCCCCCCCCCTTACCCTCCCCTCCTTCCACTTTCTCCTTCATTCCTCTCCCTTTCTTCTCCCCCTCCCTCCCCTCCTTCCCTCCTCACAACTCCGCGATCCTCTCTCTTTCTATGCAACTGAGGAATCTACTACCAGCGTGCACCAGCGTGGGGGAGAAAATGAGATAGAGAGCAAAAAGGAGCGTGTAGAGCCCAGGAGATGTGGAGAAGCAGAGGGGGCTGAGGACGGGGAGAAAAGTTAACGAAGAGACAGGGAAGGATAGTGAGTAGAGGGAGAGATCAGCGGCAGGCGACAAAAAAAACGAGCGGCGAGGGAAGTGTGAAGGGAGGATGAGAGAGCCAGAGACAGTGAGTCAGTAGGACAGAGAGGCGCAGACAGATACAAGAGACAGTTGGACAGGAGAGATAAGGAGGAGGAGAAGCGGCCAGACTGTCCCCTTTACCCACAACCCATCACTCATATCACTGGAACAGAGTGCCGTGTTCTAGCCCCCCGTCCATCTGCATATCAATGAGTTTCTATTAATCACAGCCGGAGCAGCGTGCGTCTCTCAGGGAATCTGCTCGACATCAGTGCGGGCTGACCAACCACAATGCAGCCGGCATACAAAACACAAAAAGACAAGAGAGAACACACACACACACACACACACACACACACACAGGAAAGCACAAGAGTCCGAAGCAAGCCCCACTCCAGCTCCGCGCAATGGCATTCCTCTCATTCCAAGCGCACGCTGCTAATTAACAGCATTAGCTCCCACAGACAGAGGGACAGATTGATGGAGATGGAGAGGGAGATGGAAGAGGCATCCCGATGTTGCACTAGCACCACATCTCCGCTCTCTTCTGTCACCTTTCCTCCTTTTTTTTTATCCATCCAACTCTCTTTCCCTCCCTCAGTCCCTGTCAGGTCCCGATCACACAGACAGCACGAAGAAAAAGAAGAAGAAGAAGAAGAAGAAGAAGAGCAAAGTCCCCCTAAAAATCAAAATAAGAAAAAATATAAAAATGGTCTTACTCACTGGAAACCTCCTCTTTTTTCTGTATTTCTTTTTTGTGTCCTGATCTGTCACTCCTTATCCTCTTCTCCACTGTAGCAAGGAGAGTGTGTCTATCCCGGCGTGTGTGCTGTGTCAGTCCGATAGAGGAAAGTTGCCGCCTGCGTGCATGAGCATGTGTGTGTGTATGCGTGCGTGCGTGGAAGAGAGATAGAGGGAGAAAGAGAGAACGTGTGCGTCTGTCTCTGTGTCTCGCACTGCTCTGAGTGAGCGAGCTGAGGCTGTTTTAAACAGGCTGCTCTCCCCATGTGACCAGCCCAGCCACAGGCAGGAATACATTACTGAGACACACACACACACACACACACACACACTCTCTCTCTCTCTGTCTCTCTCTCTTGCCCGTACACACACCGTGTCCACAGTGCACCCCCTAGCCACCGCTCAGGGTAGTGGAGGGAACAGCCCACACACATAATATGTACACCCACACACACACACACACACACACACACACACACACACACACACATTGACAAATAAGGGGGGACTATGGCAGCAATGGGAGTTTACACTACGCATGTACGCACACAAACACCGTACGCGGACACAAAGTTGATGCCTTTTGCCAAACTTAAAGAGCAACCCAGCAACAAATAAATAAATAAATCTAACACAATTAGAGACAATTCATCCAATTAAATATTTTTTCAGTGTTTCTGACTTTTCCGTCTCCGCCGCGGCGAAGCTTCACACCTGGAAGCACTGACCTTTTCCGTAATGAAAACCTTTTAAAGCTGACCTTCTGCTGCAAGGCTGATACAATTGCATTACAGCTATTACACCTAAAGGTGCAACAATGGAGAGCGCCGCCAATGAAGTGTTTCGAGTGAATAGCTACGAAGGAACATTTACGAAAAAGCCGTGCGTGTTCTCAAATATTTAAAGCGAATACCAAACATGACAGAGGGAATTGAAAAAATGATAGATTGTCTCTTGAGAAAATATTCTCGGGAGACACGTCGACAGATCGCCAAGGCTACAAAACACCAGCGATGCATCATTATTCTTTCTAACAAATGCAGCCCGTAGAGTGTTCAGACCGCGTGTGCGATGGATAGTTGATCAGCTCCTGACACATTTATCATTTAATGCTCAGGAGCTTTCAGCACCCACATTGCTGCTCTTGAGAACCTTGAACTGAAATGAATGGCTACTGAAAGTCATTCATCATCACAATAATACCCAAGAGGGCAGTCTTTTCTGTGATTACAGGCACCAATCGCAACACCGGTTTAACACGGCACCTCCTAATGTCGACACATCCAGGCCTGAGGCGTGCATGTGCCAGAGCCCATACAAAGCTATTTGACTCAGTGGTTTAATCTGAACTGGCGATGTGAGCTGCATTGTTAACTGCACCTCTTTTTCCCCCCTGTAACCTTTTTCAACCACTCCACTACCAGGTTTGTATACCTGGTATAGGCACATTTAAAGGGACATAGTTTTATTTTGGTAGTTTCAACCATAATAAAAACATGTCCGACAGAATTAGGTCTGAAATCTGAAAATATGGCAACAGCATTACTTAAAAGAAGTCAGAAAGATGCACGAGCAGTCGGACAATCAACTGGTTTTAGACGAACACAAGGGTTAGCCAAACTTTTTGGAACAGGAAGTGAACAGTAAAGGTATTACCAAAAATGTCAGTTTCTACACTTATTTTCATACTTCCCATACTTGTGCCTACACACAGTTTTTCCTGGTCAAAACAAAATCATGTATTAGGCTTGGGCGGTATCCATTTCCTCCACAGCTTCAAGATATTCAACTTAGGTATACAGAATATGACAGTATTTGTGTAAAATACTTACAGCCACAGAATTATATAAAAGATAGGTAATAAGATACTTGCTGGAGGAACCGATGAGACTTGTTGCCGCAGCATAGCGACATGAGTGGGCTAAACAGAAAAGTCTGATGTGTTAAGGAGGCGTTATAGTTGTGGATTGGCTTTAAGCACTGCCTACACTGTGGCTCAGTGTTCTCAAATGGTGTGCCATGATGCCAATCCAGGTCTGTCATGGGATTTTGTGATAACCACACATTATTTTTGCAACATTCAACTGGGCCTATACAAAAAGTTTTGAGTGAATTTTCAATTGACTGTATCAGTTTGTTGTGTGCACCCATTTCCTAATAAAAAACCTTCATGGGACACCTATTTGTCACCGTTTGTGCATGGGAATTACAAGTGTGTGACACATCAAAAGCCCTGATTGGCAGCCAGTGTGAGGGATGATGACATTTGAAAGGAGAAAGCAGTGAATGGGACAATGGATCGCTTTATTGTACGGAGCAAATTACAACAAAGTATCAGCGGAGACGACCTACCACCGAAAGAAACGAGAAAACAAAACTGTCAGAAGACAGTAGAATAAAAGTTACTTGTCTTATTTTTTCTCATCTTTATTGTCTTATGCCGTGATAAGAGTGATAACACACGTTATAGAAGCTATTGTACACAGATATAAATACAGGTCACTGGACAAAAGGGACATGTATCAGGAAAGATCCAATGGTATACAAGTTCATGGATCTGTTACATATCCATAACGTCACATATCTATCAGTCGCCCCTTTTACACTGCCAGATTTTCCGCGAATGTTGGGCCATTTTGCCAGCCAGCTGCGAGCGTTTAGACACACAGAGGCGGATTGGCGAGTTGATCCAAGGTGCCCAATTTTCCGCCTCGTAGGGTAGTCATATTGACGGAACCCTTTTAGTTTAAACAGACGAGGCAGCCTTCCGCCACAGGAGGGGCTGTTGATGACTTGTGGGAGGAGCTGTTGATGACGCCGCACGTGCGACCCACTGGCGGTGGATAAACAGGAAACAGCTGATAGCAGGAATTAGCGAGCAGCTAGTAGCAAGAGGGAAATACAAACCTGACAGACACTGTAAAGATGAGCAACTGGGGAGACAAGGAATTGCGCACCCTCCTTGCCCTCGCAAACAAAGAGGCCATTAACCGTCAGATGACGGGGACGGTGAAGAACGGACCGACTTACAAGAGTCGGACTAGCGACGTTGGACTAGCCGCAGCTTCCCTCCCACGTCACTGTTTACGTCACACGCTGAGCTACAGGTTTTGTTACTTGCTCACGCCCCCCATTGCCCCGAAAAAGGCACATTCTGTATAAACAAATGTAGGTAGGCGGCATTTTGCTGCACTCCCCGATTTTATCTTTATACTGCCAATGCTGAAAAAAGACTGATTGGGCTTTCCAGCAAATTTGCACAATTCCTATCTAAAAAGGGCTAAAGATCCAGTGATGTACAATTGTCTGGCTCTGTCACAGTAAAATCAAATAAAACCTTTGTTTCCATGACATGAAGGTCTGTGTCACTGCCATGTGCGGTTACATTTCTGGGGAGGTACATGTCAGGCTACGGCGTAGGGTAAGCATCTACACGGAGTCAATGCCATTCGACACAGAAGTATATTTTGCTTTACCCTCTTAACCAGAACTTTGTTTGTCTGTGCTGGCTGGATCATCTAGACCTGTAACATTATCCCCACCACTTGCAGTCGCCATTTTTCTCAGCTCAGCTGCCTGCTTCACAAGTAGACACTGACCTCTGGTGGCGCATGCCGTGCACTACAATACATCATCTCAATACAGCATCTCTGTATAAATTTGGTACAAAGAGGAGCATCTCCATTTTTTATGGTATCGAAAATCACACCATGGGGATTTCTACACGCCCTGGTGTACTGCAATACCTTAATACCACCCAAGTGTTTTATTAGAATTAAATGGTTTAAATAATCTGACTGAACTGTTGGCTTGTTTACACCCTGTCTGATCATCTCACTGCTCATGTTACATGCTACTTTGTTGTTACATTGGAGTAAAGATACAAGTAGTGTTTAACTTTAATGACCTGTTTTCCATGAATAGGCTCATACTATGCTTTTTATTATCATATGCATATTTACAAATGAATCCCAACAGAAGTGCACAGTGTGCTTCACACTGCAGATTAATAAACCTGCTTTGCCATTAACTTTTGTATTAAACTGAACGTACCGTGTCCCTCAAATCACTTACTACTAATGGCAGCACCTCTATTTATTTGTTGGTATTTTCTTGTCATATGTTACATGATGTTAGCTCAATACTTATATTTTGCAATAATCAGTGGAGTCTGTCCCTCTATATCTGCATTTTATTATCATTATACCACTATGCATATAACAGGCACTGGGGTTTTATGATCATACCACTAATTATGACCCAGACCACATATGAATCCTGAGTCATTCTAGTCTGGTCTGTTGCTGCACAAAGCAGGAGCACAAATCTTGGATTAAAAAGAAGAGCATTGTATTGTGCAAAAGAAATACAACCCTGAATTTCACCCAGACAGTCTTTGACAAAAGAGCTTTACAGCCCAAAAATAACACAAAAGAGAAAAAGAAAATATTTCTGTGCAGCCTTTTGTAGATATTTGCCATTTTAAGGGTCAAGGAGGAGACTGGAATTAAGAGGCATGAAGGGTGGTGATGCGTTTTCAGTGCCATAACACCAGACTGGGTGTGCGTCACAACAAGGCTGACAAGCAGGTTTGGAGACAAGCATGAAGAGATAGATATACAGTGGATAGACTTAAATGAACAAGCAATAACCAGACAGCAAGCTGCTGAAGACAAACCAGAACCAACATTTGTGAAAATACAACGCGCAAAAGAAGGCCATGCGCCATGACACAGACCTCTTCCAGGACGCACGATTCAACAGGCGGTGACAGGGTCAGCTGTGCGCAATGTAACGTTAAAAGTTCGTGTAACGCGATTGCACAACAAACGCACAGTACTGCAACAAGTTAAAACTGTAAATGTGAAGTTACTCACCTTTTAAATAACCCATGTTGGCGGTCTGAGTGTGATATCCCTGCAGTCTGTGGTGGAGGTCAGCTGCATTGTCATGGCCTGATACAGTCTGTGCCTGGGTGTGAGACGTTGCTCCTCTGTGTCCCGTTAAATGTTGTTGAATGAGGAAAAGGAAAACCAGGGGATGAGAGCAATGCATGAAGTGAAGACGAGTGAACGCTTAATTGACGCGCCGCTGCGGCTTACCTCTACTTCTGGCGTATACCTCCGGTCACGGGAGTTGAAAATAATAATAAAATAATAAAAATTAAAACAAAAAATATATATGTTTAAAAAGTTTGTTGTGTTGTGTTGGCCCTGATAGATAGATAGATAGATAGATAGATAGATCACATCCAATACACAAAGGAACAGCATCACTCCATCATCACAAAGAAAGAGAAACACAAACAAATAAAAACAGCACACAAAAACTAAACAATGTATACTGGCATAACAATAATGCAAACTGGCTCAACCACAACAAGCACAAGTTGACAAAAAATGTAATGTATTTGCATTTTTTCTGCATGTTTCACACTTGTGAACATGTTTCCCATGACAATAAAGCCTTCTGAATTAAAGGGAATGACCCCACCACTCACACCAGGATAGTCCAGGAGACTCGGTTCAATTGGGCGGGGAATGGCGAAAAATTACACACCTTCATTTGGTTCGGTTCACTTTCACGTTGCACTTTTTAAAGTGGACCAAACTGCCTGGACAGCAGTTACAACAGCTGCTCATTTGGGGGCGGTATTGCCGGATACGACCACTGACCGGGAAGAAAAATAGCATGAGGAAGAGGTCCAATGATTGGACCGAAAACGGAAACCGAAAAATCCATCCCCTTCAGCCAGACACCACAAAAACAATGGAACAACACCAACTTTATATCAATAAGCGCCTGCACCTCCTCACCAATCCTCTCTTTGGTTCACTGGATAGACCGTTTGCATTTCCCACTGTAAGCGAACCGCACCACGGTTCACTTGCAAATGAACCGAGACCCCCAGTTTTCAATCGGACCAGGGTTCGCTTGTTTGGTGCGCACCAGAATTCAAATGAGCATTCACACCACTCCAAAAGAACCGAAATATCCATGGAAGCAGACCAGGGTTCGTTTAAAGCGGACCAAATAGCGCCAGTGTGAATGCGTCCTAAAAGACAGCACATGCACTTTGTAACACAACAGACTGTTTAATGCCTTACCATTTTTGTTTGGATACAGTGCCGGACCTAGCACATTGGGTGCCCCTGAGGCACCCGCCTTTGTTGCTTATAGGAAGATCCAGCACTGTCTGAATATAAAATTTGCCACATTTTGTCAGGGCTGACCAAAGTCTTGGTTTACGCCATAGACTAACAACTTCCTGTCAAATGAATATGTCAATAATATCAAAATCGTACTCTCTGAAGTTGTGTTCTGGCCCGACCTTTCTGTGCAAACCTCAAAAATTATTACTGAGCTTATCACTTAGGGCCCATTAGACGTGTGTGGTGCTATGTTTTTCTGCAGAGGCTCTGCTCCTCTGGTTGTATTTTCCTCTTATTTTCCGTGGTCAGGATGCTTATTGGCATGTACCTCTAAAGCACTAAGGTGACGTCGGAGCTTTGGCAACTAGGTGCCAAACAGGAAGTAGCATGCCTCCGGCGAAAAAACTGCAAAAATAGTGAGGCGAAATGCCAAAGGAAAGTGAATCTGGGATTGGCTTTTACTTTCACTGTTGCTGGTGAGCATGTTTTAAACAATAACCAACGATCTTGCAGAGTATATCTTTAAGGAACAGCAATAATAAGCCATGGTCCCTACCTGTGAAGGAGCTTCAACAGAGTACCACAGTTGTAGACAGTCTTCCTCCAGCTTGAGTACAAGCTAAACTTAGACTTTCTTTATTTGGCAAATGTATCAGTCAGTCACAGTTCTGATCATGGCCGCTGCTATATCCAGAACATGCATCAGGGAAAACAAAAATGAGCATACAGGCAGAATTTACAAGATTTGCTGAGCTCCAGGCTTCAGTTTTGTAAATTACAATTTACAGTTGCTGTGCGAGCAGCCCGGAATCCTGTCAGATAGAAGTGAGTGACAGCAGTGCAGCAGCACACCAAGGTGAGAGTTTTGCTCCTTTGATCCCAGCCATGAAACTACAGCTCTGCCTCCCAGCCAACCCAAAGTGGATTGACTGATTTGAAATGCTCTCTAAGGTAAACATCAACAAATTTTCATAAGTCCCACCTGACAGACAAACACTTTCACTCAATTTCGGAGGTATCCGCTGCTCAGCACAGCAATTCAAGAACTGGTAGAAGGCATCAAATAAAAGTTGCCACCGTCAGGGTCCATTTAGAACAAGTAGGTCAGATAGTCTCTACGGACCCGTCTCTAAATACCAGACAGGTACCCATGTGCCGCATTTTAGAACGGTAAAGCAGGTTAAATGTTCGTTACCTTCCTCTTGTGAAAACCCTGTCAGAAATCATTTGGTTAAAGTTGAGA
Source organism: Epinephelus lanceolatus (assembly GCF_041903045.1). Classification (NCBI taxonomy): domain Eukaryota; kingdom Metazoa; phylum Chordata; class Actinopteri; order Perciformes; family Serranidae; genus Epinephelus; species Epinephelus lanceolatus. Next base: position 33,951,663 of record NC_135752.1, read on the forward strand.
CAAGTAATGCATTTTACGTAGTACATTTTGCTCTTCAGCTGTTTACATCCCTACTGTATGTCAGCATAGTATCTGCCAAACTGAGTGTCCTCGAGGCCAGTATCATCTCCGTAACATTTCCAGGGGTTGCTGTGCTGTAGTTGACCTTGACCTCCCTTAAACCCAGCAAAAACAAATGTTTTAGTATCACACCATCCTTAGCAGCATATCATGGTCTTCTCTCGTGTGCACATATTTTTAAAATGCAAATAACATGTCCCGCTTTTACATCTACCCAGGGACTGCATGGAGGAAAAGACAGTAGCTTGAGACTGAAATTTCATTGTGGAAAGTGAAAGCATCAAGGCTGAGCTCCATACGCTTGCCTACAGCCAGGATCAGGACCTGACTTTAGGCTGAACGACCCAATGGAGGAGTCATTGATCTCTTGAACTGCCAAATGTCTAGTTTGAAGTCCCAAATTGGGTTTAAAAAATCTAATTAATCTAAAAATTTATCAAATCACTGTGTAGTCTACGTTTTTTTTTTTTTTTAAATAGTAGTTGTTACCAAGGCAACATCTAATGGGGATTTAAATACAGAATAAAGTTGTTACAAAGTTGCATAATTGCCTAGAGTTGGTTTGTGTTGTCATGGCAGCATTTACAAGCGGACCAGATCAAATGCCTTGTGTGACAAAGCTGCTCTTGATTGGTCAGAATTTCCATGTGGGAAAAATCCAGGAAGTAAAGCAAACGTTGAAGAAGAGTACACTTGCAAGATAAATGTGACACTTTCTAATGTCACAATGGAGGGACAACTACGCAGGTTGATTTTAGCGCTGCTCATCGTGGACTATATTGCTGTCATTGTTCATTTTAGTCAAACCATACAGTTTGAAAACGAGGCGCGGCTCCAACTAGAAAACAATGTTTTGATGCATTGGATGTGCTGAATGTGCATATTAAGGCAGTACAGGAGGAGGTGCATATTAATAATCCTCCAGGACTGTAACATGCTCATGTTTAACCCAAACAATGTGTCATGTGACTGCAGTTGCTTCACATCCAGGTAGAAACGAACCGCACCAGAGTTCGTTTGTAACCAGACTGAGACCACCTCTTCAAGAAGGTCTCAGTCTGGTTGTTTTGGTGCACACCTGAGTGTGATTGCTGTGTTCACACCTGCCCAAATGAACTGCAAGCAAACCAACTTGAATTCGATTGAACCAAACCCAACAGGGCAGGTGTGAAAGCATTCTAAAAGATAAACCAATAGCCATGTCCACCACTGTGTTATACTTACGCATAACACATTTTATCATTATATTGGATAAATTAATAAATATAATAAAATTGTAAAGGCACGCATAGTTTATCACTACAGAGCAACACATAGTACACAAGGATAAACCATTATATATTCTAGATGCCATAAACAGTGCTGATTCTTAACAACCAACCTATGTACAAAAAATATCAAGTAATCTGACTCAGAAGTCGTCGAAATCCGGCACTTGAGATTTCATTAGACACTGATGCAAAAAGTTGTCCTTTAACGTCGGCGTGATATGCGGCTGGTCACCGTTACAGTGTAATGGCCCTTAGTGGGGTCAGGGGGAAACACGGCAGGACTATAATGAAAGTTAAAGGGATAGTGCACCCAAAAATGAAAATTCAGCCATTATCTACTCACTCTCATGCCGAGGGAGGCTCAGGTAGTGATGGCAGAATGAAGCCTCATGAAGTATTTTCTTTATTTTCTGAGCCCACTAGATGACGCTTTTTGTTCAATAAAAGGATTAAAACACACTAAATTGCCATTCTTTGAGCCTCTCTCTTTAAACCAAGAGTGCCATCTAGTGGACTCAGAAAATAAAGAAAATGCTTCATGAGGCTTCATTTGGCCATCACTAGGCTCAGGTGAAGTTTTAGAGTCCTCACATCACTTGCAGAGATCCCAGGGGAGAGGAGGTAGCAAAAACAAAACACATAATTGAAACCACAAAACATCTCCACACTGCTGCTGTTTTTGGATGTTTGAATCTGGGGCGCCGTCAGCCTCCATTAGGTGGAGTTGTGTTGCTACCTCTTCTCCCCTGGGATCTCGGCAAGTGTTGTGAGGACTCTAAAACTTCACCTGAGCCTCCCTTGGCATATGGGTGAGTAGATAATAGCTGAATTTTCATTGTTGGGTGTACTATCCCTTTAACTGCGGCCCAGTTTTTATTTTGCACACATGAAAATGTAAGCCGATGGCAGTTTTGAGAAGTGTGTGTAGAGAATCCCTGAAAACCTTGCAAAGTTTGTTCATGCCAGTAATGATCAGCTAAATAAAGCTGTCCACCTTCTGTTCAAGACTTGTAGATGCCAAAGAATCCCCTCTGAAATCAGGAAGTGGTGGTATTATGTTGTGGAAACAATTTAAAATTTCATTATCATGCTTCCTCTGAGGCCGAGAGAGTTAAAGGAGGTTTTTATCAGATTGACTGTTTTAATCTCCCTAGCTGATTCTACGTTACCTTTCTAGAGTCCACGCAAAATGCACAAATATTTATTCACATTATGTATGCAAAGAGAGTTCATCGTGTGTAAATATCATATTAAATGAGGATTGTGATGTCTTTAGATAGCACACCAGTCATCAGTCAGTGAGGCTTATGTAAAACCTCCTGATAGACTGCAGAAGTGGAGCCTTTATGACAGAAAGGAAACCAAAACATGTCTGCTGTCATACTTCTTTGCTAACCCACAACATACCCAAACCAGGGTAGTTGTGGAACAGAGCTTTAATGGATCTGTCTTTTCATCCACTTTTAGACAGTGTTGAGGAGGAGACAAGAGCTCCGATGGGAGATTTTGTTCTTTTTTTTTTTAACCATTGATCTATGAAAATAACCCATGATTTACTGTGAAGTATCGATCGTCCTTGGTGTCTGCAAGAAAAATGTCCTCTGATAGGCACTATTGATTATTCTGTAGATATTCTCCTCCATTTTGAGGGGTATTTGTGATGGTAGTACTCAAGAACCTGAAGGAGTCAACTGCTTTCATAATTGGGCCTGTGAAAGCCTTGGGAAAACCATTTAAGTACTGCGAGTAGCCGAAGTGATTCAGTAGATTTAAGTGTTCAAAAAAAGATGTTATATTTATGACTGCATCATTCATCATGAGGCTCAACCTTGTGGTATGTTTTACATGTGGCAAGTTGGGACAAAGTAGGGCAGAGGCAGGCATTCCTATTCTTTATAATATCTAATAAAGTCAGAGAGGAATGTTACCCTCTGGTAACCTTCTCCACTGATTGCTAAATAAATACTTTAGAGTTGCGTCATCCTTATTTCCCACTCTTTTATGCTTGACAGATAAGGGATGTGGTATTTGACATGATACATTGTACCAGGTGTACCTAAAAATAAAGGCTGCAAACGTCTGTCTTGGGATGTGGCTTTTGTGGGAGATATCGAGTGGCAACCTTTGGGGCTGAAAAATGAAGCAAACACCAAGTGGCAAAATTGCAGTGCCTTGAATTGCCACTTGAGGCTGGTTCCTCAAAGACACTCATGTTAAATTGTCCAACTTTACACCTGAAATAAACAAGTTTACAGCCTGGTACATGAAGTGGTTTTGGCCTCTATTGCTATTTTCCAATTCATGACAACTAAAAAGTCTTGTTTTGCATTGGCTGTACCAAAGAACCTCTAAGGAGTCAAATGTTCAGTTTTTCTGGTAACTACATTTTCTTTAAATGGTTTTATGCTTGTTTCTTACTATCAGAAATTAGCATTAGCATTATTACAGTTAGCCATACAATGTACATGCACCTGCTAACTAAGCTCCAGCCTCTCTTCTAAATATGGTCACTTCTCATGACCTCCAGTTCCAAAAATCCAAGATGGCGACATGGGCCGGTTGCCTGAAAAAGTCTTGTTCAGCATTTGGCTGCACCAGAACACCCCAGAGTCAGATGTTCAAATTTCTGGAGAACTTTATTTTGTTTAAATGGTTTTATGCTTGTTTGTTGCTATCAAAAATTAGCATTAGCATTTTACGTTAACCATAAACTGTAAAAACACCATGCTTACCAAATTAGCAATTCATGGTAGGGTTATCTCCAGCCTCTTTTCTAAACATGGTCACCTCTCATGACTTCTGGTTCCAAAAATCAAAGATGGCAACAGGGGGGTGGTCGCCAAAAAAAGTCTTGTTTGGCATTTGGCTGTGCTAAAAGAATCTCTAAGAAGTCTGATGTTCAGTTTCACCAGTAAAAAATTTTATTTGAATGGTTTCATGCATGTTTGTTGCTAGCGATAATTAGCATTAGCATTATTACAATTAATCATGAACTGTAAACATACCATACTAACCAAGCTAGCAGCTCATGTTAGGGTTATCTCCACCCTCTTGTCGAAATATGGTTACATCTCATGGATTCTGGCTCCAAAAATCCAAGATGGCGATTGGGGTCAGCTGCCTTAAAAAGTGTTGTTTAGCATATGGTTGTACTAAAAGAACCTCAAAGGAGCCAGATGTTCCTTTTTCCGGTAACTGCATTTTCTTTATATGGTTTTAAGCATGTTTATTACTAGCAATAATTAGCATTAGCATCATTACAGTTGACAAACTGTAGATACACCGTACCAACAAAGCTGGCAGCTCGTGTTAGGGTTACCTCCACCCTCTTGTCTAAATATGGTCACTTCTCATGACTTCTGGCTCCAAAAGTCCAAGATGGCGACGGCCAAAATGCCAAACTTGAGACATCAAAACCAGGAGTCCACAACCCAATGATGACATCATGGTGGCTATGTCAATTACTTTTAAACAGTTTACTGGAGATACAACAAACACATACTGTATATTTTTTATTTAACTTGTGCATGCTTGTTTGAATATGTAAGTTCGAAGCTTAAGATAGACTCCAAATCACTCTCACGGAACCATTTGGTCACTAACAGACTGGTACAAAAACATAAATACATGAGAAGAAGCTAAATGCTAACCTGGAAATCCCCTAGCAAATTTGAATTTGCTCTGCATGGGGATCTGGCCCCAACGAGCAGAGCCCGCTGAATAGCCTATCAAACCAATCAGATCAGTCTATCTGACAGAGGCGGGCTCTGGGTGGGCGTAACATGATGAAGACAGCGCTGCGCCATAGGAGTAGAAAAGTAAACAGCCAAGATGGCAGCTGCCGACAGACCGCATCCATTCAATTTAGCTTCGGAAGAAACGCTAAGCCAACTACTCTTATCTTTTTCCTTGAGAGAGGAACAGAAGACTGCCCTAGAAGCCTTTGCTTCCAGGAAGGACGTTTTTGCCAGTTTGCCGACGGGATACGGCAAAAGCATAATATATCAGTTAGCCCCACTGGTCGGCAAACCAATGGGGCTTAGTGCAATGAATACCTCACCTTGTTTTTTGCTCTGATTGGCCATCATGCTATCCAGTTGCGTGCGGCGGCATTTAATATGCCTCAGTTAGTGCCGCCTCTTGGGTAGGAAGGGTGTATCGGTGAGGGCCAGACTCAAGATCTTTCTAGAGTCTGGATTTCCAGGCTAGCTAAAAGATGCAAAGGGCAGCAAACTGTGGAAAATTATGATGTATATTTCTATTTCACTGTTGCAAGTTGGTTTTAAATTATAAATTTGATGCTACACTGACCTTTTTTGGGGCTGCTAGGGGTCAGAGAGCCTCCAAGTTGCACTTGCAGAGACTTTAGGAGTCACTAATATGGACTAACAGCAAAACAATCAATGGAAAGTTGCTAAAAGCTGCAAGCAGCAAACTGCTGCTAGCAGTGAATCTGTAAAATCTGTGGCAGCATACCCTCAATATATTACAACATCTAAATGGTCTCTTGGTGCCCAAATGTTCCTACATATAATGATGATAATGATAAAAACATCACATTAGTCATCCCCCCTCTTTTTTTTAAGATTTCTGCCCTGTCACTTTATCACTTCAAACCCATGATTGCAACATTTTTGCAGGAAAAACACTTTATCTAAAATGTGCTAAAAGTTCCAGACCAGAGTGACATGTCTATTTGACTTGAATGTCATCCCTGCTACATCTTATTTTAATATGACTCATACAATTTTGCTAAATTCTTTCTGTTTCCTTAGATGAGGGTATCACCACTGTCACGGCAACATCTGCATACCAAATCACTTCAAAAGTAATAAAAGGAAAACTGTCAGGTCAGGTCAAGGGATTAGAAAGGGCCTGCTCCCCCCTGATAAACACCGCTGACAGAGTTTTCAAAATGGCAGTCACCTTCCAGTGGTGCCAAGTCTCTTAAGTTGCAATCCCTGCCACACTGCCTCGCAGTGATAAGAACAAACTAATTCTAAACAATATTAGCTACAATGAAGCGTACACGTCCCCTTCTGTGGACGGTACATGAAAGCTGAATTTCAGCTGAATGCTAATCTTGCCCTTAGTCCCTACATGTCAGCCTAATGGGTTTATACTAAAATGAAATGGATAATTCACATTCACAGAGAGTGCTGAACAAAGTCCCCGGGACTATTGTGAAGAAATCTTGAGTTTGAAATTCAATAATGCGAATTACAGGTCATGAGTTTATTCTCTGCCATGCACTAATCCTTCCCGGAGATAAGAGAGTAAAATGAATGTTTGAGCAAAACTGATTCCGTCGTTCTCTACAAGGTTTTAATTCTCAGCAGATGCCAAACTCTGCCCCGGGCTTGGTATCTCATTGAATATAATCACCTTAATGAAAGCATTGTGAATACGTGTTAAAATACATGGAAATTATTACCTAAAAATAGGCTTATTAAGGGTAATTGTTGGAGTGGAGGGAAATCACAGCAGAGATTTTCACAAAAAAATAATCTCACAAAATTACTACTGCCATGAAAGAAAAGGTACAATGATGTTCATAAAATGAAATCCCACCTTGCAAACGTATAACATTATCAAAATTAAAATTGATGGTTACACATTATAACACTAGCTCTACGATTAATGAGCTTTTCATTTCTGCACAATGAAATTCAGGGCTCTGTATTACACAGTTTTAACAACCTCTTCACTTTCAGAGGAATCAATTCTCTGTCTAAGTTTGGCACCTCTCAGGTTCCTACTTATGAACTTACAACTGTTCGAAAAGGCCACAAGAATCACCACCAATTCCCAGAGTGAGGTAGGACTGAAAGCTTGAACACGAGAATTGACCTGGATACAAAGCTCTTTCAGCCCAACAAAGGGGAAGTCTCCCTACACTCTACACTTAATTAACCCATCACCTCATAGGGAGACGCACTGGACAATATACGACTACAGACTTGCACTGATAAGTCTGTGTAAACATGGTATTGATTATGGCGACTGGAATCATTATTCCTACCACACTGTGCGCACACAGTGAAGGACTGTAATCCAAGGTGCTCCTTGTGGGGTTGTCTCTACGAAGGACAGAAGTGGTAAAAAAAAAGAAGAATTTTTGTCATTAACAATAATCACAGGTCGTTTTGATTTAATAAACAGTATCCTTGTTCTCTAGCGTGCTATAAAACATTGCATAAAGCAAATGAATAAATGCATGAACAATTCAGACCCACCAGTACCGTTCAGTAACCGCTGGCAACTTTAATTTCTAAGGAAGTAGAAAAGAAAAGCACAGACTAAATGAGTTGACACAGATATGTATAATTCTGACAGGAGACAAAATAATTAAGCAAATCATTTATAATGAAATATCCAATCTATTCTCTACCTGTTCTCTGCATGTACTGCAGTCTGGAGCCACAGGAAAGGGCAGTAGGCTACCTTTCACTGCACTGCCTCATTAAGAACACACGCACTTCAGGCAATTTTCTTAGAAGCACACTAAGACTAGAATTTATAAATAATCATTGGTCTAGTTCCAAAGCCAAAATAAAAGAGAAGTTTATTTTAGTTTGTGTTTTACTGTTTGTGTCTAAATGTAGTAGACTGCATGTCAGCTTTCACAACCTGGATACAGCTGGTGCCCTTGATTGATAAGCCTGTGGCACACTCACTATGCTGATGTGTTTTTGCTGATTTCTTTCTGTTCATCACAAGGTCCTAACACTAAACAGACAACCAAATAACGCAACAACAAAAGCTGTGTAAAGTGCAAAAGTATAAAGCACCGACTTTGGAGATACTGTGTTTTATTCCAGTGTACAAATAGCCTACACATTACAGAAAATACTGACATAAGAAATATCTTTAAAGGGAAATTTTGGTTTATTTCAACCTGTCTCCTATCATCCTAAATTTGTTTCGAGTGACTAGTGACATAAAAATAATAGTTAGCATGTTAGCCGTTAGCCTAGATACAGCCGGGGCGCATAGTAGCGTCAGACCTGTTAAAACGTAAGTGAACGGGCAACCTTCAAGTGCAAAGTTAGTCCACTAAACAAGCTTTTTTTCCACAAAGACCGCCTCATATCGTTAGGATAAATGTCAGAGAACATATAGAAAATGACGTGTTGTCTTACCTTACCGGTGTGCTGCCGTGTTTGTTTACCATTTAGCTCTGCTTTCCAAAGAGCTATCTAGAGCTCGTGAGATTTCAGGCACGCTATGAGATCGCTGCTTGTTCTCGAGATATTTCGGCCGCGCTTTGGAAAGCAGAGCTAAATGGTAAACAAACACGGCAGCACACCGGTAAGGTAAGACAACACGTTTACCTGTCATTTTCTATATGTTCTCTGACATTTATCCTAACGATATGAGGCGGTCTTTGTGGAAAAAAAGCTTGTTTAGAGGACTAACTTTGCACTTGAAGGTTGCCCGTTCACTTACATTTTAACAGGTCTGACGCTACTATGCGCCCCGGCTGTATCTAGGCTAACGGCTAACATGCTAACTATTATTTTTATGTCACTAGTCACTCGAAACAAATTTAGGATGATAGGAGACAGGTTGAAATAAACCGAAATTTCCCTTTAAAGATATTTCTTATGTCAGTATTTTCTGTAATGTGTAGGCTATTTGTACACTGGAATAAAACACAGTATCTCCAAAGTCGGTGCTTTATACTTTTGCACTTTACACAGCTTTTGTTGTTGCGTTATTTGGTTGTCTGTTTAGTGTTAGGACCTTGTGATGAACAGAAAGAAATCAGCAAAAACACATCAGCATAGTGAGTGTGCCACAGGCTTATCAATCAAGGGCACCAGCTGTATCCAGGTTGTGAAAGCTGACATGCAGTCTACTACATTTAGACACAAGTCGCCAGTCGCTGTTGTAGTTCAATGGCGATGGGCGGCATCAGGAGGGAAACGCAGCAGGACATGAACGAAAGTTAAGGCGACAAAAGTCTGAGTAGGGTGGGTGGGAGAGGTGGTTGATGGGTCCAACAAACCCCAACTTTACCCAGGAGAGCAGTGTTTGTGTTCTGTAAGATTATAAAGCCAAACTCTGTTCTTTTTGCTTAAACCCAACCACGTGCTTTTGTTTTTTAAACCTAACCATGAGAGTTAGTTGTTGAAGGCAAAAAAAACCATCAATTTGCAGTGGTTTACCAAAGTAGTGTGTTTAAGAACGTCAACATCCAACGCACCCAGGGCACCTTTCACGATGTAACCAGATGCGGAAAGTCCATGACCAAACGTTGATATGTGACAAGGTCGGAGTGAGAATGTGTTGGAGCCTTTAGGGTGAGTCCAGCCACCCCACAGAGGAAACTTATTTCAGCCGCTTGTATCAATAACCAGTGTTGGGCAGTAGAAATGTAATAATAAACTATATTATTAAATATACTTTGATTTAATTGGAAGAAAATGATTACAAGAACTTTGTTGTACAAGACTCTTTTCACCTCAACAAACACAACCTCACACCTCCTGAAACACACGCCTATAATAGCACAGCAATGTGAGGCCCTTAGTAGTACACCCCACCAAAGATGTTCCCTCTGCAGCTGCAGAGAGTGACCGTAGCTTACGCAGGCTAAACAACCTAAATTGGATTATACTCGTGGACAGCAGGCTCCAAGCAACAAAAAACGAATGCAGCCTGTGGTTTGGAAGGTGGTGGATGAAATGTTGCAATGAAGATAGTCAAGTACTGAAACATTTGCTGTGGTTTTTATTCACTATTTATCTTTCTTTTTTGCACTTAAAGCAATTTTTTTTGCCCGGATGTCTTAAATAAATTGACTATTTATCTATTGTACCAACGCACCCAAAATGAAAAAAATTTGTTGCCCAAAGAAGGCGCAGTTTCACAGCAGCCCAAGGACTTTGCAGTGGATAAAATGATGCCTATCTCCGCAATTGACTCTCTGTCTTTCAGACAGATCCTTGGGAAAATACTAGTGTTTGAAGGCAACAGAAGACCCCTGGGTAAGAAAAAATCATTTGCAAGCTATCTCGTCTTATCTCATTTAAAAGCTCATGACCACAAATACCCAGAAGCACTTCCACTCGAAGGTCTTTACAACCAGGTGAGGGTTGGAATGTATCGACTGGTAAATCGAAAGTGTTGCCTTCTGGCTCAGCTCCTACTTCACCACAACAGTCCCGTACAACGCCTGCACTGCTGCTGATGCCACACTAATCCAACTCTTGATCTACTTGTGAACAAAACCCCAAGATACTTGAACTCCTCCACTTAGGTCAGCAGCTCACTCCCAACCCAGAGGGAGCAATCCACCGTTTTCCGGCAGAGAACCACGGCCTCAGATTTGGAGACTCGCAAGCCTTAAATTTCAGTGCAAAATCAAAAGATTTCAAGTTTTGCTTACCCTGAGGAATATACAGTTTCACTCGAACAAATATGAGGTCCAAACAATCAACATTTGCTATTCCTGTAACAATGCTATAAATTACATAAAAGCATTTTGACTGATTGGAACTTGGAACTCCACACTAATTGGTCAAAGTCTCTGATTAGCGTGCAGCTGCTTCTTATTCTGGAAAACAGCTGACATGTGAAAGTTTCAACAGCACTCAGCACCTGTGAATAACCTTCTCGGAGATGTTTTAAGCTGATGAGTGCAGTCCTATATATTTGTCATGGCTGGTGGGAACCTTAAGATATAAATTCTGTGTGAGCATCAGCTGAAATCAGCAAACAGATCTGTGTGGTTTCATCAGTGTACAACAGGAGACATCTTGGAACATGTTGTTCTTGAAAGTTTCACTGCCCAAAATAACAAAACAAATGTCCATCTTTTGTTGCAGTCCTTGAAAGTTACAACACACTTGCATCATCTTTTCCTAAATATTAAATTTCTCTGGTGTGTGTGTGTTAGGGGGAGACAGAGCATATGTGTTCGTGGGTAACAGTGTTTATGTGTCTTCCTGCGACAATATGTGTTCGAGACAGAAACCGTGTTTGAGAGATTGAGCACACGTGTATTTGGATTTTCTTAGGAGAGACAGAGGGAGACAGCATATAAGCGTGTGTGTGAGTGTGTGTGTGTGTGTGTGAGACAGCAAAGTGAGGGAGTGTATGATAAATATTCAGTGTTTATCAGCATGTCTAGGGGTGTTAGCTGAGGTCAGGGAGATAGATTCCTCCTCATTGGGAGACTGCGGATGGAAAGCAACAACACGCTTTTGGGCCCCACGGCACTTGATTCCCAGAATCACAAACAGCATCCGGCCCACAAGCCTCCATCAGTGCTAAGCCAATATTTATTTGCTCTGATAAAACGAACACAAAATGTCATTGTTCGCCATGCAGGGTGTGTTTGCCTGTTGGATTGTTTGCCTTCCGAAAATTGGAACTCTTTAGCAGTGATATCGCCGCAGGCTGTGCTGGTGTCATTGTGTCAAACATCTGTCCACAGCTTCCTATCGACTTACAAGTTAACCCACCGAGGTGATACTGGGGAAATGATTATATGATAGTGATTTTTATCTATTTTCCTATGGGAAAACAAACATGTTGATTGAGATGTGTAGAGTTCTTGTGAGTCAGAGCTCTATCCATTTTTTCATTGTTTAAATGTAATTGGATCTAAAATTAAACACATTATGATCAGTCAATCATTGAATCAATGCTGACTTTAAAGCTCAACACCTCACCTAACTCAAGCGGGATTAATGCTTGTGCGCCAGCTCTGTGCGTGGCCTACGCCATTGTGAGCATTTATACTTGCGGTGCGGTGGTGTGTCTGTGTCACTGCAGTTACAGCGGACCCAGCAAGCAATAGTCGTCATTTCAACGTATTGGCTATATTTAGCTTCGATTTAGTCTAGTTACACGTAACCCAAATCTAGCCGATTTAATTTTTAAATTGATTAAATGTAATTTCTGCATTGCAGATGGCGTGCTGTATGATATTCAATCACGTATGGAGAGTCAACAGTAATTAAAATATGTTTATCTCCATTTTTTGGACTTGGTCTCTACATAGCCGTATAATTGATGACGTCTACACTTTGGCTATGGTTAGACGTCTACCAAATTTTCACTGACAGCCCAAATTCAGCCATGATTTAGCCTAGACGTCAGGTCTTCATGTAGACGGCTATTAGATGTTTTTTAAACCAAAACATGCTTGCTGGGGAGTTTCTGTGAAGTGCTGTAAAGTTTAGTTGATTCAAAACACAACCAAAACACACACTTTTAACGTGACTTAATAGCGACAATTTCAAACACAAGTACACAAATCAGCTTCACTATAACTCGCAGCATTCACAGACAAACACTTGTCTTTATCTGGACACATTTTCCCCCACAAATACAACATGCTAATGTTTTTAGCACAAGCCTATGGCATTTTACATTGTATAAATTAGCCTAGTGGCTAGCGGACTTTTCCTCTACTCATATGAATCCATGAACAACAGCAACATTTAACAAACGTAACGTTACAAAATTTGGCTCCATTACAACTCACAAGGTTCACTGACAAAACAGCTGTCTTATACTAAACATGTATTCCAAACAAACATAACATGCTAACGTTATTAGCACAAGCCTGTGGCATTTTTCATTGTATAAATTAGCCTGGCGACAAGGAGCGATTTCCTCTACTAACATGAAGCCAGGATAAACTGTTGACGAGCTGCAGCATGACGCATCCTGGGTGGCAGTATTTGATGTGCTTCAACTGAGGTGACGCAGTGGCGCCGGCGTGTTTTCAGCTTAACACTTCATATTTTCCAAAAGCCTGAGTTACATTTAATTCCGACGAGGCTGGAAATGGACAGTGACATGAAGTTCCATGGGGTGCGTCCAAGAGGCGATATTATTTTTCCTACTATGGCGAAGGCAAGACTCGCCCTACTCTGCCTTACTCTGCCTCCAATTGACTTACCCTGACATTCTTACCCTAACCCTAACCAATCTCATTCCTCATGCCTAAACCTAACCAATCCAGGCAAAAAAGGGAATGACTACTAGCCAATCAGAGGGAGAGTATAGTGAGCCCTGCCTTCGCCATAGTAGGAAAAAAAAATTAGCATCCAGGAGCACTGATGCGCATCTAGCCGTCTAAACATTGAAAATAATAGGGGTGCATTTTTTGATTCACACCACTTACCACCGGTGTGTTTTGGCCTTCAAGCTCCCAATAATGTCTATGACATCATCTGAGTTAATTTGTCAAACTATTAAAAACTTCTCCACAAAACACATCGCGCAACTGTTGCAACCATGTGCAAAATTGGTGGAGTGCACCTTCAAATACAGACAATCCCACATGTGGAAGCTTTAAATTGTTAGAATGAATATTTGATGGAGTATGGAAATGTAAGGTAACTAATTACTTCTGCAGTTGAGTAATTCCATAGCATTTGGTGATGTAACATCTCAGTTAAATCCATTTCTGCATTGCACTATACGACCAAGAATTGACAGTGTGCCAGGTGAAATGAACATGATTTTTTTACGTTTACATAACCAAAACAACATTATTCTCACCATGTGGCATGCCTGACATTTCCCATGGCTAATAAATATATTGAATGCACCCAAAATATATTGAACGTGGCAATCGGCTATCACTGATCCAGTGAGAAATAACTCTCCAGTTCAGTCTGTCTCTCATTCGTTTTGTCTGGTCCACTTGCCGTCTCTTTTCTATTTTGCAGTCTCATCATTTCTCTCTCCTCCCTGTCTTTTTATTTTCCTCCCTGTCTCTCTGACCCTCTCTCTTTATTGCTCATTCTCTCTGTCATTATCATTACTTTCCTCCCTCTCACTGACTCTAGTTTTCTTTTCCTCTCTCTCTTTCTTTACTCTCTGTTGGTCTCGCTGTTGCTCCCTGCTGGCAAAAGCAGCAGGATGATTTTCTGAGCAGCATTTCATGTCTTATCTGATGAGAATATTGTAAAAACATAAAGTGTGAAAGGCGTCAGAGACTAATGTGGCCTTCTAAATGTTTTCATGTGTTCCCATATTTGAATCATAGATTTCTGGCAGGCTTGGGGTTCATTGTAGCTACAGGGAGATGAGGAGGGAAACAGGACTGGCAGGTACACAAAGTGTAAAAATAACCGGAACTCATGGACAGCCTGACGGGAGCACCGGGACTTCCTGGTGGCCTGATGGTTCTTTTGGCTTGCAGTGAACAGTCAGCTTGACCAGGGATAATATAACGAGCACGAATAAGTTGACAAACCTCTCAGGATCCATGTATGAGGCACAGTGCTCATGTACTCAGGCCGCATCTATCATTTCCAAACCACTTTAGATCAAACCACATTCACATGTCAAGGACTGATTCTGGTATTCCAGCCTCCTGCTAGTGAGCACCATTGAAAAAGACCGCTGCTAGCTAGCTAGCCCAATCACTGAGGGTCCATCTCCACGAAATCTGACAGCTGCGGTAGCTTGGAAAATAGCAGTATGGGTCCTCAAAGGGGAAACTTCTATTTTTAACCAGCTCTGTGTCATCACAGTGTGGGCAGGCAAAGTCATACAGACCTCTGCCTGCAAATGAACTCACTCACAGCATGGGAGCAAAGCCAAACACCTGAAGCTTCACACTCATTTGCTGGCAAAAGTCTGGCAGAGCTTAGCTGGTGGATGAGCAGGGAGATCCCAGTGCTTGAGGCATGAGAGGAAGCCAAGCTGTCCATCTGCACACACTGCACACAATATGATTACAGAGCTGGTTCAAAATCAGCTGCTCTATGTCACAGAGCAACTTGTGTGCCACAGTGAGTACTACTTGCAGCATGTGGCTAGCAGCCAATCATTGGGCCTTGACGTCTGGCACTTTTGTCAGGCAGAAATGGGTGTGGTTTCATCTAAAGCGGGCTGGAAAAATGATAGACGCTCTCAGGCCAGTGCTCCCATTCTTACATGTGATTGGTTGATGGCCACGCACATGGAAAATGGCCCTTAGCCTACACAGTTTGCACGGTGCAACAAAGAGATCATATGACATTAAAAGCGATATGTTTGATGCTAGGGCAACCGATTGAAATTGCAAACTTTGAATGGGCATATCTCATGCCCCGTATGTCGTAGAGACATGAAACTTTGCACAGAGATGCCTCTCCTCATGAGGAACACATTTGCCTCAAGAACCCATAACTTCTGGTTATACAGATTTTCCACCATTTTGAATTTTTTGAAAAACACTTCAAATCGATCTCTTCCTAGGAAGTTTGAGCGATCTGCATGAAACTGGGTGAACATAATCTAGGGACCAATATCTAAAGTTCCCTCTTGGCAAAAGTTGGAAAACTTTCTCAAACTGAGCTTCTATAAGGCAATGAATATTGCGGAGGGCGTGGCTCATCACATAAAGGTGTATAACATCTCAAGGGTTTCACCCATCGACACGCAACTTTGTAGGCATATGACCACACATAATCTGAGGGGACCCCTCCATTATTGACCCCATCAAACAAAATGGGGGCGCTAGAGAGCTAATTTCTTACCTAGGCCTAACCGCCATATGGATTTTTACTAAACTTGGTAGATATGTAGAACAGGACGCCTCAAGGTGACTGGAGAAATTTAACTCTAATTGGCAACTGGGTGGCGCTATAACAACAGAAAAATGCTTAAAAATGGCAAAAATGTGACCGATCGCTGTGGCTCCCCCTGTGGACCAATGTTGTTGTTTTTTTCCTAATTTTTGGTATGGTATGCTGTACATAATCACGGAAACTGTCAGTGTGTCATTCTGTCAGTCAGTCATTCTGTCTGTCCCACGTTTTTCTACTCACTGACGTGGTCAATCTATGTGAAACTGCACGTAGGCATTGAGGACTGGCATAGGTAGAAGGTGACAAAGCTACCAATGGGTATGGACTAGTAATTTATTAATGTAGCCTACTGATGCACTAATAAATAGTTGAAAATATTGTTGCATCATATGAGAAAATGTGGCAAACTCACATGATCATTTACATATCAAATATAACAGCAAAAAGATTATTTTCCTCATGCTGGAATTGACCAGAAATTCAGATTTTCAGATTTATATGCAGTATTGTATGTTGGGTCTTAGTGTACCCTTAGCTACAATATTGGTGTTATGGTCTATTCTCGCCAGAATATAGAAAAAAGCCATTTGTCAAATGCAAACAGTAAACGAAACTGAAAAATACTAGTAGTAAGTAAGTAAGTATGCAGTGAATTTTAATTGGCTGGCTGACAATATCAACTTTTGATATTAGTTATGTAGTTAAAGTTTTATTTAATTGACGCAGAGCGTAAGTGTATGCACACAATCATTCTGCCACATAAGAAAATAGAACAATGAGCACAGGTGAAAGAGCATTTATGGTGGTCTTCAAAAAGAAAATGTGAGAAAACTGTTCTACCTGTCACATCAACAATTAGGGTTAGCCTACAAAAGTAGTGTGGCCTGGGATGGAGTCAAATTTCTGGCCTGAATTATTGTGTCAGTCCACCCCTGATAACAGGAACACCAAAATGCCCCCATTGTCTTGGCTTCTCATCAAATTCAGGATCTAAATCAAGATTCCTGTTATCACTTTTAGAGCTCTGTGTGGCTGGGCAGCCACCAGCAGTGGGGACGGTTGGATGTATCTTGCTTCAGGCTTGAAACTAAAGGATACTGTGCCTTTGAGATTGTGCCTTTGAGATTTTGGCTTCTAATCTTTGGAACTCAGTCCCTTTGGATTTGAGATCTGTGGGCATGCTAAAAAGGCAGCGCAGGACCCATCTCTTTAAACTTGCCTTTGTTTACTTTTATTATTTTTATACTGTATTTGTTTTATGTCTCTTGCTTTGGTCTTTTATTGTGAAACACTGTGTGGCATCTATTTTTGAAAGGTGTTATCCAAATAAACTTTGCTTGCTTACTTACTTATCCAATATACCAGTACCACAAACTTAACTACCTTGTTTCAACCAACACCTTATTGACGCATCTGAATAAGGTTGTATTTATTTAATATATTGCCACTTTGACAGTCACAATGTGCACACCCTAACCCTTATCGTAACCTAAACCTGATTCTAACCTTCATTTTAACACCATGTCTTAACCCCTGAGTACGTGGTTAACCTTGTAGGGACCAGCTTTTTTATGTCCAGATGTAAGGTGAGCCCCCATGATTGTGTGAACAAAGAAATACTACCACAAAATGACCATCTGTAAATCAGTTAGTCATGCTGCGTTACCTTGAATTTCTGAAGAAAACTTTGAAAACTACATTTACTAACAACAAAACTGTGTCAAAACATCAATTTACAAACTCTACTATACTTAATGCTACATAAATGACACTACACGAGTTGTGTGGGAGTGTGTAGACAAATGTTTTGATATAATTTTGCTGTTGTCAAACATGGTGGTACATCAATATGTGATTGCAAGAAAAACATTTTCTGTACAGAATCAGTGCAGCATGGTATGACTTACTGATACGCCAATGATCATTCTGCCCATTGGTCTGACATCCCATTGTTCCGACCATATTAAACCCATTGTTCCGAAGTCCCGTCAATCCGAAATCATCATGATGCCCTGTGGTTAAGGTCTGGTTAGGTTTAGGCACAAAAACCACTTGGTTAGGGTCAGGAAAAGATCATGGTGTGGGTTAAAATGAAAAAGAAAGTGACAAACACATAAGCTGTGAGCCTGCTTCACCTCAAGCCTTTCCCAGCTGACCCAGAGCCGGTCGCGGCGCACCATCAAGGCAGAAATACGCCCGCCGTGAGCCGTTCAGCACCGCGGAGAGCTCCCCACACAACCCCGACCCCAGAGTTAATAACAGGAGGTTATGGTGTTTCATTCTCTCCTCTCTATGGCACTTGTATCTCGACCAGTAGCCTACTTTTGTTGCGTTGGTGATCCTCTATGGTACACAAATACAGTATAGCCTAGTATAATCATATATCGGAACAACAGGAAGTCGGACTAATGAGAGGTCGGAACAATGAGAGGTCGGAACAATGCTACGGCACCGTCAAAGTCGGGCCGTCGGTGAGCGTCTGTTGCCCTAGTTTTTGCGGTGTGTCCCGCGCTGTTGGCACTTCAGCGTCGGTGCCTTTTCGGCCGATTGAGCATGTTGAATCGGCAGCGGAGCTTGTCGGTGAGAGAGATCACTCTGATTGGCTGTTCAGGTTTTATTTCCTCGCCCCTGTAGCGAGTGAATCTGCCTGTAGTGAAACTCTGGTGCTTCCTCCTCAGGCTCCACTTCACTCAGCTGCCCAACAGACCCGCGGCTTCTTCCCACTTTAACCTGAATAACAAACTGGGGCTAGCTGTGAGGCTAGGGGAGCCTTAGCCGCAGCATGACCGGAGGGAAGCACAGCCAGTTAGCCTCCGCTAGCTTCCCAGCTAGCCCCGGCTCTCTGTTTGGATCCAACCGGAGCACCGAGCCGTCATTTGTTATTCAGGTTAAAGTGGGAAGAAGCAGTGGGTTTGTCAGGCAGCTGAGTAAAGTGGAGCCTGTGGAGGAAACACTGGGACCATCTGGATGTAATAGTCCGTGGAGGTGCTGTGGTGCTCGGCTGCACAGATAGAAACCCCTTGGCTGACAGGATGTACCACTCTCTCACTCCGCTACTTCGTTTATCTCATGCATTCCTCGGACTTCTGGTTTCCCTTTTTGCGTTATTTCCTCTCACACAGGTGCAGAACGTACGTGCTACTTGGCTGTCGGATGTAGTCTTTGTAGTGTGTTCAAATGCAACTGACACAGGGCGACGTGAGGCGACGTAGATGACGCAACAGTTGGCTTTCGTTGCCACTAGTTCTTTGATGTCGATTTGGTGTGTCTGCACCTTAACCCCTCATCTGGTATGTCAGTATTAGGAACAAGTGTTTATAAAGACCTTCATTAAAGTAGCCTGTAACCTGTACCTTTACTATGAAACCTTAGGCCCTGTTTACACCAAGCAGTACGGTACAGTACAGTACAGTTCAGTTCAGTTCACATTTTTCCATTTCCACTGTGAAAAGTTGTGGATGGTACCAATGGAACCGTTCCGTACTGTCCCCATTTTTGGTCCCCCCTCTGTTGGGGTACCTAGCACACAGATCTGGTACTAAAAGGTGGAGCTGTGAACACTGCAGTCCGTTAATTGGTCACAAGCAAACTTGACTTCGATTGAACTGAACCAAACAGGGCAAGTGTGAAAGCGCCCTTAGTTTATTTTGGATTTGTGGGATTACTATTATTTTCTTTATGGAAATAAATTACTTTTAATTTGCCATCAGCATTCATTTTCTGTATGAATATGTGTTGATGATCTGGTGATGTAACGTGTTCTTTAGTTGTGGGTTTTCTGCCTATTCATCACCTGTGCTGGCTTGTCACTCTGCTGTGATGAGCATTGACACGTTTGTCCTGATGGCAACATGCGGTGATGGTGATGTTCCCAATTTGACACCAGTCCAATCAGTCTGTTAAAAACTAACTGCATTAAGGATTGCCTTTGATTGCTTTCACCCTGTACACTTTCAAACCAACACAATTTGATTCCAGCCCAAATGTCATCAGTCAGGTCCTTTACCAAGAGGATTTACATGCGATCAAGCTGTCTCTCCCCTGACAGCACCAGTCGTATACCTCACAACAAAGAGCCTAAAGACTGCCAACAGTTCAGCACTGCCGTTGGCTTATCTGTAAGATGAGAAAAAAAAATCATGTAAGACATGAAACAAATCACTTCATATGACACTGCCGTTCACTTTGGCAGCGTATGAGGCACCCTGCTGAGTGTGTGTGAAATTAGGGAGGCACTAACAGGGCAGATAGCTTCGACTTAAGCACAGACCTCTTTTGCAAACTTGATTTGAGTGACAGAATCGCTGAAGCTGTGGTAAATTGCACCTCAGACTGACAACTATTCCTGACAGGAGATTTTCTCTACACTAATCCTTTTGATGACTAAGATGATTACTGCCAATCAAAGAGAGGGCAGACACAGGTGCCCAGTCAGTTTTTTTCCTCCCGAGATCTGCGGTTACAAAACCCGAGAGACGTATCACAGCTGCAGTGGAGGCAATGCCATCATTAATTATTAGAATTATATCATTTAGCTGGTGTTACATATCGAGCTTTAAAATAATAATTAGTCACGTCACGTCTGAATTTGGGACATTTTCAAAAGGGGCATTTCAGGATATAGTGACATTCACTCCACGAGTGTTACTTGAAAAAGTAAACCAGACTGGCTGACCCGTATGCTCCCACTCAGTGGATGGATGATGTCACAGGAAGCTTTGTGGTTGATTACTACGCCAATCTTATGAAGGAGGACGACACTTGAACCGTTTCCTCCAGTTTGCATTACTATCGAAGCTAACGTTAGCTAATGCGCTAAAAAGTAAGCATAATACCTTCCAAATTTCTGATGAGGTGGACATGATAACCCCTAATATACATGTTATTCATCTCTACAACAGAAAATACTTTTTCCCTAACCTGATATGAACTGTGCGCTGCACATGTGGCCATTTTTGATCATCGCCTCTGTTCAGTCCTTCCGTCTTATCACAATTAAACAGTTGTCTTCGGTTTTGTTGACGGGCAGTAGCGGCTGGTATGTGATAAAATTTAGACTTTAAGCCATGGCTCCTTCTATACTGGCTCCCAAAAACACAACAAGATGACATTTTAAGACTCCTGTGTAGCCTACAGCCCTGTGGTGGCGAGTCGTGTTTTGCCTCCAGTTAACAAACTTACGTCGTTGTGACACTGGCCCTTAAGCCTAGCTCACATTACACAATTTTCACCGCGATTTTGACATCGCAGAGGATCTTGAGAGCCACCTTGGGTCGGAGGTGAGTCGGCAGATAGTCTGCCACGACGAGTCCTCATGTGTGAAGAAGCCTACGAGCAAGTCGCCCCCTCGTCTGTGGCTGGGACTGGATATCTGACATGCTAGAAAACTGGAGAAGTCTGACACAACTGACAAAGAGCATCAGCCAATGAGAGGCGGGATATGTCCCACGTCAGCACACAGGAGGACGGAAGAAATGTGAGGAAGACAAGCCGCAGGGTTGCCAGGTCCGTTTATTAGCCACGAATTAGGGCTTGTTTTTTTTGTAAAGTCGCTTACAAATATTGGTAGTCGTGGGTTGTGGTTTTTTGGGTTTGTTTCTAAGGTGGAGTTGCTTATTTGGGCTTGCTGTCTAAACGTCGCCTTTCTCTATATATATCCGTCGTTTCTTTTGGGCTTGTTTCCATAGCTCTGGTTGCTTGTTTCTCTCCCAAGATCTGGCAACACTGACAAGCCGGCAACAACAACAACAATGGCGGCGTCCACAGGATCACGGGGAGCGCGTTGTGTTTGGACCCAGGCCCTGGAGGCAGACCTGATTCAACACTGGGAAGAATATCCATGCCTTTACCATGTGTCGTCTCCAAGTTAGAAAAAACGTAGTTTGGTGACGTTGCCGCGTTATCTGGGGCTCTGTCAGCGAGGGCTTGGTGGAGAAATCTTGTGGTGTGCACACACAGGTCGTAACGCAGTTGGCGAGACTCCCGCTGACAGAAACATCTAAAACATCAAAGAACTAGTTTTAATCAAACTTGTCAAACATGATCACTTCACTGTAAACTAAATTTTGAACAGGGATGCCCTATCTTTTGCATGTCACTGTACAGGACATGGTTAAGCCTCAGTCAGACCCAGATTAGTCATTCTATGGTCCACCAAAATGGGAGTATCTGAGTGGTTAGTGACGTTAGCATCTTTTGTTGCTTGCGGCCTAACTGGCAGTGACTAACATAGTGTAAGTGGTTTTGAAACCCACAATAATATCTACTACATAGGGGTGTTTGGTAGGTAGTGGAAAAACTGCACACTCTTCTATGTTTGCTGTCAAAACTTTCACTCTGCCAATGCAAACTGTGCTCTCTGTTCAGGCTTCTTTGCTGGTGTTGTGTCAAAGTCTGTTCCTCCATCAACATTTGTTTCCCGTATTAGACAGTTAGACAATAGGCTTTCACAAGAGTAACGTACCTACTCTAGTTGCCCAGCATATATTTGAATCTCAGAATTTAGGGAAGTGCACGACATCAGTGGAAGAATGTGAAAACATTTCTCTACTGACAAACTTTGCATGGATACATGTCGCTTTAGTAAGGTCATTTCAGGGGACATCAACAGAACAAAAACACATTTCTGAAGGGGACTTAAAATACTGTAGCTTCAGCTGTATTGTTTCAAATATCTGCTCTGTTGTTTTGTTCCTAAATGAGTCATTTTTATATACAGAAAATCTATTTGTTGAAACCAAAATCAACAGCTCAATCATGATCATCCTGACCACCTGTCCGGCAGCATGACAAGCTCCGGAAGAACAGATGATGTGACACCATTTTTAAAGTGACTAAATCGGATGCCAGTTGGCCACATAATGTTTGCTTTTTGTTTGTTTATGTGATATGCTTATTCGCTGAGTGTCAAATAGATCTCTTACACCAGATTATTTCATAGGTATTTCAAGTGCTCAGCGAGTGCCAAATACTGTGGGTTGGCAGCATTTAACAGTGGCTTTGTGATGTCCTCCCATTGGAGCTTTAAAACACTTAATATATTGAACATTATGGCATAAATACAGCGTTTTATGGCCATCCATGGCAAGTGGTTAAACACTTAGATTTTGGTAGAAAACACTGGGCTCTTTGAGGCAGTTCTTAAATAATTCTCTTTACAGCTACAGTAGGTAACTCTCATAAAAATAAGTTTATGTCATCTTTGCTGAAACTGTCACCGTATACACACAGTAGTACACGAGAATGTATGTTCCTACTCCTTGTTGGGGTGCTTCTAATGGCTTTTGCTCCATTACAACATATTAGAGCCGAGGAGTCTCTAACGCACCTGTCAATCCTTTCAATCACTGCTTAAGATCTGTAGTCAAACTGTCCAACTCGGCAGCGCTGATCGAAAATGAAACCAGATTCTAGTGTACTGTTTCGCTGTAAAATGAGAAAGTTCACTCTGGCTGGTGGGTGGTGCATGGTTTTGGCTCGATTGTTTTCAACATGGCGGCCAGGTCACAAACTTTCTCATTTTACAGCTAAACAGTACACTAACATATGTTCTGAAAACAGGCGAGAACTAGGCAATGCAGGCTCATAATCTTGATTCATATTTGATCAGTGTTGCCTAGTTTGACAATTTAACCGCAGTTCATGAGCAGTGATTGACATGATTGACAGCTACCTTGATTCCTCAGCTCTGATTGGTTGTTTATGTGTAGCCTTGTGAGATTCTTGCAGATGCTATTAGAAGCAAAATGAGAAGGTGTTTGAGCATGATTTCTGTTTGGTTATACGGACAATTTCAGCTTGCTATTTTTATAAAAGTTCCCAACTATAGCTATAAACACAAAAAATATATGACCATCTGATAAACATTTGCAGGAAAGCCCAATCAGTCTTCTTTCAGCATTGGCAGTATAAAAACAAAATCAGGGAGTGCAGCAAAATGCCGCCTACCTACTTTTGTTTATACAGAATGCACCTTTTTCGGGGCAATGGGGGGCGTGAGCAAGTAACAAAACGTGCAGCTCAGAGTGTGACGTAAACAGTGACGTGGGAGGGAAGCCGCGGCTGGTCAGTCCTTTGATTCTCTCGTAAGTTCCTTCACCGTTACCGCCATCTGATGGTTAATGGCCTCTTTGTTTGCGAGGGCAAGGAGGGCGCGCAATTCCTTGTCTCCCCAGTTGCTCATCTTTACAGTGTCTGTCAGTTTTGTGTTTCCCTCTTGCTACAAGCTGCTCGCTCATTCCTGCTATCAGCTGTTTCCTGTTAGTCCACCGCCAGTGGCTCGCACGTGCGGCGTCATCAACAGCTCCTCCCGTGGCGGAAGGCCGCCTCGTTCTTTTTAAACCAAAAAGGTTCCACCAATATGTCTACCCTACGAGGGTGGAAAATTGGGCACCTTGGATCAACTCGCCAATCCGGCTCTGTGTGTCTAAACGCTCGCAGCTTGCCGGTAAAACAGCCCAACATTCACCGAAAATCTGGCAGTGTAAAAGGGGCTAATGGCTGCTCTGTATAACTGAATAAGACTGGATGTTAGATGGCAGTGAAGATGGACTTGACTAGTCCAGTTGCCTACGATTGGGTGTTAGCTGATAGCCAAGCAGCAGATAACTGAGCCACTGATTTTCAAGCATGAATAAAGCAGCTGATACCAATCATCTATGCAAGTCTGACTTTAATGCTCTGCCGAAACTGAACTAAAATTCGTCACAAATATCATAGATTATAAAAGCAATGGACATAACCACCAAGACGCCAATCATTGGTTTGTGGACATCTTGGTTTCTTGGAGCCAGAGGTGACTATTTCTGAGTGAGAGGCTGGCACTGTGGAGGAGCAAGGGGTTGATCCAGTGGCATTAGAAAGTTACGATGGGCACCAGTGCACACTATTATGATGGACCCTTGTGCATGCTGTTGTGCATGTATTATCCAGACTCAAATAATGACTTGACTTGGACAACATACATATTATCTGGCAGTCATCTTTGTATATCTGACAAAACTATCAAAGAAAGTACGACATATATAAAGGGATTTTAATAAAGCCTTTAATAATTTAATTTAATTAAATAATAATACATTTAATTTAATAATGTTCTTTTTTACCATTTATCTTTGTACACAGGTATATTTTCAAGGTGGCAATCTGAATCACTCTCACCACAGGCCCCTCCACCCCAGGGGCCCCAATGAATACACACTGCCTGCACTGTCTATATTTGCACCTTGGGTAGATCTGGAAAATATTAACAGGTGAGTTATTTAGCCACTCTGCATTCAGTTGTCATGAAGAGGGAAATTAGCCTTGGATTCCAAAACCACTGTTTGTACCAGGCTGTAAACATGTTTATTTCTGCTGTAAATTTGGGCATTTCAACATGGTGGTCCATGGGGACTGACTTGCTTCTGGAGCCAACCTCAAATGGCCATTCAAAGCACTGCAAATTTTGGCACTTCCACATTGGCTTCAATTTTCAGCCCTGGAGTTTGCCACTTGCAAAACAAATCCATTGCTGCACATTTATATGTTTCTATTTTTGCAACCTGTCTCATGTCTTATCTGGTGTAGTGAACACACTCTTCGCCTAGCTGTGCAGTTACAGACAAAAAAAATAAGCCTTTTCTTGTCAGTTTCAAAGTTTGATTATTGTTTCACTGCAGCTGAATTGAATATTTTCATGTCAACACATCATTGCTTTTGGCTCGCTGTCACTCATCCCGAAGCCAAAAGAGGAAATACTGTGTAATTCTTTGCCAACAAATAAACACTTGGATGAAAACTGATGGAATCTTAAGAAATGTAATATCCCATGCAAAGCACGATGAAGGCAAATGTAATGTAGAGAGCCAGTGCTAAATCACCTTTTACACAGATCACAGCTACTGTCAAAGTCTAAAACATCACATCACTAGAATGTATCATGTTGGCTGAGCTCTTTTCCTTTACACTCAAGTGTCCAACAAATACAGTAATAGGATTTCTCCAATAACACAGTAGGGGAGGGGAAAAAAGGATTTTGGTTTTAGTCTTCTGTGAACATTTTTCTTCTAAATAAAATCCACATTTGCTGAAAGCTGACTGTAAATACGAGTGCTTGAAGCTAAACCTTCTTTACCATTGAACTTGTGACTGTTTCATTGATTTGTTATTACATCTCTCCACAGTATCACTTGTAATTATTCCGTTGTATCAGGAGGGAACTCAAAGTACAGCCTTGTTTTAAACCAGTGATTTAACAAGAAGCCCCCTCCATGATCTCCATCCCTTCCACCACTAAACCACTAAAGATTAAAACCTCTTATTAGCCCTAAACACTGAATATGTCTCCATAAAGGAGGCCTGCTGAAGTCGAGGCAAAACAGGGAACAAGATTAGTCCAGTGCGTGTCGCCTGCCGCGTGCTCTGTTTGTCAGCTTCAATTATCCATAACACTCAGCCTTAATCCTCGTTGCAATTAAAATTCCAATTAGAATTGGAAAAACATATCCAGACACACAGAGAAGGAAGAGGGATTGGTAAATATTGGCCCACCAAAGTGTCAACACTCAGAGTCGCAGTAGGAGGACGCAAAGTAAAATACCGTGTACAATAGCTGGGGGAATCATCTCGGAATATAAATGCTCAATGCATATGCAGTAGCCATTAGCGGCATAATGTTGGATAAATAAGGGTACACTGATTTCCTAAATGAAGAAATTGGATAAGGATGATTGCATTAGCATATTTTAGATCGCAATGCAATCACTGCAAAATTCATTTTCATCTCATTATCTGCCATTGATAACTAATCTGATAAAGAAAGTGAATACTTGCATTTTCTATAAGCTGCCTTTGCGGTGCTTAGCGTACTGTATGAAGCTGCTCACATACAGTGGGTACAGTCATGTACAAAAGGCTTTAGCTGCACTAATAAAAGGTTTGTTCACTCAAATTACAAACAGGATATATTTTGTTTCTTACCTCAAGTAGCATCTGGTGATGCAGATAGTTTGGGTTAGTTTTATTTGCCCAAGTTTTGAGATATCCATCTATAAGATGTCTGCCTCCAATTGCATCTGTGCCTTACCAGAGACACTGTCCTCATTATTCTGAGAAATTCAGAAACCTCACTGGGAACAGTTTTCAGAAGGAATACCTTTGACTGAAAAAACAGCCCCAGTGAAAGTGGTTGACAACGAGGTATCTCAAAAGCATCTCCAGTCAGCTGGGGAGGAGCACCCAGAGTGTTAGCTGCAGGCCAGCAGCTGAGTTTTGGTACAGAGGAGCTTCAGAATCCATCATATAAATATGGTTGGGTTATTGCATTCATTACGTTGGTCCCCCTGACACTCTTGGGATGCTGCATTGCATATTGTTTCAGGTTCACTGTATATATATATATACTGTATATCCTTGTGTAACCTCTTGCAGTGCAAAAATGAAGCTGTCAGGCGCAGCGGTGGAGCCAGACGTTGTAAACATTTTCGGCTCAGCTTGTCCAGGGGCATGCTCCCCTGGGGAGATCCCCAGGGTGAGTATGGCATGGCATGGACGATTCCAATCACCTGTCTGTCAGGTGATTTTTGAGGTTGGCTTGGGCAGTGGTGGTGTGTGGCTGCAAATCATGATGAGGAAATCAACTCACTAGGTTGTAAACTCCTGTCCTACAGGCAGTACCTGCAGCCTAATCAGGTTGGACAGGTAGTCCAGCTCCTTCAGGATGGCACATCCATATGTGAAGGTTTGCTGTGTCTCCCAGCACAGTCTCTAGAGCATGGAGGAGATGCCAGCAGACTGGCTATTACTTGAGGAGAGCTGGACAGGGCTATAGAAGGGCATCAGCCCAGCAGCAGAACCAGTATCTGCTCCTTTGTGCGAGGAGGAACAGGAGGAGCACTGAGCTCGACAAAATTACCTCCAGCAGGCTGCTGGTGTGCATGTTTCTGACCAAACTGTCAGAAACAGACTCCATGAGGGTGGCATGAGGGTTTGACATCCTCTAGTTGGATCTGTGCTCACAGCCCAGCACCGTGCAGCTTGACTGGCATTCACCAGAGAACACCAGAATTGGAAGGTCTGCCATTGGTGCCCCTTTCTCTTCACAGATGAGAGCAGGTTCACACTGAGCACATGTGACAGGCATGAAAGAGTCTGGAGACGCTGTGGTGAACGTTATGCTGCCTGTAACATCATCCAGCAGTGGGTCGATGATGGTCTGGGGAGGCATGTCCTCGGAGGGTCACACAGACCTCCATGTCATAGCCAACGGTACCCTGACTGCTGTTAGGTACCAGGATGAAATCCTCAGAGTGATTGTCAGACCTTACACTGATGCAGTGGGCCCAGGGTTCCTCCTGGTGCAGTGGGCCCTGGGTTCCTCCCGGTGCAGTGGGCCCTGGGTTCATCCCGGTGCAGTGGGCCCTGGGTTCATCCTGGTGCAGCGGGCTCTGGGTTCCTCCTGGTGCAGCAGTGGGCCCTGGGTTCATCCTGGTGCAGCAGTGGGCCCTGGGTTCCTCCCGGTGCAGTGGGCTCTGGGTTCCTCCTGGTGCAGTGGGCTCTGGGTTCCTCCTGGTGCAGTGGGCCCTGGGTTCCTCCTGGTGCAGTGGGCCCTGGGTTCCTCCTGGTGCAGTGGGCCCTGGGTTCCTCCTGGTGCAGTGGGTCGTGGGTTCCTCTTGGTGCAGTGGGCCCTGGGTTCCTCCTGGTGCAGCAGTGGGCCCTGGGTTCCTCCTGGTGCAGTGGGCCCTGGGTTCCTCCCGGTGCAGTGGGCCCTGGGTTCCTCCTGGTGCAGCAGTGGGCCCTGGGTTCTTCCTGGTGCAGCAGTGGGCCCTGGGTTCCTCCTGGTGCAGTGGGCCCTGGGTTCCTCCTGGTGCAGCGGGCCCTGGGTTCCTCCTGGTGCAGCAGTGGGCCCTGGGTTCATCCTGGTGCAGCGGGCCCTGGGTTCCTCCCGGTGCAGTGGGCCCTGGGTTCATCCTGGTGCAGTGGGCCCTGGGTTCCTCCTGGTGCAGTGGGCCCTGGGTTCCTCCTGGTGCAGCAGTGGGCCCTGGGTTCTTCCTGGTGCAGTGGGCCCTGGGTTCCTCCTGGTGCAGTGGGCCCTGGGTTTCTCCTGGTGCAGTGGGCCCTGGGTTCATCCTGGTGCAGCGGGCCCTGGATTCCTCCTGGTGCAGCGGGCCCTGGGTTCCTCCTGGTGCAGCAGTGCGCCCTGGGTTCATCCTGGTGCAGCGGGCCCTGGGTTCCTCCCGGTGCAGTGGGCCCTGGGTTCATCCTGGTGCAGTGGGCCCTGGGTTCCTCCCGGTGCAGTGGGCCCTGGGTTCCTCCTGGTGCAGCAGTGGGCCCTGGGTTCTTCCTGGTGCAGTGGGCCCTGGGTTCCTCCTGGTGCAGTGGGCCCTGGGTTCCTCCTGGTGCAGTGGGCCCAGGGTTCCTCCTGGTGCAGCGGGCCCTGGGTTCATCCTGGTGCAGTGGGCCCTGGGTTCCTCCTGGTGCAGTGGGCCCTGGGTTCATCCTGGTGCAGTGGGCCCTTGGTTCCTCTTGGTGCAGTGGGCCCTGGGTTCATCCTGGTGCAGTGGGCCCTTGGTTCCTCCTGGTGCAGTGGGCTCTGGGTTCATCCCAGTGCAGTGGGCCCTGGGTTCATCTTGGTGCAGTGGGCTCTGGGTTCCTCCTGGTGCAGGACAATGCCCGGCCTCATGCGGCCAGAGAGTGTGTAGACAGTTCCTGGATGACAAAGGCATTGATGCCATTGACTGGCCCTCTCATTAACCTGACCTAAATCCAATTAAGCACCTATGGGACGTTATGCATTGGTGCATTCAACACCTTCAAGTACCACCACAGACTGTCCAGGAGCTCACCGATGCCCTGATCCAGGTCTGGTAGGAGATCCCCCAGGACACCACCGTCATTTAAGTTATACAATGTACATCAGTAAAGAGTTTCAACTTGAATATTTTGCTCATCAAGAGCATTGTGTGATTTAAGTATTGCTTTTTTGAGTAGCGTCCTTCAGATTTTACCCATTAAATAATGTTTCACGTATTGTAAAACACTGTGTTTTCTTACTTTGAATTGCGTCCACAAACACAGAGATTGTTTTCCTCTCATGACACTATGCTCGATCACATGAGATGGTCAGAGGGGAGCTTTTTTCTCTTGACATAATTTGGTTGAACTGATCCTTTAAGTCTGACCTTCTATCAGAGTTCAACCTTGTTCTCATGTGACTGACTTCTAGACCAAAAACCCAAAAACAAAATGGAAGTGTGAACAAAATCTGAATTATAACCAAAATTACAGCAAACTGGGAGACTTATCCTCTAAATTATCTGCAAATTACATAAAAAACAAGCGACATTATTAAGATATGAACACAACACAACAGCACAGTGTTATCAGCCGTCACAATCAAAGCCCATCTGCTTCAAAGCCCTCTTGTTCTTATAAACTTTCATAGTTTGGGGCCTAAGAAAGTGTCTGTTTTCTATATTTATCCCAGATGAATATCAGTTTGCCTGCTCTCTAAGCCAGCACCACAGTTCAATATCCTGCTTTGTGTTAAGGGACGAGCAAGAGACTACAAAAGAACAATGAGTGAGAGAAACGTTAGACATACATTGCTCGCATAAAGAGACGCACGCGCGCACGCACACATGTCCGTATGCTTGCACACAGCCCCTTGCAAACACACATAAAGACACACAATGAGATACACCAGAGACACACAGATGAAACGCTTAAAGAAAAAAAGAGCCCTGTTATTGGAGCAACGAGGATGAAAAAATAGAATGGGGGGGAAAAAAACAGTAAAATGCAGAGAAAGCCCAGAGTCAACCACAACTTCAGAGCTTCACACATGCCAGGGTGAGAGCTTGGCTGCTGGGGGAATGTGTCAAAGCGAGGCCCCTGTCTGAGGAGATTTAGGCCTCAGCCAGAGATGAAACGAAGCCTAACCTCAACACAGAGCCTTGCGGTCTTCTGCCTCACTCTGTGTGTGTGAATGTGTGTGTGCATGTGTGTGTGTGTGTGTGTCTGTTAACACATTTGTCCCTGCATGTCTCCGGGAAGCTATCATAATGCGTGCACGCATGTGTGAGTCCATGTGCGTGCACCAATCCTTTTGTGTGGATATATGAATGAGCATGTGTGTTTGTGTGTGGATTCTTTCGCCCTGCATGTGTGTGTGTGTGTGTGTGTGTGCGTCTCACCACACTCCCCTCCTTCAGATCCCTCAGCCTCGGTTCTGCGGTCCAGATTTCATTAGCAGCCCTCTGGCTTCCCATCCGCCATCTGAATCTAATCCTTTGGCTTCCTTTGACATGCATCTGACTAATGAACGTCAATATTTTGGTTAGAGCGACCAGGATGTAAAGACCGAGAGCCTCGGTTAGGGTGAGAAGAGTAAAGGAGTGATGAGAGTATTGTGTATGTGTGTGTGCGTGCTTGTGGATGTATTTAGTGCCTATAAAGAAAAAAAAAGATTTGGTTATTGTAAAAGAAAATGAGGAATTTTTAATCTCGCCATCACAATGATTAAGTTTAACCAACTGCCGCATTATGTGTGAGGCCTTTAATTCAAATTCCAGCAATAAAAAAAAACTCAAATCAAAAGAATGCTTGGAAAATTTGAGTGATTAAAATACCCAGATTCAGAAGCTCAGGTGAAATAAAATGTGTTCTCATTGTAACTAGGTGACATTTGGAGGACTCTTGTATTCCTACTGAACAATTTCTTCAGCGAGAAGCCTGCAAGATCCAGTTGGGACTGGAATGAAATGGTTCATAGAGTAGAGGAAATAAACAGGTCGACACTTTCTGTGCAAAACTAAATACATTTTTTCTCACTCATATGTACAATTGAGATTTTCTGAAACTTATTTTAATATAAAATGTCATATTAAGACACATCCTCATGTCTTAGAGACATGCAGAGTATGGAGGTACACCACCTACCATCTGACAAGACACAACTGTCACTTTGTCTGCACATGACAACAAAGACATTAGGGTAACACTGTGGTTATGTCAGATGAATTAGGGTTAAGATGTGGTGAGGCAATTAAAACACTTGGTTAAGGACAGGGGAAGGTTGTGGTTACTGTGAACAAAAAGATGACATTTTAATCTATGATGGGGCACAAGATGGTCTCTGCCATTAAAAGTCAGACACTCATCCACCGCCCTGAACAAATCTGGTTTGTTGTATTTTTCTTGGTTGAGACAGATTCATCATATCGTGTTTTGTAGTGATGTTTCAGGTGATCGTATCAATTTATACTGTGGTGATTTTCACTCTCCTCATGCTTGGATTTGAAACTTAATTCTTGTGTTTTTCATTAGAGTAAGCGCAAAAGGCTCGTTTACATCACTTGTCTTGGATCAGATGTAAAAACGGCATCTACACCCCTGAACATTAACAATGGTGCTGCTACGGAAGCCCTGAGAGGCAAGAGGCATGTGAGAAAAATACATTTTTGGAGATTCATATTCTAAGTCTTATTATCTTAATTGTTTTGTTTTTCTACCATGTTTATGCGTTCCTGAAATAAAATAAAATAAAATAAGATGAAATAAAATAAAATAAAATAAAATAAATAGCATCTGAAACAGGTGGGAAAAAAGTTTTGCCAGTCGGGGGGAAAAAAAAAAAAAAAAAAAATCAGGATTATTTTTTGAGTTAGCATTTTTACATTTTTTTTTTTAACATCTTTTTTAATTTTTATTTTTTTTGTCAATACAATTCGTGCTTAAAGGGATAGTGCACCCAAAAATGAAAATGCAGCCATTATCTACTCACCCATATGCCGATGGAGGCCCTGGTGAAGTTTAAGAGTCCTCACATCCCTTGCGGAGATCGGCGGGGGGAGCGGCTAGTACACCTAATGGCAGACGGCGCCCCAGACTAACGTCCAAGAACACAAAATTGAATCCACAAAGTATCTCCATACTGCTCATCCGTAGTGATCCAAGTGTGCTGCAGCCGCAACATAAAAAGTTGTTTCGAAAAACATCATATGAACTCTGTTTTTATCCTCACTGTAGCCTGTAGCTCTGATTGCTTCCCTGTACTCCATATTTTTCACATAACTTTCAAGTAACCTAGAGAAATGTTTCTGGCAAACATTTTTTTACACATGGCAAAACTTTTATTCCCAGATGAAAAAGTAACCTAGAAAGATAATCCTGGCAAAACTTTTTTTTTTTTTAACCTGTTCTTAAGTCATACACACAGGAGGCAAAAAATATGTCAGACTTAAGAAATGGATCACCAGATTTTTTTTCCCCTCACTAGCTTCTCAGGGTTTCCGCATGCTTCCTTGTCCATATGTTTGGTCCTAAACATTCACCTTCACCATGTTACCCTTCTCTCACATTAGATCTGTTATTTGTCTCTGTACTGCTCATCATTTGGTGTGTCTTGTCATTTGTTGATGCAACTTGGGGAGAATTTAGGAGCGCTTGGTTTGCTGAAACAAATCTCCCCTCTAATCCAAAGATGTACGCAGCATTGTCATGTGAGAATGAGATGATATATGATATGAGCCGAGGCAGTCCAGCCCCAGGAAATACTGGAGTAGTTGGTGTAGTGGGACTGAACGAAAGTGTGTCTGTGGATGTGTGTGTCAGCCGAGAGAGAAGGCTCCAGCTAAAGTGAGAAGAGACTCTTGACACTTGTAAGTGAGAGAAGACTGGGAAGTGTGGATATGTCTTCTCTCCTTTCCTTTAACTTCTCTTTGCCCAGAGAAGATGAACTGAGTTCATATGCTCCTTTTCAGCAACTCCTTCAAAATCACTCAGTTACACACTTCACACCTGGGAGCTACCGAGTACAACCACAGTATTATACTGTTGGCTCTGAATGGTTCCACTTGGAGCAGTTAGGGATTAAGCACTTCCCTCAAGAGCAGCTCACTGGTAAAAGGGAGGAAGAAAGCTCTTTCTCTCCCCTTATTCCCAGATTCCCTCAGTCACCCAAGGGATTAGAAACAGTGACCATCTTTTCATAAGCCTGTTTCTCACCAGTCGTTTCCCCTCAGTATATGCTACGGCCACCCTTGTGTGTCTGAGACAGTGAGGAGAGACAGAGCGTAATGAATTGTTATCCTCGGGCAGCTCAGGCTAAATGTTGGGGTTTAAGTAAATATTCAGTGTGCTCTTCAGCATGTGCTAACGTTTGGCAACAAGGCCAAGACAGGGCTTCACACACATGAGAATGCGAGATCCTATACTAACAAATGCCATCACATTCTCATCCAAAGTCTTCACATATTGCTGATTTGTCAGTTAATTTTCACCTCTACATATCATGCGCTAGGTATCCTTTGGCATCTGCTCTTGACGTTCCGGGATGGACTGTCAACAAAAGCACGTGACTAGGTTAAGGCAACAACACACATGGTTGGGTTTAGGAAAGAAGAACAGGGTTTGGCTTTACAGTGTTAGGGGAAGTGAACACCGGCCTCACAGGTAAAAGTCAATGGT
Organism: Epinephelus lanceolatus; assembly: GCF_041903045.1. Lineage (NCBI taxonomy): Eukaryota > Metazoa > Chordata > Actinopteri > Perciformes > Serranidae > Epinephelus > Epinephelus lanceolatus. Next base: position 33,985,987 of record NC_135752.1, read on the forward strand.
TGTCGGACCCATCCATCACCCTACTCAGACATTTGCTGCCTTAGGAACCTGTGCATCAGCTCTATGCACAGCCTACACCGCCGCTGCCCTACGCCATTGTGAACATTTATACTTGTGCGGTGGTGTGTCTGTGTCACTCTGCAGTTACACCTCCAAAACCCTAGTAGGCGGTGGGGTTTCTGTGATGTGCTGTAAAGTTTAGTTGATTCAAAACACACATTAAACACACATTAAACATGGCTTAATAGAGACAGTTTCAAACACAAGTACACAAATCAGCTTCTCTATAACTCGCAGCATTCACAGACAAACACTTGTCTTTATCTGGACACATTTTCCCCACAAATACAACATGCTAACGTTTTTAGCACAAGCCTATGGCATTTTACATTGTATAAATTAGCATAGCAGCTAGCAGACTTTTCCTCTGCTCATATGAAGCCAGGGACAACAGCAACATTTAACAAAGGTAACATTTCAAAATTCAGCTCCATTACAGCTCACAAGGTTCACTGACAAAACGACTGTCTTATTCTAAACACGTTTTCGAAATAAATAACGTGCTAACGTTATTAGCACAAGCCTATGGCATTTTACATTGTATAAATTAGCCTAGCGATCAGCAGAGATTTCCTCTGCTCATATGAAGTCAGGATAAATCACACACAAGTCTTTGAATGCTACTTGTGGAGGCTTTCTGTCTACACAATTTATTTCTTATTTGTGAAATTAAAGTAAATAAAAGCTTCCTTTCCACTGAGGGAAATGGTTTCAGCTTACAAAAGTAGACAGGAGGTCTGTGTCACTGTGATGTGTAGTTACATTTCTGGGGAGGTGAACGTCAGGCGTTCTTGACCTGCAGCAGTTCCCCCCTGACACCCCCAGGCAACGTTAAACTATAACGGCAACCAGCTGCACATCACACCGATGTGAAAGTATGGTTTTTTCCTTGGTGTCTGACACCAGAAGTTAGTGTCTGTCGGATTTCGACGACTTCACAGTGAGACCGGGTTGCAGAAGTAAGTGGTTAGGTTTAGAAAAAAACGTCATACGGTTTTGCACTACATTCGGACTTCGGAACAATGGGTTTAATATGGTCAGAACAATGGGCTGTCGGGCCAATGGGCAGTTCTCGTATTATACTGTCATGACAGGTGCCGTTTGGCGTACTGACTTATCATAACACCACGAAAGGTTGTGTCCAGTCATATTACAAATTGACAGTGCCTGCCACAGGAGGTAGCTTTTGGCATTGTTTCATTTTTATGTATTTAAAAATTGCTTTATTTCATTGCAAATCTAAAATATAATGGTTACAGGTTTAGGTTCTTTAACCTTGGCATATTTTTATGTATGAATTACTTTAAAACTTATACTTCTAAGTTAAAATATGGGCCAATGTGTATCTTTCCCACTCAAATGTGAGACATGCTGTACTGCACTAGACTCTGATAAACCTTCAAGCAGCAGAAGCCTTTTAGAATGATGAATATACAGCACAGCCTTTCACTCCAGCTCTGAAACAGGCATGCTGATACATAAACGTAGGCTTATGCAATAAAGTCTGTGCTGCTGTTTTCTAATTTAAAAATATTGGCTTTGGTTTTGTTGAGCAGATTCAGGCTAAAAAATATTGTGAGACTCTGGCCGGGATGAACGGCGCTGTGTTGGACACGAGCCAAACTCTCAGTCCCATGCGGTACTCTGTTACATCGTATGCGCTTTAGCATCCTGTGGCAAACATCCACCGTCTTTCTTTGCCCTTACAAAGCCAGCCCACAAATAGTCATTGTGGTCTGGCAAGGCTCAACAGGCATTCTAGAGACAGGTCTAATTTCAAACAGACTGTAGAATAAATGATTGACATGTGCTCTCCTTTGCTGGGACGTAATGTAAACCTTTCCTGCACCTGATTGGAAGAACATGCCGGGCGCTGGATTGTCACTGATCTTTACTTTTAGTCTCCAGACTGGAAATGCTGCTCAGTGCATGTGAACATTTTGAGAGACTGATAGTTTTGTCAACGTCTAAAATTGTCTGGTTCATTGTCTTTTTCTTTTCCCAGTGGCTGTTGACACTAATAGATCTTGGTCTTGTTGACGGACGACTTGTTAGAGTCTCTTTGGGGACTTTTTAAACTTGATGGGAATCCAAATACAAAAGAATCTGACCAAACATCCACTCCATCCCGATCCTGGATTGACCAGATGGTCGGGGTGGTCAAGCCTAGCGTGACCTCGCTTTACAACTTCTAGACAGAGATACTGTGAATAGCAAAAGACAAAGAGGTAAAGGGAGCTTGAAAGGCATCGGACTATGGGAGGAAAATAGAGAACAAATAAAATGTAAAGATTTAAAAAATAAGAGTGGACGTAGAAAAGAGGGACAGTTTCTTAAGTGCGTACATGTGCGTGCGTCACATCCCATTCTTAGCAAGCCTTCAATCAAGATGTGATTTACAAGCCTGGGTTTCTGTTACCACATTTTACTGCCTACAGGCCTGTGAGCAGGGGCTTTTATTTGGCAGGAGCTTAAACTCTAAGAGTAACAAGTTGGGGTTTTTTATTTGGCAGCGGTTTCCAACTGCAATGGTTTTCTTCAGGTTTCCTGACCGCAGAGCAGAGGGGGGGGAGGAGGGGGGTAAGGGGGAAAGGAGGAGGAGGAGGAGGAGGAGGAGGAGGAGAAAAAGCAGGCAGGAGACGAGGAGAGCGGGAGAATGAAGAGGGGGAAGGCGGTGTGATGATGTGATGTGAAGGTTTGTGTTCGTGTGTGTAAGACAGAGACAGAGAGAAGGATCCGAGTGAGAGTGTGTGAAAAGGCATCTTGGAGGTAGTCTGACAACATGAATCTGCCTCAGTACCACATCCAGACAGATGTAGACCAACAGGTAACCAGCTACAGTGTGCTACTCACTGTACTGAAACCTGCCTGTATACGCTGCCTTCCAGAGTGAATTTTACTTCAAAATGTAGTCATGAATTTGTACAAAAGAGTGCCTTTTCTGTTGTTGTGGTTGGGTGGATCCCCTGGGTGAAGCAACTCCAACTCCACCCACCATTTTCGATGAACCAGCTCAAGAGAAGGCCTGGTGCAATACATACAGACAATAAATGTCAAGGTATGTAGCGCTCAGCTCAACCTTTTTTATGTGCCAGCAGTGTGACGAGCCCATGAGTGTCCAGTCTGCATCGAGTGCTGCATGTTTGCTGTTTTCTTTTGTTCACTGAGAGTTGAGAAATATTCGGCTTCTGGTAAAACCCCACAGCTGCTTACCACTAGCCCCTTTTACACTGCCAGATTTTCGGCGAATGTTGGGCCATTTTGCCAGCAAGCTGCGAGCGTTTAGACACACAGAGGCGGATTGGCGAGTTGATCCAAGGGGCCCAATTTTCCGCCTCGTAGGGTAGACATATTGGCGGAACCTTTTTGGTTTAAACAGAACGAGGCGGCTTTCCACCATGGGAGGGGCTGTTGATGACTTGTAGGAGGAGCTGTTGATGACGCCGCACATGCGAGCCACTGGCGGTGGATAAACAGGAAACAGCTGATAGCAGGAATTAGCGAGCAGCTAGTAGCAAGAGGGAAATACAAACCTGACAGACACTGTAAAGATGAGCAACTGGGGAGACAAGGAATTGCGCGCCCTCCTTGCCCTCACAAACAAAGAGGCCATTAACCATCAAACGACGGGGACGGTGAAGAACGGGCCGACTTGTGCAAGAATCGCTGAAGGATGTGGCAGAGTGAGATTCAGATTCTGTTACAATATTAATAGTTCAACTAAATAAAATCTACCACAAATTACACATTTAAACAGCTCCCAAATACAAAAAATGTCTGCTCTAATCATCACGCTGTAACCTGTGACAGGTTATGATACGGATATGATATGGAACCACCGCGGAGTCAGTGATAATTTCATTCTAGCCATGCTTGTTGTTGCTGTGGGTAACAGTATGATGTCAATACGTCAACAAGCCGAAATATCAAGAGTATCACAATATGAATTGTTCATATCATATTAAAAATGATACCAACATTATTGATGATAATATGGCACAACCCTACATCACACAGCTGAACAACAATGGAGGGGAATACTGAGACATGTTGCACATTTTCTTAGCTTGTTCACTGTATTACGTGAATGTAGCTGTCACATTGAACGTCCTGCTGAAGCCTGTGTAAATACAGAGGCTGTGCGATTGCACTGGGGCCTGTGAGGTGGGGGCACATAGAGACAGTGGGCCCTTCAAAATGTGTTGGGTGAAGAATAGGCCCTTATAAGTGATTGCCAACTTTGAAATATGCCTGTGTTCAAAGAAGAATTCTCATTAAAATCAAAACCAGTGCCATTTGCTGTATATTGAGAAATATTTACGTGATGTTGTCTAGGGTTGTCATGAGAACCGATACTTCGGTATCAAGTCGATGCCAACATGCAAAAAATACGTCAGTACCTGTTTTTTCTCGGTACCATAAGTACCGGATACAACTTTGCCCTCAGCGGGCTGTGTCGATTCCTGTCAGAACTGATGGGGGTAGTATACATGCGTCAGTCGGTCCGAGGACGAGCGCCCAAGAAGAACTCCTGTTCTCCATCGTCTTTGCTAGAAACATGGCTTGTACAAGTGCTAGAGCTTAGATCGGGCCCAAAAAATCCAGCCCAACTCCACCTGAGCCCGTGCATGTTCTGTCTGAGCCCAACCCGTCCCTTTAACTGTAATTATGAGCCCGAGCCCAGTTTAAACCTGACATTTTTCTTTTAAGGATATTATCGTGGTATTGAATGAGTATTGAGAATCGTGGAAATTCACTGGTATTGGTATCGACTACAGAAATTCTGGTATCGGGCCAGTCATAATAGTGTGCACCAATTGCAATTGACTTACGCCACTGTCTCAAACTCCATATGGAAAACAAAGGAGCAAATAGAATAGTAGGATAAAAGAATAATAGGGTACAACCTTAAAACAGTCATCCATGTCATTGAACAAGCAGCACACATGATAACAGCCTCACAATGAAGTTTACTTACAAAGCACTGAAATCAGGATACAGTAGGTAATTTGCAAAAACAAGACAAAATGGTGGTAATGCTACATATATCACTCCTGAACCTTAATCACCACTTGGAAATCCCTTCACCGTGACAGCCCTGTATGGATGGTTTTAATATTACATTACCTGTCCAGGAATCCAGCATCATTGCCAAGTCTTGCATCACCCACATGTTATGCTGCCTTCAAAGCAAGGGACAGAAATACAAAAATAGATGAATAAATATTCATTTATTATTGACATTTAGGGAGCGCGACGCCCTCTGTATCGAGGCATGCCCCGATCAGACTTACTCTGCCACTCAACTGGTGCAAGATGAAGACAACGTGCGGAACAAACTGCAAACTTAGCATAATTAATTCCACTTTCACACACTTTTGAAACTTTCAAAAGCAAAATCAATGTCTGTTCGAAGGTGACGGTGGTCGCAAGTGCCCTTCCTGTCACTTTGGCTCAGACGCTTTCTTAGCTTTTGCCAAGATAATGTCAGTCCATCCTCCCCCTTTTTTTCCCCCTGTACATTTCCACCCTCCAAAAATCCAACTGAAACACAGAACGCATCATCTGTGGGATGTTCATGCTCAGGTCACTGCTTGGTGAAATTACAGAGTGGATACATATTGTACCATTACACCGCTGTGAGTGAGGAGGAGGAGGAGGAAGAGGAGGGGATGCGGGAAGCACAAGAGCAGGAGGAGGAGGTGGAGAGCATGAGACGAAAGAATAAAGATGTTAAAAGGGGATGAAGGGGGAAGGTGGAGATGAATAGACGAGCCTGAAAGAGCAGGTGAGGAGGAGGAGGAAGGAAAAATATGTGGGAAAGGACAAGGGTGGGAGAGAGGATGAACAAGCGGTGGAGGAGTACAGAGACGGCGGACACAGGAACAGTTGGCTCGGGGATTAGTTGGCTCTGTCACTGTAAACTGTTTCATTGAGTAGTTTCCCTGTTGAAAGTTTAAACCCACTGAGACCTCTGTATACCTCCTCAGAAAACACAGCGCAGGATGGTTGGTCACACTGATGTGGGATCTGACCAAACGTCTGAAATGTAAATAAAGAAACTCTCACTCTCTCTTTTTTCTCTCCATCCTTCACCTCTTTCATCTCAGCTTCCTGCTTCTTCCTTCTCTCTGTGATGCTTGGATTCCCTCTCGACCTTCACCCCCCTCTGCCGCACGGATACAGTGTGTACCTGTTTAGCAGAAATGATGGCACATCCTGTGCACACCGAACCACGCGGATTTGTAACCTGAGTCACGTTATGATGGTGCAAACTTGATTATTTGTCTTTCTCTGCTCTGTGCTGTCGGGATAACAGATCAAATCCTGCCTGCATTTGCTTTGGAGCAAAATGTTTTCATTGGTGTCTAATAAGCGTACATCTCCCGGGGCGACACATTACACCCCCATACTTTTGTCCAAAAACCTTCTACATACCTATGCCCTGGAGTAGTTTTTAATTCAGAGTAGTTTTAAAGAAGGGGGCTGCTTGAGAGGCATCTAGCAGCAGAATCACCAGAAAGAAATGTTGGTATTGTACATTTCTGCAAATCACAATTTCTAAAGTGACATAGTACATATAGCAAACCCCGGAGGCCTGTACTATGAAGCCAGGTCAACTTACCCAGGATATCTTCTCGTTATCAGCTTGACTAACCCTAACACTGGACATCTGGATAACTGGTACTACAAAACTGGTTATGAACTAGTTCAGTCAACTCTTCGTGTTACTATCCAGCCACAAGTGCGTTCATGTGGAAGAAGCGAGGCTGTTAATTATGAGCGACATCATCAGAACCATGAGTGAAGTAGGCTGCTTCATATTATATGAGATGAAACAGTATCGAAAGTGACTGTCACTGAGAGACAGTAAAATGTCAGTGGCGTGGGAAGTAAACGATACTCTGTATTCATATTACGGAAAATGTAGAAACAATATAAATACTATCCAAAAATTCACCTTTAGTCGAGACTAAAACTACATGTTGGTATCACTAGACTATATGTGACATTAGTATAGACTATTGTTTTACTATGTAGTTGGATAATGATGAAACTACTCTGAATATGTCACATAAAACACTTTAAAGTAACAACAGACAAAAAGTAGCCGTTAATGACTGATGAGGTCCGTTTTGCATTTATGATAACGGGAGCCAATTAACAGTGTGTGGATTATTTTACTAATTAAATATTATCTGTTTTATCCTAGTTCTCATCACACAGGTGTCTCGTGTTATGTTGAGCTTCAGTGATGAATCAGAAGCCCCTTTTACACTGCCAGATTTTTGGCGAATGTTGGGCCGTTTTGTCGGCAAGCTGCGAGCGTTTAGACACACAGAGCCAGATTGGCGAGTCGATCCGAGGTGCCCAATTTTCTGCCTCGTAGGGTAGACATATTGTCGGAACCCTTTTAGTTTAAAAATAACGAGGCGACCTTCCGCCACGGGAGGGGCTGTTGATGACGCCGCACGTGCGACCCACTGGCGGTGGATGAACAGGAAACAGCTGATAGCAGGAATTAGCGAGCAGCTAGTAGCAAGAGGGAAATACAAACCTGACAGACACTGTAAAGATGAGCAACTGGGGAGACAAGGAATTGTGTGCCTTCCTTGTCCTCGCAAATGAAGAGGCCATTAACCATCAGATGACGGGGACGGTGAAGAACGGGCCGACTTGTGCAAGAATCGCCGAAGGATGTGGCAGAGTGAGATTCAGATTCTGTTACAATATTAATAGTTCAACTAAATAAAATCTACCACAAATTACACATTTAAACAGCTCCCAAATACAAAAAATGTCTGCTCTAATCATCACGCTGTAACCTGTGACAGGTTATGATACGGATATGATATGGAACCACCGCGGACCACAACCGCGCGCCCTCCTTGTCCTCGCAAATGAAGAGGCCATTAACCATCAGATGACGGGGACGGTGAAGAACGGGCCGACTTACGAGAGAATCGCCTAAGGACTGACCAGCCGTGGCTTCCCTCCCATGTCACTGTTTATGTCACATGCTGAGCTACACGTTTTGTTGTTTTGTTGCGCAAAACTTACTAGGCGCATTCTGTATGAACAAAAGTAGGCAGGTGGCATTTTGCCACACTTCCCGTTTTTGTTTTTATACTGCCAATGCTGAAAAAAGACTGATTGGGCTTTCCTGCAAATTTGCACAATTCCTATCTAAAAAGGGCTAGAATGTAAAATATCAAAACTATCACTGTGGACTAAAATAAACTTTACATACGTTAAAACCCTGCTAAAATCATGTGTTAAGTGTTGAAAACAATCTCTGTGTTTGTTAGAATCTGTGTTTTAAAACCAGTGGAAATAGAGCCTTGAAACAATGAAATTTTTCTACTGACCTATAACAACATTTAGGCTCTTCATTTTTACCTGAGACTCCGGGCTTTCGTCCACGGATACTATTTTCTTCAGTGATCTGATTGGTCAGAGGTCGAGGTGCTGACAGCCTGTGATCCGATACTCTAAACATACCCTGCTCTGGAGCAGGTTAGCTGTTTAGCATCAGTTGCCACAGTGATTTATCTTGGTAAAAAGAGAACCTGCCTCATAGTGCTGAAAACCCAGAGTTAACCCTGAAGTTGCATCGCTAACTGCACATCCTGCTTCGTAGTACAGGCCTCGGGCCAGACAATGGTGAGGCGTACTGATGCTTTCAAAAGTCAGAAAACATCGCAAGACCTACAAATCACACACAAATAAATACAATCAGCTGTTACCTGTCTGCACATAACCACGATCCATAAATACCATATCAAATACATATAAACACTGTCAACCTTTCAGCATCACAGTGAGGTTGGTTACTGATATTCAATTAAGCCTGCAGCTGTTTTTAACATGACAGCTGTGACAGCAATACATTTAAATTTAAACACTCGTTTACTGTCTTGTCAATCAAAACACAATCGCCACACAGAAACCATTAAACATTATATGACACTGTACCTTGTTCCCATTCCAGCCGGGTGCTGAACTATACAAGAAACAAGAGCTTGATATTGCAGGGCAACTTTGCTTATCTTCCCTCCTTTGTTCTCAAACTTTTCTGCTCTACATCCTATTTCCTCTAGTAGAAGGTGTCAAAATAAAAGTCCCATATGATCAAAAAGGGGACCACCAAAATAAAGGCTGACCAGTTGCTGTTTTTCTAGCGAGGATAATGGCACAAAAAGCTGTTGTTTACTCAAAGACATTGCTGCATTTTGTGCCATTGTTTCTCCCCCAAGAGATCACTGTGATTCCTGCTGAGATAGTGGCACGAAAAACTGCAGGCTTCTGTTCAAGACCGACAAACAACAAACCATTTGTGATTTGGCCATAGCTGCATTTCTAGTGGCTTTTTTTCCAGCCATTAAATATCTGTTTTTTAGCTATCAATTCACTGTTTTTCCAGCGAGGATGATGGCACAAAAAGCCCTTGTTTTTTTACAAAGACATTGCTGCTTTTCCTACTGGGATAGTGGTATGAAAAACCGTTGTTTTTCACTGGGATATCACTGTGTTTTCTTCTGGGAAACCTTCATGAAAAGCAACTGCTTTTTGCCAAGACATAGCTGCTTTTCCTGCCCCTAAAACATGATCTTTATCTAATCATAATCAACAAGGTTTCAAACTATCTGCAAATGTAAATGTAACTGATCTGTGGTTTGCAGAAATATACAACGCCAACTTTGTCTTTTCTGGCAGTTGTGTTGCATTTAGAATGGATCAGCTCGTTTGAACATTTCTTTGGCAGCAATCCATCAGTGTTACATTAAATATGTCGAAGAATAGTTGGAACCTTGAAGTGCCTTTCAGACAAATAAAAACATTTTTATTCTAAGCAAATGTCGTGACAGTCATACAGGTTATCTGTGATCTCCATTAACCTCACTGTCTGAATGCACGTATTACCCGAACCTCGAAGATATTGTCCCACAGGTTTCAGTTTACCTCTAATAAAAAAAATTCTGCAGAATGACAACTGCTGCAGAGGCAGCAAAAGTGTCTGTCTGAACAAAGTGCTCACGTCTTTGCTGGATCCTTTTCAGGGAGCACTTTCATCATTTGACAAAAAAAAAAAGCTGATCCTGTCACGATGAAAAATTTATTTGAATGTGCTTGAGGTACACATAATTTATCTTGCCAGACATTAGAGGCCTAAAAAATGGAGCAAAATTCTTGAAAGGAAGGTAAAATACAATGTGTTTTTTTTTTCTCCTTGTCTCTCACCATTAAATATTCATCTAAATACCGCTTTACCCCATCTAGTTGACACAACAGTTGCCCCATTTTATTTTTCATGAAGCCAGCCTGTTGTTAGTGATGTCTGAGTGTGTGAATTAACTCCTCTGTCCTCTCTCCTGAAACTCTTCACACCAGCAGGAAGCTAAAAAAAAAAATAGGCCAAGGGCTGATGCATATACATATTTCTTTTTTCTCTCTGACTCATGATTTGGAGTTTATTTATTTTGAAAGGTGTGACTGAGCGGAAAGATGTGGCTTTTTGAAATCCTCCTTAAAGTTCTACCTCTACTGTGACCCAAATAGAAGAAAGGAAAATTAAAATTCTCTCCCCAATCCAATTAATCAGTGGAAGAGCAGGAAATGCCTGGCACCGTGTGAACCACAACTTTTAAAGAAATTAGAAAAGTTGTTTGTAAGAACTGTTATTACCCCAGACTGATTTCTCTGACTGTCTTTTCTACCATATTTTTGTGGCTGGTTATGAATCTTAAAACCACATACAAACTTTAGAGTATGTTGGAGCTCAGCTTGGCTCTCTTCTTCTTTTCTGACTCCTGCTGAGCACCAACTGTCTGGGTAGATCGTAGAAGCTTATTTGGCTGCCGAGCGCTGAATAAAAGTGTACACTCTCTCCCAAAACATTACATTCACTGGAGACTGAATATAAGTTTTGAGCTTGATTTAATTCCCAGTCATGTATTTGTGCAGCTGATTTTTTTTTCTGTGGATAACTTTGCAAACTCTCAAATTCTCAAATCTAAATAACGAAAAGTGTTGTTTACCAGCACTCTTCACATGCTGTTCCAAATGACTGCTACAGAAACTATCCATAAGGGTGTTTACTGTGGTGTCAAGTCTAGAGGAAGTTTATTTAAGTAAACAAAACTTAACTTCAGAAAGCTCTTTGTCAAGATTGGGAAAAGACTGTTGCCATTAAAATAAACCATGGTCTGCAATGCTTCGTATGACCAACCATCCACAGGAAAAACAGTGATTACTGACCAGTGCTGTTTCTGTTGCCTCTCATCTCGTCTCTACTCTTTGTGCGGGTATCTCACCTGGTTTGTGTTGTTGAGTGTTTATGTGTGTTGTATGTTGGTGTTGTGTTCTTATGTGTGGACACCAAGAGGAGTCATTGCTACCCTGGCAGCAACCAACAGGCATTCAAGTTAACAAACACACAAATAACTGACTCCAGTCACAATGCTTATCAGAATGCACAGATTTGATTGCCTGAGTAGCATCAAGTTAGATTATCTAAAATATAACTAGTCTGTGAATTTCTTTGGCAGCTAACCAGTTATATAAATGCTATCAGCACTTTGCCTGTTAAAATAGAAACGCTAAGTCAAAATGTGATCATCTTACTATATAATGACGAAAACTCAAGAACCCATAACTTCCAGTTATATAGATTTTCTGCCATTTTGAATTTTTTGAAAAACACTTCAAATCGATCTCTTCCTAGGAAGTTTGAGCGATCTGCATGAAACTGGGTGAACATAATCTAGGGACCAATATCTAAAGTTCCCTCTTGGCAAAAGTTGGAAAACTTACTCAAACTGAGCTTCTATAAGGCAATGAATATTGCGGAGGGCGTGGCTCATCACATAAAGGTGTATAACATCTCAAGGGTTTCACCCATCACCACGCAACTTTGTAGGCATATGACCACACATAATCTGAGGGGACCCCTCCATTATTAACCCCATCAAACAAAATGGGGGCGCTAGAGAGCTCATTTCTTATCTAGGCCTAACCGCCATATGGATTTTTACTAAACTTGGTAGATATGTAGAACAGGACGCCTCAAGGTGACTGGAGAAATTTAACTCTAATTGGCAACTGGGTGGCGCTATAACAACAGAAAAATGCTTAAAAATGGCTAAAATGCGACTGATCGCTGTGGCTCCCCCTGTGGACCAATGTTGTTGTTTTTTTCTAATTTTTGGTACGACTAAGTCATGGTATGGTATGCTGCTGCAACAAAGGCTAGCCGCACCTTTCCCATGTGAGTGTGCGCCCCACTTTAAAGTCAATACAACATATAAACACTTTAACTATCTGCCTTTCAACGTGCTACCTCAACTACTAATGTACAGTTTTAGCCCACTAACTATCCCACTATTGGCAATGGTACTACTGTACTTTCAATAAAGCAATCGTACTATCAAATTCACACAAACTCTGTCTGAATACATTGTTCTTCTTAATGGGTTCAGTTGACTATTTAATCTGCAATTTCCTTTGACCTGTATCCCAAACACACACCATGTGAAACTGTACGTGGGCAACTGTGCACTCAATGGGTATGGACTAGTTAATTATTATTATCCTTCAGCTGATGCTTACAGGAAGCAATGTAGCACACACATGTCGACAGGGAGGTGATGCCAGGGCGCAAACCGAGTTACCACTCCCATCTCTAGTAGAATTACGAGATTTCTTGTCCCGTGCGAATCGGACATTTATATTACAGACATCCCGTGGTAAACTAACATTAGTCCACATCCCTGTGTAAAACTAATCCCATCCGAATAGTACTTTGGATGACGTACACTTTAAGTGATGCGTGGATCTTCAAGCATTGATGCATACTAATTTTGACCGGATTATGTCAACTGCATATATTCTAATCCTCACTTGAAGAAGAGCCTTGTTCCTGTGGGCTCTGGCAACACTACATCCCTGAGCTTGCCTTAAAGGACTAAACGCGCAAACCCTCTATTTTTAATCATCCCATGGAGAGAGACTCTCACTTCAGCCTGTTGTATTTTGTTCTGAGGGATGGCAGATTAACAAGGGGGACTCATGTTGGTCATTATGCTAACACGGGGGATGGTGTCCACTCTCATCTCCCCTCAAGTCATCTACTGACTATGCCCTGACTTTTCCTCTAGTGCCACTGTTTGGTTTGCCAAAGTGCTGTACAATCTAGAAAGCACTGAAGTATTAAAATACAACTATAGAAATAGAAAAATACAGTATTAGAGCACACAGTACATATAAATATTAAGAGTAACAATAGAAAACAAAATAAAGTGCACAATAGGCACAAAATTCAATAAAAACAGTCCATACATCGGCAACGTTCGGCTCAACATGCGTCAAATGCTAACGAGAAAAGATGGGTCTTCAGCAACGACTTAAATATCTCAAGAGTCTGGGCAGATATAATATACAGTGGTAAGCTGTTCCACAATTTTGGGGCAGCCACCACGAAGGCTCGGTTGCCTTTAGTTTTGAGCCTAGATATCAGGACATCTAGAAGCAACTCATTTGATGACCTCAGTGCTCTAGCTGGTGCGTGAACATGGATGAGTTCAACTAAGTATTGGGGGGCCAGACCATTCAATATCTTAAAAACAAACATCAAAATCTTAAAGTCAATCCTGCAGCGGACAGGAAGCCAATGCAAAGAGGCCAGAACTGGTGTGATGTGGTCACGTTTTTTTGTGCTGGTCAAAAGGCGAGCAGCAGCATTTTGCACTACCTGCAGACGCCGCAAAGAACGTTTATCTAAGCCCACATACAGAGAGTTGCAGTAATCAAGCCTAGACGTAATGAAGGCATGGATAACTCTCTCCAAGTCTTTGGGTGAGAGATAGGGCTTTACTTACACCAAGGCTTTTAATAAAAGAACAGTTTTTGGAAGCCAAGGGGCCCAGAGCACCAACAGAGTCATTTACACATTCCGGATATCCAAATACAATAACTTCAGTCTTATTATCATTTAGATTCAGGAAATTTAGGCCCATCCAAGTTTTTATGTCATTAAGACAAGCTAACAGAGGCTGCAGAGAGTCCTTACATTTTAATTTTAAAGGAAGGTACACTTGGACATCATCTGCAAAGCAATGAAAAGAAACATTATGCTTACGGAGAATGGAACCTAGGGGCAGCATATATAAAGAAAACAATAAAGGGCCCAAAATGGAGCCTTGAGGAACCCCACAGGTAAGAGGGGCCACATTTGAGGAGAATTCACCCAGATGGACAGAGAAACTCCTGTCGGTTAGGTACGATTGTAGCAACTTGAGGGCAGCACCTTTAATGCCTACACAGTGATCTAGGCATGATAAGAGGGTCCTATGATCAACAGTATCAAAGGCAACCGTCAAATCTAAGGTCACCAGGATAGCGGCACATCCTGAGTCCACAGTTAAGACAAGATCATTAAACACTCTAAAAAGAGCAGTTTCAGTACTGTGACCAGACCTAAAACCAGATTGAAACTTCTCATAGATATCATTTTGTACTAAAAATAATTGCAACTGTACAGCAATTACTTTCTCTAACACTTTGGACAGGAAGGGTAATTTGGAGATGGGCCTGAAGTTGGAGAGAACAGAGGGGTCCAGGCTGGGCTTTTTAATGAGTGGCTGCACTATAGCATGTTTAAAAGGGGCAGGAAAACACCCTGAACTAAAACAGTTATGAATCAGAACAAGAATAAAAGATCCAACTGAATCAAAAACCTCTTTAAAAAGGTGCGAGGGAATACTGTCTGAGAGGATTACCATCCAGTCTGGTGCAGACAGTCATGGGCTTTGTGAACTTTGACAGATAAACCAAAGTACTGGACAAATTCAATTTTTGATGAAAGGGATCTCCAACTGAAATCACATTTAGTCAAACAAAATGTCATTTTTAATGTAGTGCAAATAGATTTTTTTTTATCATTATAAGGAAGAAAAATATCTTTGTGGAAATCAAATATACTGCTTTTCAACTCAGATGGCTGGAGGGACGTGTCAGTGTCTGTGTTTGATTGACAGCAGACAGAGTACCATAGGAATGGAAGACAACGTAAACAAACTTGTGCTGTAACCTCGACAATATGAGTGTGCATGCTTGTAAGTTATATAAGAGGGAAATGTTAGCAGGAAAGCTAAAGTGCTTGTTGTTTAGAATCAGTGGCTCCTGTGTCTGCTGCTGTCTGGCTCTGACTGTCTTCTCTGCCTGTGCTGGCGTTACTGCTTTATGCAAGATTAATTGGCTTTATCAAAATAAAATCCATCATCCATGATAGAGACCTAATTGTAGTCCGTTATATTAATGCAAAACTAGGAGGCGCCATCATGAAACCAAAAATATAAACTCTTCCTTTTTGGTTCCTGATGTTTCCTCAAAAAGAAAATCAGTTATATTAATTTCACATTGTATCTTATATGTGTTGCTCTATGATGAAGAACCTCTCAACAGAAACAACTCATGCATGCAGCAGTTTCCCAGACTGTCTTTGAGTCTGCTATTAATGACCCTCATTGAACCCGCTCTTGAAGCCCAGAAGCAGGACAGGAAGGCTATTGATTGGCTAATAATTTCCATTTGCATGACAGGACTACAGAACTTTTTGTTGCCCTGTAATGGAAATCTACCTTAACCATGATTGATTATTCATTCGTTAAAATTTACATTCATTGATTACAGGAATTATGTGAAATGAGCGTCCTCTCGTGTGTCAGGTTAGCCAGCTATTTCAAACAGCAGCAGTAAATTTCATTTGTGGAAAGAGGGTCATTTGACAAGGTCTCGCTAACAACAGGATGGAACCCTCACTTTTTATATTGAAAAATTGCCGTTCGTTAATAAGAAAGACCCAGCACTGCCTCCAGTGAGAGGAGAGATTGTGAGGCACAATGAAATATAAAGAGAAACATTTTATGAGAGAGAGCCACAAAGAGGGTAACCAATAAGACAGGCAGAGAGACAGACAGACAGACTGGTGGGTAGTTTATATGAAAGAGGAAAGGAAAAGTGAAATGGGGTGAGAAAGTGAAAATAAAAAATAGAGATGCTGACACGTGTAGACAGAAAGAATGCCAGCCAGATGGAGGAGCAGATAGTCAGAAAAACGTGAACCGCCCCTCCTGAGGAGGAGGAAGATATGGAGGTGGACTGACTATTTGAGGACTGGCTTTAGTGTTTTGTCATAGGTAAGAGAAAGAGAGGAGAGAAAGTATAGTTTGCTGTCTGCCTACACTGCTGAGTCTAAAAGTAACAGATCAGTCATAGGTATTTATGTAATATGGAAAGTAAAACAGGCCAAATATCAAGCTGAATTAGAGGACACGACATGTTAAAAATATTGCTCTTAATAGTGATTCATTACACTTTTAATCAACATTACAAACCTATGATGATATACAACAAGCACCCTGCTTCTGAAGGCCATATTTTTTGTATGTGTTTTTTAAATCTGTCTGATAAATCCGATAAATATGATTATGTATATAAATCTGAATCTGGTGTGTTTATTGTTCTATAGACCCATTTAGGGCCGATGTCACCATGACGTCAGTTTGTTAGCTGAAGGCAAGACACGACTCGCCACCACAGTGCTGTAGGCTACATAGGAGTCTTAAATGTTGTCTTGTTGTGTTACTGGGGGCCAGAATTGATCGCTTACCAGCCGCCACTACCTGTCACCAAAAATGCAGACAACTATGGTTTAATGCAATAAGACGAAAGGACTGGATGAAGACGATCATCAAAAATGCTCACATGTGCAACGCACACTTCATGTCAGGTTAGGGAAAAAGTATTTCCTGTTGTAGGGATTAATAACGTTATGCGTATTAAGGGTTATCATGTCCACCGCATCAGAAACTTGGGGAGGGATTAAGAATATTGGATCTGTAACACAAACATTTTAGCGCATTAGTTAACGTTAGTTTCGATAGCAAATCAAACTGGAGGAAACCTTTCAAGTGTCATCCTCCTTTGTAAGATTGACATAGTTATCAACCACAAAGCTGTGCATTCATAAATTCAGCTTTGCACCAAAATGAAAGCCATTATGGTCAAAAAAACAGAGCGTTATATTTCTGTATGAACAGTTAATCACACATTCACTCAGCTCAGTGCTTTGCTGCTCCGAGAGTGCGCTGCTTTGGATGACTGAACGCTACATTCCGAGAGCGTTTTTACAAACGGTCCAGTTTCTGCCAGCGCGCATATTCCTGAATGCACCACTCGCAACATGTACACATACACTGTCAAAAACAAGCCAACAGAACTTGCTAGCTAGCATTAGCTAATGTCTGTGGGGATCTGTTTTGCCTGCAGCTTAGCCCTGTCCACCAAAAAAAGTAAATCTGTTTACAAACAGTTAAAGGGTCTGTCAGTTGCAAATAATAGCAATACAAGACAAAATGAAGAGACACGTTTGCCCTCTTGCTTCATCTTGCATTTGGCACCATGGTTATCTGAAGGGTCAGAGCTGTCGGGTCCATGTCATTTGTCCAACAGCCCATTGGTCCGACATCCCATTAGTCCGACGGTCTGCAGTGCTGAATGGCTCCCGGCAGGCGTATTTCTACCTTGATGGTGCGCCGCGACCGGCTCTGGGTCAGCTGGGAAAGGCTTGAGGCGAAGCAGGCTCACGGCTTATGTGTTTGTCACTTTCTTTTTCATTTTAACCCACACCATGATCTTTTCCTGACCCTAACCAAGTGGTTTTTGTGCCTAAACCTAACCAGACGTTAACCACAGGGCATCATGATGATTTCTGAACAGACTTCGGAACAATGGGTTTAATATGGTCGGAACAATGGGCTGTCGGACCAATGGGCAGTTCCCGAGCTGTCCACCCTCTGTGTCTCCACACTGCCAGTCTTTCTTTCTGACAGCATGCAGTCTTCATCCTCCATGATGTCCTCCACCTTGTCATCATTCACCTGAATATTACTATCTGACCTCTTGAAGAAGGCCATACGAGTTATCCCAAAGGTCGTCACTGCTTCTTCTTCTTGTGATGGATGCAAAAACAAGCCTGTTCCTGAAACTTAACTGACACAACGTTAGGTCATCTTTGTTTTTAAATGTGCAAGAATTTCAGACAAAAAAATACAGACTTGATGTGCGAAGGCCTTAACACTGTGACAACACACCTGTGATATTTGAAGTTACCTGTCAGCATTTTTTCTTCAACTCTTGTGACGTTTTAAAACAAAAGCAATCGTTACAAAAAAGGGTTTCAAGACAGCAAGACTCTGTCCTGGCTCCTGATCATGTGCCAACTGCACATCTGAGGTACAGCAGAGTCTAGTTTGTCTAATTTGATCCTTTTGAGCTCCTTTGATCTTCTTGCAATCATACAATAGACCCAGTTGAAAGGGAGGACACATACTATTACTGCGCATTAACCCAATGGCAGCATGAACAAGAAACTTATCTGATGTTAAGTAAAGTTATATGTTTATCACACCACACTTTACCAGTGGATACTGTGGCTGCAAAAACTGTGTGAAATCCCCTTATTCACAGTGAGCAAGATTGATGGGAAAGTCAACTCTTTCCTCCCCAAAGTGGCTGGCCTTGCCGCAATACCTCTCCAAAACTGGTCTCTTTAGAGGGAACATTCTACAGCTGTCTCTACAATCAATAACCATGGGATAAAAGCAGGAGAAAACTAAGCTAGTGTTGGAAATGAAGGGGTCCACTGATCAGGCAGTGAGGAATGCAAATGTCCGGGTCCACACTGAGTGCAAGGGAAAGCTCATGCTGAAGACGACCAGGCAGTTAGCAGGCTACGGCATAAAGAGATCATCGGCAGAGTTCAGACAGAAAGGACCGGTTGAGAGAGGGGGAAAGCCTTGTGGCTCTGGTCCAGGACAGGAACTGGTGGGGTCTGAGGATAAACACTTTAAAATCAAGGCCGTAGTACAGGGATGACGGGGGGCTGGACAACATGGGAAGGCATTGCTAGTACAAACATTAGCATGGCAGACTTGTGGAGGATCCCACAGGCAAGGCTCAGTTTCCTCGTCAGAGAAACATACAACACTGCCCACGAAACATGCTGCCCCCTCTGCAGCAGTCCAAATGCAAGCCTCCACCACATCATGACAGACTGAAGATTGTGCTCCCCCAAGGATGCTATAGGTGGCGCCACAGCCAGGTCCTCCACCAGCAGACGCTCACATTCAGTTCGTCAAAGAAGTAGAGGGCAACACAAGCACCACACCACCGAAGACAGTTTCACCGAACATAGTTCCCACCACCCTGGACTTGAAAATGAGAGTCAATCTTAGGAGGAAGCTTCAGTTCCCCAGTGAGATCACCAATACATTCCCACTCTGACCTCGTCACTTATCGACATTTGGTCATGGACTTTCCATGTCAAGGTATAGCGTGCAAGGTACCCTGGGTGCATTGGTTGGTCTATTTTCAAAATACTCCCAGGAAATGTACCATTTACATACAGTCTTTTTCAAAATAAATGCACTACATCATTACAACACTGCAGATTGATGGGGGTTTTTTTCCCTTCAACAACAGATGCACGTGGTTACATTTCCCTACACACGCATGTGGTTGGCTTTAGGCAACAGAAGCACATGGTTGGGTTTAGAAAAAGGAACAAGATTTGGCTTTACAATCTTACAGGAGGCAAACACCGGTGACAGCCAGTGTTTGTTGGACCTATCCACCACCCCTCCCGCCAGCCCTACTTCGACTTCTGCCATCTGCGCTTCGACCTTATGCTGCCTGGCGCCGTCAAACAATAATGGTGACTGGCAGCGTGTCATGCCGATGTGAAATGATGGCTCCTTTTGTCTGTGTCTGACACCAGAAGTCACTGACAAAGCACCGGTTGTTGACGCCTTCGGAGTAAGACAGGGTTATGAGATCACCAACACAAGCCACCACCCAGACACTGAGATGTGGTAAAGCAGCATGTAGACTCTCCTGTGGAGGGAGGGTGTAGAATGGATCTCAAAGAGGAAAAGGACAAGAACTTAGATCATACCACCAAATACAAGGAGGGTGGCTGGAGGACAGTGTTAATTTTGTCAGCTAAAACTTAAACGAAAACTTTTCGTTGACGACCCTTTATTCCGTGACTAATTTGTGATGAGAACGTAAATTTAATTAAGTACTGACAACAAAAACTAAAACGAAATCTCTGTTCATTATGACGTGACAAGTAAAAACGTGACGAAAAAGCTGACGCTGG
The DNA here is from genome assembly GCF_041903045.1 of Epinephelus lanceolatus. Classification (NCBI taxonomy): domain Eukaryota; kingdom Metazoa; phylum Chordata; class Actinopteri; order Perciformes; family Serranidae; genus Epinephelus; species Epinephelus lanceolatus. The sequence continues at coordinate 34,006,268 of NC_135752.1, forward strand.
CCGGCCAGACAGTCTGGATTACAACCATCCTGAATGCCTTGATTGTTTTCCTTTTTAACCAATTAATTATCTAAACTCAAATTCAAACTCTCAGTCTGTCTTTCTGATTGGATGACCTCCCCCCGCCCTCCGCGTGGTGGCGGTGCACGTCCAGTTTTGCCACACAGAAACCTTGGCTCCACAGCGGGAAGCCGAGAACAACAACGCCTGTAAAACTCTGTAAAAGTACACCAGAGCATACATTTTCGTTTCCAAATATTTATTTGAAAACGAAGCCATTCATATGGTCAATAAAAAAAACATTTTGTTAATAATAAAAAACAAACGTAATCTCAACCGCGCCAGCCGGTGGGACTGCGGCTGAACCGCACCCAATGTTCATTCATTCATTTAACCGCGTGTTCAATTTGTGTGTGTGTGTGTGTGTGTGTGTGTGTGTTAGTATGTCAGTGAGGAGGAGTATCAATTAAAAAAAAGTTTCCACTAATTATTTTGGTGTTTATTTTTTTTATTCTTAAGGGGGTTTTTTTATTAAAATGCGTAATTTAGCCAACAATATTATAGACCAAAAGTTAATCTAATTTATTATTGTAGAGTGTCTTTAGCAAATCACAATTTTCAACTGGAGACACGACGCAGCATGCAAAAAAAAAAATAAAAAAGGGGCATTATAAAAAGGCGACAGATAGTGTTAATTAATTGACATGAGACATTGGAGAGGTTGTCGGTCCTGTTCTATAGTCTGTAATATTTGTTTTATTTTATCATAACTTCTCGGAAATTACTCAAAAATGCATTTTTTTTGTGCTTCTGAGCACACAGGCAGCAAACACTGAAAAATACATGTTAACAAACACTGTTAACAAACACTGAACTATAATGGGCATATGATTAAATGTGTTAGGTTTTGATGCCCTTGTAAGAAAATACTAAATTAAAATGGGCATAACAACAGTTAAGCTGTTATGATCTTCTTTTGATGTCTTAAGAGGACTGAAGCTTTATTCTTGCAGGTTGTAAGTCATTTGTTGTACAAATATACAGAAAATAAACAAGAGCCTGTGAAGGACATGATTATGTATTGCACTTTTTCTAACAAGCCTTAGACATTCATTTTTTTATTATACAAGAGTAATATGGGGAACTGCCCATTGGTTCGACATCCCATTGTTCCGACCATATTAAACTCATTGTTCCGAAGTCCGTTCCGAAATCATCATGATGCCCTGTGGTTAAGGTCTGGTTAGGTTTAGGCACAAAAACCACTTGGTTAGGGTTAGGAAAAGATCATGGTGTGGGTCAAAATGAAAAAGAAAGTGACAAACACATAAGCCGTGAGCCTGCTTCGCCTCAAGCCTTCACACCATACGCCTGCCGCGAGCCGTTTAGCACCGCGGACAGCCGGACTAATGGGATGTCGAACCAATGACATGGACCCAGTAATATGGTACATTCTTAGTTGAAATGACTAAACAGTTAAAGGTATGCTTACAATGGAGTTTTTACTACCATGATAAACATCCTTTTGCAAAATCTATTACAGTATGACAAAACTGTCAAACATGGACCGCGGAATGCATCTGAACAAGGGGGGGGCCATAATTTCAAGTCACGTGGAGGGGGTGGGGGGGCATATGCATTGAAACAGACAATATTACTGATGTATTAAATAACGTTGCGGAGCACTTTTTTATTCCGACGCCACACAGTCACATCTACAGTACACGCATGAACACGAACACATGCTTGTTCACATTAACCCCTCTGATCCCACTCTAACATTCACACACAACAGGCCAAGCCTATTTACACATAAACGCACAGATGAAACTATAGCAAACAACAAAGTACATCCAGTCCACAACCACAACCAAAACTCATCTTGCTGCCTTGAATCTAAATCAACATCATATTCATTATCATCACAAGTCAGCACTCATATCAGACTCATGTGCAGAGCCGCACACACACACACACACACACACACCCAACAACAAAACTAGCGCAGCTGCACAGTTACTGAAAAGTAACCAACACAACAAACGCTGAATTTCTGACCATTACCGCTCGCACCTCCAGTGTGTATGTCCACTCCTGCCCGCTCCCGCAAAACTCTGAGAATTTATGCCTGCACAATAATAGAGATGCATTGATTTTGTGTCTTCTCCCGTCCCGCAGGAGAAAACACATCATTTTATATGCTATTAATAAAGAGATTCATGGGGTTGTTTGTTTCGTTTCCCTGGTCTGCATGTCTTTTGACGCACTGGTCAGGAATAACGCTCCTATTTCGTTGTTTTCATTTAGTTTTTAATGAAATAAAGGCTGTTTCATATTCTGTTCTCCTCCTCTGTATTTATTTATTTTTCTACCTTTATATAATCACGCAGTGATTGAGGTTAAGGCAAGCCCGGCGCCAGGATGAAGTTACTGAGGGGGCGGTTAAAAATTATGAGGGGGCAAATCTTTATTATGCAACACATAGGTTCACACAGTGAGTTATAAAGCGCACGCAGAGGTGCATAATAGTCGCGCGTAATGACAGCTCGTCGCCGGTGAAACACAAACTGCACGTCTTCTTTCATGTTTGTCTCATGACAGATGGAGCTGACAGACAGACAGACAGACAGACAGACAGGTGGAGCAAGCGGCAAATTGGTAAAAGCTGTTTCAGGGCATATTTGTCCATTTATGAATAAATATGGAGTGGAAACGCTCATGCATGTGCACCAAGTTCCTGTGTTGACATCCTGTCGCTAGGCTACATCTTCTTCTTCTTCTTCTTTTTCGTCTTCTTCTACTGTTTAATGGCGGTTGGCAAACAGTGAATTAGTCCATTACCGCCACCAACTGGTGGAGTGTGGATCAAAATGACTATTACACCTTTAAAAAAAATAAAAAATAGGCTACATCCCGATCCCGCAGTGTTTTTTTTAGCCGCCCGTTCCCGCCCGCAGCAAAGTTCAAACCACCCGTTCCCGCGATATTTGCGTTGGGTCCCGCGGGACCTGACGGGACCCAATCCCAATGCAGCCCTCTATGTCAGAGTACAAAATTTACCCGGGCCATGGCCCCCCTGGCCCCCCCGGTTCCGTGGTCTATGCTGTCAAATTATGTCAAAAGACTAAAATGAGACTAAAACTAAAACTGATTTCCACTAAATCCAGTCTTTGGTGAGTGACTAAGACTAAAATGAAATTAAAAATTCTTGTCAAAATTAACACTGCTAGAGGACCAAGTATGATGCAGGGGCTTTGTTGGTACATGAGCGTGTGCCTTATGCGGGACATTCGAGTAACTGGAGCAGACCAGCAGAAGGCCCTTCTGGCTAAACAGGCTGAGAAGCTTTTGGTTGAGAAGGAAGCACAAGTGTTGCAGTAGCCCTGAGCACACAGGCTGGCTGCAGGAGGTGGCAGAACGTTCCTGCCACTGCTACGCTACCAGGAGACGTTCCAGGTTTAATGGAGCAAATCGTTGTCCACCCTGCAGCTAGCCAACCCATGGAGAACTGGCAGGCAGTAATGCCACAGCAGGTCAGCACCCACCTTCATAATCAATACACTGACTGCATTACAAAATCTTGAAGCCTTGCATTCTTGGGTATCACATGAATGAGTTTAAATGACTTCTGCTACTAGATTCAAGGGAAAAATATTGACTATGCAGCTTCTGTTCTCAGACATTTCCTGTTTTTTTTATGTAGTCTTTTTGTTACTCACATATGCTTTTCCACATGGGCACATCATCGTGTAGAGCAGATTTATGGGATTGGAGCAGATGACCCCTTTGTTCTCGATCAGCTCCCCTGTCAGGGGATGATTGGATGCATCTAGTTGTAAAAACCACATCGAACACAATGTGCACATTTGTCCCATCTTGGATATCTTGGAAAAAAACTGTGCCTGGAAGTAGAACACACACGAAGGGATTTTGAATTCATCAGGGAGAGTAGTGGGCTGCCTTAAAATATTCCAAGATGTGTTTTGAACATTCTTTTTTTGCAAATTGGGTGTGAGACATTGTAAAATTGTGTTTTCTCTGTGAACATTTGTTTTGTATTGATTGTTTATTCTGTTAATTTTTTTGCGGGTGACCTCCCTGGCTCTGTCTGAACCTCTAGTGTTTGCCATACCCTTTTCATTACAGCAGCTGCAGCATGCTACAGTGCAACCCAGTATCCTACACGCACACTGGATTTAAAGGATTATTCACTAGATTAGCTATAACCATAAGGAAAATTGACTGTGAACAACATTTTGAAAATCAGGCTTTATGTATGTCAAAAGAGTTAGACAAAGAGGAAAAGGCAAAGAGAAGAGAGGGATTTCTATTGATGAGTCCATCTCACCCGCCGTGTTAAACTCCCACAAGTGCTCTTAATAACTCTCTTTAACCTAAGATTACTCCCACTCACTCTGATAAACAAAACCTTTCTCACACCCTTCTCGTGTCTATTTCATGCTAAGTCTCATTCTCTCTTTTTCTTTTTTTCCCTTTGTCTCCCTTTCTACATCTCTGTCTTAATCACCAATGAAATCTTTTTCCGTCTCACTGTCTCCTGTTGCCTAGTTGTTTCATATCAGGTGAAAAAACGGAACCATTATAAAATAGTTGGGTTATTTTTCTCTTACACACGCACACATACAGACCCGGGGGCAAAAATAAATCCTTGCGTGGGCCAAATGTAAAGATAACTGGCGCTGGCACCTGAGTGTATTGATCAGGTTGATTATACACTTATAAGCACATGCTTCATATCTATACGTATCATATGCATGTCGTGTAAAGTTATAATGTGCATTCCATTTCCTGAGCAGTTGCCTGATGTCAGACAGACTTATCAATGGGGAAGGGGGACTCTGTTTTTCATAACCATGCATTGATGTATCGCCAAGCCAAAATACTGGTTTTGCCAAGGTTTTAAGAACAATGGGGGGCTGAAGGGGAGACAAACTACAATGATGGCTGACATTTAGAAGACATAACCATTAAGAGCGGGAACTGCCCACTGGTCCGACAGCCCATTGTTCCGACCATATTAAACCCATTGTTCCAAAGTCCGTTCCGAAATCATCACGATGCCCTGTGGTTAAGGTCTGGTTAGGTTTAGGCACAAAAACCACTTGGTTAGGGTTAGGAAAAGATCATGGTGTTGGTTAAAATGAAAAACAAAATGACAAACACATAAGCCGTGAGCCTGCTCCGCCTCAAGCCTTTCCCAGCTGACCCAGAGCCGGTCGTGGTGCACCATCAAGGTAGAAATACGCCCGCCGGGAGCCGTTCAGCACCGTGGACCGTCGAACTAATGGGATGTCGGACCAATGGGCTGTCGGACCAATGACATGGACCCTTTAGAGCACCCTTCACAGCTTTACCCTCTCATCTAAATATGGTCGTTTCTGGCTCCAAAACACCGAGATGTCAAAACTCAAGGCTTCAAAACGGTAGTCCTAACTGATGTCACGGGAGCTACTGTCCTGAAGTTTTCAAATACTGCTGCAATACATCAAAAGCCACTTTTTTGCAGTGGTAAGGTACGCCGCCAGTGGGTGTCAATTTGTAATGCAGCTGTACGTAACATTTTGCGGTGTTATGATGCAGTGCTGGTCAGCTAAATGGTACCTGTCAGGTCCAAAGCTGACACCGGAGGGGTGCCTGGAGTGTCATAGTTTGACGTGTAGGGCCACTGACCATGTCTTTGTTTTATCTGCCCTTCGTCATTCCGAAGCCGTCGAATATCTCTGCTTTACCAGTGATTTCGATGTCACACAGGTTTTGTGGAGGTATGATACGCGGATGGGTAGCATTAGTTCATAATGCAGCTGGACGGCACCTGTCTTGGTGGTATGATACGCCACAGGACAGCGTCAGTTTGAAACACTGCTGGTAACATTGTAATATAAGGAGTTTGGATCCAACAATCTCTGGACATTGACCTAGGGGCCCACAATTTGCTTTACGTATGAATGTAGAGCCAAACCATGATGGTTTTTACGAATACCACATGATTTTGTTGACATTTTGTTGGTAGCAGTGTTCTGAACTGTCAACAGCAGATCCAGGAGGATACCTGGTGCGTTATATGTAGACGTATAAGTCCAATGACAAAGCAGTAAAATGTGATGACTTGCGATGAGAACGTGCTGTGCCTATCAGGTGCCTGTGTGTAAGTACGGGGGTGGGATAAGATCTCATAATTCTATTTGTATTAAATATAATATAAAAGAAGACCAATGACTCAAAACCAATAGCCAGCCCCTATACACGCCCCTTTCTGCCTGCCAAGTGCCATCCCCTCCCCTACTTGTGTTTAAAACTGTTTTGAATGAAAAATTCAACAGTGGGGGCACAACAGCACTGTGGGTGAGACAGGCAACTTTGTATATATTACATCCCTATGGTGTTTCTCATTGAGTATTACCAAAGATGCTGGATTACTACAAGATTGCCCACCTACAATATACTCCCACTGTATGAAATGGTATACATTTCTGGTCTCCTAAGTAGGTGTTGTCCCCCGTACCCCAATCAAAGACAAGTATCCCCAACCTCACTTCTGTCAACATGTGTGTACCCTTACTGGCCGTAAGCTAAATAAATAAATGGTCCGTGAAAAAAATATTTTTTCCAGCGGATGTCTTAGTTACAAGATGATTGAGCTAACTGGAGTAGTTTCATGTCGTATCCGACAACGGGAGGCTTTTAACAGATGACGTCCTGATGTTAGCTTTGCTGCTGCTGTTAGCTGTCCCTGTCAGCTGCAGCCACTGATGCTTTCTAGACATCGTGATTTCCCAAAACTGAATAAATACCACACATAGCAACACAAAACTGCTTTGTTAGCTCAATCATGTTGTAACTAAGATATCCGCTGGAAAAATATTTTTTTAAATCCAGTATGTTTGGTGAAACTGCACTGATTTCAGCACCAGAGAGGAGATATCTGTTGCCAGATCTCGTGAGAGTGTGTTGTTGAGACAGAGACAGGTCTTGTACAAAGTTAGTCTGAGTGGGCAGAAGTTCGCTGCATAGATCAGCCTCTCATTGGGCGGAAAGAGCCACCCGCTGAAGTCCTGCCCTACCACCTCCGGTTGTGTAGCAGTTTTCAACACGTCCTTTACTAACTTTTGCTGTGTTTGATCTTGCGGGGGTGTAGCCATTTTTTTGCCATGGTTCGTGTCCTGTAGACGATATTTTTGTGGGCATGTTACACCAAAACCTGTTTCCCCCCGGAAATATTTTTGCAAGTGCACTGTTGTTGTGGCACCGCCCAGAACGATTGTGATTGGTTAAAAGAAATACAAGCAGCCGGGGCGTTTTTTTCTCAAATCTCAAAGTGAGAGTCGGCCCAGCCAGACCTTTCTTTTCTTGAGAAAGGTCTGGTGAGCGAGACTAGTACAAAGTAAATCTTCTCCTGATTCGTCCGTCTGAAATTTGCCATTTTGGTGTCGGGATGTTCTGAAGATATGTGGCTTGTGACAAATGGGTCCAATATTTGCTTCCGTGACTATGGGGCGAAAGAATCGGCCATAATCTGTAATCACGTTCATTTCTCCCACTGAAGTCAATGGACTCAGGACCTGCTGTTAGTCTCCTAAAGGGGCGTGGTGGTTGCGAACCCCACGTGACACTGATACAGGAAACTGACTCGCAGTGGATCGTCTTGGTTTATCCACCGTCTTTGGTATTACTACTTTTTGTAGTAGGCAATAAGCCAAAAATCCAAAATTTTTGTTAAAAATATGTAAATTCTAAAAATATCTTCTACAGTTCCACCTTGAATTTACATGCCATTGTGACATTTTATGTTTTTATTTTATTTTTTACCTGATGTGTCTGTCACGTGTTATTCAAGGTGATACTCTAGGCACTGCTGGCCTTCTATTTTTTGTAAGTATGTGTAATTTTGTAAATATATCTCTTGTAAATGTATTTGTAAATGTAAAAATTGTATTCCTATGGTGGAATTTTATACTGGTTTTGCAAGTGTGTTGTACTCAGTTTCTGTATAGCTACACGTGTTATCACATAATCTGTTGGGCGACCACCACTGGTTGTATTTATAGAGGTGTGTCTCCTTATCTTGTCTATGTCTGATAAAGGGCTGGTGCCCAAAATGTCACATGTGGCGATACGATTAAAATGTCCCAAAAGGTGCAGTTTCTGGTGTGCAGACTTGTTTTTGTATTTTTGTGCAGGCACTTTTGAGCCCATCCAGCTGAGCCTGCCCACACACACACAGAGCCACAGTCATTAGCTTTAACAATAGTATGAAAAGATATGACTCCATTCTCCTCGCAGCACTGTCACTGGAACGAAAATATAGCTACTGTATACTAGTCAACCTCAACCTACTACTCCCATCTTTGGTCACAGTTTATGAGACTGTCTCTAGCTTGTAAACCTTAAATGTATATGTATCATACAGGGACTCTACTAAGACACACAAAGAGGGCACATGCCAAGATAAATTCACAAACAGAACTCTACATACATCAAGACGGGAACATCTTGAGTGTCACTGAGTCATTATGTCATAATGGGAACAGACTAAACCCTGAGACACCCTCCAGTACCACCTCTGACAGCAATTTAAGGAAATGCCAAGTGTTTCAAGAGGATTTGTGCTTTTTAAATTTTATTTTGAGACTATCATTTGAACAAAAGTGTTCAACACAAAAGTGTTCAATAACCATTATTATTACTATAGAGGAGAGACGGACAAAGTGTGCTGAATACATGCCTTTATAGCTATCCATTTATGTCATGTAGACATACTGACGTTCATCATCTAACTTATAGTGAAACTTTCTTTATGTGCCTTAAAATACACGTGTCAAACAAACTGAAATGTATTCCACAAGCCAAGATAGACTTTTACTCCCACTACTAATTACACAGGTGGAGTTCACAGAGTTCAGCAGGACGTAAAGAGCCAGAGGCAACTGTTCCTGTCGTGAGCAGATGGCAGAACATTACTTTGGAAATGTGTCATTTTAGGAAAACAAAACAGAACAAAGAAATTCACCTGACATTTGTTACTACACATCGATGATTTCATCAAAGGTTACATGTAAAAGGTTATAAATGTTAATTAAATTAAATGACAGGGTATGTTTACCTCCACTTCCAGGACACATTTGGTAGAGTGAGAGTGTGAGAACTTGATGTCGTGGCAACTGGTTGGTGTGATTAATAACTAAATATAGGATTATTTTCAGCACACACACACACACGCACACACACACTGTTAGCATGCCAACATCCAGAAGTGCAGACTCTGAGCCTCTTTCCTGCCCTTGATGGATCAGAAAGCACAGAGGCAGATGAGATGATGGATTATACTGTATCTCTGTGTTGATGCAGTCGGTTCCTCAGTTAAAAAAACAAGTGTCTCACAGTGATGTTGGGCTTATTTACTACATCCACAGTGTGATAACTCAAGAGTTGATCATTGATCTGGGACGGGAAGACACATTGCTGTTGTGCATTTTCAAACACATAGTACTGTGATGAAATTGAATTCGTATCTGTGAGCTGACCCTTTAAGGTTAGACTGTCCTTGCACCCATCTTTACATATGATTGCAGAGACACATCTGTGCTCTCCCTCTGCATGCATGTCGACAGTATGTGTGCAGGTGAAGACCAGATGTCCTTGCGGCAGGTTTTATCTCACAGCCCAACATCGTCACCATCGCTGAACCACATCTCACTTCTCTTTTCTCAACAAGGATTGTCACAACAAAATTGATTTTTGGCAATTCCAACATGAGTAGATTGTGTTTTGCTCTTTGAAATTGTTTTTTTTTTCTTTTTCACAGACAACAGCAATGTTGAAGCTCTTTGCTTTGATACATCAGTTCATGCTGTCCATCCAAGTCCAATTTCTTTATTGCTATATTCATACATCCAGCCCTTCATCCGGTCAGGCTGTTCACATGCACTGTTTAGAAGCACAATATAACACATGCAATCATAAGCCAATTAATTTGTGAATATTCCACGTAAACAGGAATGCTGCAATCATATGACCAGAGCGCTGAAGGGAGTAAAGAAGGAAATAGTATAAAGGGCAAAGGAAGGAGTCAGGTTCGGGTGGTGGATGGGTCAAACAAGCACAGGACTTTCCTCCAGGAGACCGGTGATTGTACCTCATTTGAAACCAAGTGAACCTTCAAGTTATTGTGAGGTACCTCGTCATCATTTGTTTTTCTAAACCTAACCTACTTAACTTTACTTGCATTACCTGGTTGGAAGCCAACATAACTGCAAAACAGGAGTAAGCATTATGTCATGCAGTGTTCCTTGCATTAATAGTAAAATAACAAGAAGCTCATTTTAGTCAGGAACACTTTAGTGAAAGAAAACTTAATTTCCATTTGCAGTATTATATTTGGCTGTATGGCTCTGTTCTAGGGCCTCCCTGCCTTTCCTGGGCCAATGCAGAAAGCCTCTTCCACATGCCTATGTGGAAAGCCTAAAGCGGAGAGAGCACACCTCTCCACCCTTCCACGTGCAAGCATGGAAAGCCTAACTGTGCATTCACACCAAAAGCGTCATGAGCGTCATAAGTGGCTGGCAGCCATTCATTTTCAATGTACGCTTGCTACGAAGGGCGCCTGGAGCGTCGGCAGAAGTGAGCAGCGCAATGCCAGCGACCGGATCGTCACTGTGAAGTTGAGAAAAGCTCAACTTTAGGCACATGAGCAGTGATGCCACCGAAGCAGCAGCGAGCAGCAGCCAATTGCAGACCGTGAATATTCTCAAGGCAGGACAGTGAAAGAAAGATAGAAAGAGATCTTCTGGAGCGCAGCTTGAAAGCCCCGCCCCTTGGCAGCCTTCTGCAAGCCCTGCCAGAGATGCCAGGCAGCGCGATGCCAGCGACCTGAGCGACCACTGGCGCTCATGAAGCTTTTGGTGTGAACGTCCAGTAAGGCAGAGAGAGCAAACCTCCCTGCCCCTCCATGCGCCTACATGGAAAGCAGCAAAGACCCCTGGGAACAGAACAGAGCAGCATCAATGACAAACAGAAATGACATTGATAAATCAGACACAGCATGAAAAGGAGGAGCTGGGGTGGAGGCGGGTTGCTAAGCGGCTTGCAGAAGAAGCAGCAACAGTAGGCAGGCCAGAGCAGTTTAAATAGGGCGCCCTGAATGAGACTCACCAATTGGTTTCCTAGAAAGAAATCATGTGATCTATCAGCTGACTCCCTTCTGCTGAATGGGCTGCTTGAAATAAGTAGATGTAGCCAGATGTAAGCTGAGCTTGACATGGTGTCCTGCCTGAAATAACGCTATGCTCAATTTCTCTTAAGTGGGATCTCCTTATGAAAGAGCCTGCCCCTGCATATAAACAACGCCAAACAAAGTTAAGGAGGAGTTATGCTATCGTTACACTGTTGATGCATCCATTCTTACAGTCTCTTCATCCATCCATCACTTGACTCTATGTTCAGTCCTTTGGTCAGTTATTGCCTCCCGCAGTGCAACAGTCTACCTACTATATGATGTGGTTTTTCCCTCTGTGCGTTGGTTCAGTCATCCCATTTTGTAATTCAACCAACTGTCATAAATACAGGTTTGACTTCCACTTAAAATGTTGTTCTGCAATGCAATGTCACTTTCAAAACCAAAGGTGCTTGAGATGGGACCAGAATAGGAAATAAACTGTATTTGGCTTCTGCTGTTAACAATATATTTGAATGCCAGACATGCTACTGTGTGCTTTACAACAACTCCACCAACAGTTAGGCTCCTCACCCCCGACTGTTTCAGTTAATGGCCAACAGAGGAAAACTGGTTGGTTCTTAAGTGTCAGTGTGAGTGTTAAGTGGTGATATTCTGGAAAAGAGCATGTGCATTCAAACAACTTCCTCTGAGTAAATAAAAACTTCTCTCCTTGGACAGTTTTTCATTTTGAGGGTGATTTCTGTAAATGACAGGAGGTACAGCGGTTTCCACTCTGAAGCCCTTCATTAGAGGTGGTTCCTTCACACCAGCCTTTGGTTTGGTTCAAAGGTCAAGCCACCTAAAGCTTGCTCGTTTAGCTCCCCATGGTTAGATTTGCCCTTTCACACATGTGTGTCATTACACATAACTTGGCCCCAAAACACATTCCTGGCCACATGTTAGCTGGATTAGATTTAGTGCTGTGAAGTGGCCTTTTTCTAAGCAAAAAAAATGTTTTAAAATGTTGGTTGTGTCGCACTTGGAAACCAGTGCCATATGTTTATGGCTCCACTTTTAGCTTTTAATACTCAGTTGTGTTGCTAGGAGGAGTTGGGTGGAACCAAAATAAAATCAACAAACAACAACAAAGCTGACATTTAGACATTTATTTGATTTAGTGTGAGAATGCTAAAAACACAAAAAGGGACATTGAGGGACTTTTAGGAAAAACAGAAACCAGACCTACACATATAATTCATCCATACATATTAGATCCTTATGGAAATAAAGGGATGTATTTGCATAATTACAGTATATCTGTAATTAAGTGCACAGTGTAGCCCGTAAGAAGACATGTTTTATGATACATAATAAGTAATGGTTGTGTAAATAATAATGGGAGTTTTCCTTCAAACTGTGTGACAGCTAGAACCAAGCAGTCCCAGTCTCTTAAAGGGGAAGTCCAGCCATTTTACACATCAATGTGTTTCCTCATCTCTGCTTTCGGCTCATGGCTCAAAGCTGCATAAGCTACAACTAGCACATCCGAAATTCAGACCCGACTGTCAGCAGCGCAGTTGCATTGTGGGTAATTCCGGTGCCAAGTTTTGACAAGGAAGAATAATACTGGAAATTTAAAAAAAAAAAGATGATATCAGTGTTTTAAGGCACAAACATGATGTGATGACATAAAATAGAAAATAGACTCATGATTAGGGCTGGGTATTTGTATTTTAGACCTTTAAGTTATTGACAGAATTCACCCAGTACCAAGTAGTACAGAAACTTCTTCATTTAAATGATACCTGTGTTTGACCTTTTTTGTACCAAGGTCTTGAAAAAATGACTGTTAATATGTTTTTGCTCTCAGTCAATCACCACAAGCATTCTTTGATGTAATGTGATGTGTGATTGGCCCACTGCCACAGCAGCGACAACCCAAACAACTATGGTGTTGCAACATTGAGCATGGTATATTGGACAGAGCTGGCACTTCAGTGTGCAGAGATGCTACCAAAACATTTGAAAGTATGGCTTTACTGCATGCCTGTGGCATCTAATAAAAAATGCATCAAATGCAGAAGGATTATGTCAGGAACAAATGGGGGAAAAAAAAGTTTTAAGATGAAGTACTGTCTTAGTTTCAATAAACCTTAAGCCCAGTTCAGACCAAAGATTCACGACGAGATGAAATTGATTAAGAACGTTGCAGAGTAAAGGTGCAGCAGTGTGAACTGCCCGGTCTGAGCTCGACTCAAGCCGGCTGATCGTGTCACCTGCAACTCAGCTGGTCAAATCGCTGGTGCCTGATTTTAGAACGTAAAGCTCGTCACTTGTTTCAACAGCCAGTCGGCTTGTAGAGAAGTCCGCTGGTCAAGTCAAAATAATGTCAGACAGTGGGTCACTGATGCTGCTCGCTGTATGTGCTTGTGCCCCACTACCCCACACACATTCTCAGTGACTGGTTACTTATATTCTTGTGGCGTATTGATTATGAATCCAGTCCATCTGATGCTCATTTTGTCACTACTACAAATGCAGCTGTAGCCAGTATCTTACTGTCACTATCCTTATTCATATTTTAAGAAGCTACAAATTATATTCAGCCACAAAATAAGCCTGAAAAGCTGCAAATCAGAACGTAGGTACAGAGAGTTGTTGCATAGAGATGATACACCATCTCATCTAGTTGCATTGGTGTGAACAGGTTTTTACAACATTGCAGAACGGTGCATTGCAAGTAGCTGCCTGTTTCCACTTGTCTTGTTGCGCATCTTTGGTCTGAACTGGGCTTTAAAGGTACTGGTGTTGGTACTGGTATCATCATTTGCTAAACGATACCAATCCCTAGCTGTGATCATTCAGCACAGTCTGAACGGAGCATGCTGTTTCAATTCTGAGCGTCCGAGTCATCTCATTAGTCTCTCATTAGTGGTACAAGGTGTTTTCTGAACTGCTGACGAGGACGTTTAGAGCCTGCAGGGTCATCTGCCATAAGCATGCTGCAGTTGAGTTTGATGTTGAGGCACACTTTAACATTTTCTTCAAAGGTCCAAGAACCACAGGTGCTGGAGCCTGATGATTCAGGTGAGATTAGTCTAATCCTGCATCCCTGCTAAAAAAGGTTTTAATTGGCTATGAGACGGGTGTCTTTGAATTTTGTCAGATGAATTCTCCAATGTTGCTGGAGAGAGGGACATCTGGACTACCTCGCCTAACCCGCTAGATATGCAAAAGAAAATGGATGGACTGAAATCCTCCTCAGCTATTAAAGTCATGTCACAGAAATGGGTTTGTTAACACCATAATAATAATTAATTGCATTTAAATCAAAACTTTTTTTCTTAACATACACATTGTATAATATTTCACAAGAACCCCACTGTGACAGACTTACGAAATCTAAAAGAAATGCGTGACTCTAGAGCTATAAAGGAGTTTTCAGCAATCACAGACAGTTGTTTGTGAAACATAAAGCAATAACATTTCACATATATTTGTGGCTCAACCCCTGTTAGGGACCAAACAGTGGGGCAACAGAGACGCTGGAGTTGTTGGTTTTAATTTACCCAAAAATGTACGAAAAATTACAAACCAAGAAATGTATAACTAGGCCGATAAAAGAGCTCAATATAACATGGCTATATTAAATATAATAACTAAACAAGATGTTAACTGAACAAACTGACCTGTTAAAATGACACTTGGCTCGGCCAAACCAAACGAATACACAAGGTGGACCCAAAATTGATGGCAACTACAACTGAACACAAAACAAAACTAACTAAACCCAAATCCCCCCCAATGACATAGCAGCACATGATTTGGTCCAATGAGTTGGCTTCAGGAATTTAGTCCTCAGCCCTCAGCCTTCTGCTCCACCACAGTAACTCTGGCTGAATCCAATTGTCCGCACTTCACCGCACTTGCAGACTTTGCGGGCATGTTCCCGGGAAGTCTGGGAGTGCTTAGGGCTGTATAAAGCTACAATTCATCCAGTCCACAAGGGGCCTCAAGCGGACTTTCTGCAGACCTCCAGAGAGTCCGCTTGGGGTGCAGACTTCAGCAGACTTCACTAATTTAATAACCCATAATTCATTGCTATACAGACGTGGCGTTGTGGGTTTTCAACTGCTTATGAATGTGTAAAATAGTAATTGATACTTAGGTCTATTTAAATGTTACTTGAACTGTGTAGGCCAGAAATAATATTCAAACACATCATGATACAGAAATATGTTTAAGTACAGGCTGTAGAGAGACTGAAAATACATTCCATTATTGCGGCCTATCAGGCTGTGAAAAATGCTAAGAAAAATGGTTGAAAAGCAACAAAAGAAGGTCTCCTCATGTAAGTAATGCCCAATTTATTGAGTTAGAGTACCGTCCTTATTTACAAACATTTCAGTTTTTGAACACGTGTAGCCTGCTATATATTCTCATGTAATGACGAAAACTCTGTGTGTGTGTCTGTTCCACGTTTTTCTCCTCACTGACTTGGTCAATCCATGTGAAATTTGGCACAGTGGTAGAGGGTCATGGGAGGATGCCAATGAAGCAATATTACATCAATTGGCCAAAGGGGGGCGCTACAGCAACCGATTGAAATTGCAAACTTTGAATGGGCATATCTCATGCCCTGTATGTCGTAGAGACATGAAACTTTGCACAGAGATGCCTCTCCTCATGAGGAACACATTTGCCTCAAGAACCCATAACTTCTGGTTATATAGATTTTCCGCCATTTTGAATTTTTTGAAAAACACTTCAAATCGACCTCTTCCTAGGAAGTTTGAGCGATCTGCATGAAATTGGGTGAACATAATCTAGGGACCAATATCTAAAGTTCCCTCTTGGCAAAAGTTGGAAAACTTACTCAAACTGAGCTTCTATAAGGCAATGAATATTGCGGAGGGCGTGGCTCATCACATAAAGGTGTATAACATCTCAAGGGTTTCACCCATCACCACGCAACTTTGTAGGCATATGACCACACATAATCTGAGGGGACCCCTCCATTATTGACCCCATCAAACAAAATGGGGGCGCTAGAGAGCTCATTTCTTATCTAGGCCTAACCGCCATATGGATTTTTACTAAACTTGGTAGATATGTAGAACAGGACGCCTCAAGGTGACTGGAGAAATTTAACTCTAATTGGCAACTGGGTGGCGCTATAACAACAGAGAAATGCTTAAAAATGGCTTAAATGCGACCGATCGCTGTGGCTCCCCCTGTGGACCAATGTTTGGGGTTTGTTTTTTTGGTATGACTAAGTCATGGTATGGTATGCTGTACATAATCACGGAAACTGTCAGTGTGTCATTCTGTCAGTCAGTCATTCTGTCTGTCCCACGTTTTTCTACTCACTGACGTGATCAATCTATGTGAAACTGCACATAGGCATTGAGGATTGGCATAGGTAGAAGGTGACAAGGCTACCAATGGGTATGGACATAGTAGAGATGTATTTATATAATTTTGTTTAGTCACAAAAAATGGTTATACATTGGATTTATATCTTGTTATCTGCAGGCAGAGGTGAGTAGGCACTGTTCATCAACTCATATAACATACAAATATGACAGCAGCAATAGTTGAATGTTTCCACTGCACCAAGTAAAACAGTCTCTAGGGCTGTTTATCAGCTGCTTGCCCTTGCAGACTTTACGTGATGATGCTAAATACGTCACAGTATGTACAACTGAAGTCCGCGAGGGCTCAGTCTGCAAGTCCAGAGGGTGGATATTTGGATTCAGCCTCAAAGATAAAGACACATGATTAAGGTTAAAAGCAAATAAACAAATTCTAAATCAAACCAACTGTGTGATGTGGATTGTTCAGGTATGGCTGACCATAAATGAAGGCAACCTCTGTCGATAACAAACTGATGAGTTTAAAAAGTGTGGCATGGGAAAACATTGCCATGTGTGGCTGAGAATGCTTTCCAAAATCATGAATAAAGCTTAAAAATTTCACTTTCAAAAAAACATTTCACCCCGTGGGCTCAGGCCTTGTCAACAGAAGGAAACTGCAAGGTTTTAAAAATGTGATATCCGGATTAACTTCTTGATAAGTTGCTTTTCTCGGGGCGGGCCTTGTGTCATGAAGATTACCACGATCAAAGAAAGGAAAGCAAAATTTAATGATTTAAAATATCATGTAACACCAGCATTAATCATATTGTATAAGCCAGTGTGTGCATCAGCTGCGAGTGCACCACGATGCCATATGTATAAATGATCAAAGGCAAAAGCAAAACAGCAAAGATTTGAAGCAGATGTGATTCTGCAGTTAAAAATGTGTCAATCTGATCATCAGAGAATCAAAATTCATATCTGCCACGTGCTACATTCTCTTTTAGAAGTAATAATTGGAGAGACCCTGCATGCTGTCACTCGGGTTGCACTACATGGCAACCCTCAGCGAGCCTGCAGTCGTACTGGAAGAAAAAAAAATGCTGAGAAGAGACGCCAATGCCTGTGTGTCTCCACTAATAACTGACTGGTGCAGGCCAAGGTTCCCTCATTTCCTTATTTATCAACGAGAAGTTGACCAATGCCAGAGTTTTTGCTGATGCTGCTCTCGTTGCTATTCTGCGTTGCTCTACAGTAATCACTATGTTTAAACTGGACAATTGGAAAGAGCTGTGGCTGCTGTTTCCAGAGTGAGTGCAGAAAGTTTTTTTTTTTTTTACACCAATCTTCACTAAGTGTGAAAAAATGTCAAATGATTCCTGGCTATAATATGTCTCAGCAGTGACTAAACCTTTCCACAGGCACAGTTTCTAATCACAGTGGCCCAAAATATTGCCGTGCATCTAACCGCTGCAGGGGACAAGAGTACAGGCCAAAGTCAGTGAACGAGTGTGGGCCCTGGGGAAGATTGGGTGGGTGTTTATGCTGTGAAAAAGCTGATAGGAGGTTAATGAGGCGCAGTGACATTACAATCTGTGAATTAAAAAGGCTGCCGTAAATTAGCTTTTCAGCATACGTCTTAGATTGTTAAGAGATGGGCAAGTAAGGGCAGGGATTTAAGCTGCAGACACTGTCTCTGTTTAACCCTGTGATGTTAAAACAAGAGTAAAGGAGACAAACAAGACTATGGATGTTAAAGACTTTGCTGATTTGGAACCAGCTTTTTATTAGAAAAATGTGGG
Organism: Epinephelus lanceolatus; assembly: GCF_041903045.1. NCBI lineage: Eukaryota > Metazoa > Chordata > Actinopteri > Perciformes > Serranidae > Epinephelus > Epinephelus lanceolatus. Next base: position 34,024,600 of record NC_135752.1, read on the forward strand.
TAGTGTGTTTAAATGAACTATGGTAAACTTCCCTCCATCTAACCAGCGCCCAGATCTCCCTGCTCATCTCAACATAAATCAATTCAGATCAAATCAGTTTGCTAGCGCTAGGGCTGTAGATCGATTGACAGATTGTACTAATTGTTCTGCACTTTCGTAGAGAAGCGGCCACCTTGCTAGTACCAGGTTGGACCCCTTTTACCTTCAGAACTGCCTTAATTCTTGGTGCTGGAAACATTCCTCAGAGATTTTGGTCCATATTGACATGATGACATCACACAGTTGCTGCAGATTTGTCGGCTGCACATCCATGATGAGAATCTCCCGTTCCACCACATCCCAAAGGTGCTCTATTGGACTGAGATCTGGTGACTGTGGAGGCCATTGGAGTACACTGAACTCAGTGTCATGTTTGAGATGATGTGAGCTTTGTGACATGGTGCGTTATCCTGCTGGAAGTAGCCATCAGAAGATGGGTACACTGTGGTCATAAAGGGATGGACACGGTCAGCAACAATACTCAGGTAGGCTGTGGTGTTTAAACCATGCTCAGTTGGTACTAAGAAAATCTCCCCCACACCATTACACCACCAGCAGCAGCCTGAACCGTTGATACAAGGCAGGATGGATCCATGACGCCAAATTCTGACCCTACCATCTGAATGTGGCAGCAGAAATCCAGACTCATCAGACCAGGCAACGTTTTTCCAATCTTCTATTGTCCAGTTTTGGTGAGCCTGTGTGAATTGTAGCCTCAGTTTCCTGTTGTTAGCTGACAGGAGTGGCACCTGGTGTGGTCTTCTGCTGCTGTAGCCCATCTGCTTCAAGGTTGGACAAGGTGTTGTTGCTTCAGAGATGGTCTTCTGCAGACCTTGGTTGTAACCAGTGGTTCTTTGACTTCCTGTTGCCTTTCTATCATCTTGAACCAGTCTGGCCATTCTCCTCTGACCTCTGGCATCAACATATCCACCCAGAGAACTGCTGCTCACTGGATATTTTCTCTTGTTCGGACCATCCTTCATCTGGCACCAACAACCCAACAACACTTTCAAAGCCACTTAAATCACCTTTCTTCCTCATTCTGATGCTCAGTTTGAACTCCAGCAGGTTGTCCTGACCATGTCTACATGCCTAAATGCACTAGGTTGTGGCCACATGATTGCCTTATTAGGTATTTGCGTTGAAGCAGTTGAACAGGTGTACCTAATAAAATGGCCGGCAAGTGTATTTTAGTGCACTGTTTAGCTGTGATATGAGAATATGTGAACAGGAAGTGGGTGCTGTTTCCTGCATTGTAAAAATGGAGGCTGAATTAAAACTCAGATCAATAAAACAAAGCAGTGCTGATCAAATGTGAGCCAAGATTCGGTTACTGCATTGCCTGTGTCTCGCCTAAAGTGACACCCATTTTAGTGCTCCATTAACTTCAATAGAGACAAAATGATTCAATTGTGTGACTCTTCTAGACTTTTAATTTGTTATAGGACCAAATGGTTAAAATCCCAATGGTGAAAAAAGCCATTTCCCAGGGACTGTGACACTCAAAAAAAGTATCCACTGACTAACAGTAAGTTAATGGGGGAAAGTCATTTAGGACAACAGGGTGGTGTAATTACACTGTTTGGACACTACTAAAATTGGTGTTGAAGCCCAGCGCATTTCCTGGGGGCCTGGGAAAAATGGCCAAGCTGCTTATGTCAGCCACCTGCGGGAGCATTTATTGGTCCAGCGTGGTGCAGTGCATTCTGGTAGCTGTAGGTTTTTTAACTCTTGAGCAAGAGTGAATACAACAGCCCCTTTTCTCTGTTTTCTCTGGTTATATGGCACCAATATCTACTGCAGAGACAGACGATCTTTATTAAAAGACCATCTTTCCAGCAGTGAAATATGTCTTTAATGAACTAATGACTTATTTTATTTCTTGTATGACATTCTGCTGTGCAGTTATTGTTATCATCAACAATCTGGTCAAATCCAGATTTAAGGTAATTGTATTTATATAGCCTGAAATAAAATATCTTATCATGCTGTTTTTGTGCAGACTGCATATGTGATTAATAGAACCGACAGATGGATCAGTTTACAATCTGCCCTCACTACTTAGACAAAAAAAAAATACTTTGCCTCAAAGATACTGCAACAAAGTGTATCAGATTCCACCTCTGAAATGCTTCATTTTGAATTTATTTTTCTTACAAAAGCGTTTTCTAAGAAAGGACTTGTTAAAATGCTCCTGCATGAGTGTCACCAAAATTAGACTGTAGTAGAGAAAACTGATTCTGTGTCACTAAGGTTTTCAGAATTTGCATAAAGATACCATGCTTATTAATGCAGTAGTGGCCCTCGTGCACATAATGAATTTAATGATGTCTTTTTCCTTCTTATCTTTCTGCTTTCTCCTGCTTTCTCGCTGCCTCAAGAGTCAACATGTCCCCAAAACAAGATGAAACCTGTTCTGAAAACTAAACCCAACATCAGCCACGGTGCCAAGAGGGAGAGAATGAGGGAGAAAAAGGAAACTCATCCAATTTTCGTTTGCTGGCCGCTGCAGCCAAAACTCTCATTTACTGTATAAACTCTGGGCTGCCAAGAGCTCGTGTCCAAATCAAATAGCCCGGCCCAGCAGACACTAAAAACGCTTCCACTGGTGGACTCTTTGGCCAATTCATATTTAGTCTAAAATGGGCACAGATGGGGGGAAGGATCTTTTTTTTTTTCTTTCCATGCTGGTGTGTGCTCTGACTTATCTCATCATAAACATGCTTTGAATGGAGGAAAGAGGGTTTGCATTTGAAAAAGACACGCAGTGATGAAAAGGCTCGCGTGATTGTTCTCATAGAGTCATGAATATGATTTGAGAAAGAGAGGAGGCAAAGGAGATGCAGTTGTGTTTGTGAAAGTGAGAGAGATAAAGTGGTGAGTTTGAGGTGGTGTGTTTGCTGCAGCTGGGTATTTAAGTTCCTGTGTGTGTGTGTGTTCGAGAGAGGGAGTCTGCAGATCCTCAGCTTTGCGTCTACAGGGAGAGCGACTCTGGGGCTACGTAATACATTTCAGATGCGCCTCATCACCCTAAATTTCTGGCCAAATCCAGATCAAAATCACAAATGAAAATACTGGTAATTTTCACAGAACGTCGTCATCTGCCATCCAGCATCTGTTTAAAATGTATTATCCTGTCAAAATCAAGTTTCCAAACTATTAGTTGCCCTGCGATCAAAGACAGTGAGGGAAATCACAGAGTGGAGTTTGACAAATTATCACGTCTTTTGTCTTCATATTTGAACCATGACATACTTTTGTGTTTGCCTTTGAAAGAGTGGATAGTGACTTGGCATTTATTATATCAAACTAAAAAGGAAGAGGACAGTGAGTGTTATTTGATAGCATCACTGGAGAGGATTTCTCAAATCATTTTACATTTGAATTGCTCAGATTATCTCGGGTGCTTTCACGTGTGTCAAACAGACCCAGGAGTGTCCATGTGCAAAAGCAATTTTTCCTCCACTCTGCCGTGGACCAAACAATCACACAGACCAATTAAAAGGTGGTTTTACAGTCACCTTTCACGCAAACTCTTAAGTGCTTACGCCGACCTGTTAGCAGCAGGTAGGTGATTTAATCGCTAATTTAAAAAAAAGCTGTAAATTGACACAATCTACATGTTGACCTTGGGCACCATAGAGTAATCTCCTATATAAGCAATTCATTTAACAAGATCATTTGGTAACCATGGAAACATGTACGCTCGCCAGTATGAGTGCAGATTTTTTCCCTGATACATCAACTGTGGTGGAAATTAACTAAGTACTTTAATTTTAGTACAATTTTGAGGTTCCCTAATACAATTTGGAGCCCCTCACGGGCATTGCTGAACACATAACAGTTTTACCAGATGTATCTATAAGGACTTGATTGTACTTTCAATGTCATGGCAGATAAAGAAGGAGCACCATCTAAAAGAAAAAGAACAGAAGAACAGAAGAAGGCTAAACGGGACAGTGATAGGGCTCGAGCCCAAACGCGTGTAAACCTCGGTCGGGCATTCACCAAGTGGAGAGAGAGATTTGAAAGGTTTTAAAACTGATCCTGAGTTGGCCCTTTTCCTAATCGACAGGTATGTCATTTTTGTTTTTATTTAGAGAATATACCGCAACTTGTTAGACGTTGTTTCACTTCAATATATGACGACATGGAAGTTATAAGCAAGCTAAATGTAATGTTAGCTGATGTGAACCGCTTTTGTCTAGTAACGTTACAACAAACGCCACAAAATTATCTGTGACTGTGACCATGAACACAAATATACAGCAGGCAGTTGTCCTCAGTTTATAAGAAATTCAGAGCTACACCAGAACATTTATAATTTTCCTCTCGCTCTCCAAAACAAAAGCATGCTGTAATTGCCGGTTGCAGTGGAGATTTTACAAATGAAGCCGAATGCTGGCTGCAGTCGGAATTTTACGACACCAGGCTGTGGGTGTCATACCGCTTCGACCAAAGGGGGCACTATAATCAACGAAAACGTAAAGTTCCGCACAGCTGCTTTAAAGACATATACACCATAAATGAATGCAGACATGACACAAATTGGTGCTTAAAATTCACCAGAATGCAAGAAACAAAGTGTTTGATACTCAAAAATTTTTGGCTGAGGAGCCAAAAATGGGTGGGGGAAGCAACATAAGGCTACATGAGGAAAATGAGGAATCAGGAAGTGCAGTTTATCCCTTTTACTGCCAGTCATGGAAGCATGAAAACATTATCAGAGAGAGCCCAGACCAAAATAACAAATAAAATAGCCCTAGATTGGAACAAAACCACAGAGCTAATTAACTGCCACCAAAAATAAAAAGTAAAATCCCATACCTAACTCTCTAACCAAACATGAAAATACAGGAGAAAAAGAGGGTAACAAAACTACAGAGCCTCCTGGCAGTGAACTGTAAGGTTGTGAATTAGGACAAATGAAGCTTCACAGGTAACAGAGGCCCCACAAAGATAAATTTAACAGCATGACTTGTGTTACAGTTCACTGTAGTCGACAAAGGCGAATCTGGCAACAACAAGATTGGCTCAACAAGTAACAGTAATTCAACACAGATTAATCTAACAACAACCTCTGCCCTCTCAAGTTTACAAAAAGCCACAAACAGCTTTGGACTATCTGTACAGAGTGGCTCACCGACACACCAGCAAAGCGACACATTTGGCCGTAGAGATGGCCGCCTTCTCTTGACCATAATGGAACTAGATGGCAGTGCAGATGGCTTGTGGTGCTCAAAGCATTTGAGAAACATCTAGTGCCATCTAGTTCCATTATATTTGAGAGGAGGCGGACATGTCTACAGCCGATACCTCTATCACTCTGCAAATCACACCAAATCAATCTAAACTGATAAGTGCCACTACAGGTTGGAGGAAAAATGTGCACTTTTTGATTTTGGAGTGAGCTGCCTTTTTAATCATTGCGACTGTATATGGCAGCAAAATGAAATACGGTTATAGAGTTTGATTTTGGGGCGTATACCACAAGCTTGCTAGCCTGGAAATCCAGACCCAAATCTAGAAAGATTTAGGGTCTGGCAATGAGTAATGCAAATGGCCCAACTCGAGGGGCAGCACCAAGCATGCATTTTAAAATATCACTGCACGCAATTGAATAACACTACGACCAATCAGAACAATACACGGGGTGACGTATACGCTTAGCTACCAGTACTGTCATCATCTGTTTAGCTCGCCTCTGGCCCGCCTATATCAGATACACCGATGTGATTGGTGCAGCTCGGCTACAATGGCATGGGTAATGAGCATCATTACTGATTGCCAGAGTGACTCGCTGAGCTAATTCAAATTGTGCTCTAGCGAGAACTCTGGACAATCTTTTCAATTCCAAGAAGCGTCATCTTTACAGAGTGTCCACAAAACCTAATCTGCATTTCAGAGTTACAAGATTGTGTTGGAAATACAATGGGCTGCAGTGGCAGAAATAATACAGCAGTTTGCAGGAGGAGGCTGACACTTCCTCGTACCATCTGCTGAAACACATCTATGTAACTTCAAATGACTGAGGCTAATCTAATGTCTGTTAAAAGGAGAGTGAGCGGGGAAACCATGACAATGGAAAAATACAGAAGAGATTGCGCCCTGCCTTCCATGCCGACTAACCCAAAGTGGCCGTATCCCAAAGTCTGGTATCAGACCGGGTGCCTGGGCGTGCTCTAGTTGTGAGACTGTCTGGCTCACAAGGCTTTCCCATAATGGACTGCACACTATCAATCAATCAATCAATTTTATTTATAAAGCCCAATATCACAAATCACAATTTGCCTCACAGGGCTTTACAGCATACAACATCCCTCTGTCCTTTGGACCCTCACAGAAGATAAGGAAAAACATTAAATTTCATTCTAATTCCATCTATACCCAGCCAGGGTAGCCCCGTGAGATAAAATGCTTCTATTTTCTATAGAGATCTGCGGCAGTCCAAATCAGCAACCCATTATTATTATTGTTATTATTTCTATCTATTCATACAACTGACATTTTTAAAATACTGTCAAGATGGTGAAGCACAATTATAAAATGATTATCATTAGCACCTTCCACAGAGAATGAGATTTCTACTGAACCATTTATAGCTATGGCATAAAAGTTATCCATGAAAGATAAAACAAAGAAAGAGTGATGGAAGCACTGGAAAAATGACTCATAATGATACAATAATAAAAAGTTAACTGCCTTTTTTTAATCAATTCTGTCCTCTGTGGATGTATGACTTAATAAAAGTCACTGGGATTGTAACACAAGGCCTCGAAAGAATAAACCACGGCCAGCTACAAACTCATTTAAGTGTAACTTTACCATAAACTGTATAAAAAATGAAGCCAAAACTTCTCAATCGCCCCCTGGTGGCTGGCTGCAGTATAGGATAATAAACCCGCCTCTTTCGCCAAACTAAAAAACTTAAAGTACATGTCAAAGAAATTTTTACCCTAAGGTGGTTTCTGTCATTTGGGTAGTTCTTATCACATCGCTCTACGCTCAAGTGCTTGTTGTAATGATACGATTGGTTTTAATTAGTATCCAATGCTATAAAAAGTGGGATTTGACATCATTATTGACGGCTATGTCCACCAAGTGGTGTGCTTATCAATGGCGCTGCTCTCGATTGGTTATGTTGGGTCTTTTTGTAGTTCTTATCACACTGCTGTATGTTCAAGTGTTTGTTGCTCTGATAAGTTTGGTTTTAATTAGTTATCTGATGCTATAAAATGGGAATCTGACGTCAAAACTGACAGCTATGTGTGCCAGTTGGTGTGCTTGCAATCAATAGTGCTGTTCATGATTGGTTGGAGAGGTGTCTGGGTCGGGAGCTTGACGATGCGGAGATTGCTACTGATGCTGTGATCCATTTACGTTGCTACAAGCGGTGAGACTCAAGATGATGTGGTAAAATGTTGTGACTTCCTGTTTAAATTGGCGATATGCGTCCCTGTTGCGTTTGTACCATTTACGACCTAAACAAAGATGGATGCCTGCAAGAAAGCAGTTGTCGCTATTGCAGTAGCGGAGCCTTTATTAACAGCTACACTGCTAGCTACTCTCACCAATACCAACAGATAAACAACACATACACGACATTCCACGCACAACAACACATCATAAAGCATTCCCATAAGGCATTATAATGTGTACGAGTAATTAAAATGAAGACTGAAATTTGCTAAACAATAAAAATAATAGTAAAGAGCAGAGGCACTTATGGTAAATATCGGGCGCAGCCATCTTTGCTTTCATCAGTCTTTCGAAAATCGTTGTCCTCTGAGTTCGTACGAGACTGCTACTGGTAGAACCGTCTCAAAGAGGCGTGTCATGACGCGTTGCTGCATAATTTTGCGCAGCTTCCTGTCTTTTTCTACCGTCTTATTAGCGGCAAGATCTATACGGAATGCACCATGACTCTGGAGACTCCAAATGATGTCACCAGCACAAGATGGCAGCGGCTGTATCCGGAATATTTTGGCTTAATATTTGTACATTGGAGGCAACTAGCAACACACTGTCCATCTTTATATGCAGTCTATGAACTTTGCCCTCTTTGATTCTGTGAGTACCAAGATAATTTCCAGGTCATTTTAGAGCATGTGATATTGTATTTGTAGCTCAGAGCAAGAAGGAGTCTGGTAACTTCTGTAGAATTTACATGTTTTGGGTATTTGTGAGTGAATCAAGTCATCAAGTTGCAAGCAAGATCGAAAGCAGTCATTTAATGGAGCCCAATTCATTTCTGTCCATTGAACAGAGCGGTAGTTCTTGGTGGTATAACAGCTAGGGTGGTGAGGACAGTTTGGCTGCTGTCTGTGCTGCTGAAGGTCAAGATTGGTGTGGAATGGACAGACACACACTTGTTGTAGCACTTGACATTTTGCCTCTGGCGGAAATTTGGTCAAGTCCTGTCTGTTTATGTTTCACTAGCCGTCATTCTGAAATGTATTTATGCACAAAAAGGTTTCTGTCTATATGTGGTTGAAAAGTGAATGTTCTTTAGATGTGTCTTGCTTACAAATATCTCGCCTCATCAATGTGTAGATGGTGGTACGATGAGTGAAAGCATAGATGTGGTATAGATGCCACAAAACTCAGCCAAATTTAGCCCATTTTAACCTAGATACTGTATCTAACCATGTTTTTAAAAGCACACTACCAGAACCAGGCTGAGGTGGCAGTTCAGTCGCCAGAAGAAAATGTTGGTGTTGTATGTCTCTGCAAACCATGGCTACATGTTTCTTAATTTAGGTAGTTTCCCACTGGTAGGAGGCCCCAGGGCAGACCCAGAACACACTGGAGGGATTACGTATCTCATCTGGCCTGGGAACGCCTTGGGGTCCCCCAGGAGGAACTGGAAAGTGTTGCTGGGGAAAGGGACGTCTGGGGTGCTTTGCTTGCTTTGCAAAAGCGAATGTTTATTTATTGAGACCTTTGCAGCATTTCTGGTTGTTTTCTAGCAAGATATCGACATTATTTCCAGTGGCAATTACACCACCTTTCTGGTTAGACATTCGTGGTATTTCTGGGTGTTTTTAGCGAGACATCAGCGGCATTTCCATCTGATTGTGCCATCAAAACCAGGTATTTTAAATGGCAAATGGACTGCACTTGTATAGCGCCTTTCTAGTCTACCAATGACTCAAATTACATTCCCCCATTCACACACATATTCACACACTGGTGGCCAACGCTACCACACATAGTGCCACCTGCTACTCAGCAAGCACAGCCAAGGATACTTCAACATGCAGAGTGGAGGAGCTGGTGATTGAACCACCAATCTTCTGACTGGTGGAGGACTTGCTCTGAGCCACAGCTGCAACCTTTTTGAAGCCAAAATATGATATTTTCCTAATCATAACCAAATATTTTTTGTGCCTATACATAGCCACACCTTAACCACAGCATTGTTGAAATGTAAAGTTTTAAAATATCTGCTATATACTAACATACACGTGTTGGATATCTGCATATCTGTGGTTTGCAGAGATGTACAATGCCACCACATTTTTCTGGGTATGGATTGTAGGTGGGTAGCTTTTCATAGATTCTTTCTGGTTTGGCAGCACTGTGACCCAGGAGAAAAAGCAATTGTCTGAAGTTGTACAAACAGCCTCTAAAATCACTGACACTACTTGCCATTGGACATCTGTAACCTTAATTCATGACAGAGGGAGGGATTTACCAACCCCTCATTCGGCAAGTACCGTTTGTTGCCTTTGCTTGTTTGGAAAACCACATGGTGTAAGAAGACAAGCGGCAAGTGGGATGCTGCACAGCTGAACATGAGTAACAAGGACAGGGGCTGTTTGTGTGACCAATTTAACTGTGATCTGGAAAAAGAAGGAAATCTCAGCATAATTACAAATGAACAATTTTTTTTTTTTTTTTTTTTTTTACATGTGATAATTTAACTTAGGTCCCGGCTGTGGTGGGATGTAATGTGTCAAGAGTCAGGGTCTGTCCCCCACTGTGACTTCCAGCTGGGACATTTTTGCTGCCAGAAAGCAGCAACAGCCACAGCGGGATGCAGAGAGCATGGGTTGATCAAAGCTGCATGGCAACAAGTTTATTGTACCATCCATCAGATACCAGCAGTGTGTTGTTTTTTGGCCACATGTTTTGCCTGTAGACCTATTGGTTAAATATAGGGGGTGTTAATTATACATAAAATTTGGCTGGCATGAGGTTGTATATGCTAATAAACTGCAGGCTAGGCCTTTATCGTTCACCCAGTGATGGAAAAACACTTTTCTATCTATCTCAACCCTGCTGTGAAAGTGAAAACCACAAATCAGAAATGGGTGGGCGTTGGGAATATGTTTACATTCATAGCCTCAGGGTGAGATAGCACCTTACCTTAAAGTGTTCTGCAAAACATTGTTAGTGCTTTCCTATTAGGCTTAATTTCAGCATGGAATTCATTCATGCTAAGGGCTTAACTGCTACATTATGTAGCTAGCTGGCAAGAAATCGAGAAAAAGTGCATTAATCATTAACTTTCAGCGTGGACTAGATTATGCAATTGGCGCTTCTTCCATTTATGAAATTCAGACAAATAAGGCTCACAGCAGGCTTTTAAAACATGTCAGGACTGTATTGGAACACTGCAGGGATGTTAGCTAAAACTCATACTATTGTATAAGGAATGAATACAGGGTTAGGTGAGGTTGGGTGCAAAAGGGCAAATAAATATGGAGGAGACAAGATAGTTCTCAGCTGTGATTTCTGGTTTCTTTTCTGTCTTTTTTTAAGTGCCATATCAGAACTGCAATACCATATATGACTGACAGTATATTGTACAATTTGTGTGCGCCCTTCTCTTTGCATCTCCCTCATTCCACCATCATTGGTTAATCAATCATGTTAAGGTTACAGTTCTGCCCATACACTACTATTACCTGTGGAAGTATATAAGGAAGTGATAGCAACGGCAGAGCAAGAAGGGACTCATAAATCACACGGCAAGGCTTAATGTGTAGCTAAATGTGTAGGTTACTAAACACAAATGAATATGCATGGAAATTGATTTGGTGTGTGTGTGTGACGGTTCATTGTCTCCCTCCAACAACCCATGAACTTTACTCCTAACTTTTCCTTTTTATGCCGGAAAAATACAAAATAGTTTTTCACATTTTTTTACTTGTATTGTTTTTCACATTTTTTTACTTGTATTGTTGACAACATTGACAACACAATGAAGAGAAATGCAAAGAGGTAGTAACTTTTCTCCAGTGCAACATAATAGCCGAAAGTGAATATGATCCATTTTCCACTAAGGTCAGTAAAGTTAGAGATGCATTTTTGTACAGAGAGGTAGGGTTAGAGAGGGAGACTGTATATTGCCTGACAGGCTCATTGGCTGCCTGAAAGAGGTGCAGTGGTGGAGGAAGTATTTAGATCCTTTACTTAAAAGTGCTGTTTATAACTCTAGAGAAAGACAGTCGATTGCTGAGTTGCATACCAAGGCTTTGGGTTGGTAGTTTGGTCCGACAACCAACCCAAAGCGTCGGTATTTAATGACCTGGGAGTGAGACTCGAGAATCAAGTACTGTTTTCTTTTTTTACGGGGTTTCTTGCAGCACATTTAAGTCGAAGATGCAATACAGCAATACAAAAATACTTCATGAAGCTTAACACCATTCATCTGCACACACTGCAATGATGAAGAGCTGGTTGAAAATCCTCAGAGTTTCCCTTTCAGTACAGTACTTGATTAAATGCACATAATCATATTACACCACTAAAGATGCAACAGTCTCATTGTTTCGTGGATTGTTTCGTGGCTAACTTTTTGTTAAATGTATTGAAAATGTGAGCAAATGAAGAGTCAGTCTCATCATTAAAAGTTCAAGAAATTTCTGTCCAAAATCCTAATAATGGTAGTAGCAATACAAGGTGCTTGTTGATAGTTAAAAGAAATGCCGATTTATGAACTCCCAATACTTATGTTTGAGCAGTTGGTGACATGAGAGGTCCACACTCTAAACTCTAACTTGATAGCTGCTGAACAGTTCGCACCAGGTAACTCTGCTCAAAAAAAAAAGTTTCTCAGTCCTAAAAATGTTCCAGTGGTGAAAAATTGCCATCATGTTTCAGCTTAGTATCCATATTATTTACGACTATCTTCCACATTTTTTCTCATGCACTGTTTCTATGTTTTTCAAGGGAAAATAGTTCACCAGAATTTGGACATGTCCTGTGTAATCATGAAGCAGCAGTTTGTGCATAACCCACATATTTTGGAAGGCTGCAATCATGTGACCATGCATTGGCAGGTATAAAGGAGGAAGTTGTCCCAAGGAGTCCATTAAGGAAGTAGGTTGGGATGCTGAATGGTTCACCAAACACAAGACTTTCTCAAAGGACTTTCCCAAGGAGACCAGTGTTCGGAACAGGTGAACTTTAAGCCAATTTAAGGTACAGCTTTATCATGTTTGTTTTCCCTAAGCCTAACCACAGTGACTTGACTTGCCTAAAAATAACTTCTGTAACATTACCTTAATTAAATAACTTTGTTAGGGATGTAACATCATTTATGAGGTGATAATTTGTAGAATATCATACAAACCACTGTGTGTGCATTTTCGTAGGTTATTATATGAAGCACTGTATGAGGATACTTTGCAAGCTTTACATGCTGTGCCAGATTTTAGTATCAGTGCAGGTCGCCTAACATTGTTAAACTAAATCACAAATGTGAACAAGTCTTGAATCTCTCAGTTCATTCTGGATCTCCAAGGGCCGTTATCAGTAGGCGAAGACCAAAAAAAGCAGGAGAGTCAGAGACAGGCAGAGTCTGCAACAAGTAATCAGATGGGGAGTGAACGCTGGAGAATCTTGCATGGGAATGACAAAGAAAAATCTGGCAACGAGAGTCTGTGAGACTGGAGTTCATATACTGACAGAGTGTAATCAGGAGCAGGTGTACTGAGTTACCTTGATGAGGTGGGTGTGGTGGACAGGCAGGGGTGGGAAAGGTGTTGACAGATGATTGGTTGGCAGGTAGGAGTGGCAAAGGGGCGGGATGAGTGGAAGTTTACAGAAAGCTGAATAACTGGGAATGGATGGCAGACCAGGAAGTAGAACTATGACAAAGGTAGCGCTAGGCCATGTAAAAATGTAAACCAACAACAGCGTGTAAAGACAAACTGTGATGACGTGGCATTAATATGTCTGTGAATGAGTGTTGCAGTTTTGGTCATCAGAATTTGAAGATAGAATATTTTTCCGATTTTGACTGACTTGTTGATATTCGAAAATGCCTCATGGTGCTGCTTTTTATAGTCATCATTTAAAACACAAACCATCATGATAAACGGTTGTGATTAGCCCGCCAGATCTGAAATAGCTAGAAATCTGTCCAAAGGGGACAGTGTCAGAGGGGGTCCTGGACCTTGCTGATGAGGCCCACTGCAGTCAGGGAGAAATTGTTTTCTGTGGTGTGAGGTTCCTCCTCACACAGCAACCTCCTGCCAGAGTGGAGTGTCAGCCATGATCTGTCCTGCCTGCGACAGGGTGCTGGAGGCGTGCAGGTCCTGGAGGGACAGCAGATTGCAGCCAATCACCTTCATCACAGAGCGAATGAGACGCTGCATTCTGGCCTTGTCCTTGGCAGTGGCAGCAGCCTACCAGATGGTGATGGAGGAGGTGAGGATGGACTCAGTGATGGTAGTGTAGAAGTGCACCATCATTATCTTTGGCAGGCTGAACTTCTTCAGCACACTGTAGTTGCCATGAGCAGATAAACAAAAATACTGGCAGTGGGTGCAGAAAAAAAATGCAATCGGGTTGGATATTTTTAATGGCAGGGGAATAAAACCAGCTTTGTGTAACAGCTGGTAATTGTTATCCTGTGATATCCTCAGTTTACTCATTTACTCCTCAAAGCGCAAGTTTAAATTCTTTGGCATTTCCAGGCTTAATAAGGCAGAGAATAGCATTATTTCTGTGAAGGTGATACCAATTTGCAAACGTAGTTGCTCGCCTGCATACACACACAAACCCACTGACACAAAGCTTCCCTCCTTCTTCTCCCTGTCACACCCCGCATCCCACCATCCTCTATCTCCCTCCTCCTCTCTCCATCCAGCAAACCCAGCAAATGTTTAAATTACACGACCAAGTAAGCAAGATTAATTAAAATGATAATCTACAGGCTGAATATATTTCACAGCTAGCTAGACGGCGGTTTGAAATTGCTGTGCAGAGTTTTAAAGTCAAAGTGGAGTGTTGACCTATTCATCTACTTTAGTGAAACAGTCATTAGCCCAATTAAGAACATCCCCATTATATGCAAAACACTCAGCACTATAATATACTTCATTACTGTAATGTATGGTAATGAGGGGGGGGGGGGAGTAATGTTTGATTTATGTTAGCGTTGAATGTTAAATAATGTATATGTAAAGTATTTGGAGAGCTAACATCTGTGCAAATAAGGCTGTTAGGGTATAAATTATTCCCTTAAAGGCTTAAGAGGAGAGTAAACAGTTATAATTTTTAATCCAGTCTTTTCCTGCACATTATACCATCTGAAAAATGTCCTTAAGTCATTGCGATTACTTATTTCCTGTTGTATTCTACTCTACTCTATATTCTCGCTTTATTATTTCATTTCCCACATTTTCCAGATTTCTGTTCCCTTGTCTTGTTTCCTTTATTCTTTCAGCTTCTTGTACCTTTTTCAAAAAATAGCTGCTGATGCTTCAGGTTTGAGGATGCAGCAACAATGCCTGCTGTTTCTCAGCTGCTCCGTCTCTCTCTCTCCCTGTACGAGCTTAATCAAAACACGGGTTAGATTCCCTTTCCCCTGGATGTCGGATAATCCTCTTATGAAGTAACTGTAAACCCGAACTTGAGAATGTCTCTCATCAGTCTCCCATTCAGTCTTAGACAACATACACAAGCGGCAGACTGTGTACGGATAAGCCTCTCACCCTGACACGGGTGAGATAAAAAAAGATTTTAAGAAGATGGTCCTTAATCAAAGTCAATTAGCGACTAAGGGAGTGTGATCTCTGAGTGTGTTTATACAGCATGCATATTCTGTGTGTGCATGCCTGTGCTTGGTGTGCATTAATGTGTGTGTGTGTGTGTGTGTGTGTGTGTGTGTGTGTGTGTGTATGTAAAGCTCTGCACTAGCCTCCTCATTGCCATGCTTCATTTATCTGTCATTAGCAGAATTAATGGCTATGGGTTTGGGCCAGGGAGCTAATATGGCGCCATTCCAACATTGGGGAGAACAACTCTGTGAGCAAGTCAGGAGTTTCACAGAGTTGGGGGTGGGGATGGTGGGGATTCTTGCAAAGCAAGGAGAAGTAATTGGTATCACTGGCTGCGGGACAAATGGGTTGAGGGAAGAGCCTGGAGATGGAGGAAGTGACAGACAAAGATAGATGGTGTTCATTTTGATAAAATAAAGGCGGGAGAATTATGCATAGAAAGTGACACAGTGGCTTATTGGTCTGTGATTTCAGCCCATGTCCACACTTACGCAGATAACGCTGACAATTCCTTTCCCCCCTACCATCAACACTAAGGGAGCTTTTTCTATACATTGAAAAAAGAGGTTTTCAAAACCCTGACAAGTGGAGAAAACTGAAAAAGCAGGTGTTCCATTGTTGTGTGAATGCAGAGAATGAAAGGGGCTTTTCAAACATACCGATGCATAATTGTCAACCTACGCAGACATGGACAAGCACTTCACATACTGTAGCAACAAAGTTACAAGGCTGTTGCCTCTAACTCATTCTGTGATTTGACATGGCTGATAGAAGTCTTGTCAATGACATTATGTCTGTGCTGTGAAATAACTGCATTTGTTTTGTATAATTTGTATATAACTTTGTGTCAGTGCAGCTGCTGCCTAGGAACTGGATAGAATATTGGTCTAACAGTAGTTTGAAGATAGCAGTTAGGATGCAGAGTATTCAACTGTGTCTAATAAAATTGTCTACCCATTTATCTCCACTCCTTACTGGATTTAAATACAAGAATTCGGATCCCGGTGGTACCTGAAATTACTTATAAAATCCTCTTCTTTTTTCTTTTAAACAATGCTGTGTCCACATCCTCCTACAACAGTTAGTTACAATGATACAATAGTTAAGTGAAAAAAATGAAAAATGAAGCCAACACAGAATCGCCAAAAATTGCAATTCTTTGGATAACCTCACTTGTCTTCGAAAAATCAAATCCATCTCTTAGGACAAAATCACAAGAAGTTTTAGCCTTTGAAACTCCTTATATTAGTCTTGAGCTCGGTAAATTAGCTTGTAGTTTTTTTCCACACCAAATAAATGAAACACGTTACAAGAGGTATTTTGTTGTTGTTGCTGATATGTATCCGTTCTTCATGTTTTTTATTACCATTTAAAATTCTTGATAGAAATTGCTGCTACTTATTTGTTTTTACAGACTTTTTCCATCATTATATTGTGATTGCTATGATATATTTGTATCCTTCTAGCGCAGTGAATGTGAACTCAGGGCATTGCTGTAAAGGAGCTTAATGCTCAGTCAATGGTTTGATTGGTTTGATTGATAGATTACTGCTTGAGACTGGCTCCAGAGGTGAGTCAGTCCTCATATCTTCATGTTAAAATGCCAAACTGTCTGCTGATGGTGTCCTCGGCTTCTCAGTAAAATTCACCTCACGCTCCTCCACAGCGCCACCCTCTTGCCCAAATACAGTCTCTTTTGGCTCCAAAAAACCAAGATGCCGATGCCCACAATGCCAAACTCAAGGCTTCAAACAGGAGTTCACAAACCAATAAGTGTAGTCATGGTGGCTACATCCATTATTTTTTTAATTTATGGGAATATCGAAGAGATTGCCATGAAATTAAAGCCCCTTTTACACTACCAGATTTTTCACGAATGTTGTTGGCGGCAAGCTGCGAGCGTTTAGACACACAGAGCTGGATTGGCGGGTTGATCTGAGGTGCCCAATTTTCCGCCTCGTAGGGGAGACATATTGGCGAAACCTTTTTGGTTTAAACAGACCGAGGTGGCCTTCCACAACGGGAGGGGCTGTTGATGACGCCGCACCTGGATCCACTGGCGGTGGATAAACAGGAAACAGCTGATAGCAGGAATGAGCAGCTAGTAGCAAGAGGGAAACACAAACCTGACAGACACTGTAAAGATGAGGAATTGCGCGTCCTCCTTGCCCTCGCAAACGAAGGTGAAGAATGGGCCGACTTACGAGAGAATCGTTGAAGGACTGACCAAAGGCTTCCCTCCCACGTCACTGTTTACGTCACATGCTGAGCTATACGTTTTGTTACTTGGTCACGCCCCTCATTGCCCCGAAAAAGGCGCATTCTTTATAAACAAAAGTAGGTAGGCGGCATTTTGCTGCACTCCCCAGTTTTGTTTTTATACTGCCAATGCTGAAAGTAGAATGCACAATTCCTGTTTAAAAAGGGCTTTAGACATGCAACTTTTCTTCTAGAGCCAGCATGAGGTTGCAACAGAGGTACATTTTAATGACTATTGGATGGATTGCTAAAATGACACTGAATGAGCATTCATGCCTCCAACTGCCCACCCCTGGATGAATTGTAATCACTCTGGTGACACCAAGTCAAAGTTGTACTTTTATCAGCGTCAGATGTAGTTTGAGTTCACTGCAAACAAATGCATGCTACGATGGTGAAAAATATTTAACATTGTGCCTGCCTAACATCAGTATGTTAGAATTGTCATTGGGAACACACTGTCATGCTGGCATTAGCATTACACTCAAGGTGCTGCCATACCTTTGCACAGCCTACAGCTGTTAGCATGGCTTTAGACTGCTGTCTTGTTAACATGTGTGCTCCTGTGTGTTTGTGTGTAAAGTACAATTATATGTACTAAAACAAAAACACCAAACCTCTACCATTTACTGTCAAAGCAAAAATTATTTTGGCAATATAAATGTAAAACAGTTGAAGCATATTTTTCAAGTTTCTTTCCATGCTGAAAGGCCAGTTCAGCTGTGTTTTAGAATACGTGTGCACCAAGTGGAGCGTAAAATCAGTGAACAAAAACTATGCAGGCAATTCAACAAGTGTCTTAATCAGACAGACAGACAGGCAAGGAGTGCTGAGTGCAGCAGTCCTGATATTACAACTGAACATTCAGAACAATGCTCCTAAAATCAGCGGAAAAACATGCCACAGTGGCTACGTGACAGACTTTTCATCCCTTCCACTTCATGCAGTAATAACCAGACAAAACTCAGAGAGCTGGTGCTCCTTTAAAAGCAATTGTACCTTTAACAATATTACAACATGAGTTAAATATGACAGAATAAGAAAATAAAAACCTTTTTCACTGACAATTGCAGCTTCTGAATAAGTGCAATAATGACAGAATGCATTGACTGAAGAGAGTGGTAGATAAACCTTGAGAAGTTAAAGGAGAGACAAGTAAATAATGGTTTCACATTTAGTAAGAACACAATGTCGAGGCTTGGCTGCAAGGTGAATATTTACTGACCATACTGTATGGTGCTGCTGTACATAATGTGGCCCACTGGGACACACTGAGCAGAAAATGAGATGCTCTGACCTTGAGTAGGTCAGTGCTTAACTATGATACTTAACAGAAAGGTTCTTTTATACAGAGATGGCTGAGAAAAGTGAAGTGGACGCAGCTAGAATGACAGAAAAAAATAATTAATAGAGAAGAGTAAATAAGAGTTCATTGTGGTCCGAATGAGTGGGAGGATGATTAGTATGTGGCGTTATGCACTCTCCCTCATTATGCATATACTGAGATGTAGCTTGATAGAAGTGAGGTGTGGGTATGTTCACTAAGATGTATCCGTAATTGTTAAGCTAATCATTATTTATCCACGACAGTCAAATAAAATTATTCACAACAGTTTCTGATGTCGAATGATGTTAAATTCCCAGAAGATATCCAGCACAGACTGTAGCCCACATTGCAGCCCAGCTGCTAGAAGAAAATGTTGGCATTGTTTGTTTCTGCAAACCAAAAATATGTCACATTTGTACAGTTCATATGCATCAGATCAGCGTTTCTAAAGTGAAGTTGTTCTGATTATATGAGCTGACTCACTGGGAAATGGAGAGGATGGTGAAATGCGTTGCGGAGCGGGGGTCTCGCCAACTGCGTTACGACCTGTGTGTGCACACCACAAGATTTCCCCACCGAGCCCTCGGTGACAGAGCCCCAGATAACGCGGTGATGTCACCAAACTACGTTTTTTAACTTGGAGACGACACATGGTAAAGGCACGGATATTCTTCCCAGTGTTGAATCAGATCTGCCTCCAGGGCCTGGGTCCAAACACAACGCGCTCCCCGTGATCCTGTGGACGCCGCCATTGTTGTTGTTGTTTGCCAGCCGGCTTGTCAGTGTTGCCAGATCTTGGGAGAGAAACAAGCAACCAGGGCTATGGAAACAAGCCCAAAAGAAGTGACTACCATGCGTTTAAATAACTTATTAGACGGATATATATAGAGAGAGGTGACATTTAGAGTGCCAGCCCAAACAAGCAATTCGACTTTAGAATCAAGCCCAAAGTCGCGGCTAATAAGTGGACCTGGCAAGTGGCAACCCTGCAGCTTGTCCTCCTCACATTTCTTCCGTCCTCCTGTGTGCTGATGTGGGACGTATGCCGCCTCTCATTGGCTGATGCTCTTTGTCAGTCGTGTCAGACTTCTCCAGTTTTCTAGCATGCCAAATATCCAGTCCCAGTCACAGACGAGGGGGCGACTTGCTCGTAGGCTTGTTCACACATGAGGACTCGTCGTGGCAGACTATCTGCCGACTCACCTCCGACCCAAGGTGGCTCTCAAGATCCTCTGCGACGTCAAAATTGAAAATCGTGTAATGTGAGCTAGGCTTTAGGTGACAGCTGCCAAGCTGCAGACTACTGTAGATGGATTGTTTTTAGAGAGACATCGGCGGCATTTCTAGCCATGATTGTGCCACTAAAATCAGGTATTTTAAAACCAAACATGACCTTTTCCTGTTTTTTGTGGCTAAAACAAAATCACACATGAACCCCAGCTTTGTTGAAATGTAAAAGAATAAAGTCAGCTTCATGTGACAGGGGATTTAACCTCCTTCCCTGAGACCAGTGTGGGAACCCTACCACTTTGCCTTGTAACAGGCAGAAGTGGATCACGCTCTGGCTGCCTGGATGGTCTGCACAACCTGTACAGTCCAGCTCTCCTCAGGAACTACTGTAGGCCTGGAGAGGTTGACCTAAACTGGGCAACTGTACCCGCCTTTTTAATCAGAGCCACATAGAGTCCAGTAGAAGGTGGAGCCTGTGTGAGATAGGAGAAAAGTTATGGTATTGTAACCCTAGTTCTATCAGCACAGGTCGGACCCTAACCCTAGGAGCTGTGACACTCCCACGCCGCTTGCTGAAGAGGGTGTAGTGTGTTTGACAGCATTATATGCCTCCTATGTACTGTGGGCTCTGAACATATTCATGTAGGCACATTCACATTGGCTATGTTCATGCAAATTTCAGATGGAAAATGTGTAGTCGGAATTGGGGGATGATTGTTAGGGGCTGTACACATGTTGCGTCTTTTACTGCCTGGGAAATGCGAGGTCAGGCACTGGGTGCTTTCAAGAGTGCAGTGGCAGGTTGTGTCTGTGGTTGCTAAGCAACCTTAACAAGCATTGTATTATAGCCTATTTACCTTAAATCCTGAGTGCAGAGCTGAACTTCTTCCAGGCATTGTTTGTGTGTAGGCCTAGGATTGATATTTACGGAAGAAGGGACAGATATCTGTCTGCTGTGACTGGCTGTTCCTTGTTACACATGGTGCACACTGCTGCATTCCAAAAGTTGAACTCGGTTCGTCCTGAAAAACAGGTGCTCGGGACAGCGTCGCTCTGGCACTTGAGTTCGCCTGCTACACGTCTACATTGGAAACACTGAGTTTGAGGGCGCAAAAAATACGGCATGTGTACAGCCTGTGCAAAAAGATCTGGTGTTACAATATCATAACCTTCATTTCAACATATCTGCTGCGTAATAACATCCAAAGGTTTCATATCTATAGTTTGCAGAAATGTACAATACCAACATTTATTGGGTTGCACGTGGCAGCACAGGCCTGTATCTCACAGAAAACAGAAACTTGTTGTTCACAAACTCGGAGGAAGGACATAATGCCTCCACACCGTCGCCTTGTCAAGATTAAAAGCTGCGTTGACTGATTGATGACATTTCTTTTGTTTCAAAGCCCGTCAGAAGACAGAGAAAGAAGATAAAAGTAGGATGAGGGACTCAGGATAAGGCTGGTAGTGCAGCACAGGCTCCACTGAAGCAAAGATGCCTGTAATCACACCTTGTTTGATGTAGCTATACTAAAGGAAAGAACATTCTAATATGACTCTCCACTATTATACACACACAAAGAGTGCAGTATGCAAACTAAGAGACTGTCTTAGTTGCTGTGGAAGTAAAAGCCTCTTCTCTCTAACTAAGAGTGCATGTTTGACTGTAGCATGTTAGCACTGAGAGAGAGAGCTAAGCTTTGTATGTCATAATAGCTCAGAACACACACACACACACACACACACACACACACACACACACACACACACACACACACAGATAGCCCATCTGTGTCATGATCATCATCAGGCCTTATGAGGCTTTGAAAGGCTCATTAGGCTGACGGGAGACCAGCATTTATCTGTGTGTGAGTGTTTGTGTGTGTCTCAAGGTATACTGCACATGTCTATTTTTGAAATGTGTGCAAATTGATGTGTGTGTCTTTGCCTCATTTCTGTGTGCATGTGCATCTGCTTCCCTGTGTGTGTGTGTGTGTGTGTGTGTGTGTGTTGCGTGGGGTCAAGCAGGCAGGCCTGTTGAGGCAGGCATAATTGAAGCAGCAGTAATTAAAGCTGTTTTAATTGTTTTAATTGGTGTCATTAACGCAGTGAGGGTCAAACTGTTGACGCACACAGACATGCACATGCACACACATTCAGCGCAGACATGCACACCTACACTCACACAATTATTTTGGCTGTGGGCTATATTGCCAGTTACTGTGAGACGGATGGATGACACTAATCACTGTTGCATAAGCTCTCTCACAATCTTGTCGCTTCATAACAACATGTTGTCGTTGAATTTAATCACAGATGAATAGTTACAGAGAAATGTAACAGTGTCATGTGGTTAAACCACACGGCAACCTCCGGGGCTGAAAAATAAAGCCTGTATGGAAGTGCCATAAACTGCAGTTCCTCTAATGGCCTCTTGGAGTTTGTTTCAAACTGATTTTGGTCTCTAAAGTTTATTTCCCCATTCATGACAGCTGTACAGGGGGGTGGATTTTTTTACTACTCATGAAGGCTTAGGGAGCGATCACACCGAGATGAAACGCCAGAAACGCAATGCCAGTAAAACCATTGTTTTCCTATGATACGGCGCATCTGACTGGCGTTCAAGCGTCTTTTTAGACGGGCGTTTTTAGACGCGCGTAGACGCTGTAAAGTTAAAATATTTTCAACTTTCTGAGCGCATTGAATAAGCACTTCCAGGGTTTCAAGTGTCTTTGAAGCGTCCGCGTCTCTAGCGCCTCATTTCTGTGTGATCGCCGCCTTAAAGTTACACTTAAAAAAGGCATGGCTGCATTGAGTGACAGGCTGTGAAGCGCCACTAGAGTCAATGAGTCAGATCCACGCCTCACTCCTCCACAGCTCCACCCTCTCATCCAAACTTGGTAACTTCCGGCTCCAAAAATCCAAGACTGTGACAGCTAAAATGCTGAACTTGAGGCTTCAAAATGTGAGTCGATGAACCAATGGGTGATACTCCGGTGGGTAAATCCATTATTTTTATACGCTGTTTGTGTTAAATTTCAAAAACATTCACTCATTCATTTTCCGTAAACACTTATTCTGTCAGGGGTCATGGGGGGCTGGAGCCTATTCCAGCTGACATTGGGCGAGAGGCGGGGTTCACCCTGGACAGGTCACCAGATTATCACAAGGCTGACACATGGAAACAGACAACCATTCACACTCACATTCACACCTACGGACAATTTAGAGTCACCAATTAACCTGCATGTCTTTGGACTGTGGGAGGAAGCTGGAGTACCCAGAGAAAACTCCCGCTTACATGGAAAGAACATGCAAACTCTGCACTGAAAGGCTCCCCCACCCAGAGTTAAAACCCCCTCAACCATGGGTTCAGAGCAGGAACCCTCTTGCTGTGAGGTGACACCGTTAACCACTGCACCACCATGACACCCCCACAAAAACACGTAATCAATTACAAATTCCAGAGGGGCAGCTCAGCCAAAGAGGGCAATGGGCTGTTGCTCGGGCAAGTTTAGCATGCAGTTGTGCACATCCCTGACATCAGGTGTGACTTAATGATAGTTTTGTCATTATTACAACTATATGTGGACAACTATGTGACTATTATCAATAATATAATGATGTAACAAACCACTAGTATCTTGAAGTAGCTTAATTTCTCCTAAGAAGTTGGCTTTTCTTTTACTGATCTTGGGAGTATGTTACATCTGTAAAACTATATAGGCATTACATATGGGCCAACTGCGGCAATTTAAATCACAATTGCAATGATGGTAAAAAAAAAAAAAAAAATTTGTGCAACCCTTCTTTCATTGTTCAAAAACCTTGGTTGCCAGTTTGAGGAAGCCTCAGGTTGAGATGAATACATCTTTTTTCAAGGCAGATATTTTCACCTGTCATAGCAAGAGAAGCACAGGAGAAACACATTTCATAAACAATGGCTCCGTTCTAACAAGTGTCTCTGTGCCAGTGAATCCTGCATGGACAACACAAGGACCTTGGAACTAGCTCATATATATGAAATGCAATCATTCTTAATGTTGTCTTTTAAACCTGTGCTTTTTCCTGCTATGTATTCGTCATAATATGTTACATAACACTACCTTCTCATGCAAGGGTCTTTCATACTATCATGGCTTTAAATATTTATCTAGAACGTAATTAAAAATGATAAAATAATGAGCTACACTAATTATTTGTGATCACCGTGGTCAAGATCCATCCACCAATCCATTTTCAACCGATTATCCAAGGCCAGGTCACGGGGATAGCAGGCTGTGCAAAGTACTCCAGACGTGCCTCTCCCCAGCAACGCTTTCCAGCTCCTCCTGGGGCACCCCAAGGTATTCCCTGGCCAGATGAGATGTGTAATCCCTCCAGCGTGTTCTGGGTCTGCCCCGGGGCCTCCTACCAGTTAGACGTGCTCGAAACACCTCTAACAGGAGGATCCTGATCAGATGCCCGAACCACTTCAACTAACCCTTTTTTAAGCAAAGGAGCAGCGGCTCTACTCCGAGCTCCCTCCAGATGTCCAAGCTCCTTACAATAGGCCCATTTCCACCGCAGGAACTTCGGGGTAATTTTACGGGGCCGGGGCCGTTGGTGCGTGTCTCCACCGCAGGAACCACCCACGAAGGACAGAGTTATGGAACTTTTACAGGGGCTAAACAAGTCCCTGTCTCGGGGTAGGTACTCAGAACGGCCCCGACAGACTCCTGGCTGGAACTTGGGGATTACTTGGTGCTGATTGGATATACTCAAGGCTGGATGTGATGTTTTGTAATTACTATGGTTATCGTAGATTAGCTGGGCTAACCGTTAGCTGTTAGCCGTTAGCAGTATCTGTATTAACTCCTTAACTCAATATACAGTCTGTGAAAAAAATATTTTTTCCAGCGGATATCTTAGTTACAACATGATTGAGCTAGCAAAGCAGTTTTGTGTTGCTATGTGTGGTATTTATTCAGTTTTGGGAAATCACAATGTCTAGAAAGCATCAGTGGCTGCAGCTGACAGGGACAGCTAACAACAAAGCTAACATCAGGACGTCATCTGTTAAAAGCCTCCCGTTGTCAGATACGACATGAAACTACTCCAGTTAGCTCAATCATGTTGTAACTAAGACAACCGCTGGAAAAAATATTTTTTTCATGGACCGTTTATTGAGTTATTGAGTTATTACAGACACGGCTAACAGCTAACTACGTCCCTACGTCACCCCGGTCAAAATGGTCGTTCAACGATTACCTCATGTCCAGAGCCCAGTAACTTTACAGGAACCTTCCTCCTACTCTGCTCTCTCAGTGGAGACACGGCGGTTGAGAGGGCCGAGCGAGAGGACGTTCCTGTAGTAGCTGCCGCCCAAATAGTACCAGGAACTTCTTCAGTGGAAACGGGCCTAATATCTCTAAAGCTGAGTCCAGCCACCCTCAATTTGGTATCCGCGACCTCATTCTTTCAGTCACTACCCAGAGATCATGACTATAGGTGAAGGTTGGGACATAGATGGACCAGTAAATCGAAAGCTTCGCCTTCTGTCTCAGCCCTCTTTCCATTCTACCCTCACTTATGAACAAGACCCTGAGACACTTGAACTCGACTGCTTGGGGCAGTAACCTACTCCCAACCCAGAGGGGGCAATCCACCAGAAAATGGTGCTCCTTTGTGTCAGAAGGTGTCAGTTGAGGTGGTTTGGGCATCTGATCAGGATCCTCCTGGGCGCTTCCCGTTAGAGGCATCCTGGGCACGTCCAACAGGTAGGAGGCCCCGGGGCAGACCCAGAACATGCTGGTGGGATTACATATCTCATCTGGCCTGGGAACAGCTCGGGGTCAAAATGAATCAATGTTCTCTCATCAAAATATATAACTGTTATTTTCTAGTCTTTGTTCTGGTCTTGCTGCAAATCTCAATGAACCACCTCTGCAGCTCATTGAAGTAGGTTTACCTTTGACAGCAATATGATGCATAGTTGTTGTTTGAATAAAAGCACATTTTGTTTTCCCATTGAGAACAATGATTGATGTTTTTCATTGACAAGTGAGTTTAAACACTTGCCAACCCGTAGAGGTTGAATGAGTCACCACGCTTTATTTTCGACTTCACTGCAGTCAATCAGCTTTTGAATACCCTTTGTAGTATTTGACTGTTATGGTTAAGGTTTTTTTAAACCCTCCACCTCTCCTTTTAGTATTTTAACCATGACATCTTGTTAAGTTGCTTTCAGCACAATTAACCGTAAAATGACGTTCTTTCTGTTTTTAGCATGCAATAAGCAGTCTCATCAAATGACGTCCAACAATTGCAGGCCTATTTCTAAATTACTGTCTCTTTATAAAGGCTGACAAAAGGCTGTTTTGTCTCAGCTGCTGTCTTGTTTAAACACAGTGGAGTTTATCTTCACTCTAAATTTAAAAGACAGGATATGATCAGTTGTCAGCCTCCACAATGTGTAATGGCCAGTTATATAATTTCAGATGGCAAAAGCCAATGTCTTCTTCTAAATGGCTTCTTAAGATAATTATATATACAGTGCTTCATGCAATTGTTTTTCAATCTGGTGTCCTTCTTTATTCCCATTGCTCTGTTTTTGTTCTTTTTGCTAATGGCAAAGTACACATGAGCTGCAGAGCTGCTACATTTGTGTGCAGAATGTGGCATCAAAATGTCATAGATGACCAGAAAAGTTACAGGCCATCCAAGTGGCATCATAGTCATTTAAAATTCAAGCTAAATTGTGCACATTCTTTTTTTTTGCAATATAACAAACAATTTTGGATGGCCACTTCTGGAACAGAGAGAAGACAGCGAGGGAATCATGGCGGGAGAAAGATGTGCTACATGCACACTCCCGTCGTTCATTGCTCACTGAGCCGTGCCCAAGTCAGCCAACATGGTTCCATCATCCTTCCCCTCTCTCTCTGTTCAATTTATAATTTGGCAACCCCACTGAATTAATGTGTGTGTAAATTATGGAAAGAGGGATTTGTTTATTTAGAATTTTCTAAGTGGATTTTCTCCCATATATTAAGATCCCTGCTCAGTAAATAAAGACATCTGTATTTAAGCATGATCAGACAAGGACCTTCTTTAAGTAACAACAGGAAAACAGGTGAACAAATGACAGTATGAAGAAGGTCATCGCAACAATACAGATGGATTCTGCTGTCTGCATCCACACAATAAGAATGAAAATACAGGCTATTTTATACTTGTAATCCCTTTCGCCTTTCCATCTAATATCTCATGTAACGATGGAAGTCTCTGTCTGCCTGTATGTCTGCGTATATGTATGTCCTTTCATTCTCTTGACAACCGCCTTGATACGAAGGACTTTACACTAGGCGGGTGTGTTTACTTCCATCAGCTCATTGGTCACGTAACCACAGCCTCTTGATTACGTGGGTAATACACGAATAACTGGCTCATAATGGGGATGTGGCAGTTCAACTTAGGACCCAAAATGCAAACGCAACCAGGAAACGGGGAATGGTTAAAGGCAGTTTATTGTAGTGTGAAGAAATGCAGCTGAAAGCTTGAATGAAATAATGGCTGAGGTTGGCAGGGAATGGCGAAGAAGCACAGGCAGATTAGCTGAAGGACGAGCAGTCCAAAACTGTAAGCAGAGGATGAGAACGAGGCTGGACGTGGTAGGTTATAGTTGAGGCTGGCTTGGTGTGAACTGATGACCAAAAGTACAAAAAGACAAAGTGTCAAAACCTAGAACTTGGCCTTGATGTCCGTACCACCGAGGAGACTGAATGATCTAGCAGAGTCTGGATGTCTGAGCAGGGAGTTTATACTGCAGTGGCTTGATTGTAGATGTGGTTCAGGTGTGCAGGTTCAGCAGCTGCTGGCACTCAGGAGGATTGGCAGGAGGAGGGAACCAGAAGGCCACGCCCAGCAAACACACAAAGAAAGACTGAACAAAAAGAGACACGAGGAAGAGGAAACAGGAAACACAAGTGAGAGACTGAGCTGAAACCCTACCAAATGTAGAGTGTATTGAGAGGGGACCCTTATTAACTGACACCACCAAACGGCATGCTGGGTACAGCTCACTCTCTGTCGTTCACTACAGAACAGTCAAGGAAAGATGAGGAAAGAGAGACTAGAGAGACTGGACATACTACATTGCAGCAAACTCAAACATTTCAAGCATCAGCAATGTAGCTTTCGGAACAAATGCTTTTTTCCTGCAAATAGCCTGGTCCCAAATTGCTTCCCTTTAACAAATGACAAGTATACTCTTAGCATTGCTAGAGCATGCAACTACGTCATGGCAGGTGTATCAGCATGGCACAGTGTCGAGTGTGAAGCTGTTTGGATGAGTAGCTCTCCAGAAAGCTGCAAGCAGCGATATCATTCCAAACAGACACGTTTTAAACAGGTTCTGCAGTATTTTAATCAATACATGCTGATGTCATCATAAATATTGCCACACTGTACCATTGATGAAATCATGTCAATGACCCAGCACCACGAAATCTTCTGTTCTCCACCACCCTCCCTACACATTCCCTTTCCAATATGCCACACTGCATTCAGCGGTTCTGCGTGAAGGACGGGGAGAGGTCGTGTTTTCGATAATTACAAGCAGTGGATCACTAAGCCGCAAATAACACTGCCATCATTAGTGCGTGTTTGAGCAATTAGAAAAGCATCTGTCTTTAATCACAGTTTGAGAATGCAGAGTTATGCCAGCTGCTTCTCACCTCAAAGCTAACCCTGCGAACCCTTTACAAAGGTAAAATTAATGGCAACGCTGTTGTATTGGATTGCATTAGAGTGGACAGGTGCAGCTAATAAAGTGGCAACTCAGTACATGAACTATTTTCGTCTTACAGGGAGGAAATACACATATGACACATTGCACCACCACTCCAAATTCTCCCCAAACGCACACTCAAGTACTGTACACACACACAAATATACTGTAGCTGCACTTGAACATCTCTTCAGTTATTTTAAGTTGAACCACCCTTACATCTGTGCTGAGAGTTAGTGAGTCAGAGAGGTGCTTTTGTGGCATTGCATGGTGTTTTCTGTCTGTCAGGAAGCGGAGATCCACCACCAGAGACATGCTGGTGCTATCAGCTGAGAAAGTGTCAGAGTTCCACAAACTGAACCTTCAAATACTGTACATGCTTGAGGGTGAAGAGCTGTCTCCAAGAGGATGCATCATACACTGGCTGTTAGCGCGGTTGTGCACTGCAGGGGTCCAGCTGAAGGGTTCTGAGACGGGCCAACGCAAGTGGTTCAAAGATTAGAGAAGTCAGGGTGATGGGGCTTTGGTGATTAAGGACTCTGATCCCTGTTTTCGCTCTCATTTCATAGCAGACGGGGACGGGACAGTGAACATGTGCAGGGATAAATTCAGCATATTAGCATGGACATGAGAAATCAGGGTACTGGGAGACATGGGACTGTGCAGGACATCAAACACATTTTCTGATTACTATAAAATCTGTGTAAGAATACTGATCTACTTTCTTATTTCAAGTCTTTAAACTTGTGAAAACCCTAGCTGAAACTGAGCAGACATCTAGCCATGCTTATCTAGTTTTCTAATCCCTTACCTCACTGACAGCAACTGGGTTTCTTGTTGCCTCAACATTCTACAAATCAGGTTACTGCTGAAAGCAAACAGTAACCTGCTTATGCACTGAGATGCAAACACACTGAGCACTGACAATATGTGTTGGATTAAGGCAGAAGACACAAGGCCAGCCTTCCTGGAGTTAAATCTCCTGAATATCCGGCATACCTCTGACAGATCACGACAGTGGGGGTGGGCAGATGGCTGGAGGTGAGGTGTGAAGCGGTCGGTTGAGATGAGGGGTGAGCCAGCACCGGATACAGCCCGCAGAGCCGAGGCTCAATCAGGTTGTTGGTCTGATCAGCTGATAGTTTGAGTGAAGGGGGATTTCCTCTCATAGTGGTGATTTCCAACTGGCTGAAGCAGGTAGGACCGTTTTACACCAAACCTGGTGACCATCAGTGCCCCTGTGTTTGCACGTCAGGCTGCGCAACACGCTGTTGATCAATCTGTGGAAGGAAAAGCAATTCACAGAGTGTTGCGTTTACTTTACATGTATGGTTCTTGAGGTCTTTACTGATGCTTTGGTTGCGTCTAAAACACATATTGTAAGTCTGCCCGGAGATGGCTTGACCCAATGAGATTGAGTTCTGCTGTAAACCAGAGTTTGTCAGTCTGGATGATCAGGAACCCTGCTGGAGTGCTACAGAGCTGACATCCCATGTTACTGTCTCTGTCATCCAGTAATTATGCCACCAAAAGGGCAGATGTGCAGGCTGCCTTGTTGGCTGTAGGTGCATCTTGAAACAATTACATCATACTGAATAAATATAAAAATATACAACCCAGTCGCCAGAAAAAAAAATTGGCGTTGTAAGCTTCTGCCAACCATGTATGCTACATATGCACGTTTCACATGTATCTGTCAATGTTTCTAAAGTGATGTAGTATATGGGCTAACTTTGTCATCAGGAGGTGGATGGGAGGATGGTGTGTCACCTTGGCAACCTCACCTTGGCGCCTGCCAAGCTACAGACCTCTGTCTGAGACCAAAAAACAACAAAACCTGTTGTTTTTTAGGGAGTCAACTCTACATTTCCATCAGCTTTAGGGCACCAAATGTGGGTGGTTGTTAGGGACTTTGCAACGTTAATTTCCTGTTGCTTTTTAAGCCTCAAATGAGATGTTGCTTGGCAACCTGTGGCTCTTTTTCCATCATCTTTTAAGTCTTCAAACATGGGCATTTTTTAACAACCTGTGGCTCTTTTTCCGGTAGCTTTTCAGCCCCCAAATGTGGGTGTTTTATAAGGACTCATAGCTCTTTTTTCAGTGGCTTTTTGGGCACCAAATGTGGGTGTTTTTTAAGGAACGTGTCACTGTTTTCCCTGCAGCCATTTAGCCCCAAACATGGGTGTTTTTTAGCAACCCATTGCTGTTTTTCTAGCATTGATAGCGCCATGTAATGCAGATGATGTACAGAGGTGTTGCTGCTTTTCCAGAGGGTATTATGTCCCAAACAGGCCACAATATGATCTTTTCTGACCATAACCAAAAGGTTTTATGCCTAAAACTCGCCATGTTAACTACAGTGTTGTTGAAAGGTAAAGTTTCAGTATATCCACTACATAATAAAGTGCAAATGTCACATATCTGTGGTTTACAGAGACGCACAATGCCAACATATTTTCTGGTGACTGGGCTGATATATGATGTAGACGCCCTAACTAATCCCAACTTTTTATACACTGCTTTAATATTATTGATTTATTTGCTCCCTCTATTTACAGCAGAATAAGACTGTCATTTTCAAAATATGAGATGGTTTCAAATTATAGGATGATACAAAGGATCAAACATGCAGGGCTTATTAATATCTCCCTTCTGCAGAAAATATTCTATTACAGTTCAAAAGAGGTAAACCCGGGCACTGAGCTCACATTGACATTTTCATTTGCTGGCAGGCTCACCTTGACATGACTCGGTGAGCGGTGAACATCTGGCAGCGCCTGCTCAAAGAATGTGTGCTTTCTGTTTTGGGGACTCTTTATATCCAGGTAGGCAGATCAGGGAACACTGGCAGCTGGCTGATCGGGCGCGCACACGGCACACAGCTTGCCAAAAACCACAAACGCAGTAGCAGAGCGGAGTAGAAATAATCGCTTAAAGGGGTTTTAATTTCCCAAAGTAAGAATGATGTGCTGAATTATGACATTTGATAGAGGAAAGAAACAGAGAGTGAGAAAAAAAAAAGAAAGACCAAATTATTATATGGGTAGGGGGCTAATTACCAACCTCTGAGACTTTCCAGTGTCATTATGGAATAATGAAAATATCACTCAAAACACTATTACAGAAATATAAAATTTTCATTAGACACCCCGAGAGCTTCTCCACTCACTCCTTTATCACTTTTTACAGCCTGGGACACTCGTTTCATTCTGTTAATATTTAATGACTGATGGAATTATTAGTGGAACCACTAAGCATTCAGCTTTTGGGACATGACTGTATCCAAATGTGGACTGCGATAAAGAAGCCATGTGCACTAAAAGCAGACTTGTGTGCGGGGAAGAGGGAAGAAGCAAAAAAGAAGTCAATTGAATTTGAAAAGCAGGGCAAGGGATTTGGAAAAAAAGTCAAACATTAGGTGTGAAGCCACAGAAGACGGACACAAAAAAACAGATTTGAAAAATAAATAGATGAAATAGAATGACGGCCTCCAGCAGAGATGTGAGACTGAAGAAGCCCCGTTGCGAAATGCATTTTACGTGCTAATATTGTGAAAAATAAAAGACATTTGATTGAAAGAGAAGCCAGTTCCCGGCTGTTCTCTGCACTGATTTTTGAGGCACAAAATAGCTGTTTTTCCTCTGTTGTGACCCTTAACTGCTTTTATTTTCCTCACAAATCTGACCTTGTCACATTCAATCAACCCTCAGAGTCTTTACTCTTCATACCAGTGTTGAATAGAGTGAATATCAGTCAGACGTAACATTGAGCAATTCTGAATCAGGAATTCAGTGAATATGTTGCTGTGTTTAGTAGTAATAGGCTTTTTTATGTCTTCTTGCAGGTCTCAGATAAAAAGAGAGCTAGGTTTAGGTTTTACACAATGAAACATCAGTGATGTGACTTATTACTTAAGCAGTTAGAGATAAAAGATCCTGGCTGAAATTGGGGCTATAAGGTGACCTCGGAAGAAACTAACTGAGATTGAATTAAACAGGGTATTGTGTAGAAGGCTGGCTGTGCAGTAAGTACCTGAATACAGGCTGGAAGGTGATGATATATTGTTAAAACATTTGTCTGTATGGTGGGATACCAGCATTGTTGGAGACAGCTTCCATACCGTGCTACTGTGGAATGTTAATAAGCCTCTCAGGTCTCACCTGTCCTGGCTGACAGTGCCAATAAATCCTAATCAAATGAGGAGCTGGGTGCAGAGGAAGTGACAGGTTTCCCACGCTTGTATTTCCATGCATTAATATCAATAAGTCGGTGGTGTTTTGCAGTGGCTGCTTCATATGACAGAATGCTCCTGCCCAACAACTCATCTCTGTTGATCAAACATTATTTAAATGACCTGTTACTTGTGGAAAGTTTGGGATTTCAGCAAACTAATAAACATCAAACTTCCACTACACACCTGGTCTGCATTGGAACTTTGATTTTTGGGGGGTTTGCTGAAGACTACCCTGCACCAGCTGGCACCCAGGAGAGAGGCACTGATGTGCTTGGGGTTATCCTCTGGATTTCAGCTTTTGATAATCAGCCAAGGTTGTTAGTTTTAGATTCTGCCAAAATAACGGTGCCAGAAGATAATAAAGTTCTTGTGATTTGCGATGGCTTGACATATGTGAGTTCTTTGTGCCCCTGACATCTTTATTCCTACTTTCCATTAGCAGGGTATAGCTTGATGGAGCAAGTACATTAATTTTTGATATAATATTGTATCTCTCCAACTTTTACCACAAAAATCAGTGACCCAACACACATGTCTGTTATTAACAGTTT
The DNA here is from genome assembly GCF_041903045.1 of Epinephelus lanceolatus. Classification (NCBI taxonomy): domain Eukaryota; kingdom Metazoa; phylum Chordata; class Actinopteri; order Perciformes; family Serranidae; genus Epinephelus; species Epinephelus lanceolatus. Next base: position 34,058,027 of record NC_135752.1, read on the forward strand.
GTCCTTATGAAACGGTTTAAAGTAGGGATGTCCCAGTCGAGTGATTTTGCCCCCAATCCCAATCTGAGTCATTTAATATTGAGTATTTGCTGATACCAGATCCTGATCTGAGACCTCTGTTTTTCTAGATAATAAAGCTTGTCATTTTCTGGAGGGCATTTCCTCAAGAGACTATTTTCCAGTGTTTGTTGGCTTGGTTCTGCCTTTGCATGAGTTACCTGAATGAACTGTGTTCTTCTGAGTTTTTATTTTTGTCCATTGGCCATTTTTTGCACGGATTAGTCCACATTAATGAATTAATCTTTTTGGCCTTTCGCTCCTGGAGCTCCACGCTGAATTGAAATGAAACAAGTGCTCATAACTGGTTAAAAAAATCAATAAATAAATAGATTTAAAAAAAAAAAATACACAGTCTCATTCTGATTTTCAATGCCATTTATGACACTTGGTGTTTTACTGCAGGTGGGATTCAGCCCCTGCTCTTCTACACACATGGGAGCTCAGCAATGTGGAGGAAAGAAGGACAGCAGGAGAGTTGGAGACGGCTGAAAGAACGTGAGCGCAGCTGAAAGTATGTTAAGCACAGAACATCAATCGCCCCACGAATGACGTTACATGCTTGATGTGAAGTTGCTCCGGCTCGGTTTAGGTAAATAAAGTCACATAGATTAGGTGTAAGAAAAGAAATATGATGATGTCATACCTTAAAATAACTGAGAGTTTACTTGGTTTCACAAGGTTCCGAACATTGGTGTCTTGGGGGTAAAGTCCTGTGTGGATTGGGCATGTTTGTGCATAAAAGCTTTGCGAGTCAAAACACCTGTGTGAAAGCTGATATAAAACAAAGGATCAGATCCTCTACTCAATGCAGCCGATCCTGATCAGTTAAAAAATACCTCGATTGACCCCAATACCAATCTTTGAGATCAGATCGGGACATCCCTAGTTTTGTATGTTGAAAATACATATACAAAATCTCATAATGAAATCTAACAAATTAACTTAACATCATTTGCCCCACAAATGACGTTACCTGCTCAACATGGAGTTCCGTTGGTTAGGTTTAGGCCATTCTCGGAACCCATCGGCTGTATTTGGCGTCTGACTTCCGGCAGATGGTGATAGAGCCTCTGGAGGCAGACCCCTGATTTTTTGGCATTCTGGTTTGATTTGGGCGGAGGAGGCGAATTTCCATTTCCGACTTCCGTTTATATATAAGTAAATATGCTGAACCATTGTGATGGATTCAGAGTTTGCAGTGACGCCAATTATCTTCTGCCTCATTAGTTCACCGCACGGATCGTTTAACCTGGCAACAACTGCAGCCGGCTCAAACGTGATTGGTCAGTATCACGCGGACTACAAACAGCCTACAACCGGAAACCAGGGCTCTTCCACTCTTCTTCCGGAGGCAAGATCTCCGGGGTTTGCCTACAGACTCTACATTCACTGAATGTAGAGTCTGTATATAGAGACTAGGTTTAGGCAGGTATAGTTACATAGGTGAGGTGTAGGAAAAGAAATATGGTGATGATGTACCTTTTAATAACTGAAAGTTCACTTGGTTTTTCGGGACGTCGGTAGCGTAGTGGATAGTGCCGGCGCCCCATGTACAGAGGCATTGCCTCGCTGCAGCGGCTGTGGGCTCGAATCCGGCTCGCGGCCCTTTGCTGCATGTCAGTCCCCACTCTTTCTCTGTCTCCCCATTTCACCTTCTGTCCTATCATTAAAGGCAAAAAAAGCCAACAAAAATAATCTTTAAAAACGTTCACTTGGTTTCACATACTTCTGATAACTGGTCTCTTGGGGTAAAGTCCTGTGTTCTTTGACCAATCCAACACCTCAACCTGCTTCTTTGGACTCCTAGTCTTTGTACTATTCCCTTCTTTACTCCCATCAGCACATTGGTGATGTGATTGCAGCATTCCTGTTTACATGGGTTATACACAAAGTTCTAGCTCATCATTACATGGGTACAGAAATTGTGGTGCATTACTTTTTATTGGTATATGTATGGACAGTGCATAAGAAGAGCCTGCTTTAAACTAGGGGGGATGGTAAAGGCTTGACTTCAGACTATAAAAGTCTGTTGTCATAGTTGTCATAATTAATTAAAATTACTAAAATGTCATCAAAAAGCTTACATTCCATACCCATGAATATCACACTCTCTCCTGCACTGCCACTGAGCACTGCAACTGAATTTAAATCATTAATGCAGAATAGCGGCATGGAAGTTCACAGCAGAGCAGGTTGTACAAGGATAGCTGACAGTGGTAGCAGCTGATGTGAACTTCTGAGTGTCCTGTGACTGTGAGAAGCATAAGAAGATGAATAAAGTGCAAATTCTTCCAAAAACTAAATTTGTGGTTTCTTTAGTTGATTATGCACACTGTCCTCTCTAGCACCTCACTTACACCCAAGTCAGCACAGTTTAAATTCTCAGCTGTGTGTGTTGAACTTTTGTTCCAATTTACCTTTAAGTGATGCTGGGCGAGTGAGGAGAAGCCTATTAAAAATAAGTACGCTCTCTTTAGAAAAATCAACAATGAGATAGGTGTTGGAATACTGGAGAAAGATTGGATGCATGTGTGTGTTTGTGTGTGCCTGATACAGGTGATGGAGAGTAAAAGAGGTCATTTCTCCTGCTCCTGGCAGCCCTCCAGGTGGATCTCAAGGATTAAACCCTTGCAGGTGTGTGCATATGTGCATGCCTTACAATGTTTGAGTCACTTTACATTCAGCACTAATTAAGAGCTGAGAGGAGGAAGCAGAGTCGGGCTACCCTCTGTCTCTTTCTCTGTGTCTTACTCAGACAGACACAGAGAGTACATGGTGAATGGAGGATAATTGGTCCGGGCATTCAGAAGACATTGCATCTTGATTGATACTTTAGCCCGCGCGATGTGAGAACATTAACAGTCTGCCTCGGTCTTTCAACTGACTGACTGGCAGCTCAACCGTCATCTGACTGGCTCAGGATTTGATACTTAGCTCAATTAACTTTTCACACGTACCTGGTATTCCAATTTCTGTAACTTGATGAAGATGATGATGATCATGACGTTGCAATGTTTTCATGTTAACAATAGATTAAAGATGATCTTCTGTGCTCATTTTCAAGTTCATACTTGTATTTCAGATTTCTGCTAAAACATATTTACATGCTTTGATGATAAAAAAAAACAAAAACAGAAACTTGAATTTTGTCAGTAGCCTAAGCTACTGTTGCCTGTAACCCATCCATCCATTGTCAACTGCTTATCTGGAGCTGAGTTGTGGGGGCAGCAGGCTGAGCAAAGGACTCCACAAGTCCCTCTCCCTAGTGATGCTTTCCAGCTCCTCCTGGGGGACCCCAAGGCGTTCCCTGGTCATATGAGATATATAATCCCTCCAGCGTGTTCTGGGTCTGCCCCGAGGTGTCCGAACCAATTGGAAATGACTGGAACGCTTCTAATGGGAGGTGTCTGGAAGGCATCCTGATCAGATGTCTGAACCACCTCAACTGACCCCTTTCAATGCAAAGGAGCAGCAGCTCTACTCCAAGCTCCTCACCCTATCTCTAAGGTTGAGCAAAGCCACCCTACAGAAGAAACTCATTTTGGCCGCTTGTATCTGCGATCTCGTTCTTTCAGTCACTACCCAAAGCTCATGACCATAGGTGAGGGTTGCGATGTAGATAGACTGCTAAATCGAGAGCTTTGCCTTCTGGCTCAGCTCTGTCTTCACCATGCTGATCCGGTGCAATGCCCACATCACTGCACCTCAGATTCCATTTCACCCTCACTCATGAACAAGACCCCAAGATACTTCAACTCCTTCACTTGGGGCAGTTACCCTCTCCCCACCCAGAGGAGACAGTCCACCATTTTCCAGCACAGAACCATGGCCTCAGATTTGGAGGTGCTGACTTTGATCTTGACCGCTTAACACCTGGCCACAAACCACCCTAGTGCTTGCAGGAGGTCATGGTGTGATTGAGCCAACACAACGGCATCATCTGCAAAAAGCATAAATGCAATTCTGAGATGTGCCCGTCCTAAACAAGCCCAGACTGCTCTGATTGGTCAGCGTTTCTGGGGATTCAACATATTGATGTCTCTGCACTGTAAAATCAGCTGGGGGAAATAAAACAGAGAATAGTGGCACTTTCTACCATGAATTAACACCAATAAAAGCTTCTAAACACAACCAGACATGTTCCAGTAGGAATATGATCCAAAATCTGGAGAGAAATTGACAACATCAGTCATCAACATGTTTCCTTGATGTTAGCATGTCGCTACATGCAACATTGTACTTGCAGCAAGGGAATGCCCATGTATAGTGACAGTTTCTCCCATCAAAAATTGCCACAAAAAAGCTACAACTTCTAAACAGAACTGGACATGTTCCACCAAGATATTGATTTGAAATTGGGGAGAAATTTACAACATCGATAAACAAGTTTAAGTGTTTAACCTGGTGTTAGCATGTAGCTACATGTAGCAGTGTAGCCAACCTCATGTAAACACTTAAGGTAGCATACCTGAAGCAGATGACCATATGACCTCATTTTGTAGCCAAAGTAGATAAAAAAACAACAACAACAAAAACAAACATTGAAAATACGTATTCAGATCGATCTGAAGCGTTTTTGCTTAGGACTATTTTTGCATATGTATATCTCAGCATTTAAAACTTTGACCACATTTAATATGAGCATCCATCATGCTAATATAAGCCTCCTTCAAATTATGTGTAAGGGGGGTTGCTTTGCTTTTTCATTATTTTGGTTTCATGGCTGCAGCTTAATGGTTTTGGTGAGCTTGTCTTTAACCATTATCATCAACCCCAGTTTTTAATGATAAAAGAAAGCTGAGGTGAACTGAATGTAAAATACAGAAGTTAGAAGCTACAGCAAAGCATCAGGCCACAGACCTGACTCCCAATGAATACTAATGTTGCTCAATGTCTATTGGATTAAAAGACTACTGTTTGCTATCATGTTAACTTTATAAGGTGATAATATCTAAATTCTGGGGAATCTGCTTTTTTTTCCTCCTTAAAGTGACACAACATGACCGATATTAGTTTGGGACATGTTTCAGCCAAGTTTAGCATAGAGCTTGGAGACAAAGAGACAATAACTAACCTGGCTTGGTACAAAGCAAGACAAAAGAAAAAAGAAAAAAAAAATAGCCCAGCAAATTTTGGCTAAATTTGGCCATTCACTTGACATTAATTAACAATCCTGCTTTCTGAGATTTAACATCTTCCACCACTGTTCCGTACAATTAATATGGACTCTTTTAAAGTGCGCCTCAAAGCCTCATTCACCCCAACCCCAGCAAACACACAGCATTGCTGGTAGACCGAGAAAATTAACTTTTCATTGGCCATCAGACTAATTGGCTGGTTGATGTGACAGCTCACGAAGCAAGGGTGGAAGGCTGCGAGAAGACTTTATTCTCTGGTTCACATTCTCTCTCTCTCTCTCACTCTCTCTCTCTCTCTCTCTCTCTCTCTCTCTCTCTCTCTCTCACACACACACACACACGTCTGCACACACACAAACACACAAACTCACACCTTCCTCATCCCTGTGACAGCTAAATTGGGATTAACGAGCTTTTAGGGAAAAGCTGCAACAGCAGCTCCTTTTTCCTCTTTGTTTTTCTTCCACTGACACCCCCATGCCTGCCTGGCAAGATGACTGTCTGACTGGCTTGTGCTTGATCTTGCATCAAATAGAAAGGTTTCCTTTTTTTAACTTGGTACACACCTGCTTGGTAGACACAGCCTGCAGGCTTTTTCCCGGCGCCACACTGGTCAACAAACTGAGCTTTGGGATTACATTGGATTTAAAAGAAATAGAGATGAATTGATGATGTGAAATATATACATTTGAGGATAAACCACAACGTCATGGTGAGCGAGGGAAAACACTCACATATAAATACAGAACAAAAGGAACAAAAGTTAATGGGCTCTAATATTAATGTGACAGAACATGGCAGATGGTGGGGCTTTGAGTTGGCGAAGTGAGACTAAGTTGTACTCAGCATGATCTGGTAGTGCCAGTTTCACACCATGCCATATTTTACGGTGAACTGAAGCCACACAGCATGCACAAATATTGTGGGAAATATTGGTATTCAGTACTTTCACACTTAAACCTCACAGACACAGATTTGTCAAGAGAGACGAATGACGGTAGACTGTCCTTTTGGGTGCCTACTCATAGCTAAGGGCCTGCAGTGGGATTAGAAGTATAGTAGATATGCGTCTGTAAATTGCCATCATTACCAAGCTTTCTGCTTTCCAAAGCACAGGTAATGCACATTCTGTGTAACTGCATTGGATTAACTCACTCATGTACACATGAACAGGTCTGATTTAAAAGCCTTCCAGGCCTGGCAGTGCAGAATATGTTTGCCAGTTTGATTTGGATGAAATTCGCTCTATTGAGTGATGCCTAATGAATGATGTCCATTGCCTTTCCTTTATCAGCTTGTCTGAGCTAGTGCTAATTAGCCATCAAGTGCTCATTTATTAGCTGTCTGATGATTATAACAGGTTCAGTGAGTCTGTGATACACCGTGAATATGGAATCGTTATGGGATCAGGTCTATTCTTGATATCTGAGCAGGCGAAACATGACAGTCAGAGTGGGAAGCACAGACACAGAAGCAAACAGACTCTAGCTTACTGTCCTTCTCAGTAATCATTCAAATACCTATTGTTTTTTCCTCTTATGTAACATTGTTTTTGAATTTGAGGCCACGGGCTGCATGGCATTTCTACCTTTACTGGTACTGGCACATCGTCCTCCTCAGGGATCACAAGGCTCTGAACATGCTCTGGCACTTTGGCACTATACACAAACCCCATCCATCTGTAAAGATGAGGGGGGATGCCTCAGTCAGAATAACCTGTAAGCTCAAATTCACCCCGGGGAGGACCAGAGCTCATTCAGATGCTCTTCACAATCTCAGCAGAACACATGTACCATCGACCCCCTGCACCTGCTGTATGTCCGCAAGGGGTCGGCCGCTAAGGATGCCAGAGAAGCTTCTCCTGCCGGGTTGTAGGCCATGACAGCTCTCCCGTTGAAGTCATACATGTGGTCCAAAACATGAGCATTGCTTAAATTTCCAGTCAATGGAAATAATACTTAAAGGAGCTATATGTAAGAAATCTAAAGCAAATAGTTGTAAAATCCTCCTAATATGTCACAGAGACTAAGGAATAATATTCATATAACATACTGATCTCACCGACAACAATAGTACAGCCAGAATATTCACATTTAAAAAAATGTTTTACAGTCCGCAAATCATGTTTATGTTTTGAATTTGTGTTTTGGCCTGTTGCGCCACCCACCGCCGTCTACCAGTCACACAGTCAGTAGAGTCTCAGCATCAGTTACAGTTACGACTGAGCTACAGCAGCACGGCAAGCAGCATTAGCAGTGTCCCAGTACATAGCATTAGCAGCCGGCTTCTCCACAGCTGTATCCCGGCAGCAGCGTTAGCAGCAGAGAAGCCGGACTTGCTCGAATGGTCTGCTGGAAAACCGAAGATCAAGGACGCGGCGACGCGGCCCTGCCACGGCAGCCACCCGTGGGCAAACAAATCAGTCTCCAGCAAATCTACCTCGAATCTGTAGAGGAGGGGGGGCGGACACGACTTGCAGCAGTATTTTGAATTTGAGTGCAGTAACCGTTTTGGCCACATTCTTACATACAGCGCCTTTAAGCACAAGTGGGAAGAATGTATCATCAATGAGAAAATAATGCCCTGATGCCAACCCTCTTCACATCAATGCTTATGACTGCCAAGCTGCTGTGAGCATTTATTACTTGTCAAGGAAAAATAATCAACATTAAAACCGTGATTGATCCTAGTTAACCTGGAAGTGTATTCTTCATGTGTTGTTTTTAAGCAGATGCTAAATGACACTTTAAATTCAATTAAGAAATTACATTTTTTAGTGATTTGTATAAAGAAATGTTGAAACAAAGAAGTTTACTGTCACAACACAGAAAAATTATACTGTAGTCAAAGTTCTGAATGGAGCAAGTGATGTGGGATGGGGATGAAACACTCACGCACAACTGGAAGTGGTGCGTGTGTAGATCACATGCCCTTCCTCGGGGTTGATGTTTGATCCATGCACACAGACAGATGTTTCTCAGAGAGACATACTTACCACTGAACAAAAGTAAGGGCCATTTGCAGGGGTGGAATTTTGATTTCAAGAACATATCCTCAAAGGGATTTTAGTTTTTTCAGATATTCCTTCCTGAGGTAGAGAACACGACCATATTTTCATAATTTTGATATGTCCCCCTTAAGAAATAATTGCTCCTCCAATTGGGGTGATGGTGTGTCTTCCTTGGGAGTTTGAGGGTTCTGTGCAGTATCTTAGCTGTTCCTAGGACTGCACTCTTCTGTACAGAGACCTCAGATGTTGTACCTAAAATCTGCTGGACCCACTCTCTCAGTTTGGGAATCACAGCCCCGGCTTCGATGTTGCCCGGGTCAACAAGGTCCATGTCAGGTGTTGGGGAACTACAGCAACCTGATGAGAAATGGGCTACTGGTCGCAGAGACTAGTGTGATCTTTTGAGTGTTCATACCTGGCGATGTGTGTTTCTGTCAGCGCGAGTCTCACCAACTGTGTTACGACCTGTGTGTGCGCACCACGAGATTTCTCCACTGAGCCCTCGCTGACAGAGCCCCAGATAACGCGGTGACGATACATCGTAAAGGCATGGATATTTTTCCCAGTGTTGAATCAGATGTGTCTCCAGGGCCTGGGTCCAAACACAATGCACTCCCCGTGATCCTGTGGACGCCGCCATTGTTGTTGTTGCTTGCCGGCTTGTCAGTGTTGCCAGATCTTGGGAGAAAAACAAGCAACCAGGGCTATGGAAACAAGCCCAAAAGAAGCGACTGGACCTGGCAACCCTGCGGCTTATCCTCTTCTCATTTCTTCCGTCCTCCTGTGTGCTGACGTGGGACGTATCCTGCCTCTCATTGGCTGATGCTCTTTGTCAGTCATGTCATACTTCTCCAGTTTTCTATCATGCCAGAAATCCAGTCCCAGTCACAGACGAGGGGACGACTTGCTTGTAGGCTTGTTCACACATGAGGACTCATTGTGGCAGACTATCTGCCGACTCACCTCTGACCCAAGGTGGCTCTCAAGAGCCTTTGTGACGTCAAAATCACGGTGAAAACTGTGTAATGTGAACTAGGCTTAAGATGGACTGGAGCAGAGAATATGGAGCTGTTGAAATGCTACAAGCAAAGGATATGGGATATATAGAGGCTTTGAAAGCCAACATCCACAAACAGCAAAAAAAAAAAAAAAAAAAAAAAAAAAAGTATATATATGGACTAACTTAACCTGAACTTTAAAAGCAAGTCAGATCCTCTTGAGTCAGAGATTAGCAGCCAGGATGTCGCCACAATGGAGAAATGTCCTCACTACAATGGCTTAAAACTGTGGTCCTCACAAAGATAGCAAAACAAGCTCTCACACACTGCCTTCTGAAAAAGTGCAGGGGCCCCTGTGACCCCCCTGTAAATTGCGCCTCTGCCCATTTGATACAGGAATTGTACACCAACCAGTGTTAAAGAGGTTCAAACAAACCACCAATTAGTCTTCCATCTGATCTGTCAGAGACTCACAAGTTAGGCCTTCATGTTTACACGACTTCTGAACAACATCCAACACCTACATCTACCTTTAAATCCAGTTTGTTGTTGGACCTTATGCCCACCTAGCTCGTACAGCATGCTCCTACTTGCATACAGAAAGTACATCACTTAGTATGGACATTGTGTTTACTTGAGTGGGCAGTTTAAAAGCTTTGTGGGATGTCAATGTGTGTGGCAGTAAAGTTAAAAGGTCTGAGCACAGAACAGTGTGCACCTCCTCATTCATATTCTGGTAGTCAGAAAAGAGTAATTCCATTAAGATTGGACCACTTCCACCTATTGAGCTTAACAGTAAATCAGCCGCTTTCTTGGTATAATAGGTTTTTTCTTTCACCTGGGAGCACGCTCATCATTAGAAAGAGCTGAAAGTAACTTGTTAGTGTGCTTCTCATTAAGGGTTGAACCTGCATCTAAACATAGACCAAAGCTCCTTAGAAAAAAAAAAAAAAGTTCCCAGCTAATTGCAGCTCTTATGCAACGTCTTCATCGTTGAGTGAAAAGGAGAGACACATAATTGCAGGTTAACATCAAGGTGATATAAGAACACTGAGTGTGGATAAAACAGTAAATTAAGAAAAAGTGCTACTGATACGAAGTGAGTCAGTGTCATTAAGAGGAAATTATTTTTTCTGGGTGAGTTAATTAGCTCGTGTTAAAAGAAGTTTAAGTCTGGTTTGTGTAACAGTATGTGCAGCATGTGTGTTTAGAGTTCTTTCTTTCAATCATTGCCAGATAGATAAATCACAATTTCTGCCATCTGTTAGCCAGGCATGGAAAAAGAGGAGAAAAAAAAAAGTTAAGAGGAATGGTGAGCAAATGAAAAGATGAAGAGGATCGATGGAGATGAAAGAGGGAAAGCGAAAAGAGACATTATGCCGAAATAAAAACACTCTTCTGACTAATGACACGTTTTCAGTAAGAACCCAAAAACACAACTTATTTAAAACTTTACACAAGGTACTGTTTCAATTTCACCCACTTTTCTTTTTAAATATTATTTTTCTTTCTCTCTCTTTCTTTTTTCACTCAAAACCCGGCTCATCTCGGGAAAAGGGACAAGTAAACATTCAAAAGGTCAGAATTCATTAGCTGGGAAAATAGCTTGCGAAAACAAAATTGCCTCTTTTCTCGGTCTCCCCTCTCATATTCAGTGTGTCTCTCTTTCTTCAAAGCTCAGCAGAAATAATGAGCTGATAACAGAGTGTCTGCTTGACACCTGCTGAAAACGCTGAAGAAAAACAGCCTGTTTCACTGATTCTCTTAAAGGTTTTGTAGAGAAAAGTACTTGCCAAGTTTAAGGTATTTCCAGCGTGTCAACAGTCAGCAGCAGTCAGCGCCGATAATAGATGTGAAGTCTTTATTCAGTAAGGTGTTTAATTTGATACAGTCGTCATTTAGCACTCGCTTAATGTACACAGTGAGTATAAGTATAGTAGGCACACACACAAATGTACACACAGCACAAGAACTGGCACAAACACACACACCATCTGATCTTGTGTGGTCCACGGTTTTCAACCCAGCAATCATTGACAGTCGACTCCAGTGTGCTGCCTACAAAGTAAGACAACCACAGGCTGGACACACACACACACACACACACACACACACACACACACACACATGTGACCGCCAGGGACCACCGCAGTCATTATGGAGTAGCATCTGTTTGTAAATAAACCACCTCCTCTCCATAACTCTCCCACTGTGTGTGTCATGATATTCACTTCATGCTTCTTCCATAAATCCGAGTCTAAACATAGAAATGAGAGCGACCATAAAAACCTCCGTTCTGTAGCCAGAGCCTTGGACAAAATGGTAATGTTTTATTTAAATGCTAAGATAAGGATCTGTATTTGAAAGCAGCCAATTTAATTCTCTGTAATCAAGGAACTGCAGCTCCTTTTCTTTGGATAACTAAGTCCATAGAATAAAGACCTAAATTAATTTCCATAGAAGTGACCAACCACGACTGTATGAACAATTAAAACTTTGTTAGCATAAAGTTTGAAGCTGTAGTGTGTTCTGCTCTTTTAGCTTTTTTTTAAAAGAAAACAGGAGAAAAAACTTCCTTCAGGTGTCATATTAAACATTCACTGACCAGCAAACAGCATGGAAATTGAAAAGTGTGGGTGTAGTCAATGAAATATAGAGCCAGAACAACCACGTTAACCCTAAATCATAATGTGGTGGAGCCGGAGTTACTGACTAGTACAGATCCTTCCCCAAATCCCTAAAGTTAGCATTTTGCCCATGCCATGACCCATCAGCTCCAAACATGATTTTTTCCTTTCCTGATTTTAACACACACCCAGGGTTATGTGAAAAAGACGCAGCCAGGAACAGGCAGGAGTTTGACATTGAAGCAGCACGGAAATGAGTGCAATGTCTTTGTATGACATACAAATGCATTTTTAGCATTTGTATCATTGTTTTTTTTACTTACGCTCATTCTTGTTTTGCCTGTATTATGCTCCCCATTATCTCCAAACATCTAGGTAAGGTAAGGTAAGGTAAGGTAAGGTAAACTTTAATGTCCCCCCACACAGTATGAGTCATGAGTGCAACAAGACAGTACAGTACATAACACGCCATCGTCACACACGGTCAGGGGTAAATCAACGACATTAATGGTCACTGCTGGTAAGATAAGCAATAACAGACAGGACAAAGGATGATCTGTGATGCTTTGTGCTGCACTTTAGGAGGCAAAATCTGGCTTTAAGCAGGTATATGTGCTTCTACTCCATGTTTACCAGCCAATCATGCTGTTTGGTGCTGGGTGCGTCACATAGACTGCATAAAGTAATGGACATAGCCCTAAAATATCCATAACTTTAAGCCTTAATCAAATGTAAATGGGTAAGTTGTATAAAAATTCATCCCCTTACAGTTTTCATGAATGTTAAAATTTGCTGTAGAGACCAAAATCATTTATTGTCCCCGTAAAGTCAGACATGGGGTCTAATTGGAATGACTCACTTTTGGAGTCAGCCTCAAGTGGCCATTAGAGGAACTGCAGATTTTGGCACTTGGCCACTTGGTTTGTCACTACAAGCAACTTTTCAATTCAAAAGCCCAATATCACAAATCACAATTTGCCTCACAGGGCTTTACAGCATACAACATCCCTCTGTCCTCAGGACCCTCACAGCAGGTAAGCAAAAACTCCCTTTAACAGGGGAAAAAACAGTAGAAACCTCAGGAAGAGCAACTGAGGAGGGATCCCTCTTCCAGGACGACAGACGTGCAATAGATGTCGTACAGAACAGACCAACATAATACATTAACGGTAATCTGTATGACACAATGAGACAGAAGGGGAGACAGAGAGAGAGAGAGAGAGATGCAGGACAGAAGGTAATGACAGTAGCTTACAACAACATTAATGAAAGTAATAATATTATAATTATAATTCTGGCTATTGTGGTACAATATGTTTAAAGTATATATTAATATCTGATAGTATACATATGTGACAATAATCATATGTGTATAATAACAGTAGAAGTATGACTAATGATAACAGCAGCAGCAGGAGGCATCTGGCAGGACCACTGTTAACCATTCCACACTGTCATTGGATCCACTGCCATTATAAGAACACTAATTAGTGCAGTTTTAAAACCTAATTTTATCTGATTGTGTGAATGAACTACAAATTGACATAGGCCAACTTTATATCTAGATATCTAGACAAGGTTTAAAAAAAAAACACATGGAAGTTCACAAGCTGCAGACAACAATGCTAACATGATATTTGACTTTAAGCAATAGTTCGGCACTTTGGGAAATGTGCTTTCTTACTTACTCTCCTGAGGACAGATAAAATAAGAAGGTCGATAATACTCTCATATCTGTCGGTTTAAGCTACTGTCAGCAAGCTATCTCGGCTTAGCATAAAGACTGGATATAGGGATAAACAGCTAGCCAAGTAAAAAGGACAAGTTGTGGCTTTACGGTGGTTATGTGCTGGACTATTTCTTGGCCAGAAACAGTGACTTCCTGGAATCTTGTGAGGATGCCAGGTGGCTGGCGGAGACACCAAAATGTCAAACTATTGCTTTAACCTCAGCTCTCTTTATGGTCTATTTTACGGCTTTTCTTTTCTTTTTTCTGTCAATTTTGGACTATGGACTAATAACCTTGTTACTGTGTGAAACGTGCAGCTCTTTCTCTTTCTCCCTCTTGATTTAAAAGACAATGCTTAATAGATTTGGCTTTGAAGACAATGTCTATATTACTCTATTCTATATAATGTTATTCTGGTACAACATTGTAAAAGATTATTTAATTGTATAGCTATAGCATATCATACAGTACAATATCATCCACAGATACGATGCAAGTTTCCCTGCGCTGTAATTTCTTAGCTACAGTACAGTATGTCCTTACTGTTCTTATGAAAGAATCCTCTCTGATTACCCATATCACTGCTGAAGGTAATCCCTCTTTTTGGCAGCTTTCTGTATCATGCTGCTGGCCATATGTCCAGTCCATGGCTGTGTCCAAGCCCTTCTGTCTAGGTGATAGACTCGGCCCAATTAACACTAACGAGAGTGAGGCCGGGTAAAGCTATATGGCTACTCATCAGCAGACTGTTGTACATTAATCCTTCGTTATTCAGTTTGAAAGTTGGTCTTGTCTTTCCTGGCATCTACTCTTGTTTTTAATCTCGGTTCTCTTTTGCCTTTTCCTTTCTAGTCTGTAATTCATTCTCATTCCTTCCTTTTTCATTCCTTCTGTCCTTTTTTTTCTCCATTTATTTCCTAGATGTCACTTCTCTAACAGCTTGCACCTCTAGAAATATTAACCCATTAAAACACTTTTTACTCCTGCTCTCTTTTACTCAAGCTCCTGCATTAACTCTTCTATATCATCTTGCAATCATCTATCTTTTTTTTGCTCACTTTATGCCTTGCTGTTTGTATTTCTGTAGATGGAGAAGATTAATGGTGAAAGAGACAAAATGAGACCAGAAGATGGCTGGGAAAGTGTTGACAAAAGCACAGCACACACACACACACACTCACACTCACACACACTAAATTGAGTGACTTGACATCACCTAGAGTTTTGTATCACCCTTTTGTGAGGGAATATTGTACGCACCAGCCACCATGTCAAAGTCCTGGTACATGCAATTACAGTCTGTGAATAAATTTAAATACATTTGGTTCCAATTCACCTGTATTCATTTGTTAATTGATGGGTGCCCTTTGGGTTGATTGCAGTCTTTAGTTTTACATTTAATCTGCTCCCTTTTTATTCCTGACAGTGTCAGTAGGCCATGTCGTTCATTTTCTTTCTCTCCCATCCATCCCATCAGTGGAAACAAAAGGCAAAGTAATCAACGAAGAAACCATGCCATTAGCATGTACCATTTAGTAGCCACCATCACGTCTTCCTGTTGCAGCAACAGCCAACATGTTTGACAGCTTTGTGTTCTGCTAAAGTGGCATCAAGCCAGAAAGTCAGTGCCAAACATCCATGGTTAGTCATGTAGGACCACAGTAGTTAAATAGCTAAAATTCTAGAGATCATAAGATGGGATGAAAATTATTAAGGCAAATTGAATTGTTGAAATCAAATTATTTTATTTTTTTTTAAGATTTTCCCTCCGATCTTATCAGTAAGAGCTTTAACTTTGAAGGAACTGTATAGAACATTCAGAGTCCTGGGCGGAAACGTCTGCATACAGTTCTCAACGTGAAGGTGGCCGAGCTGGTGGCTAGCAGTTAATGGTGTTTACTCCATAAACAATGGCAACAGTACTGACAGAGCTAATTGTGTTAAACGGGGATTCAAGGGTCAAGCCAGTCTTACTCTCAACTCATCAAATACAGACGCTTGGTCAGTGGCCCTTGGTGTCAGATACTGACGCACAGAGACACCCTTTAAGTTGTATGAGACGCACTGGGCGGTGGCATCTTTTGGATGCTCTGAGCAACTGTTGTGGTATAAAGAGCAAGACAGTCTGCATAGGGTGGGCAGGAATGGAGGTGGATGGGTCAAAGAAACTTCAGAAGTTTAAACCTACGTTCTAAGTCTATTTTGAAAATAGATTGTCTGTACATTTCCTGTTAAAATTGAAGTTTATTTTAAAAAGACACAATGGATGTATTGAGCAAAAATGGACATGCTGTCCCTGGGCGTTCAAAACTGACACCGGAGGGGTACCTAGAGCATCATAGTTTGACGTACAGGGCCACTGATCAACCCTTTGTATTTGCAACCCATCCTCATTTCGAAGCCATCGAATATGGCCGCTTTTCTTTGTCACTGATTTTGGTGCCACATATCTGAAACCAACAAGCCCCTGACTTTCATTTGGTAGTGTTCACTTCCCATTTGAGTCAAACCATGATTGTTTCTTCTACACCTAACCATGTGCACCATATGCTTTTGTTGTCTAGACCTAACCATGTGCTTTTGGTGATGTTCGGGTGTTGATAGCTGCATCCCGAAATGTCAGCAGCAGACACAAGCGGATACTTGGCGTATAATAAATAGACATGAAAGGCCACTGACAAAGTGGCAATATGTGATGACCTGGGATAAGAACATGTTGATTTTTGATGAGTTGGGAGGGTAAGCCTTACACTTCTGCGACGACAGCATCCCAACACCATGGGTTAGGACGGTGTTATCGGCGGAAGCTGTCATATGAGCCCAGAGCAGAGTAACAGAGATGAGCTAGCCAGTGGGACACTCATGGTAATTTATATGCAGTAACAGATATGCATGGGTGGACCACCTATCACAAAAAAAGTACAGAGAAGCTGTGATTACAACACACACAGAGGGTCTAGACTTCATTTCCTTCTCAGGATGCCATTACTCTACTCCATCTCTACAGATAAAATGGTGGTCTGCTTCTATATTAATGTCCTAAATGTCACAAACACTGATTTGGAACAATACAAGAAATCACTGGAGTCTGTTGGCCTATATAGCATGTCAAGTTTTATTAAGCCATGACAAATCTACAGTTTGCTATCTGTCCAATACTAGGGTGACCATATTTTGATTTCCAAAAAAGAGGACACTCGGCCGGCCACGACATAGCCTACTTAAATGATACTCGCAGTTTACTCAAAGATGCCTTATAATTTTTATATATATAAAATTTATATGTATGGATACAAAATTCAGTTATATTACAAAATAATATCTCTCAAAGACAGAAATTCAGATAGGCCCCTATAGGGGACACATACACACACTAGAGTGTGGCTACCCGATCCGAGCCCGACGGTACCCGACGGGTCGGTCCAGGTTTGGTCAAAAATGTAGCTATAAATTGTATTCAGGCTCGGGTCGGATTCGGTCAGCTTTCAGTGAAAATGTAGTGTAAAAATAAATAAAATCCTGTTGTCTGTCCTGTTTATTGCTTGGGCACTGTTATTTACGTGACAACACCTGAACATAACACACACACACACATTGGCTGTTTGTTTCTACCTCTCCCCTCGCTGGAAGTCTCGGACCTCCAGCCGCCCGCCTCCGCCTTGATTAAACGCTGAAAATAAAATAAAAAAGGGAGACAGGTTTTTCCTATTTTATCTTATTTTGTTTTATTTCTCCCTCTCCTCTCGCTAGAAGCGTCGGACCTCCCGCCTCCCGCTCCCATCTCAAACACAGAGGTCTCCCTCTCCGCAGCTGAGCACCCACGGCGCACGCCCGGCCTGTTAAATAGCCTGTAACCACTGTGTGACACAAACTCAGTGCTTTGGTCATTAAATTATGTCGGGCTCGGTTCGGGTTCGGACAGAAATATGCTGCCCGTGCCGCACTCTAACACACACACACACACACACACACACACACACACACACACACACAAACACACGGAAAACCGGACATTATCATCAGTTTATAAAACCCCCCGGACGCCCCGGACGGGACGTGAAAAGTGGACATGTCCGGGCAAAAGAGGACGTTTGGTCAGCCTATCCAATACACCAAAATCAGACAGAAGCTACACAAGTAACATGAGCTGCAAATGAACTTGTGGCAATAAAATATGAATGAGCTCTGTAAAATGTGTTTGTGTGTTGTTGATGAAATGTTACAAATGTGAAACGTACTGGTTGTTAAACTATGTCACCAGCCACCGAGTGGCTTACGAAGGGGCTATTTTCACATGGTTTCAATATTGTACATCACTTAGCAGAGCCCCTTTTTTGTAGCTGTAGCCTTAAGCACTACTCTCATCATTCACTGAGACTAATGAGCTGTCTTTACTGATGTAATTTACCTCATTTTGTGCCAGCTCACATGAAAAATTTAACCATTGCCATTAAAAATAGTTATGTTTTAGCCCCTAATTATGTGCATATCTTTGCCAGTCAGACACTGCTGATACCGTCAGTCTGTTTGAACCTCCGCTTTCATTTGGGTTTGTTTGTGAATTGAGAACATAGCAGGGATATAGAGATCTATGTGATGATTACCCAGCAGCTCAACGAGATGAACATACTCTTTGTACTCAGGGGGTAATAATTGTTGAAGTGCCACATTTAACCGCAGTGGAATGATTGCCTGGGTCAAGAGAAGGCTTTCAAGAATGCTAATCACAATATTCTGTGTGTTAAAATTAACAACCAACCATTTTCTTCCTTTTACTCTTTCTGCTTTGTTTCGTTTTTTTCTCCAATTACAAGAAAGAATAATGCTCAAATAAGAGTCTTTAGTAAAATAGACAATGAAGACAGAACGCAGAGGTAGTGAGTGTGTTTATTCTGCACTGCACATACACAGCCTGTCGTATTTCTTTGCTTTGGCTCTCTTGTTTGCTGTCAAGCAAACACATTTGTTATACTGGTTTTATGATGTCTTGTCAGTCCATCTCTGCTGTCCAAGCACACACATTTTGGTCCTATACTTAAGACCCTCACTGATGTGAAATTTACCATCACCACTACATGCCTAATCCCAACCTATACCTTACAAAATTTGGACCTTAACCCTAGAACAGCCCTTTGAAGTAGTCAGAATCTACAGTTCTAGTCTTCTTCAAATCCCACTGCTTTGGCAGTGAGTTTGGCATTGGAAACCAATGCAAAAAGGATCCTTTCACATTGGTATTACATGCCGTCGGCAACGATGTAATAGTAAGAGTTGGGGTCCCTTAAGGGCAGCAGGAGGGGAGGTGTATAGGTCTGACAAACCCTTGACTTTTACCCGCCAGCCCACTGTTTGCTTCCTGTGTGAATGTTAAGCAAACCATATTTTTCTCTAAACCTAAGCATGTGCTTTTTTGCACAAGGAAATGAACATAAAAACGAGCTGTTTTACCTATGTTGTATGCATGTTTTGAGAAAGACTGGATGCATCTAACAAGCAGAAACTGTAGATTTCCTGTGAAAGTGGAAGTGTATTTTGAAACGACAACGCATGTGACATGCATAAATTGACACGCTGTTCTGCAACGTCAACAACAGACGCATGAGGGTACCTAGGGCATCATATTTAGACGTGAAAGTCCATCGACAAAGAGTTAGGATGAGAATGTGTTAATGCTTGAACTGTCAAATCAGTTTAGCAATGACCCAAAAACAGAACAGCAGGTTCATAAAAAATGAGCATTAATAAAGCTGATAAAAACATCCAGAACAGGCAGGTAACAGAAAGTCCCAATTTAAACGAACCGGGTTTATACTACGATTAACTCAGGTAACAAACAAAAAGAACACAAGACACCAGGAACTTGAGCAGGAAAAGAGACCAAGAACAAGGGGATGAGCAAGAATCAATGCAGACAAACTGACTAGGACCAAAGGGAAACACACAGGTATATATACATAGAAAACTAATCACAAGCATGAGACACAGCTGGAGTAGGAGGACACGGGCAAAAGGTGGGAAATGGAGATTGGCTAAAGCTGCATTCTATTGGTAGCTGGAACTGGGATTGATACGGTTTCCGGTCTGGAAAGGTACAAAAGAACACCCATTCTACCCGGAGATCTCGTCATCAAACCTGGGCAAGGTCCAGGTAGACCGAGTCAGTAGAATTGACATCACGACAAAGATGGCTGCGCACATTGTGAATGGTAAACAAAGTTATTTGTCCTCAATTTGTCCTCGTATATGCTCTTTAATTAAGCATTTGTGTTGTAAAAAAAAAAGTACTTTGCAATGGCATTTCTATTTCCACTGTTGATTTGTGTTGGGAAAAAAGTCTGTGCA
Organism: Epinephelus lanceolatus; assembly: GCF_041903045.1. Taxonomy (NCBI): domain Eukaryota; kingdom Metazoa; phylum Chordata; class Actinopteri; order Perciformes; family Serranidae; genus Epinephelus; species Epinephelus lanceolatus. Next base: position 34,077,931 of record NC_135752.1, read on the forward strand.
AGCCCGTTGTAGCCTAAAGTCGTTTGAACCAGCAAAGCCTCCGTTGCTCAGCAACCATGCAAACAAAAACAAACTTAAGGCATGCCGCCATGTTTTCCGGACTGTTGCAATGAAACACTTTCAGATCAGACGTGTCATGCGGTCATATAAATCCCACAAGGAATGACCGGCCTGGATTGCCAAACGAATGCGGCATAACAACAAGGGTGTGGTTGGGAACACTAGGACGGAGCAAACGACTAATACAGAACAGGTGTGAAGGGAAGACTGTGGGAACAGGGAAGGACTAACAAGACAGGTGTGACAGAAAACAGGCGGGAAAACACACAAAGACAGGAAGTAAAACCAGACACGTCACACGAGGGGAGAACCTACAAAATAAAACAGGAAATAAATGAAACATGAATGAGTAACATGAAACAAGGAACACAAACAGACAACTCTAAAACAAAGTCCATAGGAAAACAGAATATAAACAAAAACCCAGGATCATGTCGGAAACACATAATGAATGTGTACTAGGGGTGTAACGGTACACAAAAATCTCGGTTCGGTATGTACCTCGGGACACAAGTCATGGTTCAGTTTTTTTCGGTACAGTAATGAAAAAAATAGACAACTATTAAATATCTTTTACTTATTGGTAACCTTATTAAAACATACCACCACAGCAGTTAACTCTTTTTACACAATTTTTGAATGAAACAAATATATATAAAATCCTGCTTTTTCACATTGTTTGAATGAAAATAGAAATATAAAAGTGAAAAATAAAATCCTGCTGTTTTTTAACACATTTTTTGAATGAAAAATATAAATATACATTTCTGCTTTAACAGTTTTACTCAATTAAAATAAAAAGTATAGTGCAGCTGCTCAGCTTTAAAGCCTGCTCAGATTCAGTTTTACTAGGAACTTACTTAGCTTTCCCACTTTGTTAAAGTGCAGTAAACAAAACATGCTTATATCTAAAGTGCAGCTTAAACAATTTTACTCAACTCCAATGGCGTTGGTTATTTCTTTAGCGTGATGGTCAGGAATGTTTGGTCAGGGAAACGCTCTCTTTCTAAACGACGACAATATCGTAGTTTGCACCAGATTGCTTTTTCTAGTCTTGCCGGTTAACTTTCAAACTCAGGTGGTGTCGCTTTAGATGCATTAGCGTTAGTACATACCCGACCGCTGTTCTGCAGTGTCGGCACACTGCTTTTGTCTTGTCCACTTGTTTATTTCCATCTTCGTATTTTACCCTGAAACCAAAGTGTTCCCAAACGGAGGACTTAAGGTTTGGGGGTGGGTCTTCAGGTTCGTCAAGGTCACTTCCCATGTTGTCAAAATGCGAGAATGCGCTGCACAAAGTGAAAGTGGAGATTTACGGGACTCGGTCCGTCACTCAATTATGTCCGTCGGGGAACCAGATATTTTAAATGGTTCGGTTCGCAAAAACGGAATTAAAATAAAACAAAATAATATCTTGCGCCCAATAATTTGGTACAGGGTTGTGCGGAACCGAAAGTCGCGTACCGAACGGTTCGACACAAATACATGTACCGTTACGGCCCTAATGCGTACAGGAGTCAAGTAGACTGTAACTACTTTGTGTGTGGCTGAATTAACTGTCATTCATATCCTCCTGAGACCCTGTGTCCTCATATGAGGACATCACATTTTGGGTTTGCTTAACCTTGTACTTCATTCTTCTGAACTTGCACCTGTTGTTCTCGTTCGTGGACACTTTTTGTGCCATCTAGTGGTAGTAAGAGCACAATACACTAATCCATGTAAAAACAAGATGGCAGCCATCTCTGCCAAGTCAGTCTGCAGCCGATCCCGAAATAGACAAGGTCCAAAACCTGATCACGTTTTATGTTTGAAACTTGTTTATTAATGATTACTAATGTTTGTAGTTTGATATGGCAACAAATTTGACCAATTTTAGCAACAGTAACAAGCTAAGACGCTGTTAATTAGGAAGTACTCATTTGAGGACATTGGGACTTAATTATCATTGACATTGTTTAGTTTTTTATACTTCTTGGGTCCTACTGATCCCACATAGCTTGGAGAAATTAAAAATGCATACCAAACAAAAGTTGAGGTCTCAGGAACGGTAAAGTAACATTAGCTAATTTTAGCTAATATTTTTCCTTACCAGGTCTACTGCTCCCAGAGGTCTCATGAATTGCTGTTAAAAATCTAGGTCATGGCTAAAAAGAAGAGACGTTGTCACAGGACATTGTAATGACACCTAACTTCATCTATGTTTATGTTGGAGAAGCCCTAAACCATCAAATCACAGGCATTGCTGCAGTGTTGGTAGTCTTTGCTCACAGTTGTCTGCCTTCCATCTGGATACTGCACAAGTTGTCATGTGCAAAGAAGTAACTCCATTTCCCTTTCTTCAGTTATTATTAACCAGTATTGTGTCTGATTTTTCCCTGATAAATTCAATTCATGATTAATAAGCTGTGGGTGTTTTTTTCCTTCTTTTTGATTAATATTTTAGGAGGTGCACTCTGTAATTTGCTCAGGAAACACCTTTCCAAAGGGCCTCATGCCTTTTAAATGATAGGAATCAAAGGTCCAATGCTGCCCAACACAATACTTCAGCAAGACTTGTTGCTAATTAGCAACAGATACACAGCCAGCCAGTGAGCAAAAAATAAAAGTACCCCAAGAGAAAGCCAAACAAAGGTAGGCTGAAAAGATTACTCACCCTATTATTAATTGTTTGGATTCATTGTGAAGCGGGCTTTAGAGACGTTGAAATCAGACATGTTTAATGGAAACACCTCAACCTGATGAGAGAGAGAGAAAGAGAGAGAGCATTCGGAGTGACGTTCAAAAAAATCATCCTGTCTGCATCAACCATCTGAAAAGGGCAGTTTAATCAACAATAGCTCAAAGTTAATTCTAAATCTCACAATGTATGAAAAGCCAGCTGTGGTGACAAAGGGAAAATGTGAAGTGGCATCAGTATACGGAAGCACTTATTTCACACATCAGATCTTGATGACCAAATTGTTCAAGTTGAAAATCTTTACTGATGTATCTTGAAAACAAAATGATGCGACAATGATCAACAGAAAACAAAATCATCAACCCACTGAGGGCTGGATCCAAAATCACACCGAAAATCAAAGTAAAAAAGTGAAATCACAGGCTGATTCAACTTGTGCGGATTTTATCACGACAACACATAATGTGACTCAGTACTGTGTACGGCCCCAGCATGCCTGTATGCACTCCCGACAACATCTGGGCATGCTCCTGATGAGTTGGTGGATTGTGTCCTGGGAGATCTCCCAGAACTGGATCAGGGTATCAGGAAGCTCTTGGACAGTCTGTGGTGGTACTTGGCGGTGTCAGGTGCAGCAATACATAATGTTTCATAGGTGTTCAATTGGATTTAGGTCAGGGGAACAAGAGGGCCAGTCAATGGCATCAATGCCTTGGACATCCAGGAACTGCCTACACACTCTGGCCACATGAGGCCAGGCATTGTCCTGCACCAGGAGGAACCCAGGGCCCACTGCACTAGTGTAAGGTCTGGCAATTAGTCTGAAGATTTCATTCAGGTACCTAGAAGCTGTCACAGTACTGTTGGCTATGACTTGGAGGTCTGTGCAACCCTCCAAGGATATGCCTCCCCAGACCATCACTGACCCACCGCTGGATGATGTTACAGGCAGCATAACATTCACCAGGGCGTCTCCAGATTTTTTCATGCCTGTCCCACTAGAGGACGTCGGGCCCTCATGCCACCCTCATAGAGTCTGTTTTTGACAGTGTGGTCAGAAACATGCACACCAGCAGCGTGCTAGAGGTCATCTTGTAGGGCTCTGGCAGTGCTCCTCCTGTTCCTCCTCACACAGAGGAGCAGATACTGGTCCTGCTGCTGGAGTGATGCCCTTCTACGGCCCTGTCCAGCTTTCACTGTGTAACAGCCGGTCTCCTGGTGTCTTCTCCATGCTCTTGAGACTGTGCTGGGAGACACAGCAAACCTTGCGACTGCACGTATGGATGTGCCGTCCTGGGGTAGCTGGACTACCTGTGCAACCTGATTGGGCTGCAGGTACCGCCTCATGCTACCACTAGCAGAACACAAAACTAGAGAAGAATCAGTCAGGAAGGATAAGGAGAGAGCAACTGTCTGTGGACACCACATGTAAAACCATTCCCTTTTATGGGGGTTGTCTTGCTTTTGCCTCTCCATTGCACCTGTTGTCACCTCACAATCACTTGAGCTTTATAAATGGACAGATTGATATCCCTGAAGTTTAACTGACTCAGGGTTATTCTGTGATGAGTAATTGCTCTCTTAATTTTTAGAGCAGTGTAGATATAAAAGTTTCAATACAATGCAATATAGAACATCACAGAAAATGCACTAGACATAAGACCTATAGAGTAAGGCTTAAGGCAAGCACTGGATTTGCAATATCACTCTAGGGACAAGGTCTTTTTGTGTACAATGTCAGCCATATTTGTCACAGCACAGATGCCATAAACAACAGTTAAAACGCCACTGTGAAATGCATGATGATGAAGAGTTCATGCACGGGCTGCTAGTTTCAAAGGCACACTGTTCCAAAGCAAAATGAGGTCTGCTGCTTTAAGATTCAGTTTTGTTCGAAGGCACATGTACTTCTGTGGACATAAATTTACCTCTGATTCATCCATAAATGGAAAGACTAAGGCATCTTTATCCTCATAAGCAAAAATGGTATTAACATGACCCTCTGGAGGTTTGAGTGTAAACTGACTTTACTGCCACAAGCCAAAAAGGAACTTTGTTGGTATAGTTTCAAGAAGTTTATTCTTTTATACTTTTAAATTAAAGTTTTAAACTCCCAGACATGGCAAAGGACTCAGACCTTTGGAAACTATTACTTTAGGTTACAGTTATTTGCATAAGAAGAAAAAGAGTCAAATCAAGTGCAAAATTAACAGCTTTCTGTTGCACCATAATTCCAAACATTGTAATTTGTCTTAGCCCGAGTGCCTTCTGCAGTGGGAATTTGTCATAATAAATATGTTTTTCATACAGAATAAAACTTGACTTGAGATAATTGGTTGTAGGAGTAGTATTGTTGGGCTTGAGAATGACAATGCTTTTTTTCTTTAGAAACTGTTACAATGACAAAATGCCCAATACGATAATACAAATAAAGAGGATACATAAAAACACTTGTTAAAAAAGTGATTACATTCCTATAAATAAATTATGGCGTATTGATAATTTGAAATGAAGGCACCTTGCCTTATCAAGTCAGTAAAGGAGCAGTGTGTAGGATTTAGTTGTATCTGGCAGTAAGCATTGCAGATTACAAACAGCTGAAACTGCAATGTGCAAAGCTTGAACTCCCAGTTAAGATTCCTCCCTTACTGGGAGTTGAATTATTCGCAGAGGTCTCTCTCTCCAAAACAAACAGAGCAGATTAAAACCGGTAAAAGCACTCAATAAAAACAGGTTCATGTTACAAATCAGTGTTTCTCTGATGCTCTTACCCTTGTTGCAGATGGGTTGGGATGAGCCTATCCCAGCTGACATTGGATGAGAGGTGGGGTTCACCCTGGACAGGTTGCCAGACTATCACAGGGCTGACACATAGAGACAGACAACCATTCACACTCACATTTACACCTACAGCCAATTGAGAGTCACCAATTAACCTGCATGTCTTTGGACTGTGGGAGGAAGCCGGAGTACCCGGAGTACACTGACACAGCCCCGAACCCTTCTGTGCAAACTCTCGCAAATAACTTAAGATCCAGACATTCAGGATGTTTTTTACTGGGAGCCAAATTATCTGCAAAGGTCTCTCTTGGACCTGGTGATTTAAAACAGTAAAACTACTGAATAAAGCAGTTTCACATAAAAAATTTGTATTACTCCGATGCTGTTCCACACGTCACTGAAAGGCTGCTTACTTTGGTGGCAGCCACCAAAACACAAATGGCTCTAGAGCAAGTGTTTGGTTTGTCCGTTCTCGGCTACTGTAGAAAAATGGCAGTGCAACATGGTGGACAATGTGGACAAGGACCTGCTCCCTATGTAGATATAAATGGCTCATTCTAAAGTACAAAAACACGATTCTCATTTTCAGGTAATTATACACCAAAGGCAACATACTTATTGTATTAAATTTCTGCCAATGTACCCCCCTAAATCCTACACACTACACATATAAGTAAATAATTATATTTCCATATCTGTAGTGCTCAGAAATATGCAACCATCTGCCCACAAAAGTATCCAGAAAATCCACCCTTATCCTCTCAGTGATAGCAGGCCTGCAGTCCCTGTAGGCATCTTATCCGACTCATTATCAGATTACTTGCATCCAAAAATGCTAAGGCCTGCTGTTTTGTATCATCATTAACATGACAGTTGACTGTTGTCAGTCTCAAAACGTGTTGTTTGAAAGAGCTTGGGGAGGTGTTAGAAGGGGCATAACAGCATGAAGTTGTTATTAAATCAGTTGAAAAGTAGGCACATTACACTCAGATGCCAGTTTATTGGGTCCACCTACCATGGCTAAACCTAATGCGGTCTAATACAGCATGATCCAAGCAATAAATCCTACTCTGGCTGTAGAGAGGTGTTTCTAATATTCTGTTCACCCTATTTATCTTGCCTTCAGTCTGGTTCTCAGTGATGACTTGTCCGTATGGTCATAAAAGTTGCTCCTTTTGGTTGCTTTGTCTGTGCTGTTCACTCAATATGGATGTGAACACCCTCAAACACCCTCCAAGCTGAAGTCAGCAGTAAAGTCAGCAGTTTAACCTCGGTTGCCGTTTCATTTCAAATCCTGCGTGCAGGAGTCTAGAGCCCAAACAATGACAAATGTGTCACTGTCCCACTAATTTCTGACTGCACTCTACAAGAGACAAAGAAGTCACCCAGCGCCTTCCCTAAAGTTGGACCCTTATACTTTATATATTTTAGCTGAGACAGACACTCCCAAAATCCATAACTTTTGTCCCGCCCTTTCAGTATGAACTCATCCATCTCAGCCACAGCTTTGGGTGGACAGTTGCATTTTATTCTGACTGTATCAAGAGCTTTCCATAAATTACAAAAAAGGAAGAAACAACAGTTTAACCACCGTCTGTAAAATACCAAAGGTGCTGAAGTAGGTGTCAGTGGAGTAAGTTTCTTAAAAAACTGAGATCAACTGGCAGATTGTGTGAAGCTTTAAAGGTTGATATGGAAAGAAAAGTCTCTTAAGACTCTGACAAGCGTTCACATCCTGTGTGTGTGATTAGATTAAGGTAGCAAGAGTATCTGAGTTAAGGCTGGAGACAAATCGTGTTTCTATTAAATGTTAATAAAATTCCCATGTCGCATGTCATGCCTCACGTCACTGCAGACATTTTCTGTATTAAATATCAGTGTGTTAGTAGAAAATGTAACCCAGGCAGCATTATTTTTGTATTAAATAGATTTGATGTGGCAAATTAGCTGCATATAAATGTCATTGGACGGATGGATAATGCTAAGGCATGTAAATGGTGGCCACTGCTTGGTGTATTTTCTCTCAACTAATGCGTTTATTCCTCAGAAAAGCAACATGATCAGGCTGTTCTCCCACAGTACTGTTCATACTTACAGATGCAAAAGGTAATGAGCTGCAGGAGGCTGTGATCACATAACCTTTGCACCTCATACCATCCTCTGTTATATACCAGAAGCAAAGGGGGAAGTCAGGTGATCAGTAAAAAGAATGAGAAGGTTGGCGAAGGGAGGAAGGTTGGGTGATGAAATAATGATGACACTCGACCATGAATCTTTTCCTAAATATAAACCAACCGGGCCACATGCATACAAACCATGTGCATAACCTTTCATAAGACAGAATATTAACTGTTGTATGAGAATACGTTGATATGATCAGAAATTCAAAAAGTCCAACAAACAGCCACATAGGTCATATGTTCCTTCCTCTAAATACAACCCACAGCAGCTTTTTAGAAATCAGCACGCTTACCAGTGGAAAACATAGTAGCTCGTATATGACTGTTGACAGTCGCAGTTTTACACACATGGGTAATATGTAATTGTCACAGTTGTACCAGAACTACGTGATTAGGTTTACTGTAGCTAACAAAATTAGTCGGTTAGGCTTACGCCGGTCTGTTGCAGAATGGCAGCGCTGGTTATCTGCTGCGTGCTCCGCCGTCCGTCAACACCCACCGGCTGTGTTTGCTGTGCAGAGCGCTACAGCTCCGCCGGACAAGGGGAGTCACGAGGGCCCCAAAAATCTCACAAATTCATGCATAATCGTGCGATATAACAAGGTGTAGTTTCTATAAACAGAACCACAAAACCAGAGGAGTAGTAGGAAGACATCTCGGCGCACCTCCATGATTTACATCTCTTCGTCCATGGTGTCAATGGGGTAAAATTACGTCTGAAAACCTCTGACCTGTTGACTTCAGGCCTGCCTCCACCCATTATGATGTTTTCAAGGTGTAGTGCAGGGAAATATGATCCGCCGTGAACACTGTGTATTTTATTTTGAAAATTAACTGGATGTTTAATTTTATTTCTGTGCACGACTTCCTGGCCCGCACGATCTGCTCCGTGCTGAATTGCTGCGTTGTGCTCCGGCGTCCGGCAAAAATAGAAGTCCTGCGTATCTGTTGCGGAGGGCTCCGGAGCACCACAGCTGTGATGGAGCTGGAACGCAGCGCAGCCGCAGCCGGTGGAAGCACACACATTGACTAGAATTGAAATGTATCGGCTCCGCTGCCGTTCCGGAGCACAGACGCAACCAACATGCATCTGGTGGAATTTGGGGGGTTAGAGAAGAGATAATGGTTTGGCTTATATTTGTTATTCAGATGACATATCTAATGTAAAACATGTCACATGTATCATGCGACAAACATCAAGCAACATATGTCAGCATGCTATGCTATGTTGCTAAAATAACTCAACAGTGATTTTTGGTTTCACATGGGACACAAACAGCAGTTTCCTGAATGAAAGTCGTGTGTTTTTTGTTTGACCCATCCACCTCCCTTCCCTCCTATCCCAAGCAGCCTTTATTGCTCTTGAAACTAAGTCACCTGATTTCTGCCTTGGCTGATGTAATAATTGCTAAAGACACTAAATGTTGCCCCCTAACCAAAAACCATGGGTCGTAATGCTTGTTAAAAATTACTCATATTTTGGAGGACAGTCATAATAAGTTCTATGATGGCTGACATATCAGCTGGCGTCAAAGTTAGTTGCTGTGCTGAGTAGATTTTGTCCATTTCTGGCAACATGATTGAAAAGCAAAATGCATAAGACAGTATTTCAAACAGGAGAGACAGAAGAATGAAGTAAAAAAAATATTTAATACAGGATATGAGTGTACAGATTCAGAGATGATTTGTGCTGATTAAGATTTAACAGAAGTCTTTGGCGCTTGGACACCAGAGAGAGATATTTAGTGATTCAGGGACATCTGAGCGGCAGCAGGATAAATCCCTCCATGGAGTCCAGACACTGGTGATGGTGGTGCAGGCTGATGAATCTGAGGCTGATGAGGCTGATGAATCCGTTAAGACTAGGTAGTGATGGGGAGGTGGAGGGCGCGCAGAACTGCAGCAAGAAAGGACTTCAACAGAGGAAGAACCACATTTAAAATGAGGAGCATGACAATGATAGGCTGACAGAGAAGGTGTGTCACTTTGCTATTGGTTGACTGTGAATCAGCTGAAAAACAGCTGATGACTCAATTGACAGACCCAGGCAATGACACCTAGAGATAGTGAGTAAGAAAGTGTGTAAGGAGTGAATGGCAGAGTGAGAAAGAAAACCTACAGTCTAGGCATGAAAGGTATTGTCTTCCTGACTGAACTTTGGCTAGAGCTTCATTAAACTGCGACAGGGGTTCATTTGCGACTGTCGATACGACTGATTAAGATGTTTAGGATCCAAAGGGATACATGCACACAAAGCACACAGTAGTCAGGCACTTAAATAATCAAGTACAGAATTATAAATTACCAAGTTACACTATGTTCTGCATAAATATATCCTAAAAATACATGAGTTACAGAGGACAACATGTTGCATTTGGTGCTGCAGTTATCTTTTCAGTCCATAGGACTACTTTAACATGCACAGCCACATTCACAATCTCAGCACAGTCTCACCACACTGCTATTCGACATCCCCATTGTGACATATCCATGAATATTTACAGCTCTCACAACAGAGTTCAGCAAAAAGGGGAGATTTTATTCAGTGGTTGGACCTGGCGGTTTTGTTACTCTGTGAAGTGCAAGTGCTCAAATAGTGAATTGCATCCTGGCTGCGCCTAATGACTGAAGACACGTGATAAGACACAAAGTGCCTTCCTGGCCATACCCACTCAGAGGCTGAACATCAAATGCATTTTTGTTAGAAATAATTCATGTTTTTATCTGCCTGCCACATGTTCTATCTGCTTTTTAAAAGTCAGCCTAACTTTTCACCGTCAAGTTCTGCAGGTTATGCAGCTATTTGCGAAAAGGGAATACAGGAATTTGCCAGAATTACAAAGTAAGGTTTAAACTATTTGGAGGTCTTTCCAGGGCTGAGGCTTATAGTTAGAGTTTTTTATTTTCCAAAGTGCATGCATGCAAATACATGCTGGAATGACACTTGCTGTACCATCAATTTGCAACATTTTCACTTGGGCTGCCCCCGAGTGAGAATTAACACTGTGCTACATTACAGAGAAATACAAACCGTACTAATGAACCTTCATTAATATAGACCTATATTTTATCTACAAGTGCACGTCACACACTGAGCGAGCCGCCTGTTAATGACGCTGTGGGCTAATGGGCATGTAGCTACTTCCATGTTTCAGATGATACGTCATGTTTGTAGTCGACCAATGAAGATGAGTTTACATATCACCTTGGGTTCGTCCTTCACCTTCTCAAAATGATCCCACACTTTGGATTTCCTGCCCGACATGTTATTAACTAGCCTGTGGAATAACTGCAGGTACCAGCCCTGGAAATTAGGGCTGATCTTCCAGGAGCTGTTTATAAGTGTGTAGACCTATCGTCCGTGGGACAGATGTAAAGCTCTGGGTAGCCCTGCACTAACATGATCAACTTTTCCGTTTTCATCAGACTGAATATTCACAGAAGAAGGGAAAGATATCTGTCGGCTGTGATTGTTTTGTAACATGACTCCTGTCTGACTGCTGAGCGTGGCCACTTCCTGTGTCTGTCCTTTCAAATTAAATCCCCATGTGGTCCAGTCATAAAGGTTTTGTTTTATTTTTTCAAGGCACAGCTCCTAATAGCGTTTCACGTTTGTTTGAGTTTTTTTTCTTTTTTTGGTTTGTTATATGTTTTTCCCGCCACAAAGTGACCAATGACATCTTGCAGATAAATGACCTTTCCGCCTGACTAACCTTTGGTCGCCATAATTTGCAGCTGCATCGTGTGTGAATCTATATCTATATCAAATCCCCTTTGTCCTCCATATCTTCACCATAACTGCTGACTGAGTGTCCTTCAAAGTAATAGGAATGCACAAGATTCAAATAAAAAAGGACAGCTTTGTATGTGATCCCTCTCACAGAGCTGAATGATGTTGCATGTGCCTCAGAAAATATCCGTGTGCATGTGTGTGTTGGCTTAGCACCAATACAGCATCACAGCATGCATTCTCCCGACTGCGGCAGCTTCAAGTCTCACTTTTCCATCATTCCATTCACACTCTTCCCTCCTCTAAACACTCCTGTTCTCTTTCATATTGTCTGTCTTGCTCTCAGTTCCCTCCACTCTGAATATCAGTAACAAACAAGACTGATGTAACATGTAAACACGTGAACATTTATTTATCTTGTTCCTCTATATATCACCATCTGTTCTTGATTTTAATGTTTGTTTATTTGTCATGAATGTGTATGCGTGTGTGTGTGTGGTCAGTTCCACAACCACGTCTCTGAAAGCTTCAGCCAGGGATATCTCACCTGCCAAATACCGTCTCCTGTTGTGTTCCACCTGTTTCCATTCTTCTTGCATTGGCTTTTGTCTTTCTGGCGATTCTCCTTCATAATCGCATAAATAAGTGAATTGAATGCTTTGGCCAAAATAGGTTTCAGCTGCTAAAATATGAATCATTCTGCTTGCTTGTCATTGGTCAGCAAATATGACAGCCATATGGACAGGGGTGGTCATATTGGCAGGTAATCAATGGAATTGTTACACAACTGAGAAGAAAAAATATGTCAGAAGAACTGTGACCCGTTTGACCGACAAAGTTAGTGTGCGTAGTTAGCAATGGACTTCACATGACAATATTCACAACTTGGATTAATTTTTTTAAAGAAAACATATTTGGACTTTAGGACCATTTCATAGGTAGCGGGTCAAGCTCTTTTTTACATTCTCTGTCAGGGGTATGGTAAGAACCCAATAGTAGCACTAGAGACAGATGGACAGAGTCTTAACCCAGATAGCACACATAGATCTGGCTGACGTTGGCCTAAGGACGACACATCGGCCGCATGGGCGGATATCTTTAAATTTAATACTCTTTTGTCCCAGCTCATCAAATGTCTCTGTTACGTCGGCTTTGGGTCGGCCCAGTGCCGTAGAATGTCTGCCCACATACAGAAGTCGCCACAGAGGCGGAATTTCATCTCCGCGGTCTTTGTTTGGAACTGAGCTTGCAGGACACAGCATCTCATCGCAGTTGGTTTCAGGTAAGCTAATTGGAATAAATTGGCAGAAAATAGCTTTGTTGTTTCTTCTGTGACCGTTAAAAGAGGTTCCTGGTGAGTGGCGAGGCATGACTGGGTGTATAGCACAGGTCCCCACCAGCTAACATTATCTTTCATTAGCGGTTAGCTAGTTTAGCAGTTTAGCTCATGTTAGCTAACAGGCTACAACTGTGGTGTTTTCATTTTATTTTCCCTAGTTGACGTTATCTGCTCATCTGGTTATCGTGAGCACTCGTTTTGGGTTAAAGTGGAAGTGCCCGGAGCTGCCACCCGTGGTCCCGCGGCCCCCCCAGCCTGACCTCCAGGGCCCTGGATGGATGCTCAAGTGTGGGTGAGAGGAGCGGAGAGGAGACTTTTGTCTCTTCATTGTGCACACTTACACACGAAATAGGGTAACAGTCAGCTATTTTTGAATGTTAGCGTTGAATTCTCACATTGAAAGGTGAAATATTTGTAGTTTGAAAGGTCCGACCTAAATGAATAAGGTCGTAGTTAACGAAGCATATGAATATTAATGAAGGAGCACCCACTGAGCGCAGCTTCTTTTATTGATCATTTGAACGTGGCGTGTTAGTCATTTTCGATTAAAGGCTGACGTCTCAGCAATGTCTTTGCAATGAGCAAACGCTCTCCCTGCTACGTCTTAACAATCTAAACTTGATACATCGGGCCAACGTCGGCCAGATGTATGTGTGCTATCTGGGAAATGAATCCACAGCACAGAAGTCCACAGGTGAATGAACAGGTAAACTCCCTATGGAGAGCTGGGTGGTGAACTCTCCAATCAGCCACAGTAGGAGGAGAGGCGAACAGAAACCAGGATCATGGAAGTGGAGCTCTTGGTCAGGGACAGAAGGCTGAGTGGTTCACTGAGGAGCAGACGAAACAGGAGAGTCAGGAGCAGGTGGGGTCGGCAACAAGGAAGCAGTCCAGGAGCAAATGCTGGAAAGTCTTGCACTGAATGAAAAAGAACAATCTAGCATGGAGAGTTTGTGAAGGAGGAGTCTTTGTAGTGCCAGGAGGTGATGATCCATAGGTGAGAGCAACTGACTTGATGAGGTGGGTGTGGTTGAACGGCAGGAGTGGAAGATGTGTGGACAGGTGATAGGCTGGCAGATGGGTGTGGTGGAGAGGTAGGGTCAGTGGAAATTTACTGGGGGTCCGTCCCAAGTCTCTTAAATTACTGCTAGTTATCTTACCTAGCCGACTTTGCTAGCTATTTAGCCCCTCCCACCTAGGAAAAAATGTGAGGAGCTAGTGCTAGGAGCGATGAGCAAGCATTGTCAGTTTAAGAGACATGAGACGTTCTTTCCACTGAAGCGTCACGTGAAGCGACGTCCATTCCTGATGACGGCGGTACAGCTGGATCTGCTGCATAACGGAGCCAGCGTTTGGCGTACATCCCAAGTCACATTATATTCGCTGATCAAAGCCGTAACCAACAATCATAATACATTAACAGTAATCCGTATGACACCATGAGACAGAGACAGAGAGAGACAGAGACAGAGAGAGATGCAGGACAGACGGTAATGACAGTAGCTTACAACAGCATTAATGAAAGTAATAATATTAATTAATATAAATATTAACAATTAATATTACCTACAGGCTATTAAACATTATTCCACTCACATGACATGCAGGACAATTAATGATGGGCAAATGTGTGTGTGTGTGTGTGTGTGTGTGTGTGTGTGTGTGTGTGTGTGTGTGTGCACGCGTGGTGTTATATCAACACGTGTGGTTCTGGACATGAGCAGCTGTGCATCACCGACAGTCCGCTGAACAACGCAACGGGTTGTGAATGAAATAAACTTAATTACTACACGACAGTCTTGCACGAAATATCATTAACGTTACTCTTTGTAGTCACGTAGGCATGTGAATTACAGCGTTTCATTGCAAAGAATGCATGTAACGGGTACACTTGTGCTGTTTCTCCGCCATCTCGTTCAAATGTGCCAGATAGAGGGCGGGTATTTATACGTCATGGCGTTCAGCTGAAAAACTCTTCCGGATTAAAGCTTGCTGCTAGCTCCTTGCTGCACAAATAAGAGACTTGGGACGGCCTAGAAGATAGCGGACCTCGAACGACTTCCGGTTCAAGCAAGGAGCTAGCAGTAGCACTATGAAAATAAGAGACTTGAGACGGACCCTGGGTTAACAGACAGTTGCATGTATGACAGGTAAAAAGTGCCCAGTGTGACGGTCTCTTGTTTACCATGCCAATAAATCTCAAAGAAATATACTTGGGTGCTTAGGGTTTCTGTAAATTGAATTAAATTTTCCGTAACGATTGAACTGAAGAGAATCCGGTCGGGCTAACGATGTGTAATGTGTTTTTCTTAATCATATTCCGAAGGCCAAGACTGTGTTTATTTGAAATAACACAAAGGGGAAGTGGGGATTTGTCCCCCCTGTTAAAAAATTAACAGATTGCCTACTAGTTATAATGCAGATTTCTCCCCCATTTCCCTGGGATATGCAGCCTATATGTTGTAACGACAGTGACTTTCTGATTCATCAATGAATTACACACTTATCTTCTCTATCATAATAATTTAAATGACCTGTATTTAATCATATTTCAAACTTTTCTGCATGGTCCTATGATGTCATCTATTGGTTAACCTCAGTGATTTAAATTAAATTAACTGTAGCTGCTGAAATGAGGTAACAGATATTGACTATATCAGCTGACAGTGCATGTAAGTGTGTTATCACTTGATGTGATGAGTAATCGTGGGAAAGATGTCCATCTGCAACAATAAATAAAAGGGAATGACAGAAAAAATATGAGGGTAAATTAAATGAAATTGAATGAAAGATAAAAAAAAATAGTGCAATAATTTCAAGACAATCTGCCTGCATTGTGCGATCGATGCTTTGCAAAGTGTTGCTACTAGCCATACATTTGGCCAAACACAGCACCACTTCCTTTCAGCTGCTGCAAGAGAGTCTTGAAAGCACTTTTGTGTTTTTTTCTTGCTCTGCTGCCATTCTGCTCATGATAATGTGGTATTTCCAAACACAAAGACTGATATGAAGACATTTAAAGAGATCCAAAACGCAACCTGCCGTGCAACATGGGATTTATTCTCATGCATGACATTCTGGGGGGGGGGGGGTCGCTCACCAAAGTCTCTGGCTTCCCCTCATACTTTGCATTTCTTTATGGATGATGAACAAGCTTCATTTTAGGTCCTCAGCCTCTATGCGGTTCATGCATCCTTTGTCACACACATAGTTTTTATAAATCTGTCAAGACGTGGTGTATTTTCCCCTGTCCTGTTGCCTGTCACTCTCTGTACCTGACCAATTACAGCTTTTCAAAAACTATAAGGGATTCAGTAACCTGTTTGTGATCACTGAGAGCTTAGTAACAAACCTGATCGAGGCTGTTTAGCTGCATGTCCATAGATGCGGGTAAGAAAACACGTCACCCACCAAGCCTCCTACTGCCAAGTGTGTGATAGAGCATTGCAAAGGCCTGCCACCATGTGCCAAATTAATTACTTGGTCTGAGATTCAGCAGACATTTTTTTTTTCTTGCAGATTTAGAGAATTATGCGCACTTACAGGAACTGTTTGCTTCTCTCAGCCACCCTGTCTCATTCTGCAGGCACAATATAGAAAATAATGATACAGTTGGCAGAGGTTTCTCAGGTTCTAATTAATAATAAAGTATGGTTTAGGCAGAGGTCTAGACAAGTGGGGAGTGGAAGGAAATAAAAACAGAAAGAGAGCGGGCGGAGGGGATGAAAGAAATCAGGAAGAGTGCAGTTAGCAGAATAGTGTTGTAGCTGTGTGTGTGTGGTTGATTATAATCACATGCAGAAACACAACAAGATATGTCTTCAGTTGCACAGACTCAAACCATAATACATCTTTGCTGATTATTTGCCTGTTGGTGAGTGTACAAACAGTGCAGGTCAATTTGATACATAACGTAATGGGTGTAATTTCTTCCTCCATAGTAAGAGGGCAAAATTGACCATAACACCAAATGCTTGTTGTCAGCCCAATCAGTCAGGCTCGTATTTGGCCATTAGTCCCCAACAGTGCTGGGAGTCTAACTTATGCCGAATTACCCCCTTAATGTAGGCAGGATTCCCAGCTAATCCCCATAGTGTCGCCGTGTGAAACTGCTGTAACATCATAAGCATAGAGAGTAGCAGAAGACTTTTACTGTGGGAGACGACTTTTATTTTGATTAAATCAAAGACATTTACATCATACAATGATGCAGAAAGAGCAGAAAACAGAATGCAGGGAATTAAACATTTGAAATTTTCTAGCAGAGGCCCCCCTTGATTCCATATATATCCCCGTCCCAATGTTGAAACAAAACTTACGCCCTTGAGTGACATCTTCCTTCCATCTGCCACCAAACAAAGGAACGTCTGCACTTGGTCAACCGTACGGTGTAGTGAATGATGCAGTTTTTCTCTCTGACCAATCAGTAATCTGCAGTGTTTTATACCTGTAGTATTGGCTTAGCCCCCTTGGAACCTCGATTAAGTTAGTATTAAAAACAGTACCAGGTACTATCCACAACATCTGCTAATGGAAAACCAAAAAGAGCTAGCTGAGCTGAGTATAGCCCATACTGTATACCTTGCCTGCTGCTTTGTCAGTGGACATACACATCAAAATACGATGCACACAGAACCCTCCTTCATCTGCTTTGGATGCTCACAAACAACATTTCGATTTGAATTGATTTATCTATTGGTATCAAATTTGATTTTGTTTATTTAAGGATATGAAATGCCTTTTTAAAAAAATCAATAAAAACCCCATTGCATATCTTTTGTCATGTATACAGCTCCATAAGTGCCAATGATTTTGATCTGTTTTCTCTGAAGCTATATTGCCCGTCCGCCAACAGTTTGTGCTTTTCAATTAAATCATCCTGTTGTTGCTGTTTATATTTGGCATGGAAATGTGCCGGTTTTGAAAGATAAATTGCAGATGTAGGTCAGTGGGATTTTATTCACTAGAGTCAAATCAATTTCACTGCGACCAGTAGACAATTTATTTTAACACTCACTTACAATGTTTAGACTTATGCTTCTTACACGCATCGTGTCTTCAAAATACAGTTATGTTTTCGTGGTAATTGTGCAGTTTCTGCTTGTTACATACATACAGTGTTTTTCAAAATAAAGTTACTGCTTAGGTAAAACACTTTTTACATTTCTTTCCTTGGGTTTAGGCAACAAAAGTATGTGGTTACATTCAGAAAAAAAAAAAATTGTGGTTTGGCTTAAAATTCACAGGTGAAATGAACAACAGGCCCCAAGGTCAAAGTCCGGAGTTGACCCATCCCCTGCCCCTCTTGCCCACTGTATACAGGCTTTGTTACTCATTGTAGTGATGTGACGTTCGCAAATGAGCCGAATCTTTGAACCGGCTCTTTGAAGTGAATGAGTGAACCGGCTCTTTAGGGTGAACGAGCCAGTTCCTAATTTATTTGTTTTTTGCTTTAATTTACTCTGTATCCATTAATTTCAGATTATTTGATCTAGAACGAGTTGAGAGAGACCAGTTTGTGAGGGAGAAAGACAGTGCAGCCGCTCACTCGTTCACTTCAAAGAGCTGGTTCAAAGACTCGGCTCATTCGCGAAAGTCACATCACTAGTGCAGCGTGCCAGTTAAAAGACAAACATTAAACGGGTTAGTACCAAACTTTATATCTGCGGAGTCTATTCTGGGTCCAAGTTACAATATCCAGATCACGTGATGCGATAAATCAGCAATGTGATTCGTCGTGGAACCCATTAATGCCCCCCGCCCCACACACACAGCGAATAAAATCATAAAACAAAAAAAAAAAAAACGAACGAACAAACCGCATCTTTGAACTGGCTCTTCAAAGTGAACGAGAAATCCCATCACTAACCGCAGCGGTTGCAGGTTCGACTCCGGCTTGCAACCATTTGCTGCATGTCACCCCCCCACTCTCTCTCTCTCCCCCATTTCACTCTATCCTGTACATTGAAGGCAAAAAAGCCTGAAAAAATAATCTTTAAAAAAAAAGAACTGACACACCTGGTGCGTATCATACCACCACAAACAGGTGACTCTGTGATGCTGAGATCATTGACAAAGCAGCGGTATTTGACAAGTTGGAAGTGAGAATAGGCTGGGCCCAAATGACAGGGAATCACTGAGGCGGCACCATTCCACAACTAAACAAGAAAATAGGTTGCTTGTCACTGCCATCCACATTATTGTTACAAATGGGCATTTTCTAACCAATTAGCGGTTAAAAGTTTAGTTAAGTTTCGACATCTAAAACTGGATACTGTTAGGGAAAAATCATGGCCATGGTAAAAAGACACCACACTTTGTAATGGTTTGTATGATATCTCATGAAATAGTGCCCCATAAATGACATTACGTACCTAATATAAGCTTACGTAGGTTAGATTTAGGCAAGTAAAGCTAGGTTGGTTAGGTTTAGGAGAAGAAACATGGTGACGATGTACCTTAAAATAAATTAAAGTTTTTTTTTGTTTTACATGGTTCTAAACACTGGTCTCCTGGGGGAAAGTCCTGTTTTGTTTGACTGATCTACCACCCCAACCGGCCTCCTTAGAGGGACTTTGGACCTATTACTGTCTTTATTCCTGTTAGCGAGAACAACTATAGATGGAGGGACAGATGAAAAATGAAGGTGTCAGGACGTGCAGAAGTAAATACAGTGTGAATGTTACGGTCTCCGGACCTTAGTACATTTATTTTCTGTGTTTAATGTGCTGTGCATGTCATTATGGGAATTATTCGGCCAGCACTTGTCAATCATTTATGTGTGTGTCTAATTGTCTGCTCTTCTGGAGGGAATCCCCGGCGGACCACGCCTCCAGCCCGCTCTCCTCTGCTGCTGTTCAGTGTTCCCTCGCTTGCTGGTCGGCCGGCCCCCTCGTTGTCGTCATCGGTTCCGGCCAATCACCGCTTCACCGGCCCCTCGTCCGAACCTTCAAAGGCTGCACAAAGTCAAGAGAAGCGCGGCTGTGATTTAATCTGAGCAGTCCGCCTCGCTCTGTTTGTGTTTTCGGCTACCGTAATCTGTTCGTTGTTGTTGTTGTATTTGGGAATCTATGGGCTTTAGGATTTAGCTTTGTAGCGTAGCCACATATCCTTTGTACACACACGTAGATTGTTTGATGTATAATACACTAGCTTTATGGGTGCCGGTTTGAGTGTTGTTTTGTTTGTGAGGTAAGTCATAGAGCAGACAGGCAGATTTGTTTAAGTTTTGTTATTCTGGGTGGCCTTCCCCCACCGTTAGTTAAGTTAGTTGGGGTGTTTATTTTGTTGGTGACAGGTCAGAGTTTTGTTTTGATTGTTTTATGGTTTGCCGTCACCTGCTGCCCTTCCCTGAGTTTGTTTAAATGTAATTTACCGCCGAGGCTCCTTTCGTGAAGCCCGATTTCCGGGTTGTGTTACAGAGCCTGCGAGCGCGTTTTTCTTTTCTGTACCGCTTTTTTTTTTTATAAAGCGTAGCTTGTATTGTTTTTTTGTGAATGAATAAACGGCAGCTTGCCTTATTCACTTCATTGTTTGGTTTTATGTTGCTTCCCTTACCCCTAGACACATACTGGGTTGTAACAGTGAACCTGTTATTCTGTTCATTACAACCAGTTGAAAATATTTTAATTACTGTACAGGCATGAAAACATTTTCATCTTATTAACAGACCTTGAAAACTACTTACCCTGGAGGACAGAAACGACACACACAAACATACACAAAGGGCTGATTCAGGGAGGGAGTAAACCGCCTGGAAAATGATCCTAGAGACTTTGACTGTGGATACATGAAGAAATTATTAATCACACTAAGTCCATTACAGCTAAATTATTCATGGTGTGAAATGATTTTCCCTATCGTCGGAGGGGCCTGTATGTGTCAAGTGGCCTGAATTAACTACGTAACATGACTGAGCTATTTTTCTTTTAACTTCTCACTATGGGCAGGAAGAAAAAGTGGTCCAACAATTAACTTGTAATCCCTGTTAAATGATGACCTTCTAATGCCAACAGTGGAATAGTTGGTGCAACTTCATAAATCTATAGTTGTCGGTTGTGAAATTGAAAAGTTAACTTCAAAACATTGGCAATCTCTGTTAGTTCCAAAATGTTTGTCAGTTTCTTTTGCCTTGAGGCTTCACCATAATGTCATACAGAAAAAGAGTAATGATGTGAGGTCTGTGAGTTTAACTGACCCGATATGCAAGTATTGTCTGTTAACTCAACAAAAAGGTAAACTGAATTGATTCAGGCCCCTTGAGAGTCCTAGAAAACCACTACCGATGGTGAAATGATTCAAGCACGGCCTTCCTTTGACCTGATTCTGGGATCCTGCTGCATTATTATTTTCTTTCTTCAAAAAGAAAGTGGAAAACAAAAGTGTAACCTTTCTCACCTCACATCTGAGCATTGAGCAAACTTTAAATCCTCTGTCTTGCATTCCTGAGGGACACAACCTTCTTGATTTCAATCCTGTTTCGTTTAAAACTCTCAAGTAAATTTTTCATATCAAGGCCGATAGAATTTCATCTGGTGTGCAGGATTTTCATTGATGGTCATGGTAGTTTAACTTTGATACCATGCATAACGCTGACTTTAACCTCACTTTATAGATATTGTTGGACTTTTCTAAGTCATAGTATCCTTGGCAGATTCAATAGATACTGTATATGTTTTTGGCATTTTAAATTGCGACCTTCTTTTTCAGTACTATGTATGTGTCAGATTTTCAGTGTTGGTAGATAAAACTTCACTCTATCTACTTTAAACTTTGCTTTCATCCCACTTTCCAGCAAGTACACACAAACCTAATCAGATGCGGAGCGACTATATATTTTACCTTTATTCCATATATTTCTTTTCATCCCTGCTTCAGCCCCGTCTTCCTCATCACTCTTCCACACTTCTCCTTGTCAGAACAATTACCGTTTCAAGAGCTGTGGAATAAACTGTCATTATTTTTGCCTCCTCTCTGAGCCTCTCCTCTCTATAACCGCAAGGTCAAAAACTGTAAAAAGCCCTCCACCACAGCGGCGCTCACATTTAGATGGTAGATAGCAGGCAGCAATCTTAGACAATGTTCATCTTAATTGAGTGACGATGATTAAATCTGACACTGCTGACTTTGGGCTGAATCCCCTCAGTTCCAGTGCTGCCCCGGTGCTTTACATTTGGAAGTGATGTGTCATTGAGATTAAACGTGGTCCAAATGGCTGAACAGAGATAATAAAGCAGCTGCTTTAAGGTGTGTGTGGACCTATTGACCATTAGGTTACCAGCTGAAAAACCAACGGGAAAAAATCAGTTCAAAGGAAGGGAAGACTTATGATTTCTCCTCCCTGAGCACTTACAGTGAATGTGACCTTTAACAACAAACTTAACCCCCAACTGCTTCAGTAGAGCACCTTCAAAACCATCTGTACAAGAATGTGGATATGCCTGACTCTCCAATCCAAACCTATCTATCATTTTTATCTACTTAAAGGGATAGTGCATCCAAAAATGAAAATTCAGTCATTATCTACTCACCCATATGCCGAGGGAGGCTCAGGTGAAGTTTTAGAGTCCTCACAACACTTGCGGAGATCCAAGGGGAGAGGGGGTAGCAACACAACTCCACCTAATGGAGGCTGACGGTGCCCCAGATTCAATTGTCCAAAAACACATAAATTGAAACCACAAAATATCTCCATACTGCTCATCCGTAGTGATCCAAGTGTCCTGAAGCCCCGACATAAAAAGTTGTTTGGAAAAACATCATATGAACTTTGTTTTTAGCCTCATTGTTGCGCGAGACCGTGAAACATGGGCACTGCCTTCATGTGTGTTCACATGCTTTCGCTAGTCTCGCACGCAAGCGCGCACACGTGAGCGCGGTGCACACAGAGGCAGTTAGAGCTACAGGCTACAATGAGGCTAAAAACAGAGTTCAAATGACATTTTTCCAAACAACTTTTTATGTCGGGGCTTCAGGACACCTGGATCACTACGGACGAGCAGTATGGAGATATGTTGTGGTTTCAATTATGTGTTTTTGGACGTTTGAATCTGGGGCACTGTCAGCCTCCATTAGGTGGAGTTGTGTTGCTACCCCCTCTCCCCTTGGATCTCCGTAGTGTTGTGAGGACTCTAAAACTTCACCTGAGCCTCCCTCGGCATACGGGTGAGTAGATAATGGCTGAATTTTCATTTTTGGGTGCACTATCCCTTTAAGTCATGGTCAAAGACAAAAAGGACTTCGCTTCAGTGGTTTTCCCAATGTATAGGGTTTTCTTTGTATTCTGTATCTGTCTTTTATCCATTCTTCAATTCAACATATCGTCATACAACAGTTCATATGATATCTTATGAAAGTGCACATACAACGGTTCGTACAACACTTAAGGAATTAGCACCCCAAAATGATGTTAAGTATATAAATTAAAGTTACGTAGGTTAGGTTTAGGAAAAGGAACATGGTGACGATGTAGCCCACCTTAAAGTAACTTAAAGTTTTGCTCTGTTTCATATGGTTTTGAATACCGGTATCCTGGGGGAAAGTTTTGGTCGTGTGACCCATTCACCAGCCGAACCTGCCCCCTCACATGGACTCCCACTCTTTACGCTACTTATTCTTTACTCCTGTCAACACATTGGTCACATGATGACAACCTTCCTGATTATGTGGCCTATATATGAATTTTGGTGCATTACTTTTCATGGGTATACTTACAAACAGTGCATGAGGACAATGTATTTCATTCAGGTATACATTTTCTTGTCATAATCAAAAGACTATTAAGCAAATAGACTAGGTGTTAAATCTTAAAAAGAGTCAAATCAACCTTAGAAATTCAATAGCAGAAAGTTGTACCCAGCTGTAGAATGTAAACTCCTCATTTTGGGTTCGTTAAACCCCAGTTTTCCAAAACAATACATGTCTTTAGATGTCATCGATGGTAGCCACCCCCTTTATCTCAAGTATAATCAGGATAAAGTCTCTGCTAAAAAGTACATTAGAAAACGAGTCCTCAAAGGAGTCTCTATGTCCCCTATAGTCATATTGTACCTGTGCACCCAACTGAAATAGAAACAGAAAGAAAGATGATTAAAAATTAAGAAAACAGTGTAACTCGTGAGCAGAACACTTGTGAGTTCAGTCACACCATTCCTAAACTGTAGCCGATTACAGAAATGACAGTACCACCTCTCCACACAGCACTGTCGTGCAACTAAAGGCAGAAAGAACGCCCTGCTGTGCATCAGCATTTCATCACTAGATTAAAATGCAATACTTTATTTTCTTTGATGGAGTGGAAATCCTTCAGATTTTCATTTCAAGGCTGCGCCGTGCCAGCAAAGACACTAAAATGTGACTCTGTGGGGTATAAAGTGAGATATGACAGGCGAGCAGAGTGACTCGGAATATCAAGACAGACACTCAAGGACCATGGTGATGCAGAGATGAAGAAGGCTGGAGCGTGGGGAGGTTGTAGGTTAGAACGAGCCATATTGCAACTTTACTGCAAGTGCTGCTCGCGATAATCTGAAAGATCTTTGTGCATTCAGTTACATTCCTTTGATCACCGGAGCATGACCATGATTACAGCCACACCCTCAATAGATACAGTGGTTTGGGCTTCTTGTATCTTATGATGTGCTGTGTTTAAATTCTTCTTTGAAAGTTGGTGGGAAATGGTGGGTCAGGAGCATCCAACGTAACGGGAGCAACAACAAGTTTGGGGTCATTGTTGTTTTTAATATCATTTCACAAATATTATTCAGATTTACTTGATTAGACTGGAAGCAGAATTTACAGCAGTGGATAATGAATTAAAGAAATCAATTAAAACTAAACAGTGTGTGGCTAGATGCACCTAAGGGCAGCAGTGTACTAAATCAAAAATGCACGGCTTATTACTTTGACTAAATTGCATTTGTTCAATTATACTATTAGAGTTTTGATCTTACAAAACAAATCTATTACTGTACTGAAAGTAAAGTATTTTATCATAGGTGTATCATATTGTGAATGCATCTGAGTAGTAGGTCTATGAGTCTACTTTTAATTAGTGTAGTGTCGGCATCCCTAATGTGGTTTTGGCATCCATTGGAAATCATGTACCTACATTGAGCTTTTTTTTCTATTTCCCAGATAAAATGAATGAATAAATGCTCTCAGATGAGTTGAGAAGCTTCCATACAATTTAGTCAACCTGTCCTAATACTTAACCCTTTGAAACCTGAGCAAATTGCCTTGATTTCTTTCAAAAACATGGGAAGAAGGCAATGAGCAATAAAAGAAGAAATGAACCAAAAAATTTTGCAAGACATTAGTAAAAAGAGAAAATTAAAACCAAGAAAATTATTAACAAAAAAAAGTTAAAAACAAACGAACAAGGAAATTTCTTGAAAAACAAATGCTAAAAATTACAAAAATTCTGCACCATAATTTCAAATATGTAATATTAATATTTATATGTAATGTTTTCGTAGCTTTTTTTTCCTTTTTTTGTTTTTTTTTTACAATTTGTGAAACATTTCTTACCAAGATGCTTATTGCCATGTTATTACCAATTTGCTCAATGTTCCAAAACAACATTTATGAATGTACCAGCAACACAAGCACATACAAAAAGTCGTAGTTTTAAATGTGGTTAATTTTGTGACATGGTCACAGTTTGGCATCAAAAGTACTTGGTTAGCTTTGGGAAAGATCACGGTTTGGGCTAAAATAGGTTTGTTTGTTATGTAACTTAACTTATATTATACGTGATGCAAACAAGTACTTCTGTGACCTATATTAAGTATGTTACGCAAGTTAGAATAAGTCAACATTGACTTTTGGTTTCACATGGGACACAATGGTCTCCTGGGTTATAGTCCTGACTTCCATCCAACCAATCCACCTCAACCTCTTTCCTTTAATGATCTTTAACTTTGTCACTTCTTATACTACATCACGATAAATGTAATTATGGGTCATAACAAGGTCCATATACAAATGACGAATGGTTTCATTAATAAATCTGTCTCCCTTCTTCTCTCTTGTTCATCTACCTCTCCATCAAGGCTTGTTTTTGGTGCTGATTCTAATGGTCAACTTTAATTCAATTTTATTTATAAAGCCCAATATCACAAATCACAGCATACAACATCCCTCTGTCCTTTTACCCTCTCAGTGGATAAGGAAAAAACTATGGTAGACACCTCAGGAAGAGTAACTGAGGAGGGATCCCTCCTCCAGGATGAACAGATGTGCAATAGATGTCGTACAGAACAGATCAACATAATAAATGTACAGTGATCCAATCTGTTCTCTTTGCTTTCATTTTTTAGTCTACTCATCTACACAGTTGTTTTTGTGTGGGAGAACTTTATGAATTTATTATGCTTTAAAGAAAACATGTTTGAAATAGCCTTAGAGAAAATGCTGCTGTATATCAAGAAGAAAACACTGGCGATACATGGTTTTGTTGGACAGCAATATTAGGCTCATTCCTATGTGAGAGAAAATGGAATTTTTGAAGACAAAACACTGGCTTTCTTCTGTCTGTTTCTGGGACAAACACACAGAGTTCTTGATTCACAGTCGTTTTTGTTTTTTGGTTTGCTTGCTGCTGTCACATTACTAAAGCAGAATGACATGTTGGCTTTGTTGTATGCGTATGAGACAGACAGAGAGAACACAACAGATAGATAAATATTAGTGTCTTTTTTCACTAAGTGATGAGTTCAAATGTCATAGTTTTCCCCATTTTATTTCCAAGACCCTATCTTGACCACAAAAAACATTCATTTAGCAACCCAACTATTTGGTGAATTGGTTGGTCATTTTATGATTAAGGCAGTGACAGTGGTGAATGAGGGTAATTTGGTTGTTTTTGTTTATTCCACAATTCCCCCAGTATTGTTTGGTAACAGTCCCAAATTTGGTTTGTAATGAGTTCTTTTATATCACGCATTCTGAGGCAGTGGTGGCATTCAAATTGCTGTGGTGGCTCATTACGGTTGACGAGATGCAGAGTAAAAACTGGTGACCATCAACTGACCATCTGACGCTGCAGCAAAATCTCTGTGGGAGGTCTGGCAAGGCCTCAACCTTAATTTTTACTGGTTTGGTTTCTTTCATCTTTTTACAGATAGGCTCACTAAACCAGATCCTGTCATTTGTTCCCATGTGAACCGAGGCTCCTTTCAGCCTTTGACCACACCACACACAGACACGTTCAGACACACGCAGGCGCAAAAAGAGAGCTACTCTCTGTCTGCAACCACACCACACACAGAACTCCCAGGGTATGGGCGACCCACACATGTTTGTAAAGTGAGCGGCTCCCATCCTGTGACCATACAACACATGTTAATATGAGCATACTGAATGACAGGCAGCACACACACTCACACACATATACATACAAACCTTTAAAAATGAGCACATGCATGCACATAATATATCCACAAGAAACAAGTCACAGAGAATCATAAAAGTACACATGAATCCCTGAGAAGGGACAGTCACAACTGAAACACAGAAACGCATTAAGAGAAACAAAGAAAACCAGAAGGAAATGTGTTTATGATAGTCTTTAAAGACAAGAGGAGTTAGGTAAGTCCAACACTCTCTTACAAGAGCTGTCTTCTGAAGACAAATTTGATTGGAAATGTCGTATTGCATAGTCACCACCAATTTGATGGTATCCTGGTGATCGTCTGCAAACTAAAGAGACCCCATCAGCACCGAGGAACATTTTTGCAGTATGTCTCAGGTAAATTACATGTTTTTAATGTGTAATTTGCAGTCTTCTATTGTGCTATTGCCATGTTGAACATGGCACTCTGTTAATGTAGAAGAATTTAATTAGCTGTCAGTGAGTGGGTTTACATGGACAGTTTAATTCCCTTTTCATTCGGAATGAAAGTTCATTCCTATTAAAAGTGATCTTGTAAACACCTAATGCGGAATGAAAATGGCCAATGCGATTGAAAATTCAATCCGATGTAAGGGGCTGGAATATTCCGTTTCTAATTCCGAATAAAATAATTTCTCGCACTTGTATACACTCATTCCTCTTTAAGTTCATTCCGGTCTTTCTGCACATGCTCGTTTCCTTGCCCTTCTGGCGCGATGACGTATATAGTGCGCATAGCAACGGGCTGAGATAGAGCAGTTGAACTTGTTGCACTAACCGATTTCCATTTGCCACAGCACGGTCTTCTATCTCCCTTCTTCGACCTTCTACCTCCCTTCTCCTCCTCAACAGACGAAGCATTAGCAGAACGAGGTTGTTGTCGTACTGCTGCTTCAAGAATATAAGCAAAACACGCCCGAAAAAGGCACTAAGAACGGCGTCGTCAAGCATCTTGTTATCCGGAGTGAGGACTAGTGTTTTCTTATGGTACACGTAACATCCGCCCCGCCCCCTATCCAATCAGAAACCTTTCCTGCCCCAAACCTTGCGCAGACCCAAATAAAGGCGATTAAACTGATCCCGTGTAAACCCTCATTTGGAATGAATACCTCCCATGTAAACTACCTGGAAAAAATTTAATTCCGAATGATTTCATTCAGATTTATTTCATTCTGAATGAGAAGCCATCATGTAACTGCACCCAGTGTTTCTATCATTCATCAAATCACTGTACAGTGACGGACTCAGGATGTTTGAAGGGCAGGGGCGAAAAAGGAAAAAAGGGCACCTACTGCATGACATGGGGACAAGAGACCAGCCAAAAGGACACATCCACTTGTTTTCATCCAATAGGGCACATTGTCTTGTTTTCACCACTCAAGAGGGCAGCCAAAAGGGCACATTCTCTCGTTTTTGTTATTCAAGAGGGCAGCTGATAGGGCACATCCTCTTATTTTCACCACTCAAGAGGGCACTTTAGCGCGGCATTTTCAACCGGAGCGGTCGCCCCCCCCCCCCCCCGAGTCCATCAGTGTCACTGTAAGTTATCCCAGCAATATAGTTCCCCACTGTCATTCTCGTTATAGTCGTGGTGTAAACGCCATAATCCACTTGAGGTAAGATGATTTTTAGAACATTTTATTTATAGTGTTTGTTATAGTTATTGTTTTCAATGTGGTCCTTTACAGTATTTACCAATGACATTTACCAATGACAGCATGTTCTCAATGGAATTCTACGCACTCTATTGACGTAGACTATAGTCCCTTATACCCTTACCATATCTGCCATGCATTCAGCCTAAGTCGTCACATGTTGCCACTTTGTCAGTGGCCTTTCATGTCTACATATTATGTGCTAGGTATCCTTCTGCATCTGCTGTTGACATTCCGAGTTGCCGCTACTTACACCAGTATGTCAACAAAAGCATGTGATTAGGTTTACAAGTCAATATCTTGGTTTGGTTCTGCGAGAAGCAAACACCTACCTCCTGGGCAAAAGTCCAGGGTTTGTTGGACACAATCACCATCACCTCCTGCCCGCCCAGACTTACGGACTTTCCTGTTCCTTATATAACGTCATTACCGGCAGCGTTTCAACCTGATGCCATCCAGCCATGTGTCATATCATAGCCTGCTGGGGCAGGTGCCGTATGGCTGACTGGCAGCATGTAACTACGCTGTGAAAAGTTTTGTCTGGCTGCATTACTACCTGATGCCACCTGGTTGCGTATCATACCGCTGCGAACGGTATCTTTTGGTGTCAGGCAATGACATTATTTGACGACTTTGGAATGAGAACTGGTTGTTTAATTATGTGTGTAAGTGCATGAAAATATCTGTCTGTCTTTCAGTCCGCAGCTAATCTGAAAGACTACTGGACCAATCAGTCTAGTATTTTTTTGTGCACATTTCAGCCTGTATGCTTAAGGACCTCTCCGTTTCATCTCATCTTTCGCTGCTGACTCCTCACTCCTCATTAACAGTCGAAGGGGGTGCAGGTGATCAACAGAATCACAAAGTAAAAGGCATTCTGGCAATCAGCTTGGCCGAAAACAAGCCTGACTTGGTCTGTAGCAGGCCACATTTTGGCATTTGTTGTTGCTCAAACACTTACATCCACAGAAAAGTTTAGCCTCTTTTTCAGATGGAGCATCTGTAACTCTCCATATCTCATGATCCACCAATGTTAAGCATGATATGAGATGAATGAATCACCATTTTTGTTATCTTTGCTGGTATCTTGACTATAAGGGAGCCAGGAGGATCAATGCCACCGGTCACAATTGTGTTCAGACCCAGTTTTGGAGTGTGTTTCAGAAGCGGAACAATTTGCCTGCCATTTTTCCTTGATCTTTGTGCCTCTACTATATGAAAGTAAGTAGGCGAGGTATAGTTTATAGTTTATTTTTTCATTGTTGTGTTTCTATATATTGTTTTTTTTTCTTACTTTGTTGTGCTGTGGCCTACAGACAAAAAGGTAATACTGTCAAAAGTCTAGTTATGAACAACATGGATCAAAGATTTGTGGCTGTGTTTTAGTTGTAAAAAATACATTCATCCTTATTATTATTTCATTAATGTATTCCATACAGTGCCTGTTAGGAGGAGAATTTGATCTGCTCTGTGCAATGCACCATGGCAGTGTCAAAAATAGACTATACGCATATTTTTTTTTGCATAGCAGAGCAGAGAGCTGCTTCTGTGGTGCATCTGGTGGAATCAAGATTTGCACAATACCGAGTGCGCTTATCTAGTTGCACTCTATAGTTTTATTTATTGCAGTTTTTGATACACACATAGCCGTACTGTGGTGCATAATAGCTCATTTGAATTTTCTTTTCGCTTTCCGATTCCAGAGGCATTTTCTGAAAGGAGTCAATGTCACAAAGAGGACTTTCCTTCCTGTTCACAGTGGTGATCAGTATCTCCTTACAGCCGTAAACAAAGCAGTGCTGTAGTACATTGGGCGTTAAATGGAAACAAAAATCTATCTACCGTATTTATGCTTTAAAAAAAGGCTACCAAACCAGCTGAGCTGTCAAGAATCTCTGAGCTACATCAGCTCTCACGCAAGAGGCATTAGATAAGATGGTATATTTCAGTACATCAGTTGTATCATACATATATGTTCACATTAATTATGATAATAAATCATGAATTCGGACTTCTTATGGGCTTTTTTGGTAAACTGTCTATGAGGGATTATCTCAATCACTGAGGTGGTGTTATGTCTGATGAAAGATGACTTCAAATCACTACAAACAGGACACTGAGATGAGAATTAAAAAAAACATGATTTAGAATTGTCATAGAAATGGGATTAGATCCATAACTTCCATGGTGACTGAGCTGTGCAGTGGTTGAACATTGTGGGCTTTATAAGCTCTCTAAATCAACTCAGCAGTTCCTTTCTTCTTCTCTCTACTTTCACTGATATTAATCTGTGTATTAAAACATTTTACACCCTGACGATTCTACCTGCACCAAGGCTGTCAGCACAGATCTCTCACCATGTATACAACCATGTGTCAGTATCCTATCCTGCCTAATCAGTGACCATAGTTACCAGTGTTGTCAGGTACTATTTATTGCCCCACGCAAAACCTTTGTGTCTCACTGCCACAGTGAATGTGTTTTATACCATGTTCAAATTTCCAAAGGAAGTTACAAGAAAATATTTATTACATCCATTAATCTGTACGAGCGATCAGTAGCAAATGTGGCAAGCCTCTGAAACAAGCCTCTACCACAATACCAATCCCAGTCTCCCCTTCTTTTTATCAGATGCTGCCCTGCAAATGACCCAACCAAAAAACAAAAAACACATTTTTGGAAAACAGACTGCTTGTTATTATAGTGAAGATCAAAATGAATGACTAACGAAGAGGTAATTACAGCACTATTTTATGCAATAATATGGAGTAAATTGGTTTTGCTTCAAGTTGTTGTCTGTTCAAACTGTAATTCCACCTTCCATTACTGAGCAGTTTGTGATGCAGTAATGTCATTAGGCCAAAATTGTTAGTTTTAAACATTCATTAGATGGGGGTGTTTTGTTCTGAATCAAAGCAATGGCCAAACATTGAATTTGAGATCCAGAAGCCTCAGCACCTTTGGGCTACAAGAGGAGGTGAAGAAAAGCAATTAGGACTTGAGTAACTCTAGGAGATCGATCTGGGTTGAAGCAGCTCTTCAAAGCAAACTTCTGGATAATCAGGCAGTGTGATCAGGCAAATGCAAGCCTTTGCTTGAACTTGCATGACTCAAAACTAGACAGGAAAACAACACGACTGATCGGCATTTTCTGTTATTAAAGAATACGTCTGGTTTATTAACACTTGGGTCTTATTTTCATAGTTTCAGCCATCATTTTAGCCACAAGAGTAACATTACAGTCACCAAGTTCATCAAGTCAAATCCAAAGAGAACACAAGGTAAAATGGCTAGAACATACACTCAAACAACTGAGAACAAACTGGCAACAGACAAAGGGCAGCACAAGGACTAAATGCACAAGGGAGGAGGGGTGATGAGGGACAGGTGAAACCAATCAGTGCAGAGCAGGTAATCACACAAGGGAAACACACAGGGGCAGGAAGTAAAGTACCTGAAATGAGAGACAAGGGTGAGTATCAAAATAAAACAGGAAATACTGACAAGAACTGAAAGCAAGGACAACATGACCTTGATGGGAACCTCAGGGTGTAACCATTTCATCCATCCATTTTCACCTGCTTATCTGGGATGGGGTCATGGGGGCAGCAGGCCGAGCAAAGCACCCCAGACATCCTTCTCCCCAGCAATGCTTTCCAGCTCCTCCTGGGGGACCCCAAGGTGTTCCCAGGCCACATGAGATATGTAATCCCTCCAGCATGTTCTTGGTCTGCCCCAGGGCCTCCTGTCGGTGGGGTGTGCCCAGAACACCTCTAACAGGAGGTGCCCAGGAGGCACCTATCTCTATAAACAGATAATGCAGATAAAGTAAAAAGTGAGCATGAAGAAGAGAAGCGAATGGGTTCCAAGATTGCACTTTGGAAAATGTTATTTTTCCTCTGCCAACAGACAACCAAAGCTGCCCAAACGTGACTGTCAATACAACTCAGGGTGCTTTCCGATCTACAGTTTGCTTGCTTTGGTCTGAATCAGGAACTAATTTTGTATAATTGCCTAGAGTTGGTTCGTGTTCTCACAGCAGCATTTACAAGACCAGATAAAATACCTTGCACGAGAAAGCTGCTCTTGATTGGTCAGAATTTCCATGTGGGAAAAACCCAGGAAGTAAAGCAGACGTTGAAGAAGAGTACACTTGCAAGATAAATGTGACACTTTCTAATGTCACAATGGAGGGACAACTACGCAGGTTGATTTTAGCGCTGCTCATCGTGGACTATATTGCTGTCATTGTTCATTTTAGTCAAACCATACAGTTTGAAAACAAGGTGCGGCTCCAACTAGAAAACAATGTTTTGATGCATTGGATGTGCTGAATGTGCATATTAAGGCAGTACAGGAGGAGGTGCACATTAATAATCCTCCAGGACTGTAACATGCTCATGTTTAACCCAAACAATGTGTCATGTGACTGCAGTTGGTTCAGCTCCAGGTCGGAACACCTTCTCCCCACAAACGAACCACACCAGAGTTCATTTGTAACTGTGCACCAAAACACTCCAACTGAGGCCTTCTTGAAGAGGTGGTCTCAGTCTGGTACCTGAGTGTGATTGCTGTGTTCACACCTGCCCAGATGAACCGCACTTAAGGCTAAAGTATACTTGCTGCACGAAACGCGTGCAATTTTTGTGCATGTTTGGCTGCCATGTGTATTTTGCGGCTGTTTGGCGCGTAGACCGCACACTTTGCTGCGAGGTTGCGTGATGCGTTTGTGAGATGCAATATTGACATGAACAGTAGAAGCGCTCGTGCGAAGTATACCTAGAGACTGTGAACGTGAGGTTGGAAGTGGACTGGTGAAAAGGATATAATGGAATGTAAGATGTAGGAGCAAGGTAGACGTAACGGATGCCAACCGCCGTAAAACTCCAAAGAAGAAGAATTCTCTGTGCTTTTCCTCATCAATTGCCCGCATGGGTAAAACGAGGGAAACAAACTCCCCATGTGATTGGTTAAGGGGCCGCACATAGCATCTCTGATGGCAGTGGAGACGACGCCTTTTCCTCTGCCAAGATCTCAACAGCAATAAATATATGATCTCCTCTTAGTCGAGAGTGTCCATGTTTGTGTTTATCCGGAAATACACTGTCACCGCCTTCTTCGCTTTTCGCGACCTCTGCGTCTGAGTGCTGCGGTCTGCCCCTAGCGGAGACCACCAGTATCAGGCGTTTTGGCTGCATTGACGAACGTCTGTGCTGTAGCAAGTATACACACAGGTGCAGCACACTGTGTACGCGTACGTTTTGCCACGCAGCAAGTATACTTCTCGCTTTAGGGAGCAAACAAACTTGAGTTCAGTTGAACTGAACCAAACAGGGCAGGTGTGAAAGCACCCTCAGACTGGACAACACTACTCATTAACCACTCTGGATAATCTGGTTAAACTGTTGGCCTGTTTACAGCCTGCCTGATTGTCCCATGCAGCCAGTCTGCTCTATTAGACTTTGCTTTAGTGATTGTTTTTCCCACGTCTTTGCAATTTAATTGGGGGAGAGTACAACATTACTGAAATGGACACACATGTTCGCCAAAGCTATGTAAATAAGACCCACATTGAAATGACCTGGAATAATCCTTTAACTCTTTGTTGTGGGCAAAAATCAAATAACCGAATTTCATCTGATAAACACTGACAACCCCCAAAAGTTTCCAATTACGAAAGCCCAGGGGGCATGCAGAACAATTCATTATTTTGGAGGCAGCATCCAAAACGCACAACCAGCAGAGCAGCACTGCGAATTCAAATAACTTTCTTGTCATATCTGTTCTTTAATCTGAATAAATCTTCTTCTTTCTTTTTTCAGCTTCTACCCTCTGTGTCTTTAGGCAAATTATGCATGCGCGGTTTCACATTCCATGTCAGAAAGAAGAGGAAAAAACAGCCTATTGTAGCAGCTACAGTGTTACTCTCCAGTTTGCTGATTGCTCTAGCATTCTCTGTTTCTCTTTGTCTCCATCCATTACACACACCTACACACACATCAACAGGCTTGGCTATAGCGCTGACATTTAACAAATGCCCATCTAGGGACTTCAATAAATTCACTTCACTTTCGACACTCTCTTTTCAGAAGTTAGAACTCTTTGGTTGCAGCCACCTGTGTTTTTGTTTTTTCTGTCTTTGTGCAACATCAAAACAGAGGAAGAAACACGGCCGAGCTCGTGTTGAGAAACAAGCGCGGTGAGAGAAGCAGCAGCGAGTGCCGCTTTCTGTGGGGACTGCAGGCTGTTGACCTTCACTGATGAGCGAAGAAGAATCCCACTCTTTCTATCTTGTTCTGTCTCAGGCTCTTATCGTCTGTCTGCTTCCCCACTCTACTCTTTCACCTTCTGTTCCTCATCTAATCTTTCTTCCTACTTCTCTCCTTTTTATCCTTCTCTACCACTACATTGCCTTTACCTGCGCTACTATGGATGTTTTCTTTAGCCGTGCATTTGCACTAAAGAATGCTGATGTTTCTACATTAGCCAGTGGGGATGGAAATGACCTTAGAAACATGAGGTAGTTCTAAACCCAATTAAACAGCATCTTGCAGATTCCTTGTTGAAGGGCTGCAACCACTGACAGTTTTCATTATCCACTAATCTTGCAATTACTTATTTTCAGATCTGAAATGCCAGAGAAATGTGAAACAAAAAGCCGATCACAGCCCATAGACAACAGACAACAAATCCCATATTCAATACATACTGATTTATAGCGGAGAAACGCAGGCAAGTAATTGACTAATTGTTTCAGTACTTCTGCTACTGAGGACCTTTACCGCTGTGTGTCATTCACCTATAGGTCACAGTCTCGCAGATACTCAGAGAGTCGAACACAGCAGTCCCTGGAAGATGAGTTCATGTTGGTTTCTACAGTGAATGAACGGCTTCAGTAGTTCGCAGTAATGGGGAGGGAGAGGGAAAACACAGACAGAGAGGAACAGAAGGAGAATCCCTCAATTGATGCGAGACTGACAGAGGAGAAGGGAGAGGCTGCTTTGCTTGTTAGCAAAAGTAAACATGGAGGGAGCAGCAACACCACCCGCGAGGACATTAGCATCAGAGAGTGTTCCTGCCTACCTGTCTGCTCGTAGTGCTGCTCCCTGGCAGCGTGCTGTTGCATAGGCTGGATATAATACAAAGAAACAACCACATGCACAGACATATATTTAAATGTAAATAAAATAAGGGGGTATTTTACATGTTCAAGTATCTTTTGTGGGTTTTATTGAGGGCTGCAGAGGAAAAGTGTAGAATTGCTAAGTTAGCAATTTTGCACTTTTCCAAGCCTTCTACAAGGCTACAAGTTGTCATCCCCAATCTGACACTGATGCTTGTTGGGAGGGAGCACTTTGATGCAGTCTCCTAGCAGTGTATTAAATATAAGCTATTAAGTAGTGACATGGACCCCAAATGATTAGAACAGAATTAAGGGCCACCATTGGCCCTTAATTCTGCCCACCCTGCTCAAACTTTCAGCTCAGTAACTTATGTTGTTGCCACTGCCCAAGCGCTGGTATTTGGCAACTTCAGAATGAGACCGGGTTGTATGAACATAAGTAGAAGGATTTTGTTTTTTTTTGTCAAAGTACTGAATTGCCCTTCATGTTCAAATCTGATGTAGACTTTTAGATGTAATCTGCAATTATTAGGCATGTAACGATATATCGAATTTCGCGGTGTCGCGATAAAATAAATTCTTGATACCGTCGTGGGAATGCCACGGTAGTTATATAGCTGCGTTCTCCTACAGAGCCGGTAATATGACTGTTCGACTACATTCCCCATAATCCTTTGCATGCAACTGCATGCGCAGGTGAGAGCAGACTTGTGCAGCTCAGCAGCTCAGCCTCTGACTCTGACCCGTGTGTGTTGACCCAATGTTTTAACAGCGAAAAAAAATGATAAAATTACGCTAAAATAATGTATAACAAAGCTTTCATACAGCTCTGCACACACATTACTTTTGGATGGATTACTCGCGAATGCAGGCTCGCACAGAAATGCCACGCATATCACATGAAAGCGCAGGACCAGAGCTTTCCTCTCCTCATCTCCTGTTCTGAGAAAGTGTTAGGGTCTCCTTGATGTCAAGATTGTCAACCTGGCGTGAACAAACTGAGTGAATGTGTGTTTTTGAGTTTTTCTATGACTTTCAGGGAAATGGCTGGGCTTTATTTATTTTGGTTTTCTTTTACACACATCTCTACCCACCTCTCTCTCTCTGTCTGTCTGTCTGTCTGTCTGTCTGTCTCTCTCTCTCTCTGTGTCCCTCTGTGTATCTGTGAGTGAGGGATTGTGTGTTATTGAGTTTACATTATTTCTAATTTGTTAATTGTGTTGTTGTTGCAGGGTCTGATTGTTCTAAGTTCTGTATATTTGATGAATATTAAGACTACTCTATCCTCATAATTTGATGTCATTCAGATGACTTTCTAGTAATAGTACTACACTACTTTTGTTCAGA
Organism: Epinephelus lanceolatus; assembly: GCF_041903045.1. Classification (NCBI taxonomy): domain Eukaryota; kingdom Metazoa; phylum Chordata; class Actinopteri; order Perciformes; family Serranidae; genus Epinephelus; species Epinephelus lanceolatus. The sequence continues at coordinate 34,115,218 of NC_135752.1, forward strand.
GTAGGTTAAAAAATACTGAATGTTTCCATTTTCATATTCTGTCACTATAGTTTTAATTGACATGACTTTGTTATGGCACTTTAATGTCTGCCTGCCTAGCAGTAATAGGGGGGAAATGAAAGCACATGTTCAACTGTGTGTTGATTTGTTTATGATACGCTTCCAAGTTAAAAATAACATGCTGTACAGTGTACATGCACTATTTTTGAATAAAATTGCTATTTTTAACAGTAAATTTTCTCTTTTTTTCCCCTTGTATAAATATCGTGATAATATCGTATTGTGAGTTTCTAGTATTGTTACATCCCTAGCAATTATACATACTTATTTCAGACTGTTCTAATGCACTCCTTGTACAATTTCCCATAAATACGTTGCAACAAAATTTGTATGTATCCCAGGTAATCCTGGGCCAGTAATATATTTATAACCCATATATTGTGGGAGGCTGTAATCATAAGCCCCTTTTACACTGCCAGATTTTCAGCGAATATTCATATCAGAATCATACTGGCGGAACCCTTTTAGTTTAAAAAGACCAAGGCAGCCTTCCGCAACGGGAGGGGCTGTTGATGACTTGTGGGAGGAGCTGTTGATGACGTTGCATGTGCGACCCACTGGCGGTGGATAAACAGGAAACAGCTGATAGCAGGAATTAGCGAGCAGCTAGTAGCAAGAGGGAAACACAAACCTGACAGACACTGTAAAGATGAGCAACTGGGGAGACAAGGAATTGTGCGCCCTCCTTGCCCTCGCAAACGAAGAGGCCATTAACCGTCAGATGACGGGGACGGTGAAGAACGGGCCGACTTACGAGAGAATCGCCGAAGGACTGACCAGCTGCGGCTTCCCTCCCACGTCACTGTTTACGTCACATGCTGAGCTACATGTTTTGTTACTTGCTCACGCCCCCCATTGCCCTGAAAAAGGCACATTCTGTATAACAAGAGTAGGTAGGCGGCATTTTGCTGCACTCCCTGATTTTGCTTTTATACTGCCAATGCTGAAAAAAGACTGATTGGGCTTTCCTGCAAATTTGCACAGTTCCTGTTTAAAAAGGGTTATAACGAAGGAAGTGGCTGCCTTAGGAGGAAGGTTTGGGTGGTGGATGGGTAACAAAATACAAGACTTTCCCGAGGGCTTTCCCTGGGAGACCAGTGTTCAACATAAGGTGAACTCTGGGTCATTTTAAGGTACAGCCCTAACCACAGTAACTGTAGCTGCCTAAACCGGCACCTAAACGTACATAACCATATGTTAAATGCATAACTTTATGTTTAGTATGTACCGTTATTCATGGGGTGCTAATTTGTAGGATTATGATCTTGCTTTTTTACATGTATATAAAAAATATAATGAGGCTCCTCTCTTTGAAGTTAAAGAACAGAGAACAAGTGTAATAGTTGTTCTCTTTCATTTCTTTGTCAGCAGCCTGCTGTGTTTTTAGATTGACAGATTAATAGAGAGTTAAAGTTACAATACTTTCAACCACACTCTGGATCTTACTGTATATTGCTTTAAATGGAGGACTCAAGCTTTACAGGAGACAACCTTTCCAAAAAGCAAAAACAATACATTAGAAACGGACTAGTAAATGGCGCAGTAATGGACCGGAAACCTGCTTTCTCACTTGTCAACTTATTGTGTCAAACAAGGACATGCAAGTTATCCTCAGACATTCTTCAAGTCTGTATTGGAAGCCTGTATTTCTCATTTTTGTTCTGCATAAAAATGGAGGTTCTTATAAAGCTATAATGTTTGAAGAGTAACAACCAAACAACTGCTTCGCTATTCAGCTAATTAAGGCTTGTTTACATCAGTGCAGCTTTTCAAATCCTTTATTTTGTCCTTAAATTAGAGTCTGATGTGTTGGAGGACAAAATCAAGAGGCTTTAGAACTAATAAGAACTCAACTCCCTGGGACGAGGAACAGTATGTGCGCCCAAACTTACAGACTAGTTTGTTTCGAGAAGGAGAATGGAAGCAAGTTGTGAATCTGATGCACAAACTTGTTTTAAATAACACTGGTATGTGTGAATGGTGAGGGTCAGAACCTTAAATACAGCTGAAAAGGTCTGTGGTACAAGGTGAAGGTTTTGAGGATATTGACTGCTCTTCAAGGCACCATCTGTAAGATCCGCCGTTTCCTTATCCTCTCCTGGAACAAAAGGTTAATTCAGCCGTGTCAGCCTTTGTGCTGGTGTCATTCTGCTGCTCTGTTTGATAAGTGTTTATGGCAGTAGGTGTATGCATGCTGTCAATCCCCTCTGTGGCTCTTTTCTTTAAAGTGTCTGCACTGCTCAGTATTGTTTTGTCTGTGTAAAATCAAAAATCATACAACAGAGGGTGTGAAACACTCAAAACAATGCAGTTGGAGCTATGAAACCCAAACAAAAGAGACTTTCACAGATGTTGAGCATGGCTACATGTTACATGTAGTGATGCCATACAAGCATTTTAAAAGTTGTTTTAATTACTGCTTTGTTTTCTTTGTGCTTTGGGCATATTTTGTAAAGAGCTGCTGTTGACAGTAAAACATAAATTTGCCTCTAAATGAATGTCACTTCTACAATCAATTAGCACCACAAAACACTCAACGTATTACTGCGTATCTAAGTGAAACCCAGAGTGAAACAATTGTTTAGGAGCGGCAAGTCTGTTTGACCATTTAATACCAGTTTAATCCTGCTCATTTTCCTCATCCAGCCTTATCTTGCCTTCCTCACCCCTAGACCACCTTGGGGGATGTGACAATATGTACAAAGGATACAAGTCAGGGGTACTCCAAAATCAGTAGGCTCCTCTGGGGGCTGTGAATGGGCAAAATTTCATAGCAATCTGTCCAGTAAAGATATTTCCACCTAGACCAAAGGGGTCGACCAATGGACTGACCACTAAACCAACATGGCCATAAAGCCACATCACTGGCATAGCTAAGGGCTCATTTATGCTCAATGCTAGATATTTATATGGACATGGACGGAGTCTTCTGATCCCGCAGCCATTAAACCACAGAAGAAGAAGGAGCCGTGTTTACAGAGAGTGTTCTTCGAGTAAGCAGTATACAACGGGCATTGCTGAACACATAACAGTTTTACCAGATGTATCTATAAGGACTTGGTTGTACTTTCGATGTCATGGCGGATAAAGAAGGAGCACCATCTAAAAGAAAAAGAACAGAAGAACAGTAGAAGGCTAAACGGGACAGTGATAGGGCTCAAGCCCAAACGCCTGTAAACCTCGGTCGGGCATTCACCAAGTGGAGAGAGCTGAGAGATTTGAAAGGTTTTAAAACTGATCCCGAGTTGGCCCTTTTCCTAATCGACAGGTATGTAATTTTTGTTTTTATTTAGAGAATATACTGCAACTTGTTAGACGTTGTTTCACTTCAATATGTGACGACATGGAAGTTATAAGCAAGCTAAATGTAATGTTAGCTGGTGTGAACCTCTTTTGTCTAGTAACGTTACAACAAATGCCACAAAATTATCTGTGACTGCGACCATGAACACAAATATACAGTAGGCAGATGCAGTTGGTTGAAGTGTGTAACCGAAGTGTAATGTTAGTAACGTTAATCCTGCAGTCGGAATTTTACAACACCAGGCTGTGGGTGTCATACTGCTTCGACCAAAGGGGGCACTATAATCAACGAAAATGTAAAGTTCCACACAGCTGCTTTAAACAAGCTACGTCGATACAAAACTGTGATTTTTTTTTTTTTCCTTCAACAACTAACACTGATTGGGTTTAAGCAGAGGGATTACAGTTTGGCTTTTTAATCTAACGGAATGCAAACACTGCTCTCTCGTGTGAAAGTCGGTGTTTGTTGGACCGAGCCACCACCCCTCCTGTTGACTCTACTCAGACTTTTGCCATCTTAACTGTCATTTTTGTCCTGCTGCATTTCCCCAATGCTGCCAGCTGCCCTTAAACTATAACGGCTAGCAGCCCCATATCATGCCGACATTAAAAGATGGCTTTTTTCATTTGTGTCTGACACCGGAAGCCACTGCCCTAGCGCTGGATTTCAACGACTTTGGAGTAAGACTGGGTTGGACACGACCGCAGGACACCATGAAGACAAAGGTGGAATGGAATGAATTGGTAGTAATGAAAGGAATTCTTCGTCCTCAAGTCGCAATAGCCTCACAGACCAGTGTCACCTTCAGCACTGCCTCCGTTACAAGTTACATAATTACAACCACCTCCAACATCTCCATGTTTGTTGTTGTCAGAAACAATTGACTCAGTTCTCTAATACCATCTAATGGATGTATCTATGTCAACATAAAAGATGTGTGGAAATATGTGGGCAGATGGTTAAGCTGAAAAAACACCGGCGCCGCATCGAGTGCACACACTGGATGCATTGTGCTGCGGCTTGTTAACAAAACAAAGTTCTTACTACTTTTACTTAAAGATCTGTACTTCCTCCACCTATGCATTAGCTTAAAATTGTGGAGAGAGTCGAGCTGCTATAGGAGCAGAGAAGAAGAGCTTCTATGGGTGCTGGTATGTGCAAGCAGAGAACGAGTGGGAAAAAATGCATTTAATTCTGGGGGCAGCAAGGCTAAAAGTAGGACAGTGGTGTAAAGTGATGAGGGGTGGCACATCCAGGAGCGACGCCCATCTTGCTGCCAGTGTGGGGTTGTACACTAAATATAATGGGGGCGTATTTTTTGTTGCATGAATGCTGGTGTGTCTCAGCCTTGACAACATTTGAAAAGAACGTATCTATTTTTGGATGTAAAGGGAATACAAATACGCCAAACCAGGGACCTTCTTGAAATGGCATCCCACTGGCAGTAATACAGCGATCTGTGACCACATAAATGTGGGCCAGGGGTGTGGAGTTGGGGGGCAAATGGCCCCTTCTCTACTTCCACCTCCCTACTTGCTGTGCCCTTGCTCAGACCACACCCATCTTCAAACTCAACCATTCAGTAGATCTGACAAAAGATGTCCACAGACAGACAGGCCGAGACATAAACACCTGCCAAAGTTCTCAAAAAGGCTTCCATGTAGTTCCTGCTACAGTAGGCGTCTCGAGGACCACATTTTGCTATGATGACACACACTCAGACTCACAAGGTGAAAACAATACCAGCCCTGCTGTTGCGGCTGATAAAAATCGGTATAGTACTTTGATTGTTCTGTTTAGATCTAAACAGAGCTGTTACTAATGATTGAGACAAATATCTTCCATCCAGCACCTTTGTGCACCCTACTGGGTTTTAAGATCTGTGTTACATAACAGTTTTATCTCTCTGTCTCTGTTTGCTTGGGTTTTTCTGTATGTTGTTGTTCTTGGCAGATTTTTTTTTGCCTTTTAAAACAGCCCTCCTCTTTATCTTATGAGCTCGAAATAGGTTCCCTGGCCTGAAGACAGCCTGGTGCTCAGTGTTTGTGATACAGAGGCAGTGATATAGAGAGTATGTTAAAAAGATAGGACAACTACCCTGAAGGGCAGAAAAGAGAGGGGTGTGTTTGTTTTTTTTCCTCTTTCAAAGAAACAGACACATAGGCTCTGTTGCTTTGGCTCATCAAAGACCTGTGGCTAAAAAGACATGCTGTATAACATCAACCTGGCTTCTGCTGAAAGCTGTGTCATTTGATGTTCTAAGTCAAAGTGCAAACACCTATATTTGCTTTGGCACAGGGCTAATTGTGGTTTTGGACAGAAATTCATTGAGTAGCATTTTTTTTATCATTTACCTGCAGAAGCAGTTAATTAATAGTCATATGAAAGGCACTGGCCTTATGTAGGAAAACACATACCAAGTATTTTTGGTACGAGCAGGATTAGCAAATTGCCAGACAAAGCAACCCTTCCTTCAACTTATGGGCCAGTACACTCACTTGAAATAGTTCAGTCAGCAACACTTTAGTCAAAGAAAACTATATTTCCATTGGCAGCATTATATTTGGCAGTATGGCTCTGTTCTAGGGCCTCTGCCTTTTCTTGGGCCAACGCAGAAATCCTCTCTGTGCGCCTACATGGAAAGCCTAAGACGGAGAGACCACACCTGTCTGCCCTTCCACATGCTTACATGGAAAACCTTACCAGTACTCTTAACATTAAACTTCTTTTTTGTCGTCTCTTCTTCAAGATGGTTAGGTACGCTGTGAACGCTGACAAAATGCTAACCAGAGTTCTCCCAAGAGCCGACAGGTTTATCAGGAATCTGTCCATGGTCAGTTGTTGAGTGTCAGTTGAGTGTGTTGTTGTTTACAGTGGGCATTAGACGCTCTCTTATGACGTCATCACATGGCGCACTCTTCTTCTACGGGGGTGTTTTTATTTTGTTCATTTTTCACGAGAAGTGCCACCTACTGCTCTTCCTGTTGACTCCTAATAATCGCAAAACAATAACGAATGGAAACGGGCATAAATTCACACTTTCTTTTGCACATTTTCACAAAATTCGCTCAAAAATTTCAATACATTTGGATGGAAACCTCACTAATGACAAATAGAAATGGCAATGATAAGTCAGACACAACATGAAAAGGAGGAGCTGGGGTGGAGGCTGCTTGCAAAGGAAGCAGCAACAGTAGTCAGGCCAGAGCAGTTGAAACAGGGCACCCTGCATGAGATTTGCCACTCAGTTGCATAGGAAGGAATCATGTGATCTATACGCTGCTCTATCAGTTGATTGGGCTGTTTGAAATCATGCTGCCTGCCTTTGCTATGCTCAATTTTAAAAAAAAAAAGAAACAAACCTGCATTCCATTTGTTGGATTCACACATTCCATGGAGAAAACAGACAAAGAAAACATAGAAATCACTTTCTATGAGGCCAGGTCTATGAAGGTCTCGTGTCTATTGTCAGAGGTTCTCACAAAGCACCACTCCAGCTCCATCAGAATTGTTTAGTGGTGAAAGGAAAAATAATTTCACTGTGAATGTAATGGATTTATGTGAAGCAGGATATTACTGAAGAGCTTGCAGCCCCTGAAAACCTCTCATGGATGAAAACAATTTAACAAGATAGTTGCTAAATTAAAAGCAGATTGCTAAGCAGTCTCATGTGCCAAAACCATACCTATAAATGTGACCTTAGAGCTTATGCATTAGCATGACCTTGAAAGCTGCAGTATCTTGACTGCCATGTCTCTGTTTTTGTCGCATTGAGTAGTTGCTGTGTTGTGAAGATCTGGTGGTCACACAGATCCATTTCAGTGAGTCATTCCCTGTTTTCTTGCAGCTCTCTGTGGGAACGGTCACAGGTTTGTGTACTAATTGAGCCACATGCTGGTGGTGGAGCAGACTGAGCTCGACATCCACACCTACTGAACCTCATGATCTGCTCTTCAAATTCAAATTGATTGTGTTTATACAGATGTAATTAGTTAGGACAGAGGTGACAAACCCCAAATGATAATGTGACAAATTATTATTATTTTGCATGGTTGTTGGCAGTGTTGGGTAAGGGTTACTTTAAAAGCAATCAAAGTACGTTACTGCGTTACTCCCCGAGTAAAGTAACTCAATTACTTTAAAAGTACTTCCAACGTTACTCCCTGAGAAAAGTAACTCAAGCACTTTTAAAGTACTTTTGAATATTCTACATTTCCTATTGGGCAATGGACCACAGGGCGCTAAGCCTACATTTTTTGTCTCCAAAATTAAAGTTATGGACCACTTGCCCTTCACTGAGATCCAATTCTCCCATCACAGCCGTCACTTTGACCAGTAGAAACACAGAACCATCTGCTGCTGTAGACTGTATGACAACAACACCCCAGCATTTTTAATATTTCCTCTAGGGATGTTACCACACAGAGTAAAAGGGGGAAATGATGGTGTGAAACAGCAGAGGCACTTTGTCAACCCGCTGAGTTAACGTTACTGTCATTAGCATCAAGCTAGCAAACAATGGTACATCCTCACGGTCGGACATAAAGTAATAACATTAACAAATAGCGGCAGGGCTTTTACTCACCACAACTGCAGAGGCTCCCAGCTTCATTTGAAACAAACTACATTATAGATGGTCCGTTATTTATTAATCCCTCTGTGTGTTTATATATTTACTTTTTGTAAAGTTAACATATCGCACCATCATTTCAAACTCAACACCTGTTTCAAATTAAAAGCCCCTTATAACCTCAGCTGAGAGAATCCCTCCATTTTCTAAATAGGCTTTTATTCTGAAACATTTGTCAGAACTTCCTGTGGAAGATACAGTAGCTTGACAGTTTACGTATGGCGCTTCAAATGTAGCTCCTGCCATCTGCTGACGCTTTTAGGTGACTACAACAACATGTCGGCTGGCACATGAACACACAGTGACTCAAATAATTGTGAAAGTAATAAAAATAGGACAAGAATAACCCGATGACATCACACACGCCGTGAAAGACGACCGGGGATAATTGGTGAGTACCAGCGTGTAGCGTGTACCAGGCATAATGCAAGTCCTGAGTCTGAAATATGTCTGTCAGCGAGTCTTACTCCACCTATTGAGACTCCACCGTAGACAACGGCAGCATTTCTCGGACCACGTAGCGAGCCACAAGCTCCGTGGCTTCTTTCAGACTGATAGGTTTAACGTTATCTCCGTTATTAGAACCAAACGACAGCTGTTGCTGTTTCGGAGCTGAAGGACCAGCGTTCTAAAAGTAATGGAAGTAACTGATGTCTTGTTTGAAAATGTACTTAAGTATTTGATTACTCAAACAGCAAACTAATGTGTTAGGTTACCCGTTACTGCAAAAACTAATCAAAGTACTCTTTATAACGCGTTATACCCAACTCTGGTTGTTGGATTGATCTTATTTGACTGCTTAATTGACAAATAATACTACAGTGGTGGAAAAAAGTTTTTGGACACCCTTAAAATTTTACACAATCTCAAATATTATCATGAAATATATGTGGAAAAATCTTTTTTGTGTTTCAAAAGGTGTGGCTGCATTAGACAGATACAAACAAATACAAATTATATTTTTTTGTTTATTGTTTACAAGAAAAACTAACAAAACTAAATTCTTGACAGTTTCAATATGTCAATTCTCAACATTGTCGGTATCAAAGTCAACAAATAACAGAGAATGTGTTCAAAACTGAACAAAAAATGAATAAACCATCACATCATCAAATTAATATTTAGTAGTCCTGCCATTGGCACGTAGTAGAGCTCTAATCCTGGCTGGCATGTTCCCCACGAGCCTTTCACACTGTTGAGGGGTAATCTTGTCCCATTCTTCTTGAATTACTGCTTTTAATTCTTCTAAATTCTTTGGTTTATGCTTTGAAACAGACCTTTTGATAATCCACCACAGATTTTCAATGGGGCTCATGTCCGGGGATTGAGCTGGCCACTCTAAGACCTGGATACTGTGCTCCTGCAGCCAAGTTCTACTGGCCTTGGATGTGTGTCAAGGGGCATTATCTTGTTGAAACATCCAGTTTTTACCTTGACGGAACAGTGCACGCGCAGAAGGGAGCATGTGGGTTTCGAGAATGGTACAATACTTGGTAGAGTTCAATGTGCCATCACAGACAGTGAGATGACCAACGCCAGCAGCACTCATGGATCCCCAAACCATGATACTGCCTCCACCATGCTTGACAGTAGGTACTGTACATGCTGGAGATAATGCTTCGCCTGGCCTTCTGCGTACCTTCACATTAGTAGGAGGAAGATAAAGCTGGAAACTGGACTCATCTGACCACAAAATCTTCTTCCAATTCCCGGCTGTCCAGTTCTTGTGTGCCTGGGCCCAACGACGCTGGGCTAACCTCTGTCTCTCATTGATCAGGGGCTTCTTGATAGCCTCGTAGGACCTTAAGCCATGATCTAAAAGTCGGCCACGTACAGTGCGGGTGGAACATTGGACATCAGTGTGGTTTGACCACTGCTGCTGAAGCTCCTGTGATGTCATTCGGCGGTTTTGCCTGCACATGCGGATCAGGATGCGGTCATTTCTTGCTGAAGAAACCCTTGGACGCCCAGATCTTGGTTTGTCTTCCAAGCTGTTGGTTCGTCTGTATTTCTGCAAAGTGTATCCAACTGCTGAAGGACTGCATCTGCACTTCCTGGCTATCTGGCGGCAGCTGTACCCTTCCTGGCTGAGAATCTTTATCATCAGGTGTGTTTCCTGCGTTAGATTCCTTGTTTTAGCCATTTTTGTGTCTGAAGAACTTTCAAATGTGCTGGCTTTATGTAGACACGAAGCTTGGCAACAAAAATTGTGTCTTTTAATAAAAAGAACGATGTTCATCACTGGTACCAAAATGACCCGATACTCACAATTTCTTATGTATTTTTATGGAACCAATCAATTTTAAGTTTTTAATGGCTTTTTTAGGATTTATTTAGTATTTTGGCTGTGACTGTACTAAAAGAAATTGCATTTGAAGACCTAAGAGTGATTCTTAATGCAATATTTCACAAATGCATGGGGTGTCCGAAAACTTTTTTCCACCACTGTATATTAAAACTGCAACTCGTAGATCTAATACAAAGTACAGTTTTAAAATAATTTGCTTTGCCAAATATAATTTGAAGGAACATTAAATTAACAACAAATGTATCATGAATTCCTCTTGCTTAAGTCACTACAACTTTATGTGATCAGTTAACACTTCATCATCAATTGATGACTGATAAGAGCAACTGTCTTTACAACTTCAGTAATTAGCTCTTTATACCAAGGACCAGGTTGGATTTTGACCTCACATTTGAGTCACACATTAGAAACATCACTAAACTTTTTATCACCATAGAAATATTGCCAAGGTTAGACAGCTCCTCTCTTGGGCAGATAGAGAAAAAAAGTATGCCTTTATTACCTCTAGGCTTGACTACTGTAATGCTCTCTTGTTTAGTCTACCTAAAAAAGCTGTTGGCCGCCTACAACTAGTCCAGAGTGCAGCAGCAACAATACTAACGCAGACCAGACAGAGAGCACATATAACTCCTATTTTAAAGTAACTGCATTGGCTGCCTTTCAGTTTTAGAACTGATTTTAAGATTCTCTTGTTAGTTTTGAAATCACTGAATGACCTGGCATTTTTGGACATTTGGACATTTTTAAAAGAAACCTAAAGACATATCTTTTTAGCTTGGCTTTTACTTGATGGTGCCTCGTCTTTTATTGCTCCTCTTTTTATGTCTGGTCTTTGGCATTTTCCATTTTTTGGGGTATTTATTTGTTCTTTTAAATGTTATTTTTTTAAAAATATTTTTTCGTTTATCGTTTGCATGATTGTATGAAAGGTGCTATATATATATAGTTGGATTTCATTTGATTTAAACTCTCAGTTCAAATATTTTATATGCCACCAGCTTTGCTAAAATCCAGGTAACTGTCCATTTGATCCACCTCAAAATAGCTGTCTATGAAAAATTACATTTATATGCAACTAATTTGAAACACCAAGCATATTCTCAGAATGGTTCGTATGATATCCAGCGCCTCACAAATTGCTTAATGTACAGAAACATAATTAACATAAAGTTATTTAGGTTTAGGGCATCTGTGGATCTATCATCTATGGATAAGAGGAGCAGCTGCTGCAGAGGCTAGTAAAGTCAGACTTTTGGACATCTCTATATCTTAGGCAACTGGACTTGTTTGGTTTCTTGAAGACGTTTCACCTCTCATGCAAGAGGTGTCTTCAGTTATAACTGACTGGTGCGGAGTTGCCGGCATCAAAACTTTTGGACCCAGTGCAAGTTAAGTTTCACTTCCACTGCACCTTCTGCTGCACTCAGATTGTGATGCAGTGAATAACAGAACAGTATGTATATTCCAACAGCACTTCTAATGAACAGTCCAGCTCCAAAAATATAAAATCAATATGTGGCAGCAGATGTTCATACAGTATCTTGGCGGTATGCCACAAATAAATGAATGTGTGGGAAACACTGTGCTGCTTTTATCAAACTGATGAGACTGGCAAACATCTTCATGTTGCTGCATGACCCAACCAACTCTGAATCTGTCACATTTACAAGTTAGGAGATGGCACGTGACTTTATTAATCCACCTCGTTGTTGTTGTTGCGGATATAAGAAGAGTATAGCCCTCCAGAGTGTCGGTTGATGTGGGAGAATGGACAGAACATACCCCAGCAGTTCACACTGTGATGATGTGAGATAGAAAAACAGTGTATTAAAGGGATAGTGCACCCAAAAATGAAAATTCAGCCATTATCTACTCACCCATATGCCGAGGGAGGCTCAGGTGAAGTTTTAGAGTCCTCACATCACTTGCGGAGATCCAAGGGGAGAGGAGGTAGCAACACAACTCCACCTAATGGAGGCTTACAGCGCCCCAGATTCAAACGTACAAAAACACATAATTGAAACCACAAAATATCTCCATACTGCTCGTCTGTAGTGATCCAAGTGTCCTGAAGTGTCGCTGGTCTCGTGCACAAGCTCGCACACTTCAGCGTGGCGCAGAGAGAAGCAGTTAGATTTAGTTAGTTGTTTTGCAAACAACTTTTTATGTCGGGGCTTCAGGACACTTGGATCACTACAGACGAGCAGTATGGAGGTATTTTGTGGTTTCAATTATGTGTTTTTGGACATTTTAATCTGGGGCGCCGTAAGCCTCCATTAGGTGGAGTTGTGTTGCTACCCCCTCTCCCCTGGGATCTCCAAGGGATGTGAGGACTCTAAAACTTCACCTGAGCCTCGCTCGGCATATGGGTGAGTAGATAATGGCTGAATTTTCATTTTTGGGTGCACTATCCCTTTAATGATGCTGTATCAATACTTTTACATATCGACATGAAGCAACATGAAGCTGAGATGTTTGCATTCGATGGGCCATGCATTACTTATATGTACTATGTGTTTCGTAACTTTATCTTTAAGTGTTTCCATCTAATACATTAAGTAAGATCCAACTTTTCAACCTTTAACCTGCGTAAACATTAGCATACAACTTCAAATCATGCTGTATTTGACAGGAGTGGATACTGTATGGAAATCAAATTAAATACAGCGACAGTGAGTGTTTTGCAGACATATTAAATGCTTCCTTGCAATGTCGATAAAACAATCCAAGCGACATAACCTTTCCTACAAAATGTATTTCTAAAATCAAATTAGTTGCACATGGAAGTCATTTTTATGAGACAGGGTTGAACATTGTCATAATTAGAGACAACAAGAAGTGTGAACTCGCTTCAACACTGCTAAAAGCATGCCTGCTCATGCATATGGCTGGTATTACGAAAAAAAAAAAAACAGACTGTGCAAAACAGCCTCCTTCACAGGGATGTAAAATGAGACAGAATGAGAAGTGACAGAATGTGTTTGCCTTCACAGACAAAAGAGGAGAAAATCCATTGCTAAATGGATCCTCTACATCAAAAGAAAAAAAATAGTGAGAGCCTTATCAAACAAAAGTGATTCTCTGCCTCTTTCATTTTGGCAATATCAAAGTGCTGTATTTTTCCCTCAGCATTATTCTGGCATTTTAGCACCAAGGCTGTAAACAGTGTTTTTGCATCACAGCCAATGTCAAAGTTATTTGCCTCCGAATTATTCGGACATTGTTTGCTTCACTGGAATTACACTATTAAGGTATTATTAATGGATTAGTTTTGGTAATTGTGTTTGCTAGGGATTCATATTGTAGAAAAATCTTGTTATTTTATTTGTGGTATTTTAATTTATTTATTTTAAGGCTTTTGAGGATTATTATTTTACTGAAGTTAATAATGTCAGAATGACTTTCAAAGAGGATTTGGATGTCTTTCTGTGCAAAACACGGTAGAAATGGAATATAACATAATAAGTATCTATTCTTCAGTGTTTAACACCCAAAAATAAGAACTGCAATGTTTTTGTTACCTTAGAAAGAGCCATTTATATCTTAATAGCGAGTGGGTCCTTGGCTATAGAGATGGCCATGTTGCAATGCCATGTTTCTACAGTAGCCCAGAACAGACAAACCAAAAACTGGCTCCAGACTGGGCCATCAACTTTTCACATTTTTATAGGACACCATAGTTTACAGCCCTCCATGATGACACCGTGAGAAAAACTGTTATTTCTTTCACGTGAAAATGCTTTATTAAGTGTTTTTTTTTTTTTGTTTGTTTTTTGGTTTAAATCACCTGGTGTGTTTGTTTTAGAGAGGAAAAGACCTCTGCAGATAATTCCGCTCCAGAGGAAATAACTCACGAAGCTCTAGCGAAAGTTAAGTCAGGAAGACGATACCTTTCATGCTCAGGCTGTAAGTTTCTTCCTCATCCTGCCATTCACTCCTTGCACGCATGCTCACTTACCATATCTAGGTGTCATTGTCTGGGTCTGTCAATTGACCTATGGCTAAGTCCTGCCCTCAAACGCGATGAGCCAATCACAGTTCGTATAGCCATTCCAATACACTTGGACATTCTCTGCCTGGACGTCCATTGAAATGCATTACAGAAAGTCAGTTTTGGGTGACGAGGTGTATTTTTTACCCGTTCCTAAACCACATCTCAACCGAGAAAAGTGTCTCCTTTGGATAAAGTTGTGTGGTAACGTTAGACCACAACATCAGCTCAACGTGAATAAGATTAACAATGATGTCTACATCTGTTCTAAGGTAAGTCAACATTGTGTTTGAGGCAACATATTGTCACTTTGCTGGAAAGAAATATAAAGTTATCTTTAACATCTCTAGCTAACGTTAGCTAAAGTTAGCCTAACGTTAGCTTCTAGCTGTGTTGTTCATCATGTCACCTTGTTTGCTGCGAGTTCATTAGCCTATTTTGTTCTTTTTTTTTTTTCTTCTTTTTTTTTTTTTTCTTTCTACTTGTCTGCATTGGTCTTCATAGCTTAGCGCCACTAAAGGGTGTAAGCTTCTTGTGAAGATTGATGCACTGTTAATCTTGCAGTCAAGTATTTTATACCCATAATGCGTGGTTGTGACCATCACCCACCCTCCCTGGAGACTAGCCTAACAGCCTTTATTGGAAAAACTACCTAATATGAGTCAGAGAGGGCCGTGATACACCAAAGTGTGTCAAGGGGAAAGTAAGGAAACAAGCAAGGGGAGGGGGCAGGTGCTTAAGTCCTGAGTTATATAGTGACAAATAAACAAACAAACAAAAAAAAAAACAGGGGAGAAACAGGCAGTGTAGCTGATGTATTGTGGCCTTGAGGTGGTTGTGCTCCATGCAGATTATCAAAAATAAACATATACATGTCTACTATACTGTACTGAAAAACAAAAACAAAAGAGAAGTCTATACTGAACATCAAAAATGTGAGAATCTTGGTGGAGGGGGAAAGCCCGATTGCAGAGAAGAGTTGCCAGCGTGGTGTGGTAGGTTTGAGAAGCAAGTGGGCCCCTTTGGAGTGATCCCATCGGTTCTTTGCGATGCGTCATGGAGCTGAAGTATCGAACATGCATGCGTGTATTTGAACCCTCCCAATGTGTTTATGAAAACCATCACCAGGGTCCAGGGCCAGCCCTGCGGGGGAAGGGGGGCGGTATGGCACCCCAAGACTGCAGGAGCGCCCAGACCCCAAGACCAGGGAGCCGCAGAGGCCGCAGGACACCACGCAGGCCCAAGGACCCAGGGCGGCAATGGCCGGCACCCCCAGAGAGCCAGAGACACACCCCAGACAGGCGGGGCAGGAGGGCCCGCCCATCCACCGCCCGACGCGGACTGCCCCCACCCCCCCCAACCACCACCCGGCCCCGACCAACCGCCTGCCCCCACCCACGGACGCACCCAGGGACCGCCCCCGACCCCGACCAGCCGGACGAGGGAGGCAAGGAGGCAGTGATGCTGCAAGGCATATGTCCCTGGCGCATCGGGAACCAGGGGACTGCGAAGGGCCACCCACCCGAACCCCCCAGGATGGGCCCCCACCAACACACAGGAGAGAGCGGCCCGCCACGAGCAGTCATTCCCCCATCGGGACCCCCTAGCAGAGGGCCCATAAACCACAGCCGGTCAGGAGGCAGAACCCCGGCAGGAACCCACAGAGCCCCCAGGGCGCCACCCGGCCCACCCGCCACAGGGCCACGGGACCCCCCAGACACCGGGAACCCAGCCACACCACCATGATGTAAATGGGCTCCCTGGCTCCAACCCTCAGCCCAGGAGGGCCGGGCCCCACGAGCCACGCCATGCGTATCTACAGTGTGTGTAAACCCACCACCCCCCCTCTTACTATGATTCTCCGATCCGTGACGGAGAAACATTAACCCTACACCGTGAATGTGAATGTGAGTGCCCATAAGTGTGATGTGGTGCATTAAAATTGAGGAACATAGGAGACAGGTGGGGGCAAGGCTGATGGCTACAGCACACTGCTGTCCTGCAGCCCGTGCAGCCATAGGCACCTGGAACCTGTTCCCATCTGTCCCACAAGATGTAGGTGTATGTGGTGCTTTAAAATTGGAGAACAGATAAGGATGGGCTGGGGGGCAGCATGGAGGGCTACTGGACACCACTGTCCCATAGCCTGCCCCATCATGAAGCCCTCCAATCCATCAGTGGTCTGCACCTCGAAGAGTGAGTGTATGTGGTGCATTAAAACTGTGGAATGTGTGGTGAGTGAACTAAATGTGGTTTAGGAGACCAGGCCAGTGTAGGCCCGGCCCGAGGGCTGGAGGAATGGATGGGAGGGGCTAGAAGGTGGCGCCAACCAGACCCCGGTGCCGCGAGGCCCCCAGCACCCATGGACAGCGGGCCAGGTGGGCCCCAAGGAAACCCAACGGGCCCCCACCCAACCCCGCCCCCCAAGCAACTGCAGCGTCAGGCCCCCGCAATGGTCCCGACCTGGGCCACACCGCCTGCAGCAAATCGACTGCCACAGACCCAAAGCCGGACCCCCAGCCCATCCGACCCGCCCCTACTTCCGGCCGCACACCAACGGGCAGGCCCACACTGCGCAGCACCAGAACACCCCCCGCGGGCAGCACCCAGCCCCCACACCAGGCCACCCAACCTGGGGGAGGACCCCGGGCCCGCCCGAGGCCGGGAGAGAGGAGCAGGGAGGGACGGGGAGAGGGGGGAGGGAGGAGGGACGGGGAAGGGCAGGAGCGGAGCGAAGGGGGGAGGAACCCACCCACCCCGCACCACCAGGGGCGGAAACAGCCCCCCAGGGGGGACCGGCCACGCCGCCCCAAGCCCAGGGAGCACGAGGAGACCCCACCCCCCCCAGGCACACAGGGCGAGCAGTCCAGACGCACCCGCCCCCAGGGGAAACCGCCCGGCCCCGCGATCCCCCACAGAGCCAGGGAGCAGGCCTGGATGCAAGGGGAAGAAGGTGCACCTAACACATGCTTAAGACCT
The DNA here is from genome assembly GCF_041903045.1 of Epinephelus lanceolatus. Taxonomy (NCBI): domain Eukaryota; kingdom Metazoa; phylum Chordata; class Actinopteri; order Perciformes; family Serranidae; genus Epinephelus; species Epinephelus lanceolatus. The sequence continues at coordinate 34,132,490 of NC_135752.1, forward strand.
TGAGTTCTGATGAACCGCTGTGGTATATTGTGGTGAGAGAGATAGAGGGATTAGGGGTTACATCATTAACAGAAACACGTTACATATTACACAACAGTCTTTCTTGAGTTGTAATATTTATATGTACAGGTGGCATATGCTCACAGGCTGAGTGGCACTATACAGACACGTTTAGTGAGTGAATAAATGGTGACCATTTTTCTGTAAAGTATGTTAATTGGTTTCTGTGGCCAGCAGATATTTTCTCCAGCGAAATATGTTCTACAAGGAGATTCAGCCAATGGTTGATGTTGAGGGTCTGTTTATCTTTCCAATTGACTAGGATTGTTTTCTGGCTGTTTGGGAGGTCAGTTGTCATCAGGTCACCAATTAAGCACAGGTTGGGAGATAATGGGATCCTGCAGTCCAAAAAGGACTATTTTGTTCTAGTTTTGTACTTTGGTGATCGTACATCATTGTTAGCTGTTGTCCAAAGGGCTCTAGTTAAGCTAACATCAACTTCTGGAGCTTAGCTTCATTAACTTATCTGTAATGGCAGAGATAACAAAGGTTGGCAAACGTTATGCTGAATGATTCAGTGTAAATACTGTAGCACCAAACTAACGGAGAGACACTCTTGGTAAAGATGGTAAAAAGGCTCTTACCCTTTTTTCACTTTGGTGGTGACGGCAACGAGATGCGGTTCACAAGCGTACACTGTGAGCTGTAAATTTTAGCTTGTAATTTAGGCTTTTCATTGAGCTTCTCAACAATAAAATGATGAATATATCCCTCCAATGCGTAGTTTAGGCCCTTTTGGTTACTTCTCAATGACATCTGATCGTTATGTCCCCAAAAATCATCAATTGCCTCCTGTGAAATGCCGTGTACTGTGACACCTGCCATAGCACCAGTTACTGAATGTTAAGTTTGTCAGAGTGAGTGGAGGGGGTGTGGCTTAGCCATAGGTCAATTGCGTCATCAGCCGATTCACAATCGACCAATAGCACAGCAACACACCTTTTCTGTCAGCCTATCATCTTCCTGTTCCTCATTTTTAATAAGGTTCTTTCTCTGCTGTAGTTCTTTCTTACTGCCGTCCTCCACCTCCCACTTAATACCTAGTCTTTATGGACTCATCAGCCTCATACACCGCAGCAGTCAGGAACCTCAGAGTCATCAGCCACCACCACCACCAGTGTCTGGTGACTCCATGGGAGGGTTTATCTTGCTGCTGCTCAGATGTTCCTCGATCTCGAAATATCTCCCTCTGGTGCCAAAGACTTCTGTTAAATCATAAACAACACAAATCATCGGTTAATCTGTCACTCATATTTCATATTAAATATTGTCTTTACTTCGTTCTTCTGTCTTTCCTGATTGATCTGTGTCTGGATCCTAAATTATCAGGGAAAAGAAGGTGAGCACATATTAGCAGGTGCTAGGCTAGTGATCTGTCTCCAGCATGCCAAACAGCACCAGCAAAACACCGATTTGTAATGTGAAACTGCTTTATTCAGTTATTTTATGGGTTTAAATCACTAGGTTGTTTTGAAGAGGAAGAGACCTCTTCTGATGATAGGGCTCCCGGTAGAAACCTCCTGAACAATACACATTGAATGAATTCTAACCGGGAGAAGTTTCAGCTTGTTGCAATCTGCAATCCTCACCGCTAGCTGTCACTAAACCCCTCTAAATCTTACACACTGTGTTTTCAACCTGGCATATAAATGTAATTTTTAGGGAGACACATTTGTGTAAGCTCATTTATGCGCACAAAGTGTACATGCACTGTTGTAAACTAAAGTAAAGTCTCTCGGTTTTCTTGCAAAATCTGCTTTGTGTTATGGAAAAGTTATATTTCAGGTGACATTCCCTCTAAGTTTGGAGATACTATAGGGGATTATTTTGCCACTTAAAATCAGATTTGACCATCTTGACAATTGCAGGCCAAATCCTGATTGTTAGCAAAACCTATCGGGCAGTGTGAAGGATTTTCAGGCTTAATCTTAACCACTCTTGAGTGGCTCAGGGACTAATATGAGCTTATACCTGATAATATCGAACATACTTAGAACTCGATGAATCCCCAAATTCACCAAGTAGAGATTGCCAATATCCAAAGAAAGGCAAGTTTACAGTGGCGTGAGAGCCAAATATTATTCTCTGTCTAGACATCAGTGGCATATTGAGGGGAAGGAAGGTGTTTTACTTACCTTAATTACTTGTGTTGAAATTCCTGTCCTTTCTAGATTCAGTCTAGTGTCTAACTTTAATCCAAATAATATTACTTTTGGTTTATCTATGATGTAAAATAAATCATACATTATCAAGTCTTAAATAGTATCCGATGAGTCTAAATGTGCATGTTTGCCTTTACAACCGTGATCAATATTTCTGCATTTCTCAAAATTTTAATTGCAATCTAACAAGCGTGGAGTGACACACTTTCGTCTGAGGCACAATGGCTCATTATTGCTCCCCATACCTCTTAAAGTAGTCACTGCAATTTTGAATCTGTCTGAAGTAAAAAGCATAATTTGCACAGTCTGCAATGGATATGAAATAGCCACATTGGAATACTAATGGGGCACAAAGGTAGAGAGGCGAGAGAAGAGAAGAGTTAATTAGAAGTCAAAATGCTGCGGTCGGCACGGTGAGGGCAAATCAGTGGGGGAGGAAAACATGTGAAGCTGCTGTAGTTTTGTTTTGGTTCCTTGTACCTCCTACCAGTCAGAAAGTCATACATAATGATGTGATATGCATTTGAGAAGAGAAAATGAACTGCACTCTGAGGTGAATAAGAGGATGGTGTTCAAAGCTTCAACTGACAACACCATGAAGGAGAGGTGCTTTAGAGAGAAAGCGTGAGAAAGAGAGATGGTGGAAGTAAAGTATGTCTGCCGTGTGGACCATAAACACACACAATGAGTTGCTCTATCAACCTCTATCGTCCAGACTTATATTCAAGATATCAATCTTTCCATCGTTTCTGTCCCCATAAAGCAGTTCCACATGTGCCAAAGAGATATCTAAATACAGATACAGATAACATGCATGCAGCATTTTAGTCTATAGCTCGGGACAACAATCAGCAACTAAATGACATCAGATTTGTCCTGTGATAACAGAAACATGGAAAGATGCCACATCAGGTGTCAGAAAAATGCAAAGGAGAAGCATGCTGGTGTATACACAGTAGTGGGATGAGAATATAAATGTGGCTGCATGCTGCTTGGTGCTTTACTTGTTTCCCATGCTGTGGTATGTGAGCCGTTCTCATGCACTGATTGTACGTATACCTATCTACAAAAAGTAATGCACCACAATTTTAGTAGAACCCACGTAATCACAAGCTAGTAATTTGTGTACGGGTCACGTAATTGGGAAGGCTGTGATCAGGTGACCAATTTGCTGATTTGAGTAAAGACAGAAGTAGAATAAAGAGCAAAAGTTTGCAAAAGGAGGCAAGTTGGGGAGTTGGATTGGTCAACAAACACAAGACTTTCTCCCAGGAGAGTGTGTTCAGGGTCATGTGAAACCAAGTAATATTTGAGTTATTTTAATCCTTTGAAACCTGAGCAAATTGGCTTGGTTTCTTTTAAAAACATGGGTAAAGGGGAATGAATAAGGGAAGAAGAAACGGCCCAAAAAAACAAGCTAGAAATTCAATAAAGAGAAAACTAAAAACAAGAAAACTGTTAAAAAAAAAAAATAGGGGGAAAATGAAAGAAAGTTAAAAACAAACAAAAAAAATGATCTGGAAAAACAGCTTAAAAATTCTAATAATTCTGCAACATAATTTTAAATATATAATAACAATAATTATAAAGCTTTTCCCCAACTTTTTTTAAAAATAATTTTCGAAATCTATTAATTTTTTTTGCAATTTGTGGGACTTACCAAGCTGCTTATTGCCTTTTTTTATATATAGGTTTATGTACTTGTGACAGGCATCTAAAAGCAACGCAAGAAAAGTGGTGTGGCTCCAGGTTGCAAAGGGTTAAAGAGCGTTGTCACCATGTTTTGTTTACAAAACCTAACGTATGTGGCTTTACCTGCCTAAACCTAACATACATCCATAAATGTTGACAACAGAACTACACATTAGGTACTTAACATCATTTGTGGAGCAATAGTTCATTAGCTATAACAGTAACCATTGTATTTGCATTTTTGTAAGGTATCACACAAAGTGCTATATAAGGTTGAGTTAGGTATTATAGAAGTGTTGAGTTTCAAGCAATGACAAGCAGCTATATGTACACATAACCCTGTCTCTAGGTCAGGCAGTCTCAGAAATTTCAAATAATGTGGGGCATACTGTAGCATGAAAGAAAATTTAATTATGGACTGTTTTATTATTCTACATTTAGCTTTTGGGGGGTTGAGCACAAATTTGTCTACAAGTATCACAGAAGGGGCACCCATGGCTTTAGGGGAGGATGCTTACTGTGAACCATCTGTTGCATTGCACTCTCCCTCATTTTCTGTCATCTCTCTCTACCGTCTGTAATGCAGACATACATTTTTCCCATTTATATTAAACAAATGTACACAAACACACAGGTGTGTCTAAGCCTCAATCCAATTGCCAATCAAGAATGCAGATATTGGATGTTTCTGGAGAACCTGATAATTCAAAGATAATTCATGATAAATCGACATTTCTTCACACATACTCTGATTTTTCAGGACAGTCTGATGCGCTACACATCCATCCAATAACCTTACTTTCCATCTTTGTATATAAAAACAGATACACAACACTGAACATTATGACTATGGTTCTTTGATTTTTACCTGAAACCTGGGCCCTGAAACATCAAGTCAGTGGTCGGCAGTTGGTCAATTTGTTGCCGTCAGTGAGCGTCTGACACCCTAGTTTGTGTTGTGTCCCACGTCGTTGCCCCTCGTTGGCCCCCGTCTCCTTTTTTTATGCTGATTGAGCATGTTGAATCAGCACTGGAGAGGGTGGAGCCAGTTGGTGATTAAAATCACTAATTGGCAGATCAGCTTAGCACACAAGAAAAGACATGGCAGTGAGGAAAGTAAACAAACAGCTACAGTCAAGATGGCGTGAGATCAAAACAAACTTGCAAAATTGTTTCCTGATGGTTTGTGTTATTGTTCACTGGTGCACCGCAAAAATGCTTTGCTTTTTCAACGCTGGATTGTGTTGTTAATGTGCTAACTTTCGGTTTCCCTTTTTGAATGACGAATATAGATGACCACCATCTGCTGGTGTGGAGAGTTCTTTCCTCTTACACAAGCGCAGAATGTACGTGCTAGTTAAACTGCAACTTTCTGGCCGAGACACAGGCAATGTCAGGCAGTGCAAAAGTTGGCTTTTGTTGCTGCTAGTTTTCTGAAGTCAATTTGGTGTGTCTGGGCCTTCAGGCAGGATATAGCACAGCAATCAAACTTGTTAATCATCTACATTTGCTATTGATGATGTCGGCGTGGATGCTTCCAGGTGCCTCTTTGTCAGCTCCACTAAATTAAGAAAAAAATAATAATTTTAAAGTAGAGTATATTATACATCTGCAGAGACATTTATCATTTCAGGTCCACAACAGATGATTAGCACTGCTGACCTATGCTGGTCTAAACCAGTGATTCCCAACTGATTGTTCGTCGTCCCAAAGTGGGTCACTGGTCCACTTGGAGCTCCCTCTGGATGTCTGTGCTCCTCACCCTATCTCTAAGGCTGAGCCACCCCATGGAGGACACTAATTTCAGCTGCTTGTATCCTTAATCTCATTCTTTTGGTCGCTACCCAGAACTCATGACCACAGGTGAGGGTTGGGACATAGGTGGACCAGTATATTGAAATTGAAGTGACTCACGAAGGTGTCAAGTATGTAAAAAAATACACTTTATTTTGAAGTACAGTGAATTTCAAGTGCTGTTTCCTACTGTAGAATGTGTCAGTAATGGACAACTACTTAACAGATACAGCAAACTAGCTTGACTACTGGCCAAACACAAGTACAGTGCTTAACATATTAAAACGTGTGGACCTTGAACGAACGACTGAGGAGAAATCTGGACCCTGTGGCTGAACCACATGGGAACCACTGGTCTAAACTCCTGATAGCAAGTCAACAAACATATTCCTTATTTAGTAAACATTTTCAGTTTCAAATTTTTAGCAAATCAATAATGAATAAACTGCAGAATGAATCGCTGTGAATGAATTATGGTATTTTACACACTGATCAGTGTACCGCGCAGGTTTCAGTATCTTGTGGAAGTCATTAGGCTGACATTGAGACACCCGCCTACTTGCCACATATAGTAAATGATGAGTGTGGGAGTTAGATGAGATACACTCACACTGTCTTGTTCACATTTATCCAAATGCGTGTAAAAAAACATCCATGAAAGGCGTTATGCATACTGAAACACACACCTGAAAACCCTCATAAAACAGAAGCTCACAAACTCGGAGGCAGGGAGGCATACACTTCCACAGCCCAGCTGTCAGTGTAAAGGATGGCTGGTGAGAGGTGGGTACACTCACTAAAGGGTCTAATCAGTCAGCCACAGCTACCTCCACACACTGCAATGAACGGCATACACACAAACTCACCCTCGCTGACTCTCTCGGTCTCTCACACATAAAACACCCTCACACTATCCTATGCACACACAGACACTTGCTTGTCCGTGCACTAAAAGAAACATTAACACACAGACAACTCCCTGCTATGATAAATGGTGAGTTCTTGCTGTTAGCCACATGCCACCATAGAATTACTACAATCAATAAAATCACTCACAGGAGAGGTAGATGACAGAGGACAGGGATATGGAATATCCGTGGGAGAGAAAAAGAGTGGAGTGTAGCCTATAGTGAGGCAAAGTAGAGATTGGATGGAGAAAAAAAAGGTAGGCAGAGAAAAAGAATGCCAGAGAAAGAGATGGATGTTTTAAAGTTTTTGAGCATGAGTTGAAAAAATAAATATGAAATGAGCTGACGCATGCCATAAAACTAGAAAAGGCACACGGCAAAAACCTGTCTTACTGTCAGCAGTTTCTGATGTTTGCTTCAAATTCAGTTTGCATCCATCAGCACAAGTTATATTTTTGTTTATCTCAAACTAAAGCCATCATTTACCACAGCCTTGCTGAAGCTCTGATTGCAACTTATGCCTAATAGTTTCAGTGATTGATGATGATGATCATGATTAATGTATTTAATATTTATTTAATAGACCAGTTTGTGTTAACATCATATTTCAGAAGTGCTAGGATGCCCAGGACCGTATTTACACCATGGGTGGAAATAGGATTGTTGGCTAATGCTAATAGCATCTGCCATAATGTTTACTACTTTTTCAGTGTCGCATAGAAATCGAGTACGGTGCCTGTGGAGTGGCAGACCGAGGTGGTGGTCCCCAAAGTTAACTTCAGCGTGCTGGAAAGGAGGCTGTGACTGATTGTCGAACAAGAGGAGCAATACGGATTTCGTCTTGGTCGGTCTTTACTCTTGCAGAGCTGCTGGAGGGCTCATGGGAGTTTGCTCATCCAGTATACATGTGTTTTGTGGACTTGGAGAGGGTTTACAGCCTCGTCCCCTTCGGTAGTCTTGTGGGGGATTACGGGATACCAGGGTCATTGAGATGTGCCATCTGGTCCCTGTATGACCAAAGTGAGAGCTGCATCCACATGCTTGGCCTAAAGTCAAACACGTTCTCAGTGGCTGTTGGCCACCGCCAGTGTTGTCCCTTCCTGTTTGTGTTACTCATGGACTAGTCTCTATATACAGACTCTACATTCAGTGAATGTAGAGTCTGTAGGCAAACCCTGGAGATCTTGCCTCCGGAAGAAGAGCGAAAGAGCCCTGGTTTCCAGTTGTAGGCTGTTTGTAGTCTGCGTGATATTGACCAATCACGTTTGAGCAGGCTGCAGTTGTTGCCAGGTTAAACGCTCCATGCAGTGAACTTACGAGGCGGAACATAATTGGCGTCACTGCAAACTCTGAATCCATCGCAATGGTTCAGCATATTTACTTATATATAAACGGAAGTCGGAAACGCAAATTCGCCTACTCCGCCCAAATCAAACCAGAATGCCAAAAAATCGGGGGTCTGCCCCAGAGGCTGTATCACCGTATGCCGGAAGTCAGACGCCGAATACTGCCGATGGGTTCCGAGAATGTTCATGGACAGGCTATCGAGACGCAGTGGGTGGAGGAAGGGGTCTGGTTTGGGGACCTCAGAAATGCGTCTCTGCTTTTTGCAGATGATGTGATTCTGTTGGCTTCATCAGACCGTGACCTCCAGGATGTTTGCAGCCGAGTGTGAAGCAGGTGGGATGAGAGTCAGCACCTCCAAGTCTGAGGCCATGGTTCTCTGCCACAAAACAGTGGATTGACCCCTGTGGGTCGGGAGAGAGTTACTGCCTCAAATGAGGGAGTTCAAGTATCTCAGGGTCTTGAATTGAGTGTGAGATGGATCAGCAGTTTGGTGTGGTGTCTGCAGTGATGCAAGTGCTGCATCGGACCATCGTGGTGAAGAGGGAGCTCAGACAGAAGGCAAAGCTTTCAATTTACTGGTCCATCTACATCCCAACCCTCACCTATAGTCATGAGCTCTGGGTAGTGACCAAAAGAATGAGATTAAGGATACAAGCAGCTGAAATTAGTTTCCTCTGTGGGGTGTCTGGGCTCAGCCTTAGAGATAGGGTGAGGAGCACAGACATCCAGAGGGAGCTCGGAGTAGAGCTTCTGCTCTTTTGCGCCGAAAGGGGTCAGTTGAGGTGGTTCGCGCATCTGATAAAGATGTCCCCTAGGCGTCTTCCATTATAAATGCTACGGGCACGTCCCACTGGTAGAGGCACAGAGGTAGACCTAGGACATGCTGGAGGACTTATATATCTCACCTGGCCTGGGAACACCTTGGAGTCCCCCAGGAGGAGCCGGAAAGCGTTGCTGGGGAGAGGGACATCTGGGGTGCTTTGCTAAGCAGATTAAAATGGATGGATGGATAACGGTTACCATATTCCAAGTATTAGTTTAGCAGGTTAGCAGGCTAACATTTGCTAATCAGCACTAATCAAAAAGTACAGCTGAAACTGATGGGAAGGTTATTCGTTTTGCAGGTACTTGCTTTAAACCAAAATATTAGACAATTGAAATTTTGTGCGTACCAAATTCCACTGCAGTTTATCCAATAGCTGTTCAGACTTGTCATTAAAAGTAAAAACAAAAGACCCTACTGGTGGTACAGGAGAAAATGTCACAGGAATACCAGAGTGATCAAGATCACAGAATTTCATAAAAATCAATTCAACAGCTGTTGAACCAAACATAACACAAGTACAGAGCACAGGGGAAGAGGCAGACAGAGAGAGTCTGGACTGCATCCGGGAAACTGACAGGTGCAAACTGTTGCATTAATTCATTCTCCACTTACCAGGACTCAAGGGAGAGAAAGACAACTAGAAAAGGGCACCAGACAAAATACAAAGACTACACACACTAGCAGAACCAGGAGGACATCACAAGAGGTAGTCAACATTTCTGTTATCTCGCTTTTTGCCCCGCTGTACTCAAAGGAGCACCAAGCTTGCTAAAGTAAACATGTTTGAACACAAACCTTGGAGTCTCGAGTGTTGTTGTTGAATCCTGTAAAGTTACTAGTGTTGAGCATTTCCGTATAAAGGGTTTATTTATCAGATGCCCTTTGCCAGTAAACCCTGCAAGGACAATTACCAAAACACCTTCAGTCCTCTTCCAGCAGCGTTCTGTGAAACAGAGGTGCCTTTCAGATACTGATTAGCAGTTCTGAATAGCCTCATAGATAAGGAAAAACAACTTTATCTGTATCGTATGTCAACAAGATGCAATATTTATATCTCTTGCAACACAAAACAAACTAGTGGAGCCTTTTGCAATGTTTATCAGGATGTATATACTGGATAATAAGGAAAAAAACAGCAACCTTGCTTTGCCACTGAAGAAAAGCTGAAGAGAAACAGAGTAGAATCAAGATGTATTTCAGTTCATTTTCAACCTACAGTAGCCTGTGGCATTTTGCCAAGTCAATTCTTATCAAAATTTCATTGCTTACTTCACTGAGGAGCTATATGTACTTTCACAGTTGATGCTTTTCTCCAATAAACACCTAATATCCAACAATTGAATCCAGAAATAAATGTTAGTATGGCTTCAGAACACAAAGTCAGTCACACTATACTGAGGACTGCCATTGCAAGATTTTAAATTGTTAGTTTCAGGGCAAAAACAGGGCAGCATGGTGGAGCAGTGATTAGCACCTCACAGCAATAAGGTCATAGGCTTGAATTCGCCTGCCAGCTGGGGTCCATCTGTATGGAGTTTGCATGTTCAAAGACAGTCCAAAGACAGGCCGGTAAGGTTAATGGGTTATTCAGTTTGCCTGTAGGTGTAAATGTGAGCGTGAATGGTTGCCTGTCTCTGTTGGTGCTCCTCAAAGTGAAGGATGCTTCCTTGGTAGGACAGGTCTTTCCACTCCGGTCCTACAAAGGCTAGGCAAGACTCCTTCCGAGCATTTGGTGAACACACATTGGAACAGGCTAGCGAGTGCCCAGATTTGCCTCATTAAAGAGGCCTTGCCTTCAATTCCGGCAAAAAGTGCACAAAGAATTGTGGGCACTTCATGCCCACTGAGGATACACCCATGCATCCTTGTAAATTCTCCAAAGGAAGAACTCGGTTGCGGTAGAATTCGAAGGATTTGCAACACTGAAACAGGCTGTGGCTCAGAGGTGGAGCAGGTTGTCCACTATTCAGAAGAACGGCAGTTGGATCACCAGCTCCTCTAGTCTATATGTTGAAGTACCCCTGGGCAAAATACTGAACCCCGAATTGCTCCTGATGGCTCTTCCATCAGTGTGTGAGAGGGTGAGAATGGTTACTGAGTAGCAGGTGGCACCATGTATGGTAGCCTCAGTGAATGTGACGTGTAGTGTAAAAGTCCTTGGAGTGGTCGGTAAACTAGAAAAGTAAGTGCAGTCCATTTACCAATCCTTTGGCAGGATTTGATTATGTAGCCTCCTTAAAATTCAGCCATTTCCTTGACTTTTACAAGCACCCTACGTGTCAGCCCTGTGATAGTCTGGTGACCTGTCCATGGCGTACCCTGCCTCTTGCCCATTGTCAGCTGGGATAGGCTCCAGTCCACTGAGACCCTGTACCAGGATAAGAGGTTACGGATAATGAATGAATGAATTTCCTCAACCTTGTAAGTATTTTGGTATGCGGATATCTGAAGCAGCAGGGTATGTGATAAAATGACATTTGCTTCCCAAATAAGAAAAATGAAAACATGAAAAATGCCAACTTGACTAGACTGCTGTAACTGTTTCAAGTAACTGTTGTGATTGAAAGTTTAGGGCCAGATTTCCTTCTGACAGTCAGATGAGTTATGTTTTGCTTGCGCTGCACATACTGTACTTCAGAGCGGGCTGGAGCACTTGTCCCATAACAAACCGCCAGGCCCTGCGTAGCTGTGGTTTCTATTGTAGTGGTGCTTACATCATTGTGTTTTATAACTGCTTGTGCAGCCTGTTTGCTGACAATAGACTTTTGTATAACGCAGGCAAGTGTTGGAAGTCTGGTTGTATGCTGTGTCACCCTTATCCTTCCACATGCACGCAGTTCTCTTTGTTTGCATGTTTTGTACCTTACATATTGCAGCATCTCCATTATTCAACCCGAATAAAGAGACCATGAATATAAAGTACATTCATAAATAAAAATGGTTTTTGGACGGTTGGCTTCAGCTGATTAAAATAAGTTTGGACGCTGAAGTCGTAAATGTAGAAAATCAGCAGCATGGGAGGTAAAAGCTTAGGAACATGTCAGGCTGCAAGGCATGTATTAGAAAGCTTCTGCTGAACCTCTAAGGTGAAACAGTGAAACCTCAACATAATCAACAGGCATAATAAAAAAATCTAGTAAGGACTGGGTTAAAAATGTCCTGGAATTATCCTCTGAAGTTTAATGTCTATGAGACCTTACCGAGCAGGAGATGCTACAGACAATTATGAGCCTCCAAAACAATGTGCATCAAGTTATTTGTGCCAATTGCAGAACACTGAATGCGAAGTGATTATGCACTACATTCTGACCCACTCTGTATTATGTCGTGATTGTGTTTGTCGAAGCATCTGCTGTACATCTTTGAAAGTCACGTCCTGGTGTCTGTCCTCAATTTTCTTGTTTTTCTTAAGTGTTACAATGCCAGTCAATTTCAATTCCTCACATATTCACTTTTTGCTTTTTTCCCCTGCCATGTATCAACCCTCCTGTCATTTCAGATCCAGCTACTCCCACCTGCCCTGCAGTAACCCCTGTGTTCCAGCCATTCCCCATCACCTGACCTCCCCCTCCCACCTGCACACCTGTTCCCATTTCCCATCAGCTCAGCATACTGCAAGCTGCAAGCCCTCAACACTGATCCTCATGTGCACACACGAAAACAAGGGAATGGCTCACAACTCAAATGATGAAACCTCCAAATACACATGCAGTAAGATCAATAAAAAGCAAACCTGCAATAAAACCTTCAGTAGATAAATAATGGTACTTTATATGTATGTAAAATTCATTTTAAAAAGTACCAATTAAAATAAAAATGTGTTGTAGGTCAGATAACATGCGATGCTGCTAAAAAAATGGTGTTTTTTAACAGCCCCTATTTTAATTGCACACTGTTTTTGTTTTCCCATCTCCTTCCCGCTCAACCTGCCTGCCCCTGACGGCGGGCTCCTCGCCTGTCCTCCTTCCTGCTGCCTCATCAGTTCTGAGGCTGCAGTTCTTAGGATCCTGTCAACAGTGCTTTGGTGCTAGAACTGATGGGAGCGCCGCGCTCTCTGCCGTTCTTAGCATCAGTCATCTGAACACTTTGCCCCGGGAAGGAAATCGATCTCCTGCCAAGCTCAGGGGAGAGCGAGAGGAGCAGGAGAGATAGTGAAAAAGAGAGGGAAACACGTTCTCACACCTGCAGCTCTTCCCAGGTAGAAAACTGTGATAGATCTTCTGTCAAAGCTAAGAGAGTGTCAGTTAAACATTATACCAGATGGGGGTTCTAAAAGCTGAAAACAGATAGTGTTTCATGGAGCTAATCAGCTAAAAGCCTGTGAGGAAGTACCTGATTATGCACAACTGTTTACACTTCCAGCCCTAATTGAAGCTGCATTTTTACAGCACTTTTGTTGTATGGCCACTGGACTATTGCTTCATCACAGCACGAAACTTCAGAAGATGAATTACTTGTGGAAAATTACACCTTATTTAGCATGGAAGGGAACAAAAGAGAGTCATTGCAACCAATCAAGCTTTCTTTTGTAAATATGAAAATATGACCAGGATTTACAGCAACAAATAACCTAAACTAGGAAGTAATGTGTACTGTTTTTTACTGTTGACCCCAGGAAGTATCTATTTGCAGTCCTTGTTACAGGTTGTCTAACCGCCCAGCCATGAGGTAACTCTTCCTTTGCCAGTGATGGCAAGGGAGGCTTTGGTGGCAATTATGCAGCAGATCATGTGATATCTAACAAATTAGCATCCCACAATGATGTAACGTAAAATTCCTTTATGTAAAGTTATGCAGGATTAGGTTTAGGCAAGTAAAGTTATGTGTTAATTTTTAGGTAAGGTTAAGCAGGTTAGGTTTAGGAAAATAAACATGGTTGGGCATTTTTAGGTTTAAGCATGTAAAGTCATTGGGTCTCATTCATAAAACATGAGCAGAAGGAATTTGTGTGTAAACTGTTCGCAGACGGAAGCACGCGCCAGCTGAAATAATTATTTGAGACAACACAGGGTTTTTTGTTGTTGTTTTTATTGTGGCTTTTTGATCATTTAAATGAATAAATCTGATTTTGAAAAATGTTTAATTTATGTTGTATAAAACAGAGCTTTAGGCTATTAAGATTCAAATAATTTGAAGACGATGCATACGAAACTGCTGTAGGCTATATGTTATCCGTATCATTTGTTAAAATAAATGTTAAATAGCTCTACATTCCAACAGCCATCCCTGATTTAGAGTTTATTACGCACAAAACATCTCTGGTTTCCCGTTCCCACTTCATTCAAAACCCCACAAATGAATCTTCTGTTTGTTTGGTGACCGCTGTATTTTTTTGTGTGTGCTTATGCGTATCTTTGCCTCCAGTTTCATATCAAACCATTTACGCTTCACCTCTGACATGGTTCTTTGTACTGCGGAGACAACATTAACAGCATCTGTTACCTCCCTCTAGGCCTTCTCTTTGCCTGTCCCTGTCGCACCACTATTAACTGAAGAAAATAAAATCTTTTTTCTTCAGTCCACTTCACCCAAAATTATTTCGATCTCCGCTTCGGAAAAATTCTTTTTTCTTTCTCTGTCTTTCTTTCTTTGCGCCATGACTGACAGGTCGACTGGATGCACCTACATCTCCTTATATGGTGGTCATTGGCTATTCATGGGTGGGGATTTATGCTAATTGCTGATTACCGGGAGCGCGCTGTCACTTTACGATGGATTGGCATTCATGATCATACACACGTGTTTCCGATCAAATCTGAGTTTCCCGCGGCGTTCCTGAATCTGGATTAGGTTTTTAGTAGAGTAGGCTTTTATGTGCAAATCTACACACAGATTACCTCACTTTTCATGAATGAGACCCATTACGTTTAATTCAACTGTATTCAGTAGAACGTTATTGATCCCGAAGAAAACTCTTGTGCCAAAGAATGCTCCAAATTACAGTAACACGAATTACAGTAGTCACAATTTAACGTTCATAACCAGTAACAACCAGTGGGTTTCCCAGGTCAGGGTCACTCACTGTCAGTCATAGAAACAAAGTATTACATGATTGGCAAAATATAGAAGTATACAAGATTAGAAGTGTTTTCCAGAAGCAAAAGCAAAACCATAGCCTAACACAGTAGCAATTGGAGTAAGATAAGTAAGAGAGTTGCTAAAAATAAACTAAAATGGTTAAAAAAGCAGACTGCGCCTGATAATCAGTGTCATATTGTATATGAACAATGAGAAGTAGTATTGCACATGATTTGAAAGAACCCAAATGCAAACGCAAACAGGAAATGGGGAATGGTTATTGGCAGTTTATTGTAGTTTGAAGGAGTGGAGCTGAAAGCTTGAATGACATGATGGTTGAGGTGGGCAGGGAATGGTGGAGCAGAGCAGGCAGATTAGCTGAAGGCAGAGCAGTCCAAATCTGGAGGCAGAAGATGAGAACAAGGCTGGACATGGCTGGTTACAGTTTAAGCTGGCTTGGTGAACCTGAGACAAAGGACAGAGTATGAATTGATGTCCAAAAGTACAAAAAGACAAAGTGTCAAAAACATAGAAGTTGGCCTTGATGTCTGTACGGCAGAGGAGACTGAAAGATCTAGCAGAGCCGGGAGCTTATACTGCAGTGCCTTGATTGTAGATGAGGTTCAGGTGTGCAGGTTCAGCAGCTGCTGGCACTCAGGAGAACTGGCAGGAGGAGGGAACCAGGAGGCCACGCCCAGCAAACACAGTGATGAAAACTGTTATATAATATTGGCAAATGATCATGGTATTGAAAAGTAATACTGCACATGATGTTGAGAAAATATTGAACAAGATATTTAAAAGTAGTAATGTACATCATATAAAGTAATAGTGCACCTAATGTAGGTGAATATTGTCGTTTAGTTAAGTAGGTTATGTCAAGGCATGTAAAGTTACATAGGTAAGGTTTAGGGAAGTAAAGTTAAGTGTTATATGCGGATGACATACCTTAGATGACTCAAAATTCGCTTTCTCTTTGTCTCCTGAAGCTAAGTCCTGTGTTGTCTCTCTCATCCACCACCCCAACCTTCCTACTTACGTGGACCTTCGGTGTCTTTAGTTCTTCCTTCTTTGCTTCCATCAACACATTGGTCAGGTGATTGCAGTCTTACCAATTATGTAGGTGCATTACTTTTTGTAGGTATACGTAAGAACAGTGCAGAAAGGCCTGCATTATCCAGTAATCCATTAGGGAAAGGTACAACAAACAACAGCAACTTGTAGATGTGTATTTTTCCTGCTTTTTTTTTTCTGTTCTTCATATCTCAACCCCTGAGATTCATCTTTCAACCCCTCAACCCCGACCTCAGGTTGGAATCACTGACCTAGTGCAAGTTAAATGAAAGCATTTTATGCAGCAGAATGCTCTGCTGTTGCACAACATAACCACCTGACAAATGCAGAAATCATAGCCACTGACTATGAGCTCCACTTGAAGAGACAAGTGTGGTTAAGCTTTGAAAGTATCATAACAGCAGAATTAATTTCAATCTATCAATTTATTAGTCACATCAAACCATAAAACATGATTTCAGTTAAATGAAGTAGTTGTCAGTAGCATTAATTAGTAGTAATAATAACAATAAATGTCAGTGTTTAGGATTAGGGAGGGTCTTTATTCAGGACCCTTGTGTCCTTGGCTGGTGTAACTGATACCTTCTCAGTCTCAACAGGGTGAAAAGGCAGTTATCTGGTTGGCTGGGATCTTAAATGATTCTCCTGGTCTTGTTTTTGCAGAGCCTCACTCCTGTTCGGTGCTGTTTCTGCGTCAAGCAGTGATGTTCCCCGTCAGGACGTTCTCGATGATGCAGGGGTAGAAATTCCTTATTATTTGAGGGGAAACCTGGCATTTTGGCAGGCGTCTCAGGTAAAACAGTCTCTGCCTCACCTTTCTCACCACTGAGTTAGTACGCCCAGGTCAGGCTCTCAGTGATGTGGACACCAAGGTATTTAAAACTATCCAGCCTCTCCACTGAAGATGCATTCCCTTTTGTGCGTGAATTATTACTACCTCAGTCAAGATTGTTTTGTCATAAATATTTTTATTCCACTTTTCAAAGATTTTTTTTTTTTTAACATGCCCACTCTAGTGGACAGCATGCATTTAAGTTTTCAACTGTAGAATGGAGACCAACTTAAAAATTGGTATACATCATGTGAAACTATAAAAACATATTTTTAATAATCATCACCTGATCCTTGAGACTGGCTGTGCAGGAGGAGCTCTGCTTACGTATTTTTAATGCTGTTAAACTAGTGTGTTCACGTATTTTAACAAATTCTAATACTGTTCAATGCCATGCAAAGGCAGTGGACCTTTGCTCTTTCCTCTTCACTCCTTCGCCCCCCCCACCCACCTCCCCCTGTTGAAGTACATATTTTTGTCAATGAACATTTTCTGCAGATTATCAAAAATATTGTCAAAATATTGTTTCTGTTACAAAAATTGCAAATTACATTCTAATAACTTGAATTAATTGATTGGATATAGCCCAAAAAGTCACTGCGGATGAAGTATTTTCAAGAACAACAAAGTTGCAGTCATAGTATTAATTGCAGTTGAAATATAGCCAGCGATGCATGATGTCCAATTTAGTGGACAGATGATTAATTGTAGTTCCCTCACAACAGAAATTTAACCCTTGGAAAATTTAACAACTGTATAACTCCTTAGATGTTTCTTGAAGAAACCAGATTTTATTTACCTGCCACAGTCTCCTATTATAGAAGGATAAGCAAGATATCCTTGAGCTGCACATCTTCTGCATCTTGGTTTTGAGAGATTTGTTTTGCACTGACAACACCTGGCCAGTGGGTGGCAGTGTACGGCATGACGCACTAGGGTCCACTGTGGTAACTTGAATGCACCTGTAGCATCACAACCCATGTATATACAAGAAAATGGCTTTTAAATTGCACTCCACTGTTGTGACAACTATGCATAAAAGGGTTGAGGGGGCATAGTTCCTTTACTGCTTCTTGCCAAAGTCCACTATCATCTCCCTGGTTTTGCTGATGTTCAGGAGTAGGTTGTTGTCCTGACACTAGACTCACAAGTCAGTCTTTTGGCGCTTCGCTTAACTAAAGACTGATGTCTTTCTCCCTGATTTTGTGTTTAGATGGGCGGATACAGTTTCGGAGTTTAAAAAAACTCCTTACGTTGCAGAACCAATAGTAAATCTGCAGGACGGTCCTTCAGTGGCTCCCTGAACTCTTGTGCTCGTAAACATAGTCCAACTGCATTAAACGTTTTAAACAAAGTTGCTCTAAGTCTTGTGGACATGTTTCCTTGCGGACGAGAAAAGGGGGAGCGCACATTTCCGGGAGGGCGTGTCCTTTTAAAAAATGCAAGAGGTGTTGCTTTGTTGCCGGCCGTTTTCTCCGGTGTGTTAAACACGCTTTAGAAAGGAGTGTCCCCAGACTATCAGAAGGTGGAGATCTCTGATTGTCTGGTGGCGAGACTACCCTGACACCAGCAGGTCAGAACTTGTACTTCTTTCAGGTAGGCCTTCAAATTATTATCAGTGATCAGGCCCACTATCGCTGTGGTCATGTCCTGTCCATATGTTTTAGTAAGTCCTGTATGTATATTTTGAAGCATGTCCCCTTTAGATGTTGAGTCTTTATGAGAATATGAAACTCTCTATGAGGCAAAAACTAAATCTAACTCTGACCATTACTGTTGCCCTCACTGTGACGCCTTACTGGCCACCAACAAAATCCTCTATGCCATGGTTCAAACTGAGCCAATATTTGGCCTACTTTCTGTTTGTCATTTGCATTATTTTCCCCTTTCGCATCAAATCCTGTCCCCGAAACTCAATGAAATACACAGCTTTTTTTTTTCCTTTAGGACTGCACTTGATGATTTGGATGTGCATGTTTTTCAAACTCAAAGCTGTCTATCTGTGTGTGTGTGTGTGTGTGTGTGTGTGTGTGTGTGTGTGTGTGAGCAGGTTTGTGGGAAGCGTCAGTTGTGAGAGCTGAAATGAAATAATAAATATGTAAATGCATTGCCATCACTCGCTGGGTTTCCACAGCGATACGCTGGCTGCCATCCAGCCATGCATCCATTCCAAAATTCATAGGACACAGCGTGTGTTACGGGTACGTGTTTGCACTGTGTGCCTATGCATGTGCATGCAAACAATATCGAGTGTGAGTACTTTGTATATTTGCGTATGTGTACACAAATGTGTATGTGTACGTATGTTTGGGAGTGAGTATGATTACTAATGAGAGAGTGGGAGAGAGGCTGTGTGTATTCGTGAGAGCACGAGGAGAGATGTACACTGTGTGCTGTAACCTCCATTGTCAATTTGTGCAGCCTAAGATCCGCATGTTAAGTGGAGCAGAAAAGGCATCTCTGTGTGTGACAGTAATAGTGCCTCTCTGCCTTTTATTACTCAGCTGGAAACACACACACAGACACACACAAATGATTTGACAGAAAACTACAGCCTGCCATCCAACTAAATGTACCAAGAGAAACATAAACATCTTGAGAGACTTGGAACTCCAACATAGACGGAGAGGAAATATGGATTTTCAGACGTACGTATTGCAGAAACTGAAGATGACAAGATACAGATTTTTTTTTTTCCCCTCTCCAGAATGCTAAATTAAAGCTTTGCTTGGCATCTTAACACATTGGGAGCTCCAAATGGGAGAAAAACGTAACCTTCATCCAGAAAACTATATCATATCTGGAACTGGTTCACAGCCTTAGTGAACTCTATATACTTCCAAGTTTAAGACAGGCAAGTCCTGAGTCAAGCCTCAAGTCCGAAGTCATGTGTTTAGACTCCTATACAAGTCATAATATGCTTTTCACCAAATGTAATGCCATTTCAACAACATCAATAATGTATTGAATTTTCAAATATCATGAATGTTTTTTTAAATGATTTTTCTTATTTGTTAAAACAAGTTTGTTGACGTTGTTGTGTGTCTGTCTATAGTTTTTGACCCGCATGTTTTACATACTGCTATTTTTTATTTCTATTTCTTTTTGTGGACCACCTATTTGTACCATATTGTATCATTCATACCCAAATGAAATTATCTTCGGCATTATTTTTTTCCAACTAATAGGCAGAGTAACATAAGTTCATGGTTCTCTCCTGCCACTTGCCTGGATGCTGTTAAAAAAGAAAATGAATCTCCAGTGAAGTGTAGACTTGTTGGGAATAGAGTTAGTGTTACGTTTTTATCTCGGGGGAAAGGAATGAGTATTTAAGAAGAAGAAGAGGGAGATGTGCTTTACTTTTAGTCCCTGAGGAGAAATCCAATTTCTTTCACTTTGGTATTTGGCTTGAAATACACAGACATGCACAAACAGGACCCATACATGCATTAAGCGGAAGGATGTCAGGGTTGGGGGCCCCAGGCAGTTGGGGGTTCGGTGCCTTGCTCTGGGGCACCTCTCCAGCTACTAGTCCATGCTCTATGCTTGGTGCGGATGGGCACTTGAGCCGATGACCCTTTGGTTCCCAACTCAAGTGCCTATAAACTGAGCTACTGCCACCCCTGCCTTAGTCAAAAGTCAAGTATTTCAGTCAGGTCCAAGTAAAAGTCATGAGTCATTGATGTTTCAAGTCTTTTTAGATTTAATTAAGTCAAGTTTAAAGTCATCAAATTTGTGACTCCAGTATGACTCAAGTCGAAGGCATGTGACTCGAGTCCACACCCCTGGTATTTATGAGCTCTCCCAAATACTGAGAATGACAATTGCCCCAAAACCAAAGTATTATTAAGCAATAGGTCAATCCAGGCCAATGCTTTTAGAAAACGCTTACCAGTATGGCCGTATGAAAGTTACAGACATATTCCAATGTAAACTGTTTTTATTGACATGTTCATAAAGCATGAAGAAAAAAAAACAGATTTACAAAGAAATGTGTCCTTCTGGATATGTGCACATAGTTAAAGATACTATAAAGAAGGTAACTGACAATAGAACTTACACCAAAGTCTGGCTCCTTCAACCCTGTCACTGTTGTCATGACTGTCCCTTCTTTACAGTTACAGTGGCTGCTATGCAACACACTGGCTATTTTTTCTAATATGTGTGTTTATTGTGCGGCCACTAAAAAACAGTTCAGGGTCAGTAGGATGACTTTGAAAACTGCTTGTAAGCTTGCACTTTGTCTCACACTCTCAACATCCCCTCCATGTTGAGTTTCAGATGCTCCCATCAGAACGGAGGTTTTGCCTCCCTAAATACAGCACTAAGCATTACCGATCGTCCTTTGTCCTGTCTGCTTATCTTAACCAGCAGTGACCCTTAATGTCCATGATTTACCCCTGACAGAGTGTGATGCTGGATACTGTGTGTGATGTATTGTACTGTCTGTTTTGTTGTACTCATGACTACTGTCAGTATCTCAAATTGCCCCTCGGGGACATTAAAGTTTACCTTACCTCATGTTACTGTTTGTTAGGTCGAGGTGTGTCGCTTGCTGTGGCAGGTAGCAAGCTAAGGCCACTTTGTTGACCTAATTTTTAAATTTCTCTGCATGTCGACTTTTAGGTTGAGCAGATTTCCCCCTGAAAATATCCACTTCTCAATACACTTCTCCATAGCTGGGCCACCACAGAGGTCAAAGTTGATCTTAAATGTAGTCATTTTGTAGTATTTTGTTAGCTAGCTAGCTAATTAGTTTGTTGCCATGGTTACCAGGCTATGCAGAGTGATAGCCCACAAAATCGCACAAAGGAATTAGATATCATTGCCATTACATATGGTTATCATATCATGACTAACAACTAAACGGATTGCTTGGTTTGACCTTTCCAGTAAAGTAAAAAGTGTCCTCATAAAGCCATTGTAACCATTTTATTTTGCACAAATTATTATTTCCAAGAGACCAAGAGCTTCATGAGGGGAACAGGCAATGCCACAACACTCCCAAGGCCATTGATTTATGTTACATCTACAAACCGTTTGGGAAGCTTGAGCATCTTGAAAGAATTTTCTTTTTGTCCTTAACAATATGGCGAGACAAATGAAACAATAAATCTAATTTGTTTGCAATCACAATGTCAGCAAGATGAATCGAGGACTTCACTTAAATTGTCATTAAACATTCTTCATTGTACGCTTGGCCTTCATAATTGCATACAAAATTTGTACCATGTGCATCACATATTGGAATCATCTAATTTTGTCTTTCTTTCAATAAAAGTCTGACCAAAGTTCAGGAAGTGGAGGGGCTGGGGATTTTTAACAGTGTTGCTGATTTCTGCACTGGAGCACTTTCCTCTAGCAGAATACACCTCTGGTTAACATGTACATTTCTTTCCCCTTGTTTTGGTCCTTGAATACCCTTCAGTTCCAACTACTTGTCTCTTTCTTGTGGGCTGGTTTTGTAGGTCTGAAAAAAAATGTTCATTTTCTTTTGACATTTCAGAATAACCAAACCTCAGTGACCTAAACTCTATTTTTCACCCTCCTACCAATAGTGTTTCTAGTGACAGGGTGTAAAAAGTAACATTTTGTTTTGCCACACTTTATCAATAGTGTGTCAAGCTCTTGTGTAAAAAAATCCAATAATTTGGCTGCACATTCTGTTTTAGTTAAATAACGTAAGTATAGCTTCTTGCTAACATTTGATACACATTACTCAATCATTATTTGAATATGTGAAGATTGTGCAGAAACCTCTAAGTGATACATTTTGTCCCATAGACTGTCTATTAGAATGGACAATGCGCCAGAGTCTGCACAGTCAACTCATTCTCACTTTGATCCCGTCACTTAAAGGACAACTTCGGTATTTTTCAACCTGGGCCCTATTTCCCCATGTGTATGTGTGCGTATGATTCATAGGTACAACTCGTTCTAAAATTGGTTCAGTATTGAGGGAGGCGGATGCAGCCGGGAGCCGCGAAACGAGCTAAAATGGTAACGGGGGCAAATGCGTACTGTATAAGTTTGCGCATTAAAAGTGCTTTTTTTCGCCACTGACCGGTTCAGATCGACAGTGCTATCTCTGTAGATAGCATACTAAGCGTTTCCCTTACTTCTGGGCTGTGTGACATCATCTCGCGAGAGCTTTGCTCCACTGTGTCTGTAGCTCTCTCTACTTGTGGGGCAGCCATTTTCTTGAGGAAGAGGTGTTTCGGGATTGGATGTCTTCTCTTCTTCGGCTGGCAGTAGTCATCCTCGGAGAAGTGAGCACTGCAGACCCGATGGTCTGCAAGGCGCAGTGTCTGGACAGGCGTGTTAGCATCCATTTGTAGCACAACTAGCCACAACTTCAGCATCTCGCCGTCCGACAAAGGCAGCCTATGAAAGCTGTACGGGGAGTTGCGGACATCCTGTTCTTGCGTTCGGGAAAAAGGCCCCTTTGTTTGAGCACGCCAAAAACTCCGGTAACACTCCAGGGGGTAGCACGTAAAAGACTCTGTCCCAAACTCTGACTCTTCTAGCGTAACACACACACTTCATACACACATACTCACTTACAGTACCCAGTGGGGCAGCCCTCCCCCTCTCTGCTCCAACACTGACACGCTCGTTTCACACCTCAATACTGAACCAATTTTAGAACGAGTCGTACCTATGAATCATGCGCACACATACACATGGGGAAATAGGGCCCAGGTTGAAAAATACTGGAGTTATCCTTTAACGACATTTGGCCATGGACTTTCCACGTTGACATATGACGTGCAAGGTATCCTGGGTGCGTTGGTTGGTGACATTCTGGGACGCATTGTCAACTTTAGCCTGGTACATGCATTGTGTTTCAAAATACACTTTCGTTTTCACAAGAAATGTACAGTTGGCATAGAGTCTCTCTCTAAATAAACGTACTACATTGGTTCAACACCGCAAATTGACATTCTTTTCCTTCAACAGCAAATGTATGTGGTAATGTTTTGGGCAACACATGCACGGTTAGGTTTTGGCAACAAAAGCATGTGGTTGGGTTTAGAAAAAAAAACTAAAGGGTTTGGTTTTACAGTCATACAGGAAGCAAACAATGGCCTCAAAGGTAAAAGTCTGTGATTGTAAAACCCATCCACCAGCCGTCCTACCCACCCTACTTGGACTTTCGCCCTCTAAACTTATGTTGTTGTCCTGCTGTAGTTCTCTCTAATGCTACCGGGTGCCATAACACAGTAATGACAACTAGTGGTGTATCATGCCGACGTAAAAAAGACGGCTTTTTTAGTCAGTGTCTGACGTCGGAAGTCGCTGGTCGCAGGTATTCAGTGACTTAGGAATGAGACTCAGTTGACACATTATTGAGTTCCCATCTTTACAACCGTCTGACCAATTACAAGCAGCACCACTGATTGCAAGCACACTGAATGGCACACAAAGCTGTCAATCATGATTTCTAACCCTCTTTTTATGGCAACAGATATGTAATTAAAACCAAATATCTGAAAAATGAACACTTGTTCATTGGCTTATTTCCTATCTGCTGACATGGAGTGGGCAGGCTTTATGACCTACACTGCAGCCAGCCACCAGGGGGCGTTCAGCTTCACTTTCGGGAGCTGTCATGTCATGTCTTTAAATAAAGTCTATGATTTATCCCTCTGGCTTATTCACTTTTATAGCCTACAGCAATAAACAGCCTCAACAACAGCCATGGCCATTCACTGTGTCATTCATCAGTTTACAACGTTCTATCAGTTACATTCATTTTACACTGGGATCCATCAAATCGTGACACAAAGAAGCAGAGGAAATGAAAATGAAATAATTGCTGGGTGACTGCCTGTTGTAATCTCCCCAAATGTGCATTGTGAGGTTCAGTTGATGTGTGGGACGTGTCAGAATCAGTGAGAGTAAATGATATTGGAAATATGAAATTGCATGCTGCAAATTTGATGAAACGGGCCCCAGCTGCGTTCCTACATGGCTAGTCTAGGCTTTTACAAATGAATTATTCTGGCAGGATAAGGTACTTTGTCACAAAACACTCATCCTCTGAAAATTGTTCCAGGAACATGGCACTGACTTTAATTTACTCCAATGGCCTGCACACTCTCTAGATCTCAACCTAGAAGAGCACCTTTGGGATCAAGTGGCACAGGTGTTTTACAGCGTGGAGACATGGAAATACATGATGCTGGGGAACTTGAGTCCAAGGCAAAGGGGGGCGTCGTACTCGTATCAGCTTGTAAACGGTTGCAACTAATTAAGTGCATGTCCCAAAAAACTGCCTTTTTCAAAAATTACTGTTTCATGCATAAAACTGTAATAAAAGATGATAACTTTATTTGAAATACTTCATTTTCTCAGCAAAGTTGTAACATCATAAGAAGGTTTTGGACACTTCTTGAGTCTCTTTCAAACGTTTTTGATCTCTCAGTCTCTCAGTCTCTCTCTCTCCATCAGCATTTAACTGAGAGCTAAAAAAAATGCAAAGAAACTATACTCAGTGTTGATCAGAAAACAGGTTTCCATCCTCGGGATGCCAGCTCATTTCAGTCCTTGGTTCCACTAATGTGGAAACTCTTAACTGTCGTGCTACTGATTTTTAGATAGATATAGCCTAAGCACTTTTCCAAATGGTCTGTTTTGAATCTGATTATTATAAGGCCATTTTTCCATTTTACTCTTCAAATATTGTGGCTGAGTGTACAGCGGTCACAGCTGAGTTGAAGTCAAATCTTTCCTCTACACACAACAATGAAGTCTCTGTCAGAGGTCGTTTATAACTGCCAGAAATGAAAATAACATTTTCAGTCTGAACTTTTACCAGTATTTTAAAACGTCCTTTAAAATGATGGCCGTTTGTCACATGTGATGAGATCATAACCTCTTCTTTTACGAGCAAAGGGCACCACATTTTGTCTTGAGTAATGCTTAGACACATAGTTTTTTGCTCTCATAATTCCCCATACTTTTGCTCATGCTTTTTCTATTACTAAAAGAAAGTCAATGTCGTCCTCCTGGCTCTGCAAGTGAAGAGATTTTTTTTTTTTCCCACCACCTGACAGTACATATATGGGAACTGACTCACAGGGTCATTTCTTTATGACAAACAATGTGTGAGGAGGCTGTGCGCTGCATAAGAGCACCTGTAGCCCTGGCCCTCATGTTACAAGAGGAGGTTGATATTCACACACTGAAACTATATTTAGTGTGAGAGGGCAGCTTTGCCACTTAACTATTTTGTAAGAGAGTTTGCCAGTTGCCTCTCTGAGTGGCTGATTCTCTACAGATGATTAGATTGCCTTTGGCCTGGTATATTACGCTGTTAAAGGGTTTGTGCATTATACAGTTGGTGTTGCAGACTTTGTGGAAACAGGGGCAGTGGACTGTGCTTTGCCAGCATTTCATATCTGTCCAGACATTTTTCAGTTTTTCATTTCCATGCAATTTGTGCTGTGAAGGAGGCACTTGGCACTCTGAGGTTCCCTTTTATACACATAAAGTTAAAAAGCTTTAACCTCTCTACCTCCACCAGGACACCGACGTCCTCGCTCTCCCCCCTCCTCTGTTAAATGGTATCTCCCAGGCGCACTATGTCATCAAACCATGTGATGTTTGGTATTGCCGGATTCAGGAAGCTCTCGACTTTTCGAAAATAACATTGTTTTTCTTTTATTATGTATTTCGCACCAGAGCAGCCTAAACACACAAAGTCCAAAATCGCAATGAGTGGTGACAAGTCATGTCATGCCGTTTTTCAATGGGAAAAGTGAAAGGATTACTTGCGATCTTATGTGGAGTCTCCAGTGGGCACGTAGCTGTTTTATAAAAGGTAAGAGTCTCACTCCTACAACTATTTTTGGCTGAGATATACCGTCTAGAAAGTGGGATCATAACTTTCACGTTTCATATGGTTTATTTGGTGATATTTTATGGTGTTTCTGTGTCATAAACAACATTAGCTATCATAATCACACCTGATTTCAATAAGGTACAATGTAAGAAGCTGGCTGACTGTTGTTTGATCACTGATAGTACTGTTTTTAAGCGGAGTGACCGACCTGTATTTTGGATCTTTTCATGGAAAAAACACTGTAGAATGGTCATACTTTGAGCAATATTATTCAAATTTGAAACAAATGTTCATTGATAGTGTGGCTACAGCCCCACAGTGTCATTTACCTGCTCAGATGAAGCCTCAGACAGTTATTCATCCTAAATACATTTTTATTTTATCTTAGGCAAAATCTTCAATTTTTTTACTGAATTCAGAGGCCCATTACTCTGTCTCTGTATCACCTAGAGTATTTCTGACACTTTCACAAGAAACTTAAGGGAGTTTTCTTTCTGGCAAGACCTCATGCATGTATGTAGTCAGAGCGGTTCAGAAGCTACAGTCATTTTAATTTGGGTATGTCATTTTAGGCGTTTTTGCTACAAACCTGTAGACAGCTTTTTGGGGCAGTGGTGGCCTAAAAGGTTACAGAAGCAAACCTGTGACCAAGAGGTTGTAGGTTCAATCCTCGGACCAGCAGGATAAATCTGGGTGTGGAAGGTGAAAAAGTAGCATTTGCCTTTCCCTGATTACCGACACTAAGATGCCCTTGAGCAAGGCCCTTACCCCCAACTACTTTAGTGGAACTGCTCAGTGACCAGCAGATCAGACTGTGGTTGTACGGGGCAGCTTTCAGGTGTGTACATACTAGGGTGTTTCTGCGAGGAGAAGCCTCATCTCAGTGAAACCTCCCTGAATAAAAAAAGGCTGAAAAAAAATATTTTTGATTCGAGAAAC
Source organism: Epinephelus lanceolatus (assembly GCF_041903045.1). Lineage (NCBI taxonomy): Eukaryota > Metazoa > Chordata > Actinopteri > Perciformes > Serranidae > Epinephelus > Epinephelus lanceolatus. The sequence continues at coordinate 34,159,989 of NC_135752.1, forward strand.
CCTATCAACAGACAGGAATGTTGACATTGGATTATTTCCCAAAGCCTTGTATTAGATTCAGTGATAACTAGATATGCACCTTTCCAACTTTTTCTCTCCCAATACCCTCAACATCTCAACGCAGGGTATCTCATTTGAATAACTTTATATGTATAGTAACATAAGCCAAGGATTGCTATGATGCCAAAAAACTGGGTCTTTGGCCCTCTGTGACTTAATATATGTGGCTAGTAGTGGAAACATTTCATATTAATGTTGTAAAAGAAAAGGTAATTACAGTGGGATTAAGGTATGCTAATGGTTAGGTAATTAAAACACTTGCTCACTTGGCCAAGGGCAGGGGAAAAGCACTGTTATGGTAAAAGTGGAGGAAGATGACTTTTCAACCCCCCAAGCATTTCCAAGTGGTATTATTGTTGGCATTGCTGTCGCAAAGACAACTGGATTGCTTTCTGTTTTTCTCAGAGCCTAGCAAAAAACCTCTCTCTATTTTGCCTGGTCGAGTTTCCACGGTTACTTAATTTATTATCTCAGGGCCTGTGTCCACATAACGTTTTTTTTTTTCTGAGCGCCAGTGGCCTTTTCAGAGAGCATATGCAACCAAATGCAGCATCCTAGAGAAAAAGCGTCCAGCCCAGCATCTTTTTTACTACAGCTTTTTTGTGCGCCTGCTCTGAGTGCGTCTTCTGAAAATCTTTGAATTTTTCAGAGAGGCATTGGTGTCATCACTGTCTCTCCTTTAGTTGCTGTCTATCCCAAGCTGTATGATACATCAGCCAGACGCAATCCCATCAATGTGATCGGCCGAGCACTGAAAATTGCTGGTTAGTCTTGTGGTTTAATCACCATAGGTGTTGTAAGCTTGTTGTCAGCGACATAGTCACCCCTCTGTTAACAAAGTATTATGTTAGCTAACTAGCTTGTTAATGTCAAGATATTGTTGTTATAGAAACAAAACCCACGCACAATTTCATGGAGTGCTTTTTTTTTATGAATTGCTGGAATGAAGCAAGAGCGGCACGGTGATGTAGTGGTTAGCACCGTCGCCTCACAGCTAGAGGGTTCCTGGTTCAATCCCACGAGGGGCCCTTCTGTGGGGAGTTTGCATGTTCTTCCTGTGTCAGCGTGGGTTTTCTCTGGGTACTCCGGCTTCCTCCCACAGTCCGAAGACACGCAGGTTAATTGACGACTCTAAATTGTCCGTAGGTGGGAATGTGAGTGTGAATGGTTGTCTGTCTCTATGGCAACTCGTCCAGGGTGTACCCTGCCTCTAGCCCAATGTCAGATGGGATAGGCTCCACCCCCCCGCGACCTTCAAGAGGATAAACGGTTATGAAAATGGATGGATGGAATGAAGCACCCCCCAAAAAAAAGCTATGTGGACACATGCCCTTATACATATAGTAACTGGGAATTCCTTTCAATACCTATTGAAGAAAACAAAAGCATTTTCCTCTTTCTGTTTTGTTTGCGCAATAGATAACACACTTCCATTGTGCTGTAAATTGAAATAGGGCCTTCATTTTCGTGGGAGATGGTTCCTGGTGGCAGCCAGATTTGCATAGTGAAAGCAAAATTATATGGAACCAGTCTGAATGCTGTTGTTGTTGTATTGTATAGCCTTTACAGTGTGCAGTCAACATACATATAACTTCATAACGCTGTGTAAAAGCAGAAAAAAATGTGTTTATTTCCACTTTCAAAAGAACTTAAATCTGTGTAAAAGCACAACCTGCAACATGCCCGTCTACTCCAATATGAGCGTGTTTCCTTGGAGCAGTGGGTTGGATATAAAGCAGTGTTTAAACAACGGGGCTCTGCAGTAGCCTGACATGCAACAACAAATGAATCCATTACTGCCACTCTCTAATGTAAGGTATGAATTTGTTTTTCTCTAAATTTATTTACACATGTAAGAGGAACGGAGGCTTTAATGATCCCGCCGCATCCAGTTAAACACAGCATGTCAGACTAATTCTTACAATTCCCAGTCCCGTTTTGGATAATATTAAATTCCCCATCACAGTGGATGATAAACCAGAGACTCATTTCACTCTTTCACTCCCTCACTGTCTTCCCCTCTGTAATTATTTTCTTGTTTCACAGCTCAATTATTCCTACCTCCATGTGCTTTGTTTCTCACCTTACTTTGTGTCTAATGTTTACCCTCGTTCTTCCTCTCGCTCTCAGAGCTAGGTAGGTGTTGTTAATAAACACCTCCTGAGCTCTAGGGCTCTCCTGGGCCTGACGGATTGACCCAGCGAGAGGCATTAGAGTGATTTAAATGCGACATAATGGCGACATAATATTAGCAAGAATGTAATGCTGCACATTTGCTGAAAATGACTTGGACATAACTGGATTGCAATAATGATTATAACTGACAAAAACTGAATGATTGGAGCTTGGCTTGCTTCCACTGTTTAATGAAAAAAATGTCATCCCAAGTCAGTTGCTGTACAACAAGAATTTTAGAAATCCACCTGACAGAGTAGGTGTTGACAGTCGGTGGCGCTAACAGTAATTTACACCTGCCCTTGTGTGAATAAAGTTGTAGGTTAACAGGCTCATTTAGAGATTTAACTGTAATCTAAATTAAATGACATACTGTGGAGGTGAGAAGACGAGGGAGAAGCAGACACACACAGTTTTGTGTGCCTTCGCTGCAGCCATGGGCGATGTACTCACAGCGACACAGAGATGCAGAAAATATACACATGTTCACATGTCCAATCTAAACACCATCTGCTGCCTCACTGGGGCTAATCCAGTATGGACATCCTCACAGATGAACAGACGTAACCACTGACTCCACCAGCATGGGTCAACACTAAGTCTGTGCAGCTTTTATAGAGCCTGGACAACCAACCTAACTCCGAACCCAACAACAGTAAAACGCACACAAACAGCAAGGTTTTAAAGGGGAACACCACCTTAACCTCTGTAACTCCGCTAGGACGCCAAAGTCCTCACTCCCCCCTCCTCCTCTGTTAAATGGTATCTCACAGGCGCACTACGTCATCAAACCATGTGATGTTTGGTACTGCCATATTTTGCACCAGAGCAGCCTAAACACACAAAGTCCAAAATTGCGATAAGGGGTGACAAGTCATGCTGTTTTTCGATGGGAAAAGTGAAAGGATTACTCGCGATCTTATGCGGAGCTGTCAGTGGGCACGTAGCTGTTTTATAAAAGGTAAGAGTCTCAATTCTCCCACTATTTTGGCTGAGACATACTGCCTAGAAAGTGGGATCATAACTCTCACGTTTCATATGGCTTTCTTTGGTGATATTTTATGGTGTTTCTGTGTCATAAACAACATCAGCTATCATAATCACACCTGATTTCAATAAGGTACAATGTAAGAAGCTGGCTGAGTGTTGTTTGATCACTGATAGTACTGTTTTGAAGCCGAGTGAGCACTCTTGTCATGTGGAGCTCTGCGTGGATCTTTTCATGGAAAAAACACTGTAGAATGGTCATACTTTGAGCAATCTTCTTCAAATTTGAAACAAATGTTCACTGATAGTGTGCCTACAGCCCCACAGTGTCATTTACCTGCTCAGATGGAGCCACAGACAGTTATTCATCCTGAAACACATTTTTTATTTTATCTTTGGCAAAATCTTCAACCTTTTACTGATTTCAGAGGCCCATTACTCTGTCTCTGTATCACTGAGTGTTTCTGACACTTTCACAAGAAACTTCAGGAAGTTTTCTTTCTGGCAAGACCTCATGCATGTATGTAGTCAGAGCGGTTCAGAAGCTACAGTCATTTTAATTTGGGTATGTCATTTTAGGCGTTTTTGCTACAAAATGGGGGTGGAGTGCAATTAATTAAAAATTTCAATATGTAATTTCAAGGGTCTAGGAAAGTTCAATCAATATTTGTGAACATGCGTTCCTCCGTCTTAAAGCCAGGCACCAGAGAAGTAAGTCTCAAACTTGGGACGTAATAGGGTATAAAGTCTGGAGCTGCTCCATAGACAATGAATGGGAGCCTGATTTTGTGGACCCACTATGTCATTCCCAAATGAGCTTTACTCTATTGTAGTGTTCTTATTTCTGACGCAGAAAATGTACCCATGTACTCAGAACATTCCCCTGGGTGCGCTCAGCTTCACCTAGAACATCTTTCATTGTCTATGGAGCAGCTCCTTTATACCCAATGACATCACAAATTTGAGTTTTAGCACTCTAGTTTTTGGATTTGGGAGAGAGTTGGTCATACTAATATATTATTTTATTGTCTTAGACTATAGGGATAACATGTATGATTTTTGAAAATTGGTGTAGTTCCTCTTTAAGTTTTAAGTCATTCAGTGTTCCACGTCTTTGATGAATATGCAGTACATTGTTCTGAAGGGCAGTGAGAAAATGTCCCATCTGGAAGAGAGCTACATAATATTATGGTGTTTTGCCTCTTGTCTTTTGCTTACCTTTCAAAAAACAATCATAGAGTGACCAAGTTGTTCAACATCAGCATGCTTAGTGAAGTTTTCAGATGATTTGCCACATAATTTCTAGGTTTTAAACATCAAGCACTTCAGCCACTCTCCCCTCTCTGCTGTTTTGAGCAATACAAACAGGAGGTTGCCTAGTGCCTGAGATATTGCTTTTCTTCGGTTTAAAAGAGCTTAATACAGTCGTGCCACTGTGGGGTGGTGGAGGTTTGAAGCAGCGCAACATTGAAGTGACAGGAAGGAGACATATCAGGTAGGCACGTTTAAATACATTCTGGCAAGCAAGATCAGTGACTGACATCCGGAACAGATAACTAACATTGGAGGATAACAGTTGTCATCCACAGACCTGAGGCTAGATGCATAAATGTGCAGATTTACACCAAGCTATCTGTAGTCCTTGCCCCAGATTCATAAAAAAAATACTGTGGATGCATTGTTCCATGCTTAAAATTCACATCTCAGTCATTGTGTAAATGTGCATAAATGCACAAGCCCACTGCTGACTCTCACAGTCACATATTTGCAATGTCCCCTGACAGTGCCAAAGCACCCATGGTGTGTTGTTACGCAAATTTGTTATGCACTGATACATAGTGAGAGTGGCGTTATAACAGCCTGCTGACTCATGACGCCTACTTTATGATCCATGTTTTACAGTTTGGAAGCAAACAATTAAAGAGAAGAATGTCACATTATTGTCATTTACATCTTTTTTATATGCAAAACATGAAGGCTGAAATCCTCCACAAATCCCTCCTTTCACACATCACTGTGTGGAAGACTGTCCTCCTCCGAAATAAGACCACATAGGTCCTTTGTACAAGCAGCTTATTAGGACTCATTTTTACATTTACTGTTAGGCAGTGAGCTCTAGTGGCTGCAGCAATTACAATGAGAGCAAATAGGACAAAGTCCATGTAGGGAGGAGGTTGGAATCTGGGTGTGTAGATGGGTCAAAAAACACAGGACTCTGACTCAGGAGACTGCTGTTAATGTCCCATATTACACTAAGAGTCACTGTTAAAAGGAGCTGCATGTTACATATAGATTCAAAGTCAGAAATACTTTATTGATCCCTGAGGGGAAATTATGATTTGTTACAGTTGCTCCGATGTAAACACGCGTGAGCGCGGTCCACAGAGAGGCAGTTAGAGCTACAGGCTACAATGAGGCTAAAAACAGAGTTTAAATGACGTTTTTCCAAACAACTTTTTATGTCGGGGCTTCAGGACACTTGGATCACTACAGACGAGCAGTATGGAGATATTTTGTGGTTTCAATTATGTGTTTTTAGACGTTTGAATCTGGGGTGCTGTCAGCCTCCATTAGGTGGAGTTGTGTTGCTACCTCCTCTCCCCTTGGATCTCCGCAAGTGATGTGAGGACTCTAAAACTTCACCTGAGCCTCCCTCGGCATATGGGTGAGTAGATAATGGCTGAATTTTCATTTTTGGGTGCACTATCCCTTTAAGCTACAACATAATATTTTCCTAACCCTTTCTTTTGTGCCTAAACATAACCACAAATTAAAACGTGAAGAAATATAAAGTCTCCACATGTCTGGCTTCATAATAATGTACAAATGTTACAAATGCGAGGTTTGCAGAAACGTACAATGCGAACATTTATTTCTGCAATTAGGTTGGATTGCAACACATGACTTTACTCAGCTCAGCCAACGCTAACACTCCACATTATCTTTACATAACAATTAGTGCTTTGCTGCTAATGTTCTGAAAGTTGAATACAGTTCCTTTAACTATACATAAAACAATAAACAAAACATAGCATACACTGCATAACTGAAATTACATAACAAATGTACTTATTTTAACCCCAAATCATGTTTTTTTTTTCTAAACCTTATAAAGTATTTTTGTTACCTAAACCTAACCACATCATGTCTTTAAAACTGTGATCACTGCGACTTATTCTGTCATTTAGGTAAGAGCATGTGTTAATTTTCTGCCACTTGTGGGGGCACTAATTTAGGAAACACTCCTGTAAGTCGTATTAGAGGGTATTAACAAACAATCTACATGGTTGTATGGGTTGGAGAACCTGTTATAATACGGCCAGAGTCTTATGCATTTTAGCCACAAGTTTACATCATTTGCTGTCTGGGCTCAGTAAAGAAAAAGAAAAAAAAGTGAAAGGGACTGACTGCTGATCAGTTTTTGTATGAGATCTTTTCAGTCTGGGAAGTCACAAAAAATGCAGGAAAATTATTAAAATACGGTATGAAAGTTAAAAGTTTTGACATTGGCCCTCTTTAAGGAATAATTTGTTTGAGATAAATGGCTATAAATAAATCAATAATTATGTGATAATCTATTGCAAATAATCAATTTTCATAGCATCATATGCAAAAAAAAGACATGTAAGAACAATGTTGCAGCAATATAATAATGAATTGCTATGAATATCCTAAAAAGATCTAGTACAATACTGGGACTCAGCTCCAGAGGAAAACACAAGCAACAGTTTATCAAATCCAAATCTTTACTTTAAAGGTCAGGGTTCAAACACATGAAGTTAGTCAGCGAAGGCAGAAAAGTCCATTCAGGGAAATCACGCAAAAAGCGAAGTCCAAAAATCCAAGCAGAGTCAAAAACCAAGGAATCAAACACGAGGAAAAGGCTGGAAAACATGAACACACCAGGGTGGCAATGACAATCTGGCAGCTGAATGGAATGAATATATATATAAAAAACAAACATCTTAACATTTGTCGATTAAAAAAAGCTTTTGCTCAGGTAGTCTTGACAACTAAGGTAGCAAATGAGGTAGCCCCCTGGTGCGATGGAAGCAACTGTATCTCAGCAGGTGTAGATGGTGTGTGGTAGTTAACTTCAAAAGCAGTGAGCCTTGGTGGCAAAGAAGGAGTGCTTAATATTGCCCACATACTGTACACATTTGAGTTTTGCTGGCTTGTCTCCCATTCAAGTGGGAAAATGATTTGATTGCCAGAGATATGCACCGCGGCTGTTAACACATGCTGTGATTAGCATACATTATATCACATCCTATACTGGCCAGCCTAAAAAGAGTATTTTCACTGTGACATTGATTGTAATGTACCATCCATAATAAATCTCCAAAGACTGGTGATGTGCTCGAATACATTTGGATCTGTGTAGGTGTGTAAGATGTGGACCAGACACTTAAAATGCTGACATCGACTCTAAAAGGGTATTTTAGAGGAGGCTGTCTTTGCAGTGTTGCTGCCTAGACAGGAACAGACAGGTAATGATCAGTAAATGATAGACCACAGTGTGAGAAAAGGAAAGAGAAAGGAAGGTATATTATTAAGGAATATATTTAAAGTGGACAGACAGGTGGACTAAAAAAACGTAACAAAACTGAATATGCTTTGTTGATGCCAGAGGTCAGAGGAGAATGGCCAGACTGGTTCAAGATGATAGAAAGGCAACAGGAAGTCAAATAAGCACTGGTTACAACAAAGGTGTGCAGAAGACCATCTCTGAAGCAACAACACCTTGTCCAACCTTGAAGCAGATGGGCTACAGCAGCAGAAGACCACACCAGGTGCCACTCCTGTCAGCTAACAACAGGAAACTGAGGCTACAGTTCACACAGGCTCACCAAAACTGGACAATAGAAGATTGGAAAAACGTTGCCTGGTCTGATGAGTCTGGATTTCTGCTGCCACATTCAGATGGTAGGCTCAGAATTTGGCGTCATGGATCCATCCTGCCTTGTATCAACGCTTCAGGCTGCTGCTGGTGGTGTAATGGTGTGGGGGAGATTTTCTTAGTACCAACTGAGCATGGTTTAAACACCACAGCCTACCTGAGTATTGTTGCTGACCGTGTCCATCCCTTTATGACCACAGTGTACCCATCTTCTGATGGCTACTTCCAGCAGGACAACGCACCATGTCACAAAGCTCACATCATCTCAAACATGACAATGAGTTCACTGTACTCCAATGGCCTCCACAGTCACCAGATCTCAGTCCAATAGAGCACCTTTGGCATGTGGTGGAACGGGAGATTCACATCATGGATGTGCAGCCGACAAATCTGCAGCAACTGTGTGATGTCATCATGTCAATATGGACCAAAATCTCTGAGGAATGTTTCCAGCATCTCGTTGAATTTATGACACCAAGAATTAAGGCAGTTCTGAGGGCAAATGCGGGTCCAACCAAGTACTAACATGGTGTACCTAATAAAGTGGCCAGTGAGTGTATGTAACATTACATTACATTGTCATGTACCGCCATGCTGTCTCGTCGTATGTTTGTACGCAAGTTATTTTACTTACCCAACGTATTTCTTTTAACCCAAACCATGATTCTTTTCCCAAACCTAACCACACACTCAGGGGCGCTAATTTAGGAAATGCTCCCGTGGGTTGTATTAGAGGGTAGGAGCAAATGACATATGTGGTCGTATGGGTTGGAGAACTTGTTAAATTTATTGCATCATTAGAGAGACGACTGGTTATAAGAATTAGCTCTCCTAATGAGGCCCGGAAATCATTCTTGGTCATTACCAAGCTGTAAAAAGTCATACTGCACACTAAACATACTCTTATTTTTTCAGATTTTCCACATGGTCATCATAAAGCCACAAAGTCTGACTTTCTGACATACGCACATACACACACACACATACACACACAGATGGACACACCTGTTCCAGAGCAGATGACAATTGAAGACCAACCCCACTGGCAGGATGCCGAGATAATCAGCGAATACTGGAAAGGCAGCTAATTAACGGCCACAGCAAGCTGATAGTTTGAGCAGATTAGAAGCTTTCTGGAGAGTTGAGAGGACAAAGATATGCCTGTCAGGATCCATCCATTTGAGTAATAAGGTGTGTGTGTGTGTGTGTGTGTGTGTAGGTTTGTGTGTTTCTGTATGTCTCTATAGACACATGCACATGGCTGTCTCTGTCTCTTTGTGTTTGTACGACTTAAAGCTTTGGATGAAAGAGCAGGAAATAATGGCAGAGAAAAAAACACTTCAAATTCACATATTTTTTTTTACATTTTTTATTTATTTATTTATAAAGGAACAAAGCTGCTGATTTTCAGCTTTAATGATCCCTAATCACCTGCTGCAAGATTACGCAGTTTGAAACCTCTTACGGCCGGCACAGCTCCAGATGTGCATGTGGTAATACAAATAAGCAAAATATGGGGAGAAAATGCAAATTGAATTGTGAATTGAATTGATTGTCGGGATGAGAGTCAGCACTTCCAAATTTGAGGTCACGGTTCTCTGCAGGCAACCCATGGATTGCCCCCTCTGGGTTGGGACAGAATTACTGCCTCAGGCGAGAGAGTTCAAGTATCTCGAGGTCTTCTTCACAAGTGAGGGTAGAATGGAGCGTGAGATGGATCTGCGGTTTGGTGCAGCTTCTGCAGTGATGCGGGTGCTGCGCCGCACTGTTGTGGTTAATCGGGAGCTGATCTGGAAGGCAAAGCTTTCGATTTACTGTCCCAGCCCTCACCTATGGTCATGAGCTCTGGGTAGTGGCCGAAAGAATGAGGTTGCGGATACAAGCAGCCGAAATGAGTTTTCTCCGTTGGGTGTCTGGACTCAGCTTTAGAGATAGGGTGAGGAGCTCTGACACCAGAGGGAGCTCAGAGTAGAGCCGCTGCTCCTTCACGTCAAAAGGGGTCAATTGAGGTGGTTCGGGCATCTGATAAGGATCCTCTTGGGCGCCTCTCGTTGGAGGTGTTCTGGGCACGTCCCACTGGTAGGAGGCCCCGGGGCAGACCCAGAACACACTGGAGGGATTCCATATCTCATCTGGCCTGGGAACACCTTGGGGTCCCCCAAGAGGAGCTGGAAAGTGTTGCTGGGGAGGGGGATTTCTGGGGTGCTTTGCTCGGCCTGCTGCCTAGCCCCGGATAAGCGGATGAAAATGGATGGATGGATTGAATGCAAAATAAATTGTTAAACTAGTGTATTTGCGTGTGGACAATGTCACTATGTTATCAATGTTTTAATCCAATTTTTAGTTTCATTATTCAAACACTTAAATTCCCCAAATTTTTAGGTAATAAATAATGACAACACCTTTATTTGTAATTTAATTGTTTTTCTTTACTGACCTATAGCAAATACATGGGAAAAAATACAACCCTTGACTTTTAAATGTGTTGTTAGTGTTGAGTTTTGTATACGCGCTGTGGCCGATCCCTCTACCAACACTTGTTTTGTGTGCTTTTCTGTCTCCAACAAAAGTTTGAAGACAAGCAGCTACATTGAATATTAAAAGTGAATAGACAGCAACAAAAGACAATTCTACAGCCTGCACTCAGCGCTGCATGTGCATTCAGTATCCTGCCAAATTGTTTTGGCCTGTGTTGTTTATTGCGTTCAAGGATTTTCCAGTGGAGGAGGAAGAGGAGGTAATAAGCAATATGCAAGCCGATTAAAAACATGAAAAGAAAGCAGCTTTGTTTCTGCTTTTCGTCACTGGCTTAGTTTAAATGTTTTACTGTCATTATAAAACAGAATACTCATTGCAGAATGAGTAAATAAAGTGCCATACAGTAGATGCATAGATGAATAGATAAAGCAGCTGCAACAGAATAAAGTTAAAATACAGAACGTAGGTGAATGAATTCTAAGACGAGGCTGATACAAATGTGGAAAAAAACAGAGACAGACATTTTTCTTACATTTAGGTTTGATCCCGAGCAGAAGAAGAAAGTGAGAAATTGGATGTCAAATGAGTTAAAAGAGACAGTGACAGATCTTAAGAAACATCCCAGTAGAGGGGAGAGAGTGAGAGAAACAAACAGAGTGAAAATGACAGGCCTGAATAGTGGAAGCTGCAACAGAATGAGACAGTGGCAGACAGCTGTAGAGCCAAAGACAGAGAGAGCAACGACACCCTGGGCGATCTTTTTTAGCAATTTACTTGACACAGAAAAAAATATTTGGGGATCTCAGCGGGGACACCAAAACAGAGCACTTCCCTCCTTTTGAGACCTGTGTGATTAAAAAAATGCTGAGGCTATACCCAGAAGCAAAGCACTTTCTAATATTAATCATCATTTTTGGAGGATTGCTGAAGTGGAAAATACTAAAGCAACACTCTCTATGGTCTTAGATTAAGTTATATTTGTATTTATAAAGGTTTCTCATATGCCCAGGAACTAACCTTCAATAGTGATGGGGGTTGTCACAGCACAAATATGTTACAACCAAATTGGTTACCACAGGAAGACAGGGTCTTTAACAAAGTCAATAAGTCTTGACTTATAATTTTCTTACTTTACTAGCTCCTGGGTGTATAGCTCCAGCAAAGAGTGGTCAATTGGATTAAAACCATGTTCTGGCTTTGTTCAATCAAAGTTAGGTAATGTCATGTCTCAGATAACGAAACATCCAAAATCATTTGCAGCGGCATCATCTGGGCATCAGTGCGTCTATTGCAGTGTTCAAGCCCCCCTGCCTCTGTCAGCCTGTTGTTCCCACTCTGCATAAATGATTGTAAGCCAGAAATGATCGACCGAAACCAAACCTCCCCTAACTTTACATTAATTATGTAACTTTTAGAGAAGTATGTAACATCATTCCTGGGGTGCTGATTTGTAGGATATCATGCGTATTTGGAGCTTGAGCTAGTTTGCTAAACATGACTGCAATGGGACTAAAACGGGTCACGCACCGGTGACGTCATAGGTGATAGAAACATTGGATTTTGACTGGCGGCAAATTCAAAATCAGAGCTCTTCACATGCACAAAGTGTAAATAAAAACAAATAAGTTGAGCCTTTCCCCTTCGGATGAAATGGCCAGTCAGGCTACATGCTACGGAGAGAGTTTAAAAGGTCCTGATCACCTTCGGTACGACGAGAAAGTGAAAATGACAGGAGGTGTGTGCCCTTTTCAGCTGCCAGCCTCTGTGTGGACAAATGACCCAAAACAATGGGAAATTGGCCAAATGACGTTCGCGGACATATTCACTTATCTCATCGAGTCCCCAGGTAACGTTAATGTATTTCTTCTGGCTTTGCACATTTCATGTTATTGTTGAGATCAACTGACTTCAGCTAGCTAGCTAACATTAGCCAACTAACCTGTGATGAAGTGCCTGCCACAGACGTAGGTGTAGTGACTGGCTGGATCCCACAGCTTTCCGTCTTTACCCTGCCGTTTGATGGCTGTGAGCCACAGATTTCTTCTTTCCCCATTCTTCACTCGATCCGGGAGCAAAGAAAATCGCAATTCTGTTTTTGTTTTTTAATTGTTTGCTGTGCAGTGAATAATGCAGCAACTTTTAGGCATTATGAACTCCTGACCGCGACTAGCATCTCTCCCTGGTCGAGTTCAAAACTTTCACCTAAAAGGGGGCGTGGTTGTTGTGACGGCAGTGAGTGACGTTGCGTTGAAGTCATGTATCTCTGTCAAGTAGCACTCCATTAGTCACTCACTTTACAGCAGGAAACAACACTTCAAAATAAAAGCTTTGTGCTGAAAATTCACTGTACTTCAAAATAAAGTGTGTTTTTTGTCAAATTTGACATGTTTGCAAGTCACTTGTGGTCCATTCAGAATGGACCTGTGACCCACTTTTGAACCGTGACCTAACCTGCGTAACTTTACATTAATTACATAACTGTATGTCAAAGACTTAATGTCAGTCATGGGACTCTAATTTGTAGGATATCGTAAAAACCATTCTGTGAGAATACATTGCTTTGTATCATCCTAAATGATGAGATGACCGTTTCCACTCTCATGTCTGTTTGGTAAAAACTAAAGGTACATTAATCAACTCTGGAAAATGAAAGTTGATTGCTGAGTCTCATTCCCAGGTCATCAGATACCAGCGCTTTGGGTTGCTGATTAGGCACGACTGCCAACCCAAGGTTGTTGGTATTTCACAATGTGGAAATGAGACTCAACAATCACCTATCTTTCTCTGGAATTGCATACAGAAACTTTAAGCTACCGCCAGCAGCTGGTAAGCTTATCTCCAAACACAGCCAGTCTGGTTCTATGCTATGGTAACAAAATCTGCCTGCAGGCGCCTCTAATCCTCACAAATTATTACAATTAGTACAAAAACTGATGTAAAATCAACATTCATTTGAATGTTGGTCCATGGTTCATGGTAGCTTCATATTTACTCTGCAGACACACCAAACTATTTCTTTAAACTGCACCACTGGTTCTAATGGGTTATTTAAGTTAGTCATAAAAATGTTACACATGGTTTGATGGACATTTTTTTATTCTATCTAGTTTTTATTAGAATAAGTGGGATTTTGAGCATTACTGGCAAATTTCCATTGCAAACGTGGAATTCAATTTAATGCTGCAAGAGAAAATTAAGGCTGAGACCGAAGTTTAATTGAATATTGTGAATAACGTTTTTAAAGAATAGTGTAAATGCCCATTTTAGTAAAGTTTTGAGATACAGTGCTCTCTTCTTTTCTGTTCTGTGTGGTTCTTGCCCAATCTGCCCATTCCTTTCAGCTTTTATTCTTTGGAAACACATTGATTTTTGTTCTTTACAAGTCACAGCTTTGCCATTCCCCATCTTGAGACAGAGTCCCTTCCATCCCTTTAACAAAATCAATTCTGCTGGAATGCTGATGAGGAAAAAACAACAGCACCACATAAAACAAGGTTTCCTCTCACAGTCCTCCACTTTTACTGCCATCATACCAGCATCTTTTATACAGGCAGCTTTATTAACTTAAAATCAATTCAAGGACCAGGCGTCCTATTGAGGACAGGAGGAATGTGAGTGGGGAAGGATTTTACTGTACTGGCCGCAGAAATAGAAAGTACTCCAAATGAGAGAGGGCATTTAAAATAGATTCAGATTACAGGCCTATGTCTGGCCAGAATGGCTGTCAGACCAAGATTAGCAGAAATGATCTTGCAGCCCAGTCGCCATAAGAAAGGCCTTACATTGGTCAGTTTTATATGTATTATATTAATGTGTCTAAAAAGACATGTATATACAAGACAAGTATATCAGCTGACTTTGTCATCAGGAGATGGAGGGGATGGTGGATGGCATGGTATCTAGACGAGATGCCTGCCAAGCTGCAGACCACCGTTTGAGACCGACAGGCAACAAAACTGGTTGTTTTTTAAGTGTGGTCTTTATTGCCTCTTCTAGCAGCTTTTTAGCCACCAACCATGATTGTTTTTTTAATGACTCATCTCTGTGTTTCTACTGCGGATAGTGCCATGGAAAACAGTTTTTTGTTGCCAAGAAATCATGTTTCCTGCCAGGATAGTGCTACAAAAAGGAGTTTTTTGTTACCATGAAATTGCTGAGTTTCCTGCCAGGATAGTGCCACAAAAAGCACTAGTTGGTTACCAAGAAATTGCTGCACTTCCTGCCAGGATAGTGCCACAAAAAGCAGTTGTCTGTTACCAAGAAATTGCTGTGTTTCCTGCCAGAATCGTGTCACATAAAGCAAGTGTTTATTACCATGAAATTGCATTGTTTCCTGCCAGGATAGTGCCTTCAAAAGCAGTCGTTTTTCACGGCGATATCGCTGCCTTTACTGCCAGGATAGTGCCACAAAAAGAAGTTGTGTGCTACCAAGTAATTGCTTCATTTCTTGCCAATATAGTGCCACACAAAGAAGTTGTTTGTTACCAAGAAATCGCATTTCCTGCCAGGATAGTACCATGAAAAGCAGTTGTTTGTTACCAAGAAATCACATTTCCTGCCAGGATAATGACAAAAAAAAAACCAATTGTTTCTTACCAAGAAATTCTTGCATCTCCTGCCAGGACAGTGCCACAACAGCAGTTGTTGGTTCCTAAGATATTGCTGCATTTCCTACCAAGATAGTGCCACAAAAAGAAGTTGTTGGTTACCAAGAAACTGCTGAGTTTCCTGCCAGGAAAGTGCCATGGAAAGCAGTTATTTATTACCAAGAAATTGTTGCATTTCCTGCTAGGATAGTGCCACCAAAAGCAGTTGATGGTTACCACGAAATTGTTGCATTTCCTGCCAGGATAGTGCCACAAAAAGCAATTGTTGGTTACCAAGAATTTGCTGCCTATGCTGCTGGGATAGTGCCACAAAAAGAAGTTGTTTGTTACCAAGAAATTCTTGCATTTCCTGCCAGGATAGTGCCATGAAAAGAAATTGTTGGTTACCAAGAAATTGCTGCCTATCCTGCTAGGATGGTGCCATGGAAAGCAGTTGTTTTTTTATGGAGACATCGCTGCCTTTTCAGCCAGGGTTGTGCCACCAAAACTGGGTATTTTAATTGATAAATGATCAATGTAACCAAGTTGGTTGCATTCTGGTCCACAGTTTCATCCATTTCGGAATATTCTGATGAAACAAAAGTAATCATTAATGACCAAGTGTATGAATTTATGAGGGAAAGCAGAGAGGACACCATCTGTCTTGATATGTCTTGAGAATGGATGCATTTTGGTGATGATATATGATGCTTCAATATCACATTCAAGCATCATTTCAATGAAGGTCATTCTGTTCAAGAAACTCATTTTTATGAAGGCAGCAATGGTGTTGGAAATCTTTTATAGTTCTGTTCTCTCTGTAGAAATATTGTCCATGCTCCAATGAACAATTTTGGAAAGTACAGGCCGTTTTTCTCCTTTGACTGTCACACTCACACTCCATTGGTCCTATATTCTGTTGGTGAGTGAGTGCAGTTGATTTTACACAATCAGGGCAAAAAGAGAAAAGAAGAGACCATAAAGGACACAACTCAGGCTACTGGGGTTAAACTTAACACAGAGGGTTTTACAGTGATAGTCTCATGTCATGACATTATGTTTTATGCATTATGTCTTCTGTGGTGTGCATTAAATGGGCCAGATGTATTTAAATTATGGGATTCTAAACTTTTCTTAGTTGTTTTTAATATAGTCTATCTCGAAACCACCAGTGGCCCTTATGTCCAAACCAAATATTAAATCTTGGAGTATAAATGGGCAATTTGCAGCCTGTGCATATGACATTAATATACCAGAATTAATGTCTTCAAACGAGACAATAATAAAGTCCCAGTATCCTCAAACAAGACAATAATAAAGTCCTGATGTCCTTAAAAAAGTGACAAAACAGTCTCAGTGTCCCCAAACGGGCTAACGAGGTCCCAGTGTCTTCAAATGAGACAGTTATAACATCCCAATGTCCTCAAACAAGACAGCAATAAAGTTGAATTTCCTCAGATGACACAAGAGTCCCAATGTTATCAAACGAGACGACAAAAAGTCCCAGTGTCCTCAAACGAGACAACAATAAAGTCCCAATGTCATCAAATGAGATGACAAAACAGTTCCAATCTCCTCAAACGAGACAACAATAAAGTCCCAGTGTCCTCAAACGAGATGACAAAATAGTCCCAATGTCTTCAAACAACATGACAGCTAAGTCCCAATGTCCTCAAACGGGATGACAAGGAGATGACGAGTACTTCCTAACTCACAGCTCTTAGCTTGTTACTGTTGCTAAAATTGATCACATTTGTCATCATATTAAACAACAAACATTATTAATCATAAATAAACAAGTTTCAACCATTAGATGTGATCAGGTTTTAGACCTTGTCCACTTTTGCGTTGGGATCGGCTGCAGACTGACTTGGCAGAGATGGCTGCCATCTTGTTTTTACATGGATTAGTGTAATGTGCTCTTACTACCACTAGATGGCACAAAAAGTGTCCATGAACAAGGCCAACAGGTCTAAGTTAAGCAGAATGAAGTATAAAGTAAGCCAAAAAAGAGTGTTCTCATATGAGGACACAGGGTCTCAGGAGGATATGTAAGAAAAAAATCTTTGCTGATAGCAGTTTTATTTGTAATATACATCAGAGCCAGTCAGGAAGGTTTAGAAGGCAACAGCAAGGCAGGCGAGGATGAAACAGCTCTACCTGACTGTAAAGAGTGATCGACAGGAAGAATAAATAACAGATGAGGGGGACACCCGAGTAGTGCAGGCATTAGATAAGAGCGTCGGGTGAGGGAGAGCCCAGGCCCCCAACAGCTTGACAGCTGTTGTGACACTTTATAGTTTTTAATTGTAAAAACCTCCTGTAAACTAGCCTATAGTTCGGCTTTAGCTTCTAACTATCTTTGTCTTTTTAACCTGTTGTTGCTGCTGAGTCAGTTTGACTTCCTGGATATATCCTTCAAACACAGACTGTAGACCCCTCTGTCTGCTTCTCTCTGGAATCACTCTTTCATTGTTCCAAAAATATGATAATATTTCTTCGGGGAGTGCAGTTAGTTAGAGTGTGGGCTCCATGCTTACTCAAACAGCTTGTTGGGCCATCACAAAGGGGCGGGGCTTAGCTAAAGGTCAATTGAAACACAGCTAAAGGCATCCAAAGATATTTTAAAAACTGTTTTCAACTGCACTTTTACACAACAATAATTTAACACTGACTCAATGGATAAATACATACAGTACTGTAACTGCACCCCACTGGATGTACACTTTGATGGATTACAGACCTGCAGCAAGTTTCAAGTCTCTGCAGGAATATTTCAATATCATACTGACACGACCCGAAACCAGTGGCTGCCTGGCAGGTTGGAAAAACGACTTCATCAAACTCCAAAACAGCATGGGATGCTTTGGAAAATGGTCAGTCATAGCGTAAAGTACGGATCACTTGCAGTAAATGGGCTAAAACATGCAAAACATCGGCATGATACTTTTGAAGTCTGGTGCTCCCGCTCAGTAGGCCGGGCCGTACCACACCACTTGTCCTCCTGCAGTCTGACCCTGAATACTATCACGGGTGAGTATGGGTGAGTGCATATGTGTGTGTTTGTGTGTGTGTGTGTGTGTTTGTGAAAGAGATTACACCTCCCTTTTGTACATTTTTTATGTCCTGGTGCTGGATGCCAGATGCCAGCTCCCCACACACACACTCGCAGTCTAGAGCCAGAGCCTGTAAGTGTGTTTATTACCTCCAGTCTTTGGACAGTAAAGAACAGGAAATGTTTTTCCTCCCCCTCTCACCTTCACGCACAAACACAAGCTCATATACACAAAGACGCACACACGCACAAACTACCTCAGTCACTCCCTTCCCCTCGCTGCTCGTGGCCGCCCACATCCTCTCTGGGCACCAAACAAGGCTTAAGGAATTTATAAGAGTTTATTTTATTTTGGTTTCTTAATATATTTTCTGGACCGCTGCATTATTGCTTTTGTGTAAAAGCGTGGGAGTCAAAGCATGAGAAAAACTGGAGGCTTTTTTTTTTTTTTTTTAACATACTACAGCACTTTTATCATCTGATGTCAACAGATTGTTGATAGTGGAAGGAAGTTGAAGAAAGACTCTTCTCCTTTTCAGTAACACACATCTAGCAAAGTTGTCTCCACCACACACCTTCTGCTCACCACTGAATTCTACTCTCTATGAATAACTGAACAAAAACACTGACATTGTGTGAGAATATTCTGTAGCAGTTACTAGCGTCTAATTCCAGTTATATAACTACATGTAGAGCTACCACTGCTGTACATCACAACATAAATGGACGAATGAACTAGAAGAACTCTTGGAGAGCGCAGATCTCTGCCAAGGCCAAATGTGCTATCTCGCGATGCCCCCACCCTCTGTCGTTTGTGTTCATGTCTCTGCACATCATGTTGAGCATGTGCGGGAGAGCGGTGGCCATATGGCGGTGCTCATACGAGGTTTTTATACATACTATTGATAATGCTATCCTAACCCACGATGGCGAGATGACGTTGTAGGAGTGGCGTAAAGCCCACCCTCACAATTTTACCTGTTATATTTTATGACCTTTCAGGGTTACCAAGAATGCACGTAGCACACGCTGTATGCTAACAGTCATCACTGTGTACTTCATGTTTTAATTCTCTTTAAGAGATGCCACTGCTACTGTATGTTTTAGCTGTATTCACAGTGTATTGAAATGTGTTTCTTCTGCATTTCTGCTATAATATAGGACTGGGTATCGGTAATCAATACGATACCGGCTGAAATAACTCAGTACCGAGTAGTCTCGAAACATCTCCAGACAAATGAAACCTGCATTTGATATTTTTTTCCCGCCAGAATAATGAGACTCAAAACACAAGTTTGCACATTTGAGGGTTTACTTGCGAGAAAGCCAAAGAATTAGTACATTATGACAATTTACAGTGTCTGACAAACAAGCAGTATCAGCTGACATACCAACAGCTCTCCAGTACATATTAAAAGGTGTTTCCTGTCACTTAAACTACTGTTTTCCTGTTACTCAGGCAACCAGCTCCGAGATCAATGGCTTCTCCTCACATAACCAAATTTGGCCAGAATCATGCCAGGTCATTTAGCTGAAGTTACGTCACGTACATACACCATCTATTCACACAATCGGAGTTTATGCTAGGTCATCAACACTACATGATTTGATCCCGAATTGTTCTGTCACCTCGCTGGACCAGCAGCTATCTTCAGAGCTGCTATCCTCCTGTCGAACGGTCAGTTTAACATCTGCCCAGTAAGCACAAGCTACACAGCTTACATTCGACGCCATGCCCTTAAACGATCCTAACAAACTCACACCGGCACCAAATCAGCTCAACTCTGTCGTTAAACCTGTTGATGAAAAAACGTGTGATGCTAACAGGCCTGTCACTGTGTGTGCAGTCGGGCAGACTCTCACAACTTTCTCCAGTGCAAAGCTCACACTCAGCAGCAGCAGCTTCAATTTCTTTGGACACCAGACATCACAACCTTTATTTAAGAAAGTCGTCAATGTCTAACAATACCGATGGCCAGCTGGGTTGTTTGCAGAGAGGTGTTGTGTCAGGTGCTGTTAAACAAGTGTTGTAACTCTTTCTCTCTCTAACTCTCTAGTAATTGAAAAAATAAATAAATAAAAGTCCAGGCTATTAATTTTTACGATATAAATGCCACTCTATTCACATCATGGCTATCGAATAAAGTACTGTATTGGAATCGGTATCACTTTAAAGGTGCTGGTAACGGTACTGGTTTGATAGATTTTAAAACAATACTTAGCCTTAGCATTAATTGACAGCATTCCCACTCTACTTTTGCCCTATTTTGACTGAAGTATTTTAGATCAATATGGACTACATTTTGCACAAATATCTTGAAAGCCATTGTCTTTTGTAGACTTTTATTTTGTTTTCATGACAGAAGGTAGGACATAAAGAGGAAAACTCAAGAAGCAATACTGGCTAAACAAGAAATAAAGCTCCATAACAAGTGTTTAAAGTTTTGTGTGTCAATCATTCTGGTTTCATATGTGACACAGTGGCCAACTAATTGCTTGCACTCCTTTAGATTTCACAGAGTATACTATGCGATTCCTCTTCCTTTCAGACCAGTAGTCTTCTTCATATTCATAATTCCTCCCATAATCACCTCTACCATCTTCAGATGGACATCATCTTTGTTATCTCCTCCAGGCATAAGCCCGAAGGGGAATCATGCTCTTGGTCGTGTATGTGTCTGCAGCTGATCTTGTATACTACTGGACCAATCAGCCTAATATTTTGAGCACAAATTCCTGACAGTATCCCTAATCATCTATCGTGTTTGTGCCTCATCATATGGACAAAATCACATAGAAAAACCTTACAAATGCCTTACTAGTTTGTTGCAGGCCACATTTTTGCCTTAGTCATGGTTAACTGATATTAATAAGAGAGTCTGATTTCATTTTGAACTGGAGCATCTGTTGATTAATTCTTTACTCAATATATATTAATCCACAAAGGTCTGCCATGATACCGGGGGTTTCATTGTAAACATAGTGTACACAAAGGTTTTGCTCCATAAAAACAGACTTGATAGGACACACTTTGACCAGTGCTTACTAACATTTTAGAAATGCAAAATTAGCAATGCAGATGGTGAGGTGGAAGTCTGATTGTAGAAACTGTCAAATATTTTTTGGCGTATGCCATTTTTGGCTTTGGTCTGTACTTGCATTTTTAGTATGGATCCTACACACTGTTTTACAAATGAAATCCCAGATGAGTATATTTTTTTTTCTTATTTTTGCTGCCATCTTGACTGTGGGGAGCTAATGGTCGGTATACACTGTGCGATTTTGGGCTGTCCCAGACGAAAGATGGCCATCGTGGGAGAAACGTGGCGATATCTTTGGTCGTGGCTCTTAAATGGTGGTCTTACGTCACACTGTGAGACAGGTTCAAGGACAGCCGTTGTCGACGTCTTGCAACCAAAGATAACCTGAGATAAAATTCTGACGGTGTCAGAAATTTAGGATGACTATCTCACAGTGTGACAGCTGCATAGCACTTACGTCTACTAATCAACCGATAGAAATGCAGCAGGAAATGATGCAATGGTGACTGCGACACCGGCGCTAAACCCAAACAAATGATTGCTTGCCATGGAGGCAAAATGAACAAAAAGAAGTCTGTGGAACTCCCAGAAAGAGGACAGTTCAGTGGAGCTGTGGCAGCAGAAGCCTTGTTTATTTGATGTTTCCTCCAGCTGCTATCATGACCGCGAGAAAAAAGACGCTGCATGGAAGGAAATTGCGAAGAAACTGCAACTTCCAGGTGAGCAAGCTACCTATGGTGGCGCAGATGGATGACGTATGCTGATGCGATGCACAGCCATCGTACAATCTGCACACATCAAACTTTACGTCATACCAAAGTTTATTAGATCCGCGTCTCACAGTGTGTCATGCAATGGTCTTATAAGATTGCTAAAATCGCACAGTGTATAGAGGGCATAAGACAGGCAAGTCCCCTCAGCCCAGCTGTGCTACTTGCATTGTCTACAGTGGCCATGATCAGCTCCAGCAGCTACACCACAGCCAGAACATGGTTGCCTGGGAAAAATCTGCATTCAACTAGAGTTCACTTTTCTAATTGTAACTGACTTGCCATATTCAGACTTGTGGCAACAGTTTCTCAACAGTGATTAAATTGCCATTTCCAACAAAAAACACGTTCCCTACCTTTCACCTCGCCTATGTTAAGTTTCATTTCCATTTCCTCTTCGGAGTACTGTTGGCTGCTGGCATGATCATAAACAGACTATTATCACAGAATCTGGGGAGTCTGTTTGATGTGTCTGACACCTCAGTAAGTAATGAGGAAATTTGCAGCTCTGATCAAGGCATGCTGATTTTCAAGCCGTTACGAGGGGGGTTATTTCTTGACATAGTTCATTTGTGGCCACTACCTCCCAGCACAGTGCTAAATGGATTGGAGATCAGATATCACCATTTGCATTCAAATTGCACATTCCCCTTGCAAGAGACCACACCATGACAGAGCGCAGCCCTTGTGTTACTGAGAGTTTAATTGCTTACAATAATAAATAGTTGATAAATGGGCAGATGATTAAGGAAAATGAAAGCAATGCATAACAATTCCCAGTGGTAGTTCAACAGGTACAGCGAGACCTAACATGGTCAGGGTTAGAGGAATGAGAGGTTGCACAAGAAGCGAGGTGTGTCTCATCCCTGTGAGCTCTGAGTACAGTGTGGCTGTTTGTACTTCATGTAGTGGTAAAAAGGCAAATAAGTCTCTGGCAGTGGTTTGGTTCTCAGTTTATTCTTCAGCAGTAACTAGAGTAGAGAATTTATTCTCATGGTTGCTGAAGACATTTTATTACCTTTGTTATTGAGGTCACACAGCCATCTCACCTCTGAGCAGCACAGGAAGAGAGGTGTGTTCACATCTTAAGCTCTCACAGTGAAACCATTTATATGGAATAACTTTAAAGCTACAGTGCATAACTTCTGTCGCCTCCCAGCGGATAATGCGTTATTACAACTAATAAGCCGGCAGCACTTCCATGTACACAGAGTAACACTCACCACACACCGTGTACACAGAGTAACACTGGCTAGTCGCCACACACCGTGTACACAGAGTAACACTCGCTTCACACCGTGTACACACCGTGTACACAACGCTACACAACGTGGCGAACACCAGGCTGCTAACATTACATTACGTTCATAGCACCATTTCCAGGAAAATAATAAAGTACTAGGTCCAGTACATGTAACAGCAACACATACTACTCATAATATAATTATAAACCAAGTCACTTACTTATCCAACAGCAGCAAGGCAACATCCGTGTCTGCCCTCAGCCCAATTTCTTCCTTCAGGGCTCTCCACCGAGGAAATGCCAGTACAAAATCCTTGTTTGCCTTCTCCGTCGGTCACTTTCCTTCTTTGCTAATAGACCTTCAGCTGAACGTCCAGGCTTTTTCTTTGTGGTAGGATCCACTTCTGAACCGTGTCTCGGCCGCTTCTTTGGGTTCTCCGCCATGTTGCTTTCTCTTTCTACCTGCGCTCTACCTCTTGCTATGAGACTCTCCGCTCTTCCTCCCCCTCCCCATCTCCTCTAGTAGTGGCTTGGGTGAAACGGACATTTACGGACCTGTATAAGTTACGCACTATAGCTTTAACAACAGTGTGATGTCTTGCTGAGCTCAATATTTAGCTGTTTTGGATTTTCAGAACTTGTGGTGAACCGTACAATGTGTTCCCTCTCGCTCAAATAATTCTCGGCTTGCACTCTCAAAAGCCCTGAGCAGCACGGTATGGTTCAGTTTTATTCGGTACATTTTTTCACTGTGAAAAGTTGTGGATGGATTGCCGACTGCCGGCAACTTTAAGGTGGAACGTTTAATTGTTATGTTGCTCAGTGCATCAGTTCATGACATGAATCCATCAGCACACCTTAAATTTCACTGTGACAACTTTGACCATTACTTTAGTTTTTATTGTCTCTCTTGGATGACATACACTTTAGTAATGAGTTGATCTTTAAGCATTTAAAAATATATATTAATTTCAACTGGATTATGTGAACCGCATACATCCCTATCCTCACATGGAGAAAAGAAAAGCGCAGTGGAGCGTCGTTCCTGTGAGCTTCAGCAACACTAAACCCCTGAGCTTGCCTGAGAAGGATGAAATGCACAAACCAGCTACATTTAAATATCTTATTGGGAGAAGCTTTCACTCTTGCCTGTTATATTTTGCTCTGAAAATGTCGTCGTGCAACCTCGTTCTGTGAGGGGTCAAATGAGGTGCAGACTGATAAAGGAGGAAATACAGTGAGTACTGGACGGAGCAGTGAGTGACAACAACCCCGCCCACATGAAAGAGTACTGTTTGGGGTGGACATGGTACCAAGATCTAAGGTCTAGCGATCATGTCTGAAGGGTTACTTTTGGTTCCAAAGGTACCATACCGAAAGTGTTTGGTTGAAACGGGGCTAAACATTCTATCACATTGCACCGATGGTACACATACTCAGATACATTAAGCCAATGTTGTGCACATTCAGTTCACAAAGATTAACATTAACAATCAATTTTGAACCAAATTCACAATCCAAAAAATGATCTAGTTTAAGTTCATGTTTGTTTTGTTTTTTAATTACATAAAATCTTGTGATCACCATTCACTCACAGGTATTTCCCAAGACTGGACAGAAGGTTGAACTTGATGTTACATTTCAGATTTGTTGCCTATGTGGCTGACAGTCAGACTTTTTCAGACCCGGTGGGCTCAATTTGCATATAAAAATGTGAGATTTTTTTTCTGTTGGAATCTGTTGCATACTGATTTGTTTAAAAATGTCCTTCAGATATCCAAATAAACTGGTTTCAGCAGTGCTGGTAGCCGCATCATCTGCATTCTTGGTGCTGTAAATCCTCAAGTGCCACAAAACCAGCATCGTCAACTGTGGCGAGATTCAAGTTCAAGTTGCAAACTGATGCATTCAGTTCACCAAAAATATGCACGCATTCAATGAGTGTGCTTTTTTAGGGGTAAGTTCACCCAAATACACACCAATAAAAATATCCTTTCTCATTTACCTCTAGTTTTATCTAGCTGTGCAGATCATTTTGGTTTTACAATATTTGAAAAACCCAACAGCAACAATTTGTTCCTTGACCTGACTATCAGCTGCTTTTGGGACTGTTTCTCGAGCAGGCAGCAGTTTCTGTGTAAACTCCTGTTCGGTGTGTTATCCTGAGGTAATGGACATTGCTTCTATAAAAACACTTTGCTGTTGAGCTTTTTCAAATGTAATTTCCTCAGAGCATTGAGCTGCATAAACGGCACAAGGCAACACAAGCTTCAGAGGGAAGTGTCTCTAAAGTCTTGGCACAGTGAGATACTGCAAGTGGTAACTTGTGTAACTTTTTTGTGTAAAATGATTTCAATTGAAAATTCCTGAGCTGACTTTGGTTCTCATCCTATTTCTTGATTTGTTGTGCTATTATGCTTTTTGACAGAGGAGGCCTTTTACTTTGGTTAAATATTCCTCATAAATCCTGATTTCTTTTTATAAGTCCATATCTGACAGAGGAATAAGTCATCTGTAATGGTGCTCCATTCTCTGAAGGACTCAGTGCTCAAGTATTTTGGTAAAAAATAGTCCAGTGCTGATGCTGCACAGATTGTGTGCAAATCACTAGTGCACAAAGTCACAGTGGCAATCAGCTACAACATTGCTCTTCAGATGTGGCATGGAGGTGATAATTATGAGCCGTAGTCTGGGAAAGAGAGAAAAGACTAGAATATTGAGAAAAGGGGAGGATGGAGAAAAAAAAATGCTTGATAAAAATGCAAGAATAAAAAAGAGGTGATCAGGCTCTGCACGCTCAGTGTGGGTACGGACCTGGCCAAGTTCTTTTCTCCCCCATCAAGAATCAAATGACTGTCATCTCTAATGACATTCACACACCATAACTATTCACATCAGTCATGCATTTAACATGGTCACTTTAGATGGAGTAGATTGCTTGCCAGTGATTCACTCATGAGAGTGCACAGGCTGCAGCTGAGGATTTCTCTCTTATTTTTCTATGTGAAACTGGCCTGGGGCTTACACAATGTCTCTTGACATACTCACCATTTGAAATGAAGATTCTGTCCTTTGTGCGTGCTTTGCTTGCTTAAACCAGTACGCTGCATCGTGTAGCGGAGGGCTTTGTCCAATCATTGTTGGGTGGCTGAGACACTTAAAAGCCCCAGGAGATACAGCACAAGTGTGAGCTGGCTGCTGTCTGGAAAACATGGGTTGTAAGAAAGCATTAGAAGGACTGACAGCTAACCCTAACGTTATCCCAACTAGCTGGAAGCCATGCAAAACAAGACACTGTGTTTCACTGAAAAGAAAACTTTAAATTGGTGCCTCTAAACTGGCTCATGTGTTGTAAAACATCCATTATCCATTATGTAAATGAAGGCAGGGAAACAAGTCAAAAAGGCCCCTTGCACTGCTATCTGACAGTTGAAATGGTCTCTCTTTTGTCCACTCTTGCTGAAAACAAAAACAGCGCTGCTGGCTGAAACACTGAGTACTCATATTCTTTAAATAGAAGCGGCACAAGGCAGATATGTAAGGTAGCAAGGACTGGTGTTGAGAAACATCTGATTCAAAAAGTTATGACAACTTGGCCAAGATCTTTACGAGCTGTAAGTATGTGTAGTGGGTACACTGTCTTGCTCAACAGCCGAGACACCAGAGGAAAATGTTGGCATTGTGCATTTCTGCAAATGTTACAGTTGCGTGTACGGATCATATCAACGTTTCTGAAGTGATGTAATATATGAGCTGACTTTGTCATCAGAAGGTGGAGGGGATTGTGGATGGCATGACGCCTAGACGAAACACCTGCCTAGCTGCAGACCACTGTTTGAGACCAACAAAAACAACACCAAAAAAGGTTGTGATTTGGCAAGTGATTGCTGTGTTCCCAGCAGCTAATAGGCACCAAACATGGGTGTTATGTAATGACCTGTTGCTGTTTTTCCTTTTTAGCCTTTTTAGCCGCTAGACATAAGTGTTTTTTTTTTTTTTTTTGCAATGCATAACTCTTTTCCAGCTACTTTTTTTATTCTAGATTTTATTTCTGAATTTTTAACACTTTAACAGTACACAAACATGGTCATTAGAAGTACAAGACAGAAAAAAATGAAAGGACGACGAAGAAAACAAACAAACAAATAATAATAATAATAGTCGTAAAATAATCCATCCATTCATGCATTTCATCCACTTAGCTACAGTTTGGTTGCGGGGGCTGCAGGCCAAGCAAAGCACGCCAGACATCCCCAGCAATGCTTTCCAGCTCCTCCTGGGGGACCCCAAGGCATTCCCAGGCCAGATGAGATATGTAATCCCTCCAGTGTGTTCTGGGTCTGCCCCGGGGCCTCCTACCAGTGGGACATGCCTGGAACACTTCTAACAGGAGGCGCCCAGGAGGATCCTGATCAGATGCCCAAACTACCTCAACTGACCCCTTTCGACGCGAAAAAGCAGCGGCTCTACTCCGAGCTCCATCCAGATGTCCGAGCTCCTCACCCTATCTCTAAGGCTGAGCCCGGACACCCCACGGAGGAAACTCATTTCGGCCGCTTGTACAGTATCCGGGATCTCATTCTTTTGGCCACTACCCAGAGCTCATGACCATAGGTGAGGGTTGGGACGTAGATGGCTTTGCTTTCCGGATCAGCTCCCTCTTCACCACGATGGCCCAGAGCAGCGCCCCCATCACTGCAGAAGCCGTACCAAACCACCAACCCTCCTCACACTCCATTCTACCCTCACTTGTGAACAACACCCAGAGATACTTGAACTCCCTCACTTGAGGCAACAACTCTCCCAACCTGGAGACCCCCCTCCAGGTTGGGAGAGTTGTTGCCTCGAGTGAAATATATATATGTATGAGATATAAGAAATTATAAGACAAAAGATAACACACTGCCAGCTAAAGGAAAAACAGTACAATGTACAATTATACGCTAGTGTGTACCATGACCACAGGAAGGTTGCAGCAGAGAGATAGCATCCATGGGGTAAAGACTATAGGTAGTCAGGGAAGGTCCAATGTGGTCCTAGTGTCTTAGTGTCCTGGCAGATCAAAGCACAGTATACAGTCCAATGTGATTAGTCAGCTTGAAACCTCATGCATTCGCTATGTTCAATAAAGGGTCCCCAGAGTTTAGAAAACTTTCAACTTTCACCAATCCATTTCTTAAAGGTGTAGACATGTGTGTCATGTAGCCATTTGTTGAAGCGAGAAGGGGAAGCAGATTTCCATTCTTGCAAAATGACACTTTTTGCTATGACTATTCCAAGAGCTTGCTGTAATGCAGGGAAAGAGTCAGAGAGTAATCAGAACAGCCCATTATCACAGTGAGAGAACCACAGACTAATTGTTTGCTACATACTATACAATTCCCCCTAGAAATTCCAGAGTTTGGGGCAAGACCAGAAAAGGTACCCTGAGGTCCTCACGCCTGATTTACACTTGCCACGTGTACTGGACAAAAAAGGGAATATTCTGTTCAATGTGGCCTTGGAGAAATGAAAGGGATGAATGACTTTTATTCCAGCTACTTTTTAATCCAGAATCATGACTGTTTTTTCAGGACCTGTTGC
The DNA here is from genome assembly GCF_041903045.1 of Epinephelus lanceolatus. NCBI lineage: Eukaryota > Metazoa > Chordata > Actinopteri > Perciformes > Serranidae > Epinephelus > Epinephelus lanceolatus. The sequence goes on from NC_135752.1 coordinate 34,188,867, forward strand.
TGCTTCAAGTGGCTTTTTAGGCATGAAAAGGCTGTTGTTTTTTACTGAGACATTGCTGCTTTTCTTGCCATGAATATGGCCCAAAAGTGGATGTTTTCTACTAAGACATCACTGCTCTTCCTCCCGGGATAGTTGCGTGAAGAGTGGTTGTTTTTTACCCAGACATTGCAGTTTTTTTCACTGGGATTGTGCCTTCCAAATGGAGTTATGACAGCCAAAGCATGATCTTTTCCTTGCCATAACCAAGTATTTTTGTGCCCAAACCTAACTGCACATTAACCTCAGTGTTGTTGAAATGTTTAGTTTCAACCTATCCACAAGATCAGTGGTTCCCAACTGGTGGACTGTGGTCCAAACATGGGTTGTGGGTCCATTCTGCATGGACTGCAAGTGACTTGCTAATGTGCCATGTTTGTAAAAAACACTTTATTTTGAAGTACAGTGAATATGTGTGCAGGAAAGTGTCGTTTCCTGCTGTAGAGTGAGTGAATAACAGACAGCTATTCATCAGAGACAGCACACTAGTTTTGATGTCATGGCCAAACACAATGATGCCGAATATTTTAAAGAGTGCGGACCTTAAACTAATGATTAGGGACAAATCTGGATGCCGTGGCTGGACCAGTTGGGAACCACTGCACTGATAATAACTGCATGATAAATGCCACGTGTCTGTCATTTGCAGAAATGTTCAATGCCAATATTTTCTCTGGTGATAAGGTTGTGCTCAAGTATGGACACTTGTTACATTCACAATTTGTTTGCTTCAAAGGAAACCCTGTTCTATTGATGTAAGCTGGAGAGCAACTAACACTAGTAAGGAATGAAAAGCTACTTTAAGGTTTTAAGAAGACAAGGCAATTGCAGGATGCCTTAATTGGTTATCAGGTTTGGATTGTTATCTTGAAGTGACACTTTTGTAGGCATGAAGCCAGCATTTTGATTTGTTTTACTCTACTGTGCAAAGAGAAAAAGTCTTGCTCTATACCCCAGGCAAGTCTGTGTTCCACCAGCCTCTAATATATAGGCCTATGTCTAAGATTTCAAGGAGGGGCTGCACCGAGAGACAATCTGAAAAAGTAATTGTCAGGGTTTTTTTATGAATGATGTGTCAAGTTCATGGTCTGAATTTTGTTATATTTTGTACAGACCATTATGTAGAAGAGAAAAGAGACTGTACAAATGTACTTGTTTGTCTCCAGTTGCAGAGCTACTCATCAATCCATCTGCCGTCACTCTCTCTGAAACATTACCTTGTGCAAATGGCTGGTGAATATACACCAGAACATTCTGTTACTCCTGCATTTTTTTTCTGTGACAGCAGGAGTGACGAGAAGAAAAGCAACAACAACAAATACACAACTTGTCAGTTTCAGTATTCGTAAATCACAACAGGGAATTGTCACTCCGTAGCTGCCGCAGTGCTGCTCTGTTGCTGAGCAGCATTACCGCAGCTGGTAGGAATTCACTGTTTTGCCCAAAGACACTTCAGCAGGGCAGATGTTTGCAAATTGCAACTTGAGCTGAGACGTTACAGTTTAACAGTGGCATCCCTAATCACTTTTACACTCTTCTCCTCGACCGCCTTTTCCATATCTCATCTCCCATGAACTCCCCAGTGCATGCTAAAGCCAAACTGTCAAAAATAATTCTCCAAAACAATGCTGTGTTGGAGGGGAGCAGCCCAAGAGAAAGTCTGCCAGACTGACAAATGCTCAACACACAGTGACAACAAGAATTGTTATGGGCAGACTTTGGGGAAGACAATCTCCCGCAAACCAACCAGTTCAATATTCATCTCCATCAAGTGGCACCAGATCATCAACCTGCTGTCACTTCCTCTTCTCACAGCCCATATGCAGATGGCTATTTCACATAGAGCATGCACATGTTTCATGATTTTTATGAGCAGCATCAAACTTGGTGTCTATTCCTTGTCTGCTTTCATCTCTGCAAGACAATCCAGCAAAGCAGGAAAAAAACATGAAGTGCTGGAGCAGGATAAACTCATCGAAAATAACTAGGCAGTCTGATTTTCTGCATACAGCTGCAGCAGCCAAATGGCTTTAAACTGAGATTATGTTCTACAGTATGTCAGAAGGTGATTTTTTTTCCTTTGTGGTGCACTGTTAAATGAAGCGGAAATAATTAAATACCGTATGAGAAATGCCCGATTGTCCAAAATTAAGATTCAGCTTGCCAAACTGACAAATGCTCATGTTCTGTAATGTCCTGGCCGCAGACTTTAGGGGCAGAAAATAATGTCAGAAAGATATTTTGGAGCAAACCAAATGGGTGCTCATTTGCATCAAGTAGCAGAGCTATTTCTACGCCAACTCATCAACTTGCTGTCGTGTTCTCTCATGAAAATCCTGTGGTGGGTCTGGAATTTCAGTTTTTCTAAATTAGCATCCACACTAGCTGCATGGCTCTACGGTTGGCAGTGCCGGTCCATCAGTCCACCGCTTTGGCTCGGACTGTAATAGGCAGTGACACCCACAGAAATTTGTCATAGGCGTAGCCAGATGGGGCCACTGAAAATCTTGGGGTGGCGTACCAACATCAAAGGCCATAACTTAATTTCAGAAATCCTATTATGCTGTTTAAATTAACTGCCGAGTTGAAATCTATTTCAATGTAGACTAAGTAGAGTGAAGGCATTGGTTTCTTCTTCTTTACCATTCATTTTCCTAATTATCTGATGTGCATGGACTAATACTGGTATCATTCTGTTGTAATGTATTTTGCGTCTAAGCATGTTAGGTGATTCATTGTTCTTCAAAAAGATTGTCATTTTCTTTAAAATGACAAATCAATAGCTTTAGTTTCAAAGAGTACATGGATTGTAAGGATCAAAACCTTTACTTGGGAAGAAGCCCTCCCAAGTTTAGGGGAGACTCGTGGGTACACATGGAAGCCATTTTCATTCAGGTATCTTAAGTTGACAGTTCAGGAGACTCCTTTGAAATTGGCCGTGACAGTTCCCCTGTGAAAATGTAGCCTAACTTTGGAGCATGACTCAGCCTCTTTCCAGACAAGCTATGCTAACATGGTTGTTATATAAATGGTTAATGACATGGAAGCCTTAGAATGGCTAGTTTCCGAAGATACCAATATCTTAATGCTAGCTTAAAAGCAGCTGTGCGAAACGTCACGTTTTCGTTGATTATAGCGTCCCCTTTGGTTGAAGCAGTGTGACACCCACAGCCTGGTGTCGTAAAATTCCGACTGCAGCCGGCATTCAGCTTCATTCGTAAAATCTCAACTGCAACCGGCAATTACCGCATGCATTTGTTTTGGAGAGCGAGAGGATTAACGTTACTAACGTTACACTTCAGTTACACACTTCAACCAACTGAATTTTCTTTTTTCTTTTTCAAAAACAGCACTTTACAGGAAGCAGAGCGATGAGGTATGTATGTACACCTATTAGTGTAATATGTAACGTTACGCTAAATGTTGTGACAGAAAACTTTCTTATATCGTTAGTTGGCTAACGTTACATGTAACTGTAAAGCCTTCAATTTACGAATCAGTTTGTCGTGACAGTGTCGAGCAAGCTAGTTATCAGTGTTTTCTGTAAATGTTATGTTTTTATATTATGTATTTATATTTATGAGCCAACAGCCACAATGACACGACGTGCTGCCTTTTTTGTAAACCAGTTCATACCTATAACTTACATCCATGGTTCATACTGCTGTGTGAGAATTGGTAAAGTGTGCGCTAACTTTCTGTTGTCAACCAGCCAACGTTACTTGACTCAGGTTGTGAAACTGCACAATCCTCCTCTGTACGTTTTTCTCTAAGACTAATTTATTTGTTCATTTGTTCATTTATTTATTATAACTACTAACAGCATAAACAACAATGTTTTGCTAATTACAGTGGGCCTGATGTCCATTGTGGTAAAATGTTCTGCACAGCTGCTTTAAGAAATGAGCACGCCACAACCTCTTGACGTGTTGAAACAGGCAACTACTTGCAATGCGCCATTCTGCAATGTTGTAAAACCTGCAGGTTCACACCAATGCAACTATTCGAGATGGTGTATCATCTCTATGCAACTCTCTGTACTTCTGTTCTGATTTCCAGATTTCCAGGCTTGTTTTGTGGCTGAATATAATTTGTAGCGTCTTAAAATATGAATGAGGATAGTGATAGTGAGATACTGGCTACAGTTGGATTTTTGGTAGTGATGAAACGGCGAAAAACAGAAACAAAACGAGCACCAGATTGACTGATTTCATAATAAATATGCTACAGTAAGTCCGAAACCGGCACACCGTGAAGATGGAAACAGAGTGCTCAGCGGCTCATTTTCAGCAGACCTTACCACGAGCTGATTGGCTGTTGAAATAGGTGACGTGCTTTACGTTCTAAAACCAGCCACCAGCAGTTTGACCAACTGCAGATGACACCATCAGCCAACTTGAGTCAAGCTCAGACCGGCCAGTTTTTCTGCAATGTCCTAAAATGGTTTCGTCTTGTCCCGAATCACTGGTCCGAACTGGGCATTAATGATGACTAACAGGCTATATACATGTAACATAATGTATTGGCAATAAATGAAGGGAAAAGAGATGCGTTGGTATGAGCTGTGGATTAAGTGCCTCGTGTGTTGTTAATCACTTATTAGATGTTTATACACTATACATCATATACTTTAATGCTTTTTAGGGGACTTAAATTTTAGTGTTACCAAGTGCTCCTGAGCTTAGCTTTGATTGACCTTCTTCTCATCAGTGAAATTTGAACACAATCTGTTCAAATTCCCCGTCCATTGCAACGGACACAACTTTTCTAGGATGTCTAGTTCTATGATTATTGTCATTTGACTCCAGCTAAATGCACAAACTGTTCTGACGGGATGTCAATAAGCCAATCACAGTGTTCCACATTATCGAAAGTGGACTGCAGTAAAGCCTCGCCCATCCTTTTTTATCAAGCATGGCCGACTGTGAGGCAAGGAGGAAGCTCAAGGCACATTTCAGTCTATTAAATATATTATTAAAGTACATAATTTCTCTTTCAACAGTTGTTAAAATAAACATGAGATATTATATTACTACTAATGTGTCAAAATATCAAGAAAGATTTATAGCTTTATAGTTAGGGGGATCCATATGTCACCGAAAAATGAATAGCAAAAATACAGTTTTAACTAGGGAAATCATGTTCTGATTTGATTTTGTAATAGGATGATCAACTCACAATGCATCCTGTTGATTATGTACACAGAATATTCATCTCAGGAGGTTTTGAGCATACTGTTTTCTGGAGATCCTTAAACATGGAGGAGTTTCTGAATAGTGATGACAAATTAAAAAAGCAAAATATGTATGCAATATTAATGGCTATGAGTTGGCCATTCATGAAAAATAAATATACTCATGTTTTTGTTGAAAAAAGGTCTGTTCAGATGATCAATTCTGATTTGTATTATTAGGTTGTTTCTTGCGTTCAGATCCTCCAGCCATTGGAATGGACAGAAGAAGAAAAAAACATAATTAAGTACCTTCTTTTTTTTTGCTAATGATTTATGAGTGCATTTAGAGCAGAAATCCACTTATACAATTTGTGTGTGTGTGTGTGTGTTTGGAACATAATTGGGTTCTGAACGGACACGATAATTACAAAAACAAGCCTGGCATCCCCTCTTTCTTTCTGATGACAACAAAGCTGTTATTCTGTAACCATAATTATTACAAAGGTCATATAGTCATGATGTCTGAGGAGGATGGACTACCCAAGGGAAAAGAAAAAAAGAAAAGGGAAAGGAATATATCTGATCTCAAGATCTCAGTGTCAACATCAATACTCTACATAATACAGGTCTCCGTCTCATCGACCAAATGTCAGTTTCCCTTTTGAGAGGGATCGTGCGCATATGGCTGCAGAGCAAAAGCAACAACAAGGGAAGAAAAGGAGGCTTTTTATTCGACAAAATTTCCAACAAAACATGTTTTGTTTTGTTTTTTTCTTTGTCGCAATAGTTTATGAAATGCCTGTCCGGGAGCCAGGAACAAACAAACAGTAAGACCATCATGCAAAAACATTCTGTCTGCTGCAGCTTTTATTTTCCTCAACCTCCCATGAAGTGTGAATTGAAATTAGTAAAAAATGTTTGGCTTTTACGGCGCACAGTCAGAAGAAAAATAGAGTTACTCATTTAACTGTCAATCTGCCTTTATTATTTTTGTCTCCCTCCATGCCTGTCTCCATTCATCCATCCCTTAACTCCACCATTCATTGCTCTATCCATTCATTCATCTGTCAATCAGCGCACTCGTTGGCTCATATATTTGTACTCTGAGGTTACTTTTTCCACATTCTACAACTCCTCACTCCTCTCTGTCCACATTAGACTTTTATCCATTCTTCCTTACAAACCCAGAGGTTTGTCTCCTATCGCCCTGTCTATTCAGGCACCTTCTTTCCAATACATTCCTTCCCTCCCGCTCCAAGGACAGCATTTCGAAAAGCAGCACTGATTTCTTCTTTCCTCCAGCTTTGACTGTGCAGCTGGTGAAAGCTGCCCAATCAAAGTGCATCGTCCGCGCCACTTGTGCGTCGGCACTGCAAAAGCAACACTTTTCCATCATCAGGCTGATTCAGAGCCAGGAAATGTCTTCTGGTTGCTCACTCAATCAATCTCTTCTTTCATGTTTTTAAAAAATGTGCGTGTGTGTGTGTGTGTGTGTGTGTGTGTGCAAGCGAGTGCAAGAAAGAGAGAGTGCGAGAGATTCATAGCTAATCTACTTGTTTTACACTGTCAACTCCTTTCACAGGCTGAGACTCTTGCTCCACTGCGACTGGATATCACACACTCCCATATGCGTGCGCACATAGAGACACACACACTTAAAGGATATTACTCACAGGTGCAGAATCCCTCGGAGAGAGGAGCCGTCGTAAATCAGGCACGATTGAGATGTAAAACCGATGTTCTCCCTCTTTTACAACCCGGAGTAATTGAAATGCAACACGGCTGAGTTTGTATGTTTTTTTAAGAGACTCAGGAAATGTAAAAGAAGCCTCATGTGGAGAATCGGTAAATCTTTTTTTTTTTTTTTTTTTTTTAATTTACTCAATGAATTCCATTATCATCCATGTGCTAAAGAAGTTTTATTTCAGTTTCAGTGGTGTTCAGCTGAGGAGAGGTGTTAAATGTTCTAACACTTGTTTAATTTTACACCAAGGGAAAGCTCATTTAAAATGTGCTCGATGTGAGTTCATTATCTCACAAAAGCTTAGGTTATGCTGTTTGCTTTTACGTTTAATCTATTAAAGTTTCAGTGGGTGCAAAGTAAGATTTTTTTAAACAGAATGTACATTAGTCTGAGCACTTAAGGCTTAATTAATTCAAGGTCCTGCAACAGTAATGTAGGGACAATCTGTCTTTACAAAGTGATATAAAGGCTGGATTGTGTTTTGAGTTTGATCATCTTTTGAATCATCACTTTAATTTGAAACTATAACTGTTGCAGCTTTCTTTCAGTCTTCTTTGAATTCACGGACGACACAATTCTTCAGTGTTTGTGTTGTTGCGAGTGTGGATGTTGGAATACCATGCTGGTGAAGACATCCCTACAGCAGCTCTGAGACATGAGAGGATTTGAGGCGTGTTTTGCGGGGACCTAAAAAGGTTCATTGAGCTGCATTGTGGGGACTCACTTCCCATCTGGGGACAAAAAACGTAAGCCTCAACAACGTTTGCCATTTATTTTGGGATCAAACTTTTCGGCATTTAGATTTGAAAATTATTGTTTTCTTTATTAAACCAACAACCCCCCACCCACACACACAACCCACACCCCTCCCCCACCCCAGTTAGGACATATTTTCTCTCGCTTGTTTTCTTGTCTTTCTCTTTTTAATTCTACTATTAATACTAATTATTCAACACTTTCTTTTCTTTTCTTTTCTCTTATTTTTTTGCATTTAGCGGCGGCATTCTTCAAGAGTTAAGAATAGAGACAGTTTTTCTTTTCTCACCACCCCTCAGCTTCAGTAAACATTTTCCCATCTATCTAAATAACCTTTGCTATTTGAATAATATCCTTCCAAAACTAAATCTATACAGTACAAGATTATACTACAGTTGCTTTATAAATGAACCTTCTTCCCTAATAATATAATTAAATTAGCAGTACAAGTCTTTGTTTCTGTAACATCCCAAAATGCAGATATGACAATACCAAAAGAGATGGACTGCTGACTCAGGTTCTGAACCACAAAAGCAACATTCATCTGATTCTTTAATACCCCATAGAATTATCATGATTGTAGTAGCCAGAAAGTTATGAATTATTTTTAATTGAAAATACCTTGTGAATGAGTCAACAGTTGTTTTATATATCAAACCAAAAACCATTTCCATGGTATAGGCCAGTCTAAAGTATCCTCCCATTTTTGATAAGTACTATGGAATATTTCCCAAGGACTGGTCTTTGAAATAAAAAATAAAAAAAATAAAAAATAAACGTTTTTTAAAACTGGCTGACAAACTAGAAACTGGAAACTATGAATATCCTCGCAAGTACTTTACTTTGTGTGTTGCCATGTGTGTGCATGGTCTCTCCGTTTGACTACATACATGTGCACACATGTATATGTCCGTTCACATGTCTGCAGGTGTGTTTGTGTGCCCATAAATCATGGCAGCACAGGAGATACGGACGGCTGCCTCCTGTCTACACAGTTCTGGACTCCAACTCTCACTCACAAATTTTTACTCTCTAACCAACCGTCGCACTCACCCTACTATAGTTTTAGGGTCTTCTCGCTTCTAAATGCATATGACTTGTCTTCCGTGACTTATGTTACTCGTAGGGCTCATTTGTACTCCCTTTACGTACAAAAATAGATATGTCTGTTTCAAATGTTGTAAACGTCATTGTTCTCATGTCCATGCATTCTTTATGATGGCATAGATACGGCCAATAGATTGGAGAGTAGAGTCAGAAGTTTCACAACAACAAACAAAGTAATTGTGGAGGAGGTCATAACAATGTACCTTTTACCGGAGGCAGTGTTGTTGATGGCAGGGGTCTTTGATTCCATTAAATACACTGCGGCGCGTGGACAAAGAATCATTTTACACTATATTACTGATTATTCACACTATGTTACTCCTGCGATCTTTCAGAAAACACGCACAAATATGGACAGAATGAATGCAGAGTATGAATAGAAGGCTCCATTTGTGTCCATATATTTATCTACCATTGAGCATAAATGAAGCCTTATAGGAGTTTGTAGCTGCAAGAAAATCATCTCAGTCACAGTCAATGAAAACAAGTTGGCAAATAAGATGTGCTCTCCTTTCCCTCAATAGCAGAATATATACTTCTGCGTCAATGCGCAGCCTACGCCATAACCTACTCTGTAGCCTGACGTGCACCTCCCCAGAAATGTAACTAAACGTCGCAGTGAAGCACAACTCCTGTCTAAGATAAGAATCAATAAATTGTGTAGACAATAAACCCCCCACAAAGTAGTATTAAATCTTGTTTGAGGACGAGTAGAGGACAAGTAGAGGGAAAGTTAGCTAGCTACTAGGCTAATTTATAGAATGTAAAATGCCGTAGGCTTGTGCTAAAACTATTAGCATTTTGTATTTGCAGGGAAAATGTGTCCTGCAAGACAAGTGCTTTCTCTGTGAATGCTGCAATTTAAAGTGAAGCGGATTCATGTGTTTTGAATTACCCAAACGTCATAGCACTTCACAAAAACCCCACTGCCGACGAGTGTTTTGGAGGTGCAATTGCAGAGTGACACAGTCAGACCCCTGTACAAGTATAAATGCTTTATCTGTATTTGTCCTATCCTGAAGTATAAGTCGGGAACAAGTTTATCAGATTAAGTTAATGGAGGGAGTTCGAAGTCTCAATGTTTAACACTAGCGGATGACAACTTGCTCTTTGTCCTGGATTTAGCCATGTTTGTTACTTTTAAGCCAACAGTTGAAACTTATTTTTAACACAAATCATCTTGATCTAACTAGATTAGTTGGCTCCATCAGTCTGCCATAGTCAAGACAGTCTGAGCATTGTTGTTTTCTCTTGCTCACCACAAATGCAACAGACCAACTACAAGGATCTGAGATACTGCCAATACAAGAATCCATGTTCCCCTCTATCCGATGATCAAAGAGGTGGAAAATATCCAGAATGTACCAGATAAAGGATGACAAAAGCTCCTGGTTGCCCATGTGTCTTTTGTGCCTGTATCAGCAGCTGCTGCTGGGCAGCTACACCCTACTGTCCTGTGCACAAATGCTGCCAAAAACCAATACTTGGTAGGGGAGTCCCCATGAGCTTCTCTGATACCAAACAGAGCAATGCACAGTGGTGTATTTTTTAATTATAGTTTACTCATTTATGTTAAAATATTGCTGCTTTTATCCAGTTTCTCCTCTTATCCCATAAGCCTTATCTGGAAAGAACTTGAGCTCCATGATTGAAAAGTCCTCCATGACTAAAAGTTACTTTGATTATTACCTCATCTCCACCACCACAGTCCATACTGTTGATTTAAAGTGCACAACGGCTGCAGGTTAGTACAATGTTTAATGGTTATGGTGTGTTATATTTCCTGGGAATGAGGCTAAAGCTCTCCCCTCTGTCCCCTTGATGTTCATCTTCCCACTCCCTTTCCCTTCCCATCCCTCACGTATCCTCCCATCTCACCTCCTCCTCCCGCCTCTCTGCTCCCATTCCCCCCTCTCTTTTGTCCTCCTGTGTGATCTGTTGCTCCTCAGGGTGAAGTTTTGGGGCAGATTGATGGTGTTCAAGCCTGACTCTGGTCAGCGAGGTTCTGCTCCTTCCCACATTTCTTCCCATCTCCCGCTCTTCCTCTGTGCATGAATTCCTGCTCCATACCTCCTTTCCTTCATCAGTCATACTTCCCTACTATCCTGACCTCCATCAGTTCCTCCCACCTCCTTCTCCTCTCCACGATGGATGGACCTTCCATCTCTTCTTCCCCTTGTCCCTGCATTCTTTTTCCTCCCTCCCTCCACTCATCCATTTTCCCTCCTCCCTTCCTTTGCCTAGACAGATTAATAGTCTTCCTGTCCTACAGAAAACCCTACAAAGACCTGTTCCTCCCTTGACAACACTAAACAAAGCCTCTCACACTCTCACTTCCCTTTTCCCTCGCTCTTCTCTCTCGCACACACCCAGTGACCTGTGCTTCCTTTGGGCATAGTATACAAGAACTCTGTACCTTTAGCTCACATTTCCTTCACTGTTTCCACACTCTTTACTTCCCCTCTCTATCTCCAATACACAGAGTGAGGGCCAAGTGAAACTCTGTCACAAAGTAATGGTTCATTTGTATTACTAATGTGACTCCCTAAAGTGCTCCACGTACAGAAGTCTGTGTATTTCCCCCAACACCCTTCACGATATTACGTCAAAGGTTAGAGTTAATAATGGCACATATGCTCACAAAATATATTACAAAATAATAGAGACACTGATTACTAAAGAGTCTTGTTCTTGTGTTTCAAATACATGGGCCGGACATGGCCGTTGTAGAAGCCGTGGGGGTCTGGCACCGTGTGTTTCTAGAGCACCTCGTCTTTTTGCATGTTTGATATGGGCAGGGAATAAAGTAACGTTGGTTCAGCATGTTGATCAAAGGTCCATAGGTGTAAAACAGAAAGCCCTCCACAATAAGGAGTCTCCAGACACTGGGACGATCCAAGACCCTAGATGATCCAGGGTGTTGTTATTGACACCATTAGACTTCTCAAACTTCACCAGGTTGTCCAACCATGCATGGATCATCGTCATCATGGCATCTATGTCCAGAGCAGTGATGACATCATACTGCTTAAAGCCATTTTGACCAACTTCAATCTGATCTTGGGGCTTGAAGAAGTCATAGGACCAATTTTATTCTCCTTGTACATGCTTCCTCGTGGGGACATTATTCAGAGACACGGGGTCTTTTTTCATTTTATGCTGACGATACACAGATGTACCATTAGACCCACAGACCCTGGAATGATGTTAAAAGCTGGATGTCAAAAAGATTTCTACAGCTGACAAAAGAGAGATTATTGTCATCAGGCCCAAGCACATTACTCAGCAAATTCTGCCTTTGGCTGGTCCCCTATTGGATAATATCAAACCTGTCGCAGGAAATCTTGGAGTGTGGTTTGACAGTAATTTCAGTTTTGAGCAGCGTGTCACAAAGCTTGTGCTGTCATGTTTTCATCATCTTAGAAATATTTTAAATATATGATCCATTTTGACTTTTAAAGACAGACAATGTTTTTACTTGCCTTCATCTCTTCATGCCTGGATCACTGCAACAGCCTCTTTTCTTGAATCAAAAATCTATTAATCGACTGCAGACTGTTGAGAATTCAGCTGCCAGGTTTTTAACCAGAACCAAGAGACATGATCACATCACTGCAGTTTCAGCCTCTTTACACTGGCTTCCAGTTTGTTTCAGGAAAGATTTTAAGATGTTACTGATATCTCCAACCTCTTAGTACCATACTTGCCAGGACATATTTTGAGGTCCTTGAGTTGAGGTCTTTTGTCTGTTCCAGAGGCCTGTCTTAAAGCTAAAGGGGACAGTTTTGCTGTCAGGGCCCAGAGGCTCTGGAACAATCTGCCCAAGGAAATCAGGTCAGCTGAATCAGCAATCTTTTTAAGACCCTTCTTAAAACACTTTTAACGGAGAGCCTTCCCTGATTCTACTCAAGTTTTAAGATCATTTAGACTGTCTTTTATTACCTCAGTTTTTATACACTTAAGTGTCTTTATCAGTTCTTTTATAAGTTGTTGTTTTCATGTATTGTCTGTTTTAATTGTTGGCATATAAGGCACTTTGTAACTCTGTTTTGAAAAGCGATTTATAAATAAAGATTATATCCCGATGTATCACACAACAGGTGAGCAGGTTCAGTCAGTTGGTTAGGGTTGCCCCCCCCACATTGGTTATGCCACTGATGGTGTCGATGAATAGATTGACGGTATACTTTCCAAGTAGTTTAACTCGATTTTAATATTGTCCTCCATCTAGTGTAGGCGTAGGAAACATGAAGCAGAGGGGGAAAAAATTGATAAGCAATTGTATAATTCAGAAATGAATGAAGAATGTATTCACAAAAAGTAAAATAAAATACTATTTAATACAGTCAAAAGAGTAAAAACACGCATCTCATCATTTTTTCTTTGTAATTTCAGGGGAAGCTATTCTTAAGCCCTGGGCTCAAAACTATGAGGGTATCTTTCATTAAGTGTGGAGCAAATGGACCCAAACGCAGGAGACTGCAGGCACCAGAAGGTTTAAGAAATCTCTTTGTTCAAGGTTTGTAGAGGGAAAAAAAAGCAAAAACCAAGGATCCAACAAATACTGAACTGAAAACCAGGACCTGAGCACAAACTAATCTGACGAGGGAACGCAGTGCAGGTGGAGAGAGGGGAGGAGAAGCTCAGGTGAGGGTGACGAGGTGATTAGGCAGGAGAACAGGTAGGGAGCTGCTTGGCTGGGAAACACTCTGGAGCAGGGAAGGACTAATGAGGCTGATGCAGGGCAGGTGTGCAGACGGGCAAATGAGGGAAAGGATGCACAGGAGAGGAAAAAAAACAGAAACCTTAAAACCCAGAAAACACAATCTTCTTAATAATACACTGACCAAAGTGAAAACAAAGACTTAAATTATTCAATAGTCTATTCCAGAAAGAACTCCTGCCAGTCTTCCCCAAAAGTCTGAGGGTATCACAGAGCAGACAGTTACAGTTATAGTCTTCCCCTTTTGTTTTAAGGATGTTCTGACAAGACACAAAGTGAATTTTAAAATGTGTGAGTGCATACAGTTCAAAGAAAAATGGAAGTAGGCGTGGAGAAGGCATCTATCTTATTGCTTTTATTATAATAAATTTGCCATAGCCAGAGATATTCAGGGTTGTATGAGAGCTATGATATAACTGCAACGTTAAAATCAGGGGTAGTGCTCACTGGCTGCCTTGTCTTGCCTCAAACGCAAGTTTATAGGCAGACATGCATCTG